>NC_054754.1:5839244-7233488 GCF_018143015.1 Lytechinus variegatus | reverse complement strand
CATATTTCATTGTTCGAAATACAAATCATTATCACCATCGTCACCATATCATCATCATCATGTCAGCTCAAAGTCAATCTATCTTGGTCCACAATGGCCCTCCACACACACAACTTGTACCCATATTTTTGTTTATTTTTTAAGAGACTTGCATACTAATTTGGAGTGAGCCTCCCGTTCTTTCCCCTTGTAAGTGCGAAATATTTACTATAAATTAACGTCATGGTTTTTTGATGTCCTTACAGAGCTCTTTTCATGGAACCAACTCTTCTACTACTTGATGAACCTACTAATCATCTCGACCTCAATGCTGTTATCTGGCTTAACAAGTAAGTCTGAAATATTATTCCAATCCTTCACAGTTCATGTCACATTTAACACTAAGGGGTGTTGCAAGAAAACATTGGCGATCAATTGCAAATATTCTGTTGCAATTTTACAACTGATAGATCAACGTTAGCTGTAGCAAATCAGATTAAACTTCTTGTTTCAAGGAGCAGATTAGCAATCAATCACTAATTTGCCATTAACTACAAGACATGTGATTGACTTAGGGACCAAAAGTAGACTTGCAATTGATCGGAAGTTTCTTGCAACACCTTATAAGAATCATGCTATGTGATTGGTTTAAGTAAAACATGTGATAACTATTCTTTTGACCCATCTCTCATTTGATGATTTTGCTGATCTCTCTGTTTTATAGAATTTATTAAGAGTTGCAATAGCCCTATCAATAATTTGAGTTTGTATGAAATAAATTTGATTTGCATTGTTTTTTAAATGTCATAACTTTTAAAAATATATGGATCTAGTTCATGAAATGTGGACATAAGGGGAATCAAATATCCCTAGTTTTCTTGCATGAGTCTTAGGTCACATGATTAAGGTTAAAGGTCATTGGGGGTTAATGAACTTAGTATTTCATTATCATATGAATGTTGTTGTTTTTTAGAATGATTATTGAATAGTTGTTTTCATAGTCATCACTGCTGCTATATTGGATCGCATATTGCAGTGGAGACTGCCAGAGGTGTTCCACTTGTTTGAAATGGGAAATCACCGTCCCTACCATTTTGAATTATGAAGGTAACTTTTTTAATCTAAAAACATTAACAAAGTAATTGTGTGAGGACTTAATATTAAAGGTTTTGATACATCTGAGTTTTTAATTACATTTAGTTACCTTCAATCTTGGAAAAAGACACTCCTGATAGTCTCTCACGACCAGACCTTTTTAGATGATGTATGCACGGATATCATTCATTTAGGTAGGTAGATTGGTAATATTTACTTTTTGCTCTAAACAAGAAATTTATTGATTTTTGCATATTTTCAGGTTTTGTTAATTCCTGAGGTATTTTTTGCATTGAGGCCTTGCTGAAAAGCAAATTTTAGCCAATAGCACGCTTTTTTTAACCTTGACTTAATAAATGATATACAATACAAATTTAAAGCCAGAAGTTGTTTTTTTTTTTCTCATCTCATGTGAAATTGCAATTGAACCAAAGCCCTTGTTTGTAAAAAAGAGATATTGGAATTGATCGCATTGTTGCTGTTTCAAAGATTTCATATGCTGTGATAATTGGTAAAAATATTGAAATTCTCTAACCATGATATTTATAATGTTGCGATATTATAGAAATAGTGTGAACATCATTTCAATGTGTTATAACATTGTTTTATTTCTTTTCTGTTTTTTACAGATATGCAAAAATTACAATACTACAAAGGAAATTACAGTAAGTGAAGATATAATTTCATTTCTCTTTTGTAGATGAAAAAATATAAGAAGAAAGCGGGGAAAAGAGAAGATATAATGAAGAAAGAAGGAAGTGGGGGGGCAGAGGTACACTGTTTAGTGGGTACGTCGTGGTCTAGTGGTTCTGACTCTCGCCTTTCAAACAGAGGGTCGTGGGTTCGAATCCTAGCCATGGCGTGTTTTCTTTCAGCAAGAAATTTATCCACATTGTGCTGCACACGACCCAGGTGAAGTAAATGGATACTGGCAGGAAGAAATTCCTCAAAAAGCTGTGGGCACCAGAATCAGTAGACTAGCTTACCCGGGGTAATATAGGAGCGCCTTGAGCACTTAGCAAGTTGGATACGTGTGCTATACAAATCCTATATTATTTTCATATAAAGCAATCTTTTAAGGGTCCTGGCAAATTTGCCTTCCTTTTTTTGTGAGGCAGCAAGGTTCATCAGAACTTCATTATTGATGGCAGGATGCTGATTGAGCTCCAGTCTTGATAAAGGATGGTCATCATACTGCATACTTGCATACTAGATACTAGTAGTCCAATTGGATTGGGATAAAAATAATTTGTCTTTTGTCATCAACCTGTCAGATCAATCCATTATATACACGTATTAGAGAAGTGCAAAATAAAGGGTCTCTATTTTGAATTGCATACTTAAATTGAATGTATTATGACATAGCAGTTAAATTCTAGGTCTAGTCTTTACATGTACACCATCATAAGTCAAGTTTGTTTACATTATTGTTTAGATACTTTCAAAAAGATGCTTGGTCAGAAGAGAAAAGAACAAATGAAAGACTATGAGAGACAGGTAAGGAAACTCTTCACTTTTTCTGAATTGACACACCACTCCTGACACTCTTCTCATTATTCTCATCAATATTTTGTATTATTTTTATTTATTTGTTTATTATTGTTTTCATTTATTATTTTTTTGAGGGGGAACATTCTGTTTCTTGTCTGAGAAGAGCAAAGCATGATCTCCTGTTGTCATGATTACTCTATCCAAACAATCTAGTTTTAATTGCAGAATGATCACATCAAAACTTCAGTTTATTTATTCAAGTTCAGCCAACTCTTTGGCCCGAATTCACAAAGGCTGTTTGGAATACCCCGGTTCCTGTATAGATAATGCTTACTTTACCGCGTATATTAAAAAATGTCCAATGCTGATGCACGCTTTTGTCACAGTGCGCTAAATTGTCACCTGTTGCTGTGGTTGTCATTGCTATTTCATGGATCCACTGTTTGAATAATGAGTCCACTTTCAAACAGTGGACTCATGAATAGATAGTGTATCTAACCATGGTAACATGCATCAATTTGGTGCACTCTGAAAAAAGCACGCATGAGCATTGGAATGTTTTATACATGTGCCCAATGCACGCTAAATTAAGCGTAATTTATACAGGAAATCTGCATAATCCATGGATTCAACCGTGGGTTTTCAAAATCACCTTTGTGAATTTGGGCCTTTGAGCTTATTGTTGGTAGACCTTATATATTGGCTTCATCATTCAGAACCCTGCTCATTGTGCAGATTTTGTCAGCTTATCAATTTATTATCAACCAAACCTGGTACACAAGAGGATGTGTCACAAAGATTTAAGTGTATTTGAGAGTAGCATATTAAGTCCCTGCCCCATGCGGTATAAAATACATCGCCTCATTTGTCAAATCAATCAAAGAGGATGTGCGCTAGTGCGTATTTATTGATGGCATTGTGTGTTAAATATCATGTGTGCGATGTATTTTAAGCATGACTTTTAGGGGGTATTGCATGAAAATATTTGCAATCAATTGTAAATATTATGTTGCATTTTTACAATTGATAGATCAATTTTAGCTCAAGCAAATCAAATTACACTCCTTGCTTCAAGGAGCAGATAAGCAACCAATCATGAACTTGCAATTGATTACAAGACATATGATTGATTTAGAGACCCAAGAAAGACTTGCAATGATCGCAAGTTACTTGCAACACCCCACTAGTCATACTTAACTCTTTAAAGAAAACCCCTGGTTTACTTAATCTTATCAATTGGAACCCATTCAGTGGGAACCTGTTAAGGACAGTGGTCTATAGGGCTTTGTCATTCATTTAATTGGTCGGGGATTCAGTTGAACTGAAATAGATCTTTTGATTTGTTTTTGAGAAATGCTGCACCATTTATAAGAGAAATATGTATGAATTGATGTTATATAATTTTATGTATTGTACAGGAAAAGATGCTTAAGAGTTTAAAAGTCACGGCAAGTCAACTAAAGCCGCTGTAAGTATTATCATCTATTTGGACATACATTCCTTAAAATAAGCATGAATGTGTATGAATAACCAAAAGTTGATGCCTTTTAATCACATTTTGAAAATTATTTATACATTTAATACCTGTGTTTATGGATAAATGAAACTTGTCATTTAAAGGATTTACTCTAAAATCGCATTATTGAATGTGCAGTATTTGCTTTTCAATTCTAAAATATTCGTTGAACCAATGAATTCAACTGTTTTGCAATGGCTTTCGTAATAATGATAATGATATGAACATTGTAAGGGGGTGCGATAGCTCAGTCAGTAGAGCGGGGGGTTTCGGATTCCGGTGACCCGGGTTCGATTCCCACTTGGTGCGCTAGTACCCTTTGGTAAGGCATTTATCCTAATTACCAGGTCCCTCGGAGAGGACTTTAAGCCATTGTTCTCTTGTTACTTTTTTAGCAATCAGGTACAAAAATCAACACCATTGTATTTCAATATTCATATTGAATATTCAGCAGGCGCGTCTTTGGTCTAGTGGTTCTGACGCTCGCCTTTCAAACAGAGGGTCGAGGGTTCAAATCCTAACTATGGCGTGTTTTCCTTCAGCAAGAAATTTATCCGCACTGTGCTGCACTCTGCCCAGTTGAGGTGAATGGGTACCCAGCAGGATTAATTTCTTGTATGCACTGAGCGCCGGTGATGGTAGCTCGAGCTAAAGCTGGGGTAGTAATAGCAGCACTTTGTATCCTCAGGCAAAGGCGCTTTATAAATACAGCTATTATTATATATTTTTAGGAGAAAGAGACGAGAAGTCAGCAGAAGAAGCGTAATGAGAGGGGTAACAAGAAAAAAGGTGATCCCACTGAAGAGGATGAAGGCCCTCAGGAACTTCTCAAGAGACCTAAGGAATATGTGGTGAAATTCACCCTTCCTAATCCTCCTAGTCTCAGCCCACCTATCCTGGGAATGTATAGTGAGTATTTCAATCAATTCAATTTTTTTTACTTAAAAAACAACAAAATATACAAATCGATAGTACAGAGCTGCCAAGTAGTACGATTTTTCCGTATTTCATACGGAAATCAATTTAAAATTACGGCAGTACGCTTTTTCATGATAAAATACGGGAACAAAACAATTAGAGAAGAAAGGTATTCCGTGTGTTGCTGCCCTCTACGTTCAATGAGTTATGCTTACATCAAGGCTTTCCAGTTAGAATTTTCAATATCTTGGCGAATCAGTGCGGGTGACAAGTTCCGAGCGCACACGTAGTTTACAAGCGCAAAGCAGCGGCTCTAATCGCGATATTTTGCGACTGGTAAATACGTCTGTAAGGATGATGACGTCATCCAAGATGGCAACTTACGTTGACCGACGGAAGGATCGAAGATGACGATGTTTCGATCATAATTTGAAACGAATTAGCCGTAACTGCGGTCTAAGGTACGATATTTCTGAATTTCATACATTTTTTCCGTAAATATGGATGCAATTTCTTTATCATAATGTGACATTTTATGATTTTATGTGCCAAAAAACGATCGAAAAAAAAAACAGGTTTCCGTCGAATGTTGGATCTAACGTTATCCTAATACGTTGTCTGTACGTACGGGCCTCCAAATTCTTCAGTCTATGTATTGGAGAGTGATCCAACGCAGTTCAGCGGAACAACAAAAATCTTGACTGAAGCTTTCGGTCTCGTGTGCAACGGTGTGGGGCGCAAAATAATGTAAGAAATGATCGAACTTTGCCATTATGCATGCATATTTATCTCATGGTAAAAATACGGAATTTTTGGTCAAAATACTGATTTTGGGGGATAAGAATACTGAAAATGCAAAATACAACTTGGCAGCTCTGATAGTATATTCATTACATTTCAATACTAATATAGTGTGGGATCATAAAAAGCACAAATAATGGCGTATTAGAAAGTATAGTAAACATACAAAGATGAAATAACACAAATGATTACAATGTATGATACAAAATAAAGAAGGGCAAGAACAAAAGAAAGGGAGAAAGGAAGCATTTGGTATGTGAATTAAATCTGTATCAATCAAGTAAAGAGGAGGTATCATTTATAAGATGTTTTAATTGTTATGTAGTCTTACTATTCTGGAATGAAATGGAAGATAGTTCCAAAGCATGGAACCATTGAAGAAAATTGATTAAAAGAGAATTTAACCGTTGGAACAAGTTGGCTTGTAAGAAAACATAGTAATCAAACAAGATCAACAAAAGTTAGAGACCAATTGGACAGACAAGAAAGTTATGAGGATTTGAATGTCGACATCACTGATACTATGGAGAACCTCCTATTGGCAATGTGACCAAGTTTTGAGATGTCACACAAGTTCACCTCGTCTCTTTAAACACTGAAAACATACCTAAAACATCAGTTTTTGCTTTATATTCAAATGATGATACAAACTCTTTTGTCCATGATATATTTTATGAAAACCTCTATAAATATATGGTAAATATAAGATTGTTGACATAAAACTGATTCATACTCATTTTTGAAATCAATTTCTAACATAAAAATGATACACAATGATGACATATTTTACAGTTGGGGGCATGACTGAGGAATTGAGGAAGTGTAAAAATATGGATTATTTTTTTTATTTATTTGTTTTATAGACATCAATTCATGATATACATTGTGATGAAAAATAACTAGTTAGGGGCGAGGGGGGGGGATGGTCCACTCAAAATCAGAGCTTGTAGAAATGAACCCTCCTTCCCCCTACAAAAAATACATAATAGTTACTATGTGCCTAAAGATATACTGGTAATAAAGAACAAGTACAAAGACTAACTAAAAACAGGACATGAGGAAGCTGTTGCATAATTGAAATTTCACAGAAACAAAAATAGTGAAAGGAAATCAAAGAAATTCAAAACAGAATAAATCATGGCCATAAAAAAGAGGAAAAGAAGCTGATTAAGACTGTGCATATAGCTGTGATTTGAAGGAAAAATACGAGTTTATGTCTCTCTCACCTTTGTAGCAGAAGAGAGAAGAGAGGCATTGCTTTTCGGGTGGTGCCGACAGCAGCATTGTCAGCATTGAATTTTAACTAAGATTAAGTGTTTGAAAAGTCATCATAACTTGAAAAATATATGGACCATTTTCATGGAACTCCAATATGAGGGAAATCAAGTGTCACTGATCATTTAGGCGTGAGTTTCATGTCACATTATTTTTACCATAGGTCTACATGTATGTGATAACTGAGCTACCATAAAAATGCTAGAAAATTCCATTGGATTGATAGTCGCTCTGTTTATCTATTGTGTTTGGCTATCCTATCCAACTAAAACTATTTGTGGACTGTTTTTTCTTCTTTCATCTTTCCAGATGTTACATTTGGTTATCCAAACCAGCCAAAGTTATTCGTGAACTGTGATTTTGGTGTCGACATGACATCAAGAGGTAAGTTTTCATTCAATTTATTTCATTTTGCAAAATAAAATGTAAAGTAAATGTACACGGTAACATTGAATTTAGGATGAAAATATTGTGCAATATTTTAAAGTCTTGTTTTGCATCAATTCAAGTAGCATTAAAGGAACTGTAGAATACAACACAAATACATTTGATGAGAAATAGAAAAAGAGAGCCCAGAATATGGCCATATTACTAGCCCAAGAAGGGCTGAATGTCATTAACATACAAAAAAACAAGAGTTGATATGATGAGGATATATTTACAAGCAATTGAAATAACTCATGGAAATATGGTTCAGAAATATAAAACTGTCTATTATTAATATTACCCCCCCCCCTGGTGTACATGAACTTCTCATTATGTATATGATTTTAATATATTTATGTTGAATGTATCTGTTATATTTACAAGTACAAATGCCATGCCTTCTCATTATTCATATGACAATAATATCTATTTTGACAGATTGAATAGACTTAAAAATCTACTTATTGTGAAGTTGATAAGTGGAGGAGACTTTGTCAAAGTCATTGAGAAAGGTTCTTTCTGAAGGCCAAATGAACTGCACAAAGACTAGCATATTAATATGGGACTACAGTTTAAGTTTCTTGAGTATGAGGCATTTGAAGAACAATCTTTCCTGAATGTTGGGGGGGGGGGGGGTATTTAACAGCTCACAACGGTTATTTACATTTCCAATCAATTTTTGTTTATCTTTCATTATTAGTTGAAACAAAATGTAGTTCATTAGTTCCTGTATTCTTATCCCCATTTCACAGTTGCAATAGTTGGTCCAAATGGAGTCGGAAAAAGTACATTCCTGAATCTTCTCAAGGGGAACTTGAGCCTGTAAGTATATCCAATCTTCATGAAACATATTACATAAGCTACTGAATTAGTTACAAGCTCCAGAAATGGTTTTTGATTGGCAAAGAGCAGTTTGTGACTGTGAAATGTTATCTCTGGTTATTGACAACAATTTTGGGAAATCAAATTGATAGGGTTAACAATGATTATCTGGAGCACTTAAATGATTAAGATCCATGTCATCTTTTATATACTATTTGACCTACAGTCAGAGCATACAAGTCCAAACTTGGTTTTATAACTGATAACTTCTCAGACATCCACAACATTTTATTTCCTGAAGCACCATTTTTATACCACAGATCTGTCTACTTATAGTCAAATTTGTCTCATTTTAATATATATGGTTTTTTTAGGGCAATAGATATATTGCAATCAAAATTATGAAAAAGGATATAGTTCAGTATCTTTTATTTGGATAACACTTATCAGACATGGCTAGTCTCACACATTAGACATGAGACTCCCGCAGTAGGGACTCTTTCTCATCCTCCCCTAACCCCTTTCTCACATATGTATCACAGTCTTTCCTTATATCAGACAATGTGTGGTGATCTCAGGCTGACCCACGGTTCCTTGTCTGAAATCTGAAAACTTACCATCTCTGGGCCCTATATGTATCTTACAAAGAGTTGCAATTGATCTGATCAACCACAACTATGTATGGAAAGCCAGCAATATCAACATCTAAAATGCATGTTCATTCATATTGTTTGCTACTTATGATGTATGTTCATACATGCATTGTTTTCTTGAAAATTCAGTGTGCTTTTCGTTCTTTACGAAGGACATTGTGCAAACATCCTGTATACAAAATTATGACATTGATGGATTTCCATACATTTGAGGTCGATCGTAACGCTTTGTAAGACGGCTGCCCAGCTGAGTTATTTTTACATTTTGTTCTTTACAGCTGATAGGAGAAGTGCGAAAGAATCACAGATTACGTATAGGATCCTACAGTCAGCATTCTGCTGATCAGCTTACTATGGACGTGATGTCCGGTAGAATACCTTCAAGTAAGGATTTGTCTTTGTAACTCTTATTCTTACATTGATAGAAGAGCGTGCATGACTTTCTAGAACCAATTCATGCTGTTTGATATATTCTCATTCATTTACATCCAATTTCATGCTATTACATGTAGATCCAATCTTATGCTATAAATAATCTGCTTTCATGACATCTGCCCTTGCAACAATTTCATCTGTGTGTTAAGCCAACCAAAATAAAACCTCCAAAACAAAGTAAACTCTAGTCATTATCTATACTTTATTCTGAATCAAAAACTATTACGATTCCAACTCTTACCTAGTGCCCCCTGAGATATTTAGACTGGAGCAGATGTGGCAGGATCATTTGTCATGTCACCATTACATCCATTCTTATACTGTTAGATCCATTCTTTTTACAATATTAAAGAAAGCTGCCAACTAGTATGTTTTTGGCGTATTTAGTATGTTTTTTTTAATCAAAATATGACAGTACGTTATTTCTTTTTGAAAAAAGTTTTTTTTACAAAATCATAATTTATTTAGAAAAATCATATCTATATGTTTCTATTTCATAAAACTTACACAAATATGGTCATTGGATCAATGTAATTTCAGGTAACATGTTTTTTTTTTCAATCATTTTGTTTACGAGGGTGAGGTATGCACATATTTCAATGTTGTTGTTTTTTCATCTGCAAGATCAGTGCGCATTTTAGCTTTCATGCAGCTTGAGTGCCGCGATGAGCGCATGTGCCACACAGTTTTATTATGAGGTTGGAAGGTCTGGAATAACATCTATTCTTATGCTACTAGATTCATATCTCTTTTCAGACAAAATACAACCTGCAGTATCAAGATAGTCGGAAGCTGTTAGGTCGATTTGGGTTGGTCAGTCATGCTCACACCATCAAGACTAAAGATCTGTCTGGTGGTCAGAAATCAAGAGTAGCCTTTGCTGATCTTTGCCAGAGCCAGCCAGATGTTATCATCTTGGTAAGTATGGTATTAAGATGGAGCAGAAGTGAGGAGGGGTAGGGTGGGGAGGGGAAAGAGGTGCAGGATTGGGGGTGAGGGAAATGAGGAAGGGAGGAGGAGAAAGGAAGAGAATGGGAAGGAGACGGGAGGGGAGGAGGAGGGGGAGGGGGGGGGGAATGGAAAAGCAAGGGAAGGGGGAGGATGAGAAGGGGAGGAGGAGGAGAGTGGAAGAGAATGGGAGGAGGAGGAGGAATGGAAAGGGAGGAAATGAGGGGGGAGGAGAGGGGAAGAGAAAAGCAAGGAAGAGAAGGGAGGGGAGGAGGAAAAGGAATGGAAGGAAATGTGGGGGAAGAGAAAGGCAAGGAGGAGGAGTAAGTGAGGGGAGGAGGAAAGGATATGGAAAGGAAATGTGGGGGAAGAGAAAGCAAGGAGGAGGAAAGGAATGGAAAGGAAATGGGGGGAAGAGAAAGGCAAGGAGGAGAGAAGTGAGGGGAGGAGGAAAGGATATGGAAAGGAAATGTGGGGGAAGAGAAAGGCAAGGAGGAGGAGGAAAGGGATTGGAAAGGAAATGTGGGGAAGAGAAAGGCAAGGAGGAGGAGAAGTGAGGGGAGGAGGAAAGGATATGGAAAGGAAATGTGGGGGAAGAGAAAGGCAAGGAGGAGGATTAAAGGGAATGGAAAGGAAATGTGGGGGAAGAGAAAGGCAAGGAGGAGGAGGAAAGGGAACGGAAAGGAAATGTGGGGGAAGAGAAAGGCAAGGGGAGGAGAAGTGAGGGGAGGAGGAAAGGATATGGAAAGGAAATTAGGGGAAGAGAAAGGCAAGGAGGGGGATTAAAGGGAATGGAAAGGAAATGTGGGGGAAGAGAAAGGCAAGGAGGAGGAGGAAAGGGAATGGAAAGGAAATGTGGGGGAAGAGAAAGGCAAGGAGGAGGAGAAGTGAGGGGAGGAGGAAAGGGAATGGAAAGGAAATGTGGGGGAAGAGAAAGGCAAGGAGGAGAAGTGAGGGGAGGAGGAAAGGATATGAAGGAAATGAGGGGGAAGAGAAAGGCAAGGAGGAGAGCGGAAGAGAAGGGGAAGGAGGTAACTTAATCATGAGCATGACATCAATCACCTCTTAAAAAGTAATATTTTAGTAAATTATAAATCTCCTCTGAAAAAAAGGGAAGGGGAAAAAACATCAAAACTTGTACTAGGACTGAAATCGTAAGGCCCGTAGTCTGAAATCCTGTTTAACTTAAATCGTGGTCTAAGTCTGTGATAAAATTAGGGAAGCCAAATAATTCAAAATCGTGTTAAGATTGTACTGTCCTATTTATCATTCACAGACAGTTCACCATTATTTGAGTGTCAATGAGCTGATGAATTGAACTTCTACTATTAGATATTTATGCCATAGTTGGCTGTCCATAGCTAAACCACAACTTTAGACCAGAGTTTAAATTAAACCCAACTTCACAATACAGGCCATAGTATTCATGGTCAGACCATCTTTAGTGAAAGTAAATTGGAAATATAGGTACACTTTCTCTTTGATATTGTCTTTGCCTTTCTCTTTTAGGATGAACCTACAAATAATTTGGACATCGAGTCGATTGATGCCTTGGCTGAAGCAATCAACAATTATACAGGAGGTGAGTTTGGTGCTGACCTGGGTCCTGTTTTACAAACAGTAAACAGATCTGACAACTTGTCGGATGAATATTGATGAAACACTCAGCAGAGCTACCAACTACTACTGATTTTCAGTATGTAGTACTGAAAGTGAGAAGAATGCTGATGGTTTCATGCAAAGTTTCAGTTTATGTATTGTCCCTATGGTATTTCTTAGAATATACTGATTTCCTCACTAGATTCACTAGATTCACTAGATTTTCGCACTAGATTCAATAACCACAAAAGCTCCATCACCAAAAACAAAAAGGACTTTCCTGTGGCTGAACACTTCAACCTCCCTAATCACTCTGTCAAAGATATCAAAGTCTGCATCTTCGGCGGAGGATACAGATCGGCAGAGGAACGGAAATGGGCTGAGCTGAGACATATTGTCAAAAGCCGCACGTTTGAAAACGGCCTCAACAAAGATCTGTCTTGGCTCAACCCATTCACATTCTATAGATAACCATTATCTTTCTCCTCTTTGCCTTGATTTCCTTAATTCAGCTTTCATGTTAATTATGATCTCTCTGTGCAATGTGCAGCGTGCGCGATCTCAGCTAGACACTCTTATTATTACGAAATCTTTTCATTGTTACAAAACTTAAATCATATTCTTTTATTATTACGTATATTACGTAACTTACGTCATTAATGATATTGTACCAAAAAGCGCGCAATATACATTAATAACAGCATTTTGCGCACCTAGCAGCAGTTACCCTAGTCCCGCTGAGATCGCGCACGCTTTAATAAAAACAACTGTCATTCAAACTTGTCACAATTCACAAATCTTCCCTGAAGAAGGTAGAGGTCTACCGAAAATTTGGAGAGTGAATAAAAGAACTTAATTGTTGGCATTACAAAAACTGCATTACTCGTGAATTTGTTTCGCATTCCTGATGTCTGATTTCCTCACCAATATACTGATTTTCAGCATTTAAGATACTGAAATATTTTTGTTCACATTGACAGCTCTACAGTAGCCTACATATTTATAATCCTTGTCAGTTTAGAACTCCCCTTAATAATTGTCATAAATTCAATGTTTTGAAATTCCCAGCTTAAAATTTTACTGGAGGTTCATATGATATGAAACCCAAATAAATCTTGCCCTCTTTGTTTTCAGGAGTTATCATTGTCAGCCACGATGCCAGACTGATAACAGAGACAGACTGTCAACTGTGGGTCATCGAGGAGCAGACTATTAACGAGATCGACGGTGACTTTGATGACTACAAACATGAACTCCTAGTAGAACTCGGAGAGACTGAAAATAAGAAATGATTGAAGCTTAATTATAGTTTATAATAAACTGTTCTCTGACTCATCGTTGTATGAACCCAAAACAGCATGAATGTTGCAAGCTGGGCAACAGAATATGCTTCCAAGATCTGGATTGGAGTTATTCTTCTCAATACCTAAAATCTTTTCGTTGAAGGTTAAAAGTTCTCTGACTTCTCTGAATTGCAACATTCCCAAACATTAGCCATGCTGTACCATAGGCTTTATTCTGGAATAACTAGGTTTCTGTCGTCGGGTTGCTAATAGTCACAAGGTATTTTGAGATTTCTTTATTAAAGCAGATACGAACCAGCAGCCTTGATAGCGACACCTCAAGTCTTCATCTACTCAAATCTGGCCAGATTCCTGGCCCATAATGCAACATTGGAGTCTTGTAATATAAGCCCATTTGAATGATTATCATAAATTGTGTTACCAAGTAGCAAACCAAGAACTTTTAATCTAAAAGAAAATTAATCATTTCTCTATATAGAATTAGAGGCCAATTTTATTCTCGGTAATGCCCAGAAGGTATATTTCAAAACAATTTTGTAACACACAGTCAATGAGAGACCACATTCAGTATTGGTCATATCTTTCCCCTTTAAAGGGAAAGTTCACCCTGACAAAAAGTTTATTGTAAAAATAGCAGAGAAAATGATAAAGCATATTGCCAAAGGTTTGAGAAAAATCCATCAAACAATGAAAAAGTTATTAAGTCTAATTATTTGATTTGTGAGGTCACTTGCATGCAGTTCTCCTACATATCGTAAGGTAAAAAGCAATGGAACATTGTTTTTTTCTGAAAATTGAACAGTTTTTACCGAACCTTCAGTATATCAATAGACAAATAATTTCACACCTGTTCGTACAAAGAAAACAAAAATAAGTCGTTGTGAACCATCAAAGAATTGAAATTTATGCATTTTATGTTACATAACATATCGGCAGCTGCTGTCACAAATGATGTTATGATGTCACAAATCCAAAACCTTAAATTCTTATAACTTCCTTGATTTTGAAGCGAGTTTCAAAATAGATCTCATTCATATCAACAAAAGTTGAAATATGCTCAATGTTGATTATTAACATGAGCGTGAATCCGTGACGTCATGCTATTCAAGGGGGGGGGGGGGAACAGTAAATCATCTCCCCCTGAACAGTAGGTGTGATGCAAAGATTTATGCCAATGATTATTAAACTTTTACACATTGAACAAACAATGTTCGTGCAATGTGTTTGTGTCAATCATAGAGGGAGTTCATAAGAAAGAAACCTATTATATGTGGAAAGTAAATAGAAAGGATTTTGGCTAGCATTTTTGCACATATATTTCAGTCATTCATGAATAAATCTTTTAGAAAATAAAATTTTACATTTATGACAAATATTTATGGTACAATGAAGTTCCTCTCTTGTTAAAGAGAAAATAAAATTAATGTATTTCAACCTCATTTTTGCTTATACATTTAATTGATACTCTCAGTTACTCTTGGGGGGACTATTTGTTCTTCCATTTTGTGCTTTATTTTTTACAGAATTATTTATTGGAGTAATTAAACTCGATAAAGGAGGGTCAATGTGCTATCTTGGACCCATGTTCTTCATGAAATCATGTTTATGGCAATTGATATCAATTTAAGGATAGATCAAATTAGATATACATCAATTTTATTAAAGGTCAAGTCCACCTCAGAAATATGTTGATTTGAGTCAATGAAGAAAAATCAGACAAGCAAAATGCTGAAAATTTCATCAAAATCGGATGTAAAATAAGAAAGTTATGACATTTCAAAGTTTCGCTTATTTTTAACAAAACCTTTCCGTTTACTTCTTAATTTCTTTCCTTGCCCTTAATAAGTCACATGTATTATAATTATTATTATCGGATCTGGGGCCCGTTTCATAAAGGACTTGCAACTGTTGTAACTTTGCCATCAAGGCAACTACCATAACAGGGCTCAGCAGCCAATCAAAATCAAGGTTGCCATGGTAGTTGCCATAATGGCAAAGTTACAACAGTTGTAACTCTTTATGAAATGGGCCCCTGAACTTTGTGTGGTCCCTTAAAATACTATCTTTAAGTACAGTGAAAAGTAAACAATCATATAATCAATAAACTTGTCAGGCTTAAACTAGAAGCAAGGTTTGTAACCATTGTTGTGTGCACCTGTTTGTATGTCATGGTAGAGTGCACATAGCTCAGCTGTGGCAGTCACATGCTTCTTTCAGGCACTTTTGTTGTGAAACAATATTGATTTATGATCTGGTCACTACTGAATACAGTCAACCAACAGCTTTAAACTTTGTGGAAAACAGTTATAGACCCATATCCATTGCATGAAATAACAATCGTTACAGTAATAGGGTGAATCCACCCTTGAAATTGAAATGCTTGAATATGAAACGTGATAATGAGCTGTAAAGTTTGCCCCAGCGCTTAATATCTCCCACTTTTTATTGTCTCACCTGCATAGCAGAGTGAGACTATAGGCGCCGCTTTTCCGACGGCGGCATCAAGATCAAATCTTAACCTGAGGTTAAGTTTTTGAAATGACATCATAACTTAGAAAGTATATGGACCTAGTTGATGAAACTTGACCATAAGATTAATCAAGTATTACTGAACATCCTATTAGAGTTTCATGTCACATGACCAAGGTCAAAGGTCATTTAGGGTCAATGAACTTTGGCCGAATTGGGTATATCTGTTGAATTCCCGTCATAACTTTGAAAGTTTATGGATCTGATTCATGAAACTTGGACATAATAGTAATCAAGCATCACTGAACATTTTGTGCAGGTTTCAGGTCTCATGATTAAGGTCAAAGGTCATTTAGGGTCAATGAACTTTGGCCAAATCGGGTTATCTGTTGAATTACCATCATAACTTTGAAAGTTTATTGGTCTAGTTCATTAAACTTGGACATAAGGTTTCATAAGTATCATTGAACATCCTGCATGAGTTTCACGTCACATGACCAAGGTCAAAGGTCATTTAGGGTCAATGAACTTTGGCCGAATTGGGGGTATCTGTTGAATTTCCATCATAACTTTGAAAGTTTATGGATCTGATTCATGAAACTTGGACATAATAGTAATCAAGCATCACTGAACATTTTGTGCAATTTTCAGGTCTCATGATCAAGGTCAAAGGTCATTTAGGGTCAATGAACTTTGGCCGAATGGGGGTATCTGTTGAATTACCATCATAACTTTGAAAGTTTATTGGTCTAGTTCGTTAAACTTCGACATTAGAGTAATCAAGTATCACAGAACATCCTGTGCGCATTTCAGGTCACATGACCAAGGTCAAAGGTCAATGAACTTTGGCCGAATTGTGTGTATCTGTTGAATTACCATCATAACTTTGAAAGTTTATGGATCTGATTCATGAAACTTGGACATAAGAGTAATCAAGTAACACTGAACATCCCGTGCGAGTTTCAGGTCACATAATCAAGGTCAAAGGTCATATAAGGTCAATGAACTTTGGCCATGTTGGGTTTTTTGTTGAATAACCATCATATCTCTGTAAGCTTATTGGTCTAGTTCATAAAAAGTGGACATAAGAGTAACCATGTACCACTGAACATCTTGTGCGAGTTAGAGTAGTTTTCAAAGTCAGCACTGCTGCTATATTGAACCGCGTGATGCAGGTGAGACGGCCAGAGGCATTCCACTTGTTGTAAGTTTAAACATGTCATTTGGAGAATTCTATCAAGGATATCAGTGTATATTTAAGAGTATGAAGTCATTTAGACTCTAAAGAAGTTGCAGTAGTGATGGGAAATTTGTTGTATCAGGTTTTACTAACAGCACAATGTAAAGACCAATGGCCCGGAATATTACCTTCTCAAGTAAGATCTCTTTATAGTGATGTTCTAATTTGTCTTCACATATTATATTGTTTGATTTTGGAAGATTTTTCATTAAGAGAACATTAATTTATCTTTGAACTAGCAGTAGGGTGATGGATAAACAGATGGTTCTGGAGTTTTCCAAAAATATTGGTTTAAATTCACAGGTTACAAAAACAAGATACATGTACAAGCCTAAAGTAAGAAGGCAAATAACAGATAACTAGGAGTCTTAGTTTGTATTGTATCCATGGTGATGCTAATAGAAAAAAAATCAGTTATTTTGATATGATAAATGCAATATTTGATATTTAAGAATAATGCTTCATATCAAGAATTCTAGATATTAAGCATTGCCAATCATATACAGCACAATCTGATTACTTGATATAAAGTAATAAGATTACATGATAGAGTGGCTCACCATACGTATGTTGAAATACACTGTCTAAATCAGCCAGGCGTGGCAACCCCATAGGAAAATGGTAGCCCTGGGCCCAGTATCCCAGGGTTAGCGATGAATTGCTAATTTGAAAGAAGAACTCTGATTGGTTCCAAGTCTTTCTACTGAGCAAAATGCGCATGCAACGATGATTACGATAGGCCATTCCATTTAGTGATTAATCGCTAACTTTGTGTTATAGGGCCACGGCTAGAAAATGATATCTGTAGCATGATCCGCGATGCTCTTCATTTTACACAGATTTGTGGGATGGGGGTTTTCATGAAGCATTTATCATAATTATCTTAATATTTGATGCTTTTTTCCATTAGCATCACCATGGATACGATACAAAATAAGGCTCCTTACTACATGTAGTTCTGTTTATTTGCATTGTTTCACTTTACACTTCCAAATTTACAGCCATTCTATAGGGGCAGAGCACTTAAAATCCTCTAACAAGTAGTGCCTTACCAAAGGGTATATTCAGTTTTCATAGCTGCTGAGAGTCATCTATTCTAAAACTTCACATCAGCGTCAAATATCCTCCTTTGTTCCACCCCCCAATCATATATAAGGGAAAATGTTACATTTCTCAGGTTCAAACTGGTTTAGAATCCAGACTACAGTGATATAAGAATATAAGAATTTATGAGAAAATAAATAAGAGATACAAGCATGTAGATTGTTCCTGCAGTAAGAAGCACTTTATTTGGTCATGTTGAGTACATTGTTTAACAATATCTTATCAAAATAGTTCATACCAGTTGATGTATTCCTTGAATATTTGGCAAGAGCAGTAATGCAATGTGGAGAAAAGCTTAGTGATGATAAGCTTGTAGCAATGCTAAGCTAAGTTTTTTTTCATCTATTTTAATACATTTCATCATCTTTAGGGTCATTCTCAAGAAAATGTCACAATTCAAGAAAATCATGACTCCATCATGGATCTATCGGCCCTTGTTTCCACACCCACGCAAGAGTGAACACAGATTTAAAAAAAGCAGCACTCTGCATACACTTTTCGGTGACCAGGAACTCCCAGATGCGAATATAAATAATAGAATAATAGTTACATTCATATAGCGCTTATTACACCTTGTTTCTAAGTGCTTATGGCAATTATTATTACCCCGGTCATTGGATCCTGACATGCCCGCATACAATGTATGCACTTCTCCACTTCCTAGGGAGTATTCCAACAAGAGATCAATGTTTCAATTGCTAGGCATGCTACAAAGGCTTTCGCATCCTACCGGGTACCCATTTATCACCTGGGTGGAGAGTGGCATAGTGTTGATTAATGCCTTGCCGAAGGATGCCAGGCCTTGGTGGGACTCGAACACACGACCCTCTGATTGCAAGGCGAGAGAAACGCTACACCATGACGCTTCCACAAATGCAGGTGAGAAATTATTTTGTTATAGACGTTAATGTTAATGATGTTCGAACTTGTTCGCATTTTCAAGCCATCGCATCCCTAACCACCAAGCACCTAGTGTTCTTAATGGCCATTGATGTTATTGCTCAAACAAAATCTCATAGAAACCATGCAAGATATATCCAAATATAAATGCAAATTACAAATGTTTGTTTCATGGATGTTATTGAGTATTAATAAATTGCTTGCATTTTCAAGCTAAAGCATCACTGGCCACCGAGCACATATATGTTACAGTGGCCATCCATCCATGTTAGTTTTTAAAAATCTAACAGAAAGCATGCAAGATTGCAAGAGATGGATGGAACAAGGAATTGTGACATTTTTCTCCGAACAACCTTTAAGGATCCCCGAAATTATCTTGAGACAGTTTACAGAAAGGGCTTGTTGAATTTTTTTTTCTGACAAAGTCTGTTTTATCTTACAGCCACTTTAGTCACAAGGAAGTTGTTTAAACTGACAAATCATCTGACAAAATATTTTGATAAATCACCCTTTACATGTATGTCCAGGAAAATCATGATTCTTTGGCAAGTTCTTGAAAGTCTTATTTCTTGGAAGTATTTCCATTGGCGAGTGCTAGTGCTTCCTGACTCTCTGACTTGAAGCACACCTGCAATGAAAGTGAAAGATATGAGGGAAATGATTAAATCTGCATGTACCTTACTTAATATAATCCCCCTCACCCAACAATATTTAGTGTATATCAAGTACATGTATCTCGATCTCAAGTCCCAAGATTTTCTGCAGGGTAGATATAAGTTGCATTATCATGTATTATTCATTCATTTTGGGACATTGATTAACAATTATCCATGATATTCCTCAGTTATATAGTATTGAATGTTTTAACAGTGTCTTTTTGATACTGTGGTTTCCAATTATTTGTTTTATTATTCAATTTATCCAGACAATGGAATTTAAGACCCAGGACGGCACTACATCACTACATCACTACATTACCCTTGTTTTGACAAAGTTTCTGGCCCTGTCTTACAAAGAGTTGTGATTGCTCAAATCAAGCTCAACTGTGTAGAAATCCATCAATGTCATAATTTTTTCCTACAGGAATTTTTTACAAGGTCTGTTTGTAAACAAAGAGGAGAATCTGAATTGTCAAGAAAACAATGAATGTACATATGCATGTACATAATATATAGGAAATAATTTGAACAAACATGCATCTTTTATGTTGACATTGCTGGCTTTCCATAGTTGTGGTTCATCGGATCAATCAGATCTCTTTGTAAGACGGGACCCTGGCATCGCCTCTGTAAAAGCAAGAAGTGTCTTACCGCTTGGCATACTGAAGCCTTGTTAACTTGTGCTGCCTCAGCCTTGCATGGTTTCTGTGGAATGGAGATATGAAACATCTTTCCAGTCTTGCCTTTCTGATCATGTGCCCCATCAGGTACTGTCTTTGTAACATTCTCTCTGAACGTTGAAGATGCAGGTGGCTCGAGAGAAATAAATCGTTTTCTTGAGAAGCCAGTTTCAGCTTCCAAGTCTTTGTTGGAAATCTTGGCGGGGGATGAGTTGAAGCGAGCTTGGATGCTCTTGAACGCAGGAGCGTTGACGAACTGTGTTGTTCAAAAGATGGGTTAGCGGAATGCGACGATCGCTGATGATCCGTAGCCGAGTTCAAGCGTTGACCACGAACACCGAGCCCATTGGAGATGGCTACGTTGGAAGGAAGGCCTGTTTGTTCGGCCAAAACTAGAGATTTCGTTGGTTGGTGATGTCACGGAGATTGTTTTTGTTGATTTGTAGAGCGCGGGTCCGCTGTGATGTCTTGGACCCATCCCATGTTTATTTGCGTTTTCCATCGATTTCTGTTGCAGTAGAAAAAAAAATTGTTTGACTGGGTTAAAAATTTGGCTAAAAGTATTTTTTCTGTAGCATTGCATCTAAATTTTGTATTGGATCGACCGCACTTAGTTTGGACTTTAACATGGTGTCAATAGTTTGCTTTCTATGCACCGTAGTTGTAAGCAGAAATATTATACGATTAAGCTTCTCTTTTTTTTTGGGGGGGGGGTTCTCATCAGTTTCATCTTCCTGTTATTTATAGGCCTATTTTTCATTTCAAACAATAAAATTGCCCTTTAAAATCGTTTTGTGTTGGTTTGTGTCCAATGAACCTTGAAATACAAAATTATTTGAGAAGCAAGTATCCGATTGAAAAAAAAACCTGTTACCTGTCTGCCAGCAAGCCGAAGGTAATGGGCTGCTTGTAGTAAGTGGGAGTAGAAATCTCGAAATGCTGACCCTTCTGATGACGTCACACCATTACCCTGGTAACCATAGCAACTATCATCAAGTGTAATCCCAGTGGAAAAGTTTCCTGCCATACCGCTGTAAAAGGAATGACGTACAAAACTATATCACCATTTTGAACAAAAACAATACGTAACGATAATGATGAATAATGATATTTGGTTCTGCATAGCTCTCATGTTTTCAGACAGGACGCAGTTCGGTAATGTGATTTTGACTTGTCAATACATTTGTATTCAAACTCTTATTGGTTTTCATAAAACTTGTTACAGAGACATTATTTAGCTCTTGTTTGACTGCTCTGTGATAACTTTCATAATGCTTGAATTTGTGTGATATTATACACATATATTTAATCCAAGTCATCCATGCACTCTTTGAAAAGTTTTGATCAAGATTATGTTAATGAATACGTGTCTGATCGCACAAAGTTGTCAAACTCGACTTAATTTACCTTTTCAAATCCTTCAAATGTTGTGTTGATTTTAGCGATTTATTTTCGTGGTCGGACATAATATTCACCAACAGATTAGCCATTTTGACAAATCATTTTTCAAAATGTGAAACCTAATATTCTCTCCGAGTCTTCGGAGGTCAGAGGCAATGTCGCCTGGAAAATATCAAAATATTCCATCTTTTTTTAACAGATACATCCCCAAAAATACATCGTTCATCTAATCAATATTGTAACCTATCACTGTTTGTAGTTTAAATTTACACAATCGTCCTAATTGTACAAAAAAATAACATATGCCTACTAGACATTTTGAAAACACTTCAAGCGGGAAAATCGACTCCCACGTAACAACAAAACCAAGTAGAAGACATTGTTTATATTCTAGAACATAACATTTTAATTCGACATAATACCTTAAATACCTGAAATTCCACTAAGCCCGACGCAGAATAATATAATGCTTTGTTGCTGTTTTCACTCATGATAACATTACGTTTCATAAACATTTAACAAGTACATTGAAAAACATAAATCATATAAAGAAGTCACTTTTTTATTAACATAATTTCGTTCAAATTTGATGGTCCTTTAAAAACCATAATAATTTCCTGAAAATATACCCCCCCCCCCCAAAAAAAAAAATGCATTGAATTGAAAATTGACAATTTCAGCATAGATTATCGAAATAAAGTACGAGTAAACAAATTATGATGACATAATTTTATTGAAACAGTCTTTGTCATATATATAGGTACTATGACACTCATCCAAACTCTCTTATTCTAATTATTTCCTTGTGCGCATCAGAAGAAAACATTTTTTTCAAATTCGATAGCGCTATATAAATATATTATTATTATCATCATTATAATTGTTGTTAATATTATTTTCATCATTATTGCCATTGTTATTATCATTGTTATTATTATTATTATCATTATTATTACTATATTCACTTTATTAGAGAAGTAAATAATTTTAATGATCTTTCATATCAGTTCGAGATGGTTTAACTGATCCCAATAATAACCACTCTTCTTACTTTCATGCATATCAACTCACCTGTATAGCTGATGTGAAGGGCGTGTTAAAGTAATGTTAAGCACAAAAGAACACAAATTAATAATGTTATATTTGTTAAAAGATTAATGGAACAATGGAAATTGGGAAATTAAACTGTTTTACATTAATATGACAGGTAAAACATTCATACATGAAGGATTTCATTATGTGATAATTAGAAATATCTATGATCGAGGTACCATATTTGTTTGGGAAGATTCACATTTTATCAATTTTTAGGTATACACACTGTAAAAACTGTGGTGTTAAAACTGACACCAGTTGGTGTTAATAGAGGACCACACCCTGAGGTGTTACAACTACACCCTATAGAGATTGAACATAACACCAAAGAGTGTAAATATAACAACCGAAGGTGTTTTAATAACACCTATGGGTGTAAAACTAACACCACCAATTTAACACCGGTGCCTAAAACAACTGGTGTGGTCCTCTATGTACACCGGTTAACACCCCAGTTTTTGCTGTGCACCTTCTTGTCAACTCACAACTCAAATTCAATATAATATCTCATTTGACTGAAAATTTCTTATTAATTATTTAGGCGACAACAGTACACACTATACATAAAACATCTAGATCACGAATTAACTATACTCAACAGTACCGTATCTATTTGACAAAAACTACAAATGTTTCCTACTATACACCTTACTTAAACCCTTAATTATCACATCACTCCTGGAAGAGAAATCTGAGTTTTTTCACAACAATCATTCAACCACAGATGAGAACTAAACGAAAAATGGAAGATAGAAAAAGAAACGTGTTTATGGTTTTCACAAAAGCATGGTAAATTATATAACCGACATCCCGTTAAAGTCGTGTAATTTTCAACACCAGGGGCCCGTTGCAGAAAGAGTTGCAATCAATCGCTACTCTAAAAACCATGCGCGACTTGATTTTCAACCAATCAACAGCGCCCATGTAGGACTTGCGTTTAAACGCAACTCTTTTTGCAACGGACCCCAGATGGGACACAAAGTTAATGTCGGAGAACTTACGACGGTTTCGTGAAACTCTACCCAGATAAAAAGAGGGGAAATGCTACCTCTCCAAAACTACAGCAAACAAAAAAAGAGTGTGTCACATCCGAGAATAGCCGAAAAGAGGAAGGACAGAAGGAGGATAAGATCTTATTATATTCACTCGAGATGTAAAGTTTTGACTACTACCAAGGAGCTTAAAGCTCCTTGCTACTACTAATGGTTTTCCTACCGATCTTCGATTTCACTTAGCTCTTCATCAATCGCCCTCAGCAAAGTGTTTTTGCTTAAACGAGTCACGTGACTGATCGGTTTGTTTGTTGATGGAAAAGTAAGAAAATGAAAACGAATACATTTTTATTATTCATCATCAACATAAACTTCTGACTAAAATCAATATGAATGTTCATCGTCTTTACCCCCAAAAATAAAACTTCTTTTTAAATTTGCATTAATTAAAGTATGGACTTTGCCTTTTAATTATCGATTTTAGTTCATTGGTTTGGTATATCGTTGACAATACTTCGTATCCGGGAAGCTTTAAAAAAAAACGCGTCGGCTTGAAAGAAAAAGTGTCAAAACGGACAACTGTTTTAAGAAAGAAGAATGAATTGTTAAATCTAATATTCACCAAGAGCAAAAGTATTCCATTTCCTCCACATTAATTTCAATCAATGAATCAAACTTGAGATTAGAGATCCCAGATTCATTTTAAATACCAAAGCACCAATCGTGAATTGTTCTGAAGGAGTGTTATATAAGCATTTATTGATAGTATAGTTTGAACCAGATGTTTTTCCCCAGTTTTATGTACGTTGAGAGAGCACAATCAAAACACTTGTCAATTTCAAACAAATTATAAACTGGGAGAAAAGTGTGGTACCGGGTGTGTGTGGTGTTTAGAGACACCGAGTTGTGGGGAAGGTGGAACACACGTGATCAATGACGTCATGTAATGTGTAGCCAATCACTGGGTGGGTTGAGATCAAAAGAAGTGTCTTTTAGAGGCGGATGAATATTACCCGACGGTCTGTTCGCACTGCTTGTGTCCTTGCGTGCATGTAACTAGATAATTTTGTGCCATCGTTAATTCATGACATATTCGGTGATCATTTTCACTCCATGATATTATCATGAGAGGTAAGAAAAAATGGCTTTTCATGTCTTCTTCATCCTCCCTTCCTTACCCCCGCCCCCTTCTCCCTCTCATCTCATCCCCTTTATCTTTCACCCCTTTCACTGCATACAGACTCATTACTTTCTCAAGTTATCTATTATCTATTCGATCCTCTTTCTCATATTCTTCACTGGCCCACGGTCTGCCATTCAAAAGCACGTCTCTGTAATGTAATATCAATGATGTTATGGGGGCTTGGCAGAATGCCAATCGATTTCTAACAGTAGATTTTCAAAAGAAACAAAAATCAATCGGACTGCCCTTCTTAAAACATATAAATACAATCTATAAAATATACACCGTTGAAATACTTTGAATACATGACTGTAAAGGCATACTCAGAATCGATCTCCAGTTAGTCTCAGGCCACATTGGAAACAGATAATGGTCACCAATGAAATGAACACTAACAATATTAATTCCACGTATGACTTAACTCCCAATATGTGTTTTAGCCACCCGAAATGAAAAGTTCAGGTGGTAAAGCCAATGTGGAATGAAGTTGTTGGAATAAACAATGACAAGTATAATGTACTTCTCAGAAAGTATAAATTCGATAATGATTCTTCTTTATTGATATCTTTAGAGGGAAATGGAACCTTTAGAATAAATAGGCTTGTGGTGAAACAGAAAAATCAAAGAATAAGAACAAAGAAAGTTTGAGAAAAATCGGACAAATAATGAGAAAGTTATGAGCATTTTAATATTGCAATCACTATTGCTATGGAGATCTTCCCATTGGCAATGCAAGAAGGGTGTGTGATGTCACATGTGAACAACTTTCCTTTGATGGACTATAAAATACTCTCAAAATGTCTCTTTCTGCTTTTTCTTGTGGTGATACAAACTCTTCTATCCATATTCTTTAAAAATCGGTATTACATGCCCTCATAATTGTAGAAAAAACACACGATCTACTGATAGATGAAACTCTCCCCATTACTTTAGTATATATTTCACTTAATAAGTGAAATATATATACTAAAGTAATGGGGAGAGTTGTTCACAAGTGACATCACACATCTTTATCGCATTGCTAATTTGAGAATCTCCATAGAATTAGTGATCGCAATGTTCAAATGCTCATCACTTTCTCATTATTTGTCCGATTTTTCTCAAACTTTCGTTGATCTGTTTCTTTGATTTTTCAGTTTTCACATAAGATATCTTGTTCCAAAGGTTTCGATCTCCTTTAAGTACAACATAATAGATCAATTTTAGTGATGGTATGTGCAAAACATTCGACATTTTTTCGAATTAGATTTGCAAACTAGTCAGGATTAGATAATGGTTAAATAGTGGAGTATGATGTTAATTTGACTCTTAGAAGAAAATACTGGGGAGCGTTTCGTCAACATTTTTGGCGGACAAGTTGTTAGATCTGACAACTTTCCTTGATTCTAATTGTCTGAGGAGGGTAGTTTCTAGTGTATCTGTCGGATAAAAAAGGACTTTTCTGATAAAATGTCTGAAAAATCCTTTCATGAAACGCTCCCCTGGAATTGGAATAACCTGCAAATTATCTGATAAAATTTTTCATTTCATGTTTTTTAATTAAAGTTAAGGATTTTCAAAGGCGTTTTTATTTGCACTGAATTTTAATCATTGATATTATTGAGTGATTTCAAGGGGCTTTAAAATTAAGGTGCTGATTAATATGGCATGATGACCAGCGATGGCCGTCTTGACCGTTCGGGTCCCTAGTATGCTTACACTGACGGTTAATAAAATTATTTTGATGCAGCCTTAGTACTTACGAAAGCTTTAAAGTGTCAACTTACGAGATTAATTTCGTCATGTCGATTTAATAGCCTTTCAATTAATTTCGACATAACAAGACACCTTATCTCGTAAACTCGTATATTAACGACATATAACTTTTTAATATATAATTATGTCGGTTTGGCAAGGTAAGGTTACTCGCTATGAGGGCATATAACTTTCCTTTTTTTAATATAAGTCGACTTACTAGATAATCTCCCATTCAACATATATATAATTTCGGACTTTTCGCAATGACCAGGGGGAAACTCTCTTTAAATACACACTAGAGACCTGAGATACTTTTGTCTAAAGTTGGTGGACCGGGACAGCATCAAAATATCTTGACTCAGGACAATGACATAATTATTTGCTATCGTTCGTCCGGTGCAAATATTCGGATGATCTGCTGTCCCACTAGTCCAGCAACTTTTGACAAAAGCTTTTCAGCTCCCAATTGCGATTTTAATTACATTTTCAAAGGAATCGATGCGTTGTAGTTTCCCGTAGTAAATACAAAAAGTCTCTATCAAGGGAATCACAAAAATGGCGAGATGAAACATATATCGCGATCTCGTCAAGAAGATGGTACTTTAAAACGTTCGTATGTTGTAGATCGATCAAAAAAACGTTACGACGATCTGGAGCATGTTAATGCAAGAAGGTCCTCCCGCCTTCATTGACTAAATCTGGTCGCTTCTGTGTGGTCGGCAAAAGGGGACTTTAAAAAAATTCTCGAAAACTACTGGAATAATTAGGATTAAACAATTTCATACTGATTACAGTGATGTTAATGATGATAAATGACGTTAATGATGATGTTGTGACTGACTTGAGTAAGAGTGCATTCAATTCGGTTACATGATTTCCCTCTGATTTTTTACAATAGGTCTAATTACTTTTAGAATAATGAAGATACTCACCCAAAGGCGACTGGCAGAGTATGATTATCGGCTGTGGCAGGATACTGAGTTGGTTTCCAAAGAGGATGTTGTCCACTAGGCGGACTACCGAATTGGGAGGTACTTTGGGTGACAGGTACAGACGGCGCACCGGTTGGGCTCGTCATCAACGGATTGTGATAGGTTGGTCTAAGACCTTTGTTCGACAAAGCAGTGGTTGATCCCGTACCAGTCGGGGTAGAGCTCTGAGGTTTCATCAACATTGCATCGTCCGTCGCTGGCAATTTGGTTGGGAGGTTCGACGACATGTCGCGGTCGCTCTCTGTTGATGATTTAGGTGCAGACGAAGGTACATGTACAGGTAGCCGAGAACTAGGAATACCCATCCAATGACTGTAGACTTGCCGCTTTCGATTGGCAGCTTCCGTCAGCGAGCAATACCGCGGTAAGGTCGACACAGACTCATTTTGAACCGGTGAATTCTGTGATGACACTGTTTTTGGCAGAGTAGTTCCCGAAGAAACACTCGTTGAGTCTGTTCTACTCTGGTCACTTCTTGAGTCAGAGTTCTGTCGTTGACGCGATTGTGTAGGACGCTGGCCATCGTTTCTATCTGACGATGACGCTGGTTGTAACTGAGCCGCTGTCAAACGTGACTCCTGCTGCGTGTGTGGGTTATCGACCTTGAAACCTGCTTCAGCAGAGGCATCTCCTGCATAATAAATACTTCTCTTGCGTCCACAAGAAGTGTCGTGAGCAGCCAACTTTTCCAAAGGTCCTCCACATGTGTGGTACCTACGATATTGCTCCATGTATTTCTTCGGATTGTGGTAATGTCGAAATTCGAATTCCATCGTCAAGGCTTTCATTCGACTAGCCACTCTGGAATTCAATGACAACCGTCGCACCTGCGCTTCCAGATCGCTTTTCGTTGTACCCTTTGTCCTTTGACCATTCTTTCCTTGTGACGGCGCCACACGTCTGTATTGCACTTTGGGGTCTGGTACCCACCCGCAGAGGTCATCAAGGTATTTGGCAAGATGGTGAGATATCGTTCTGGCATCCCAAGAGAAGTCAGGCTCTGGGATGTCGTCATCTTCGAGTTCGAACTCGTGGAGTGCCCTTGAAATGGTGCGATCGCGGACGAACGAGGGACATTCGACTTCAGCATTTTCTTCTTCCTCTTCGCTTGATTGTTCCGTGGGTCTTTGAGGATGGTGAATCGGTGAGACTGGGGCACTTGGTGATGAGGACGATTCGGAAGAGGATGTCGAGGATGAGCTACTCGATGACGCCGAGTCTGTTCTTGCTGATATAGCTGTCATGATTGCTTATACTCCTAATTTATTTCGACTACCTGTGAAAAAAAAATAGATAAGTCAACAGTCACTAAAAGCGTGAGGAATAATTTCCCCCAGTTTTCAAAGTGGGACGATGTTGGTTGGCAGGGGGGTGCAAGACAAATTTGAGTCATGCACTGATTGAGCGCACTCGGCAGCCAGGTCGGTATAGGTAACTACTCATTGACCTTTATTGAATTCTAAAAGAAATTTATCACATTGCATTCATACATTATGACAGAATGACGCCTCTTGAATGACAAAAATTCCCCGTGCGAAGAGCGGAAGCTCCGACAATTCATTAACTGAAGAGAGAATCAAAGTGTCTCATGATACTTGCATCGATTCAAAAGTGAGCTTTTTAATAACGAAGGCATTCGAAAGTATGAAGCATTTTCGAGTCATGTAAGTTACTTATTATTTTATTTTATTAGAACATATTTAATCAGGTACAAAAGATCAGTATAAAACTGTTTTTCATCAATGACCTGATGAAAACATAAAGAATAACATAAATCATCACATCATACATGAAAATAAAGTCAAAATCTAAATCAAAGATAACAATACTTAGTAACATAAATAAACAAATATTGTTACTTAAATGGTAATATTAATCAAACTAGAATATTTTAAATCATTAAAAAGGAACAGTAACTAATTTTAATACTACTAATTGTATAATTTATTCGCTGATAAAAACAATAAACAATGAAATAATTATGGCACAATAGAAAATCGAATGAAAAATAAAAAAAAATAAAAAATGGCAATCAGTTATAAAGGTATAAAGATATCAAAGGGTTAGGATCATTACAAATAAAAGCAATGTAACATCAATATTAAATAGGAATAGGGGAATTGTATGTTACAACAAATTAAATATAAGTAAGGGTTATTATGTTTTTTGCCAGGAATTTTGATTCGAGGATTAAAAACCTATTCTACCGCCCGACGTACTTTTCAGAGGTGTCAACAATTAGGCCTTTTTACACCCCCCCCCCACACCGCGTACACAAGCAATAATGTTTTTTCGAACTTTATCATAATGGATTATTTTTTTCATGTTTACAGGGCTGGATCTAGCACTGTTCAATAGGGGTGCTGGAAAATAAAATTATCCACATGTTCCCCAATCGGCTGTTCGTGTAGAGTCATAAACCAAAATGTATAGGGCGGGGGGGGGGGTAATCAGCAAAGTGATTTGATCCTGGAATGAATGTCACTTTATTGTGATTTTAATACCAACATCAGAACCCAACACCAATTTGAAATCAACCAAAAAAATCATATTATAGCTATAAAGGCGAAGGTCGATCGCCAACTGTTTGATCGTTAATATGAGACTAATGCCATTTTCTATTATGCGTGTCGAGCTATAATTATGTTAACATAAACTATAATAGCAAATAATGAATCGTTATGTTATTTGTTATGATTCCATCAAAGTCCTTGTTTGGGTCAATAAACACGCAGAGGCCTACACAAACATATTCGGAAATGCAAAGCCATTGTGGTATAGGGAGAGTCAGGCGCGGATCCTGGGGGCGGATCATCTCACCCCCCCCCCCCTATTAAAAAAAGGGAAATGAGAAGGAGAAAAAAAGAGGATGTGAAAAAAGAAAGAGGATTTCACTAACTTTTAGGGGGTGCGAAATTAAAAATCATCGTGACATGCAGGAAAGCAACTTTTGGTAGCGTATATTTTACTTTTCAATCACTAGAAATAGTCGCATTGCATTGCGCATTGGAAACATATTGAACTTTGCTGTTCAAAAATTTTTTTGAAAATTGCTGATGTGGTTTACGGTACACCATGTGGAGTATTATAGAAACAGTGGATAGAAGAAGAGAAAAAGTGGATAGGCGAGAAAGTGGAGATTTGAGAGTAGAGTATTCTTTCTTGAAAATAGTCCTGAAAAGGACTGTAAACCAGAAGGAATGTTGAGTGAGAACAGATTGAGTAGTACTGAGAGCTCATGAGGAGATGCTGGCTTGAGTAGGCGAGTAAAGATGATGAGTAGTAGAGAGACTCGACGTTTCGGACAGATTGATGTCCGTCTCATCACCTCTACTCGCCGACTCAAGCCAGCATCTCCTCATCAGCTCTACTACTCAAGCTGTTCTCACTCAACATTCCTTCTGGTTTACAGTCCTTTTCAGGACTATTTTCAAGAAAGAATACTCTACTCTCAAATCTCCACTTTGTCGCCTATCCACTTCTTCTCTTCTTATTCTATCCACTGTTCTATAACACTCCACATGGTGTACCGTAAACCAACCACATTAGCAATTGTACATGCCACCATGCAAACCTTCAAACAACATTTGTTGAAAATGTCGGATTGGTATATAAATAAGGTTGTATAAAGCGAATTTTTGGTATACTGTGTAGTTGAAGTATATACGCCTTTCCCTGCATGATTAAGAATTTATGAACAGATACAATGAGAAGCAGGTGTTTTCAGCGTGATGCAATGTGAGTATAGTGGTCACAGTCCTAACAATTTTAAGTTATGTGCATTTTCTGATTTGCATCTGCTCTTTAATAGTGTCTAAAGATTTGTTTTATCCAAGATAAAAAAATTATAATTAAATATCCCTCCCCTACCGATCCCAAGAAAGATAGACCCTTAACGCCAACCTCCACGACTATACACCTAAAATGCCAATTTATTAGGGATTAATGTTTGGAATATGGAAGCTTAAAAGTGCCACCGAGATGTTGAGATAATTATCTCAGGAAGTCGACATCTTGATAGCAAAAGATAAGATGACGAGATCCCAGATCTCATCATGTCGACATCTTGTAGAAGAGATGATGAGATGACAAGATCCCAGATCTCATCATGTCAACATCTTTTGGAAGAGATGATGAGATGACAAGATCCCGGATCTCATCATGTCAACATCTTTAAGAAGAGATGATGAGATGACAAGATCCTGGATCTCATCATGTCAATATCTTTAAGAAGAGATGATGAGATGACAAGATCCCGGATCTCATCATGTCAACATCTTTAAGAAGAGATGATGAGATGACAAGATCCTGGATCTCATCATGTCAACATCTTTAAGAAGAGATGATGAGATGACAAGATCCCGGATCTCATCATGTTGACATCTTGTAGAAGAGATGATGAGATGACAAGATCCTGGATCTCATCATGTCAACATCTTAAGAAGAGATGTTGAGATGACAAGATCATCTCATCATCTCTTCTACAAGATGTCAACATGATGAGATCCGGGATCTTGTCATCTCATCATCTCTTCTACAAGATGTCAACATGATGAGATCCAGGATCTTGTCATCTCATCATCTCTTCTAAATGATGTCAACATGATGAGATCCGGGATCTTGTCATCTCAACATCTCTTCTAAAAGATGTTGACATGATGAGATCCGGGATCTTGTCATCTCATCATCTCTTCTAAAAGATGTTGACATGATGAGATCCAGGATCTTGTCATCTCATCATCTCTTCTAAAAGATGTCGACATGATGAGATCCAGGATCTCGTCATCTCAACATCTCTTCTAATAGATGTTGACATGATGAGATCCAGGATCTTGTCATCTCATCATCTCTTCTAAAAGATGTCAACATGATGAGATCCAGGATCTCGTCATCTTATCTTTTGCTATCAAGATGTCGACTTCCCGAGATAATTATCTCAACATCTCGGTGGCACTTTTAAGCTTCCATACATTTCTTCTAAAAGATGTCGACATGATGATATCCGGGATCTTCTCTTCTTAAAGATGTTGACATGATGAGATCCGGGATCTTGTCATCTCATCATCTCTTCTAAAAGATGTTGACATGATGAGATCCGGGATCTTGTCATCTCAACATCTCTTCTAAAACATGTCAACATGATGAGATCCGGGATCTTGTCATCTCATCATCTCTTCCAAAAGATGTTGACACGATGAGATCTGGGATCTTGTCATCTCATCATCTCTTCTACAAGATGTCAACATGATGAGATCTGGGATCTCGTCATCTTATCTTTTGCTATCAAGATGTCGACTTCCCGAGATAATTATCTCAACATCTCGGTGGCACTTTTAAGCTTCCATATTGGAAAGTACATGATATCATGTCAGTAGTTTTGTTCAGTGCACGAGGGATAGCAGTATTAAAGTCGATATATATATATATATACGCTTTGGGTATATGAGGGTCCACTAGAAGTAGGATACAGTCGTAATATAGTTTGACCATTATATCATGTTAAATGATAATATGAACTATGTAAAACTTGCATCCCTTTTAAACATGTTTCATGGTATAATAAATCGTAGATACAAACAAATATATATTCAGGTCAATAAAGGACTAAAAGTATTTTAATCATTTCATTGTCGTCGTCATAAATCATGATTATGTAAAAGAATATACTTACATTGCTTTGTTAGTTCGCCTTCATCACTTCACAATCATTTCATATTTCAGCAGGTGTATACGCAAGAACTGAAGAACTTGGATATATGTGTGTCACATACATGGGTCTATATTTATAACGAAGTTCTTCCACAAAGATATACACGAGAATTGTACTTGTCGGGAAACTTTTTTCAATCCCTCGTGTCTGCATATAAAACCAATACTGAGTTTTACAGCCAACCATACACCATGTCAACGCAGGTCATAAATGTCAACCATCGACCTCGGTCACGTACAACGTCGACTTGCTTCCGAGAGGAAAAAAAAGAACAACCTTGTGAACAGGTGATGAAGCAAGTGAGTACCTCGGAGGTATGAAATCCTTCGTCGTACAGATTCCCATCGAGCAAAGCCTGATACCTGAAGAGTTTGGAGTAGTAGTGAGTCTCGAATAGTTACCTCTTCCACATGCACTGCTGGCTGTGCATCACCCGTGGCAACTCCCGAGGTACTCTTTGAATCCAACCGACCTCTTTTGTCAGGTGTCCAGTTTTACAGCGGAGAAATCAATCGATGAGGGTGCTGGAGCAGTCGATGAATTATCTTTACAAGGAAGCTGCCGTTGACTGTAGAGTTAGCTTTATAACAAATCGAAGTATCCTATGTTTATGTACATCAAGGTGAAATCGGATTATGATCGACGCCAAATCGGGATGTATAAGGTTTCAGTGAAGTACACAAACGGTTATATCAATTTTCCAGCAAGGGGGTCTAGCTCGGCCCGAAGGTGCCGTCACATGCAGCGTCACTTGTTTGTAAACTGTCTATGAAACCTTTATGACGCATGATATATTGATAGGACAAGAGATTGAAAAGTCGCTATTGTTAAGTTGTTTGAAGGGGGTCTGATGTCACCATTCACTTGTTAATCTGATAATACCATTGTCCCGTATGAACGCCTTCGGGATTGTTATTTTATTTGCGATGTTCAGCTTTATAGCGAGTATGGGTCCGAATTGCGTATAACTCTCAGGAGCTATAATTAGGCAGGGCACGCTGACTTTACAGTTAGGTTGATACAGAAATATTCATTTCTGAATCTCTATACCGCTGTCCCCACTCATGTTTGCTGTATCAAATTCCCCCAAAGTGAACAAAAAATCTGGCCTTTCCGGGGAACTAATCGGTGCGAAATGTTTAGAAAATTTCGAGCTATACCACACAGACTTCACTGTTCATCTTGTATTAATTTATCGTGTAAAATGGTTCCGTGACATAGCCCGACATAGCTCCGGCGACAATAATACTCCGCTCTAAATTCCACACACTCTTAACTACCCTACCCACTGAACCTAACCCATTAGCATAAAACCCTGTTGCAACCAGACCTGGCTAAACACACCCTACTAGACGAAATTAAGCCCGGGCCCCGGAACAATTGTCGTAGGAGCAACTGTCGTGTTACCAATGTAAAATCATCCAGATGTATAGAATTTTATCTAAAAAAAGCCTGCAAGTACAACTATTAAACAAAGTCTCATTTTAAATATAAAGGACACACCCATCATCATTGTACCAATGATACACTCTAAAAATCAATTTAAAACTATTGTGTTGAGAGAGAAGCATTATGTTCGTTGAGTAAAATAACGCATGCTAACGGTTTAGATTTTTAAGAAAACTTTAATGACAAGAGAAAGGAGAATAATTAAGTGACTTAGTTTTACGTTTATACGATATTTACACTATTTCGTCCTCATTAACAAAATACGGAACTTTTTTGTTTCTAATCTCACTTTGGCGATGACAGAATCCAAAGTCAGATTTTTTCTACTAATCATAGCATTCAGGTGTGTTTTTATATTTCTTGCCCCCCTCAAAAAAAAATAATAAAATAAAATAAAAATAAAGCTATGGTATGAAATGTACGGGTTAAATAAATTGAATGAGTTGTATAATGATGATAATAGTGATAGTAACAGATTCTGCAGAATGTCCGAAGTGCAATTAAAAAAAAACTGTTAATGATTAAGTGCGGCCTTGAATAACCCCATGTTTGAGGTCTTGTGTTCCCTTTGCTGTAACGACGAATACTTAACAACAAATGCCCCCAAATAAATCCATTATGAATTGCTTGGTTGGTTCCCATCCAATCAGGGTACTGCTATTCCGTCCACAAGATGTCTCTTACCTTGTGAGTCCTATATTGTTCTATGTATTTGGCAGATAAAAAAAAATCAAAAATGTTCTTTGCCAATTGCGTATAATTTTACATGTTAAATTTGACCTATACCTTTAATTTCCACCATATATTCTCAATGACAATCAGTGACATCATCCACGGTGCCGCACGCGCGTTTCCGTTTTACACCCTGGCGAAGGCATTTTCCGGAAAAGTAGCCAAAAAGCGACTAGTGAAGAGTCTACGTCTACGTTTGTTTACATTATCAGCTGGGCGCGCGATCCAAAGTCCGCACCGAAGTTATCCGCAGAACATACTTGCAAATGCAGCTGAGCTTATACTTTCCAGGTTCAATACGAATGTTTGCCTTGATCATTTGCCTTGCCGATTTTCTGATGTCTGTCTTTCTCTCTATCTGTCTATATATCTATCTCTCAAATTCTATCTCTATCTATCTATGTAACTGCAGTATCTATCTATCTAATAATCTTCTCTGTCTCTCTCATTCTTTATCTAACATAATTCTCTATCTCTCTCTATCTATCCATCTGTCTGTCTTTCTCTATTTCTCTCTATCTATATATATCTATCTATCTATCTATCTATGTATCTATCTATCTGTTAATTTGTCCATCTTCTCTGTACGTCTCTCTCAATTAATCTTTCTATCTATCTAATTAACATCTATCTATCTGTCTCTCAAATTCTCTATCTCTCTCCTTCTCTAGCATCTGTCTGTCTTTTTTCTCTCTTTCTCTTTGTCCGTCCATATTTCTATCTACAACATCTCTCTCTCTCTCTCTCTCCCTCTATCTATCCTTCTCTCTCTCCCTCTGTCTCTCTCCCCTCTCCCTCTATATATCGACCTCTCTGTCTCTCCCCCTCTCTCTATTTATATATCTATCCATCAATCTCTCCCTCTTTCTCTCTCTTTCTATCTATCCACCTCTCTCTCTCTCTATTTCTATCTATCTGTCTATTTATCAGATCTTTCGGCAGCTTCTAAGTGTATCAATCCATCAAACTTCAATTTGTCTACTTTAAGTATCTGTTTATTTTTATTTTGTCTGTCATTCTATTCATTTAGTCAATAATTTATTTTTAGAAAAAAAAACTATCATAAACAACGCGACTGCAAAAGCATGTTCGGATTTCACTCCTGACTGCCGCGGCTCTCTGTGTACATGAAGCCGGTGCCGAGGAACTCTGTGCTCTGATCAGTAACTGTGCAAATTGCATGCGGTGGTGGACTCGCCTGTGTCGCACGCAGGCTGCAATATATGCAACCAGCGACGTGTGTAGACTCTTCACTAGTCGCTTTTTGGCTACTTTTCCGGAAAATGCCTTCGCCAGGGTGTAAAACGGAAACGCGCGTGCCGCACTCTACTTCATTGCTCACCTCTCCACTCAAATTGCATCTCCATCTCAAAATAAGATTTTGTTTGTTTGACAGTACTCTTCCCATTTAACAACAACAACAATAATAACAACAATAATATAAATGGCGCTTTACTTCCCGATGACCCCTTTATTCGATTAATGTGTGATATTGTTGCTGACTTGAATTTGTCATGGAGTGTAGGCCTATATATTACAATTAGATAATAATAATCACAGAAAAAAAACTAACAAAATTACAATGAAAATCCGGGTTTAAATGCATCAAGTCATTAAGTGCAATAATGATAGAAATATAAGTTGATTCATAATGGGCTATGATCCCGCTATGATTCGGAAGCTCTCCATTCACTTCGTGATTATCGGCCTATGCTAATAGGAAGTCTCAATTATCAATCCTCACACTAATACATGTATATAGGGGATCGGATTGTCAATTGAAGATGGACACCATCGACTCTTTTTTTCTCCTGGAAGAGCTATATTGAAGCAAGTTCTGTCTCGCTTTCCCCACCCTTAATAATGTTTCAAATGATTCTATTTGAATGATATGCCGAAATGTTTTCCCTTTCCACGCACCATGTTCATGTACAAAAGGTTGTTGAAAAGTATGACATAGGTCCTATTTTCCAAGCTTTAGAAATATTCGATCGCTGAAAAAAAAAAGAACCAAAATAATAATAAACATTTTTTAAATTTTTTTTTAGAGGAACATGGTATACCATCCCACTGTAATAACAATGGTAGTGAGTGTGTGATATGCAGAAAATAATGCAAATATATAATACGCTTATAAAAATATACGCTTATAAAAGCGCTTTATAAAAATTGGGTATTATTATTATTATTAATATTATTAATACGGTATACTGATAAATATGCGATTGAGACATTTAGCTTGCCATAGCAGCGCGGCACGATCTCGTGTTTGTTTACGCAATCTTGTGACTTTTGACTTTTGTACCTTGTCTTGGCATCTGTCAGCTAGCTGCAAAGTCTGCATAGTTGCTCATGGTAGTTTGGGGGGCGGAACAGATTTGGTGAATGGAAGTTCAAGGAAAAGGTGAAATTTAATTGTATTCGTTTATTGCTTCTGAATGATGAATTTGCTTGGAAAAGCCGAAATATTTATTTATTTTTCATGTTTTTAATACAGTTTTTAAATTAGCCGTAACTAGTAATTTGCATATTGTAGCCACTCATTCAATGAACAAGGTTATGATATAACCTTGTTCTCAGTTATATCTCAATGTGTGGCAAAAGAAGGGTGGCAATGTTTGGCTTATTTTCTCTTTTTCTTTGGGGCAAATGCCTGATTTTTTTACACTGACAGTTTCCAATACACTTATTATTCATACAACTTGACTCTTATTCAAATTTGATTCTCTAAATCATTTTTTTCTTAATTAAAAACAGAGATCAAAAAATGAAAATTTTCTTGCCATATTACTTTCCACCAATAGAGGGCGTACACAAAAATATGCCCAAAATTCAAGTTTTTGAGCGCTCTGGTGAATACCAAAATTATTCCCAAGTTACTAATGAAAAATAAATTGCAACTGTATGGAAATTAGAAATTTTGGTCACAAAAGTGATATTTCAATGAATTTTTAAAGTGTGTGCTCTGTACAACATTGGCATACCGTAGTCCTACCTGTAGATTCTCCACAGGCAGGGTGGTAGCAGTGAACAAGTGATTGTAGCTGAGTAGTCGAACGTATATCATATGATTCATAATTACCGGTACCGGTATACTATAACGAAAGTAACCCAGGGGCCGATTGCACGAAAGGGTCTGTGCAAGGTCCGTCTCTCGTGTCGCCAATCTTTTATGATGCGCCATGTGAAACGCATTTTAAATAAATCATTGGCAAACATATTTCATTCATCCGTTCAAATAAACAAAATATTTGTTTATAAAATGACTAATATATCATAAAATTGTATAAATTTGATTTAAAAGCAAGCTAACGAATCTCATTCTTTATCATAAATTTCAGAAACACCCCGCTTATAGTGTATCATAAAAGATGAGCGACACGAAAGACGGTCCTTGGAAAGACCCTTTCGTGCAATCGGCCCCAGGGAACTCGATCCCACCCGCTACGTACGCGGGCGGAGCCCAGGATCTCGTATGTGCAATTTGGCATACTCACCTGACAAGCGTGAAGTATGGTCAAAATAATTCCCCGAATAAATAGTTAAAACAGATATAGATGAAGGTCTAACGTGGCAGTTTTTCTGACATCTGGGCACAGACCCCGGTGGGGTCACTCAATATGACTTGGGGACCGCATGACCGTTACCAAAATCGCGGGAAAAGGGGTCAATTTCACGTAACGTCCGCGGACAGAACACTCCTCGAAGTAGTGAAAATAGGGGTGCTCACCGTCCTCGATCTGATGGAAATAGGGGTCAGGAAAAAGGGGAGAACGATCACGGGAAGTAAAATCCGTCGCCGAGTCACCATCCGCAGAGGGCTCGCTCATCATGCTCTGTATCGTTATGTGGACAACTCTATTTATTTTTACAAAGAATTCTACTTTTCTTATTTTTCAAGAAAAACAAAGTTCTTCTGGATTATTGTATCAGTATGACATGGCTCTTGGTCATCTGTAAGGACAGCACTCTGACGCCTGTGCTCCAATTTCCTCTAGTGAGGAAAGGGTATAAATGCCCTGTCCTTGAAATATGGTAAATAGGGGTAAGTTTGCGAAATGGGCAAAAGTGTCCTTACAATCTTATAATTAGGGGTGTTTCAAGGTACCATTTTACCGCAATTTTGTCCTTGTTTTGCGTGAAAATAGGGGGGTAAATTTCGCAAAATGTCCTTGAAATTGACTGCAATAGGGGGTTCCGTGCATTTGTGGTAACGGTCATACGTGTCCCCCTCTGCGGGTGAGTGACCCCACGGGGCACAGACTGGAACCTCAAAAAACAAAAAGTTCTCTCCTACTAGGCTTATACCTCCATCTCTATCGGCCATTTTGTTACAATTCATAACCCTGGGTTATAACGAAAGTTGATCTCACAATGGCCACGTACCGGCGGACGAGATCCCAAATGCACACATGCCGAGTAGAGATATCACGATTTCGTGATATATTAATTCGAATTACATTGGAGCTAAACGCCAGGCCGGGTATAGCACATCTATACTGGTTTTGTTAATTGGTCTTGGGAGGATCAGTGGCGTACATTTGAGTGTAATTGAAACAATTTGGCTGCCAAATTGAAATTGAGACTTTCCTAACTTTAGTTCATATCACTTGTTCACTGCTACCACCCTGCCTGTGGGGAATCTAGAGGTAGGACTATATATGGTATGCCAATGTTGTACAGAGCACACACTTTAAAAAATCATTGAAATATCACTCTTGTGACCAAAAAATTACTAATTTCCATATAGTTGCAATTTATTTTTCATTTGTAACTTGGGAATAATTTTTTTATTCACCAGAGCGCTCAAAAACTTGAATTTTGGGCATATTTTTGTGTACTGACGCCCTCTATTGGTGGAAAGTAATATGGCAGGAAAATTTTCATTTTTTGATCTCTATTTTTAATTAAGAAAAAAAAATGATTTAAAGAATCAAATTTAAATAAGAGCCAAGTTGTATGAATAAGAGGTGTAATGGAAACTGTCAGTGTAAAAAAATCAAGCATTTGCCCCAAAGAAAAAGAGAAAATAAGCCAAACATTGCCATTTGCCATCCTTATTTTGCCACACATGGAGATATAACTGAGAACAAGGTTATATCATAACCTTGTTCATTGAATGAGTGGTTCATATAGACTCTCATAACCTTGTTCATTGAAAAAGTGCACAGACTTGACTTTCAGTATCACTGTCAGTTTTAAATCATATCATTCATAGGGAGATGATGTGACTAGTCACTAGATCTAGAATCTATTTCCGAACATTTGTCTTTATAAGTTTCCTTAGGTCTAGAACTCTAGTTTTCAAACACTTTATCAAACTTCCATCATAAATACACGGGACTAATGCCAAATTAAAAAAAATGAAGATCTATGCACAATTTTTGCTGAGTCTAGATCAATTTTCTTTTCAATAAAGAAATATATTATGAAGTTCTTATTGATTTTCATAATTAATGTTATTTTGGCCTTATCCTGAAATTGGTCACCTCTCTTCGTGTGTGTGCGCTCGTTGTGTACAAAGTCAATGTGAGTGGAAAGAAGTCACCACCGTTGACGAAATAAATGGCAGTGGATGGACTGGTGACATACACCACGATAATGCTGTTAATATTATAACTAAAACAATCATACAAAATCAAATGACTGTGTTGCATGTACATTGAAAGAACGATACCGGTAGTGAAATACATACTGATCACTATCATCACTACAATCTCACAAGTGCAAGTCAAACAAATAATAATTTGACTGATACAAAATAGTAAACAACTAAAAGATAACTACATCTAGTGGTTTTCATTACAAAATAAGTTATAACAATAACAATATATCCTCAATAGAGGAAATTCTTGTAATTACTTTTTGCTTTTGTTTGCAGTAATCAATTAAATACGTCTGATATTGGAAATAAATGCAACAAGACCAACTAAATTGACTGATGAATCTTTGTATCTCTAAATATAAATGTATCTCTTGAATAGAATAATTAGATTAATTATGTGGTCTCTTCTAATCATTTATGAATCCAAATATCATCTTTTTCTAAGTTAGATCTTCATATACATATTTAGAAATTTTACACCAATTTTTATCTACAAATCTAACGTAAATCTTAAGTCTTCAGCAACCCTAAAACATGAACAACATGTAAATGAGTTTCAACAGAAGTCTTACAAGAAGAGCAAGATTCTGAATCAAGTTGCTTCATTTTGGATACTCATTTGTTTGTAGTGTTTTGTAAAGATTTGAATTTAGATGATTGTCATATGATTTTATAAAACCTTTTTCCATATTTTTGTTGGAGTCGACTTTTAAAAAAAAGATAGATTTTGGTTTCAGGTGGAGATTCAGAAGTGAAGGGGTTGACCAAAGAAGAGAGTGGATCAAGTTGTAGAGTAGTGGAGGGTTGAATTGAAGAAAAGGGAGGGTGTAATGAATTTTGGCTCAGTCGGTAACGCGTCTGCCCGTCGAACCAAAGATCGTGGGTTCGAGTCCACCCCGGGCGGATGACTGAAGCCAGTGCGTTGTGTTTACACGTCTCTCCCATGTTTCATAGATGCAGGCTATGTTACAATGGAAAACACTCGGTCCCTCGGATAGGACGTTAAATGGAGGCCCCGTGTAGAGGAGAGTCACCACCTTTGCACGTTAAGAAGCCATTGCACTATTCGTATAAGAGAAGGGGGAAACCCCGGTGTAGTGGTCCACCTGCATTTCCCCCAATCAGTTATATCGGGAGGAGAGACCTGCGGGTCACAGTGATTCAGTTCGCTTTTCACCTCCCAGGCACAGGTGACGCCAAACAAATAATAATAAAAAAAAATAATAAAATTTGGCACACTAATGGGAAGGTTGGAGAGGGTAAATCAGGGTGCTTCATAACTTTCAGGCAAGTAAATTTTTAAATAGTTAGAATATACTTGCCCAAAAAATCTTTTCACTTGCCCGAAAAAAATCATTGAAAAAAAACAGTTTCACCTCTTCGAAAGAAAGTATTGCGGTTTTAGAAACCATTGACATTTTTCTCACACTTGATATGAACTGATCTACTTTGTAATTGCATTTCATTTTCCAAAGTGATTTTATATTGCCTGCCATGACCAAAATTAGGGTCCATATATCATATCGACCCTAATTTTGGTCATTCTACTGTGAGAATTTTGCTTGCCCAATTCGGGCAAGTAGTTTAGGTCTTTATTTCAAGACACTTGCCCTACTCTAACTTTTACTTGCCCTGGGCAATTGGGCAAGTGCTTATGTAGCACCCTGGGGTAAAGTAATTTACTGGAGGAGACCAATATGGGTCACTAACTGATAATGACCTTGTTTTCTCATCTTAGATTGAAATAGCAGCGACCTTGAAAGACCTTGAGGAAGATGGGGGAGAAGAAATCTAAGCGACGTTGGTTTATTCTCCTTGGAGCACATATATCTATGTTGGTATATGGGGCAACCTACCGATCATTTGGTGTGTTCCTGGTAGAGTGGAGGAGGTATTTTGATTCCTCTGTAGCTGAGATAAGTGCCATTGCCAGTGTTCTTGCTGCTTCACACCTCCTGTCAGGTTAGTCACCTTATGCTTCTCAAATCCTACCTGATGCGCAAGCTGGTTTACCATTTATGCATATGATTTGCAGAGATGCGAGGTTAAAAGACAGGTCTGTGATTCAGTAGCATACGCAGGATTTTTTAAAGGGGGGGTTCGTGCTGAATGAAACGTTGGAGAAAAAAAGGTCTTCACCAAAATATGTAGGTCATTTCTTACCAAAAATAATTCACAAGCAAAAAAAGGTTTTCAAAAAAAATTGAGGGGGGATAAACCACTGTAACCCTTCCACCCCCCCCCCCCGCCCTGCGTACGCTACTGCTGTGATGTGTGAGATTTTAGGCAGGGAACCATTACTGACACAGCACGAGATCACCAGGCATTGTATATACCGGTAATCTATATGAGGATAGTCGGGTGTGAGGATGAGATTTAGGGAGATGAGCAAGAGTCCTGAAGTGGGAGCCTCAGGCCTTGGGGCGTGAGACTTAGTATGTCTGGGTTTGGTAAGGAGGGGCAGGGGAATGTTGCGTTTCCTTTTGAGCCTATATATCAGAAGAAACATTTCCTGATATCTGGCAATGAAAATAAGTCATTTCCATAATTACAATAAGATTTATTGACAATATTTTTACTCTATTCCTGATTTCTTTTTACATCTTTACCACAATTCAGAACTACTGTTTTGTGTCCCTTTCCAGTAATGGGATTTGAGCACAGGTCCTTGAAGTCTTTACAGGTATGCAGCATACTCATGTTTACCTCATTTTGCGGCTGAGGGAAGAATCTGTTCAGTCATGTCACCACACATGCTGCGGAGTTGAATATACCGTAATATTGGAATTCATAGATTTTCTCAAGAATCCATATCATTTCTCAAGGGAATGGTATATTAGCAGATGAAATGTCATGAAAGTAAATTTTCTTTATATTTGATGATGTTAAGTAAGCACGATGTGCTGTATTAGTTTCAAAATTAATATATAAACCAAACAAATCCTTTAGATCGGAGCACCCATCGCAGTCATTAAGCATAATCGTAATAGAAATGAATTATTTTGTTTATTGTTTCCTATACCATCAGGTTTCTTTGCTGGCCCATTCATGATGAGATGGGGCTGTCACAACACTCTTCTCATTGGTGCAGCCTTTTCTATCACTGGTACTATATGTAGTGTCTTTGCTGATTCACCTATCATCTTGTGCTTTACATCAGGGTTTCTTCCAGGTAATACTGCCCCCCCCAAAAAAAAAAAATAATAATAATAATAAAAAAAAAAATAATAATAATAATAAATTAATGAATAAAATAAAATAAAAATAGCATAAAAAGTAAATACCTGTTTTAAAGTAAAAAATGATAATGATAATGATAGTATTAACAATAATTACAAATAAAGAAATTCAAAAAAATGTACAAATAGATTTAAAGAGTAAAGAAAAAAAGAAGTGGGAGAGTTATGTTTCAGCACCATGGTCACGATTCAGAACTACTATTTTGTGTCCATTAATCTAATAATCACTGAAAGATTAATTGAGGAACAGTTCATTATTAATTTCACTACAGTCAGTCTGTTGGTATACAAGAAGTGATTCCTGTCAGCTGATGACATAGGGCTTGTTGCAGGTAGACAGGCGATCAAACATAAAGTTCTCTACAAATCTTGATCTTCAACCAATCAAAAATGTCTATTAAGGACTTGCATTTGATATTGTGTTAGTTTTAAATGCAAGTTTTTTGGGGGGACAGTACCCTTTACAGGCTCTAAACTTGTGATCATTTAGGAGAAGTCTTTCATTTTGACCCTTGCTGCATCGGTTCCATGACATCTGCTCCGGCGACAATTGCTCCGATGGAAAATCTACACATTAAGCAAACCATAAAACCTAACTTCCAAAACTAAATAAACCCTAATCGTAGTCATAATAATATTCTGAACCAAAATCTCTATCACAATCCTAACTCCAATCCTATGCCTTCTGAGATATTAAGCCCAGAGCAATTGTTGAAGGAGCAAATGTCTTGTCACCGCTGCACAGAATTCTCTTTTAATTGTATAAGGGGTGAAACCTTTGATAAAAGATGCATAAGAATTATTTCATGTTGTCAAATATGTTTGTTTTGATATTCTTCATTGGAATTATAATAAAGAATACAGTCTATGAAAGAAAAATGCATTTTAACCCGTTGTAGATCAAACGTTTCACAAACCAAAGTCATTTACAAATTAAAAACAAATACTCATGTGCTGTGTTAATGACGACCAAATACACTCCCTACTTAAGGTGTACAAGCTTGATCACTAAAATCTGAAAGGACACTCCCCTTCTTCCCTTGTAATCATCTCTTTGTTTTTTTATCTTTACACAAGGTTTTGGAGTGGGGCTCATCAAGAATGCAGGTCAGGTGGTAGTGGCCCACCACTTCAAAAAGGGTTATTCTCGTGCCAATGGCTTTGTCAGTGCTGGTGTGGCCTTAGGAATCATGACTGTCCCTCCTCTTATGCAATTATGTATTGATCAATACAGTTGGAGGGGTGCTCTTCTCATCTCAGCTGGCATACAGGCTCAGGTCATTCCTGCTGCTTTGGTAGCTAGACCACGTCCCAGAAAGAAATCTGGAGTTCCGGCAAAGACAAAGCTTGAAGTGGAAACTGAAGGTGACGCAGCAGAGTTGGAACCACTTAATGAGAGTTTGAGGACCAAAGATCATTCTTTACATGGAAACCAGATTGAGGATGGACAGTCTGCAGAATGTATTAAGAGTGATTCAACTGCAGTTGAGTCATTGGGTGAAAGGACTGTTGAAGATTCAGATTCTACATCAAAACAGACATACACTGCTTCTGGCGCGACTGAGTCACTGTCTGATTCAAGCAAGTTTGAACCCAACTCAAAGCCTGATCAAGTGGACAATGGAGACATCAACAACTCAGGGGAACGTTCAGCCGAGACAAACGTTCAGGAAAACAGAACTAGTAAATGTTCATGGGTCAGGCGGTTTTTCAGATCGTCTGGATGGCCCCTCTTTGGAGAGAGCATTGGGTTTACACTCTTCCAGATATGTCAAGTGACTATTGGTGTGTGCTATACTGCCATCATGACACACTTTGTTGCCAGTGCAGTGTACTCTGGTATTGAAGAACAGCTGGCATCGTTTCTTCTTTCTGCTCTCGGCATAGGGAGTCTGATTGCCCGTCTCTGTAATGGATGGGTCATTGATCTAAAGCTTATATCTCCAGAGCACCTTTACTCCATCGCTATGGCTATCCTTGGCATTAGTACAATCCTCAGCCGAGCATCACAGGTCTATGGCTGGTAAGTTCATGTACCATAATAATAATAGTTATTTATATAGCGCCATCTATCTAGAAATATTCTATTCAGTACCTACTGTACCTATAATCAGTACCTACACTCTCTTTTTTTTTGATGATTGCTATTTTCATTATTCAGAATATTCAAGTTACAAAAGAATTGAATTTATTTCAATAAAACACTACATGTTAGCAATTATTAACACTTGGGTGCATTAATAATGTCTGCCTAAACATTGCACAACATTTCATCTATTTTTATTTTAGCTTATTATGCCTTTTATTTCTGCCTGAAAGTGAATATGCAAGTTTGTATGAGAGTTCACATCAAAAAAGTTACATGAAACAAGACTTGTCTTACAGCACATTTATTCATGATAGCTGGGCATGTATATAATTGTTTATAATGATATTGCTGAACTTTAAAATTCCATAATTTCATGATGTTTCTGTCATACTTTGATGAAATTTTCAGCATGGAGTACCTCTCTCAATTTACAAAGAAGTTTTGAATTTTTTCTGTTATAGTACTTTTTTAAATTTGACTCATAAGGTATATCTTCATAGCATTTTTGTTTGGAGCTTCAACTGGTCTACTGAAAGCTCTTGTTCCTGTGGTTCTTAAGAAGTTTGTAGGAGTTGAGAATCTAGCACCTGGTATGGGAATATTCACCATCTTTACTGGAATAGGGGACTTCATTGGACCCATCTTTGCAGGTAAACATTATTGCTTATCCCAAGTCATTTCATTTATTTTTAACTCCACAAGGACCAGCTTTCTTGGATGGAATGCTCCACAGGAATAGGGGGTCATTAATTTTGAATTAAGTTTTGGGGATCACTGTAACGTTGGGGCTCGGAAGGAAATTCTGGCTTGAGCCCGGACCGGAAGGTTTAGCAAAACAAAATTCTGGGTCCTACATTGGCCTGAAACTTGGGACACCGCCAACATGATTTAGTGCATCCTACATCCTCAACCCAACCCTCGTACTCTCCTCCACTTGCCTCTTGTCTTTTTTGGCCGTCCCCTCCTCGAACCTCCTACCTCAAAATCAAAAGCCCTTCTTAGATTATGTTTTTGCCTTTTATATATTTTGCCTTAAGTATATTTATTCATAGGCAGTTAGGGCAAGGAGAAGTTTTAGCAAGGATTAAAAATATTTTAAAATCTCCTTGGCTAATTTGCGCTGAAATGAAATATGCCTCAATTTTTTTACAGCATTCTGAATGATCATTCATGAATTCAGTCTAGGATAATCATACATGTATTAACATCATGTAACCTAGCATTTATGAGTAGTATTATGGACTCATTATTTTACTTTTCAGGTGCTCTTTACGACGCTAAGGAAACATATGACCTACCTTTCTACGTAGCTGGTTCGCTTCTTACTGTGTCATCCTGCATTCTCTTACTTGAACATCCTCTCAGACGATGTAGGCAGAGGTATCAAGGTTTGAAGTCGCACGAATCACAAGAGGAGTCAGCAGTGTAAATTTGGCTTCATGATTTTTTTTTCCGTTCTAATATCCATGTCCGTGGCCTTTTTTTCATAAAATAAATAATTGCTACAATTCTGGGACACATACGTGACCAGCCACTTAACAATTAACAATGGATGATTTCAAGTCCGTTGTTGGCCTTGGTGTTGGTGTTGAAATCTGGATTGCTTCCCCTAGCTCCCAAATCTATTCAGAGTTTGTAAAACTGATCCAGATCACATTATTGACATCTCAATAACTAGCGAGTGACTTTTCGGGACCATCTTCTTGTTATGTTTGGTGTTATAATCATGTAAATATTGACCTAACACCAACACCAAAAGGTCAGCACTGAACTTGAAATCACCCAATAAGTCGCCAAGAAAGGTTCTGTGTGAAAAGTCTAAATAGTAATGTGATCTTCAATGGGTGAAACTTTGAATTTGAATTATTTGAAAGAATAATTCATCTACTTTATGCTTTCAAAATTTCAAGTTTTATAGTTAGATATCAGACATCCTTTTTATGTGTTTTTTTGGTCGTGCATGGTATCCACTTAAGTGGCCCCCCCCCCTCGGTCAATTACTCTCGGGCCGTTTTGGTGAAGATTTGAACTCACATCCTCACAATCATGAGTCCAATGCTCTATCCACTAGACCGCACAACATTATGTGGTTCTAACGACAAGTTGCAATGAAAATGATGGCCTTCGATGATAGTCCCCTAATAGCCATAATTAGTACTAGCCATAATATACCATAACAACAGTTACTGTTTTTCTCAGCAAGCTATGCAATGTACATTACATGACATACATGTATTGGATCGGTGCTAACATGTTCATAATTCATACCCTGTCATTCTTAGGGGGTGTTACAAGAAAGTGTTAGTAGCAATCAATTACAAATTTCTGCTGCTAACCTTAAATATACCAAAGTTACTTTTGATACTAGTTGCAAGTAGCAGACCAGGGGCCTGTCTTACAAAGAGTTGCGATTGATCAGATCAATCGCGACTATGGAAAGCCAGCAAATTCAACATATGAAATGCATGTTTGTTTGAAAAAACTTCTAGATATGAATGGATATCCATAAATTCATTGAATTCTTGACAATTTGGTGTGTTCTCCTTTGTTTAAAAAGGACATTTTGCAAATTTCCTGTAGAAACAATTACATGTATGACAATGATGGATTTCCATAGAGTTACAATTGATTGAATCAATCATAACTCTTTGTAAGACGGGGCCCAGCAATCAAGTGTGGATTTGCAATTAATAATAATAATAATAATACCAACATGCTTATATAGCGCATATCACTGCCAAATGCGTCCCTATGCGCTCCATTGGATATTATTACCCTGGCTTTAGCCCCGCAGCCTTTTACAGCGCGGTGGCATTTCAAGGAATAAATTCCTGCCAGGTACCCACTTACCTCACCTGGGTCGAGTGCAGCACAACGTGGACGAATTTCTTGCTGAAGGAAATTACGCCATGGCTGGGATTCGAACCCACGACCCTCTGTTTCAAAGTACGCAGACTAATCCACTGGGCCACAACGCTCCACAATTGCTTAATTAATTGCTAAACTTGTTGACTGATTGTCAATCCTTCATGAATATAAGATTCTCTTTTTGTTTGTTTCTTTTTTTTTTTCGCTTTCTCTTAGACCAAAGTATTATCAGAGTAAACTTCCCTTTTAAAGTGCAATTGTCTGTAAGATTTCTGCATTTTTATTATTATTTTTTTATACACTTGTAACATGATTGAGGAGACTCTTTGGCTGTCCAGAGGAAAATTGGGGAAAACCCTAATGACATCATCCTGAGCATCATGGGTGATTTCTTAAAGGCCATTCTTCAAAGGGATTTCCCTTGGATAGATCTCTGGCCTTTGTCAGATTTCACACAATTTATTTCTCTATATTTGTGGCATGTGTCATCTTTAGGTATTTTATTCCTATTATGCTGCTGTATGTACATGTATTTTTCTTTCTATGCAATGTGAAATGAAATGAAAGTGAGTTGATTGGTATATCATAAGAAAAACCATTTTGTAGAAGGTGTGTAGTTAGTTGGATATACCATTGGGCCATGACTGTTGGCTATACTATCAATTTCTGCATGTTTGATTAAGCACAAACTCCTAAAAGCCATAAGGTGTGCATGGGTGATGAATTAGAGAGAGATCTATATGTACTAAAAGCAAAGATCCCCTTGTTCATCAACCCTTTCCACGCTTACTTCGCCCCAGGGCGCCGTGTGAACTTTGCATTTCAGGCTCAAGCAAACAATACATTGTTTCCCTCCCTGAAAATAGTTCAGCACAGAGGGGCTCATGGTCTAGAGAACAAAGAATGAGAAAACAGGAAATATGTAAAATTATTTTTGTATCTATCAACGTGAATATTTACAGTACTATTTTACTGTTGTGGCATTAATTTGTTTATCTGGTGACTTGGACAGGTACCTCTATAACAGTGCAATATACAGGTATTTGAATTTTGTTGTAATAAATTATTGTGAAATTATAGTGCCTTTTCCAGAAGATACAAAGTACTGTTTAGGAATTGAGATTTATTGGGCATCAAGTATACTTTCAGGTGCTTACTCAATTGTTCGCAGTAGCAAGGAGCTATCAGCTCCATGGTAGTAGTAGTTTCCTGCTAAATTGTCAGGAGATTGTGTCTCCTGGATATTTCCAGATCATGTTAGTCTACCAGGGGACCGTTTCTCCGACAGTTACCATAGTAACAGTCAGAGGCCAGTGATTCTCCAGAAATCAAAGTCAGGAATTTCACTAAAATTGTCAGCACTGACAATTAAGTCAGTGCTGACATCTTTCATGACACACACACCTGAAGTTTCTCTCTATTCAATACCGAAGAATTTTGACATGCATTTAGTGCCAAAAGTGAACTGGTAAGTTTGATACTAGTTCAGCTACCCTCAAGGTGTTCTAAGGTGATCTATATTAAACAGTTTGTGTAAATTATTGAAAAAGATTGATTGAATGTCTTAAATTCTTTTTTTAAGAAGATTTTTGTTTCACACGCTTAGCAGAGTAAGACAAAAGGCGCCGCTTTTCCGACAGTGGGCGGTGCTGTCAACATTAAAATCTTAACCTTAAGTTTTTGAAATGACATCATAACTTAGAAAGCATATTCATGAAACTTGGACATAATGTTAATCAAGTAACATTTTGTCCAAGTTTCATGAATATGCTACATCTTGCCTGACTTTCAGGTTACATGACCAAGGTCAAAGGTCATTTAGGGTCAATGAACTGAGACCATGTTGCAGGAATCAACATCAAAATCTTAATCAAAGGTTAAGTTTTTGGAATGTCATCATAAGTTATAAAAAATATATTGACCTAGTTCGTGAAACGTGGACATGAAATGGTAGGTATATTACTTAACATCCTGCCTGAGTTTCAGGTTTCATGACCAAGGTCAAAGCTCATTTACCACAAGGTCAATTAACTTTGGCCATGTTGGGCGTATTTGTTGAATTACCAGCGTAACTTTGAATGTTTTGGAGCTAGTTCATAAACCTTGGAGATAAGAATAATCAAGTATCACTGAACATCCGTGTGAATTTCAGGTCACATGACCCAGGTCATAGGTCATTTAAGGTCAATAAACTTTGGCCATGTTCCAGGTAATTGTTGAATTGCCATCATAACTGTGAAAGTGTATGGATATAGTTAATGAAATGTGGACATAGGGGTAATCAAGTATCATTGCTCATCTTGCACAAGTCTTAAGCCAATTGATCAAGGTAAAGTGTCATTAAGGGTCAGTGAACAAAGTATTATGTTATTATATGAATGATGTTTTTGTAAATGTTTATTTTATCAAAGTCAGCACTGCTTTAATATTTCAAGGTTATTATGACATCAGGGTAGAATTTGAACCTTTTAGAAATGTGATTTCTCTACCCCCAAGTGACTTCCAATTATCAAGTTGACCGTCTGTGATCTGTCCTCTTTCCCCTTAAAAAGTTGGCTCATGCGTGAATATTATGGGGTGAAGGGTCACAGATCCATATCAGGGTTGGCGATTTTTTCGATTTTTTTTTATTTAAATCAGATTTTTTTTTATTTTTTTGATTTTTTAAAAGTTCCTTCGAAAAAAATGGTAATTATCCCCCCCCCCCCTTACTCTTACAATGACATAAATATTGATGTTATACATTTCACCCCTAATATTTTTCTTAACCACATATTTTGTAATTAAAATCCAGTAAAAATGGACAATTAAAAATAAATTTGAGGAATCATGTATCTGAACTGAATTCTTTCATACATAGGCCTATGAAGGAATATTCCATAGTGAATTCCCAGTGAGTACAGAAAATTCCCGTCTGGGATTTTTCATTCAAATATTTTAAAAAATCCAAGAGAAAAAAAATCCCTTATCAAAACTGCCAACAAACCCTTTGCCAATTACTAGTATTCATGTATATTGTAAGAGAAATAATTCAAATCAATGATTTTTTTTTCAATTAGTCACAGCTTTACAATAGTCAAGGAGAGACTACAACTGTATATGTTTAGGATCTTTTTAGTTTGATAAAAACTAAAAAGCTCTTCTCTTGCTACAGATATAGATGCAAAACTCTCAGTTTTGGAGAACAATATAAGAGATAGCTTAGTCAAAGGGTGACTATACTACATTATGTTACTGTGATTGTTTACATTAATCTACAATTTTTATTCCCATATTCTCTACAAAAAAATCTGTTTGATCCATGAAGTATGAAAAAAAATCTACTTTTAACTTAAAGGATAAAAACCGCAAAACTGCTTAAACATATGTATTACAAAAAAGAAGTATTTTATTTTAAATGAGACACAGCTTACAACTGCCAATGATTGTAACTGAAGTACCTGCATCTTAACATTTAAATGCAGTGTTAAATGTTTATTCTGAGTTTTGCAAATTGTTGTTATATAGAGCTCTTTCCATTATTAGATGCAGATACAAAACTTCCATTATTTGTAGCACTGAACATAAAATGGGCTGCAGTGACTTAAAAGGTTTATAAGAGAAAGCTTTTCTCAACAGTCAAATTATGACTGTACTACATTATGTTAATGCGATTTTTATAATTATGTTATTTAAAACATCAAATGTATGATAAATGTAACAATACGAAAATAAGAGGCATTTAAATATGTTGATTACATGCAGGTATCATTTTTTATTTTACATGACAGAAGTAGTTATGTGTAGGCGAAGGATCAAAACTGGAAAACTGCCAACAACCTTTTCTCATTGACTTTTATATATTATATTTTTTTTTACAAACTGCTCTCTGAAAGTCTTTGGATTATGTGACAACTTTATGTTAAGAAAGAAATTGACTAATAATAACTGACAAAGAATGTAAAATTTCAGAAGAAAAACTCGACATAATTTACAAAAAATGAGTACCTATCGACAACATACATCTGTAGTTTTTAAGGAATTACCTGATTTTATTAATTTGATTTTAATTTGTTTTAAGTAGATATGAAGACTTTGTTGATCTTTTGTTGATATAAAGTTAATTCAAAGTTTTTCAGTTGACTTGAAGAATTAAAACTGCATTGAACAAATACTTTGTCCATGATTTGTACATTTTTCAATGGAAGTGATTTAAATTAATGATTTTTTTAAAAAAATCATGGTGATTTAAATCGTGATTTAAATCACGATTTAAATCAACGTGATTTAAATCCGCCAACCCTGATCCATATACTGAATATTTATATAAACTGATGATTGAGATTGATATATACTAAAGATTGGTATATAGCCTACTGAAGATTGATATGTATTGAAGATTAGTATATACTGAAGATTGGTTTACACTGAAGATTGATATATACTGAAAATTGATGTACACGGATGATTGATATATACTGAAGATTGATATATACTGAAGATTGATATATATACTGATGATCGGTATATACTAATAATTGATAAATACTGATGATTGATATATAGGGGAAGGCGGGGTAAGTTGAGCATAGGGGCAAGTTGAGCATAGGGGCAAGTTGAGCCACCAGCCCCAGGCCAATAATGAATGAGTCAGACATCGTGGTGGTGTCATTTATTGATGATACATAGCATAACCCCTAACCCCACCACATTGTTTTCAACTTTGAAACAAAAAGTAGTTTTTCAGAGGGAAAAACATGAATTTCAGCCAAAAAAGTAAGAAAGAGTGTGAAATAGATAAGTGCTTTATAAACACACAAGTCTTTGAATATAATAAAGACGTGATAACAACATTATTAGTCCAGGTATGGATCTTCATTCTTGTCATAGTCTTTTATATGATGGATGCATAATAAATGTGTGGATACAAAATTATCGCACTAAGTTCGAACTGGGGTAAGTTGAGCCAAACAGCATGGGGCAAGTTGAGCCATGGTAATTCCTATGGTAATGTATCTTAAAAAACAAACCATAAACATCGATTGAAATGCTGGCTGAAAGGAGCAAATTTACATGACTGTTCTTTTCCTTTTAAAGGATGTTAGTATTTATAGAGAATTAGCAAGTGAAAAGACTTTAAACAAAAAATTGACATGGTGGTTCTCCCCTCATACATGTTGTACATAATTTTTGTGGCTCAACTTACCCCAGAAGGTGGCTCAAACTTACCCCATATATGGGGCAAGTTGAGCCATTTGACATCGTTTTTTTCAAAGGTCACAATGACTTTCAGTGTGGGGATAGAAAGTTATATATAGGTGGAAAATATTTCAGAAGAATTAAATTTCAAGGCAAGATTATTAATCATATCAATTCTAACATGCAAAAAGCAAAAACTGTCACAACTTACCCCGCCTTCCCCTACTGATGATTGTTATATACTGGAGATGGATAGGGGAAGGCGGGGTAAGTTGAGCATAGGGGCAAGTTGAGCCACCACCCCCAGGCCAATAATGAATGAGTCAGACATGGTGGTGTCATGTGTTGATGACCCATAGCATAACCCTTAACCCCACCACTTTGTTTCCAACTTTGAAACAAAAAGTGCTTTTTTAGAGGGAAAAATACAAATTTTAGCCAAAAAAGTAAAAAAAGGGTGTAAAATAGATAAGTGCTTTTTACTCACACACGTCTTCAAATATATTATAGAAATAAGACCAATGTTGTTAGTCCAGGTATGGATTCTCATTTTTGTCATAGTCTTTTACATGATAAATGCATGAGAAATGTGTGGATATGAAAATACCGCAATAAGTTTGGACTGGGGGTAATTTAAGCCAAATCAACATGGGGCAAGTTGAGCCATGGTAATTCTTATGGTGATGTTTAATAAAAAATGTTAAAAATGTAAAAAGCCATTGATATGCAGGCAGAAAGGAGCAAATTCACATGAAAGTTCTTTTACTTTTAGAAGATGTTCGTATTTATCGAGAATTAGCAAGTGAAAAGACTTTAAATGAAAAATTGACATCCTGGTTCTTCCTGCATACATTTTGTACATAGTTTTTGTGGCTCAACTTACCCCAGACGGTGGCACAACTTACCCCACAGATGGGGCAAGTTGAGCCATTTGACATCGTTTTTTTCAAAGGTCACGATGACTTTCAGTGTGGGGGTAGAAAGTTATCTATAGGTGAAAAAGATTTCCCAAGAATCAAATTTAAAGGCAAGGTACTTATTTCTACAATATTACTAGTCATATCAATTCTAACATGCAAAATGCAAAAAGTGTCACAACTTACCACGCCTTCCCCTATATACTGATGATTGATGTATACTGTTGACTGGTGTATACTGATAACTGATATATATACTAAAGATTAGTATGTACTGAAGATTGTTACATACTGATGATTGGTATATACTGATGATTGATATATTGTACTGAAGATTGGTATATGATGATGATGGGTGTATACTGAAGATTGGTATATACTGAAGATTAGTATATATACCGAAGATTGATACTGAAGATAGTTACATACTGAAGATTAATATGATGATTGATATAGATTAGTATATACTGAAGATTGAGAAATACTGAAGATTGGTATATACTAAATATTGGTATATACTGAAGATAGATATATACAGTACTAAAGATTGTTGTATACCAAAGATTGGTAAATACTGAAGATTAGTATATACCAGCGCTTCTCGAACGGTGGGCCGCGACCCACTAGTGGGCCTTGGAGCCCTCTAAGGTGGGCCGCGAAAAGCTCAAGGGTGAGAAAAAAAATAGTAGAAAAACTGTTGTATATTGACCTGTCCGAATATGGTATGTCCGATTAGTCTATGGCTGGTCAAGCAAAACTGAAGCACGCTTAGGTAATCATGCATGTTGCAAAGCATGCACTTTTACACTATGATGGTCTTAATGCAATTGTTGTTTATCAGACATTTGTGAATGCAGATTAGCTCTCAATATGTTTGTTTCAAATGTGATTCAGAGCTTTCTCATTTTCATTCATGATGCATTTTTTCATCAAAATTGATGTTTTTTTTTTTACTTTTGGTAGATGGGTCAAAGTGGTCCTCGAGTAAAAAAAGCTTGAGAAGCACTGGTATATACTGAAGATTGATACATACTGATGATTGGTATATACTGATAATTTATATATACTAAAGATTAGTATATACTGAAGATTGATATATACTGAAGATTGTTACATACTGATGATTGGATGATTGATATATACATGTACTTATGATGGGTATATACTGAAGATTTGTATATACTGATAATTGTTACATACTGAAGATTGGTATATACTGATGATTCATATATACTGATGATTGATATACATGTACTAGTATACTGAAGATTGATATATACTGAAGATTGTTATATACTAATGATTGGTGTATACTAGAGATTGGTAAATATTGAAGGTTAGTATATACTAAAGATTGATATATATATACTAGAGATTGGTGTATACTGATAATTGGTATATACTAAAGATTGGTGTATACTAAAGATTGGTAAATGCTGAAGTTTAGTATATACTGAAGATTGATGTATACTAGAGATAGGTATATACTGATAGTTAATACATACTGATGATTAGTATATACTGAAGATTGGTATATACTGATGATTGATATATACTGAAGATTGGTATATACTGAAGATTAGTATATACTGAAGATAAGAATATACTGAAGATTAGTATATACTGAAGATTGATGTATACTGAGGATTGATAGATGGTGAAGATTTAAATTTATATAAATATATATGTTTATATTATATATATAATTGTAAACAGGCAACTGCTCCTTAACATGACTCTGTGTCTTGTACCAAATACTTAGGCAAGAAAATGACAAGACGATTTGACTTTGCTGATAGACCACAATTAAATCCAAGCTTTCGGCCTTAAGCTAGCTTTTTCAAACAAACAAAACATATCAATAGTATAGAGGGAGCAACAGATGGACATATAGGCATATACATGTACAGATATAACAGATGTAACAACAATGTCGTTTATTACATATGCACATAAACGTACATACACACCACACCTATGCACATATATATATATATATATATATATATAGGCCTATATATACATACACACACACATACATATACACATAAACCCTCAAAAAAAGTTATGAAATTTGACTTTGATTGATAATCCCTCCTCGGTTTTAGTGAATAATTCAGCATCGTTAAATCGTCTTGTCATTTTTTCGCCTATACACACACACAGACACACATATATATGTATGTATGTATGTATACTTATGGACAGATCAGGGATTTTTAAAAGGGGGGGGGGCACATTTTCCCATGGAACAATCGACAAGGAAAAGAAAAGTGTTGCCACTGAAAAATGAAGGTCATTTTGTCCCATATGAAAATTTTGACAAGCCAAAAAAAAAGTACTCACTTGTGTATGGACAGCATATACCCAGTAAAAGTATTTGTTGTGACTCTCAAAAGAGGGCATGGACCGGAAATGCCCCCCTTCCCCGGATTTGCCACTGTATATGCAGAAGGTTAATATAAAAATTGAATGAAGATTGGTATGTACTGAAGGTTAATCTATATATACTGAATATTGGTATAATTATACTTAAGATACTAATGACTGATATATACTGAAGATTGATAGAGACCTATATTGATGTATATAAAATTGACAATTATACTCAATAATGAAATATACTTTATTTGCTCTATAATTGATTTCTTATTTATAATGAAAAATAATTTTATATGAAAATTCTATGAAATGTGTGTATGTTTATTGATATTTGTCTGTTTTTATTTGTTCATAGGTTTTTGTAGATATGTGGGTGAGGTAGGTGGATGTGCGTGTGTAAGTCTGCGGATTAATTTTTTTTAAAGATCTGTCCATCAATAACTCTCTTTTATGATGCAACATGCTACCAAAATTCTGGGAGTAATTATGCAATCTGATTTTCAATGGATTTAATGACTTAGTAAAAAGAGGGTAAAAGGCACAGTATATATGCTAATGAAATTTGAAAATTTAATTAACATTTGAATGATATTGTAATGAAACTATGCACATCATAAAAAAACATTGTGCTCCAGTGTTCCATAGACTAGTCTTACAGCAGGGCAAAGTGACAATGGCAACAAAAATACGATAGAGTATGTTAGATTATTTGGGTTATAGTTACATCTCATAAATTGATGCATGTCAAGTATGTAATTAATCAACTCGTAATGAGAGGAGTCTAGCACTGTGCAAACAAAAAATCTTCAAAATCATTTCAAGTCATGCTTTTTATCGAACGTTACATGGATGCATCAGAGAAGACAAAAAAAAACACAACTATAAAATATTTCTTCTTTATTCTACCAACAGTTTTAGCCCAATACAAAAATATATTAGATTAGCCTTTTCCTTGTTAAGGACGTTCCACATTTAAAATGATGTCCATGTCATTTTCACCAAAATTTGCAGAGAGTTACTTTCTGAGGTCACATGGTAAGGTCAAAGGTCATTTTCAGGTCAACGTTAAAGTTTACATGCAAGACTCTCTTATGACTTCTAACTCCACAACTGTAAGTCGCTTTTCAACCAAACTTGGATGGTAGATGGACTTGGGGGACCTGCATGTTATGCTGCAGTCGGAGGTCACATGGTAAGGTCAAAGGTCATTTTCAGGTCAACGTTAAAGTTTACATGCAAGACTCTTAACTCCGCAACTGTAAGTCGCTTTTCAACCAAACTTGGACGGTAGATGGACTTGGGGGACCTGCATGTTATGCTGCAGTTGGAGGTCACATGATAAGGTCAAAGGTCATTTCAGGTCAACATTAAAATTTACATGCAAGACTCTCTTATGACACCTAACTCAGCATCCATAAGTCACTTTTCAACCAAACTTGGATGGTAGATGGACTTGGGGGACGTGCATGCTATGCTGCAGTCGGAGGTCACATGGTAAGGTCAAAGGTCATTTTTAGGTCAACATTAAAGTTTACATGTAAGACTCTTAACTCCGCAACCGTAAGTCACTTCTCAACCAAACTTGGATGGTAGATGGACTTGGGGGACGTGCATGCTATGCTGCAGTCGGAGGTCACATGGTAAGGTCAAAGGTCATTTTTAGGTCAACGTTAAAGTTTACATGCAAGACCCTTAACTCCGCAACTGTAAGTCGCTTTTCAACCAAACTTGGATGGTAGATGGACTTGGGGGACCTGCATGTGATGCTGCAGTCGGAGGTCACATGATAAGGTCAAAGGTCATTTTCAGTTCAATGTTCAAGTTTTCATGCAAGACTCTAGCTCTTATGACACCTAACTCCGCAACCGTAAGTCACTTTTCAACCAAACTTGGATGGTAGATGAACTTGAGGGACCTGCATGTTATGCTGCAATTGGAGGTTACATGATAAGGTCAAAGGTCATTTTCAGGTCAACATTAAAGTTTACGTGTAAGGCTCTTATGACAATTAAGTGTTATTCCATCCCAGTCGTTTCACAATGAAGTTTCGATTTAATTCTCTTGCATGCCCTCGCAAATCACGATATTTCTGGTTATTTTCATAAGTGGGCGAGACACAAAATTGCTATTGCCTTGTTAAAACTAACGGTTGCAAGATGGCTTGAAACAGTCTATAATGCGCCTAAAACGGATAAAAGTCTAATACCGTCCAAAATGTCTAAAATACGAATGGTTAAATTTCCTTAGTCCTAGCTGCTCCCAAACAAAATCCATGTCATTTTCATCATCTCTCTAGATTTGTAGAGGAATATATTCTGAAGAATTTAAGAAATTTAACTATAGGGTCCATGTGCTCGTTTTCAAATTATCAGTGTCCAAACTATTGCGAGTTGGCTTGAAACAGCCCAAAATACGTCGAAATCAAGCAAAAGTATGTTTATACCTCTGAAAATGCGAATGTTTCCGTGATCTTGCTCCCAACATTGAAAATCCATGTCATTTTCATCATACTTTGCACATGACATAGCTACTTTAGCACCTGAATATTCCAAATATGCAAAAATTAAGATGGGTCCATGTGCTTGATTTTTTGCTATAGAGCTTCAAAGTTTACCCAAATGGATAATGTTCTTAAGAATTGCGCATCCAAAAGAATTTGGCATTTTTAGACCTCACGAGATCGCAACAATTGGCCAGTATTCTGAAGTCGGGTTAACTTAAACTCAGGTTTAAAGTTGTGGTTTAAGTATTGGAGGCCAAAAAGTATCAATTTTTTTATGAAGTTGTATGTTTCTTATGTTTACTGTGCTCTTTCCTGATTCATCGATGGTGAAGATAATCATCAATTAATACTTCCTACACCATTATGAATGATTTGAGAGCAGAATGAGCTGAAGTATTATATCTCTATACTGTTAGTGATTATGACTGTAACAATTATCTGTCCATAGTTAAACCACAAGTTTAAACCTGAGTTTAAGTTAAACCCGACTTCAGAATACGGGCTGAGTTTAAAGCGCTATTACTCAGTCAAAATCCATAAAAATTTCTTCAAATTTTGCAATTTATTATGATCAATAATTGTATCTGTAAGATGGATAATCTATCTATATTGATGTCAATTGTTTGCTCATTTAAGTCAAACAACACTCTCAGTTCTTAGAAATTGCGGGAAAGATACTCAACCTCAAAAAATTCAAATTTCAATAACAAACTTGAAAAGTAAAAGAAATGCTGCACTTTATGTCATTTTCACTAAACTTTGCAAAGTTGTAGAGGAAGGTATACCTATAAGAGGTGTTTTCAAACTATCAGCACTCTTATTAGAGCAAATTTGCTTCTTAAAACACCCGAAAACGCGCCAAAAGCAGTATCTATGTGAGGAAAAATTCCGAACCACTTTACTCGGGGTCATATTCATCATACTTTGCAGCACTACAGAGAAACTATTTTGAAATTGTAGAGGAATAAAAAAAATGGTCCATGTAATAATTCCAGTTTATTAGCTTCATAAAACAACACATCAGATCTGCAGTTAGTTCAAATATATAAGGAGAAAAATCAGCTCACATTACCTACAGCTGATTAAAGGGGAAGTTCACCCTGACAAAAAGTTTATTGTAAAAAAAGCAGAAAAATAATAAAAAATATTGCCGAAGGTTTGAGAAAAATTCATCAAATAATTAAAAAGTTATTAGAATTTCAATTATTTGATTTGTGACGTCATATGCGAGCAGCATTCCTACATAGCGAATGGTAAAAAATCAATAAAATGTCATTTTCTCAGAAAATTGAAAATGGTTTTCACTGTAACTTTTGTATATCAATAGACAAATCATTTCACACCCGATCATGAAAAGAAAACAAAATTAAGTCATCAGGAACCATACAAAATTTGAAATTCATACATTTTATATTACATAACACATGGGGCAGCTGCTCGTTTATGACGTCACAAATCCCAAATTTTGAACTCTAATAACTTTCTTACCCTTTAACAGATTTTCCTCAAACCTTCACCAATATTTTTTATTATTTTTTCTGCTATTTTTACAACAAAGTTTTCTTCAGGGTGAACTTCCCCTTTAAATCACCCGTTCATCCATTGTGACGTCAGCGCGCAGAGTGTGAAATATGCGCAGATCATGATGCGCACAAACATACTGGAACGTTGATATACTGACGCGTTTTATAAAAGGACTTTTCGGACGTTTTATCCGACAAGTTCCCTTTTATACGACAGTTACCATAGAAACAGTGACTCTCAGCCAATCAAAATTAAGAAAAGATGTCAGATCTGACAACTTGTCGGACGAAAATGTTGATGAAACGCTTCCCAGGTGGGTGTTTCATAAAGCTGTTCGTAAAGTTACGAAAAGTTAAGGTTTATATAACTCTATGGTTACGAACGACTTTACGCACGACTGGAACCTGTTCTTAGGTCATAAATCAATTACATAGGGATATCACATAGCACAAGAAAGGATCACCAGTCGTGCGTAAAGTCATTCGTATCTTACGAACAGCTTTATGAAACACCCACCAGGTCTTGAAAACTTATTTTCACTTTTTTGTCATGTCATCACTTTTGTGATCATACAAAAAAAAAGCATCCATGTATGGATTGATTTTTTTTCATTGATTGGTGTATATACAGTCATTGTTATTATTTCTTATTTTTCATGAAGAAGAAATGAAACATTTAAAAGGGGTATTTGTATTCGTTTGGGTGGGTGAGGTGCGGGGTGAGGTGTGCTTTTATGTGCATTATTTATTTATTTATTTATTAAACAATATTTCAATAGGGTGCCCTTTCAGCAAAAGCTGGTATCAAAAGGGGCCCTAAAAGCATAAAAACAGTACATGTATATACAAGTGGTAAAACATACAATGTAAAACAAGGTAAAAACATATAAATCATACATAATTATTAGAAGACAGAAAGGCATGAAAAATTAAATCACTAAAATATTTGTGGTACAAGAATCATTGACATTTTAACATTTGCTGGACATTATATATGATTTCAGTTCTTTTTTAAAACTAGAGAGTGTGGATAGGGTTTTTAAATTATAAGGGAAAAGTATCCCATTCTCTCGTTCTTTCATTAACATTGATTAAAAAAATGTCTGTGGTGATGTTTTTCATAAACATTGACCCAGCCTCGGAGCTCTTTACAGGGAAAACATTTGGATTTATTTGCACATGGATGAACAACACGACTGATTGGTAGTATTAATAATATTGGTCATGTTTATTCAGTGATAAAAGGTTACATGAGCCTATGCGTAATGTGGAATTATGAAGCGATTACTTTAAAGGGGGAGGGAACCAATTATCAACGCGCAACATTGAACGTGTGTTTTAAGTACCTAGTCTTTAAAAATACATTTTTAGCCGTCAAAACGGCCCATTCTTAATAGTGTTATAATCATATCCGTGTCCAGAATTCGTTCACACTGGGCGATTTTTTTGAAAAAGTTCAGAAAAAAAATGTTTAAAAAAAATATGGGGAGCAGCTGCCCCGGCCCTCTGCTGTGTATATGACCATGGTTAAGGTTATTTGATTTCGCTCTGCTCAGTTCCAAGGTCTATCTATATTTCCATTCTATCCCTGTCATAAAGTCGTTCAGTGGTCACGGTGGTGTTTTCGGATCGACTTCTCAATTAGCTCGAGTAAGCTAATGCAAGAACTTGGCAGTTTCTTTGTTCATTGCCCTTTCAATAGCCTTTTACTGATTTATCTCGATGGGACCGAGGAATTCATCACTTTGAAGGTAATTATTCATTGACCGCGGTAAAAAGCCATCACTTGGGCTTTCGCCGAGATTCTAGGCCCATATAATTATATAAATTTTTATATAGTTTAGAAAATGCCGAAGAAATAAAATCGTAGATTTTACAAGGAGCATAGCTCTCAAAAATAAAATGTAAAGTCACACTCTTCGTCAGTGCCCATGATGTGACGAAAGTAAAGAGAATTCAAAATCCGTTTCTGAAACAGTCGTGAAAAACACGTCTGTTCATGGGCATTCGGATTGTGAAACTCACTTTTCAAAGAAATCAATGCGCTGAAGATGGAGGAAGCGCACTGTAAAAGACGCATCTATACTGACATAAAGACGTCTTATCAAGATTTTTTTCTTGCCCCATTTCTTTGTTTTCCAATTCCATTTTTCCTTCGTTTCCCGCTATTATTTTCCACTTCGTCATCTTTTATTTATTTCCCATCATGCTATTGTATTACATAGGCCTATTTCGGAATAATTTGTTGTTTCTGAAATGTTCTTCTTTCGTTCCTTTTCCCCCTTAATTCCTTCCTTTTTCAATTAAAAACAATATTTTTTTCTTCGTTTCCTTTTAACTTTTCTCTTTCCTTTTCCTCCTTTCCTGTTCCCCTTTCCTTCCCTTTCCCTTTCTTTCTCCCTCCCTTTTCTCTTTTCTTTTTTTTTAAATTTTCCCGTTAAATCTAACAGAGGGACAGCTTGCCCCTGCCCCCCCCCCCGCCTGTTACGCCACTGGTTGTTGTTCCAATATGATAAAAAAATGTTTGGTGTCTTTTAACACATAATTTTGTTTCATACATCACTCCCGATATCACTGTTTTCCCTATCGACGAACTTGCCTCAGGGTGAGGCAGGTTCGCCCTGCAGCGAAAATTTTCTTTACAGCCCTTGTTTGCCAAAACCGTATGCATGTCCTCCCCGGAAAAAAATGTATTAGGTAGATATTACCTAGACCTCTATACATCCTAAAGCACGATCTTCCTGCAAAAGAAATGACGATTCTCGAAGAGCGTGAAAAAGGGATCGGACTTGCCGCGCTCTCCCCCTGCCTATATTGTTCATGATTACAAAAAGTGCTTAGAATTTCCAGCTTTCAGGTCGGAATAACAAAAGTTTCCTGTTGAATTATGTTTTGTCTTCTTGGGTAACTGCAAACAGTCCTTAGCATGTCCCTTATCAGGCCCAGAACGTATATTTAAAAAAATCATTTCTCGCGCTTCGCGGTCGCAGTAATTGTCTAGTTACATACGCATCTTGTTCAGGATCACAAACATTGCTCAGAATGTTCAATGTATATGTATATATATATATATATATATATAACGAGACAGGTGTGAATATAATTATGTAGCAATCGCTTTGATCATTGTTTATAATATATGTGTGAGAGTAGAGTAGAATCAAGGATGAAGCAAAGTATGTTGTAAAGCTTTCGGCCCTGGCCTTCTTCAGTTTTATTTGCTGACATGGGTCATAGGAAATTCTTCTGAATTAGTGTTGTGTTATCTACCGTGGGTCTCGGGTGTGTTTGTTTAATCACAGAGCTAATAGCCCTATGGTGTAATATTTACAAAGTGAATACACATGCACGGTAGACACTGTAAGGTGAAGGCCACATGCGCTTATCAGGCATAAAATGTTTCTTGAATAAATTAAATTCAATCTTTATTGCAACCGTATATACAAGGATAGATTATGTACAAATAAAAATGGTTGACAATTATGAATTTCACATCTTACAAAGATTGATATAATTTATATATTTACATTGGATAAACATCATACTTAAAAGTATTTCAAAACATCTAAAGTAAGAAATCATAATCATTAAACTTTAAAAAAAGAAACACCTATACACAGACACACAGTCATATTTAGAAAAACTGTCTTAAATTGCATGCACCCAATAGTTTGGCTTCATCAACTCTCTACGATGTTACTTTAGGTAATTTGAAACGATCTTTCAAAAAGATAGTCAAGAATAGAAGGGGTCGAACCTTGCTTTTTTAGATATGAATATTTTTTATGGTTTCTTTTCAATTCGAGGGTACTGATTCCGAATCTGAATGATGCCACTCGTGTAACCTTGAGCATCTTCTGCAAATTGGTAAAATCCAAAATGGCCGCCAAAATTACCCATGAAAATCATAATTGTGCCCACATTGGCTAAAAAGTACATGCAATTGTGCTGCCGGAGTGAAATACTCTCTGAAAAATGATTTTGGCACAATATTTACTTTCTTGATATTCAAAATGGCCGCCCTTGACCCCTGTACAATATTAATGGGGAAAATTAATTTTAACAAAAGTGAGCACTAAAATGCAAGTAATAATGATCTATGAGTGAAGTAATGTCTACAAACATGGTTGATAACGATATATATAATTTGTTCTGTCATGTATGTGATAAAATCCTGCATTTTGATATTAAAAATGGCCACCAAAAGCCCTAACACTATTATGTACAATGTGAATGGGGACAAAAAATCCACAAGAGTGAGCACTCAAAGCATTTTGTTAAGATCAACGAGAGGAATACTGGCTCAAAACATACTGTTAACGAAATTTATTATTTAACATGTCATGTATGATAAAGCCTGTATATTGATATTTAAAATGCCCGCCAAAGGCCCTAAAATTATAATATACGATGTTAGAGAGGACAAAAACAATCACAAGCCATCGCTAAAAAACGCACGTTTTTGTGGTAAATTAGTGGAATACACCCTTAAAATATAATTTTCAACGAAATATATTATTTGGGTTTCATATTTGTGTTACATATTGTATTTTGACTTTCAAAATGGCCGCCAAAGACTTTGATCGTATTATGATCTTAGAAACCAATTTTCACAGGAGTCAGCACAATAAAATGCATATTATTGTGATCTAAGAGTAAAATATTTTCTTAAAACATAATTTCTAACAAGATATATTATTTATTCTGCTAGGTAGGTGATATAATAATGCATTTTTAAAGGACAAGTCCACCCCAACAAAAACTTGATTGAATAAAAAGAGAAAAATTCAACAAGCATAACACTGACAATTTCATAAAAATCGGATGTAAAATAAGAAAGTTATGACATTTCAAAATACCGCTTCATTTCACAAAAACAGTTATATGAACGAGCCAGCTACAACCAAATGAGAGTCGATGATGTCATTCACTCACTATTTCTTTTGTTTTTTATTGTTTGAAATATGAAATTTTTTTTATTTTCTCGTCATTGTCATGCTGTGAAATGAAGTTTCATTCCTCCCTGAACACGTGGAATTCCATTATTTTATCATTTTGTGCTTCAGGCAAGGAGGTCCTAATCGTCAAATTCGTAAAAATTGAAATATTGTATAATTCAAACAATAAAAAACAAAAGAAATAGTGAGTGAGTGACATCATCAACTCTCTCATTTGGATGTAACTGGCTTGTTCATATAACTATTTTGTTAAAAATAAGCGAAACTTTGAAATGTCGTAACTTTCTTATTTTACATCCGATTTTGATGAAATCTTCAGCATTGTTCTTGTCTGATTTTTCTCTATTGATTCAAATCAACATTATTCTGAGGTGGAATTGACCTTTAAAGTCAAAATGGCCTCTACAGGCCCTAACGGTAGGTCTATAAGTGAATGGGAACATATAATTTCGACAGAATTTGGCTTTACCTGACTTAATGGTATTGCATGTATGAGTGAAATATTGTCTAAAAATATGATTTCTAATGAAATAGATATTTCTTATGTTATTTAGGTGATAAAAGCTATATTTTAAAATTCAAAATGGCTGCAATATGTTTTTCTTGTGGAAATCATCTTTCCCCATTCACATTTTACATATTAAGATAAGGGACTATGGCGGCCATTTGTAGTTTCCAAATGCATTTTCAACCTGACACAAGCTGGGATATATTTCGTTTGACATCATTTGGTTCAGACAATACTTTACCCCTCATCAAAATTAAGCAATTTGTATAGTAAAATTTCTGTCAAATTATCTGTCCCCAGTTACAATGTACATACTACTTGGGGTCCTAAGGAAGCCATTTTGAATTTCAAATTAAGGCATTTATCACCTTCTCAACCAATATGTGATGTATTTAGTTCGAAATCATGTTCAAGACAATATTTTACTCATACATCACATAGTTACACGTGCTTTTTTTGGTTCTCATTCTGATGAAAATTAGTTTCCCTATACGCATTTTAGTTAGGGCTTGTAGCGGCCATTTTGAAGGTAAAATACAGTATTTTTTACCTACATGGCAGAGGAAATGCTAAATTTCATGAATAAAATATTACGTTTTCAAACAATATTTTCCTCATATGGATTTCATAGTCAGGCAATTCCCAATTCTTACAAAATTATTTGTCCCCATTTACATTATAGATAATACTGTAAGGGCCCATGGGGTCATTATGAATTTCACGATACATCATTTATTTCATGAATGACAAAGGAAATGATAGAATGAAAGGGGGATCGGGAGTAGGTATGTTTTCTGCAAGATTAGGTCCTATGTTAACAAAAAATGAATTGAATTCGTTGTCAATGCTAGTCTGATCGTCAATGCATGCGCCTTCAAACTGGATGTCGTTAAAATCATGACTATCATTATTCGTTTTATTTAAAACCGTATTAATACATACTAGTAATACATCTCTATTGGTAAGATTCACTTGTTTATCTTATGCAAATCATTAAGCGCTCGTAAATTAAACGATGCGAAGAGCGATTTAATCCGGGGATATAATAATTAGGGTGTAGCGCCGTGCCCGAACTTAAAGGGAGCGGATGACATCATCGGTTTTCTCCTTTGCGGTATTAAACGACCCGCATAACGAGGTCGTGCATGATATGAATTATGCGAAATTTAAGATTAAAAATAAACTTTCTCTATATGTGGTCGATGGATTGAGATCAATGATAAATTGATATACCAAGAATGCAATACACTCGTTTTATAGTATCAGGAGTTTTCACTGTTTCAAAACTGAACTAAACCTTCCGTTAGATCTGTCGTCCTCCTTTACTTCATCTGTTATCTGCATGGGGTACGCTCATTGTTCTCATTTTAAAGGTTAAGTCCACCCTATAAAAATGTTGATTTGAATCAATAGAGAAAATCAAACAAGCATAACGCTGAAAACATCATCAAAATCGGATGTAAAATAAGAAAATTATGATATTTCAAAGTTTCGCTTATTTTTCACAAAAGAGTTAAATGCACAGCTCAATGACATGCAAATCAGAGAGTCGATGATGTCCCTCACTCACTCACTATTTCTTTTGTTTTTTGTTGTTTAAAATATATATAGAATATTTCAATTTTTACAGATTTGACAATAAGGACCAACTTGACTGAACCGTAAAATGTGAAGGCAATGGTATCCATGTGTTCAGGGAGGAATGAAACTTTGTTTCAAGGGCAACGACGAGAAAATGGGAATAAGTCATATTTCATATAATGAAATACAAAAGAAATAGTGAGTGAGTGATGTCATCAGTCTCCTCATCTGCATACCGAGCACGATGTGCATAATTTTTTATAACTGTTTTGTGAAATTAAGTGAAAATTCGAAATATCATAACTTGCTTACTTTACAACCGATTTGACGAAATTTTCAGTGCTATACTCGTTGGATTTTTCTTTTTTTTCATTCAAGTCAACTTATTGTTGTGGTGAATATTTCCTTTAAACGAAAAGCGGACATATGGGTAATGTCTACTGCACGCAGGCCTGGCCAGGCCCTGACCGCGAAATGAACGAGGAGATATTGAAGAGGTGTGATGTACAAAATGAGAAAATGCGGGGAAAAGTGAATATTAGAGGTTGAACTGGAAAAGGGTTTACAACATTTATTTTCAATATTCAATCGAATGCGATCTCAAGTATCATAACTGCTCGACCATTTTCTTTACACAGTCCCACTGAAAAGTCTGCAAGCACAGACCCCACATACTCATATTTGACACTTCAACCAATAGCAGCTCTAGAGTAAAGACTAGATTCCAAATTAGAGGCCAGTCACAATACATCGTGAATCTAGTGTCACTAATTCAGAGTCTGCATGCGAATTATGGAAACCACAGTTCTGTGCCTGCAGTGACAGACACCCACTCTCCTCCATGCAAAGATACCTGCACATAAATATTGATCAGGGTTTCCCGATTGGTCAAACACGGTTATGTAATAGCGGTAAATGAAAAGATTATGAACCCGGGCGTAAACCTGAGATAAAGTTTCATGGGGAAACGGACAAGTCGGGTCTGCTAAACGTTCCGAACAAGCTGGCGATGAAACTGAGCAGACTCTACGGCTACATGACTGAACTAAGATGATTGCATTTTATTGTATATGGATGACTCTGGGTTGATTGCATTTTAACAAACATATACATGATATACGAGTAGAAGAAACCGTGCAGCGGCCCCCGGAGCGGCCCAAACCCGGAAAGACGTCGGCCGCATCACATCATGAGTGCCTCGACTCTCAATGAGTAGATGTAAGACTACAGATTTTAAATACTAAATCTATTTGAGCGTTGCATGTGTGTGTGTGTGTGTACTTGAGTTTTGTGCTGGTAATGGTCAGACCATGGAGCTCCATTGACCATAGTAGGTCCCAGTGTTGTAGTCAAGGCTCAAACCTCCAAGGCAAGGTGCCCAAGGCCAAGGCTTCAGTCGACCCCAAGGCCAAGGCATGAAAACCCACGGCTAAGGCCAAGGCCTGAAAACCTCAAGGCCAAGGCATGAAAACTTTCAATATATGGAACAAAGAGCCAACAACAAGGTGGCAGACATGGCAAATGTATAAAAGGTTGGAGCGAGCGAGCGAACTGAGCGAGCAAAAATTTTGACCCATAAATTTTGTACATATAAATATGTAAAACAAAAATAATTTCCTAATAGATTTAGACATGATATTGAAGTAATAATACTTTTTTTTATTTTTCTAGGTGATTTACATTGCAATATTTAATATAACTACGGTCATCTGATCCTGGCATGCCCATTCTCAACGTATGTCTTTCCCCACTCCCTGGGACAGGGGCGGCAGAACATATTTTTGTTTCATGGGGGTCAAAGCCAAAAAGGCCAGTTATATGTCAAAATGGGCTTTTTGGTGCAAACAGATATTTTCAAAATGAGATTATAATCTGCGTGAAGTATAGTGTGTGTTTTATAGATATTTAGTTGAGCAAAGCCTTCTTTAAGTAATTTCCAACTGATACGATAGATATTTTGATTTAGGCATTACTTTGCCGCGAGAAAGCGCAGCGAAAAAAAAAAGAAATGTAAAAGATAAAGTTTAAAATTGTGAAACCATATTTTTGGTCAATTATGGCGCTAATCACTTTTAAATGGTATCCTTGCAAGATGTTGCCAGCGCGAATCTGGAGCTCAAACTTCTGGACATTTCGTGTTAAATAAAAATGAAAATTAAATATTCCGAGCTGAAATTTTTTTTAATATACTGACCAGAAAAGGACTGGATTTAGTGACTCATAAATATGATGCATATAACTTACCAATCAAACAATACGAGCGCAAAGTGCAAGCTCAAAATATGTGATATTCCAGCCTGAAAACGGGACATTCTAAGCATTTTTTTTTTAAACGGGAACAGAATGAGTACCTTACTTAACAATAATTGATGCAAGTGCAGAAAGCGTGCCAAAAATATTTGGTGATATTCCCACCTGAAAACTGGACATGCAAAGCATTTTTGTAACCATGAACAGGATGCGAGCGAGATCAAACATTTGGTGATTTTTTAACCTAAATGTATTATGTTTTACTATTATATAAAAAAGGTATTTCTTTTTGAAAAAGGGCATATTTCATTTTGAAAAAAGGGCATTATCTATTTTGGAAAAGGGGCATTTTTTCCTACAGGGATTTTTTTTGGGGGGAGGAACAAGAGAGCATAAAGCACAAGTTGAAATTTAGAAATGCTGACCTGCTAATGAGTCATTTTAAGGATTCGTCTCAGTTTTCAAGGTTTTTACTGCTTACAACAAATTTCAAATTTAAATTTTGATTTTTTATATCTTCTACACTTAACAGTGGCGTAACTACGGGGGGCATGGGGGGCACGTGCCCCCCCCAATCGGCTGACAAAAAAAAAACAAGTGGAATGCCTCTGGCCGTCTCACCTGCATCACGCGGTTCAATATAGCAGCAGTGCTGACTTTGAATACTACTCTAACTCGCACAAGATGTTCAATGATACATGGTTACTCTTATGTCCACTTTTTATGAACTAGACCAATAAACTTACAGAGATATGATGGTTATTCAACAAAAAACCCAACATGGCCAAAGTTCATTGACCTTACATGACCTTTGACCTTGATCATGTGACCTGAAGCTCGAACAGGATGTTCAGTGATACTTGATTACTCTTATGTACAAGTTTCATGAATCAGATCCATAAACTTTCAAAGTTATGATGGTAATTCAACAGATACACCCAATTCGGCCAAAGTTCATTGACCTTTGACCTTGGTCATGTGACCTGAAACGCGCACAGGATGTTCAGTGATACTTGATTACTCTAATGTCCAAGTTTAATGAACTAGACCAATAAACTTTCAAAGTTATGATGGTAATTCAACAGATACCCCCGATTCGGCCAAAGTTCATTGACCCTAAATGACCTTTGACCTTAATCATGAGACCTGAAACTTGCACAAAATTTTCAGTGATGCTTGATTACTATTATGTCCAAGTTTCATGAATCAGATCCATAAACTTTCAAAGTTATGATGGGAATTCAACAGATATCCCCAATTCGGCCAAAGTTCATTGACCCTAAATGACCTTTGACCTTGGTCATGTGATGTGAAACTCATGCAGGATGTTCAGTGATACTTGATTAACCTTATGTCCAAGTTTCATGAACTAGGTCCATATATTTTCTAAGTTATGATGACATTTCAAAAACTTAACCTCAGGTTAAGATTTCGATGTTGATTCCTCCAACATGGTCTAAGTTCATTGACCCTAAATGACCTTTGACATTGGTCATGTGACATGAAACTCTAATAGGATGTTCAGTAATACTTGATTAACCTTATGGCCAAGTTTTATTAACTAGGTCCATATACTTTCTAAGTTATGACATCATTTCAAAAACTTGACCTCAGGTTAAGATTTGATGTTGACGCCGCCGCCGCCGTCGGAAAGCGGCGCCTATAGTCTCACTTTGCTTCGCAGGTGAGACAAAAACGGGGAAAAGGACATTGGCGGCGGAAGCCCAAAATTTTAGGAGGGGACAACAAAAAATTTTTGGACAAGCAAAAAAAAAACAGTTCTCAACCCAAAAATTTTAGGGGGGACATAGGAAAATAAATTGACAAGCAAAAAAAAAAAAAAAGGTCAACAACAAATTTAGGGGGGACCGTCCCCCCCTCCTCAAATTTAGGGGGGACACGTCCCCCCCGCCCCCCCCCCGCTTCCGCCGCCTATGGAAAAGGAGAAAAGAAGGAGAAAGGAAGAGAAACGTAGTGGGAAAGAAGACATTGTTCATCATAATGTTATATTATATCATAATTATGTTATGTTATATTACATAAGAAATATTTTTTTCATAACTTTATGAGACATAATTTGCTCAGGGCCTATGTCTTCATTGTTCCTGGTGCTCGCATTCTCTGTTTACCGAGAAATATAATCATGCTTTACTAAAACCTCCCGTTTGCAAGTCAACATACACCAAACTGCCAAATATATTTCCTCGCACTTCGAGTTTAATATTGTTTTATGTTAAATACACTGTTGGTCATAAAGGTGAAATACAATATTTTTGGATAAAAGTCGACAGTTCTGTTGGTATTTGAAAGGCTACGCGTAGACAACATGGTAATTGATTGATTACATAATGTTTCCCCATTACACAGGTGACATTATAACATGATAAATTTGGATTACGTAATAAATTCTTTTGTTGTTGACTATAAAAGCCTATTCTTTCCCTTTCCCTGATTTGGCACTGTGAATAAGAAGGTTGCATTTTTTCGAGTTCCTTGTACCGTTTGAAATAAAAATCGGTAGAGACGTTCCCTGGACTATGCCTGGTCCAACGGCAACAGCAGCACGCGAGAGAGTGGTAGCACTGCGACAGGAGGGCTACAAGCAGACTGATATCGCAGAAGTCCTAGGGATATCACAGAGTGCAGTCTCTAAGATCCTGAAACGTCAACGTAAGGAGGGGAATGTGCGGCCACGGCAATCTCCAGGACGTCCCAGATTGACCACAAGAAGAGATGATCGCCAACTGTTGTATTTCAGCCGCAGAAACCGGAAATTGCCCACGAGCCGTCTTCGTCGATTGTGGAGGAGATATCATGGGATCAACGTTTTCCCGGTCAACCGTTAATCGCACGACGGTTGACCCAATGTCCACGCTTGTCTGTTCGCCACAGAGTAGCTTGGGCTAGGGAACACAGAAGGCTTCATCCAGGACATTGGCAACATGTGGTCTTCTCGGACGAGAGCCGGTTCATCCTTGACCGAAAGGATGGGAGACAACGAGTTCGTCGATTAGCCGGGAAAACCTTCGCGATGAATGTATCCACGAGACGACTCAAGGCGGAGGCGGCTCAGTGATGATATGGGCCGGCATCCATTATGGAGGGAAAACGCCACTGGTGGTTCCGGACGGAAACGTCAACGCCGCCGCCTACAGGGATATCTTGGAGTTCCACTGTCTTCCATATGCAAGACGAGCGTATGGGCACAATTTCCGACTGCAGGATGACAACGCTAGACCGCACAGGGCCGCTGCAGTAAGGGAATTCCTGGAGGCAGAGGGCGTCGTACAGTTGCCATGGCCAGCTTGTTCGCCAGATTTGAACCCCATAGAGCATGCATGGGATGCCCTAGGCCGAGCCATCAACGACAGAGAGGTCATTCCTCAAAATCTGCAGGATTTGGCAGATGGTCTGAGGGAAGAATGGGACACTATGCCTGTTGACGTCATCAACAAGCTTGTGGACAGCATGCCACGACGTCTGCATGCGCTGGTTCGTGCCAGGGGTGGACATAACCGATACTAGCGATTGAGTAAGAACAATGACTCAAGTTTGATGCAAATTTGTCCATGAAATCACAAAAAAGAAGTCATCTGGAAAACTGAGAGAGATTGAAAATAAATATTCATGATCCTTTAATTTACTGTATATTGTCGTCATTGTTGTTCTATGCTCATGACATCCATCGCTTAGGACATAAACTTGTAAAATATCACTGTCAAACGTGTGTAAAAGGCAGAATAATAAAGTAAAGTGGTTAACATGCACCATAAATACCATATTCAAATCATGTTGTAGTAATTACGCTGTGAAAATTTGGTGAAAAAAAATATTCCACCTTTATGACCAACAGTGTAGTATGCTTCTTTTTCATGACTACTTATAGTGATTGTCCCGTTTAAGGTCTTAATATAAAACATTTCCTGTCCGTGCTCACGTTCGCAGTAGTGGATTGGTGAGATATGAATTCCTAGAATCAGTCCTTAGAATGTCCCTTTTTCTAATCTGAATATCAAAAATTTTCAGCTAGCGCTTCGCGCTCGCATCATTTGGTTAGTAAACTATGTATGGTCTTCGTGGATTCCTACAAACAAGCCTTAAAATGCCCCTCTTCAGTTCTGAATTTCCTAAATTTTCAGCTCACGCTTCGCGCTCGCAAGATTTGACTAGTGAGATGGGTATGTTAATCATGATTACAAGTGCTTTATGTGCATGTTTAGATGCAATCCTAACAAAATAAGCAAGCGCTTATTGGCACTCGCATTAGATCACTACGGTGAGATGTGTATAATCTTAATGGATTCCTAAAATAAAGTCCTGAAAATCCTCCTATTTGGGGGTCAATATTTACAAAATATTTCAGCTCGCGCTTCGCGCTCGCATTATTTAGCGAGACAAGTACGTATCATGATTACAAAAGATTGATAACAATGTCCTTTTTTAGGTCTGAATATAAAAGATTTTAAGCTCGCGCTTCGCGCTCGCATTATTTGACCAGTGAGAGACATATCCGTTTGATGGCACTGTCCTTAAAATGTCTCTAATAGGTCAGTATACCCAGCAACTGGGCGCGCTTCGCGCGCTCACTTAGTGACTCAAAATTTTTGCTGGTGCCCCCCCCCCCCATGCCATGACCCACGGTACGCCACTGACACTTAAAATACATCAGGCTCGAAAACCGAATTAAAGAATACTAAAAAAATGAATTTATATTCAAAAGGGTATAAATAACCGGATTGGACCCCATACTATTAGTTGGGGGCGGGAAAATCTTAATTATTTCTTGAAATGTTCAGTACTATAGTTTTCTATTTAACCATATTGACACAAAAACAAATACGATGTTTATTTCCTTGAAACTGTAGTGAAATGAAATTCACTGTCGAACCATATGATTAAGAAGAAGTAAACATTTTTTTTACACTCTGCACACTAGACCCAAAATATAATACAATAGAAAAGATGTATTGCCAATCGACATATTAACTGATTTTGCAGTATATTCTGCCTACGCCCTCACATGTTTCTCCCCTTCTCCTCTCTCTCTTCCCATTCCTCTTTCTCGCCTGTTTAAAAAAATCTCAGAGGTTTTCAGACCCTCCCCCCCAAAAAAAAAAAGAGAGATGAAGAAGAATTTCCACCAAGAATAAACTTAGAAAAGGAAAGGAAAGGCAGTAAATGTGTAATTATTTTCTAAGCTTCTTGCCACAATCTATCACAAAATAACTTTTCTTATAAGAGGGTGAAAAATTTTGCTCGCTCGCTTCAATCGCTTTCAACTTTTTTTGCTAAAATTTTGCTCTACAGTGTATATGCCATGCTTGGCTCATCATGACATTGATATAGTCCATTCATTTATGACAAAATTTACATTTGTGTTCAAGTTTATCAAATCTTTTCAGAATATCATTAAGACTTAAAAAATTCTTGTTGGCCAAAGAAAATAATAGAATTAAAATCCTAATGGAATAGAAATCAACCTTGTTATCATTCCTTACAGATAGCTATCTTTAAAGTATAAAAATTGGTATCAAAATGGCAGTCACGTCTTTCAGAATTATTCATGTCATCAAATCACTACAATCTTTTTTTATATTTTACCATCATTATCATTATTATTAATATTGTCACATAATTGTCATGATTACAACATATTACCAGTAAATAATGTTATTTTTCATCACTGCTGTTTTGTTCTTGATAATCATCTACTGCTACTGCTGACTGGTACATATACAGAACAATTGAAACATTTATAATTACTTATATAAACAAATGAAAGTGAAAAATACAAAAAGCCTTGAAAATGCCTTCAAATTTCAAGGCTCAAAATCCTCAAGGCCAAGGCTTGAATGTTCAAGGCCAAGGCTTTGAAAAAAAGGTAGGCATTAAGGCGTCTTAAGGCCAAGGCCGAGCATCAAGGCACATACAACACTGTAGGTCCATGGCAAGACCAGGGAACTCCTCGGCGTATGTCAATCAGATATGGATGATAACGTCTGGGGACCGACCCTAATTCGTCACCATCCAAAAGACTTGACCATGCAGGGCTCGAACCTCGGTATACAAGCTGTCGGATAGTCGTCTGGATCGTCTTGATATAGGATGCTATTATTCCTGCTATAATGACGTTTTTTAGAACCTTGGCGACAATAATGATTATGTGCTCATAACTCTATTTGGGTATACACACTCTAATACCCTTTTTACACAGGCTAAAATTTCCTTAACCCCGTACTATAGGTGGGGCTGAATTGCCATTTAGCCCCACCTACAGTACGGGGTTAAGCTTAGCCCACTTTCTTTTTACACAGCATTTTTTCAAAGTGGGCTAACCCCACCTATAGTACGGGATTATTTGGCCCTGCAAAAAAGCAGGGTTATCCCAGCAATTGCGGTGCTAAGAGCGATAGTACGGGGTTAAGATCGCTAGTGTAAAACGAAAGTGGGCAAAGCTTAACCCCGTACTATAGGTGGGGCTAAATGGCAATTTAGCCCCACCTATAGTACGGGGTTAAGGAAATTTTACCGTGTGTAAAAAGTGTACGAGTGAAGTACTTGTACAACGAATGATCGACAAAAACCACTAGTCCGGGGTTAGCGAGTTTCGTGTGTAAAAAGCAAGCATTCCTTATCCGGGGTTAGCAATAACAATTTGGCATGTGTGAAAATGAAAACAAGTGGAATGCCTCTGGCCATCTCACCTGCATCACGCGGTCCAATATAGCAGCAGTGCTGACTTTGAATACTACTCTAACTCGCACAAGATGTTCAGTGATACATGGTTACTCTTATGTCCACTTTTTATGAACTAGACCAATAAACTTACAGAGATATGATGGTTATTCAACAAAAAAAACCCAACATGGCCAAAGTTCATTGACCTTACATGACCTTTGACCTTGATCATGTGACCTGAAACTCGAACAGGATGTTCAGTGATACTTGATTACTCTTATGTCCAAGTTTGATGAACTAGACCAATAAACTTTCAAAGTTATGATGGTAATTCAACAGATACCGATTCGGCCAAAGTTCATTGACCCTAAATGACCTTTGACCTTAATCATGAGACCTCAAACTTGCACAAAATTTTCAGTGATGCTTGATTACTATTATGTCCAAGTTTCATGAATCAGATCCATAAACATTCAAAGTTATGATGGTAATTCAACAGATACACCCCATTCGGCCAAAGTTCATTGACCTTTGACCTTGGTCATGTGACCTGAAACGCGCACAGGATGTTCAATGATACATGGTTACTCTTATGTCCACTTTTTATGAACTAGACCAATAAACTTACAGAGATATGATGGTTATTCAACAAAAAAAACCCAACATGGCCAAAGTTCATTGACCTTACATGACCTTTGACCTTGATCATGTGACCTGAAACTCGAACAGGATGTTCAGTGATACTTGATTACTCTTATGTCCAAGTTTAATGAACTAGACCAATAAACTTTCAAAGTTATGATGGTAATTCAACAGATACCCCCGATTCGGCCAAAGTTCATTGTCCCTAAATGACCTTTGACCTTAATCATGAGACCTCAAACTTGCACAAAATTTTCAGTGATGCTTGATTACTATTATGTCCAAGTTTCATGAATCAGATCCATAAACTTTCAAAGTTATGATGGTAATTCAACAGATACACCCCATTCGGCCAAAGTTCATTGACCTTTGACCTTGGTCATGTGACCTGAAACGCGCACAGGATGTTCAGTGATACTTGATTACTCTAATGTCCAAGTTTAATGAACTAGACCAATAAACTTTCAAAGTTATGATGGTAATTCAACAGAGACCCCCGATTCGGCCAAAGTTCATTGACCCTAAATGACCTTTGACCTTAATCATGAGACCTCAAACTTGCACAAAATTTTCAGTGATGCATGATTACTATTATGTCCAAGTTTCATGAATCAGATCCATAAACTTTCAAAGTTATGATGGGAAATCAACAGATATCCCCAATTCGGCCAAAGTTCATTGACCCTATGACCTTTGACCTTGATCATGTGACGTGAACCTCATGTAGGATGTTCAGTGATACTTGATTAACCTTATGTCCAAGTTTCATGAACTAGGTCCATATATTTTCTAAGTTATGATGACATTTCAAAAACTTAACCTCAGGTTAAGATTTCGATGTTGATTCCTCCAACATGGTCTAAGTTCATTGACCCTAAATGACCTTTGACCTTGGTCATGTGACATGAAACTCTAATAGGATGTTCAGTAATACTTGATTAACCTTATGGCCAAGTTTTATTAACCAGGTGGGTGTTTCATAAAGCTTTTCGTAAGTTAAGAGTGACTTAAAGAACGACTGGTGACCCTTTCTCTTGGTAAATGGTATACACCATAGGCGATGGTTTAGCGCGTAAGAAAGGATCACCAGTCGTTCTTAAAGTCACTCTTAACTTACGAACAGCTTTATGAAACGGCCCCCAGGTCCATATACTTTCTAAGTTATGACGTCATTTCAAAAACTTAACCTCAGGTTAAGATTTGATGTTGACGCCGCCGTCGGAAAAACGGCGCCTATAGTCTCACTTTGCTTCGCAGGTGAGACAAAAAATAGTACGGGGTTAAGGATAGTACGGGGTTAGCGATAGTCCGGGGTTAAGAAAATCCTGTGTAAAAAGGATATAAAAGAATGTTCATTCTGTGCTATGTTTGGAATGTACCCATTGTACAAGCAGTTTGCCTGATTTTTTACCAAAACTTTTCATTTCATTTATTTTCATACTCTCATCTGACATTTGATTCACATGAATAAGCTGGGATAATAAATATACTAATCATAGAAAACTGAAAAGTATAACATTACACAATGATATACAATTATTCAAAAATAGATTGGGAACATTATAAAATCAAGCTTGTAAAACTGCGGGCGCGGGCCCCGGCATGATAAGTTGTGAGTAATTAAATTATTGTGGAAGACAGATACAATTTTATGACCATAAATATACAGATCTGATTTTCATCAAACATATTTCAAACAAAAATAGTCGGAAAAATAGAACATACCTCAAACAAATATTATGTTCAACGTATGCTCAACACCTACTCTTCAGTGTGAAGGGCGACATGGCAACACGATTTACCTCTGTCACATTTGCTCTACGGCGGCCGTACGGCGAGTCGAAAACAGCCGTTTTATTTATTTTTATTCAAACCACTTACATGCAGCTGGTACAAAAAAAAAACGTTAAGACGGCCGTACAGAAAATGTAACCGAAGTATTTGTAGTTTTTTTGTAACCTCGTTTGTTAACTAAATATTGTTCTCATCCTCTTGAATTTTTTAAACTCCATTCCGAGAGCGTGGTGTTCTTTGTCTTTATATTCTTATTATGCTTATTTGTTTTACAAGAGTTGTGAAAACATGTTTAAATGTTATTATGTGACTATATTTTTTTACACAGTACAAATAAAGGCTGTTTAAAATTCTTATTAACGTCGTTTATTATATGAACCTGTACAGTAGTTGTTTAAACAAGTGGGATTTTTTTTTTGGGGGGGTTAATATTTAATTCTGAACAACTTCTGAGCAACTACTGATCAACTAGAAATTGCGTTAATGTTAAACTGCGTTTTACCGTGTTAGTCTATATATCTTTGATATCTCCTCAGCCAACATTGACGACGGAGCAGACGATATTTACCAAGATGGACTACATTTTCCAGACTTGTAGGAGTGTTCGAAATAGGATTTATTGGGGGTGGATTGTCTCTGTCACTGCCTCAATCACATTCGGTCTCTCTTTTGGGTTCTTATATTCATTTGGTATCATTATGGTTGATCTGATGAACCAATTTGACAGCTCAGCAACTGCAACTGGTAAGTCTAATAAAAATTTTGGTACATTGTAATCATGAACATTATACATGTCTCACTAATCAAATGCAAAGCACGAGCTGATTTTTTTTATAATTCAGACCTGAAGAGGGGCATTTTAAGTAAGACTTGTTTGTAGGAATTCATTAAGACCATACGTATTTCGCTAACCTAAAATCAGAAATCAGAGGCGTCGATCCTGGGGGGGGGGGGCAGGGGCGATGAAAATATTGGGGGGCAAACATATCGTTCCCCCCCCCCCCAATAATTCCGGATGTGCAAAAATAAAACAAGATTGTAATGTTCAGCAAGCGCTTTATTTCAAATCATGCTAAAAATGTCCGCTTTTCAGATTGGAATATTGTATATAATCTATTGTTCTTTTAGATACTTATCATAATCATTGGTACCAAAAATGCTCAAGCTTTCAGGTCAGAATATAAAGAAATTTCAGCTCGTTCTCGGCACTCGCATTATCTGTTTAGCGAGACATAATTATGTATCCTCATGAGTTACTACTAACAGTCCTAAACAGGTACGCTTTTCCTGTTTTAAGGTCAGTATACTAAAAAATTCAGCTCGCGCTTCGCGCTCGCATTAATTTGTTGGTAAGATACGTGTCTGTATCTCATGACTCATACATATATATATCCATATATGTCTCTGTGTGTGTGGGTGTTTTGTGAGATCGAGCGCCTTCGGAACGTTGATTCATGATTTTGCCCCCCCCCCTCAATCTGAAAAATGGATCGACGCCCCTGCCTAAAATGATGCGAGCGCGAAGCTCGCAAAAATTTTGATATTCAGACCACAAAAAAGTGACATTTGTGAGGACCGTGTTTTGGAATTTATTAAGAGCAGACATCTCTCCAATCCGCTACTGCTAACCTAAGCACGGACTGACAATGTTTTATATTCAGACCATACAGGGGGCAAACACTTCAAGTAGTCATGAAACAGAAGCATATGTCACTATATATAAATATAATAAAAGCTCGGTGTACGATAAAATATAATTGGTGTATATCGACTTGAAAACGGGATGTTTTAATACCATTTTTAAAATGCCCTTAAACATGATTATTTATCTCATTTAAACAGACAATGCGAGCACCATGAGTGACGAACACATAGGTCCTAAGCAAATTATTATTCATAAAGTTATGAAAAACACATCTTACGTAATATAACATAATGATATTGTATACTATATATACTTTCTTCTTCTTGCCCCACTACGTTTCTTTTTCCCACTACCTCTTTTTTTTGCCAGGCGTATAGTATACGCCACTGCACTAAGGTTTTCAAATCATGTCTTCACTCTCGATGTGCTCATTAGAGAGCATTAAATCATGATTAAATCCAGCAGAGGCGTCGATTATGGGGGGGCAGGGGGGGGGCGATCGCCCCACCAATGAAAATATTGGAGGGCAAACATATCGTTTTGCCCCCCCAATAATTCCGCATGTGCTAAAAATAAAAAAAGATTGTAATGTTACACAGAAATCAGCAAGCGAGATTGAGATACACAACTCGTTCTTCGTCTAAAATCGTGATCAAAAATGTCCACTTTTCAGATTGATATTCCACTTTTCAGATTGGAATATCAAAAAATTTCAGCTCGCGCTTCGCGCTCGCATCATTTCTGTATCAAAAACCTATACTCTCCATAATTAAATAGGTGAATATGGTCCCGTTTTCAGTTCTAAACCTCAAAAGAACTCCACTTCGACTTGCAATAATCTTTTATTGGATATATATATCTTGTTCTTTATTAAAAACGTCCATTAAACTCATTTTTTTTCAGATCGAAATATCAAAATTTTCAGCTCGCGCTTCGCGCTCGCATTAATCTGCTGGTGAGATATGTATATATATATATATATATATATATATATATATGTTTGTGTGTGTATATATATATATATATATATATATATATATATATATATATGTACACATATATATAGGCATGTGTGTGTGAGTGAGTTTGTTTTGTGTGATCGAGCGCTTTTGGAAAATTGATTCATGATTTTGCCCCCCCCCCCAATCTGAAAAATGGATCGACGCCCCTGAAATCCAGATTAGATTTTTTTTTATTTTGTCGAGTGCCTATTTTAATTTTCGATTGGTGTATTCGAGTCCAGCTAATTCAAATTGTACTAGAGCGTACCGGCGTTGGTCACGGCATTGGGTTTTGATATTCAGACCTAAAAAAGGGACATTATGAACAAACTTTTGTAATAATGATACTACGTACCAGTCTCACTAAACAAACAATGCGAGCGCGGAGCGCGAGCTGAAGTTTTTGTATATATTGACCCAAAACAGGGACATTTTAAAGACTATTTTTCAGGAATTCATGAAGACTAAATCTCACCTTAGCAATATAATGCGAGCGCCAAGCGCGTGCTGATTTTTTTTAAGACTTACATCCAAATACATGAAGCACTATATAGTCACGTATTACGTACAGTCACGTATTGTATTACCGGACACTGTTTCTGTTTCTGTTTGTGGTAACTCCCGTAGGAACTCGGCAGGACAGCATTTTTCGCTGGTAAACGCCAAGCTGGTATATAACAAATTACCTTGAAAACATTTTACGTCTAGGTTAATCAGTCATAGTGGCTGACGTAATAGACGACAGATATCACTCTTGGGCCTTTTTATCAAAGTGGAGACAATGGCAGAGTTGGGATTCGAACTCACAACCTTGCGATTATGAGTCCAATGCTCTAACCACTGGACCACACGACCCACTGGACCACACGACCCACACGACACTATTGTGATTCCGGACGCGCATGTCACTGCGTAGGAAAACAATTTAAGACTTCCGCAGTTCAATTTCACAGAGCATGGAGGTAGAAAAAGAACAAGATTGCACAAACAAGGCGATAAAATCCAACTTCTACCTCAATTATCATTTAAATGACAGTAATGCTTAAGATAATTAGTTTGGTATTAACAATTGATATTTTTTCTGACGGAAATATGGTCCTGAATGATTTGCCGAATTTCATTCTCGCCCCCCCCCCCCTCGTCCTCTCCTTCGATCGAATATTGAGGTGTGGTCAGTGGCGTAACGTGGGTCACGGCATTGGGGGGGGGGGCACCAGCAAAAATTTTGATTCACTCGGTGAGCGCGAAAAGCGCGCTCAATTGCCAGGTATGAGCCTATTGACCTTACAGAGACATTTTAAAGACTGTGCCATTAAACGGATATGTAATGTATCTCACTGATCAAATGATGCGAGTGCGAAGGGCGAGCTGAAATTTTTTTAAATTCAAACCTAAAAGGGACATAATAAGCAAATTAAAAAAAAATGAAAATGCGTATCTATCTCTCTAAACAAACAATGCGAGCGCGAAGCGCGAGTTGGCTTTTTGTTTTTATTGTCCCCAAACAGAGATAGTTTAAGGACTTTTTAGGAATCAAATATAAGAGAATACATATCTCACCATACTCATCTAATTTGAGTGCCAAGCGCTTGCTGATTTTGTTAGAAAACATGAAACACTTTTTGTAGTCATTGTAATCATGATTAAAATACGCATCTCACTAATCAAATATTGCGAGCGCGAGCTGAAAATTAAGGAAATTTAGACCTGAAGAGAAGCAATCTAAGGCTTGTTTGTAAGAATTTACGAAGACTATATACGTATTTCACCAACAAAATGATGCGAGCACGAAGTGCGAGCTGAAATTTTTTTATATATTGACCCCAAACAGGGACATTTTTAGGACTATTTCTTTTTGGGGAATCCATTAAGAGTATAAATATCTCACCATAGTCATCAAATGCGAGTGCCAGGCGATTGCTGATTTTGTAAGAATCACATCCAAACACATGAAGAGCTTTTTGAAGTCATAGTAATCATGATTATCATACGCACCTCACTAGTGCAAAGTGCGAGCTGAAAATATAGGAAATTCGAAACTGAAGAGGGGCATTCTAAGGCTTGTTTGTAGGAATCTACCAAGATCCTATGTATTTCACTTACCACATGGTGCGAGCGCAATCGCGAGCTGAAAATTTTTTATATTTAGATTAGAAAAAGACTGATAAGGACTTCATGAAGAGCACACATATCTCATCAATCCACTAATTCGAACGTAAGCAAGGACAAAATATTTTTTGTGCTGACTTTAAAATGGGGAAATCACTTTAAGTAGTCATGAAAAAGAGGCATATGTCACTACAATAACTCGAAGTGCACTGACTTGAAAACAGGACGTTTTAGTACATGATTATCTCATGTTTGGTGGTGATTCTTTTACCTGATTGCTAAGAAAGCATGAATGCTTGTAAGCAAGCAACCAGAGGACCGACGGCTTAAGGTCCTCTCCGAAGGACCTGGTACTGAGGATTAATGCCTTACCAAAGGGCACTAGCGCACCAAGTGGGAATCGAACCCGGGTCACCGGAATACGAATCCCCCGCTCTGCCGACTGAGCTATCGCACCTTATATATCTCGTTAAACAGACAATGCGAGTACCAGGAATAATGAACAAATAGGCCATGAGCAAATTGTTTCATAAAGTTATGAAAAAAAATATTCATTACTTAATATAACATAACATATATAATATAACATTATAATGTACAATAATTTCTTCTTTCCCGCTATGTTTCTTTCTTCTTCTTTTTCTCCGTTTTTTTTGGCCAACCGATGGGGGGGGGGCACGTGCCCCCCCCCCCCCGTAGTAACGACACTGGGTGTATTGTATTGTTGGTTATCGTCGAGGACTCGTTATCAAGGTACCGGTACCCGTGCGCAAGTTTTACCGTGATTAGAGCCGTCGACGATCAACAGCGCATCGATAGAACTTGATGAGCGTCACGATACGAACGAGCGTATTGATAAGTGCCATGGAACATAAAACAAGAACAAAAATTAAAATTAGTTAGCAAACACAAATTTATTACCAACTTCTGCTTAGATTCGATATAAAAAAAAGCAAACAAGAAATTAGAATTGACTCATGATACGATATATGAAGAAAAAAATCACACAAATTCTTTCTTAGATCATCATAATCAAGAATATCTTTACCTGTCCGGTGCGCGTCCGGAATCATGATGTAATTGGTCTTGCACGAAAATAATTGTTTTTTGTAGAGGGGTATGCGGCAAGTACGATGCAAAGAAAACGGTTAGTGAATGTAAAATTCTTTTATCATATTCATAATTTTCATAATATTTGGAATAGCAAGTGCAAATTTTCTTGATTGTATTTCCTCTAGCTGTCATTTTTAATGCACTGAAATAAAGGTGTCCGGCAATATAGGATACACTGCCATAATCATGAACATGATACGTGTCTCATCAAATATTGCGAGCGCGAAACGAGCTCAATTTTTTTAATATTTAGACCTCAAGAGGTGCATTCTAAGGGTTGATTGTAGGAATTCATCAAGACCATACATATTTCGCTAACCAAAATGATGCAAGCGCGAAGCGCGAGCTGAAAATTTTCGATATTCCGACCAGATTTAAGGACTATTTTTAGGAATCCATGAAGAGCAGACATATCTCACCAATCCGCTAATACAAACGTAGCACGAACTGATTTTTTTTTTATATTCAGACCTTAAAATGTCATTACATAAAATGATAAAAGTTCAAAGTGCGATGAAATATATTTGGTGAATATTGACTTTAAAATGGGATGTTTTAGTACTATTTAATCCCATTGAACAGGATTATTTATCTCATTAAAACAGACAATGTGAGCAACAAGAGTGATGAACACATAGGCCCTAAGCAAATATTATGTTTCATATGTTTCATTTAAGTTATGAAAATTATATCTTATGTATAATAAGTAAACATGATAACGTATAATATGAAATAATTTCTTATTTCCCCACTACGTTTCTCTTTCTTTCTCCCTTTGTTTATTTTTTTGGCCAGCCGATGCCCCCCCCCCTGCTCCGTAGTTACGCCACTGATGGTGTTGTTTGATAAATGAATAATAAAGTTATTGATTTAATCATTGCAGGTTACATCGGAACGATTGCTTACGGAATGGGCTCTGTGTGGTGCCTCGCAACCGTTCCTCTATCCGTCAAATTTGGCTACAGGCCGGCTTCCATGGTTGGATTGATGTTTTGCGTTATCGGTTGTATCGTGACGTCATTCGCTCCCGGTCTTCCCCTGATGTACTTCTCACACAGTGGCCTGTATGGATTCGGTGCGAGCATTCTTCAGGCGGGCAGTATTAACATTACTCAGGGGTACTTCATTGGTAGACGGAACTCATCACTAGCAGTTGCTATCGCATCTTCCGGGGCTAATTTAGGTTAGTGCGAGGTGGGAACCAGTGTTATCAACATCACCCTGGCCTTATCTCCTTTTTTTTCATAAAATCATAAAATTAATGATAGTATACGAGTCAAAGGTATAGATCCTTTTTCATGTAAACAAAATGTATACAAACAATGCACACAATTCTTCCTCTCGCTTTATAGTGGCATATCAGTAAAATGATTTCAGCACAATGACTTGTCAAAGTGTTTTTCAGTATCTATCACAAAGTAAGATATTAGGTTGGTCTAAGAAGAATTTTTTTCCGTAAGTCAAGTCCACCCCAGAAAAAAAGTTATTTTCAATAAATAGAAAAAAATCCAACGAGCATAATGCTGAAAATTTTATCAAAGTCGGATGTATAATAAGAAAGTTATGCCAATTCAAAGTTTCGCTTATTTTTCACAAAACAGTGATACGCACAACTCAGTGACATGCAAATGAGATAGTCGATGATGTCACTCACTATTTCTTTTGTTTTTTATTGTTTGAATTATACAATATTTCATTTTCTACAGATTTGACAATAATTACCAACTTGACTGAACCATATGGTAAATGCTTATTCCACATGTTCATGAGGAAATAATTGTCTCGGTTGACATTGAGGAGAAAATTCGAATATTTCACATTTCATATAATAAAATACAAAAGAAATAGTGAGTGGATGACATCATCAGTCTCCTTATTTGCATACCGATCAGGATGTACATAAAAGGGCGCCGGAAGCGGGGGGGGGGGCAGGGGGGCACTTGCCCCCCCCCCCAAAGAAAATTTTGGGGGGCAAAACGAGATTTTGCCCCCCCCCCCAATGTGCCCCCCTAAAAGAAGAAAAATGATATTTTTAAGTACTTACCTTTTTTTAAAGGTAAACGATGAAGGCACTTTTCTGCCTAAAAATTGTCATTTCTTTTGTCAAAAATGAAAAAATTTCGCCCCTGACGGGGCAATTACACATCTTAAGCCTTGCGTCTTTTGACGAACATGTCCCTCTGTGAAACATACCTTTGATAAGCCCCTTTTCTATCTTATTACAGTGTGATAACGTTTAACTTTTAAACCCCCATTCCACAGAGAACAAGACCGCTGGAAGACCTTTGAAAGACCATGAATTTTGGTTGATCTTTCAGAGGTCTCTCAATGAACCTACAATGGTCTTTGAGGTCTTACACGAGTCCTTACCAATCTTTCAGTGGTCTTCGTGGTCTTCATGGGCTCCAAAACTTTTTGAAACGGTTCAAAACAGTCTTACAACGGTCTTACAGGAAAATTGTCTTTCAGTGGTCTTTCAGCAGTCTTTCAGCGGTCTTTCGATGAACTTTCAAAGGTCTTCATATATAGTCTTTCATTGATCTTTCGGCAGTCTCTCAAGATTTTGCGGAGATCATAGACTCATGAGAGATTATTGAAAGATCATTGAAAGACCAGGCAAAGTCCATGGAAAGAATTCTGAAAGATCACTTATTGCATATATAAGAGATCTCTGAAAGACCATTGAAAGATCTCGAGAGGACTAGTCTAAGACCAGTACGACAAGAAATATCCATCAGTCTTTCAGAGTTCTTTGAGGGGTCTTTCTGAGCCATTCCACAGAGATGACAAATTTCATTGATCTTGAAAACCGCTGTAAGACCTCACCAATTTTAAGTCTTTCAGTGGTCTTTCAATTGTCTCCTTTCTGTGGAATGGGGGCCTATTAATGAATACATTTCAGACTAAAAAATTTGCATGCTGGCCGTGTCGGCTAACAAACGCGCGGTCGCCCAGAAACGCTCAGAACGGGGTGGTGTTTCATCAATATTTTCGTCCGACAAGTTGAAAGATCTGACAACTTTCCTGTATTCTGATTGGTTGAGAAGCATTGTTACCATAGTAACTGTCGGATAAAACAGGACTTGTCGGATAAAACGTCCTACAAGTCCTTTCATGAAACGTTCCCCGGACCCGATATCACCAAGGCGCGTGAACGCTAGTTACTCGAGCAACATATGGAATCTGAAAATAGCTGTAAAACCGAAAAGTTTAAAGACTTATATGCCCTTTTTACACAGGATTTTCTTAACCCCGGACTATCGCTAACCCCGTACTATCCTTAACCCCGTACTATTTTTTTTCCTTTTCACACATGCCAAATTGTTATTGCTAACCCCGGATAAGGAATGCTTGCTTTTTACACACGAAACTCGCTAACCCCGGACTAGTGGTTTTTGTCGATCATTCGTAGTACAAGTGCTTCACTCGCAATTTCCTTAACCCCGTACTATTTAAGCTTAGCCCACTTTCGTTTTACACATGCGATCTTAACCCCGTACTATTGCTCTTAGCACCGCAATTGGTGGGATAACCCTGCTTTTTTGCAGGGCCAAATAATCCCATACTATAGGTGGGGTTAGCCCACTTTGCAAAAACGCTGTGTAAAACGAAAGTGGGCTAAGCTTAACCCCGTACTATAGGTGGGGCTAAATTGCCATTTAGCCCCACCAATAGTACGGGTTAAGGAAATTTTAGCCTGTCTAAAAAGGGTAATAGAGGATTGAGTAGTTGCTTATTGGATAAATGGGAAAATGCTAGCTTGAGTCGGCGAATGGAGTGCAGAGCAGCAGTACCCATCTATCAACTAATCAAGCCTCTTCTTCAACCTTTTCTGGTTTACTGTCTTTATCAGGACTACGCTCGTTTGAACAAAAAATTACTCGACTATCAACTGTCTACTTCCTCCTATAGATTTCACTTCTTCCTCTATCCACTTTTTTTCCGAAAACTCCACATGGTGTACCGTCAACCACATCCGCTGTTGGAATGTAATTGTTTTCTTCTAAATAATGTTACATAATGTACATTATGAACTGCCGTAGTTTGTTAGTTCATGATTATTTACAAATGAATATTTCCTGGAATTCGATATTCATCATTTCCTAGTTATGGTCACATTTTCCCCAGAAAATATGTAAAGAAAAAAGAAGGTTTTGAAGGGGTCATCCAAAAGTGCTTCCCAGCCATACAAAACATGCCAAAGGAAACACATAAATCGAGTACTGTTTTAAATTTTCAGAAAAGTTTTAAATTGTTAGACAATAATTAAGCAGGTCATATTTCTTTTTCCTCCAGTTTATTGCCTATGCATGGATAATCAGGGACTCTCTCCAATGGTGAGGTCAGAAATTTTTGAAATAGAATGGGGATTTAAGCGCTTATCGTCGTCTGCCACGTCAGAACAGTATGACATTCTGAATCTAAAAAGACATTCATTAGAATGTGTTTTGTTTCTGTTGTTACGCTTCTTCTGCTTAATACACTCCTTGAAACTTATGATAATTGTGCTCTCTCGCGTCGTCCGTGTGTGTAAATGTACATAAATAAATATTTCTGAAAGGATATTGCATGAAAAATGTAATTTCTGGTATTTTGAGTCAATATAAGCGTATTACATAATTTAATTGATCAGACACGAAAACCACATTCCGAATTAAGCGTTCGTTTTGCGCGTAGATTTCTCATAAACACTGATTATAGTCTTTCGTAGTGAATTGTATGTTTAATTTTTAAGAAATTTATTTTTGAATTCTCTTAGAAACGTAACTTTTAAACTCCATTTTTACACAAAGTCCTTACCGTGGGGGGGGGGTCCAACGCCCTGTCCCGCTCTATCGCTTCGGTATCTCACGCTGTCAAAAATATTGTGCCCCCTTCGGGATTTTGCCCCCCAAAAACTGAAAGTGTTCCGCCGCGCCTGTGTACATAACTGTTATGTGAATTAAAGAGAAACTTTAAAATGTCATAACTTTCTTGTTTTACATCCGATTTTGATGAAATTTTCAGTGTTATGCTTGTTGGATTTTTCTCTTTTTATTCAAATGTACTTTTTGTTAGGGTGGACTTGTCCTTTAAATGCTGTTTTCTCCTTTCTTTTAGGTGCTCTCATCATGACCCCACTCGTGTACATGCTATCTGACCGGTTTGGTTGGCGAATCATGTTTAGGGTGATATCTGGTGTACTTCTTCTATTTCTCATCCCAGCCATCCTTACATTCAAACCTGTGCCCCTCCCAAAAATGGCAGAAAAGCTCGAGGGTGAAGAGTTGGACGAGAAACCTCCGGTGATTCGTAAGGACGCGTCCGATCAAGACCAAGAAGCGGGAACGAGCGGCCGGAAGCTTTTCCAAAGAACACTTCATGGAGAGAGAATAAGTGGATCAACACCTGCATATGATAAGGATATGACTATACTTAACTATAATGTGGAATCTATAGGAAGCCATAGGACATGCCTGAACGGGAATAGTTTTAGAAATAATTTGAAGAATGATCGACAGTCCAAATCGCTTGTTCCGGATAGGGTAGAAGATGGTCTCTACCATGAAAAAGACATCGGCACTGACGTCTCCTTAAATCAAAACAGTACTCGTGGTAGCGATGTGCGTTCCCATCTAAACGACACGAACCCTCAATACGTGGAACCTTGTTTGAAAGAGTATGACTTAGTGACGCCAAAAGATGATCAGTCCGAAGAGGTCCCAGTTGCCCGGGCGAACACCTACTGGGGTAGAGTGACTACCTTGCTTCGAATGCCAGATGTTTGGCTCCTAGAGTTCGGGATGATGGCAGAGAGTGTTTCTTTGTCATTTGCTTTGTTCAGCACGGTAAATTATTATTCCTTACCTAGTATTTTGTCTAACTTGCCCATTATCTATAGAATAGAATAGTAATGGTTTATTGGCAATACATGATTGGCAGTCAGGGCTGAAATATACATGTTTACAGTATAACAGTATAAGGACATACAAAGATATTATGCAAAGAGATGATAAGCATTCAATACATGAATTACAAAAAAAAAAGGATTACACAAATGTATTCATTATAATGGTAGATCAAATTACACAGATTTTCATTATAACAAAATGAATTACATAAAGGAGTTGCGAGTGTAGGTGAATAAATCGCATTGAATCAAATTTTGCATGAATAGACAGGAAGAATGCACAATGAAATCAACTGGCAAAACAAAAGCAAATCATATTCAGGAGGTTCAATTAAATTTAATTGTAGATCAAGTAATATTAGATAATTCATTCCTGACTAATGAGTGTGTCCGTGAGGTATACTGTTGCATTATATTAGTAGTTAAAAAGAAATCAGTGATAGATCGAAGGCAACACATATAGTCATGTACATGACCATAATTACAAATGCACATTACAGAGGTCAGTCGTAAGCACAGGATCCCATGGGAAATTTTGAAACAGATCTTATACATGCCCGAGGCATAGCCGAGTGCGTGTGGATTTTTTTACACGCCCTGTCAGGAAGCCTATTGATTAACCTAGGCTCATCTAATTTGGTGTGTATGGTACAAGCATGGATCCCAGGAAGCCTATTGATTTTTTAAGTTCGAATGTCAAGGTAACAGCGATGTGTTTTCATCTTACCTCCTGAAGTCCGTATCCTATAGGCTCATATAATTTGGTGTGTATGACACTAGAATGGATCCCAGGAATAAGTGTATTGATTTTGTGGACAATGGCCAAGATCACAGTGACGTGTTTTCATCTTTCCCTTCTTAAGTCATTGTAAACACGATAACCTTACTTTAATCGAGGTTCATATAATTTGGTATGATACTGACATGGATCTCAAGAAGCCTGTTGATTTTGAGGTCAAATGGTCAAAGGTCAATTCACAGTGACGTGTTTTTATCTGTCCCTTCTGAAGTCCTTGTAAACGCGATAACTTCAGTATAACTTGGCCTAGGCCCATAAAACTGGTATGATACTTGCATGGATCCCAAGAAGCCTATTGATTTTTAGGTCAAAATGTAAAGTCGCCACCTTTCACTTTTCTTGCTTGACCATTAAGTCCATTTTCCGCGTTACAGGGGTGTACTGTATTGCGTGCCCCCCCCCCTGTACCGACACTCTTGTTAGATAACAAAATCATGGCCCTGGAAAACGCACCCCCAAGAGGGGTGCTGCGTGTTTTATTCGTTAAAGGCAGCACCCCCTGGGTTGGAAATCTATATGCTAAAGACTTGACATGTAACATAAACCCTCATCATTTTGTGATTACCTTCTTTTTTTTGCTTGACAAAATAAAAACCAGCAAACTCTAAAGTCGTTAACCAGTACCTTGAACAAAATGTGGTTTATATTCTAATACCAGGCAAAGCTACTTGATAGTGATGTGGGTCATGGTTATTTGATAAACCATCTTAATCTCAGAACCACAATCGGTCATCAGAACTAGACGTAGGTGCAGTCATTGGTAGATATTTAAAGAGATACGGCCACAGAGTAAAATTCACAGAGCAAAAGGCTGAAAATTTGATCAAAATCGGATAACGAATATCGAAGTTGTTTATTTTAAGGATTGCATTATTCCGGTAAAACAGTTATGGGCATAATTTCATGAATAGTCATATTATGTGGGTTGATGATGTCATATCCCCCACTTGTTCTTTTGTAAGGAATGTGGGAATGTGACATCATCAGCTCAACTAATGAATATTAATGACGACGTGCATATAGCTGTGTTCACAAAATATTGCTAAACTTTAAAATTCAATAACTTCGTTATTTTTCATCCGAATATGATGAAATTTTAGCACTTTGCTCTTTGCGTTTTACTCTGTTTATTTAGATATACATATTCTCAGCCCGGAGCACCCCTTTAACGCAATGACATGATTTTATCCATATTCTGTTCTTTAATCTAATCAAGGCTAATGTGGCTGTGACCGCCGGGATCTCGAAGAAGACGGCTAGTCTTGTGGTGGCTTTTATGGGCCTCTCCGAGTTCTTTGGCAAGATCTTCGTAGGTCTCATAGCGGATCGTTTCCCCATACCAAAGATCATCATCTTGATGATAGCTAACAGTGTGCAGTCCTTGCTCATGCTAGTGTTGTCACTGATCACAGTGTCAGAACCTTATCTCTTCGCTCATGCAACTGGTAAGTTCATCCTTGCCAGAAGTTTTGATGGAAGGTGATTTTTTACAGACAATTAATAGAATAAGATAACCGAAAGGTATCATACAAGATGTCTTTTTTCTGTAACATGCATAACCTTGGTAGTGCGCAGCAGGGGTATGCATTTGCCCCCCCCCCCCACTCCCCTGAAATTTTTAAAAACTTAAACTTTTACTGAAAATGTTTCACAAATAAAGAAATTCACCAAAAGTATGCACAAAATCCTAAAATTTCACTATATGAAATGCAAAAACTCCCCAATGACATACTCGGCCGCTTTTCCATCTCCCTTTCGGGATTTTTTATGCGTCCCGCCCCCCCCCCAAAAAAAAAGAATTGCTGCAATATGCCATGTGCATAACGACCTCCCTGAACCGATTACGTGATTGGCAATCTGCAATCGAAACTGTAGGGCGTGTTATCGGATGGCTTTTTGATGATATAACAAATTAACAATACTTATCCTGACATCCTTCGGCAAGTCATATAGCAACCTTATATGTGAAAGAAAATATAAATTTAACTTAGATAACAAATGCATCGGTGGACTCAATCTCACCCGTATGCTTATATACATGAACCATAACTATACTGGGATCCAAGGAAAGTCTAAATCTAAGATAAAAAAAAAATTTACTGACTTTTTATTTGAGGTCTCGCTCAACTTTTGGGACCAAATTTGCGATGCCCGGGTAGGAGGTTCCAAAGTTACCGAACATTTCTTGAATGCATGTCAGACAATGATGAAATTGTGAGCACTTTAGACCATTTGGGAAAAGCGCGTTGGGTATTATTATTATTATTATAGTAACTACAGTCATTAAACCATTGACAATATGCGTACCATTTTCGGCATGACCGCGCAGTCATAATATATGGGGAAAATGGGGAGGGAGTGTTGTGGAGGAAATTGTCGAAGTAGTGCTTTAAACACTGGCGGCATGGGTGTCGATCACGGGGGGGATGGGGGGATATATCCCCCCCAATATTTCAAGTGGGGGGATGGCCTGTATTATCACCCCCCCCAATAATTTAGGGTAAAAAATTAAAATGATGAAAAAAATGAAAAGTTTGATCATGATGATTATAGTGATGATTATAGTATGCCATCAATCAGTTTGTTTCTCTCGCAATTTGTGTATATTGTTATCAAATAAAAACATTCCTTTTCAGGACTATTAAACAGATCGGTGGAGGTTCAAGATGAAAAAGAATGAAATGTTTATGTATATGATATTTTTAACACATGACATAATAGGACCCCAACGAAAAACAACGTTTGTTGATAGGGTGTTCCATCCTACCAGTGGTGAATAAATTAATTAATTCAAAAGGGTGGAAAAATAAACGGGAGTAAAATGGTGGCAAGATAAATCGTCTAAGGAATGACGGTAAACCCGATGGCGCACAAGAAGCCACACAGTTTGTGATTTGTGCTAGTCTTAATTGGTCCGAATCTGCATTTTATAATCATGCATTAAGAAGAAGAAAAAAATATTGCCAGTCGGGCGGTTTAGATTTAAAAGAAGTTGTATACACAGAGGCGTCGATCCTGGGGGCAGGAGGGCGATCACCCCACCAATGAAAATATTGGGGGCAAACATATCGTTTTGCCCCCTCCCAATAATTCCGCATGTGCAACTAAAAAGTAAAATAAGATTGTAATGCTACACTAAAATCAGCAAGCGAGATTGAGATATCAACTCGATTTTGATTTTAAATCGTGCTCAAAATGTCTGCTTTTCAGATTGGAATATACAAATTTTCAGCTCGCGCTTCGCGCTCGCATCATTACCAAAACCCCATACATTTCATGATTAAATCGGTGTATAGAATGTCCCGTTTTCAGTTCTAAACCTCAAAAGAACTCCCGCTTCGATTTGCAATAATCCTTTGTTGGATATATATATCTTGTTCTTTATTAAAAGCGACCATTAAACTGTCTTTTTTTCCAGATCGAAATATCAAAATGCTCGCGCTTTGCGCTCGCATATTGTTCTTCTAGATACCCATCTTAATCATTGGTACCAAAAATGCTTAGAATATCAAGCTTTCAGGTCAGAATATAAAGACATTTCAGCTCGCTATCTAGTGAGATGCATGTATCTATCCTCCTCATGAGTTACTACAAACAAACCTAAACAGGTACATTTTTCCTGTTTTCATGTCATACAAAAAATTTCAGCTCGCGCTTCGCGCTCGCATTGTTGGTGAGGGTGAGATATTAGTCTCTTTCTCATGGTCGAGTCATATATATGTATATATATAAATAAAGGTATATGTGTGTGTGGGGTTGGGTGGGTGAGTTTGTTTTGTGTGATCGAGCGCCTTTGGAACGTTGATTCATGATTTTGCCCCCCCCCATCTAAAAAATGGATCGACGCCCCTGTGTATACATCATGTTCAATAAACAGATCAATATGTAGTGGTCCACACAATTTTTTTCATTTTTTCTTTCGTATAAGTTTAGAATAGGCTTACTTGTAACACAAATTGAATTTTCAAAAAAAATTATATAAGTACAGTACACTACAACAATTAAGGAATTTCCAAGAACACCACGCATATCAACCACTCCCAAATGTCCTAACTTGTGATTTTAGTGGGGCTAATGTTGAAAGATCCCCTTTCACAAGAACATTTGTGTCAATCATCCCCCCAATCAAGAATACCGATCGACACCCATGACTGGCGGTCAAACATAACTGATGAAGGAATACTTTGAAAGAAGTCGTAGCTTCTCTTTTATAATAATAATACATGTAGCTGGATTTTTAAATATATTATATATACCGCGTGAGTAAAAAATCTTGACACCACACTTATGATCTTATCCCCAATTTAAGGGGGGGGGGGTGTCACGAACACTTCATTAAGGCTGGAAATAATTTGATACCACATTTATATGTTACGTCTTCACACTTGGATAATCAGTAGGTATTCTTTGCAGTGATCTAAATTTTGATTTGCGCCAAATTAAGGCAGCATGATTATAGAAATTCTCAGTTTTCATAATGCTATTGATGACCACATTTATTTCTTTCAGTTCAAGGGTTCATCGTTTTAGCGGCTATTGATTCGCTATGTCATTCAGTTGCAAATCAGCTCTATGCTCCGGAGTTCGCGGTTCAGATGTGGTCAGCAACCATGGTCTTCATGGGTGTAGGAGGAATTTTTGGAGCAATGTTTGGTAAATATGCAAGCCTAATCTGGACTATGCTAAGCCTAGTCCAGATTTGACGTTGATGTATGGAAACTCTTTCCCAAAGGCCTCCAATATAGGACTGACTCACTAGACTCAACAGACCAGTTCGTAGTTACTTCATGGACAATTTTGGTCAAATTACCTTTCATTTCTTTCATTATGATAGGCAGATTTCAAAGCCAGATATTACGTAAGCATGCCTTACATAGCAGTTTGAAGAAAATGAAGAATAGCACACCAATGAACACTCTATCATTACATTTCTCCTTTGAGTGCATTTTATAGTATGTTGTACAACGTCCTTTGCAAACTGTGAAACACCAGTCGTTCGTGGACGCATTGTTGTTTTTTGTGGATATAAAATTAAACACACAATGCAAAATATATGAATAATCAAAGTTGGTGCTTATCTCATTAAAGTTGTAACCACCATGTCACTTTAGTACCAATGACCTTCCTCTGATTATGCGCAGAGTGGAACTATACGAACTGGCTTATTGATAGCGCTATCCATCGTGATTGAATGACATGTTACTATCAAATATCACTGGGGATTTATGACACTATTCATTGTGCGTGGCAGTGGTGTAATGAGCAAAAAAAATGCGAGGGGGCTCGATATGGCGTACCGGCGTAAAATTAATTCTGTCAAACTTTGATGTTCAAATAGTTCGATGTTTTGAGGAAGCGCTTTTCGTCAATTTTCACTGCCATCAGCATCATTGGCTTTCTAGTGTGGTACGGTATGTCACTGACACAGCTCCCGTAGGACTAGCGTGCCAAAATTGATTTTTTGGTTGTTTTGGCTTCAATAGGGTCCCCTTAGACCAAAAACGATGGGGGTCAAATTTTCAGACCCCTCCTTCCCTTTGTGGGGGGTCCTTTTTGGCGCCATATTGGCCTGTACAAAGCCCAATAGGATAATCCATTGTTTTCAACCTTATTTCTCACTTTTCTTTGCCAATCATATTTTATAGTTGTCTGAGGTGTATGAGAATGAATATTTGATGATGTTGTGATGTCAATGTTTTTTAACTTTTACCATACGGGGGCGGACTTTATGAAAAATGCCCCAAAATTGTAAAATATTGCCCCCAAAATATTATTTTTCCCTTTTTTGGCACTAAAATTAGGACAAAAGGATTACAAAATGAAATGAATATGTCTTGTTATATAATCCAACAACAGAGGAATATATCACATGTAATGTATATCATTATTTTTGGTCAATTGATGTAAAAATCATCCCCATTTCAGGATTTTATGCAGTGAAAACCTTACTACAACACTAGAGGGCGCCATAACTTGTGATAAGCACTTCCCTATAAAAATCAAATTCTAGGCATTGTAGGGGGGGGGGGGCGAGAATCAAGACAAATTAGATGCCCATACTATGAATCGGCATTGGAAATAATTTCTCTTGAAATGTGTCAGCTGGGGGGGGGGGGCAAAATGGCTGCCTTGGGCTAAAATAAAAAATCCTGGATTTTTTTTTGTTTCTTAAGTGACCTTAATTTGGTTTCTATTCAAAGATTTTTAAGGGTGAAGAAGTATATCGGGAAAAGTTACAAGGACCCAGAAATCCAAGATGGCTTCCAAAAATGGAGTTTAAAATGGCTGTTGATACTTTAAATGGACATAGCAAATTTTATATACCTGAGATAGATGGAATCGGTGTCTAGACCATGGTTTCAACGATCATAATTGGGACAAGAATAGCGTTTCCTTTATTTATTTAACTTTTGGAGGCCATCTTGGACTCAACATACCGGGACAGTCGGTGGTCCGGTATGTTAAAAAATCCAAGATGGCTTCCAAAAATGGAGTTTGAAATTGCTGTTGCTGCTTGAAAAAGCGATATAGTTTGTTCAATATCCGGGAATATGAATATGTGTGACTACCATGGAAAAGTGAGTCTAATAATACATTAGAATAAGTTACAGGGAGTCGTTGGTCGAGTATGTTAAACAATAGAGTATAAAATAGCCATTGTTATTTACAAGTGGACATGTAATATCCATCAAGAATATGGTTTCATGTTTAAACCATGATTTTTAAAGTCAGAAAATTAGTTACAACCGTTCGAGTGTTGTGGCCCAGTGGATTGGTCTTTTGACTTTGAAAGGGTCGTGGGTTCGAATCCCAGCCATGGCATAGTTTCATTCTGCAAGAAATTTATCAACATTGTGATGCACTCAACCCAGGTGAGGTAAATGGGTACCCGGTAGAAATTCCCTGAATGCGCGAAGGAATTCCTTGAATGCTAAAGCGCCTAGGCAGCCCATCTAAGGCAGGGGTAATGATAATGGCGAGGCCCGCTGGGAGAACTGAAGTGGCTTCCCTAGGTAAATATACCTATATTATTAATATTACCATATCATAACAAGGCAGTCATTGGTCTATGTCGGAAAATCCAAGATGTCGTGAAGAAATCTGAGTCTAAAGTGAATGATGTTACTTAAAAATGGACATCGTTCATTTAAAATTCACCAAGGACATATGATTTTGGTGTCCACTCAATGGTTTCATGATTATAATAATACTTTCGATTAGTTACAAAAATATGCACTTGTCCATTTTGCCTAAAAATCCAAGAAAGTTTTCAAAATGGCATCTAAAATGATTCCTAAAACTCATTAATAATGGTCAGAGTTTATACAATATTTATATGTGAGGAATAATTTGGATGTCTACTTGGTGGTATAAAGGGTTAGATAATACATTCAACAAATAACAAGGATATTTAGTTTTCCATTTTGTCTAAAATCCATGGTAGATTAAAAAAATTCATCAAGTGGGTGCTATTACAAACTCATGAATCAATGTAATAACTTATCCCATACATATAAGTGTAGGCACCAAAATAATTCTCACAGGTTGGTATTGTTTGAATAATGTCTCCACTTTTAAGTAACAGTAGTCATTTTGGAACCCATTTTTTAAAGCCCACTTGGATTTTAAGGCAAAATGGATAACTGCATAGTCATTGTAGCCAGTCCTTAATGTGTATTTTTAATTTCAACTCTTGAAATACTAGTGTAGACACCAAAATAATATCCCCAGGTGTATGTTTAATGTTCTATATCCACTTTTAAAGTAATAGCAGTCATTTAAGCAATCTTGGATTTTTGATAAACTTGACATCCGACTGTTCTTTCAACTTGAAACAATACTTGATCCTTTAAACTCTAGTGTAGACACCAAAATCAAATCCACAATGTGCATTTCTAATGAACTATGTCTACTTTTAAGAACCACAGTCAATTTAGACCCTGCATTTTGGAGGCCATATCGCATTTTTTGATATAGCAGACCACTGACAGCCCTTATTTACTTATCCAAATGTCTTATTTGACCCTTGAAACCATTGGTTTAGACACCAAACTGGGGGCCGTTTCATAAAGCTGTTCGTAAGTTAAGAACGACTGGTATCCTTTCTTACGCGCTAAACCATCCCCCATGGTGTATACCATTAACCAAAAGAAAGGATCACCAGTCGTTCTTAAAGTCGTCTTATCTTACGAACAGCTTTATGAAACACCCACCTGATATCTCCCAGGCCGATATGAAATGAACTTTGTCCGCTTTAAGTATCAGCAGCCATTTTAAGATCATTTTTTGGAATTCATCTTTGATTTTTGGACATACCAGACCACTGACTGTCCTTGTAACTTATCCTTATATATTACTTAACCCAAACCAGTGGTTTAAAATTAAACATCGAAATCACATTTCCATGGACGATATGAAATCAGCTATGTCTGCTTTAATTTTAGCAGCCATTTCAGAATAATTTTTTTGAAGCCATCATGAATTTTTGGACCCACCAGACCACTCACTGTCCTTGTAACTTTTTTCCAATTTACTACTTCACCCTTAAAATCATTGAATCAAAACCAAATTGCGGATTTTTAGCACACGGCAGGCTTTTTTGATGCCATCTTATATTTTCCAGGTATCCTGGGGCGGTATTCTGAACATTGTCTTATCTCCATATTTTATCTTATCTCAGAGATATGACAAAATCGGTATTCTGGTGGATGTCATAACTTTTGTCACAAAAATTGTCATAAATTTTGTCTTATCTCTTTGGCGCGCACCAAAAATACGCGGCTTTGATGCGCGTAATCCTTTTATACAAGCAAAAGATATGACAAAAGTTATGACAGGGGGTAGCAGTCATAAATTTTGTCATATCTTTTAGTACCAAATATCCCGATACCCTGCCGACTGAATGTCAAGCATATAACGATATCATTTAGATTAGATTGTGGTATTAGTTTCACTCATCATCCACGACAATTTTTAAAATTATTTTTTCATGCTACAATTAGTTAGGCCCTACATATTAATTTCTCTTTTTTTTTCTCTGTTTTCCTTATTTTTCTACTTCTCCTCTAAAATCCTTCACAGCTCCCTGTCTCTCTTTGTAATTAAGCGCATCAATATTCGCGTAGTTGCGCGATGCCACCAACAGAATTGGGAATACCCCCTACCTGTCACGGGGCATTCCTATTGGCTAGAAGGGCTCACACTGGGAACTAACGATGATTTTGATTGGATTGCTTCCGAAAAGATGGGCGGGAACTTTGAGAGATATGACAGGGAAAAGACAATGTTCAGAATACCGATTTGTGACAATCATAGCGGTGTCACATCTCGGAGAGAAATGACAAAATTTATGACAAAAGTTATGACAGAGTTACAGAATACCACCCCTGGGGTCCTTATATTCACTCTACCCTGTGTCAACAAACTATTTTAACTCCTAGACCATGGAGTATGAAACTAATTAGGATTCTAGGGTGGATAATGAGTGAGTCGTATTCATTAATTTTAAGTGAATGGTGGCCATCTGGATACTATCTTGAAAATAACCACTTTCCCTGATGGAGATTTTGGTAGATTTTTAGTATATTATTCCTGAGGTCAATTAGTACTAACAACTGTTGAAAAACAATTTAAGTTCGGAAGTTCTCTAAACATCACATGTTATTTCAAAAATGAATATGTGCATATGTGCGTGTGTGTGGGGGGGGCTAAAATTATATTTTATGTGTTTTTTCTGTCTATAAGTAATTGGAAATTAGCCGAGAAGTACATAATTGACAATTCGAATAGAAGTCCTTTAATCGTAAATTGTACTCTAGATCGAGTGGCCTAATGGTGAAAGTTGTATGCCAGTCAGATGGGGGGGGGGGGGGGAGTAGGGGATATGGTTGGTAGGATGCTCGTCCAACTTGAAGCCTTCAGATATAGGCATTTTAGCTGTCTAGGGATGATAAAATACCATAAAATAATTCATTGTTTAACCGGGCGCAAAATTACTAATACTCCTGATTTTAGTGGGTCTCGATATAGGTGACCCCCCCCCCTCAGGCAGTGGGTGAGGGTGGGGAAAATTGGAACCCTATCATTTCGTGATAGATTGGACCCAAGTGAATAAAAAAAAAAAAATTTTGGCACAAAAATCCTGCAGGAACTGTGTCATAATTTACAGTACCACACTAATATCATCATGATAATTTATGGCGCCCTCTAGTGTTGTAGTAAGGTTTTCACTGCATAAAATCCTGAAATGGGGGTGACTTTTACATTAATTTACCAATAATAATCATATAAATTACATGTGATGTATTCCTCTGTTATTGGACTGTACAACAAGACATATGCACTTCATTTTGTAATCTTTTTGTCCTAATTCTAGTGCCAAAAAGGGGGAAAATTACATTTTTGGGGTAATATTTTACAATTTTGGGGCATTTTTCGCAAAATCCGCCCCCGTATGGCAAAAGTGAAAAAATATTGACTTCACAACATCATCAAATATTCATTCTTGTACACCTCAGACAACTTTTAAAAAAAATTGGCGAAGAAAATTGAGAAATAAGGTTGAAAACAATGTATTATCCTATTGGGCTTTGTACAGGCCAATATGGCGCCAAAAAGGACCCCCCACAAAGGGAAGAAGGGGTCTGAAATTTTAACCCCCATCGTTTTTGGTCTAAGGGGACCCCATTTAAGCTAAAACAACCAAAAAATCAATTTTGGCACGCTAGTCCTACGGGATGACACACCATACCACACTATTCCAAAACATCGGACATGCCGACATTTTTTTTTATCGTCTTTGCCAAATTTAGTTTGCAGGATTTTTTTTAAAATGAGTGTACCACATCCGTAAGTCTTGGTTTTACGCTCTACGTTAGACTCCCCACTTTCGTTGACGAGTGGATACCATGCGTGACCATTGGGTTTCAAAAAGCACAAGTATTTTCCATATTCTGAAAATGCACCCCTTTTCAAGTATTGGCGTGTGAAACCCTACCCTTAACAAGTATTGGAAACAAAACGATACCCTTGACAAGTATTCACTGAATTGACCCCTTTACAAGTACCATGGACGTCGGCTGTATCTTTACTTTCATTGGACCGTATTCTGAACTCGGGTTTAAATTAAACCCCGGTTTAAAGCACGGAAATAAAAGGAATATGGTTTAAATTTGTGGTTTAAGTATGGAGAGCCAATTTTATGTTCAAATCCTTAACAGTACACATCCAATACTGATTAACTTATTTGACACACTAATTATTATTCATAATTATTGTCTGGGAATGATAAATGAAGGATTTTGAAGTATTTTTTCTTCATTATAAAAGCAAAATAGTAAACATAAGAAATATACAATGGAAACAGATTTTTTTAATTTTTGGCTCCACGTAATTTTAGCAGACTTAGACCATGGTCTAATTTAAACCTGACTTCAGAATACGGGCCTGGGTTTAGTACCATCCCCACACAACTCGCTCAAATCGGACCCTAAACACGCAGTGTTGTGGCAAAAAGTACATCTTTTTATACCCTCGCAAATTGGACAGAATACATAGAGTTTTCCTATAGCAAAATATATACCTTTTTTCATTATTTTAGTGTTTTTGACACCCTTATTATGCTATGTACGTAACGTGCCCTATCTTGAAAAAGAAATCCATATTACGTGTTTTGTTGGTCACGGTCATGCCACTGATCCACTATCCGAATCCGAATTTGCCCCCCCCCCCCCTGTGAAAAATCCTAGGTACGCCACTGCACTGATCTGTATACTGTAGTATTCAGATCAGTGGGTCACGCATGGTATCCACTTGTCAGTTCAAGTGGGGGGATTATGCTTTTATCATTAACACACTGAATTCTGAAATGAGATAACATTTTGAAAGCTTAGTGATATTGTTTCTCGATTAAGGGTGTATGTCTAGGGCCAGGGATGAGTCCTGCTTGGGATTCGTAATCAGCCGATCCGATTAACTTTCTTTTTTTTAAATCATTTACAGGAGAGAGTGTTGACAGGACTGGAACATACCAAACAGCATTTTACTCTACAATCGGAATGTCTTTCTTGTCCACATTCTGTTTCATCCTTTGTATCGTTCATCAAAGATTCTTCGCGAGGGAACGGTTCTTCCTTTGCAAAAATCATTCACGCCCTCTACGGTATGAAGAGATTAAACAATCTGATGAAAAGGATACAGACTGTCGTAAAAATATAAACGATTGTGAAGGAAAGGTATTGAAGAACTGTTCTTCAAACCTAGTTGTCACTGAAATAGTTTCATGTGTATGAATACGACGGACATGGTGATATGAAGAAAGCCATTGTAAGCTAAATTACTCTGGAAGCCCGAATTATGGAACAATAACAATTATATTGCATATTGTATCTTGTTATTAAGAAGACAATATATAATCAATATACGACGATCAAGGTATACCAATATTTCTATATTCTCCTTGTAAGTTAAGTTGTGCTGGAAGACTTATTGTAACGAGATCATTTAACCTGATCAAAATGAATGACATGATACATCCTTTTTTTATGATTAAAAAAAATTGTTACCTATTTTTAGTCTTACTATAGACAAAGAGACATTTTGGGTGCATTTTATAGTCCATCAAAGGGAAAGTTGTTCACATGTGACATCGCACATTTTTGTCGCATTGCCAATAGGAGTGTCTCCATAGCATAAGTGATCGTAATATTTAAATACTCATAACTTTCTCCTTATTTGTCTGATTTTTCTAAAACTTTCTTTGATCTTATTCTTTGATTTCAGTCTGTTTCCAAACAAGCCCACTTGTTCCAAAAGTTTAATTCCCCTTTGATGTGACTAATTCTTAGCCTATGGAAATAAAAAAAAGCCCCTTAATAATTTATTAAACTATTCCACACTTCAATAAAAGTTAAAGATGCAATGTAATGTTATATAAATCTCTCTTATAATTTATTGTAAAATGGAAGACAATAAGAATCAAGCAAAAAGATCAATTTCGCTACTAACAATTTTGTCAGACACATGTACATTTTCTGTGAAAGAAACATTAAAATATGCAAAGTGAAATATTGCTGTTTTTATGAAGTTTCTGCAATTGAACATTCACACTGTGATAAGGATTTTGAAAAAAAATGATTTTCAAAAAATAATAGTACTTTTTATGTATCAGCCCACCATAACCCACCATATACAAATACATGAAAATAACTTGTTCTTGAAATAACTAAAGAACCATTTGAGAGGTCAACTTGAAACTTGGCCCATGTATGAGCAAACATGATCTATTCTAGATTCAAGTTTAGGGTCACAGAATAAATATCAAAATTAAAGTTGTTTCAAAACAAAAATATCAGTTTTCTTTTCTTAAAGGAACAGGATTTTCATGAATTGATTTCAAACCTTGCTCATGTATGCATATAGGAGTGACAATGATCTGACCAGATTTGGGGTTAATGAGGTCAAAGGTAAGAGGTCATATTCTATTAAATAAACACAAATTTTCATTTTTTCACAAAAACTACCTTCATAGCTTTAGCCAAAGTTTTTAGAAGGCTTATTCAGATTAGGAGTATCGACAGTGCAACAGTCTAAAAACCTGGTTATTCACACAAGCTTTTAAGTAACTATAACCCCCCCCCCCCCTTTAGTAAGTTTTAATTTCTTCTTCTTTTCTTTTCTATATTGCGCCATGAGCATCTTTTTATGATGGATACCGGCACATTACAAATGTTCACATTATTATTATTATAACAGTCCAATAGGCAAGGTCTAACAAGGTAACAACAAATTGATTGTGGAAATCTGAAAATATTTGATTTGTTATAACATAACACCAATCTGATTAATCTCTTGATGTTTGTCATATCCTTTGAAGTTGCCTGTTCTTGTGTTAAATAAACTCTTTTATTCACTGGCCCTAAACTGTGGAGTTCCTTACCAAAAGAAATTAAAAACTCAGTATCACTCCATTCCTTTAAACGTAATTTCAAAGAGGAACCTGATTGATACAAATTTAACAAATAACAGTAGAGCTTAAAAACCAAACTTATCTTTTCTTTTTTTGTATTGTTTATGTCATTACTTAAGTTATCGTTCTAAATTCTATTTCCCATACGTAACGCTATTTCATTTTTTTTTTATGTACATGTATGTGTTGATTTTTCTTAACTATTTTTTTTATGTTATAAATGAGAGCCATATTCACATGTTATATATTGTTAAGAAATGTCTATTTTGATAGCACTTATCTGTTTATTTTATGTTGGGTTCCTGATTTTAAGACTTATTTTGTCTTCTTTGGCTCCCCCACAGTAATGTACATTTCTTTGTATTACTTTTGATCAACTTGGTTCACTTTCCTTTTTCAATTATGTTTGTTTCCTAATCTGTACATATTTGTAATGTTTTTTTTTTCATATTATTGTGGAAATAAATGATTTGATTTGATTTGATTTAAATAAACTCTGAATATAGCTTATGGATGCAGATGGTGATCTGATGTGATTCGTAACCTTTATTGCAGGTCACAGAGATCATGGCTTGCTTTGACCATACCTTATGAATCAAATAATTACCTGGTTCGGGACTAGATGAAGGATGTCTATTATGAAAACTTTGGATGTTACCTGAGCAAAATATTTCAGATTTAGTATTGATGGAGGCATACATTTTGACTATGCACAAGATCCCATGAATCTGTTTATATACATTTAAGGTCATAAATGTATATAAACAGATCCCATGAATCTGTTTATATACATTTATGACCTTAAATGTTATATCATTGTTATTGTGACTGAGTAATAAGTTAATGGTAAAAAGAATGATGAACCATAATTAATAATGTACATAACATGTAAGAAGGTGTAAAGAGCTTCTATGACAATATAATAAAGGCCTGGTCACATCGCCCGAGCGGTAGGGAGAGGGTCAAATTTCGCTCACAAAATTGGGGAAAAAATCGAAAACAAAAATAAAAAACAAAATAAAACCAATCGAAATCGAAAATGGTGAACGGTAGCGAACGGTGATGATTTTTCTCTCTCCGCTCCACGACCGCTCCAACAACGCTCGGGTGGTGTAACCAGGCCTTAAGAAAGATCCTATGACTTGCCTGTTAATAATTAGCCTTAATCATACTTTCCCTGTTTCATTGTGAAGAATATTGTACCAAGACAAGACAATAGCTCTAGAAAACCTTGGTAGTCCAAATACTCAATACTTTTAACCAGTATCAATGCTATATGTAAAGCATGGATCTTAATTGATAAAATATTAGCATTTGCTGGGTTTTACAGCAATCAAATCAATCTGAAGGCATGAATACCTCACTTAAATGAAAACTCTTCAGACATTGCATGAAAAAGGGGGGGAAATGTTGGAAATGTCATTTCTATGTCATGAAGACTGCCTAACTCCTGTTTAGGCTTGCACGGTGTTATATGATACATAGGTAGAGGAAGACAAAGGTAGAGGAAGTACATTTCTTAAACTTAAGTAGACTGAACTTTGAAGTCAAGATGTAATGTAGATCTGATCATTCTGATGTCCAGATGATTGCATTTTACTGGAAGATCAACGGATTCAGGAGATGTGTCTAGTTCTGCTCATATCGATGTCCAGATGATGGCATTTTATTTGCGTATACAGATATATTTTGATCAGATCGCATTGAGGTCCAGATGATTGCATTTTATTGGAATATTATATGGACAGATACAGGACACGTCATGATCTGATAATTGATGTCCAGATGATGGCATTCTATATTGATCTGATCATGTTAAGGTCCAGATGATTGCATTTTATTGGACTATCAACAGATACATGAGATGTCTAGATCTGACCATATCGAGGTCCAGATGATGGCATTTTAGTTTCCAAAGATATATGTGTCTATATCTGATCATATTGAGGTCCAGATGATTGCATTTTATTTGAGTGTCCACATGAGATCAAGAAAAGAAACCCATCTTTGATGAGGCCAGGTAAAGAAGACCAAAACTCATGATGAGGTATTGCATTTGTTCCACTCTCATACTTGAAGAAGAACAGATATATAAACCCTGCAGAAAATGAGAAGACAGCACCATTTAAAAAAAAAAATAGTATCATGGTTTTTTCTTCATATTTTGAGCCTTACTGTTACAGGAGTGGGACATTGAATAGAATATTGCAAAATGGTTTAAACTATGTTTAGCCATCTATTATAGGAAATCAGTATGCAATCAATCTAATAATCAAACTGTAAGAATAAACTAGTTGCATTTTTATGCTAAATAAAATCTCTATAGGGGTGTATAATTTCATGCTTAATTACATTTCTAAAAAAATTGATTTTGTTCTGACTTACATTTCAAACTAACCATTTCTAATATATTTAATTGATAATATATCATAATATAGTTATAACCATTTTACCATCCAAAATTGAAGTCCAATATTATGTTTTCAAACAAAGAGAAAGCATTGGCGATATCTCATCTCATCCACTTGCAAAGATAGTATTTTCTTGTTTTTAAGGCTAGCAAGAAAATTAATAACAAACTTGAATAAATTCATTTTTAGGTAGATATCTAAGTTCAGGGAATTTTACTTGTTGATGCTGCTGTAGGTTTTTGCTATAATCTAATACTTGGTATGTATTTTGAGCTCTCCAGAAAGTTATGCTTTTAAAGGTAAATGCTAGTTTTGGTAACGATATCAAAATGAGTTCGTACAGAATCCAATGAAATGACCACTAAAGTGTCTGTTGGTATAAATAAAACGCATGTGCCAAAGGATTCTGGAAGAAATTGTGTTCTTGCTGAGAAATCAGCAAATAAGCACGGGATTCGGGTAGGGCGTCGGGCCCGACGCCCTAAGCAATAATTATACATTGTCCCACGTGCGCTTATCTGTGTTGGGGATTTTCGGTGTGAACATTTTTAAGCGTAGATTTCAAGATTTCACAAAGTCCGGTTAATGTAACTGTACCAGATCTAGATCCTCGATGATATACTGGCAATTAAGCCTTGTTTTACAGGCTTTCTCATGAAATCAGTGTTAACTGCAACTACTGGAATTTCTCTTTAATAGATAATTTGAAATGATTTTGATTGGTTCGTAGTGGGTCGATGAACCAAGTGAACAATGAATTGTGATCTTGATTGGCTTTTATGTCTTTGTGATTAATTGCAAATCATTTATGTACTGGGCCTTGCTCAATATAAGGAAAATGATGTCAGACACAATAAATAAAATAAACTAATTAGATAACACTTTGAATTAGTTGTTTGTTGGTTGTTTTTCTACATGTATACCCAGTGGCGGACCGTGACCCGGAGGAGACAAAGCATTGGGGGGGCACAGCATTGTTCATAAAAAATACAGTTCCCCCCCCCCCCAATGCTTTGTCTACCCCGGGTCACGGTCCGCTACTGTGTATACCGGTAACTGACAGAAGCATTGATTGTATCATCAGAAATATCATCGGCAGTTGGTTTTCATGTGATAGACATGAGACTCTCGCTATGCAGAAATCCAAATAATGAAATCTGAACATAACAACAAGAGGATAAGTAATCTAGTAGTGGAAGAGAGGGGGGGAGGCCTATGATCTAGTCAGAAGCTGCAACTATTGTTTTTGCTTTATTTAGTCTAATGTTGCTGTGAAAATGTGTGTGATACATGTACGTCTGATGCAGTAAGACTACACAGAGGCAGGAATTGCATAGCACCCAGTATAGTCCGGACGTACATGCGTATCGTTTACGTTTTATAGTGTAACAGCAGAAATACAGCAGCCGCCACTGCCTAGATCATAGCTTGGGAGGTGTCTGGTAAATAAGGAGAAAGATTTCATGAAAACTAAGGGGTAAATCCCCCTCCTCTCCCCCCCCCCCCCTCTCCAAGCCCTACAGAGCCCTTGAAAACTCCTAAAGAGCCCCTGAAACTCCAATACAGTTCAATGTAAGACAAAGGGAAACAAAATCTTTTTTCTTCCTGCAGGCATTGCATGTGATAGAGGAAATAGGGCTGAGAGAGAAAGGGGGGGGGGCTGTCGTGTAATTGTTGAAGTATAGGCACAGTGTCAGAGAAAGATGAATCTCCAAGAAATTAGACAAAAGGGAGGCCAACAGCAAAGAAAATCAGAAATTCCTACTTACCACCTACAAAGTAGATTGTTACAAAGACAACAAATAGGATGCATAGAATGCCTCCAGCGGAGAGCGGAGATGGTGGGACGGGTTTTGGGCAAGCGAAGGGTGAAAATAACTCGAATAAGTAGTAAGTGGGAGAATATGATTTGAGCTCCAAAGATGATATGCCGTTAGTTCTACACGTTAGCCAGACAGTGGAATTGATCTGATATGCACCACTCTTTCCTGTAGACAGAAGGGAAATAATGAAAATCATAAATCCTACTGCAAACTGCTTCAAATGAACCATATTAAACAATGTTGTATGAATAATTGCCTCATAGAATCAATTGAAAATATTTTTTACCTCTTTTGTCTCATAATTATATTTTAGTATGACATAATGAACAGGGAATGGCAATAGAATAAACCTGGGTAACAAGAACTGTAAGTCTGAGTAGCCCCTGGAAAGTTGGCAAAACTATATTTATATTCAGTTACATAGAAATGTTGTTTGCACTTGTGCACAATGTAACTGTGATGTAGGCCTATACTCTTGCCCTCTCTAGTGATGATCTTAGCCCCATGTTTTCAGCTGAGAGATGTACATCAGTACATGCAATACTTTTTTTGCAAATGTTCCCACATTGTTCCTATAGCCTTAAAATACCTACCGTTATGATAGACAAGCTTTAGCTTGACCGAACCTCCATTGGGTGTATAACGAAACTCTGACGTAGAATGAATGCCAAGGTTCTGATAGATCTCATCCATTGTCTCGCTACACAACGCAGCATCGGTGCACTCACCAGTCTCAGAGAACGACCGACAAGGATCGTAAAGATATGTAACATTTGTTCCATCTACCTTGAAGAACGGCGGGGGCACACCTGTCACCATCGGCTCCAGATCATAGTACAGAGAATTGTCACTTAAAGTGCAGCGGCAGTTGGTCTCTTTGGTACAGGTTATTTCAGCAGCATTGATAATCTTGGTTGATACAGAGAGGAGAATCAAAATGGCTGCCTTAATGTGGCAAGAGGTGTAATGTAGATTCCTCAAAGAACCATGTTGGAAAGGAGTAAAGAAGTTCATTATCATCCACGATGATCTTTGCCTGTCCATCTTAAACCATGCTGTTGGAGGAAGAAAAAAGAGGAAGAAAATCCACTATTTGAGATTTGTTATAAAAGAGTTGATAGAGTCCACCATGGACTCTATATTAAAGACAAGGTCTCTTTGCATACTACTACTACACTACAGGACTGTTCTTACATGTACGTAGTGCATTATACATTTCAAAAGGGCCTCAATGTACAGAAAAAATAATAATGAAGGGTTTATGAATATGGGTCCTTTTTCAGTATGGTATATAACAAATGAGATTTCCCCTTTCTTTCCTTATTGATTATTCACTCATTTTTATTTTTTTTAATGGAAGGGGGGGGGAGTAATGTGCATTGAGACTCTTTTGAAAGGTATAATGCACGACATATGAACAACCGTGTTATTATTTCATTTGATTTATTTTCCATTTCCAACAATCATTACATTTACAATAAGTTTTGTTACATATATCTTAATATAATTATAATCAATAAAACAAAAAAAATTATTATGTATAATAATCAAGATAACAGGTCGGAAACGGAGGAAGCTGCTAAGAAGCGAAGCTTGTAGGATGCAGCCTCCTATAACATATTCGTAGGAACAATGTAAACAAAACACAAATACAACATGGTAAAAATTTGAACTTAAATCTATCTGAATGAATAGTTTAAAAGAAAAAAGAAAGAAAGAAATAGAAAATGAGAGAAAAAAGCAAGATCAATGGTCTCCAGATTCTTGCCCCGACACTTACAGCGAATATTACAGATCAACAGGAAAACAAAAAAAATATCACATTTCCCAGTTCATAGTGCTGAGTATATATGAAAAAAAAAAGTAGTGATGAAGAGTTACATAAAACTAACTACTAGTAGTATCCTGGAGAAACTTTTTCAACTTAAATTTAAAAGAATTAAGGCTTGGGGAATCTTTGATAGTATTATTATCTTTGATAGTATTATCATCATGGTTATCACCATGCTGGTATACTGCAGCAAATATGTTTAAACTTAAGGGCAAAGGCCTATGTGGCTCAAATTATGACAAAAACTGCAATACAAGATTCATATACCCTTCACAATTAAAATTAAAGTTGACATCATCAGCTCATCAGCTCTTGTTCGTCTCCCAGTTTTCGTGATAGCATTTCTTTTTTCAGCATCACATTGTATCATTATCATGTAGAGCTGCTTGTGCCTCTGCATAGACTAACCAGGTGTCGTTTTCTGAGGAATATTGGTGCTGAAATTTGATATTTTGACAACTTGATGATCCCTCCTCTCCATGAGAAGTAAATCTACAGTCCCACATGATGCATATTCTGTGGCAGAAACTACATGTACTTGCTATTTTTCTCTCCAAACTGCTGTAAAGTACATTGACCTATTGTATACACTCTCCACTTAATGCTGGGATTAATCCTCAAAGAATGTTATCATCTGATTGCACTGGATTAAAGCTATCTAATCTCATTGGAGCACCTTTCATCAACCCATTGGATTACCCATTGTCAGTATTTGGAACTACTGTTACTGCTTGTCAGTGAATCTTCAGTGTGAGAATAGTCTTCCTCATTTGAAATATTCAATATGGCAGATGGTGTAAACACTCGATCATCCAAAGATAGGAAAGATTCTTCATCGTCACTTGTATCCGCTGTAATAAAGGATGTACTTGTTGACAAGAGGTTCCAAGAATTGATTGAGGGTCATATTAAAAAACGTCTGAGTAAACTTATTATTATTATTATTATTTATTTGACCAATATAAAAAGTACATACACATTACATTAGAAAATTTACAGTACATTAACATGCAAAGAATGCGGGAACGGCATGTGGGTCAGGGGGCACAAAAGCGAAATTCATCACTGTTGCCCGAAGGCATGAGCCCCCACACATGCCGCTCCCAAGACATAAATAAAAATATATAAATACTATTACACAAAATATTGCACGTTTAAAAAGGGAATACTGAAAAGGGTGCCAAAATAATTAATTAGATAGTATTGAGATGCATAAAAAAAATACCACTGCAAAATTGGAAAAATATAACATAGTAAAAAATAACACCTCGGTGCTGAACAGTAATGAAAGGGGTATTTTTAAATAAACTTGCAATAGAAATTGGAAATCCAAATATATGTGATTATCAGATCTGGTGTAACTGGAGTTCTGAAAAAAATAAGGGGGGGGGGGGTAAAAGTCCAAAATAAAATGTAATTAATATCGAAAACTTTTTCAGGATATAATCACTTGATTTATCATAACGATACATGTACAGTGAAAAAACATGATAACATGATAAAACTCATCAGGAGAGGAAATTGGGATGAGAAAGCATTGGATTAACGAATCGAGGAGATAAAGAGAAAAAATAAGAATATCACTGTACTAGCCTTAAAATAATTAAGGTAATTTACAAGATAAAATACAAGATAAAATCTGGAGAAAAGCATGCAATTAAGTGCATAATGTATAATTGCATAATTTTGATAGGAGAGAAAGATATAATTTATACAAAGTAAAAAGGAGAAGAGAGAGAGAGAGGCAGAGATAATGAAAAGAAAATGTCTCCAAGGCAGAACCAGAATCATTGTATTAAGCAGGAAAAGTAGAAAAGCATAAAAGTCTTAATCAGGAAATAGAATTGCTTGCTTTACAGAACTGAGGAAAGTAGAAGGAGAAAGAACAGCAACATCCTTGATGTCGTTGGGTAGTGTGTCCCACAGTCGAGGTAGTCTTCTGGAGGGGGTGCAGAAGAGGGATTGTGTCCTAGAAGAAAGATGTCGAAAGGAAAGAACTTCCATATGACGGGGGTTAATGAGTATGTTTTCAAGAAGAGATTCACAGTCACATAAACCCGAGAGAGAACAGAGAACAAGAGAACAGACTGATAGCGGTTAGAAAGGAAAGAACAAATCCATCTCCACAGGTTACCCTGAATGTTGAATTGAGAGGATAGCTTGGCAAGAAGAGCATTGTGAGGCATTTTGTCGAAAGCTTTCGACATGTCTAGAAAAACTGCGTCGATTCGTGGTGGGGATCTCTTATCCAAGACAGTCGCCCATCTATGGAGCACATTCACCAGCTGAGTAACACAACTCTTCCCTCTCGTAAAACCATGCTGGTTTCTATTAAGGAGACCAAACGATTCGACATGATTATCAATAGCCTTCACGATCATCTTCTCAAGCATTCTGCACAACACAGATGTTAGGGCAACAGGCCGGTAATTAGTAATGTCGGATGTTTCACCTTTCTTAAAAACAGGGGTAATATGAGCTCGTTTCCAAGAAGAAGGCACAGTTCCACTGTGGAGAGAAGCATTAAACAAAATAGATAGAGGATGTGAAATTTCAAGGGCAATGTTACTGAGTACACTAGGTAACAAGCCGTCAGGTCCCGGTGGTTTATTCTTGGATAGGCGAAGAAGAGCAGAATGAATATCAGAGGTGGAGACGGACAGGTCAGAGAGAGAAGGGATAGGCAAAGTACATAAAGAAGGAGCCTTAGGAAGAGGTAAAGAAGGACCAAAAACGGAGGAAAAATAAGTGCTGAAAGCATTAGCAATGTCGCAAGGTTTACACATGATAATATCATTTAACTTGAATTTAGGAGGTGGTACAGCTGCATGCTTTTTATTACGTATAAATGACCAGAATTTACGCCTGTTATCTTTACAAGTAAAGAGAGAGTTCACATAAGTCCAGTAAGATTTCCTAGTTTCTTTCTTTACCTTATTTCTAAGAGCTTTGTAAGCAGTCCAATCGTCAGGTCTTTTAGACCGTCTAGAGTTTCTAAACAAAGAATGTTTCTGCAAGACAAGTTTCTTTAGTTCTGTTGAGATCCAAGGTGAACATTTAGACTTCTTCTTCAAGGTACGTGGGATAGCATCATTGACGGCAGCATGAAACAGGTCAAGAAATAGTTCGTAGCTTTCCTCAATGTCAGCCGGATCCAATAGAGAATTCCATGGTAATAGGTGTAGAGAATGCCGAAGATGACCAAAGTCTGCCTGTTTCAAATGAAGAAACGATCGGAGAACTGAAGGCGTCGGAGCAGGCTTCGGTGATCGCAGGCGAACACTTACTGCTAGGTGGTCAGACTCCACAGGATTAGCCATGGTATTAACATCCAGAAGAGCGTATTGACGGTTGGTGAAGACAAGATCGATGATTGATCCCTCAGTGGAAGATCCATTCGACAATCTAGTTGGAGAGGATACCATCTGAATCAGATCAAGCTCATTCATCATTGATGACAAGTGAATCCGATTTGAAGAATGAACATTTGGCGACATATCAACATTGAAGTCACCTAGAAGGAGACATCCATCATAATCATCAGGTTTGATCAAATCTAATTCAGCTTGCAACCTATCCCAATAAGATGTGTTGCTATTAGGAGGTCTATATAATACACCAATCAGCCATGAGTCAGAACCATTCTTGAAGGAGGCCCAGATGATTTCAAGACAGCTGTTGTTTACCTTCCGTTCCGGTATCAGGTATTGCTTTATAGCAATCAAGACGCCACCTCCACGCCGATTATCAGGGCGATCACGACGAAATATAAGGTAATCTTGTGGAATACCCAAGGAGGCATCGTAAACATCATCATTCAACCATGTTTCATTAATACATATGATGTCTGGTCGGGAAGTGCAAATATATGATTCGAACTCGGGTACTTTCTGACGTAGACTTCTGGCATTTAGCAGAATGCAACTCAATTGCTTACTAGTTGATCGAGTTTGGGTTTTATCAGAGAGACGTGATCTAACACATGGGCCTGGATTAGGATTCACGTCACCACAGCAGATGATCCTAATGTTGAGACTAGCGATAGCGTTACTATAATATGGGATACGAGATTTCAAGTATCCTTTCTGGATGTAGAGATTGGAGTATCGAGCTTTAGGTTTTGGAGCAAGAAATCCATCTGAATTATTGCAAAAAGATATTGACAAGCCAATGTAGAGCATGAAACATGCAATATGTAAGCTCCACGGCCATGGACGCTTCCAAGACACCATCATCATACTTGTTCGAAATGTTTACCATTCATATGCAAATGCACTCATGTTGCTATAACGGGCATGAGCTGTACTAAGCCGTGAATGCAACGTACCGTACAACGTGTTGCATATGGGCTTACGTATATCGTAGTACAGATAACACAAATTCACTTCATAAATCTCATTGAAAATCACAATTTTAGCTTACTTTTCTGCAGATATTTCGTGACCAGTCTTTACTATGAAGTGTTTATCAGCAGATTATAACAGAAATAGTGCACCAGGTTGAAGATAAAACACTGAAAAACAGAAAACTTGTCCCGTAATCTATGCAGTGACCAGAAGGACTCTCTATCTAGTAAGACTTCATTATTAAACTTGAGACTGAGCTTGAAAAACAAGAAGCAAGAATACTGGAACTTGAAATCCAGGAAGACAGGAGAGCCCAACAAATCACCAGATTGCAGACTGCCCTAGATGAGAGAGACGCGTCAATCAAGAACTTGGTCCTCCAAGCCAACAAGCAGGAGCAATATTCACGTAGAACATGTCTTCGTTTTTTTGGATTTGAAGAACATACCCATGAAAATACTGATGACGTGATCCTTAAAGTGGTCAACGACACACTAGGAATACCCCTATCTAAGAATGAATTGGAGAGGAGCCATCGAGTTGGTCCTAAGCCGAAGCGAAGCCCAGATGACTTGACGCCCAAACCTCGTCCAATTATAGCGAAATTCAACTCCTACAGAAAGCGCAGTGAGATTCTCAGTAAAAGAAGAAAACTTGCAGGGAAAAGGAAATCCATTCAAGAAGACTTAACAAGAGAAAATGCGACTTTGCTTTCCCTCACAAGAAGTTGCCCCAAAACAATCACTGCATGGACAAGCGACGGTCGAGTCATAGCACTCATTTCTGGTGATAACAACACAGACATTAAGAAACTTATTACATGTAAACAAGACCTTGACCGCCTACCAGGATGAATTGATATAGACTATGGATATTTCTCACCTGGTTAGTATATGTCTTTTCTCGTACTTTGCATATTGCTGGACTTTTTTTCATTGTATTTTCATTCTTGATGTAACACAAATCATATTTTTCATAATGTATCTTTCTAAACTTGTAATTTATCTCAGGAGGATTTTGATCTTATTACGTAGTAGTCTATTTATTATTACTTACAAAACAATGATTATATTGATGTATGGAAACGGTTAATCATAGTGATAGAACCTCCAGAACATGTCTGTGTACCTTACAAACATGTAACAAATGTATATCTGACATACTTCCATTTCATGATATTTCTGATAATGAGTTTATTGATGTATTTTTTTCCTCTCAAGAACCAAGAAACAGTGAACAATTTAATGCATTAACTTCTTTAAGTAATAATGTACATGTACAGGTTGTAAATAGTGAAAGTGACTCAAATATTGCCAATTCTTGCCATACAAATGATAATGAATTTATTACTGATTCAGTTAACAAATGTGAATATTATTTAGAGGATGAATTTATTAACAAAATCGGAAAGTCAAATGTAAATAACTGCTTTAGCTTTATCCACTTTAATTCAAGGAGCCTTAGTAAAAACTTTGATTACATTAGTGCATATTTAGATAATCTTGATTTCACATTTACAATATATGGTTTTTCAGAAACATGGATTAATATTAATACCCCCATTCTATTTACTAAATGTGGTTATACATTCATTCATTCTGATCGTCAATCTGGAAGAGGTGGTGGTGTTGGCATGTTAATATTGAACTCTATTCATTATAAAGTCAGATATGACATCATGCCCAAATCGAATGATTATGAATCAATTTTCATTGAAATAAATCATAACAAACACAAACCATTGTAGTTTATAGAAAACCAACATCTAATATTAAATCGTTTACTGATATATTGGATGATTCACTCTCAAGGCTTTTAAACGAAAATAAATTGACTTATATCATGGGTGACTTCAATATTGATCATTTGAAAATACTCCAAAATAATGTTAGTGATTTCACAAACATGATATTTTCTCATTCTTTTTTACCCCTTATTGATCAACCTACAAGGGTTACCAAAAACTCTGCATCATTAATTGATAATATTTATACCAATAATATATGTGCATCTATAACTCCTGGGATTCTTTATTGTGATGCTACTGATCACTTTCCAATATTTCAAGTAACATATCACAAAAATTTTCCAAAGCTTGATTCTTTTACTTATCGCAAAATAAATGATGACACATTACAAGCTTTAAAGGTTGATCTAGTAAATACAAATTGGAGTAATATCTTACAAAATGATCATGTTGATGACGCTTATAATATTTTCAGTGACACTCTCAAAACTATTTATGACAAAAATTTGATAATGACAGTAAAAAAAACTCACAATAGGTGTAAAAAGCCTTGGTTAACGATGGAATTAGTCAAACTAATACGTAAAAAACATAGGTTATACAAAAAATATTGCAAAAATCCTACTATAGCAAACAAAAAATCACATAGAAATACACGCAATATAGTAAACAAATTATTGCGGAAGGCTCGAAAAGATTATTATTATAACAAATTTCAAGTTAACAAAAATAACCTTAAGAATACCTGGAACATTATAAAAGACTTGATAGGAAATAAGAATACAACTTTACCAACGTATATGATTGTAAATGGTGACAAAATTGAAGATAATAGAGCTATTGCAAATTCCTTTAATGATTTATTTGTGAACCTTGGTAAAAAATTACATATATCGATTGAGGATAATTCTTTTGATTTTGAACAATACATGTTGCACAAAATACCTGAGAGATCACTCTTTTTAAAACCTGTTGATGAAAATGAAGTGTTAAACATTGTTAAATCTCTCAAATCCTCGAGTTCATCTGGTATTGATGATTTAAATGGCAAAGTCATTAAAGCTATTATTTATACTATTGTAACTCCTATCACTTATATTTTAAATTTATCTATTACATCGGGAATAGTTCCATCTAAATTAAAAGTTGCTAAAGTTGTTCCGATTCATAAAAAAAATGACAAACATGATATCTCAAACTACCGTCCTATTTCAATATTGCCCTTTTTCTCCAAGATATTAGAAAAAGTTGTTTATACCCGTATTTATGATTACTTGTGTATAAACGATATTATCAGTCCATGTCAATATGGTTTTCAAAAGAATATTTCAACTGAAATGGCTCTAATTGACTTACATGATACGATTATTTCTTCTTTAAATAAAAAATTACATACGATTGGAATCTTTGTAGACTTATCTAAAGCCTTTGACTCAATAGACCACGATATTTTAATAAAAAAGTTATATATGTATGGGATCCGTGGTGTTCCCTTACTATGGTTAAAAAATTATCTTTCAGATAGATTACAATATGTATCTTTCAATAAAACACTTTCTGACCCACTCCCCATTTGTTGCGGTATTCCTCAAGGCTCAATCCTTGGCCCGCTTCTCTATATTATCTATGTAAATGATTTCTGTTATTGTTCTAATGTTTTTAAGTTCATATTATTTGCTGACGATACTACTTTGTTAATATCTCATAAAAATATTGTTGAATTATCCAATATAATATCAACTGAACTCAATAATGTTAGTAAATGGTTTGACAACAACAGGTTAGTTATCAATGTTGAGAAGTCTAATTATATATATTTCCATAATAAACAAAAAGCTTTTCCCAATGAATTGAATGAAAATTTTACAGTAAAATTAAAACAATCAGTTTTAAACAGACTTGAAGTGGTCCAGTTTTTAGGTTGCACCATCGACCAACATGTTACTTGGATACATCATATACAATCTATCTCATGTAAAATTTCTAAAATCACTGGCATTCTTAGTAAATTACGTCATATTTTACCCCAAACTATTATGAAATTATTATATAATACTCTTATCCTCCCCCACTTAACTTATTGCAATAGTGTTTGGGGCAATACTTATAAATCACGTCTACAGGGTATCTATAAATTACAAAAGAGAGTCTTAAGAATATGTACCCATGCAGAATTTAGAGCCCCATCAAAACCCATTTTTATATCTCTAAACGTTTTGAACATATACCAACTCAATAAATATTGCACAATGATTTTAATGTTTAAATATCATAAACAAATCCTTCCACGTGCATTGAATAACATGTTTTCTCTTAATAGCAGTATTCACTCTTATAATACAAGAAGTTCTTCTAAATTCCATGTTGGTAAAGTCAATAAAGAGTTCATGTTACAATCCATACGGTACTCAGGCCCATCTTTCTGGAACTCCCTTCCCTCATCCATTCTTGTTTCCCCTTCTCCAAATGTATTCAAACGAAGACTCAAATTATATCTTTTATCTCATGATATGAATTATTGATAATTTGACCAAATTCCTTGCATTGTATTTTGTATTGTATTTGTATTTGAATGTATTTATTTATGTCTTTTAATGTATTTCAATTTTCTTCTCATTTTCCTTTCTAAAACATGTTTTGATTCTTCAATTCTATGACTTTCTCTCGTTGGATTACTGCCTCGACAAAAACTTAATGTTTTTTTTGCAGTATTCCTCAATTCCATCCTTTTCTTGATATCTCTGTATCACTTTATTTAACATAAGCATGTTTACATGTATATCTTTATAATGTTTTTTTTTGTTTGTTTTACAATCTGTTATGCTTACATGCATTTATCTGTATATATTTTTTATTGGAATTGAAAATAAACGAATTGAATTGAATTGAATATTCAAAGTGATGAACAATATACATGTAAGACAATCTGAATTTTCATGTTGAATTGTTCTATTATTCATCAGGTATAGACCTCTCTATTTGGTTTTTGATGATGGAAAGAGCTCAAAGTTGAATAGTAGGCAATAAAATTAATATTTTCTAGCAAGTTCTTACTTTGGGAAAGGCAAGAGAACTAGTGAAAAACGTGCTAGTTGCTACCAATCATAAGCTAAGAAAAATAGAATGAATTATGTTTAAATTGCATGTGTGACATCTTTGTCTATTTGTTCTCAAACTTTTATATTATCTTTGATTTTTCTTCTTTCACAAACTTTCCAAACCAATTTGTTCCACTGGTTTCATTCTCCCTTACAAGTCATGTAGGAGAGAAACTCAGATAGCATTTGAACATACATGTAGGTTTGTATCATACACTACATTGTAGCATTATTTTGATATTGTATACTAAACACACTTGGTTCATACTACAGGAAATCAACTTCCTGTTGGCTTTAACCATGGAGCTATTACCATGGATCTACTACTCTGACAGAGTGGGAGGTCCATGCTTTAACAAACTACTGAACAGGAGTACATTATTACACTGCATGCAAATAAAATACTGAAACATCTGGTTTTAGTAGACTACAAGAATGCAAGAAGTATGGCTAAGCAATTTCTTTGATAACTGCTCTTAAAGGTAAATGCTGGTTTTGGTAACGATATCAAAATGAGTTCGTACAGAATCCAATGAAATGACCACCAAAGTGTCTGTTTGTATAAATAAAACGCATGTGCCAAAGGATTCTGGAAGAAATTGTGTAATTGCTGAGAAATCAGCAAATAAGCACAGGATTCGGGTAGGGCGTCGGGCCCGACGCCCTAAGCAATAATTATACATTGTCCCACGTGCGCTTATCTGTGTTGGGGTTCTTCGGTGTGAACATTTTTCAGCGTAGATTTCAAGATTTCACAAAGTTCAGTTAATGTAACTGTACCAGATATAGATCCTCGATGATATACTGACAATTAAGCCTTGTTTTACAGACTTTCTCATGAAATCAGTGTTTACTGCAACTACTGGAATTTCTCTTTAAATCATATAAAAAAAAATCAGATGATTACTCCCAACTCACCCATACATCATGGGCCAAGTTTCAAAAATTATCCATCATATTGAATACAAAATAATTATTGTGAAAACAAGCCATTTTCATGTATGAATGACCCATGTGTCCTCTGACCTGCGACCTTTAATCCCCGGATTGATGGACGTTTGCAGATTTGGTTCTTCGGCGAATTTGGTTCAGATTGACTACATCTATGTGTATTTATCATGGCTTCATCCTGTTCCTATCTTTAGTCACCGCATTTGCGGCGCTGGCAATATCGGTGTGGGGGGTTGATTTAGTTTGAGATATCGCGTGCGGCCCGGTACGGTATGTATCTGCCAGGCACCGGATTCGCGGAGGCTACACCGGCCCTGGATATATCAGAAACCCAGCTACAGATGTATTAAAAAGTTATTGCCATAGTAAGCAGCTATGGGCAGCCAAAAAAGTCGGAACTTTCATTTACATTGACAATTCAAATGCAATTGAGGGCACAGGGCGTAGCTGGAAAAATAATGTTATTTATTGTTCGCAAAGTATACGCTCCCTATTGCATTCAAATTGTCAATGTAAATGCAAGTTCCAACTTTTATTTTTGAGAATGAACATTTATTTGCATGTTCCAACTTTTATTACTGAGAACGAACATTAATTTCGCCAAAGACTCTACTTTCAGTCATTTTGTTTATTTTTGTAATAACACATACGGTATTTCAAAAAATCTTTCATCTATGACTGACAAGGTTTATTTCTGATGTGTCTTTTATTTCTCAGTAAGTTTTATCGCTAATCAGAACCGCAATTTGTTATAGGATCGAAAACGGGAAAGGGGGCAAGCAAGCTAGCTCAGCTCAGGTGCACTGTCCACAGTGCATGATACAGAGCTAGCTTGTTTGCCCCCTTTCCTCTTTTCGATCCCATATCGCATTGTGGTTTTGATTAGCGATCAACCTTACTATATCCATTTCTGGTTGTTTGAATACTCTTTATTTCTGACTAAAATGTCTTATTCGTCCGAAGAACTGTATTCATTTATGGATGTTATGTTTCTGAAACACTGACATACCGCACTCATTCAATGAACAAGGTTATGATATAACCTTGTTCCTTTATTTTTGAGATTGTTAAAGATAAATTTCAGTTTTGGTAACGATCCCAAAATGACTTTTGACAGAATCTAATATTAGGCAGGTCACTACCGCGCACGCAAATTTCAAATGTTTGAAACAATGCGAGTTATCTTGTGAGTGTATGTTGACAATTGTTGTGAAGTGAGTGAGAGTTCTTGGGTCTAAAATCATGATTTTTCATCAAATGTTTTGAATGTTCTGAAATAAAATCACCATTATTATGAAAAAAAAATGTTTCTCTACTTGTATATGCTTTCTTGTTTGTCTGTCTTTCATGATAAATGCGAAAAATAAGACTTGAAAAGAACCTTACCGTTTCGGTCTGTGTAGCTTTATCGGCGCATTCGCTCTAGTAGTCTCCGCGCCACGCAATTTTGGAACCGTTTTGGGGGTTCATGGGTCTTTTTGAACATCTTTTCCCGATGACACTCGTAAAAATTCTGTAAATGAGACTATCAACGATGTAGGGATACACTTCGGTCACGTGACACAACATCTGAAATTTTCCAAAATGGCGACGCGGTCGGGAAAAACGTTCGAAGGTAAGAACATGTATTTTTTCACCTGAATTTGTTCCGATTTCAAAATTTCCATATCAGATTAGTAATTTTGAAGAAATATTCTTTCATTTGATATATGATTCATTACGTGATTATTTTTGTGTCATTCGCAACGATAACTTGAAATCCACCTTCCCTCTCTTTCGCAGAAACACCCGTGCCTGCGAACCACGAGTCTGAGAGTGAATTTGAAGCGCTGGTGCAGCAGTTGTCAGGATGGAGTGACCACGATTTGACTGACCTAGTGACCAAACGGGTTGTTCCAGGTATGTAAGAACCCTGAATATTAAATATGTAATTATTTTAGAATGAAAAAATAATGATTTTTAAGGATGAAGTTGCTATGGATGGGGTTAATACCTTTTTGACTGATTTAGACAATTTTTAATTTTCATATGGAGGAAGTATAATAACTACAACAGCGTGAGTGTGGTATGTGTTGCGTTGCGTACGTGTGTGCTTAACAGATGGAGGATGCAATTTTACTCCCCCAGAAAATTAATGAAATTGGCATTGCATTTGTTTGTTTTTTTTTGGGGGGGGGGGAATTGAGGGGGGGGGTGTGGTAGCTTACAATTTCAAAAATTCATGAATGAAATATGAATTTAATAAATCACGATTCAACTTGCCCCAACCAAGAAGTTTGCATGCCCTCCAACCCCCCCCAAAAAAAAAAAAAAAATCCAGATTCTTTTCTCTAGTCCGTGACTGGGGTGGGGGGCCACATTAGGCATTTCTTTTCCATGAATTGGATGGGATCCTTTATGTTTTTTTAAATGTTACTATCATTTTTTTTTATTTCTGTGCATACTAATCACTACCCCCCCCTCAAAAAAATGAATAAGATTATTGGTATTGCATCGGCATTGCATTAACTTGCCTTGCCCTTGATTTTTTTTTTTGGGGGGGGGGCTTGGCCTGTCTAGTTTTAGGTGCTTGGGCTTTATCTACATGTAGCATTATAGGCCTACATTTTTCAATATTTATATTATGAATATTGAATAAACTCTCATGATTGAATTTGCCCCGAAGAATGCATGCCCTGGCCCCCATAAAAATATATTAATGAAATAAAGATCAAGAGAGAACCTGTGCATCTTTTTTTTAATGAATTGGATTGAGATTGAGATGCTGTGTATTTTTCTTTTACATTTAAAAAAATATATAGGCCTATATTTTTGCAGCTACCAATTTTTACAGCTTACAGGGCCTACTCCCAAGAAAAATTCATTAATGAAATTATTGACATTGCATTAATTGTAGACCTACATTTTCCAACATTCATGAATGAACTATTATTATGAGTAAACTCATAAGATTAACTTGCCCCCACCCCCAAGAAATATGCAGGCACCCCCTTAAAAATATAATAAAGAGAGTTTATGACTGGGGGTGCTGTATCATGATTCATAATGGTCTATTTTTTTAAATCATAGAGAGGGTGGGGATGCAGCTGTATGGAAACATATTCTGATTATATTTTCTTCGAACTCCACATTTGATTGGAATTTTGAAGTTGAGTAATACAAAGATTGTGTTTAACATGTCACCTGTCACTGCCAGTTAGAGACAAGATGGGGGTAGGGGGAGTTGGGGTTGCAATATTCATATGAAAACTGACTTACATCTTCATTTATATTTTTTAAATCAATTTGAATTGTACCTTCCCCTTTAATACTCAGTCATAGACTTTTGTTTTCTGTTAAGTGTGTTGGCAAACATTTTTATGCTCGTATCAAATTAAAATTCTATTTGGCCAATATAGACACCCCCCCCACTGGGCCCACCCCAGACATGAAGTGATTGCTCCTATTTCATATTTTATATCAATTTTTTTTTTTTTAATTCCAGGTCATTGGAAAGGCACACCTTGTTTCGCCCTGATGGAAGCTATCAGTTATACAATCTATGCAAAATGTGATCAGAGCTGCACCACACTGTTTCCAGTAGTATTTGAGACTCTGAACTGGAAACCCAAGAGTTCCCTCTGCACGTTCTTATCAAGATTGAGACGTATGGTTCAAAAAGCAAAATCTCATAACATTCACCTGTTGCTCAGCGAGTTTCCTGGATCACCGCACAGCGCTCACATACACCCCGAAGTTGGTCCACTTTGTCAGGAGAGTGGCATTACCAAAGACCATCTCATGTCACCAAAGCCTTCTGATTCAGGTGTAATCAGTGTTACAAATGCTATGATCATTGAGCTATTCAAGTACAGAGAAAGGAGTGGAACCACATGGGAGACAGTTGCAAATAAATGGTGGCCCAATCTGTTTGACTGTCATAGACCATTGGGAACAATTTATAATAGTTGGTGCCAGGTACTTAAAAAGCATCGGCAATTGCCCAAAGAAGAACAAACAGATTTTGAAGCCAAGACATACACAATTCCACCACCTAAACCAGCAAGATGCACTGCTCAGGCTGATGGAGTTCAGTGTGATGGAAAAGAAGACCACCAAGATGATATTCTGGATGATTGCAGTGAGGTAGATCTTGATTGCTTTCCTGATAGAGTTTCAGACCATACCATTGACAGTATTGTAAACTGTATGCAACTCCTGGCCAACTTCTACGAAGATAGTGGTGAAGATCATGAATGTACTAAGCGAGAATTGGCTGAATGCAAAAAGAGGGAAAAAATGTTACAGAGTGCATATGATGATCTGATTGCAGCTAACGATGATCTTAAACAATGTCTCAGCATCCTGAAAAGAAAAAATATAGTCCGCAGACTTCATCGAAGAGAAGAACTGGAAGAAAAAAATGAGACCATCCAAAAGCTACACAGAAAGATTGAACAGTTGGAAGTGCGATTGAAGAACCTGCAGAAATCAAAGAAAAACATGCTTGATTCAAGGAGACATTTCAGGCTCAATACGAAAAATTTCTCAGCAGTGAAAAAAGAATTGAGTAAAAAGATCCTTGTACTTGAACAGGAAAATGATCATTTGAAATCTGAACTTGATGGAATAATGGCAGATAAGGAAGTGAGGGCCTTTGAAAATGGGAGGTATTCAAATGATATTAGACTCGTCTGCTATGAGCTCATTGCACGAGGCGTAGGCAGCAAGCATGTCTCGGACATCATCCGGATTGTTCTCAAGGACATTTGCAAGATGAAGATTGGCAGACTGCCTAAACCAACTCTAATAAGGTATCTTGCTGTTGAGCAAGCCTTGCTCAATAAGGAATGTGCACGTGCAAAGATACATCAATCTGAGACTCCTGTCACTCTTCACACAGATGGCACAACCAAAAAAAGGAAAGGCTATGTCACATTCTTGGCTTCAACAAAAGACCAAACTGTTGGAATGAGTCTTCATGACATTGAGGTTGAAACAGGAGAATCACTCTTAACAGATACCAGGGAAACTCTAGAAGAATTAGTTCGTCTTAATCTGTGTGATGATGTAAATGAAGTCCACCGCCTCTTGGCTAAATTCAAGACAACAATGACTGATCGTTCTATTGTCAATAAGCTCTACATAAATAAACTAGAGCTGTGGAGATCCAACATACTTCCGCAGGTAATAGAAAACTGGGAGAGCTTGGATGATGGGGTCAAGCAGGAGATAGCTACCATTAATGATTTATATTGTGGAAAGCATCTGGTATTGAATCTGCAAGAATATTCTGCAAGTGCCCTTTGTGAGTGGGAAAAAGTAGAAGCGAATGAAGGAAAATTGGGGAGAGAGAAGCAAGTCCTTTGGAACAGAAGCAAGACAGAGTCAGCTAGTCTACTTGCCGTTCGTTCTTTTTGCAACTTACTTGGTCCTGACTGCGACGAACAGTCTGGTTTGACTGAAGAGTTTAAGACAATTGTGCAAAAATCATCCTTAGTTGCATACAGGGGAAACAGATTTAATGTACCGTTCCACAACTCTGCGGCAGTATATCACCACATTTCAGACTTTCACACCCTCTGTGCATCATTAGATTCAAAACGTGAAGGAAATATGTATGTCAAATCATTGAAAGCTGACTTTGATGATGACATAGTTGTATCAGGAATCAGAGCAATGGGCATCATAAATCAGCACATTTCTGCCCCATTAATGAGGATGTTGGAAAGTCATTCGCATGTCATGGACACCGATCAACACTATACAAGACTGCATGATAAAGTTCAGGAGTGGATGGTAGATCCATCACCACTGTTAACGGATAGTAGCATTCTCTTTCCAGCATTTCCCCCAGTCAAAGATTCAATCCACAAATCTCTCTATGACCCTTGCAGCGCAAACATTGAACATCTTACCAAGCAAGCACTAATGATAATACTTCACAATTGTCTTGTTTGTATCACACGCCAGCTGTCAGATCATTTGCCAGGAGGACGATTTCACAGTGCTCCAGAGAACATACGGAAACAAACTGCATCATGTCCTAAAGACAACCTGTGCGCAGAGAGAATGTTCGCTGGTTTGGACTATCTCAAACGTAAAATGCCGAACGCAAATACAGTTGCCCTGGAAGGCATACTACTTTGGAGCCTTAACAAGACCAGAGACTATTTGGATGAAATGTCAGATGAGAAGAAAGATCAGTACTTATCTGAAGCTGTGAGGCAAAGGAAGTCATTTCTCCAGCTTTACCAAGGAAGAAGTAAAGCAATTAAAGAAAAGATTGCTGAGAAGTTGCTTCTGAATAAGCGCAGAAAAGAGGACAAACTGAAGGAAATCGCAAAGCAGCGTGTTCAGATGACCTCAGAAGCCTTGCAGTTGTGTGGGATGCTGTGCACCTCAAACGATGATGTTGATGAACTGAAGCAAAGAGCGAAAGACTTTCGACAACTGGAAAAGTTTCTTATTGCTCAAATTAAGTACCTGAAATCAACCAGCACAGGTGGTGTAAAGATGGAGCTGTTTCACCTAACAAAGGGAAAAAATTAGCAGTTGAGGAACTTGAGAAAAATCTTAGGGCGATCATTTCTCATATTATGGAATGTGATCCAGGGTCCCCAGCAAAGTCAGACTCATCTTCTCCTGAGAACAAAGAACGAAGACATGCCCTCAAAGAAAAGTTCCTGAGTAAGATATCCCCCACCAAGAAGAAACGCAGGGGACCATTTCCAGATCGCATTATACACAAGAGAATTAGACACATTTTTGTTGATGCTGGAGACGGTAGTGTTCTGGAATGCAAGGGAACTGTTTTGCGCCAAGCAACAGATGAGGACATGGAAAGCCTGCTAGAATCTTATGACAGAAAACTTAAAGACACATATAACTTCTATACAATCCTGTATGACCCACCATATGAGGAAACAAATTGTTACCCCTTACAAAAAGAATGGGAAGAGGGTACGCTGGAATTAATGTAAGGTAGGCACCAAATCAATTCGGTTTTTTTTCTGTTCTTGTTTTATGTAATTGACAAGTTCAATATCACTGTCACATTCTGAATTTGATATCTTCATGGTTCAGATGAAAGTAGTGTCATCAATACTTGAAAGCTTGTTTGACTTTTCCTTGAGTGAACTATACATCATAGTTTGACATTATATGAGCTTTATTTTCATTTGCCAAAACACTATTTTCAGATATGTGTGTAATATTTCTGTCATTCCGGAACGTACCTGTCTTATTGGACTTGTCAATTATGTAGTTTCTCTTCTGCTTATAAACAAAATTTAATTTGACTAAGAATAATCAGACGACACTCGGAATCTTGTTATGATTTCAATAAGTTTTAATTAGCAGTATTCACAATGACGACAAATACAGGTAATATAACTCACCATATTTGTTACAAACAAAACACTACATGACATCTTGCTGTGCATCTAAAATGTGTTACTTGGATATGAATATTTCAAGTTTAATTTGCATAAGAATGTGTCAATGGGAGATATCCAACCATTTCTCTAAATGTTTTTGAAATGATCACTTCCAGCCAGATACATGTACCTGTAGGGTCTTTTTTAATAGCTGAAAAAGATTAGGAAACTTTCTCTTTGTCATAGCACTTGTTAGTAGCATTTGTCCTAACTTAATACATATTTGCATATTAATTAGGTTATAATTATATTAATTTGCATAGCACAAGTGCAAAAAAGCATAAAAATTAGTTTATTGAAAAATCATAATAGTAGTAGACAATAAGTTAAATTTTGGTACTTTTCATTACAAAATTTTTATCCATTCCAAAATTAGATCAATTATGCATAATTAATTAGGTTAATTTGCATAAAATATGCAAGTAGAATTATAAAATCTGGGGTGTAAAGAAAAAAAAAGATAGCATATGATAAGAAGTTGAATTTTGGCAAGTTTTGTCACAAAATTGTAATCCAATAGAAAATTAGAGCATTTACGCATATTTAATGAGGCTAATTTGCATAAAAAATGCATATTTAATGGATTTTTTTCAAATATTCCATATCTATTTCAATTAAAAAATATACAGAAGTCAAAGACTTTGGATGGATCACAGATCAGGCAATTTACACTTCAAAATGATAATTCCTTCTAGAGTTACAGCATTTACGCATATTAATTAGATGGACTTAGTTTATTTTTCAACAATTTTGACAGGACCGTCAATGATTTCATGGTAAAATGGAGCTATTTTCGTGCTTTATTACGAGAAAAATAAATAATTTGAACACCAATTTTTTTCATTTCTATGTAGTATGTTCAGCTTTCTACCAACTTAACAGTGTTTGGATAATTACAACATGATATATATAATGTTTTATTGTCCAACTTAATGGAAATTCATTTTGTTTACATGCAAACATACAAATTACAAATATACATAATCAAGGAGACAAAATTAATACAAAATACTGGCATGCACGTAATACATTCGTTCTTATACATAAGACGATTAAAAGAGTATAACAAGATCATTGCTGAAATACGAACAACAAGAAGGCATATTCTGTGTACTTATCATTACCATCATTCTAAAACTGTTAAATAAGTAAAAGTATCGGGTCATTTTATTTTATTTATTTATTTATTACTTGAAGCATAATTCACATATAAAAAATCCACAACTCTACATTGACCATGATGTCGGTACTATTATTGTAATCATTATAGTTGCAGTTATTATTATTATTATTATTATTATCATTATTATCATTACTATTATTACTATTAGTACTACTATCATTACTCTTTACATTTGTGGCAGTTTTGTATTGTATTAAAGAGGAGACATAGATGGCAGTATTGAAGGGTAAGAGTAATTCTGCAATAAGGTGACTTGTTTTCTATTTAATGGTTGAGAAGACGAATTGAGAAAGGAATAAAAGAATTTCCGTAACGGCTCGTTCTGGCCTTAACTGATTCCCACCTTCTTCCACTACGAAGTAGTTTGTATTTCTTATTTAATGGATGGGAGTGATCACTGACTATTGCTTGGGCTTTGTCAACTACCTTTCCTTGACATATCCTATCCAAATCTACAACACACTTCGTAATCCTACTAGCCCGTTTCACGACTCTATACAATTTATCCTTATCCTTCTGTCTGGCACTGTGATACCAGGCAACACAGTCATGGGTGATGATACTCTGAATAACTGATGTATAAAACAAATACAATATTTTCTCGTTTACATGAAATTGTTTCATCTTCCGAAGAAAAAACAATCTGTGGTTGCACTTGAGTGTGGTAGCTTTAGTCTGCTCGGACCAATCAAGTTTGTCATCAACAATAGTGCCTAGATACCTATAACTATGGACAATTTCAATTGGATGACCATCGATGTGAATAGGGAATTCTACAGGATCAAAAGATTTCTTCTTCCTGAAGTCAAAGATGATTTCTTTAGTTTTGTTAGAATTCAACACAAGATGGTTTTCAGTGCACCACCTACCAAAAGAGGATATACTCTCCCTATATTCTAACTCACTCTCTTTTATCAGGCCTACAATGACAGTATCATCGGCATATTTCAAAATACGAACCGACGGAATATTGGAAATACAGTCATTAGTATATAATATATAGAGAACAGGTGAGAGAACACACCCCTGAGGAGACCCTGTGTTCGTTGTGAGTACGTTGGAGAGTACATCATTAACCTTAACCCTCTGGGTTCTACCGTGTAAGAAGTCATAGATCCAGAGAACCAGTGACGGTTTCACATCCAAGAAGCTTAATTTTTCTACTAACTTATATGGCTGGATGGTATTAAATGCGGAGGAAAAATCCACAAATGTAGCTCTTGCATAAGAACTAACAGAATCTAAATGCTGGTAGAGTGAATGGGTTAACATGAGTACTGCATCTATGACAGACCTCTTAGACTGATATGCAAATTGGTTTAGATCAATTTTGTGACGGATTGATACAAGTACTTTTTCCAAAATAATTCTTTCAAAACATTTCATGACAACAGGACTTAATGCTACTGGTCTAAAATCATTATTCAACCTAGGACGATTATTTTTAGGCACTGGTGTAATGACTGATGCTTTCCAGCATTTTGGTACGATATGCTCATTTATTGACCTTTGAAATAACATACAGTACGGAGCAGTGAGTTCAGATGCGCATGTCCGTAGGACACGCCCACTAACACCATCGGGCCCAGTCGCTTTTCCAGGGTTGATCAACTTTAAACGTCTCCGAACTTCGTGCTCTTCAATGACAATTGGGTTGTCATCCGACGCGCGCAACCGTTCAACTTGTTCATCAGCGATATGACGGAAGTATTCATTCTCGAAACGGGCGAAGAATGCGTTTAATTCGTCAGCTCTTTGTTGTGGATTAGGTTCATTTGCAAACATGTTTTCTTTCCGACTACTCGAATAATCTGTCATGTGCTCTAGACATTTCCACGCATCTCGGGGATTATTTGTATGGAAGTTCTCTTCGAGCTTTTCACCATAATCTTTTTTTGCTTCACTGATTTTCCGTTTCAGCCTATTTGTCAAGTCTTTAACAAGTTCACTGTCCCTCAGATGAAATGCCCTTTTCCTTTCTTTCAAAATCAATTTCATTTCTTTCGTGAACCAAGGCTTATTGTTCGGATAAATAGTAACCAATTTAGACTGAATGTGAAGATTCTCACAGAAGATGACATAATTGTTAATTGTATCTGTGAGTTCATGTATGTCGTCGCAGGCACCATAAAACAGTTCCCAATCCGTAATATCAAATCCCGTCTGCAGTAAGTCAACTGACGTATTGTTCCAAACTTGAACTTTCTTTTTTTCGCACTGATTGGACTTGATCCGTTGTTTGTATTTTGGTAACATGTGAACGGTGTGATGATCGGACGCTCCCAGTCCCGGTCTCACAAGAGATTTGTATGCATTTGGTATCGAACTGTAACATCTGTCTAAAATATTTCTTCCCCGTGTAGCAAAATCAACTAACTGATGATATTGGGGCATGGTATCCTCTAATTCACAATGATTGAAGTCTCCCAAAATAATAACCGGGGAATCAGGGGATCGCGTTTCAAGTTCACTCACTTTATCTTCGATGATCTGAATAGCTGTTACTTTATTTGCATCAGGGGGAATATATACCAACACAACGTGAACTTGTGGAAATTCTCGAGGGAGATAGAATGGTCGAAAAGAGAGAGACAAAAGTTCAATATCAGTACAGCATGTAGACGATCTTACAGTATAGTTGTTGCACCACTGTTTGTTTACAAATACACATATCCCACCTCCTCTCTTTTTGTTTGTTAATTCAAAAGAACGATCAAGCCTTTCTACATCAAAACCAGCTATATCAATATTGTTGGAATGAATGTCATTATTAAGCCACGTTTCTGTTATACAAATCAAGCTAGAGTTTCTATATTCGTGATCATATCTGACGTTAGCACGAAGTTCGTCCATCTTATTTACAATCGATCTCACATTACTGAGGGTGATCGTTGGTAAAGGTGGACGATGGCCCCTCATCCGTACCCTTTGTCTGACGCCTCCCCGTTTACCTCTACGATGTGAAGACGCCTGATTGGGTTGATCTCTTGTCGGGACCCAGTCGGGTATATTCGCTGGTCGAACCCTGGATAGCGGCTTGTTGGCAAGGTGAAGCATAAACTGGTGATCATATCGAATTGTAGGTGTACTCGGTTCATAATTACATCGACTTACTCGAAACGACGAAAAATACAACACGATGACAAATAACCAAGCGAAAGATACATGTCCAAGAAACATGATGAAACACTCCAAATGTAAACAGCTACTAACAGTGACACAAAAAGTGAAATTTTTGATGAAAAATGACAGACAAATTTGCATGTAAACCGGTCGCTACTGAGCAGCGCCCTCTAAACGTGAACATTTTATTGAAAAAATGGGTCAAAAAGTCCCCAAAATGCCTTTTTCCCCAAAATGGCTGAAAATAGGGTCTTTTCACGAATCTTGTTTTTCGCATAACTTTTGAAGTTGAACGAAAAATCCGTAAAAAAAAAAAACTGTGCTGTGTTTCTTTTCTGCCCCCCTATGATCCTCTGGAAATAATTTAAAGTAAAATAAACAAAACAAAGTTTCAAAAATGGTGTGCTATGCCTACTAATATAATGACCACCTAAGTGTCTGTTTGTATGAATTAAAAATATGTGCCAAAGGATTCTGGAAGAAATTGTGTAATTGCCGAGAAATAAGCAAAATAAGCGCGGATTTGGTCACTTCCGTCGCTGGGTCTTTATTCCAGCAATATCAATACACTGTCCCACGTGTGCCTATCTGTGTTGGTGATCTTCAGTGTGAACATTTTTCAGCGTAGATTTCAAGATTTCAGTTTATGTAACTGTACCAGATCTAGATCCTTGATGATATTCTGACAATTAAGCCTGGTTTTACAGACTTTCTCATGAAATCAGTGTTTACTGCAACTACTGGCATTTCTCTTTAATTTTGGCCCTTTTGCTTTGGCTGACAACAAGCAGCCGCGCAAAAAACAACAAACGGCTGCCCACGCCGTGGCCACCGAATCACAGGTTTAGTGCCGCCGGCGGTACCGGGTTAAATGCACTGCTTGCGCTGCTCGTGAAAAACTGCCAGTGCAGTGCACCGCGGCAGTAATTTTTCTACTACTTACAAAGTTATGGCTGAGGTAAATGTGTCGACAAATTTCAACAATCTGCTTTTATGCCCACAATGCTGTGATACAGTTTCAGCCTTTCAGGAACTCAAATAAAATCTTCTTTAAAGGACGAAATTGCGAAATTCTGTCAGTGGACAGTGCACAGCAATCGGGATATCCGGATATCGACGGTAAGACGGAAGTGGCGCTCTTGGTGCATAAATACCGGTATCCATCTCTAGATCGAGATTATTTTTTATCAAAACAATTTTTTTGTAATTGTAATTTGTAAATGGCAAAATACAAATGTGGCCTAGGACCTTACGTTTCCCACCTCGAAATTATTTGTTTGTCATCTTTCGTTCATCTCCTATATGAAATAAGTTCACATCGAATTATAATTCTAATTGATCATGACTAATTGTTTGCAAAGATCAAGGGATCAAAGCAGTAATATGATCTATATGATTATTATATTTTTGTTATATATTATCATCATCATCGTCATCCTCAGCGTCATCATCAATAGTACCAGGTATTGCTCTCGATCTCCTCCTCCCTCCAGGCGCGTAGCCAGGGGGTGGTGGGGGCGGTCGCCCCCCCCAAAAAAAAAAAAAAAAAAAAAAAAACGGGTTCCTGATTTAAAAAGAGGAAGGTATATAAAAAATTTGTGTCGTATTACATAAAAAAGTACAATATTTTTTTATCAAATTCTATCAAACTCATCATTTCCGTGCACATTTATCTCCTGTCCTGTTTTGCGCCCTCATGCAGTTTGAAATTTTGAATGAAACTTAAGTTTCTTTATAATTCATAGTGAAGCGCTTCAGAATAAGTAAACGAAATTAGGCATCCTTTTTTATATAATTTCAATAAATCACAAGTTTCAACTTTTTGCGCACTATTTACCTTGTAATGAAGTTAAATATTCTTAGAAAATCATTCGAATTAGAGCCGATGGGGTTTTGATCGATGGGGGTATTAGAGGTATCCCCGGGCATATCGAAAACTTGCATACAGTGTACCGGACATGTAGAAACATAGCAGACGACGTTTGCAGACCTCGCGATCATCGTATGACTAGTGGTGCAGAATGTTCCATTGCGGCTTTATGGGGGAAATAGCATTACAGAGGGATAAAAGGTCTTCACAAATAATGTTTCAGCGTTGATTCGCAATATGTTATGTCGATTTCATAAATTATCCTTACATTTAACACCATTTAAAGTGAAATGAATAAGTAAACTTAAATTTCAGACTTACCAATGCAGTGATAAGCTAGGATGCACCCCGTATACATAATGGACCCGTCACAACATTCAGAGACATATCCAACTTTCAGAGAATAAAATGGATTTTTGTTGGCAAAAATTATGGTATCTGATATATTTACATCCATAGTTCGGACTGACAAGGTATATATATTTATATATTCCTAATAAAATGTTCAGCACTGCAATGGAAAGAGGTAGAAAACCGCTGTGACTCAAACAACACACCGACGTACACAAAAGCTCTGTCTAGCCCTATGTGTTAAATGCACGTCGAGTGTAGTTTTGCTCTTCGGACATCAGTATCACAAAGAAAATCTCCTCTGATTTGATGATAAAAGTGCACTATTTTCTTATTAACCAATCTCCATGGTTCTTTCATGAGTATTCGCCTTACAATGTGCCCTTTATTATAATCTAGGCGGAAATTCTTGATACCATCACCCAACGCGATGTGACGACGGATGTTAACCACCCTTACTATAAAAATGTCCCCCTAACCCATTATCCCAATACATATTCCTGACTATGGATGGTTTTTAGTGATTTTAATGTAATAAAGTGCCATATTTCCCACCAATTGAATGTAAAAAAAATTACGGTCATCTGATAGAAGAAGTTATTAACATTCATTTCAGGGGGGCGGAAATTCTATCTGAATCAACGCTTGTACTTGACTCGATACACATTAGTTTGTGAAAAAGGGGTATGATGCAAGGGAATTCTGCGTGTTATAAGGGTGCGAGCGTGCAGCGAGGACCTTCTGTCCGCTAGTTTTCCATATGAGGTATCTGAATTTGATGAAACCCCGCCCTTATGAAATTTCAGAGTTTCATTGCTCTGCGCGGGGAAGAATATCTTCCTCCCAGGACATACACTTCTTCTCCTGTGTTTTGCAAGTTAAAGATATGCACTGTTGCTAAATTGTTTGTAATCAAATCTGATCTTTCAAAGGGAAGTATTCAATATATCTAATTAGAATACCCTTTTCTCGGGACCCTTTTCATGGCAAAATTGATAAAACGCTTTAGCTTCCGCGCTTCACGCGGGGTTATTATTATTTTAATTTCCTCCATTGTATTCCTTTTTTGTGCGTTCCCAATCACTTTTGAAAAAAAAGTTCATGAAAACAAGATTCAAAATCACAATGTAGTCAACTGAATTGAAGCTGATATAGGTACTAGAGACAAGAGAGACGGCTCCTTCATTTCAATTTACGAAACACCAAAAGCTTCGCGCGGGAGGGGAAACTCCCCCTAGCCCTCAGTCTGTACCCACCCCCATTATGGAGAAGCGCGCTCTGTAAGTGTTTTTTTTTGTGTTTGAAGTGTTGGCACGCTTTGCGTGCATTTACCGCCCCCTCCAAAATGAAATCCTGGCTAAGCGGTTGCCTCCCTCCCCCGGCCTCCTCCCCCCCCCCTCCCTCCATCCGATCATGAGAATGCCAGACAAAATTGATGGCCATTTTTTTTTACTTATTATAGAGGGAAACTACGATCCCCAAACTTAGACATATGTAATCCATTTTAGCAAACAAAAGAAACTTTGACCACATCAGACAGAATATCAGAAATTACCCCGGAAATTACTAGATTGAGGCTGTGTTTCTCATTTCAGGTGCATGTGGCTAATGTTTTCCTACGGAGAAGCAGATCACATATTCAATTAACTTTTTATGTATCTACAATAGGCCTGTGACTGTGTCATGTTGATTTTTAAAATCATATTCATATTTGTTTTCTTATCATCAAGAATCACAATTATATTTCTATACTAGTATTCTGCATCTGCGATCCGCTCATTTTCCTTTTGATTTGTCTTGTTAGGTTTACCATGATATAACGATCAATTCGACCTCGAGCCTCAAAAAAAGGATGGTAATTATTATGTAGTTATTATTATGTTCATAGACGTTTGGAACGTAACTTAAATTTGCCTTTATATTTGAATTCTACTTAACGTCTTTACAATCTTAGATCAAGAGAGAATGTGTGTGTATCGTTAAAGGTGAGACTTCGAGATTCGACGGCCTACTGAGCTCCCGTCTCGCAGGTCGCTTAGGCATTCAACTACCGGTACGAGACCGCTGGAGGCGCGGAGCTCCGGCCAGGCCTGCCATCGCTCGGGGCTGCGTGAACCCAGCGAAAACGGGGGAGTGCCTCTGGGGCCCGTTTCTCAACACCGTCATAAGTCTAACTTCTTGACTAAATCGGAGATAGTGAGCTACTTGTCCGCTAACCGTTTCACGAAGCCCTTTTTACCAAGATCGGGTACAACAACCTCACTAAATATTTATGACATCTCGGAACCTGTCACAACTTCATTCTTAAAGGGGAAGTTCACCCTGAAGAAAACTTTGTTGCAAAAATAGCAGAAAAAATGATAAAAAATATTAGTGAAGGTTTGAGGAAAATCCGGTAAAGAGTAAGAAAGTTATTAGAGTTCAAAGTTTTGCATTTGTGACGTCATAAACGAGCAGCTGTCCCATGTGTTGTGTAATATAAAATGCATTAATTTCAAATTTTGCATGGTTCCTGATGACTTAATTTTCTTTTCTATTCACGGTCGGGTGTGAAATGATTTCTCTATTGATATACAAAAGGTACAGCGAAAACCATTATCAATTTTCTGAGAAAATGACATTTCATTGATTTTTTACCATTTGCTATGTAGGAATGCTGCTCGCATATGACGTCACAAATCAAATAATTGAAATTCTAATAACTTTTTAATTATTTGATGAATTTTGCTCAAAGCTTCGGCGATATTTTTTATTATTTTTTCTGCTATTTTTACAATAAAGTTTTTGTCAGGTTGAACTTCCCCTTTAATGACGTAGTGGCATCACGTGGGTAGACTCACTTGTTCACCGCTACCCTCTGGCCTGTGGAGAATCTACAGGTAGGATTATGGTATGCCAAGGTTGTACAGAGCACACACTTTAAAAAAATCATTAAAATATCACTTTTGTGACCAAAATTACTAATTTCCATACAGTTGCAATTTATTTTTCATTAGTAACTTGGGAATAATTTTTGTATTCACCAGAGCGCTCAAAAACTTGAATTTTGGGCACATTTTTTAGTACGCCCTCTATAGGTGATAAGTAATATGGCAAGAAAATTTTCATTTTTTTATCTCTATTTTTAATTAAGAAAAAAATAATTTAAAGAATCAAATTTAAATAAGAGTCAAGTTGTATGAATAATATGTGTAATAGAAACTGCCAGTGTAAAAAATTCAAGCATTTTCCCCAAAGAAAAAGAAAATAAGCCAAACATTGCCACCCTTATTTTGCCACACATGGAGATATAAGTGAGAACAAGGTTTATATCATAACCTTTATATCATAACCTTGTTCATTGAATGAGTGGGTAGACTATGACATGCAAAATAATCTTACGTAATCAATCAAAGATGTTGAAATTACATCAAAAAACAAGTTGGATAATGCATTCTATGATCATTGTAATACGAAGACTGTTGGTAATACTAATACCCCACCAAACCATTCATTTTGCAATAGTAAAATAATTTATTTGATAAAGATTCTACCACATCAGGCCATCCATAAATGGACTCGTATTTGTCGTTTTCAGACCCCTATTAACATTTTGATAAATTCTATCTCTAATTTATACATAGAATTTGTCAAATAGTAAGTTTCAGTATCTAAGATTTAAAAGAAAATTGTTAAACTATATTTTGATGATGTTTGGAATCGTAAAATACTGTATAATTATCATTTTACAACGAAAACCGTTATGGTTTTGCTTTCGTAAACTATTAAACTGGATATCCCGGGGGTACCCATCTCAACGTCCACATGTGATTTTTAGTCACTCACGAGATCAATTATTCATAATTCCATTTTCTCAGCAATTGAATGCTCAAGACTTCATGGTCTAAGTATGTATGGTGCATAATATACCTGTGCTATTAATATACTTAAAAGATGAAATTCCCAATTCATCACAATATTTGCAATTTTGTTATAATTTTTCTTTGTGAAAATTTTGCTATTTTGTGACTAAGGCTACGTCTCGTCTGCTCTTTTTACCGATAATATCGATATCAATGTATTTTAGTTAGGAAGCCTTTCGAGAAACGGGTTTAGTAAGATTGGAACTAACTCCGTGGTTGGTGGATAAAGATATGACTAACTTGTCCAGGTGTTGAGAAACGGGCCCCAGGAAGCCCTGGGGCCTGTTGCATGACGAGATGAGCGATACGTAGGAACGTCCTAGGACCATTCTTCCGAGATAGGAAGATTGGCGACAAATCAGCGCTTTCCGTTTCACGAAGGCAATTTTGTCTTCCAAGTCCGCGACATCTTTTGATATCGATAGTATCGGAAAAATATTTAGTCTCCATCGTCACCTGAACCTTTTATTTCGGAATGACAACTTTTTATAAAATCATTTATTTCAATAAAAGGAGATCAAATGATGTTTTATTTATTACTGATTGTAGAATTGATGTATGGAGCTTACTTTATGAGGTAAAAAGAGAAGAAACTTTAAAGATTCACAAACATAAATGAATAAAATTGAAATTTTCATTGTTTACCTTACTTAGAATACGGTGTCCTTTTAGAGACACCTTTCATTGATATTTCAACGAAAGAGACCCTTGTCCGATATAAAAATTGATTTAACTAAGTAATTTCGACATTTTGTTAGTTCAATATTCTGCATTTTTATAGAATGCTTATTTTCATATAATGATAATTTTGTAAATTATGCGTTAATATGTTATTTGTTGAGGTAAAAATATGGTTTGAAAGGGGTAAACAAAATCAACAGTGTCTGATTGTGTGAGACTAAAAAGGAAAATATGAGAGGCTGCGTGTGAAACTTCTAATTTATTTATTGTATTTGCCAGATATAACGCAAGAAATACTAATTTGACTGTTTAGAGTATAAACATACCCCATTTGCATGATGAGTAAACGATGACAAGAAAAATATGAACATTACTGCAAACATGGCCAAGTGAATAAAGTAGTGCTTTGCAATAATAATTAAAACACAGAAAAGGTTGTGCAATCTGAAATGGAAAAATACTGTCAGAAATCATGCTAAAAATTACAACGATCATATAAAACGTTGGTCATATTTAAAGTTGATCACTTAATTTATGGAAGTTTATATAAGAATATAAGGTTTAAGAATATATATGTTCAAAATTTCAACGGTAACGAGTAGAGACTACCGCGATTTCTTTAACATGACATAGGAGCCGAAAGGGGCCTACCCTACCATTTAAAATGCGCCTCTTCCATAATCTTTTCTTTGATGAACTTATCTTCATTTGTAATGATTGTGATGGATTCGTATATAAGCTAGGCCTAGTCTGTATCTTAAATTCAATTAGCTATTTTGTTACTGCAGGAGTTTGTTTTGTTTCACTGCTTCACATCTCAAGTTATCCCAAATCCAAGTATTGGTTTTCATTGATTAAAATTAATCTCATAAAAAATAATGAAAATGAAATAAAAATATGAAATGATTTAGCATGTTTAACCTCTTAGTTTTGTATCAAGTGTTTTTTTGCTGAGCGTTATATTAACACGTTTTTTCCTTTCATAATTTCTTTAAAGAAATTCGTTTTCATGTTGTTTAATTATCTATCTATAATGAGAAAGCATGATGGGTCAGAGAGAGTGCCGCCCATTTTGATAAATCAAGTTTGTTTTGTTTTAAATAGAAAAGTGGTGGGGATAGGGCGGAGGGAGAATAAAAGAAAACATATTTTAAAAAAATATTTGGGCCTTCATCAACCCCGGAAAAGTTAAAATGACATCCGTTTTTGGTCGTCTTGTCGACCTGAAATTGATGACAACTAGCCCTCATATAAAAAATAACTTGGCGCCATCCTAGATAAAATGCATCATCAACCCCCTAAAAAATATGTTTAAAGGTGATATGTCAGTGTGGCTTGCCGTAAACGCATTTTCTCTCACTGCCGACGGTGGCGGGCGGTGTGCAAAGAAGATCATGCCTACATAGGACATGTCTGGAGGTGTCTTTCCAAGGACCATTCTTCGTATCGCCCAAATCGGCTTTGTGAAACAGTTGAGCGATATCTCGTTCTTACGTAGAATGGTTCTACGAAAGACCATTTCATGCAACAGGCCCCTGAATCTGAAATGAGGGTCTAAGGAACTGACCACAAGGGCAAATAGGCTAGCATAGCGGTAGTGAAGACGGGGGGATCCTTTTTACAATAAGCCTGCTCCAAAGCCCCTGATTTTTGTCTCGCCTGCAGCACATACCTACCACTTTTTGGGTCTATTAGATTATTAAATTTATTACAAAACTGTGTCACAGTTGAATTAAGCATTTCCTATCTTTTATTTTTCTTTATTAGGCAACGTGGCTTGATCAAGCGATTGGAATGGGACTGTTGTCCTTTGCTGGAATGGTGTTTGTCTACTATACATTTTGGATCATTGCTTTAGTAAGCATTATTTCATCAGTATTCTATTTATTTCAATTTGTTTGTGTATTATTTGTTTCAAATTATAACACCATGGTTAAGTAGTCAGCCCACCTGCATGATTTAAAATCAATGCCCATATAAAGCACCATATGTGTGATATTAGGCCTTCTGTTATATCTCTTACATACCGATACAGCATCAACCTTCTTGGTGACATCTGAGTGAAATGTGATTAGTTTATAGTCAAAGGAAGATGTAATGGTGATCATGATTCTTATCATTTATTTTTCCTTGAAACAGCCATTTGTTGAAGAGGACCAAGTAATTCATCAGTTATTTCCTGCTAGAAAGTATGCCGTAATTATTCCATTTGCTGTTGGTGGTTTTGCTCTTTTATGTATTGGTGAGTAGAAAGGCTTTCCCTATTCAGAATAATAGTAATAATAACCAAGGAACTTCACACATTAAAGTCCAACCCACTCCCTCGGAAGCCATGTTTTGATTCCTCCAGGTTTGTGATTATCTGGATTTTCTTGCAGAATGATCATGCAGAAGTGGGTCAAATACTGTACAGTTATTATGGGGATAGTTAAAACTGCCATGATAAAATTTCTGGACACAATGCCTGTATTATGGGGTGCATTTCATGAAAGGACTTGTCAGACAAAACTTCCGAGAAGTCCAGTTTTATCGGACAGTTGCCATAGTAAGAGTGCTTCTTAGCCAATCAACATCAAGGAAAGTTGTCTGATCCGACGACTTGTCGGCCAAAAAATGTTTATGAAATGCTCCCTTAACTTTTAAGTCATGATATATAAACTCAAGTGCTGACATTATGGGAAACTGGAAATGTCAACAACTCAACATTGTGGTTTACCATATCTTATTGAACCTGCAATGTCAGAGATAAGTGTCACAATTGGCTATCCATAGTTAAACCACAACTTTACACCAGTCAACAGAGATTATATTGAATCCCGGTACATAAATATAAGTCAATATGGCTGTGGTGTTTATACTTTTATATGTTTACTATTCAAATAATTTGTTTTAACAAAATTAATCTTTATGGTTTTCCAATGAAAGTTAGATATGTGTCAGGGTGCTACATAACTTTTTAAAAGCACTTGCCCAGTCAGGCAAGTAAATTTTCAAATAGTTGGAATATACCGGTACTTGCCCCAAAAATCCTTGAAAAAAAAGTTTAACCTCTTGAATAGAAAGTTTTGCGGTTTTATAATTAAACCATTGACCCTTTTCTCTCTTTTGACATGAACTAATCTACCTTCTTAATGCATTTCTTTTTCCGAAGTGATTTTATCTTTCCTGCCATGACCAAAATTAGGGTCAATATCATATCGACCCTAATTTTGTTCATTCTACTATGAGAATGGGCAAGTAGTTTTGGTCTTTACTTCAAAACACTTGCCCGACTCTAACTTTTACTTGCCCCGGGCAATCGGGCAAGTGCTTATGTAGCACCCTTTGTGTATATGAAAAGTATATCTAGTTTTTAAATCTTGCTTTGCTTTGCCTTCTATAATGTACCTAGTATGGTTCCATGACATTTGCTCCAGCGACAATTGCTCTGCTCTAAAGTCCGCACACTGATTGAATGACCAACTTCAGCCTTGGGTTTAACACTATAACCTACCCTAAACCTAATATAAAACCCTATTGCAACCCTAACCCTACATCTCAGACAAAATTACGTTTGGAGCAATTTTCACAGGAGCAAATGTCACCACCTAGTACGTATATGTACCTACAAATGTGCCAATCGAGTTCATTTATAAAGAGAGTGATTGGATGGGGAAACCATACTATTAAATTATCTGATTCTAACAAGCTATTTTACTTTTTCTTTTCAGGTAACTTCATTGCATTTGTATCATTCTTCAAGAAAGCAAAGAAGTCATAGGCTCGCATACAGTTATATAGCAGATGTAGATTATTGTTTATTGTTAGTTTCTTCTTCTTACTTACTAAGGTAGCTATTTAAATTGTTTGAACTAAATATCTCACGGGTACTTTAAAGGCAATTTCGCATCGATGATATCCAAATATCAGTTGATGTACAACTAAGTCTAATACTGGATGATAACACCAAAATTATTGTAGTATTTAAAGTCGATGGTAAAAATGATAAAATACATTTAGCATCTTTTTCATATAGTCAATTAAAAAAAAAGAAATTTTCCATACTTGTGCCCTGCCCTTTCTTGCCTATCCAAGGGCGTGGTATGAAGGTTAATGATTACTTATGTATTTAGAGTAGAAGAATGTAGTAAAACTTAAAAGATAAATGTGATTACAACTTCAGATTTCTTGCAATATTGCATTCAATTCTTCACAGCAATAAATTGTTACAGATTTTGTGTTTGATATATATTTATATGACAAAAAAGTTTACTGCATTTCTGGGTTTGCTGTTGAAATCATTCCCTGATGTTATTGATATTATTTTTTTGTCATTAAAAGTAGGTTTGTAATGGTTACTACTGACTTGTTCAGTTGACCTTAGGTCATAGTCATTGATTTCAACCTGAGAGTTGGGCCTGTTGCAGAAACAATTGCATTAAAATGCAGCTTTTAAAAAAAAATCCACATGGGTGCTTATAGTTTGTTAAAAATCAAGTTGCATTGTGTTTTTAGGTGTAATCAATTGCAATTATTTCTGCAACAGGGCCACTAATGTATGAATGATCATTGTTCACTGTAAGCTGAGCTGAAGTGCTCTAGCTCTGTAATATAAATGATGTACCAAGGATCTTAGATGGACAGGGGCAGACTTAGGATTACATGAGTCGGGGGGGGGGGGGGGGGGCAGAAAAATGAGTAATTCTGTTTTTCAAAGATTTTTCAACAAGCAAAAAACCATTTGAACAATTATACTCATCAAATAAATACTCAACACTCATTTACTTTAAATTCCCTTCTGAGAAAAACTGGAAATAAAGTTGAAGTGGGAGGGTCTTCACTCAGAAAAAGTTGCCTTTTTTATATCCTTCCCATTTCCAACACTATCCATCCTCTTGGTCTGTGCTCAAAAGCAGATTGGGGGGGGGGCACTTGCTCACCTTTATTGATGACCTAGGACCTTTTTTAAGGAGGGTGTTTTTGTTTGTCAATTTTTTCGAACTAAAGTGCCCCCCCCCCCCCCCCCCGATTGGTATTAAAGGAACTTGAAACCCTTGGAAAAATAGCTTGGATAAAAACAGAAAAATCAGATAATAATAAAGATCAGTTAAAGTTTGAGAACAGTTGGTAAACCAATGAGATAGTTAATGGGATTTGATTGTTGAGATCATTTATGCTATCAAGGTCCTCATATTGACAATGGGATTAAGATTTGTGATGTCACAAAAAAAAACTCTTCAGTTCTAACACTGAAGATATACCCCCCAAACATTTATTTTGGGCTCATTCTAATAAGATAACTCATGTTTATGATGTATTTTGTGGAACCTCATGTTGGTGCATTGTGATCTAGTGGTTCTGACTCTCGCCTTTCAAACAGAGGGTCGTTGGTTTGAATCCCAGCCATGGCGTGTTTTCCTTCAGCAATTTTATCCACACTGCTGCACGCGACCCAAGTTAGGTAAATGGGTACTGGCAGGAAGTAATTCTTCAAATAGCTGTGCGCACCAGAATCGCTAGGCTAGCTTAGCCGGGGTAATGTACATGTAGGAGCACCTTGAGCACCTAGCAAGGTGGATACGTGCCCTATACAAATCCTTTATTATTATTTATATCATTGTCTCGCCCACCAGAGGTGAAGGCGAGACTTAGGGATCCAAATGTCGTCCGTCCGTCCGTTACAAACCTGTAATGACACATAACTCCCAAACCGTAAGTCGCTTTTCAACCAAACTTGGATGGTAGATGGACTTGGGGGACCTGCATGTTATGCTGCAGTCTGAGGTCATATGGTAAGGTCAAAGGTCATTTTCAGGTCAACGTTAAAGTTTACATGCAAGACTCTCTTATGGCACCTAACTCCGCAACCGTATGTCGCTTTTCAACCAAACTTGGATGGTAGATGGACTTGGGGGACCTGCATGTTATGCTGCAGTCGGAGGTCACATGGTAAGGTCAAAGGTCGTTTTCAGGTCAACGTTAAAGTTTACATGCAAGACTCTCTTATGACACCTAACTCCACAACCGTAAGTCGCCTTTCAACCAAACTTGGATGGTAGATGGACTTGGGGGACCTGCATGTAATGCTGCAGTAGGAGGTCACATGATAAGGTCAAAGGTAATTTTCAGGTCAACGTTAAAGTTTACATGCAAGGCTCTTATGACAAGTGTTATTCCATCCCAGTCATTTCACAATATAGTTTCGATATAATTCTCTTGCGTGCCCTCGCAAATCACGATATTTCTGGTTATTTTCATAAGTGGGCAAGACACAAAATTGCATTTGCCTTTTTTTTTACATGTCCTGATCTACCTGATCAGGACACCTGATCTACAGGTAGACATGAACAAAGCAGCAATTTAAATAAAATATGTACAAGTGATGGGAAGTGTGACATGCACACATCTTGGTCACATTGCCAATTTGAGGATTTCTATAACATTAGTGATCTCAACATTCAAATGCTCTCAACTTATTGTTCATTCAATTTTCCTTCAACTTATTTGGTTTCAAGAGTTTCATTTTCTACTATAACAATTGTTATATTCATTGAGATCCAACATGAAAGCTATATTATGAATCTGATGTTAATATTGTTTTGTGTAGAGATCCAATGGATGAAAGAAAATTATTTTCAATAAGATGTTGTGTCAGGCCTTGTATGAAATTTAAAAGGAATGAGAATGAAATACAATGTTAATCTAATGTACAAAATCATGCCTTTAAAATGTGAATATTTTAATTAATAAAATTTTGTCAAAATAATAATATATGCCTAAGTGTTTCAATGATTTGTGTCTTAAATTATTTTTACCATTCCTCAATCAGTGTTGCTTAAACAAATTACTGTCACCTGTGTGTCACATGTATAATAATTTGTTAAAAGGACAACTCTTACAATGCTGAATATTATTTTCAGAAATCAAAACAATCGGGGGCATAAAAATTTGTAGGGAACAGTTATACTCATGACTCCAACTAGAACATGTTCTAGTGCTAAATTATTTTTTTTTAGAATACTAACAAGTCCACTCCTGCAAAAAGTTGGTTTAAATAAAGAGAGGAGAAAAGGCCCACCATAACACTGAGAATTTCAATAAGATCGGATATATTTCTATAAAAAAAAATATATCACTTTGAAATTCTGCTTATTTTACAAAACGGTTTTGCAAATCTGTAACCAATGACGTTACCCACTCGCTATTTCTTTAACAATTAGATAAATGTATTAAGAAGTATGGAAGAATTTGATTTGTTCCTCATTACTATGTGAAACAAAGTTTGATATGGGATTTTTATTTCTTCTTGAACGGAATTGCCATTGCTGTAACCTTTTTAAGGGTGTTATTGTCTAATCTGCAAAAAGTGAAATATTGTAATTAAAACATAAAGATAGAGCATCATTATAGCTCTCTTATTTGCATATTACTGCGTTGTGCATATAAATCTTTGTAGAAAATGAGTGAAAGTGACTTATTTTGACATCTGCTTTTTGATGACATTTTCAGCATTGTTTGATTTTGCTCTATATATTTACTCAAATCAAATTTATGTTGAGGTGGACTTGCAAACATAGACATTTGTTTTAAGTTTTTATTTCAAAAGGAGCCAATTCTATGGGAATTAAAATCTGATGTAATGATTTTTATCTTAAATTTGAAAATAATTGCTAGATATCTAAAAGATGATCGAAATATCATACTTATAACAAAACAATCAGGTAAAGTTGAAAATCCATGAAATGTGAATGTTACTATTAAAAAACAGCTATGATGTAGGCCTTAAGAAGATGAAACGAATATAAATTCTCAGAATTTGCATACAATTTTGAAATAAAATTTGTCCTCTTTTGAAATTAAACTGCTTCCCATTGACATAGCTCTTTCTGGGTAAATCACTATCTGTAGCTTTCTGATCTTATCACTAAATATGTAAGATAAGCGTTTAAAGTGTAAACTTAATCATTTAAATGGATGGTCCGGGCTGAAAATATTTAGAAGTCACTGAGCAAAATGCTGAAAATTTCATCAAAATCGGATAACAAATAGTTGAAGTTTAAAGTTGAGCAATATTTTGCGAATGACAGTCGCCATGAATATTCAGTAGGTGGGCTGATGATGTCATATCTCCACTTTCCGTTTTCTTATGTAATTACATAAAATCATAATTTTTTATTCATTATTACATACTTGTGTGAATAATATGTCTCCTTATAATGAAATAAGTTGCAGCAATAAATATCTAATGCATTAAATTAGTTGCCAATCCAATTTTTCTAGTTCTTGGAGGAAAAAATTTGAATAAACCTAATTTCATTTCATAAAATACAAAACAACAAGTGGAGATGTGACATCATCAGCCTACCTAATGAACATTCATGACGACTGTTTTCACAAAATATTGCCAAACTTTAAAATTCAATAACTTTGTCATTTGTTATCCGATTTTGATGAAATTTTCGGCATTTTGCTCAGCTTGGACCATGCCTTTAATACTAAGAACTAGGGCTAGTCCGTAAATAAACCCAATTTCAAATTTTTACAAACAATCAGCGGTATTGCAAAAAGTTTCAAATGACCACGCTACACTTTAGCAACACTGAAAGGTTAGATAATACTCGAATTGTTATTTCAAATTATTGAAGGACAAGTCCACCCCAGCAAAAACTTGATTTGAATAAATAGAGAAAACTTCAGGGGCCGCGGAACCGGGGGGGCTGGGGGGCTTCAGCCCCCCCCCCCACTTTTTCCAAAATCGTGTACAAAAACGTAAAATTGACCATATGATTGTGATTTTTAGCATGGTCAGCCCCCCCACTTTTGGCTCAGCCCCCCCCACTTTGAAAACCGTTCCGCGGCCCCTGAACTTCAACAAGCATAACACTGAAAATTTCATCAAAATCGGATGTAAAATAAGAAAGTTATGGCATTTTAAAGTTTCGCTTCATTTCACAAAACAGTCTCGGTCGGTATGCAAATGAGGAACTGATGACATCACTCACTATTTCTTTTGTATTTTATTATACGAAATATGAAATATTTTTATTTTCTCGTCATTGTCATGTGAAATGAAGTTTCATTCCTCTCTGAACACGTGGAATTCCATTATTTCAACATTTTGTGCTTCAGGCAAGGAGGTCCTAATCGTCAAATTCGTAAAAATTAAAATATTGTATAATTCAAACAATAAAATCCCGACAATGAAGTTTAGTACGACTGTAAAGTCAGATTGCAAGAAAAAGAGAAAAACATCCATTTCGTCATAGGCCTATATACTTTTAGTCGTCTAACCCTACCCCCCCCCCCCCCCCCCATTAAGAGAGAATGTTAACTCTTGAATTTTTAAAATTGTGCACGAAATCAGTTTCAATTTCACCTTTAAAAAAAAGAGAAAAAGTGCCTTCATTATATCCTAGTCGCTAATTACATGCGTTATATGTATTTGAAAAATGTGCCACCCTATCGCTCTCTATCCCTTTGTGACATATGACCCCCCCCCCCCCCCCTCACTAATTGAATTAAATTTTCTGATATAATTTTTGCCACAAACCTACACCAAGTTGTTGTGTATCCGGACAATCAAATTAGGTCATTTGAAAAATTTATCATGCAAAGTTTCATCAATTTTTAGTACAAATCTTAGGAAATATTATAGAGTCCCCTCCGCCCCCCCCCCCCCCCCCTTCATCCTACTATACTACTTGTTCGTTTTCTACGTGCGAAATCCAGCTACTAGCTATCCATTACGCATGCGCGTTTGTTTCGCAACATCCACATGATGCATGTAGATGTTGTGGACATCGACTTTAGGCATCACGTCGAAATAGTATTAATTTGTTGTGAATCGTTCTGCTGATTTCGTTTTTAGACAAGGTAAATATCATATTGCATCTGAAAAGCGTGTCAGGTCAAGATTTGCGTATATATGTATGGTGAGTGTTCAGGGGTTTTGAGATTTCGGCGCGAGTTTGCTTCGGCTCGCTTTCACTTCAGTTTCATCAAATTCAATTAGGCCTACGGTACCGTACTGTACCGGGTATCGGTATTAGACTTTACCGTCAGTAGATTCGTCTCGGTCCCCGCAACGTCGGGGGCATGGTCAGTGAAGGATGCGCCGAAGAAAACTGCTGGAAGCTGCAGCCGGGGGGATTTCCAACTCCAGCCCAGGTCCAGGACCAAGCAAGGCAAGAGTCCAACTCCAAGCAAAAGCGGACATTGTCCAAAATTGTATTATATTGGCTCTTTTTCATATTGGATCATTTTTTTCTATCAAAACTGATCATAATGGAATTTCATACAAAACAATTAGCCACAGCCACAGGCCACACAATCATTTTTTGGGGATCTTTTTTTATAATTACTAGCCTAGGCCTAGCCTAGATCTAGGAGAATCCAAAGACCAAACCATACAAAAATTCTATAACATGGGTCTAGTCTAGATCTAAGCCTACATATATGCATATATATTTTTCTTATTTTCAATATAACGGAAAAGTAAGTAGAAAACTATTTCATATTTTGTAAAATTTTCTTTTGGATAATCTGAACTGAAGTCATGAAGGGTATCAACTAGGCCTATCATATTAACTTGCAACTCATAGTCGTACAATACTACAAAGATTCTTTGTAATTTGATTGGTTGAAAATGAAAGCCATGATTGTTTTTATCCATTTTGTGCTGCGTGCAAATTTAATTTTTCCATTGCACGGCGAAAGTGCAATTTTTATTTTTCCATTGCAAGGTTGAGCTTAGGGTAGTTGGACAGCTGGCAGCCGTCTGTTTCGAGAAGTTTTTTAACATTTGTAATTTTTTTTTAATTTCTCCTCATACACAGATGGCTCGCGATCTTGCAGCCGCCATTAGGGGGTTAACAATGCAAAATCCCCTCGATGGTGCTCATCGATTTTTGTCTTGATTTCATAAAAATATATAAGAAGAACTTTACCAAATAGAGATTATTATTTTGTTTTAGCCTGAAATGCACCAAAACGGGGAAAAATTGAACTTAAAAGGAATAAAAACAGTGGCTGTCACTGTCGGGCAACTTCTACTTCCCTGCTTTATCCAACTTAATGCATAAATATATGGCAATTGAGTCCCTGTACAAATCGATTTGGAACTCTGTTGGTCTCTGTATAAATTGGTGAGTGGAGCCAATGGATTTCAGCGGAACGACCAATATAAGTAAAGTTTGCTGTGAAAGAATGATATGACTCTTTCACAGCAAGTTTAATCATTCCCTTTAATCAATTTTTTCAGAGTTTTTCAAAGTTTCCTATTATTTCATTGTCAGAAGATGGAGTTTATCCCCGAGGAAACATACTATGGTAAGAGTGGAGTGAAGTTGCTTCGTTTACGGACAGAAGGAAAAATTCATCACATCAAGGAAATAGAGGTTGACGTCCATCTTACCCTCCGCTCCAAGAAAGATTTTGAAAGAGGCGACAATTCAGATATCATTCCCACTGATACACAGAAGAATACTGTTTATGCCCTTGCCAAATTAGTTGGGGTGAGTTTATTCATTCATTTCACATTGTTTAGTCATTGGGTGTTTCCAGAAACCTGATATGCCTTATCGCACTTTGTGAAGCCCCTATTTTCACATTCATGTTTGTACAGGCAGAATTTTCATTCTCTAAGTGGTAATTAGGAGATGCATGGTCAAATTCGATATTGCACTTGAGTCTCTTTGATTTATTGCTGGTTTAATTGTCCTTATTTTCGTTTTGAAATCCTTTATTTGGTGAATTTTAAAGTGGAGGGGGGGGGATTGTGATCTCTAAGATGTGTATTTTGATTCATGAATATTGTAATATTATGTTAGTGACATTTGGGGTTACTATCACACTTATTTGGTGTAAAAGTTCTTGTCTTATCTTTAAATCTATACCAGTTGTGGTGATAATCTCAAAATGAAATCAAATAGAATCCGATAAATTGGCCACCCAAGTGTTTGTGTTGATATGTGCCAAATGGTTTTGTTAATTCTGTGAAATAGTAAAATAACAGAGCTGCTCAAGTCAGTTAGAGGGTCTTGTTTCAAGCGCTGATGATATACCCCCACATGTGCCTATCTTTGTTGGTGACAAGTTTGATTTTATTTTGTCTTCAGCTTTATGATTTTAGAGACTTAGTTTACAAATGTGAATGTATCAGAATAACCAGATCTAGGTCTGCGATGATATTATGACAATTGACCTTGATTTTATACTTTCTCATGAAATCATTCTTTGCTGCAGCCTACAACTCCATTAGTTCTCATTAACCCAGATTAATTGATGATATAAACTTGCTTGTTGCCATGACCTCTTAGGTGCGATCTCCTGAGCAGTTTGGACAGGCGTTGTGTCGTCATTTCCTATCGTCATTTCATCATGTCATGGCTGTACGTGTCCACATAGAGGAGGCTCCATGGAAATGCATCACACAAGGAGGACAGGAGCATGTCCATGCCTTTGTCCTGGAGAAACAGTGCATAAGGTTTTGCGATCTACTTCAACAACGAGGAGGTAAATAGATCAGGCAAAAAATTCTCTCTTTTTTAAAATAAATTTCTCATGGGCCACTTTTCATAACTTGCTGCCTTAATCTGCATTTTGGATAATTTTAAATATTGCAATGAATGGGGATTTCCAGGGCTACTTTTTTTAGTTTCCAGGGCTCTAACCCCTAGCCCCCATGTAATTTCTTCCCTATAAATTGTAATAGATTCATCAGCAACTCTTGTTTCAGTCCAGGATTGTGTTTCATATAGCTATTCATAAACGACTGGAACCTCTTCTTAGGTGGTACATAGGGATATCATTTAGAACAAGGAAGGGTCACCAGTCGTGTGTAAAGTCATTCATAACTTACATACAGCTTTATGAAACGGGCCACAGGGTTGTAGGGACAGTGATTTTCCGTTTCTAAAAATTGCCTTTTCCGTTTCAGAAAATCTCAAATTCCGTTTCAGCATGTCTGAAAACGGAAATTCCGTTTCCCCATAGACTTTGTGTACAAGAAAAATTGACAATTCCGTTTACATAGAAAACCAATACGCAACGAGTAGCGATGTCAAAATGCTAGCGCTGCTCAAAATATGCATCTACCAATGTACTAACATCGCTTTAAAATCCATATTAATCAAAGAGATTCGAGCTCATAAAATAATTAGGGAAACACAATCAACATGAATATATTCTCACCTTTCATAATATTAGCATTATTTTATTGTTAAGTGGGATTTTATCGCGGATTTGGGGACTTTTCGGACATCGTTTTGAGCAGTCGACGACTTCCGAATATCCGCCATTTTGGATTTGATGAATCACCATGATCATTATATTATGACCGAACGTAGAGGGCAGCAACACACGGCCGGATTCTGCCTTCTATGCGGACGTAAGTGTAAACAAATTTGGATACGATCGAGTGATGGAGAGGCTCAAGTGTAGTTACGATGTGTTGATTGTCATGATTGTTGTTGCAAAGTGAGATCGTGTTTTTTCGGTTGATATTCGTATTTTGTTGAGGATTTGGGATTAATTTCTGTTGCTTTTTTTGTGCATTTTGAGAAAAAACATGTTTTCAGTGATTTTCCGTTTGAAAAGCCACTTTCCGTTTCAAACAGCCGATTCCGTGAATTCCGTCCGTTTTCCGCGATCGCGGAAAATCACTGTCCCTAGGGTTGCGTTTAATATAGCTATTCATAAACAACTGGAACCTGTTCTTGAGTGCTGAGAAAAGATACTGAATTTTTTGTTGACTTGCTGATTGTAATTTTGATAATAAATTTTTAGGTTTTAGATTTATGGTGTTGCGTATGTAGGTGATCTCATGGGTTTTTTTTTACAGTTCTGTCTTATTCATTGTCTAAACCCCATCAAATATTCACCTCTGCTTTGCTATTTATTTTTTACACATACATGTAAATACCAAGGTTAGATTCCTCTTTAAAATGCGTAAATAATTATACCAGAGTTGCTAATTTTCCGGATTTTTCCGGAATTCCGGATTTTTTCCTTTGCTGAAAAATATTCCGGGAAAAAAAAATCGATTGTCAAAGTGAAATCCGTAAAAATTTCCCCTCCAAATCTTGTCACGGAGTTCGCTACGGAGAGCGCAATTTCAATTTTGGATGGCCAATTTGCGCAGACGGAAAATTATTAGCGTTGTGCGCAGCATGAAGTTTAGTTGGTATTATAGAATGGATGAGAAAATCCCTGCAATCTGATTGGTTGAGAGCTATGCAAGAATTTTTACTGGGCTGCACGAACGATATCCCGATAATCAAAACGATATCCACTGTAAACAAGCTATCGCCCGAAAAGGTCATTGTGATGTCATCGCGCATGTACTGTTACGCTTGTTTACGTCAAAATTTTGAATTTTCGATCAAGGCAGAATGAATCAAATAAAGGATGCAAAATGATCTGTAAGTACAAATACGGTACCGTAATTGTCTTAGGGATTAAAACTGCCCGCATACTCGTTAGTTGAGAAGTACAGACATACGATCTAATGTTAGATCTACTGCCCTGAGCTGTGAACAGCCAAATTCTCCACTGCACTGCAGGCCCAGCCCCAGGCAGCTGCAAGCACTGGCCCCCGGCGCGGCCCGGGCATACACACACAGCTATTGGAGGTCGGAGGCTGCCTCAAGATCTTGTCAATGCAAAGCTGTATTTGGCATTTTGGGTATAATAATGCCTTTGTGCCAACATATTATGCAGTTAAGCCCAAATTTATGTTGTCCAGGGTTATCAATGTGTCTGCATTACATTTTGGAATCTTCATGCATCTGGTAAATAAATCATGCGTCCGGTAAATTTTTTCATGCGTCCGGTAAATTGAATTTACCGGACGCATGAAATTATCATGCATCCGGTAAATCATTAATTTTTGTATTTTATTCAATAAATTTTTTCCATTCTATAAAACAGATGATGCATGGGTTTCTTTCGTGGGTCAGTGGAACTGTGTGCACGCGGTAACTTTGGCATTATGGTCTAAACCCACTCGGCTGCGCCTCGTGGGTTAAACCATGCCAAAGTTACCTTGTGCACACAGTTCCTACTGACCCACTCTAACCCATGCATCATTTGTATACTGTACTTGGACGGTACGCGCGAGCAATACTTTGTAGCAGTTGCAAACGCCGCTCTATACCCTGCAGGGATACGGGTGTCAGCGCTATCCCAGTCGGGCGATCGCCCGGTAGAACCGCTCGAAGCACGGCCCGGTGTGGCTGCAATTGCCTGCTGCTGCGTGAGTGATTGGTTGTCTGCCGCGGGATTTCAGCTGAAAACCTATTTGCTACCATGAAATATGTGTTCTCTGGTGCGTATTCATCAATTCATATGTGTGAACTATCCATCATTTTGATAGAAATTGTGATTTATGGATTTTCAATAGTATAGGATTGTCTTGTTGATGAGTACAGTGAGTGAAAAAGGGCACCCCAGCTGCTACATACACCCGTCCCGAGTCGCACCCATTGGCCGCAGCATATTAACCCGCAGCAGGTTAACCCGTACCGTAATGAGTACGGGTTACATGATTTTTTTTGTTTTTGAGCACCTTTCTTGCCTATGATATGAAGTTTATTATGTCATTAATTATTTGTTATGTACTACTGTAGATTAATGATTTCAGCCCTCTAAAGAATAAGAAAACGTTCCAGCTTCAGGGGGCTTCGCCCTTGACCCCGCCAGGGGCCCTGGTCGGGCCCCTGGACCCCGGCCTGGGTTTTCAGGATTTTTTTGAGCTATCAGTTAGCATCTCTATTATACTAATTTGTGGTAAAACTTTCTTCCTTTTTAGGTCTTGTGCAGGTTTGGTCTGGTTTGAAAGACCTCAAGGTTCTAAAAACAACCCAGTCTGGATTTGTTGGTTTCATCAAGGACAAATACACTTCACTTCCTGAGGTTACCGATCGTCTCTTCTCAACCAGTGTCTATGCTAGATGGCGGTATGCGACGCTGTATGGGTTAGATGAAGATAAGGCATGGTAGGTTCAATATTCTATCCAGTTATATGCTTCTTTTAGATTGAATTTTTCTTCAATATTTCTTCAAGACTTGTTAACACTTTGCCCGCCACGGACAGAATCACTCCTGCGCCACATTAATTTAAGATGCAACCTTAGGAGAGTTTTGCATGGACTATGCTAATTCCGCTAACAATAGCTTTCGATTGGTTATTTGTGAAGAAAGCTTTTTGTGTATATAGTGCAATGAATGCACAATGTTTGTATGAGCAATAGGCTTAATGCACTGTGGGTCTATTGTGAATAGAATGTGATTTGAGTCGAACTTGGCAGTCTGCTGTATGTGACTCTAGTTGAACAGAGCGGGTAAAGAGTTAAGTGTGTGTTGACCATAGTCTTCATCATTTTTTCTGTGCTAGTTAAAGTTTGAATATACATCTCAATATTGTATGCCCATGCAAGGTAAAAAAGAAAGTACACAATTGATACATAAATGAACTGAATAAAAGTAATATCTTACCTATTGATATTATGTTTATATCCTGCATGGGGATCACCTTATTTGCTAAAAGAATTTGTAAATCTGTCAAGAGGCTCTACAGAGTGGTTATTGCATATATGTAAACTAAAATGTAAATCAGTCATAGTGTACATGTATTTTGATGTAAGTGTGTTGTTATTAGCAATAAAGCAATCTCCAGTACCAATGAATATAGCATCAGAAGATGATGTGAAAACGACATGTGAAATTATCTATGTTAGGGTATTTGATCAAAATTATAGAAAAGAAAACAGAGATGGTGGGTAGATTGTACTGAGTGGTTTTGTATTGATATTACATTGAATCTGTTAGTAATTGGGCTTAAACACAGCTCACTTAGAACATGCTGTATCGTGTCATTACTTTATAAAGGCTGAGAAGAACTTAGCCTCCAAAATATTGATATTGCCTTTGAAATTTGCACCCCCCCCCTCATGGAATTGCCATTATGTTCACTTCACAAGGGCATTGGGAATGAACTCAGAGATGCCAACCCTCCGGATTTCATCGGGAGGCTCCCGAAAATTCATCCCAACTCCCGCCCTTACGATTACCATCCTTATCCTCCCGAAATTACAATTTTTTTGCATTGATCAAATTGGATTGGAAGTACATGTATCGTCTGCTAACTTTAGCATGTATTAACTCCATTACGTTCGCTGCTACTAAATTATGTGTGAAGGGTAGACAAATAAGGAGCAGCGAAAAGCTGGTGCATGTGATATGCCCAACGGGAATCCACTGTGCACCAGGCCGGTAGGCCCGGCTAGCTTTGCGAGGCGTGTGCGCTCGCGGCCACTGGATTTGTCGAGTCGTGCGGTGGAATATCGGTGTGTGATTTCGGCGTATTGATGGGTTGATATTGACACGAAATGGTGGAAAATCAACAAAAGAAGACCAAGAAATGGCCTCAGAAGTATAAGACTGAATGCAGTCTCCAGTACCTGTATGTTCGGAAGTCGGAAAGAGGAATTTACCATGCATTTTGCGCAATTTGCAGTGTGGACATTTCAGTTGAGCAGGGAGGTCGTGATGATAATTCGGAAGCACGAAACGTTAGGGAGCAAACGGCATAGGCCTACAGACATTGCAAAGACAAGATCTTCGAGCTACACTAGTACCCTGTTGTCTTTATTTCACCAAGCAAGGGACCAGCGCTGAGCTTTTCTTTACTGGATTTATAGTGGAACATAACCTGCCTATAGCCGATAGTGATAATTCCTCATTATTATTGTTGAACAGGTACTTCTTTTGACTTTTGTCCCCTCATTTTTTTTACATGTAAAAATGCATATTTGATATTTTTTATGTTAAAAAAGTGGGAACAATGTTTATTTCAAAACATGTGAAATGCCCCAAAATAAGGGTCAGATTGCACCAGAGAGCATCTAGAAACCCAGAGCTGGACCCCGGCCGCAAGGGTCGAGCGCTCCGCGCTCGAGATGTGCGCTACGCGCACATAATTTGGTGGCGGTTGCAAATCCTCCCTAATTCTGATTTCCAAAAGTTGGCAGCTCTGGGAATGAACTCAATCATGAAAAGCCCCCACAGGATTTTCTTTTCTTGATGGTAAAATCATATTGCATTCCTTATCTCTTATATCAAAACATGAGAAATCAAAAGTAAATAAAACAAATGTTTGTCATAGTAGGGAGTGTGTTATTTGAGATAACCTATTTAGTCATTTTTTTGTGTACCAGGCAAATGGCGAAGGAGGCAATCCTAGATGTGTTTGCTGGCCCGCCAGCAACTGGTGTTTACTCTGCCTCGGTTCAACACACTCTCTATCAGACTCAGGAAAAAATGCTTCAACTCATTCCACAGGTAAGAAGAGAAATTTTTTTTAGAGATTGATGGTGTTCTTATACCAAACCAAACAAGGTTTGAAGGTCGTACAGTCAGGTAGAAGGTTGGTCCATTGCAAATCTTGTGGATCAAACCACTTCCTCAGTTTCCAGCCAATGCTCATGATACTTGACGTCCACATTGGCCTTGTAGTGAAGATGTGCAAGTCACCTTTTTTCATGTTTATTTTTCAAAATATTCCTCTTTTCCCTTAGTAATTTGAAAATGTATCTTTTTTCAGCTCAATATTATGAATATCAAAGTCATCAGAACTACTAAAATCTTACTACAGACTAGCCTATTGTGTGAGAGGGCATTTGACTTAGGTTCTCATTTAGATTTGTTTATTTTACAGATCAGTGAGGTTACCATGGAGATGCCCAATTCTCACTACTTTTTAGCGGACCTCAAGAAGATCAACATGGAAAACAATAACGAGGTAATTTTGCTTTACTTCAATAGATTAAAATTGGATACTACGTGCTAAACTTTTCATAACTCTACTGTAATGTAGGGGTACATTGTACGTATATATTTTAGTGAATTTGAATTAGAAGGTCATCTAATATACAGTATCAGTGTCATGGTCCAGTGGTTAAGACTCTCGTCTTACAATCTAAAGGACGTGGATTTGATTCCAACCGGCAGGAAGTAATTCCTCAAAAAGCCGTGTGCACCGGAATCGGTATACTAGCTTAGCTGGGGTAATATAGGAGCACCTTGAGTACCTAGCAAGGTGGATACGTGCGCCAGACAAATCCTATATTATCATTATCATGGACTTCGAGATTTATGCATTTCCTTGTAAAAATCCTTTATATTTGCATTTATGTACATTTTTCTTTGTTCTTATTTGTTCAATAATTGAGCTAATATAATATTATAAGTATTGGACTTTGATTTCATATCTAGCAGATGTTCTATAAAGATAGTGAGCCTTGACAAACAGAAGGCCTTAGTCAAATCAGGGATTATGAGAAAAGCAAGATTTAATCTGCTTAATAAATCAGCGATTGTAGACTTCAAATGTTAGTGTCACATTTAAACAAGATATTTTTTTACCATGCTGCTCGCTGACTTACCTTCAAATTTTGAGACCAAATTTGTGATGCCCGGCATGTGGATATGAAATTACGCAACATTATGAAAGTGCATGTCTAACCAAAATTGCTCAAATATGTATACTGTATATCATTATCATGTACAAGTCAATACAAAATCTGTTTCATCTAAAATTTGTAAGTGAATGATTCTCATTTTTATTGAGAACAGTCATTTGATTGAGATGAATTTTGTTGAAAAAACAAAATGAAAATATTAAAATCTAGAGAAATACATTAGAAATTTTAAAAACAATAAAATACATAACAAATTGAAGTTTGGCAATTGTAGTTGTTAGGAATGCCACATACATGTAGAATATTTTTACCAAAAATAAGCTTTCTTGGAGAATAAATTAGCATAATTAATTCATATTGAAAAACATAGGAATTTTGTGCAATTTACCTATGCAATGGCATGCATTATGTCATCTACCTTGCAAATTATGGCTATTGCGAGATCCACGACAGAGATCTTGGGGGGGGGGGCTGTAGGCCCTATCCCCAGGACTTAATTGAGCTTGTGAAATAGCCCAGGTAAGTTAGGGTGAAGGTTAGATAATCAAACCATCTTTTTAAATCCTAATTTATGTGAATATCTCTCTTTATTTGCATATGACCTCAAAACTTCAATTTCTTTTTCTTTGATGTTATTGTTTTTGTGAGCCTGTTTTCATTGACCTTGCCCTATAGAATTTATACTTGGATAATGTGTTTATGAACTCTTGGATATCAAGGGGATTCACTGCTAATCAAAAGTATTCTATCATTGCTTTATATTTTATGAAATTAATTAATAAATTGAATTGAACTTGACATTATTTACAGTGTGTTTGTGAATGTTTCTTTATTTCATCTAGGTTCTAATGCCTGTGGATAAACCGTATGGATTAATAAGAGCTTCTGTAAAACGTTCATCAACATCAAAGCTGTGAAGAAACCAAACCAAAATCAGCCTGATAAAACTCGAGTTTCTTGGAATAGGGAAGGCTACCTCAAGCTTTTATAAGCTTATTGATCTGACTGCAGTCTGATTATTTTCATGGTGGTTCCAGTAATTAAATCTCTCGGACTCTGGGCATGTTTAACAATAGTTACGACTGTTTTAACTTTGCCATTATGGCAAACTACCATAGGGTCAGTAGTGAGTCACAATCAAGGTTCCCATGGAATTAATGGCAAATGAAATGAAAATTTTGCCTTAGAAAATGTAAATACATGTACCTTGAATTGAATTTGGGATAACTTTGATTAACTTTAATTTTGACCGTTCCAGCGCCAAATTGAACATATATTCGGTAATATGAAAGCAAGAATCAATGTACGATAAATTCCTACAATTAATGTAATATTGTATGAGTTGACCTGCTTTGTAAGGAAAATACAATGTTAAGTCACCCAGAATTATCCCTGTAAAGTGATATTAAAGTACTATAGTAATATTTTATAAGCATGCGGGGTGATGTCATTGAATGAGTAAAGTATATTCTGTTTACTTAAATTTCTTAAATTGCACACAAGAAGCATTATTGCCACCTCCAACAGTTGGATTAAAAAAATGAATAAACAAACACTCCAATCTACAGCAATTGCAAATCAAATTGCACATAGCAAAAAAAAAGAAAGAAGAAAACACCACTGTTTGTGACATTATATATGAAAGATAATTATAAATAAACACTTTAGATTTCTTGTATTGAGATTCATGCTGTGTTTAACTTCGGCTTGTAATGTTTGGATTTTATAGGTTTCCAAGTACAAATGTATAATAATAGAAACATAGCACTTTAGTACAGCTACTCTTCCTAGGCACGGAGCATTCAAGGAGTTTTTTTCTCACCGGGTACATGCTGGATGGCAAGTGGAAAATGTGATATAAAATGCCTTGCAAAATATAGGCTATTTGCAAAAATTATACAAATTGTAAATATGTGTGAATAAGACGAATATTTTTACCATGTTTCTACCAAAGAACAAGAGGTTTACATATTGGGTATCTGTTTATGGGAACTGGGGGACCCTGTTCATATCAGTGAAAATTATTGGACCAAATTCACAATGTTTTTTTTTTTTAACTATCAGTTGAACCCACGGTTTATGCAGATTTCCTGTATAAATTACGCTTACTTTCCGTGTATATTAGAAAATGTCCAATGCTGATGCTCACCTTTGTCACAGTGAGCTAAATTTATGCCTGTTGCCATGGTTAAGGACACTTCTTTATTCATGAGTCGGCTGTTTAACAACGGACTTATCGATTCAAAACAGTTGACTCGTGAGTAAAAAAGCATACTTAATCATGGCGAGCGTAATCTATACAGGAAATATGCATAAAATATGGGTTTAGCCGATGGATTTAAAACCACCTTTGTAAATTCGGGCCATAGAATTCAGTTAAAGAGGTTGAATCTGAATGTAGTAATTCCCAGAACTGTTCCATGTTGGTCCTCATCAGTTCATCTAATCATGTAGTCGCATGAAATCTTTATCTTGTCAATTGTTGGATATAAAGAGTGTAGATGTCAAACATTCTTGCAGTAAACAAAATGAAATTATTTTGTATTTGGAGATGTTTATCTGTAGAAACAGTGATCTTCCGTTTAAAAAATGGCCGTTTCCTTTTTTTGAAATCCTTTAATTCCATTTAAAACCTAATCTAAAATGGAAATGCTATTTTGTGAAGGTAAATTCAATAAATTTTCACACGATAAGTAAAGAACCATATCAGATTTTTTTTGGATTAACCAGTAAAGAAATACCACTGTCCTTGTGTCCAATTATATCCAACCTAACATCAATCGGTTCTAAAAGATTTTAAATTTATTTCCTATTTTTTCCTCATACTTAACTGATTACCACCCTCTAATATTTGTCTTCTTTTAATATATTTGGTCTGGTTGGGCTTCACTTTTTATAAAGAAGAGAATCAAATTCTTTCAGTGTAGAATATAATCTGATAATCTATATATTGATACAATTTGTGAAATGTCTTGCCTTCAAAAGGCACATTCATTGTCATTTATTACGCTAACTGAAGGGATAGTGGTCATTGAAATGTATTCAATTCCTGATTTAGATGTAAAATGATTTACTTATGCTGTGAAAAGTTTCATCCAGCACTGTAGATTATTTTATATGTACTTATTATAAATTGTAGATTTTGTAAGGGTAATGACTATATTGGTGTCGATTCGGCAGACTCTAGCCATACAATAAGGGTTTACTCTGTTTTGGAGGCTTTAAATCAGACTACAAATCTTGGACTTGTATTTTTTCCAAATCTTGCCTACATTTTAAATTGAAAAAAAAAACTGATCTTGGTAAGATCGCTCGAGGCGAGATTTGAACCTCCGTCAGCGGAACGGAGTAAACTTATATGGTACTTCATTTTACCAATATGCCACACTCGACAAGCTGATCGGAAGGTTGGATATTACGCCTTATAGTTTGGCCATGAATATTCATGAGGCATAGTCTGACTAAATAAAGCCTAATGAGAATATACTGGGTCTGCATCTGTGGAATCGATGCCAATATAGTCTTAACCTTTCGTAAGGTTACATACATACTTCCATGGAGTCATATTGTGTGACGAAATTGGCACATATTCCTGGCTTTTTACATTTTTTTTTCAGTTTCACAAAAGTGTATAGATGTTGAAAGATGTTTATTTTAGATCCCCTGCATGGGAGAAAATCAAATATTCAGCAACACTATAGTATATAGATGAATGGTAAGACAAGATCAGACCTGCCAACCTCTGGGAATGAAATATTGTATTCTGTGATAAAAAAAGTGTATTTTTCCCCAAAAAAGTGCATTTCATAATAAAATGCATGGCGCACTCACTCATCGCGGCGCTCAAGCTGCATGCAAGCTAGAATGCGCACTGCTCTTGCAGATGAAAAAAATACTTTTTTCAAAGAAAAAATGTACTGCCATATTTTGGTTGCAAAAACGTACTAAATACGCCAAAAACGTACTGGTGGGCAGGTCTGCAAGATTTGCAAGTGTGTGTCATACAGGAATCTTGTGTATTGTATTCCATTCATCCTTTATATGTGGAGTTGAAATTGAACACCAAACTTTCTGGAATCGCTGTTGAAGATGTGGTTAAACGAGAGATGAAATACAGTTGAGATATTTCTTAAATGACAGATATTTGGTTTTATTTTAACATAAAGGTATTTCTAGGTGTATGATAGAACGATCAATTTTCCACCTTTAGCACTAGTACATGTACATTTTAAGGCCACCACACACCTTACGACTGTCTGTGGTCCAATTTTGGAACAAATCGCATTTTGCTCATTTTCTGAAAATGTGAATGGAACATATCATTTTATTTAACCCTATCTAGGCCGGGGGGGGGCCTCGGAGGCCCCCCCTCAACAAATTGCGCGATATTTTCGCTGTGCGAAATTTTTTGACCGCGCCGCTCGCTGAGTTTTTACTTTCAAGTCTTGCGCAACTTTTGAGACCAATTTTGCATCACCCGGGTACGTGGTTCCGAAATTACGCAACATTATGTAAGTGCATGTCAGACCGAAAATTGCTCAAAAATGTGATTTCGTGTACAAAGTCAATGCAAATTGTGTTTTCAACCAAACTTCATAAATGTATGATTATAGTCTAAATTTATTCATGTTATGATTTTTATGATCACAGAAGAGTCCCCAACAAATTTCATTGAAAAAACAATGAAAAACAAAAGGTCAAAAAACAAAGAAATACATAAGAAATTGCAAAAAACAATAAAATACATAAGAAAATGATTTGATATCACAATTTTTTTCATGTATTCTTGCTAAGGACACCACAAAGAGTTTCTATACCAAAAATTAGTAAATTTGGAGCTTTATTTAGGGAGTTAGAGGAAAAAGTATGATTTCGTATACTAATGACGCATAAATTAGCATAATCACTTAATAGCGATTCGCATGAAATAAATTACTATACAATCTTGTAGATTATGTCCCAGACAACCCGCGTGCCAATTTTCGGCGCGATCGCGCAGTCGACGGCCGAGATCTTAGGGGGGGCCTGGGAGGCCCCCCCCCCGGCCATAGGAACTCCCAAAATACCCCGGCCTAGATAGGGTTAAAGTTTAAATTAATTGAAAGAATACCAATATAACCATTTTGAAAGATTGCAAGCCTTTATTTTGGAGTAATGGCCAAATTAGGTTCAAATTGTAGCCAATTGTACGACTGCTATAACGTTGTTACATCTAGATGTTAAATTCGCTTTTATTCTAAGAAGGATCATAGTATAGTCACAGAATTGAACATAGGTATTCGTACGATGATTTTGAACATTACACAATAAGTTACTCCAAGTCTCAATAATAGCATCAAATTCTACTACATTTTATTCTGAAATTGGGTCGCAGACCAATCGTGAAGTGTGCGGTCGCCTCTATAAATCAAGGAATTGACATATATACAGTATAATTTATATTGAGAATTACTCAACATTCATTACTGTCTAATCATGTAAAACAATTATGATTCGAATAAACATTTTTGTATCCCTTCATCCTTTTGTACAGGTTGTAATTTCTGAATATTTTCTTTCAATGTAAAAATATCATAGGCTAAGGTAAAATATACAAATGGTGCATGCAAATCTATTTGTTCTCAAATTGAGGCTCTGATCAAATAATTGTACAAAGCTATTAGGCTGAGTGCAATGGATAGAACACAGCCTCAAGGAGAAGGGATAGGCCATATAATGAACAAATCGAAGCATTTATCATTTCTATTATGCAACCACATTATACTGTTATTTGATAAAAATAGAAAGCATTAAAAAATGTCTCTTTTCTTAAATGTTTATTACTTGGTAAGCATGTACCCAAGGGATAAGTTCCACCCCCTCCATGACAATCAGATCCAAGATAGGAAAGTAATAAAGTTTTAAAATTCTGCTTTCATATATTTCACACAATAGATTTATATACACAACAGGGTTATGCAAATGAGAAGTCAATGTCCTTATTTCTTTTCCATTTTATTGTATGAAATTATTCAGTATTTTCTTTTTGCAGATTTGACTAACTGGACCCTCAGTTAACCCTAAAGACTGGGGGGGCTGATTCAGCCCCCCTCAACATTTTTCGCGATAAATCCACCACGCGAATTTTTTTTACCGCGTCACTATTTACTTTCAAGTCTTGCGCAACTTTTGAGACCAAAATCGTGACCCCCGGGTACGCGGTTCCTAAATTATGCAATATTTCGTAAGTGCATGCAGACCCAAAATTACTCAAAAACGTGAATTTGTGTACAAATCCAATGCAAATAGTGTTTTTAGCCAAAATTCATAAATGTATCATTATTTTTCCTTTTACTGCTTAAAATCAACTAATTTTATCTTTTTTTATGGTCAAAATAAAGTCCCCAACAATTTCCATTGAAAAAACAAAAAGTCGAAAAACAAAGAAATACATAAGAAATTTAGAAAACAATAGCATAGGAAAATTAATGTGATGTTGAAATTTTTAAAAATAAATTTGATCAGATGCCTATCTAGAGTATGTGAAACAAAAATTAGCATTTCAGGGGCATTATTTTATTAATTAGAGCAAACTTATGATTTTACGCATAAATTAGCATAATTAATGAGACATGAGATTTTTTGCAGAATTTGATGTTAGTTTTGTAGATAATGCCCTGGGTAACGCGTGTGCCAATTTTCGTCGTGATCGACGGCCGAGATCATAAGGGGGCGCTGAATCAGCCCCCCCCCCAGTCTTCTTAGGCGTCGAAATAGCCCAGTCTATTTAGGGTTAAGTGCCCTGTTTATTAAATAGTTTACAACAAGGGCTTTTCTATATTTTCAGGGAGGACACTTGTGCTTATAACCATTATACAGAAGAGCAAGGGCAATTAAAAGTCTCGGCTCAGATGTTATTGACTATGGGAGACGAAACAAAAGTTATACCCTTAAGGACTAATCAGTCTTCAGACAGACTTAACAATCTCCAACATCCTGGAAGACCGCACTCTTGAAGTATTATGGTCTATGTATGTTACCAAATACATGTAATATAATTGCCACCTTTCAGATATGCCATGAGTAGAACAAACCCAAGTTAAGGAAACCTTTCTTAAATGAACTTCTGTAAAAAAAAAAATCAACCCAAAGCGTTTAAAAGGCATCCACAGAACATGCCTCCATTAAAAACACGATTCAGTTGGTAGGTACTTGTACAACAGAGATCATTAAAAGGGTGTGGGTTAAAGAAGAAAGCCAGTCTGATTATTGATTGGTCCTTAGTAAAGACTTTGGGTTTCATCCCCAAAGTTCTACATCAAATGACCTCTGATTATGAGGACTTCCTCCCCCTTAAGGATATAACTTCATCACTTTGTAAATCAGCCGTTTTAATAATTGTTTTATGAATGTGCTTTTGCCTTAACAAAGCCTTTAAAAATGTAATTTGGACAATATCTACATCTCTTAAAGGGGAAGTTCACCCTGAAGAAAACTTTGTTGCAAAAATAGTAAAACAATATTGGTGAAGGTTTGAGAAAAATCCGTTAAAGAGTAAGAAAGTTATTAGAATTCAAAGTTATGGATTGACGTCATAAACGAGCAGCTGCCCCATGTGTTATGTAATATAAAAATGCATGAATTTCAAATTTTGAATGGTTCCTGATGACTTACTTTTGTTTTCTATTCATGATCGGGTGTGAAATGATTTGTTTATTGATATACAAAATGTACAGTGAAAACATTTTTCAATTTTCTGAGAAAATGACATTTCATTGATTTTTTACCATTCGCTATGTAATGCTGCTCGCATATAACGTCACAAATGAAATAATGGAATTTCTAATAACTTTTTAATTATTTGATGAATTTTTCTCAAACCTTCGGCAATATTTCTTATTATTTTTTTTATTCTTACAATTAACTTTTTGTCAGGGTGAACTTCCCCTTTAAAACTAATGTTATAATTCATTAAACTTCTCATACAAACATGAATAAAATCAAATAGTATGCATTTTGGGAGCAAGTTTTATGATATTGCAATATTCATGGTAAAGTAGGGTATACCAGTCTATGTTTCTTGTTACCATTTCTTATTTAATTTTGATCTGTATATAACAAATATTTGTGTCATTCATAAGAGAGAGGATGACAAACCATTATGGTGTTGATGCAATGAAAATAGCTTTATTTCAATATTTCAAAGAATTTGTAAAAATATGGAAATGCCCTTGGTATTGAGAGTAAAACAAAGCATTACAACATCAATCATTGAAAATGGAATGGTATAGTATACTTTATTAGTTATTACATATAATTTCTATATACAAAATAATAATTGATATTTTTATAGTGCAAGAGATATAATAATCTCTGAGGTGCACTCTTATTATATTATTACCCCAGATTTAGCTCAAGGTGCCATTCAAAGAATTAAACCTGCCGGATAACCATTCACCTCACAAGGGTTGAATGCAGCACGATGTGGGTAAATTTCTTGCTGAAGGAGAAACATGCCATGGCTAGGAATCAAATCCATGACCCTCTGATTTCAAAATAAAGAGGCACAACCACTAGACCACTATGCCCCCCGCCCCCATATATTTTCTATTACATACCATTTCATGGTGTCATTTCCATTGATTAAAACAGTGATGATGCAATCTACCCTAACAATGCGCTTATTTCCAAAGGTGTATCAAAAATAGAGGAGTAAGGGGTGTAATGTACATGACCCAAACATTGCTTTTAGGGATGCATAACCACCCCCCCCCCCCCACCTCGACAAATAAAGGGACTTCTGTGAACTAGCTCTGATTTACAGTGTGACCAAGAAAATGTGTCATGAAAATGTTCTGTGAACAATTTTGACAATACAGCAAGAGTAATATTAATTCTATTGATTTGAGACATTTAGTGAATCATTCACACATGGCAGAATATAGACAATACAATTAAGGTCAAATAATGAGGCCTGTCAGTAAAAATTTGACCAAACTCCCAAATGAATCTGTACTCTTGTTTCAACATGGGCATAAATCCATGCATGTCAAACTATTCCAAGTGGGGGGGGGGGTGAAACAATTGTTCACGCCACCCCCCCCCCCCACCCAAACAATAGGTTCACTCCTTGGATTTACGCCAGTGCGTGTCAAGATTTGGTAAAAGAAACAACAAACAATACAATACTACTGCTTATCAATACATAAACTTTTCCCTTCCCATCAAGAAAAAAGAGAATTTCATGAGAACAAAACTGAGATGATTTGGCCTTTCTATAAAAATAAGAGATTTTTTTTCATGGGACACACTATCAAGGAAACTCCATTGGAAGTAAGAAATTCAGAGGTCTTCAGAAGTTTCTTTAAACAAAGCTGTACATAACTCAACAGTAAAACTTCATACTCAACACCATTCAACACTTCCATTAGGATAGGATAAAAACAAAGATTTTTTTAAAGCCAATATGAACCAGCAATCCTGCATAAAGCATCATCTTAAGTCCTTAACTGCTCAAATCTAGCCCGGTTCCTAACCCATTATGCAATAGTACATGTAATAACAGTGTAGTCTTATGATTAAGGACCACTTGAATAACACACTTATTCACTGTACATACACATTCATACTATATTCCAATTATTATGTTACCAGGGAGCAAAGCAAGTACTCTCCGCCTGAAAACATTTTAATTGCCATGTACATGTACGAATAAAATTATAGGCAATTTAATAGTATATTTTATACACTGTATTATCATCTCGAAAGGACTAGTTTTTTAAACACACAGTCAATGGGAAACCACACACGGTGTTTATAGTTTAAACTGTATCATATACACCAATATAATACAGAGTACCGAAGCAATGACATCAGTTGTCATGGTATCATGGCGGCCTGGTTCTAAACAAATGAACCATCCGAATGAAAGTGTGTGTTTCTCATAAGAGAAAATGGCTGCAATCGGAATTTGATCACTTGCAACCTATTTTTCAGACGAGCCAATTTTCAAATACAAATGTGTACAGATGATCGTCAGCTATGACTCTGTTTAGAACGCGCCCGCCATGACACCATGGCAACTAACGTCACACTTCAGTACTCTATGGGCGTTAGCTTCCATGGGGAGTGGATTGTTATTTGCTGCCTAAGACTTAGTTAGAAGCATTGAAAATACTGCCAATTGAGACTTCTTTGGGGAAAGAAACACCCCAATGAGAAGTTCTTTGACCAAGCTCGACTTAGCCTTGGGAAACTGTCAGCGTAAGGAAAGCGAGATATTGACTGGACAACAAGGCGTTCTCTAGTGGCATGACGATTTGTCTGCTGGTCATAAATCTCTTCCACGCTCTGCATGATTGGCATTGAAATGGTTGCACAATCACCATGGAAACTGATGGACAAATAAATCCTTCCAATCTCATCACTTCTCAGACAAGGAATTAACTTCCTCCTTGTTTATATGATCTGTATCAGCCCTTTCTTCATCTAGAATGGAATCATCTTGGGTTTTATCTTCTTGGTCTCCATCGTCATTATCTTGACCTTCATTGAGAGGCTCGTCATGGGCTTCATTGACAGGGACCCCGGGCTCTGGGTTGGGCTCGAAAGAGAGTTTATCCCGAAGTCTTGTCATCAGCCGATAGCGTTTTCTTGTCACGGTGCTCGCTCTATTGTCCAGCTTCATCACACGGTCCTATGCAAAAAATAAGAGAGATCATGAGATATATATTAGGTGAGCATGTGTCATTTATCTGCTTTAGTAACCACTTATAAAGAAAGACCTCCCTGTATAACAATTTTGGATTCATTTAGATAACTTTCTTGATTATATTACAGGGAACTCGTCAATAAAGATATATGTACTCCTGAAGACCCCTTTTCTTTTCATCCTTGGGAGGGGGTGATTTTTATAAAAGGGATTGACTGTAAATTGTACCAAGGTGACTAAAAGAAGAGTTGAAACATAAACCAACTACTTTAATCTATCATATTGAAAGCAGCTCACATTAACATGGAAACTAAGTAACATCCAGAACAAATTATTAATAATAGGTCACCATTAACAAGCTTGTTTGCAGTCTTAAGGCACATGCAGGATATATTCGAGATAATAAAATGCTCTTGTCATTATGAGTATTTTTTTTGTTAAAAACTGTTCCATTTGTGTATTTTCATACAGATCAATAGATAAAAAGTGGATAATGCATTTTGTCTCATTTGGAAATTTCAACCTATTGAAGATTTTTTTTTCGTGATCCAACTTTTTTTTCTAGATAAGAGTTTTAAAGAGTTTAAGGACGTTCCACAATTATGTTTATGCGCATCATGATTTTCGCATATTTTTACACCATGCGCATTGATGTCGCAATGGATGAACAGGTTATTAATCAGCTGTGGGTATCATCTGACATTCCCATTATCTGCATTCCAAATGCAGATCCGATTTGTTACTTTATGAACCTACATATGTAACCATAATTAGCCCAAAATCAACCAATTACCCGGTACCAATTTTTTTAAATACCAACTATTTCAAATTACTTTACTCTACAGTGCTGGAAAATATGACAAATTAGACCTCGAACTTGAATAAATGGAAGAGTGGTTTGGAATTTTTCCTCACATAGAACATTTAGCATATTTTTCGAGTTTTAAATAGCACATAACAGAAGTGCTGATACTGATAGTTTGAAAATAAGCACATGAACCCATATATTTTAATGTTTACTCTTCTTAAGTGTACCTTCATCAACAACTTTGCAAATTTTGGTGAAAATGACATGGGTTTAATAAAGGGCAGCATTTATTGTAGGGGAGACCGGGGTTATTTGTAACATGTGGTAAGTTGAAACATTGTAATTTTCTTTAAAGCCTGTAAAATAAATTTATGCAATACTGCCCTCAATTTATTGCTATTCAGTGTTGAATTATTATTGCTATAAATTGAGGGCAGTATAAATTTATTTCACAGGTGCAATGTTTCAACTTACCCCATGTTCCAACTAACCTCGGTCTCCCCTGCTTCTCAAGTTCGTTAGAGAAATTTCAATCTTTTTAGATTGTTTTTGTCATCTTTCCCACCATTTCTAAGAACTAACAGTGCTGCTCGACTTCAAAGAGCAAACAAATAGCAATATAAATGGATACCCCTACTGAAGTATACAATTGTGAACTATTGCATTCAAATTTGATGAAATTTTGTTGGATTCTGACTGAGAAGAAGTAGAGGTTAAACATAGTGATCTCGTAAAGTCTAAAAATGCCATATTCTTTCGATGACGCATTTCTTAAAAACTTGCAATTGGTTGAACTTTGAAGCTCAGAGGCACATGAACCCATATCAATTTTTGCATATTTGGAATAGTTAGGTCCTAAAGTAACAATGTGCAAAGTATGATGAAAATGACATGGATTTCACTTTAACTGTGGAACGTCCTTAAATGCACACATTTTTCCCCTATATACATATGTAAATCATTACCTCAAGATGTTTAAAAACCAAGAATCGCACAAGAAGTTCAAATATGTCAAAGAAAAAAAATTAACAAATGCATTATACCTTAATGTAAAACATATGAAAGAATCTATGAAAAGAACTGATATTTTCACTGATATTTGAAGAATAGAATTGAATCATACAGCACAAACCAAACATTTTGTTGCTAATCGTAATGTCTAATTGTGTCAGCCTATCCTTAAAAAGCTATGTGCAAGTACACTGCAATTCTAGCACAAGCGATTTGTCAAAGTAAACAAGTGGAATGCCTCTGGCCGTCTCACCTGCATCACGCGGTTCAATATAGCAGCAGTGCTGACTTTGAATACTACTCTAACTCGCACAAGATGTTCAGTGATACATGGTTACTCTTATGTCCACTTTTTATGAACTAGACCAATAAACTTACAGAGATATGATGGTTATTCAACAAAAAACCCCAACATGGCCAAAGTTCAATGACCTTACATGACCTTTGACCTTGATCATGTGACCTGAAACTCGCACAGGATGTTCAGTGATACTTGATTACTCTTAGTCTTATGTACAAGTTTCATGAATCAGATCCATAAACTTTTAAAGTTATGATGGTAATTCAACAGATACACCCAATTCGACCAAAGTTCATTGACCTTTGACCTTGGTCATGTGACCTGAAACATGCACAGGATGTTCAGAGATACTTGATTACTCTAATGTCCAAGTTTAATGTACTAGACCAATAAACATTCAAAGTTATGATGGTAATTCAACAGATACCCCCGATTCGGCCAAAGTTCATTTATCCTAAATGACCTTTGACCTTAATCATGAGACCTGAAACTTGCACAAAATGTTCAGTGATGCTTGATTACTATTATGTCCAAGTTTCATGAATCAGATCCAATAACTTTCAAAGTTATGATGGGAATTCAACAGATATCCCCAATTCGGCCAAAGTTCATTGACCCTAAATGACCTTTGACCTTGGTCATGTGACGTGAAACTCGTGCAGGATGTTCAGTGATACTTGATTAACCTTATGTCCAAGTTTCATGAACTAGGTCTATATATTTTCTAAGTTATTATGACATTTCAAAAACTTAACCTCAGGTTAAGATTTCGATGTTGATCCCTCCAATATGGTCTAAGTTCACTGACCCTAAATGACCTTTGACCTTGGTCATGTGACATGAAACTCTAATAGGATGATCAGTAATACTTGATTAACCTTATGGCCAAGTTTTATTAACTAGGTCCATATACTTTCTAAGTTATGACGTCATTTCAAAAACTTAACCTCAGGTTAAGATTTCGATGTTGATCCCTCCAATATGGTCTAAGTTCACTGACCCTAAATGACCTTTGACCTTGGTCATGTGACATGAAACTCTAATAGGATGATCAGTAATACTTGATTAACCTTATGGCCAAGTTTTATTAACTAGGTCCATATACTTTCTAAGTTATGACGTCATTTCAAAAACTTAACCTCAGGTTAAGATTTGATGTTGACGCTGCCGCCGCCGTCGGAAAACCGGCGCCTAAAGTCTCACTCTGCTTCGCAGGTGAGACAAAAAGGGGGATTATACTTCAGATATTTTCAAAACTGCACTTAATAGTTTATACACATATGGAGTGATCTTAACAACAACAAAATAGAGGGATTTTTTTAATCGCTGATAAAAAGAAGTTGAGTGAACAGTAGAAAAAGATGACCCTGAATTAGCAAGGTGATGTGCATTTGAATAATGAGTAATTGTGGTTAAAATATAGCTTTGATGAATCAAAAGAAAACAAAATTCTCCTAAATGTATGTATGCAATAATGGTACACTAGGATTTTCAAATATTGTGAGACAAACAAAAATTAATAGTAAATTGCTGATTTGTCCACTGCCAACTCGTCCACTCTTCGTTTTGTCTAATGCCATTCCATCCATCAACATTTCGTCTAACAACCATTTAGTCAAATAACCATTTGGTCCGATCATCAATTCCTCTAATCACTAATGTTTGTCTATGACCATTTTGTCTGATAACCAGTTGGTCTATTATCCATTTTTTGAAAATTCATTTTGCCCAATTAACACTTAGTCTAATTAGACCAAACGGTATATGGACTAAATGCCTATTGGACCAACTGGTTGTTAGACAAAATGGTGAGTGGACAAAATGGAAATAAACCGAAATAACTACAAGTAATAACTTTTTTTTGCATAGAGAATAAATAATCATTACTGGTAATTCAAAATAAACTGAGATCAAATAGGTATGATCAAATCATAGCAACGAGCATGTGTAACAAAATAATAGCGAATAAAGCTCCAAGTTGCACTTTTTAATGGAAATGTAAACTGATTGCAGTTAAAAGTGATTCCAATCAATGCCTTCGTATACATGTACTGTACATGTATGTCTGTGAGTACATCCTGTACTATCACTTTGTTCCCAAGCAACTTGATTATTTCTCAGATAGTCTAATACCATATGGGCTCAATCTAATTTCGATCTATAATCAATTTGGTTAGCTGCTGCTTTGTCTACCCTGCACGCTATCTAATCCCCAATAATGGGGGGAGGGGGCACTGTGTCAAATGAAATCAAGCTCATAATGCAGTACATTCATAGACTGGGTTTTAGTGGTGTCAAACCCAGTGCATAATACACCAAATGAATATAGCCTGACTGGACATTATACAAATGATGCACAGATGTGAGTGCATCGGTAGGTTTTGTGAGCATAACCAGTCAGTCGGCAAGCCCTGAAAAAGTAGCTTCTTTTATCCAAGTGATATTCATGACTATAGGGTTTTTGCATTATTAATGAGTTTGGTGCGAACCAAAACACCTCTTTTTATTCTGCCATTGCTGCTCTAAATATTAACCAAATTTCATGTTTTTGGTATCTTTGTAAAGAAGAATCATTCTTTCAGGTCATGTGTTTGGAATTTTTAAAAAATGTTGTAATATAGGGAAGACTTTTGATATAAAACATGAAACAAAATGATTTTTTTCATGCAACAAATGTTGTTGTTTTCACACTTGATTTCTGTTTGAGCACAAATGATTTTTAGATCATAATAAAACTGAAGATCTACGCTTTAATATGATATAATTTGTATAAGATGTATCTTAGATGGGTCAGCAGCCAGCTTTTCATAGGCCAAGTACATTTAGCAGTTCAAAAACAAGAATACTGCACTCTGATTGGTCACAGAGACCACACACCCATGCAAATTCCAATGTTCCCCACACTGGGCCTCTGCAAGGTCACACTCACCATGTGGTAATCTCTTCAAATAACCCGCGCCTGTTGTTGTGAAAACATTATTCAGCCAATCAGAACTCTGGATTTTATGTTACTCAGAAATTTTAGAAATCTCGTCTTGCATCTTGATGGAAAAAGCTGGCTGCTGACCCATCTAAAAGATGCCACATATCAAGAGTGACATTGTAAGAAAGTATAGAGTTTGAGCTTTCTGATGATATAAATAATGTTGGTACCTAAAACACAAAATGTTGCACAATTTGCAAGTGAAAACAGAGGAAGAAAATTCTGTTTGATGCATCTTTTCTGGTAAAAAATTCACTTATTTATAAAAATCTTTTATTCAAAAGAAATAACCAATATGAAAGAGTAACATTTACTCTTCCCAATGGTACAAAAATAATCAATTTTACTCCAGGAGAAAGTGGTTAAATTCACAATTCACGAGATTTTGCAGGGACATGAATTCAGCCACGAGAGGACTTGGATAAATCTTGCCCATTTGCTCATTAACACAGGGGCTTGCTGACTGACTGTAACATGTATGGAACTGTTAAACCCCACGAGACAAAGTTGAGTGGGTTTGGAGTAGTTCCCATAGTTACCGTATGCTCAGTAGTCCTACTAATGCAGGAACAAACCTGTGTATTATTTGCTTTATAAAATGGTGGCATTTTTTGCAAAAAACACACAATTTTTTTTACAATCATGCATAAGTAAATTTACCGATGTATGGCTAGCCATGCATCCGGTAAATTTGCTATGCATACCGCACCTGGCAAATATCCTGGATGCATGGGTGGCCCTGCGACAGTAATTACATACGCATGATACCCATTCTACATGTAAAATAGACAATATGTATAATGGGCTTCATGGCAATTACATGTAGACTCAATTGTTAGTACATGAGCTGGTAGTTAACCAACTAGGATAACACCATGTGAGATGAGACCAAGCAGAAAGTAGACAAGGCATGACAAGACCAGTAACTTATTTAATGAAGCTGCTAAAAAAAAACAAATTTAAAGCTTCCATGTATCATCTACTATCATCTATCATCAATTAAATGTATGATTATCAGGTGACAAGACATTTGCTCCTCTGACAATTGCTCCTCTGACAATTGCTCCAGGCTTAATTTCGTCCAAGTCAAAGATAAAGGGTTAGGGTTGCAATAGGGTTTTATGTTAGGTTTAGGATAGGGTACATGTATAATGTTAAAGCCAGGGTTGAAGTTGGTCATTCCATTACTGTGTTGAATCTAGAGCGGAGCGATTGTCGCCGGAGCAAATGTCATGGAACCAAATATCAATCAAGTTTAGCTTAGAGTTCTTCCTCATTCTCATTGTACATATTCTAGTTCCACTTGTTTACTTGCATAATCAGGCTAGAGAAACAAGCAATTCTATGCATTTACAACATGCAAAGTCAATGGAAAAGATGCAAATGCTTTAGACCACATGATAAACTGAACACACTGAGGATAGCTTTCCTTATCTAAAGAATTAAACCCTTGGAAACAGAGAAAATCAAAGAACCAGACCAATGAAAGTGTGAGGAAGATTGAATAAAACATAACGCTATTATGAGCATTTGAATATTGAGATCAATAGTGCTATGTAAAATGTAAATCCTCCCACTGACAATGCACCCAAGATCTGTGATGTCATACTGTACACTTCCCCATTACTACTTTAGTAAACATTTCACTTAAATTTTCTTTTTAATCTAGTCCATTTATGAAAGGACATGTAATAAAGAATTCAAAACATTATATCATGGAAAAATAAGGCTTGTTTGGGGATATATTTTCAGCGTCCAAGGGAGATTTGTAAATGAGTGACATCACAGATCTTGTTCACATTGCCAATAGGAGGATCTCAATAGCATTAATGATCTCAAAATTCAAATGCTCATAACTTTTTTAATACTAGTCAAATTTTACCAAAAATTTTGTTGCTCCTCTGATTTTACAGTTTTCACACAAGCTCGATACCAATTTCATAATTCAAATGCTTATAACTTTTTTTAATACTAGTCCAATTTTACTTAAAAGTTTGTTGGTCTTATCCTTTGATTTTATGGTTTTCACACTTCGTAAGATACGGCAAATTGCTCCAAGCATTTTTTAAAGGACTAATACCATAGAATTCATGCAGGTACTAAAACATCTAGGCTACTAATGTAGTTACCAAAGGATGGCAAACATGCCCACAATCTGTGTCTTTGATATCCCTCAAGGAAGAGGACCGGCAGTGGGTGGATCAATCAGAGCCTTCCGTTTAGCAGTCTCACGGGAGATGTGAAAATGAAGTCTTCCAAGACGCTCCTGGTTGATCAATGTATGTATGCATGAGAGTGAAGATACAAGGGGAAGAGCAGAGAGAGGAAAGGGAGAAAGAAAGATGGATGCAATGCACGGAAGCATGATTGACATGATTATGTACGCACTTAATACAAGTGATAATTAAATTGTGAGATGCAGAAAACCTATATAATACAAAAGTTTTCTTACCTTTTATAATCACAACCAAGATTAATATTTTTATTACCAGATATCATTTTCTTTATGAATGAAAAATAAAAATCTGTGTTCTTATTTTTATTGCAGTGATATGGTACTTGACTGACACATTATAATCCCCATAATCCTTGATGAGATATGATGCAACGAAATTCAGCAACATTTACCCTAGTGTTCATATATACATGAAGTGAACATTCGCACCACTTATGTGCGTCACTTGCTTTAAGTCTATAAAAAGAGTTTTAAAATTGCCAAAATCATTACGATGTCAAGACTCATGTTTGATGTCATGATTTGTTATTGTGTCACAAGTCATGTTTAAAATGTCATAAGTTTGTCCATGCAACTCTTGAAAATTATTTTGTGCTAACTTTTTTTTCAAAGAATTAGGTGGGCAGATTTCTTGATGCCTTCCTTGCATCTGCAATCCATTTTTTATGCCTTATATCCCAATGAAATTGATGCTGAAGTTTGTCGTTCCATGTCTCAACAAGTCTTTATAAATAAAGAGATTGAACAATGAAAATTAAAAGCAATCTTAAAAATAATTATTACAGAAACATGTGAGAAGCATGGTGCATGAATATATTAGATCAATAAAAAAGCATGCAAAGAAATGAAGCTTTAAATAATAGAAAGTGAAAAAAATAATCCATTGTATTTTGGCTTTCATGATACAGTAGAAAATAGTGTGTACATGTACATGTAGAAACGTGCTTAAAATTATATAGTTTTACATACGAATTTATGATTGAAATATTTAAATTACACGTATAGAGCTCTTAAGAACACTGTTTTGCTTTCTTCAAATTTCTTTCTTTTTTTTCACTCTGCAGCATAACATCTATTATTTCATCAATATCTTTGAAAGTAACTCTTGATCACTTCATAATGAAATCTAGGTCTGATTTATTGTGCTCTAGTCTTTAATAGCCAAACTGGATCTCATGTAATTATAAAGCAAGTCAGAAAGAGTTGATAAGAAGGCCTAAAATAATCAACTAGAAGTGAGTTATCTTGTGCACAAAAAAGACCAGTACACATACTAACTAAAAAGAGCGATATTGGGGTTACTGCTTGCTATTACAAAGGTTCCTTTTTCCAACGGGTAGAATATTCAAAAGATTCATTAGTCAGAAGGTCCATTAATCCCCAAATAAATTAAGGTTCAATATTCTAAAGGTTGGATTAATCAATATGACAAGGCAAAAGCGATTTTGTGTCTTGCCCACTTATGAAAATAAACAAAAATATTGTGATTTGCGAGGGCACGCAACAGAATTGTATCGAAACTTCATTTAGAAAAGACTGGGATGGAATAACACTTGTCATAAGAGCCTTGCATGTAAACTATGATACTGACCTGAAAATGACCTTTGACCTTACCATGTGACCTCCCACTGCAGCAAAACATGCAGGTTGCCTAAGTACATCTACCATCCAAGTTTTGTTGAAAAGTGACTTACAGTTGTGGAGTTAGGTGTCATAAGAGAGTCTTGCATGTAAACTTTAACGTTGACCTGAAAATGACCTTTGACCTTACCATGTGACCTCCCACTGCAGCATAATATGCCAGTCCCCCAAGTTCATCTACCATCCAAGTTTGGTTGAAAAGCGACTTACGGTTGTGGAGTTATGTGTCATTAGATTTGTGACGGACAGACGACGGACGACATTTGGATTCCTAAGTCTCGCCTTCACCTCTGGTGGGTGAGACAAAAACTAAAAAAAAATAAGAATTGTTATTACAAGGTTGGATAGCCCATACATGAAGTGAGGTTCAAACAAATCATTCGTTATTAGTTAACAGATCTAACATGTAATTCATTTTCAGAAAAACTAGCCTTCAGAACAATGAACCTTAACTTATTGTTGAATCAGTGAACCAGAACACACCAACTTCTTTCCTTGATTTACAGCCCTTCAGAATAATAAAAGAAATTTCTATATTAATTACCGAACCCTTTTTCATTTTAGACTGAAAAAATCTGTTTTGAATGAAATAACTAACCTTCATAATAATATCCTTAAAGTCAAACAGTAGAAAGTGTAGTAAATTGACTGGAGAAATGAATTTACCTGAGCATTCTGCACAATGTTATTAACTGTAGCAATCCTCCGTTTACAGTTGGCTAGTTTCTTCACATATAAATCCAAATCAATGGGGGCGCTCTTCTCTTTGCATAGTTCTCTTAGAGCTGTATTATGTGATAATGCAGATACATGTAAAGCAAAGAAAGAACATAATTAAACCACTTCATATTTGGTTGATTGAAAGCTCATATTTTCCCCCAATCGAAAAGAGAAAATAAGGCAACCCCCATCCCATCCTGCTCCCCCCCCCAAGAAAACAAAATCACAGGTGTCACAGCAATCTAAACAATGACTGGGCCTGTAACAAAAAGCGTAAGACAATGATCATACATTAAAAGACTGATTGCACCTAATACAAATGCAAAGCAATAGCATGAATCAGCCATTTGATCTGGCATGTAGGTTTATGCTACAGGACTTGTACTGTACTTGTTAATTATGGTAACAAACAACTAACTACTTGTACAAGCAATCAGGGTAGAAAATGAACACCCTTTGGTCTTCCCACTGTATCCATTTTATTAGAACATAAAGAGTGTCAGTGGCCACTGGTGCTTGCATGTCGTTCCATACGATTCTTCCACATGTAGGCTTGTCGTACATACACACCTACATGCAATACATACATGTTAGCCCTTCTGCAATTTCTTTTTCAAGGTTACTCCATAATTGCCCATTTAAGAACTTTTGAAAAAAACATTTAAAATTTATGAAAAAATCTACTTTATGAACATATTTATTATGACATACACATACAGGGGCAAAACCTCAGATGGTCTAAGACATCTATAAAAAAAAAAACTGTTGGAGACTGAGCTGTCATGTATGCAGCATGTTTTGGTGTATACAAAATACATATTAAAGATAAATTCCAGTTTTGGTAACGATCTTAAAATGACTTTTTACAGAATCTAATATAATGACCACCCAAGTGTCTGTTTGTATGAATAAAAAATATGTGCCAAAGGATTCTGGGAGAAATGGTGTAATTGCTGAGAAATAAGCAAAATAAGCGCGGATTCGGTCACTTCCGTCGGGTCTTTATTCCTGCAATAATAATACACAGTCCCACGTGTGCCTATCTGTGTTGGTGATCTTCAATGTGAACGTTTTTCAGCATAGATTTCAAGATTTCACAAAGTTCAGTTTATGTAACTGTACCAGATCTAGATCCTCGATGATATACTGACAATTAAGCCTGGTTTTACAGACTTTCTCATGAAATCAGTGTTTACTGCAACTACTGGCATTTCTCTTTAAGCAAGTCTCCAAAGGATTTAAAGGGCAAGATGAACTTGCAAAAAAAAACATAATTCAAACATGTAAGTGAATTGGTTACCCATAGGCAATAGTCAACAGTCTCCCACCATCAATTTTGCTAAACAACATCAAAGTATCACAAACTTCCTCCATAAACTTTTCTCCTGAAATTTCTGAAATGTGGCAGCACTTACATTTACGGTAACTCCTTTTTCTTCTGCTGGATCTTTTGACATATTGCTGCAACATGTCAGGTAATTACTATGGATTTAATCAGCACCTCAAGACACCATTCAACATTACAAATGATTTCAGGGAGTGACTGACAGGTGAGTTGAAAAACTGCTGACGGCGATCTAACACGCTTGCCCATTACATGCATATTTTCAAACATAATCTTTCCCATATCTGTCCGGGTTCCCATCACACTTACCATCATCTAACTCTTCAATCCTGTGTCTTAGTTCAACTTGACTCTCCCTATTATAGAATAGAAAATGTAAATCTTAGATGCAATAGAAATGTTACATTCATATACAATCCTATTTTTAATTCTAAAGAATATCGTCTGTCAAATAGCATTGGTCTTTGATGCTAAGTTAGAACTTTAATTATTTGGTTTTTTTTAATCATGGCATGAAAAGCAATCTAAGAGTGCGCATTACATCTTATTATAGGGGATATATTGTGATCATAGTCTAGCTATGTTGTTGAAAACTTCAAAAAGAAAATTTTGCTTTCCTGTGACGTCACTCAATAGAATAGTGCACTATTCCATTGTATAGACTATGCTACCTCTCGGACGCGATGGACAAGGGGGGGTCTTGACCAGGCAAGTTTTGAATATTTTCATACAGCTGCCATTAAATTTGGATGACAAACACAAATTAGCCTAAGCTAAGCCAATTAACAAACTGGACCATGAAGCCTATGAGGCATGAACATTGGTAAATATTTTACTACATGTACAGTATTTATTTACTGTTCTAAGTCAAATTATTTTCAGATGATTTAGATGTAATTAAACTTATTGTTTCAATTGAATTTAAACATCAGACATTAAATATCAAACTCATTATAATAAATTATATTTTCTCTATATAATTTATTTTTTCTAGACCTAGATCAAAGTACTAACTTTTTAAAGAAAATTAAACAAAAATACTGCTTGTGATATGTGTAAGTTAGATCTAACATTTGATCTATCTTAAAGGGATGGTCCAGGCTGGAGATATTTATATCTCAATAAATAGAGTAAAATTCACAGAGTAAAATTCACAGAGCAAAATGCTGAAAACTTAATAAAAATCAGATAACAAATTCAAGTTATTGAATTTCTAAAGATTTGCATTATTCCGCTGAAACAGTTCTAAGCATGTCTTTATGAATATTTATTAGGTGGGCTAATAATGTCATATCTCCACTAATTCTTTTGTATTTGATTACATGTACATGAAGGTACATTCAGAATATTGAATTTTCCTAAAAAATCAAGAACTAAAACAATTGGATTGACAACTGATGAAGTGCATTAGTTATTTATTGCAACAACTTATTTCATCATAATGAAGACACATCATTTACACATGTATGAAAAAATAAAACATTTATGATTTCATGTAATAACATAAGAAAAAAGAAAGGGTAATCCTCTGTTTTAGGGGTCCAAATAATTTTAGGTTGCTAACTTCAGGCAAAAGTCACAAATGCACTTACAATGAGAATAAGTCGTCCGCAAGCTACAAGGCCGTGAACGTACGAGCGCGCTCGATCGCCTATCGGCCTGGCTGGACAATTGACTGCTCTCCCGGGGAGTCAAGGCGAAAGGTGTGGGGGGGTCCAATAGATACATATATATTGCTATATATCACCTCCTCTGTTTGAGGGGATTTTATTAATTGTGGCATTGGGGGGTACATTTATTTTTAGGGCATAATGATGACATTGGTAGCAAGGAGAAGGGGTGGTGGCAAGAGGGGATGAATTATTAAAGGGGGGTGCAAGGGGGGCACAAGGGGTTGGGTTGGCAGATATGTATTGCTTTGTACAGCACCCCTTAAATAAAATCCCCTCAAACAGAGGAGGTGTTATATAGCAATATATATGTATCTATTGGACCCCCCACCTTTCGCCTTGACTCCCCGGGAGTGCAGTCAATTGACCAGCCAGGCCGATAGGCGATCGAGCGCGCTCGTACGTTCACGGCCTTGTAGCTTGCGGACGACTTATTCTCATTGTAAGTGCATTTGTGACTTTTGCCTGAAGTTAGCAACCTAAAATAATTTGGACCCCTAAAACAGAGGATTACCCAAGAAAGTGGGGACGAGACATCAGCCCAACTTATGAATATTCACTACAATGTGCATATAATTGTTTTCATGAGATATTGATGAATAAGTTATTTATATTGTATTTAGATATATTTTCAGCCTGGACCATCCCTTTAAATGCAATAATGCATATTTTTTGTAGGTATCTAATGTTAGACATCTATTTTCTTTTTAAATTTACAGTTGACGGCCAACGCCACGCGCCGCAGGGATAGGGATTGGGAAATAGGGATGGTAAATCCATAGAAGTAGGTTAGGCATTCATGTCCTATCTATCAAACACCAAACTTAATATCTACCATTGTTTGTAACTGTTTGACTGCAAAAAACAACAATGGCTGTGCGCGTGTATGTGACACTGACAATTCTTATTCTAACCACTTGTTCACTGCTACCATCCTGCCTGTGGGGAAAGTTCAGGTAGGACTATGGTATGCCAATGTTGTACAGAGCACACACTTTAAAAAAATTATTAAAATATCACTTTTGTGACCAAAATTACTAATTTCCATACAGTTGCAATTTATTTTACATTAGTAACTTGGGAATAATTTTTGTATTCACTAGAGCGCCCAAAAACTTGAATTTTGGGCATATTTTTGCGTACGACCTCTATTGGTGGAAAGTATGGCAAGAAATTTTTCATTTTTTGATCTCTATTTTTAATTAAGAAAAAAAAATATTTAAAGTGTCAAATTTAAATAAGAGCCAAGTTGTAGGATGGGGGGTCGGGTGTCCGGACACTTTATCTTTTTGAAGCCTTCTTTTTTGTCTGTGGATTACACTAAAAATATAAATTCATTTCTTGTAATCATTTTCTATTTTGTTCTTTGTAATATTTCCTAACACTTTGTACTAAAAATTGATGAAACTTCGCTGGTAAATTTTTCCAAATGACTTTCTAAAATTGATCGTCCGGACACACAACCCGTCCGGATACACAACAACTGGGTATAGGTATAATGGAAACTGTCAGTGTAAAAAAAATCAGGCATTTGCCCCAAACAAAAAGAGAAAATAAGCCAAAAAATTGCCACCCTTATTTTGCCACACATGGAGATATAACTGAGAACAAGGTTATATTATAACCTTGTTCATTGAATGAGTGATTCTAACTAAAATTTAGGCATAATAGTTCCGCCGCCCCGAGAGTGACAGACCCCGTCAAGACAGCGGAGAGCTCCCCGACACTGATCGCTGAATCTTTGGCCCGAATTACTTTGCTATTCGGCTTAACTCACCTCACTACTCTCACCCTTTCGTCAACTTCTTGAACTGCAGGTCTCAACAGCTCTGCTATACCAGCGGCCATGGCATCACGATTGTCCATTATTTTGGTTCCAGATGGACTAGTCATTCTAAAAATAAAAATCTGGTTAATTTTTCCTGTTCTCTGACTTTTCTTTAGTTTTGGGCACGTCAGCTCGATTTTGACAACACTGCCATCTCTCGACAGACAAAGAACGATCATTTTGGGTGTTCCTCCCTTTTCTCCTTTTTTTTTCATTTTCTTTCTTTCTATTTCTTTCTTTCGTTCGTTCTTTCTTTCTTTCACTTTCCGATTTTTTTTGGGGGGTGGGGGGGCGGAGTGGGCCCTAATCATTCTGATTACACTGGAGTTTTATCTAGATCTGAATACTATATAGTATTCAGATCAATGTTCTCAACTTCATGGGCAATTTTGGTCAAATGACCTTTCATTTCTTTCATCATGATAGGCAGATTTCAAAGCAAGATATTACGTAAGCTTGCCTTACATAGCAGGATGAAGAGAATAGACTAGGTGACTAGGCACACCGATTTACACTTTATGAAGGTATTTGTTGCATTCCTACTTTGAGTGCATATCATAGCATGTTGCACAATGTACTTGACAACTGTGAAATACCAGTCGTTCGTGGAAGCATTTTTTTTTGTGGATGTAAATGAAAACGACAATTCAAAAGAATATATGAATAATCAAGACATCAAAGTTGGTGCTTATCTTATTAGATTTTAAAGCACCATGTCACTTTAGTACAAATGACCTTCTTCTGATCATGCATAGAATCTTTTGATCATGCGCAGAAAGGAACTACGAACTGGTTGAATGCTGGTGTCGTCTAGCAATTCTTCATTAAAATATACAGGGGCCAGAGAACGGTTTTGAGGGGGGGGGGAGGCTGACCATGCAAAGGCAAAAAAAATCACAATCAGATGGATTTTTTTTTTACACGTTTATGTACACAGTCTGGTAAGGGAACCATTTACTCCCTCCCTGTTCCTCTGCCATTGCTTAACATGAGATTTATAAAGCGCACTTTCCATCTTGATTATTATGTGGTAACAGTCCGAGGGGCGGATCCAGGATTTTCAAAGGGGGGGGGGCACATTCTCCCGAGGAAAAATTTGACAAGCAAAAAGAAAAGGCCGGTTTGACCCAAAATTAAGGTCATTTCGTCCACATAAAAAAATGATAAGAAAAAATAGTCCTCGCTTTCAAAGGGGGGGAGGGGGCACTTGTGTTATAGCGGCGGCATATTTACACTACTTTATAATTTTTATTATGCCTCTCGAATGGGGGGGCACGGTAGGATGTGCTCCCCCCCTCAGTGGATCCGCCAGAGGTAAATCGCGCACAGGGGGTGCACATAAAAAAATGAAAGAGGAGTAACAGTAGGGTGAGAATTCGGGGGTATATAAATGTCGGCATAAGAAGAAATACCAAAATTGGGAAAGTATAAAGAGGTGGGTGAAAATGAATCTTCTTTCCCCTATATCTTCAAAATTGAAATCCCTCTCTTTGTCTTTCATTTATTTACTTTCCTTTCCTTTTCCTTTTTGTCTCACCTGCGAAGCAAAGTGAGACTATAGGCGCCGCTTTTCCGACGGCGGCGGCGGCGGCGGCGTCAACATCAAATCTTAACCTGAGGTTAAGTTTTTGAAATGACATCATAACTTAGAAAGTATATGGACCTAGTTCATGAAACTTGGCCATAAGGTTAATCAAGTATTACTGAACATCCTATTAGAGTTTCATGTCACATGACCAAGGTCAAAGGTCATTTAGGGTCAATGAACTTAGACCATGTTGGAGGAATCAACATCGAAATCTTAACCTGTGGTTAAGTTTTTGAAATGTCATCATAACTTAGAAAATATATGGACCTAGTTCATGAAACTTGGACATAAGGTTAATCAAGTATCACTGAACATCCTGCATGAGTTTCACGTCACATGACCAAGGTCAAAGGTCATTTAGGGTCAATGAACTTTGGCCGAATCGGGGGTATCTGTTGAATTACCATCATAACTTTGGAAGTTTATTGGGCTAGTTCATTAAACTTGGACATTAGAGTAATCAAGTATCACTGAACATCCTGTGCACATTTCAGGTCACATGACCAAGGTCAAAGGTCAATGAACTTTGGCCGAATTGGGTGTATCTGTTGAATTACCATCATAACTTTGAAAGTTTATGGATCTGATTCATGAAACTTGTACATAAGAGTAATCAAGTATCACTGAATATCCTGTTTGAGTTTCAGGTCACATGATCATGGTCAAAGGTCATGTAAGGTCAATGAACTTTGGCCATGTTGGGGTTTTTTGGTGAATAACCATCATATCTCTGTAAGTTTATTGGTCTAGTTCATAAAAAGTGGACATAAGAGTAACCATGTATCACTGAACATCTTGTGCGAGTTAGAGTAGTATTCAAAGTCAGCACTGCTGCTATATTGAACCGCGTGATGCAGGTGAGACGGCCAGAGGCATTCCACTTGTTTTTTTTATGGGGGTATGTTTTTCATAATGCCTTTTTATTTTGATATTCGAATCATTAGGGGACCGATTAATGAAACTCGGGATGAAACCCCCCAATTGGAACAAAATGAGCTTCTGTAAAAGCCGAACAATCAAAGATTATGATCAATGAGAGTTCAGAAATTTGAGAAACAATTAAGAAAATAATGAGCATTTGAATGTTGAGAATGCTATAACACTATGGTGATCCTGTTTGTAGGTCAGTCTCTCCACTTGGACACTATATAATTATGGGCCTAATATTAAACCAAATACATAATTATGTTGGCATGAATTTTTCATCCATACAATTAAAGGGGTACTCCAGGCTGAACAAAATATAATTTGAACAGATAAAGCAAAATCAGACACGCACAACACTAACAATTTCATAAAAATTGGAAAAGGAATAACGAAGTTATAACACTTTAAAGATTTGCATTATTTCGGTGAAACAGTTCGATACATGTTTTCATGAATATTCAATAAGCAAACTGATGATTCACATCCCCACCTGTTCTTTTGTATGTTATTGTATGAAATCATATTTATTCAAATTTTATCCTCCGTGAATTTACAAATAGATTTGCTTTCATTATTTGCTGTAACTTATTTTATTATAACGAGACATAATTATCACACACAAAATGTATGAAATAATTGTGATTTTATGTAATAACATAAAGAAAGGGAAAGTGGGGGTGTGACATCATCAGCCCACCTAACGAATATTCATGATGATGTGCTATAACTGTTATCACAAAACATTGTTAAACTTTAAAATTCAATAACTTTGTTATTTACTGTCGCATTTTGATGAAATCTTCAGCAGTTTGCTCGAAAATTTCTTCCATTTAATTCGATATAATTATTTTCAGCCTGGAGTACCCCTACATCAAACAGCTTGGTCACATTATACCTGAGGGAAAAATCATAGTGATCTGGGGAGCGTTTCATGAAAGGATTTTATCCGACAATTACCATAGTAACATTGCTTCTCAGCCAATCAGAATCAAGGAAAGATGTCAGATCTGACAACTCGTCATACGAAAATGTTGATGAAACGCCCCTCTCAACGTTCAAATATTATATTCAATGTTCTCAAGCTATCATTGAACCGTTTATTTTTGTTTATTTTTTCTATTTTATAATCATTTAAACGGATTCATGGGCCATGTTGGTGGATTACTTTACTCAGAAAATGAAAATAAAGAAACATGGACCAGTATATCATGGTGTATATAGGCCCGAATGGCAGATCGGTGAATGAATCGAAAACAAAATGTTTAAAGTAGCAAGCTCGATATAAAGATGCATGAACCTTGACTTCAAGTTAGGCGTCAAAAAAAACATGTAAAAGAAGAAAATGAAAGAATCTCAATTTAAAAGGGAGAAGTAGGATACAGAAAATGATAGGGTAAGTAATTTTTTTTAGATTATTCAAAAATCCAAATCTATATTAAGAAAATAAAATTCAACTTTTTGAAAGGCCAATAATTATGTTCACTCGCTTGAGAGAGTTTTTATATGACTTTGCCCCAAAGCAGCACAATAAAGTATCATATTGTGACCTCTCTTTTTTATTATATCTTTTTGCTCACTACACCATTGTGTTTAACAGGTATTTGTTAGTATCCCCGGTTGCTGGCTAACTTCGCCAAGCGAGGCGACCCTTGTATAGGCCCGATCATTATTTTGATGGGGCCAGACATGGCGTCGCTTGGGCACAATATTGGAAGAAAAAAAACTATGAGAGGGGGCAACGCGAGAGAACAACAATTTCGTCATTTCTTATGTAAAGATGAATTTTGTGATAAATCTTGACATAATATTTAGCCAATAATATCATATTTCTCATGCACTTTCCCTTTTCTCCCCTTTTTTTATCGTTTGTGAAAAGTTTTGGGGTCCATGGACCCACACCCTGAGTCTGTAAGACCATGGACCTATAGGTCCATATGGTAAGACAGTGCACATGTCTATTGACCTCTATATTTATTTATTTATTGATATATTCATATTCCACAATCATCAAAATACATTTCGTAATAAATCATGTTTACAATGAAAAAAAAATGCATAACGCACGCAGGACTGAAACGTAGCAATGAAAAGAAAAAAGTGGAGGGGCCTACTAAAAAGCAGTGCTTGTAAAATGCAGACCCCCTATTAAAACTTTATACAAGGGTAATATGATACAAATAGAGTAAGATAATCAGCAAAATTCTATACAATTATATAGATATAAACACTGTAACACAAATGTATATACACTACATACAAAATTAAATATTGACTTTAAAATAATCAATACTACCGTGGATAAGTATGAAGTTCACAAATATTTGATTGAATCAAATATAGAGATGACGAGATTAGACTCCTTCATGTGCATCAGAAAGTGTCTGTTTCCATCTCTTGCTGCAATTCAATTAGTGAATTATACAATTTCCTTAATTTGGCTCACTGAGCTCACTGGTATAGCCAATGGTATGTTTTTTAATAAATGGTATTGATTTCATTTTGTTCATTATTTTATCATATTTAATATACTCGGTATAATTGAGAAAAACGATTATTTCCACAAAGACAATTTGACAATACTATATTACTTACTATTTTACATCCAATCTAATTTTTTTTAATCTTGGCAAAGCTTTACTATTCCCTTTCGAAGCATATGTGGGAATTTTATATCACTTCCCCCACCTATTGGGAATGCTGCATCAGGATTATTTAAAATCAGTAGTGCAATAACCCCTCTCCCCCCAAAATAAAGGAGCAGAACATGGCACACGTTGGAAATCTGCAAAAATGTTGGCATTTTTTTAAATGAAAATCTAATTTTGTGATATGGGCCAATTTTCAGATGATTACATATCTTTCCCCTTTTTATTTCCTCTTATTTGTTCCCATTCTTATTTTTTCTTCTGTTTTTCCCCCTTGGTCGTGAAACCTCTTTTTTGTGTATGTTTTTTTTTTTTGGGGGGGGGGTCGTGAAACTTTTTTTGTATGTGTGTGCATGGCGCCAAGCCCCCCCATCTGTTCGCCTGTGATTTTGGCTGGTTTTCTCTCTCTTTTTTTTTTTTTACACATGTCTTCCTTAAAAAAAAAACGAAAAAAATGATGAGCTTTTTGATACTGATAGGTAGGCTACTCACAAAAAATATACCAACTATTATGTAAACATACGGATGAAAAGCTGGCTTGATGACTCACACTTTTACGTCAATAAATGAATAGTCTTATTAACTATACTTTTTCGAAGAAAGATCGAGCAATATTTCAAAACAGTAATAATAGAAATAATCGTAACTGTAATGGTCTGACCAAAGAAAAATAATCAAAATGTATTTTTTGCCTGTGCATGCTCTTCTTTAAAATGAAAATGATAGAAATCAAACAGTTTTGTAATTTTCGCTGATATTAATTGTAAAGGGCTTGCATACGTAAACTACGACAGCAGCGCCATGCATGCTCAGGATCTCCAATCGGAAAATAGTTTTACCGGGATGGACATGATGGAGATGGAGATGTATTCATTTTATCTATCATAGATATTTATGCATACGGTATAACGGGGATATAACTAGCTGACAGCTTTGTTTAACTGTTCGATTCTAACCCAAGATTATAAGATATACTTTTCTGCATTCTACAAACTGGTAAAGACCGGCGAGTTACATGTACAAACGCCACAACAGGCGGTGGTCATGATGATGATGAGGCGGAGCCGCTCCGCGCCGGTGGTCGAGATGGTGCATTTTTCGTGTTGAACAAGTAAACTACTCGTACTAGTATCACTGCTTACCCAGCGCTAGCGGACGATACGGTAAGTCATTACCAGAGGTAATAATAGCAGTCTGGTGACATTCACATGTTTGTTTGTTTTTTGCCAAGTAAATTTATTGCCAGAAAGAAGTGGATGGATCTGATTGACTGTATTTACATGTAGCTAGTCAAGGCAATGACAGATCATGACAATGCCAGGCAGTTTTAACATTTTATATATTAAATGTTTTAGTTTTTTTCTATTAATGTTAATAAGGTTTATTGCTTAGCGAAACCACAATGGGTTAGAACTTAAGGGATTGAAAAGGGGGTAAGCAAGCTAGCCCCGCGCACTGCGGACGGTGTGTGACACGAGCAAAGCCCCCTTTTTGTTCCCATAACGCATTGTGGTTCTGATTAGAGATCCCGGGGGGGCCACTTCCATTCACGAGTGGATACCATGCGCGACCATGGGGTCTCGAAAAGCACCCTAAATACGTAATTTCCTTATTCTGAAAATGCACCCCTTAACAAGTATTGGCGTGTGAAACCCTACCGTTAACAAGTATTGGAAACAAATTAAACGATACTCTTGGCAAATATTCCCGGAAATGAACCCCTAAACAAGTACAGGAATGTTTTATTGTTACGGGTCCTTTGGTCGTCGGCTTTACCTTATTTGGTTAAGTACGACCCCACCTTCTACACCACGCGCAAATAGGACTCTAAACACGTAGTGTTGGGGCAAAAGGACATCCTTTATAAAAACATTCTAATTTTGTTTTATCATCCCCGCAAATTCGACCCTAAACACGTAATTTTCCTAGCGAAATAGATACCCTATTTTCATTATTTTTGTGTTTTTGACACCCTTATCATGTTACGTACGTAACGTGCCCTATCGTGAAAAGGACATCCTTTTTACGTGTTTTTTTGGTCGCGCATGGTATCCACTCGTCAATGTAAGTGGTCCCCCCGGGTTAGAGATAAACCTTTATATAGTTATTGGTGAATGTAAGGGATTTCCGGGGGGATAGTAGCAGTAAGGACTATATATATGTATATATATATCTATATATATATATATATATATATATTTAAAAATTTAATGTAAAATTATTAAAAATGATCAAATAAAATACATTTTCATTTACAGTGTACAGTATCCACCACATCATCCTTTTGTCTTCTTGTATGTGTATTGCCTTTAATGGAATAGTAACATGTGCAGGTACTTGATTGATCTAATACCCTTTTCATAAACCTATCCTCCAATTAGCCGCCTAAGAGTAATGCGGATAATTCAATAAAAATTGCGTTCATAAACTCCGAAAATAAGCCGCATTATTTTTACTAGCGCCCGTCCTGAAAAAGGCGGATAATCGCCATGACAACTGGACACGCCCCCTCCGATGCGGTTGTGTTGGAAAAGGGTGACCTTGTGACCGCACCATGGCAATTATCCGCATTATTTGGAAATGCGTTCATAAACTCAAAATCTTATCCCGATGCCGCTATTATGCGGATAATAGCAGCATCAGAGTAATGCGGATAACTCTTGTCCTCCTCCAATTTTACGACCAAATTATGCTGCTATTAGCCGCCTAATTCATAGTAATTGGGTTTATGAAAGGGGTATCTGTTACTCAAACTTGAGCTTTACAAATTATGAAAATTGATGCTGATTCTGTAATGCTACATGTAAGTAAAAAATAAAGCACTTATAGCAGAGGCATTGATTGGAGGGGGGGGGGGAACATTTCATCTCTTTTAAGCTCCATATTCTTTGACAAAACAGTACACGTATTTAGGTCAAGTTTAAAATGGAAGCACTGGTTGTCAGAAACAGAAAAGACAATTTTTTAATGCGAACTTGTAATGACTGGTACATGGACAGTAGTACCCCCTCCCCCTGCCAAATCCCCGGATTCTATCCCTATTTCTACATACCTGATCTGATACCCTGATAATGCCACTTGGGATTCAGATGCTAAAATTTTACTGAATGTCTCTTGTAAAATCAGTGGCGGATCCAGGTGGGGGGGGGGGCACAGCTGGCCCATGCCCCCCTCCCACTTTGAGAGGCATTATCAAAATTTGTAACATAAAAAATGATGTTAAAACAGGAGTGTGCCCTCCTTTTGAAGGTGAATACCCCTTTTTTTTTGCTTGGCAAGCTTTTCCTCGGGGGGGGGGGGGGGAATGTGCCCCCCCTATTGAAAAATCCTGGATCCGCCCCTGCATGAAATGAATGAAAAGGGACTGAATCAGTCACCATATCTTGTGAACCAGGCAGAATGAGGCATGATTTATTGAGGCATAAAATGCTCAGTGTATTTAATGTATGGTGCACGTACAGTATGTGATAGAGACTGTTCCATGTTACTTCAGCTTGGTAGGTTTGATTGAATAACAGTCACGTAGGCCGCCAGGTAAATTGTAATGCTGAGTTAAAGATGGAATACGATAACATCAATCCTTCCCACGTTGCCTACAGGGCAGTTTTGTATTGCATGAAAGTTACATGTAAAGGGAGATACAAGTTCATGTACATTGTGAATGCCATGTTCATACACCATTTATTAGTTACGCTTCATAGAATCGTGGAAGATGATCAATATGAAAGAGCTCTATGGATGTAGAGTATGACACATTTGTTGTGGTGTGGAGACAAACATTTTCTTATAGTTCTATCCAGAGAGCCCACTATTTGACACGAAGTTGAGTGTGAGCAATCCCTGGAAATTATTTTTTATTATCATTCTGCTTTTAATAATATAAAGCAGGCATACACCATTGCTGAAACTGCTGTGTGAGTAAAATAATTATATGTACAGTACCATGTTTTAAAAGCACTCATCATTTGGTTATTGTTTACTTTCTGTGGTATTTCCCGAATAAAAGCATGATTGCAATAAGCTAGAATCATGCAAATTGCAATCATGCTTTTATTCAGAAAGTACCACAGAAACATCATTGCTGACAACTCATGAAACACCCACCTGAATTATTGTTAAGAAAATAATCTTGCATTTCATTTGGAATTGCATTTTGGTTGAAGTTGTTAATCTTACTAAAAAACCTTTATAGTCAGAATTCTGTGGGTGCATTGAATATTGAATCAACTCAATCAAGGATGTCTGGGACAGCAATTACGGAAAGGGTGAGAGATTATATTCACCCTTTAACAACTATGTACATGTATACTCTGCAAAAAGGTCAGTCTTGGAGTTGTTTCTGTATATATCCAGTTTGAATGCATTTTGGGACAGAGAGAGAACCCTGACTTTTCCTGTATTTTTCATGTATATTATTGCCATTTTCTGTCTTCCGAGTGTTCTGGAGAACAGTGACAGTTTAAGTTCATGATTTCTGGCGATTTGTGTTAGTGCTAATCATTTCCTGATGAAATGTATTAAATTAGTGGAATAACTCTCCAACCCTTACCCCCCACCCGAATGCTACATGTAACCCTAAAAAAATATTGGATGGCTCCTGTAAATTGATCTTGGAAAGATTGATGGGAAAAACAAAATAAATGTTGAATCACATTTACACAATGCTTTCTGTTAAAAGTTTCTAGAGATCTAGTTCTATATATACACATTGTGGGTGAGACTGGTCTTGAGGGAGACATGCTGCCTGCAAAGGAATATTATCCCCATTTTTACTGTTAGATCAGGGCAACATGGCCCTTTTGTAAATGTAAAGGGCAGCAATTTCAATGTTCGCCGAAAGTAGAATCAGTCAGTGTAATGTGTAATTCAAGCTCTTTAATAATTCATGTCCATTTCCCATTACTTTATTCATGTATAGAAATGTATTCCTGACAGTTGTCACGCCATTCAGTACTGCACACACAATATTGTGATTGGATCAAAATCAGCTGAAATTATGGATATTTTTATCATGGAGCAATTCATTAGAGGTGCACAGTGACAGTGGAAAGATGATTGATCTCATTTGTGTGTATCGGGGGGGGGGGGGGTAACTATGAATACATCATATGCCTAAGTTGCCTATTATTATATTGTGCTCATTGATAATACAGCTGAACTGTGGAGGGGGGGGGGGGCGTTTCATTAATGGACTTATTGGACGTTTTTTCCGACAAATCTCATTTATCTGACAGTTACCATAGTAACAGTACTTCTCAGCCAATCAAGATCAGGGAAAGATATCAGATCTGACAACTAGTCGTATGAAAATGTAGATGAGACGCTCCCTCGGTTCTATTGTGACATTATTGAATGTTGAATAATCAATGAGAAAAATGTGTTTATAATATATCTTGTCTTCAGAATGGCTCTTGAAGGTAAGAATATAAGATATTACATGTACAGTATATGAAGGTTCACAGCAGCTGCTATGTACAACACAAGTACCTCTTGAAACTCATTTCATATCTTCATGAGATTACTATCTGCTGTGTGGCATCTTGTTTGTATAATTTCTGTTTCCACGTGCAGCAATGGAAATACAGAGTTTTCATCTTTCATAAGCAATCCATCTGCATCGCAGCGTCTTGCGTGTTGTGCACAGTTGCACATCGAGATGGAAAGAGCTCTGCATGTATGTATTCTTGGCAATGTTAGTAAGCATTCTTTGGACAGCATGACTTGGTGCCTCTGATGTCATCTCTTGCTGTGATACTCCAAAGTGGATGGTTTTGATGGTTGCTCCCATGCTGGGAAAAAGGGATGCAGGAATGTGATGTGAGACCAGAGGTCAGGTAGAGGACGATAATGATTATGAATGACGATGGTGATGATGATGGTGATGATGATAGCAATAATGGTATTGTTTTACAGAGCACACACACTATCCAAAGGTGCTCATGGATAACTATGACACCAGTAATGCTGTTGATGATGACGGTGATGATGATGACAGTGATGATGATGACGATGCTGTTGATGATGGTGATGATGATGCTTATGTTGATGATGATTGATGAAGATGATGTTTTGATGATGATGATAGGGATGATTATGATATTTATAAGATGGTGATGGTGATGATGATGATGATAATGAGGATGATGATGATGCTTATGGTGATGATACATGTAATGCTTATGATGATGATGATGATGATTTGATGATGTATATGATGATAGGGATGATAACAATATTGATATTAAAGATGGTGATGATGATGATTTTGGATGACATCAATGGCAAATTGGCAATGATGATTATGGTGTTGGTGGTGATGATGATGCTGCTGAATGATGGTAACGTTGAAGATGGGAAATGTGGTGATGATGATAGCGATGTCATTGTTGCTGCTGCTGCTGATGAAGATGATGGTGAGGATTGCTTTATTATTGACTTGGGGGAGAAAATGGAAGTTTTATCTGTCAATGATCAGAACAAAAGGAGGACCAATTTCCATTCTGCATACATGTTAAGAGATCCTCTCTGTGATGGATTAGGGCAAGAGAGAAGACATTTCATCTTCTTAAGGATGAGGGAGAAGATGGTTCATTCTTAAAGAGGAATTAGAGATGGATGGGAGGCAGTGAAGGATGAAGGCTGTGATGTTAAAAGGGGGCACCTGATCCAGTAAGAGGGTGCATGTACATGTAGCTATGTAAATTGGACCACCTCTATAGATGCACAATATGTGATAAAGGGGAAGTTCATCATGACTATGGTATCAAAGATTGTCTGATAAAAGCATAAATTTCAGACATGACATGATTTCCTTCAGCATGAAATTTATCCACATTGTGCTACACTACACCCAGGTGTGTTTAATGGGCGTCTGGCAGGAATTTTTTCCTTCAAACACTTGAGTGTGTAACAGAAGCGCTGCTAACGCCAGGGTAATTACAGTATGCTGCATGTACTGGAGGCTACTGTAGTATAGATGAGTAGAGCTCCTACAAATTGCCTCACAAATTGTTACATACATGTATGCCTACATGTACATGTTCAAGCATTTGATGGAATTTCGCATTGCATGGCATATGGCGGGAGCTGCTTGAATATGTGTCGTCATAAACTTAATCCTTAAATCGGCCACTCAGATATTCATTTCTTATGTCACTGGTCATTTTATTTTGAAATACCCTGTAGAATCCAATTACCATACCCGTCTTGATGGGGAATGATATTTATCAATCCCCAAATCAGAGTCAGATATGCTGATTTTAGATAGCATGCATTCCAGTGGAATCAAGTTCAACCCCAACGGACGAGTACCCTTCTGATGATAGGAAACTGTCTGGAGTTTTGTTTATGGTAGCATGTTTGGAGTCAGAAGCCTTTAGTAGGGAACTATTCAGAAGGGCCTTCTGCACCATCCCGAGTTTTCAAATTAGCGCACTATTTCTGATCCGGCAAATTATCCCGATCTGAGCAACCTCAAGATTATTTGCAATGGAGACGCAATTATCGCGCTAGTTCGTAGGATTAATCTCGAGATTGCAATCCCAAGTCAACTTGGGATTATTTGCAAAATAGCACACTATTTTACGAATTATCGCGCTAATTCGCAGGTGCAGACGCACTCAGGATTATTTATTCACGGCGTCAGACCATAATGCATCGAAGCCATCGATGCCTCGCTCGAGCAGGAATCGCTCCTCTTGCGATGGTGGAGATGGGGTTTCTTGAATCTTGAGATTAACCGCGAAGAGGGCCGATTGGTCGAAAATCTTGAGATTGGGTAAACTCGGCATGGTGCAGCACTGCCTAGAGTGTCTTTCGAATACCTTAAAACACCATTCAAACTTCAGGTGTCTGTTATTGCGTTATGAAACCTTCAGTAATTTGATACAGATAAATGTAGTTGCCCTCTATGAAAAAAGCTAGTTAGTGTAGGGTTCATTTCATGGTTTCAAAATGCTATGAAATTAACCGAATAAAATAATTGTACATTCATGTTTTCATCAAGAATCAGATCAAAATACAATATAATTATGTAGATTATCAAGTGTTCAGAAAAATGTACAATCTGTTGACTAAATATTAGGCCTGGGATATTTATCAAATTGACTAAATTATATTTATCAAGTTGTTTTTAGAAATTTTTGAATATTTCTACATGTATCAGTAATGAGCGAAAATGTATGAGGGGCCAGACATGGCAGTCTGTGTTAGCCTTCATTTGAAATATGAAAAAATACCCCAATATGTTGATGATAAAATATTTGATCGTAAAATAATTTCAGATTGGTAGATAGCAAGTAACAATTGAAAATAAATATACTGGTACCAGCATAAAATGACTGTAGGCTATATATAGAGTAATGTTGGACTATATACTCCTACTCCAAGGCAAGTACATGTAATGTAAATCCTGTCTTTTATTGTTATTTATACTTTGGTCACATTTGCTCTATGGCGGCCGTATACGGCGAGTCGAAAACAGCCGTTTTTATTCATTTTTATTCAAACCCCACTGCATGCAGCTGGTACAGAAAATTTAAAACGGCTGTTTTCGACTTGCCGTATGGCCGCCGTAGAGCAAATGTGACCGAGTTATTAGTGTCTGCATCACTGTTTCTGAGAGCAGTGTGTAATTGGTCTGCCATTTTTGATAGATACATGGTTTTGAAAGATTTTCATATTTGAACACCCCCTTATGTCACTTTTCAAAAGCAGAAAATTAGAAAACATAATGAAGTGGTAAAAATTCATTATCCGGTGATATATTTTTTATATGGGGGGGGGCTGGGGAGGGGTAGCTGATGCACGAGCTACTCACCATGCTGTTTAAAGTATCATTAATTCCATAAATCTCAAAATATTTTTTGACCCATGGAAATCTGTATTTTTTTATATGATCCCTTTATAATCCTGAAATAAAAAAAAACCTTTGTTTCCTTAGGCTTAACATTTGTGTCTTGACCATGTTTAATTGTGACAGAATGTCATTGTTGTAACATAAAAAAGATAATGAATTTAAACAATGTGACCTGACAACAATGTAGGGCCTATGTCTGGAGTATTGTTTTTGATTGACACTATTAAAATAATGAATGTTTTTTTTAATTGATATTGAATTATTGATAGTATTTGATGTACATGTATTCCCAATATTGTGAATCATTTTAATGAAGCTGGTCATTTGCTGATACATGTGTAAGAGATAGGAGCTCGGTATATTTGCATGATTTTTTTGCATCAATAAAAAAATTGCAAATAAAAGTTGTGAGTTTTGTTCTTGCTACCAGGACACAGCACTTAAATTTTGCATAGTGTAAAAGTGGCATTTGGTGGAAGATTGACTTGTCAAGTTAGATAGATGGGTTGATAACTCATGGGTGACAGGCCCAGATTTGTAGGGTTGATCAAGGTAATCACTGAAAGCATGATGCCATGTCAACAGCCAAGCTTGGTTACCAGTCACCAGCCAATCTCATTATCACACTTCACTAGAGTGCATATTGCCATGGGCGGGAAGGAGGAGACCCATTTCCATGTTTTTCAAAGTTTCGTCCATGAGCGTCGTAAACATTTGTAATACACATTTTCCTTTGATGCGAGCCCAAGATCTTGTGCAAACCACTGTATTGCTGGTATGACATTCTGACATTGGGTTTGATTCAAAAATTCATTTGTTATTTTAGGGGCTACTTTTCAAAATTTACGGCCTAAAATCTCCAACAATGGATAATGTTTAACATTGCAATGAATGGGGATCTTCCAGGGCTTCTTTTTTATGGTGGTGGGGGGGGGGGGGCTGGAGCCCTAGTGTAATTTTTTCCCTCCTGGAGACCCTATCCATATTTGTATGAAAGTGTACCTTTTCAGCTTTAATAATAGATTTTTTTCTCGCTTTATTAAGTACATGTATATTTACCATTTTTTCATGAATTTCTCAAATGGCAGAAAAATATGAAAAAAATCCTTTGCCATTGATATCGCCAGCTTCCTGCATGTCTCATGTCAAGGTGGCATGTTAATAAAGGAACCTATTCTTCACCCTCAAGTGAGCTGTAACGCACAACAAACAGAGGTTAATTGCTTTTCTCACTTATCAAATATAAGTTAATTGCGAGGAACCAGACAAATGAATAAAATAAATTTAACCTTTTTTGTTGTACATGTGAGTGCATGAAAGTACAAATTACAAAACATGTTCATGTACATGTATACAAGGTATTTGTCAAACCTTTACATGGAATATTTTTGTGAGGGTGTTTGGTGGGGTAAAGGAAAAAATATAAATGAAAATCAAAAAGTGATTCAATGGCATATAAAGCTGGGGTGTTCAAATTAAACCTGAGGATGGTTTAATAGCATTTGTCTTTGTAATTGGTTGTGTCTAGTGGCAATTACTTGACTTTTCCAGTGCATGTTTACCGGAAATTAAACATTTTTTACAGTGGATGTGAATGAAAACAATGTAGGCCTAACGTTTCCCATTTATGCAAGGCTTTAACATGGCCCTGGAACCATTTTTTTTGCTGGAGGTGCTGAAGAAAATTTGACAAGACCCCCCTCATAAAATGATTTTCACTATGAACTGAAGGTTGTTTTGGTCACAAGAGATTTGACAAGCAAAAGAGAGGGGGGGGGGGGTGTAAATTGTCAGAGTATTCATTTATTCAGATTAACTAATTATATGCCAAATCCAGTGCTATGATTTGCTCAGACGTCCCATGACGTCAGAAGCGAGAAATCTTCAGTGACAATTTTGGCCTTGTCGCTTGGAGGCGCTGTGTAATCTGAGCAGTAAGAATTGACACGTGTGTTGATAAACATAATCACGATAATTCCATAGATTCACCGCTATTTTGTCGTATTTTGATGAGCCAATGTTGTAAGTAAATAATTATGAGTTGAATTTGAGGTTTCATTTATCATGTGTATGAGAGACAATGAATTATGCTGTTTTTAAACACTATTAATTTGAGTACAAAAATTACAGCTCATTCTAGGTTTCAGAACTAGGTGTGAGTTCGCTCGTAATAATGTAGCCTATTGGGAGAGTGCCTAAATGAAAGTGTTAATTAGTTCCCCGTACGTTGTACAGTAAATATAGAAAGGTTTATACATGCACAGAAACGTAATTTCTGAGTATTTATGAACACTTATGAGCCAGCCTGTAAATGCTGGACATATAAATGTATTATTCATATTACATATGTCAAGGATGCCAGTTTCTAGGCAAACAAAGCCTGAATTTATGTTGATAAACAAAGCTTAGCCAGATATTTTTTATGCCATATTTTAGGCTGTTTGGGGTTTGAAAACCATACAAGCTATATGGCCAACTGTCTTTTTAGGCACACATTAATTTTAACTGGCAACCCTGATATGTGTAAGCATGAATTTATAAGTTGTAATTTAGGACAAGAATGTGTCATTTTAGTGCATGAATGATAATTATCACAGCATGTATATTTAATGAGGTCAGTAAAGATAGGCCAGTGTGCACTAAGCATACAATGTATTGTGGTTGTTGTTTTTGTGCACACAGTGCGTTGTGCTGGTGGTTTTTTATTTTTATTGCCAAACCTAAAGATGATATGAGGATTTAATAGTTGACACATTAGTTTATTGACTTGCTTATTGTGAGACATTTCATAGAAATTATTAGGATTACTGATGGAATCTAAAAGAGTGTTTCATCAGGTTAGATTATAGAACTCAGCACACAAAATGACACCAAACTGAAGACTTATATCATATGCATATGCAAAGGCATTTATTGATGATATAATGAAACTGATGAAGTAACTGAAACTGATGTAGCTGATATAGCTTTATGCAAATGAGGTTATTTAAAGGGACAACAAAGGATAAAGAGTTGATATTTGTTTGATACAAAAGAATGATTTTTTATTTATACCTGCAATTTATATTCATGTGACATAACATGCTACTGAGAAGTTGACTCACATGTATGTATGTATACAAGATAATTTATGATTCTTTATTTTATATCTTATTAAATTGCAGGTTGAACCTTGCTACTTGCATCTTTATATTGGACGCATGGTCTCACAACTCTGGTTTATTGTTGTCACGGTGGTCTGTGGGGAAATTAGTTAACGTCACCTACAGTTCAACAACAACGCTTATGCGTTAGTCACCCTACCATATGTCACCCTGATTATTGACACCCTTTATCTGAATGTGAATCAGGATGTGTGCTGCAAAATCAGATGGTAAACCGGATGGTAAACGAAATGTCAAACCAGACGTCAAATCAGTCACCAAGCCGGACGTCAAACTGGACATCAAACCGGAAGACTCTGTCAGCCAATGTGGGAGCAAGACTTCCGCAGCTACCTCGACTTCTAGTTCGAGTACCCATTTACGAGCCAAGGCAATGGCCAAGCGTGCAGCCCTTGCAGCAGCGGCTAAGGGATTGCAACTTCAGCAAGAACTAGAGGCAGAGCAACTTCGATTAAAGCAGAAGCAGGCACTTTTGGAACTCCAGACTAAACTTGAGATTGCAAAGGCTGAAGAGATGATCTACAATGAACTCTATGAAGAGAATGATGATAAGAAGCCACAAACAAGTCACACCAAGAATACCACTCAAGAACACACTGAGTCTGGCTTAGATACTAACCCTCAAGGTCAAGGTAAAGGTCACGTTAAATTGGAACCAAATCTAGATGACACAATTCCTTATCCAATTTCAGCAAGATCGCCCTCATTCGGGCAAGCTGAAGGACAATACCAGATGCCAGATAACTTCCAACAGATGTCCCAGGCTCAACTCAACAATCAACGTCTTCTAGAGGCCATAAGTTTGTCCAACGCAGATGTCTTCAAGTTCAATGGGGACCCATTAAGATACTTTGAATTTGTCCGATCTTTCGACAACCTCATTGGACGTTCAGCACTCGACAATGGTGCTAAACTCTTGAGGCTGTTTAACAGTTGCGAAGGAGAACCGAAGAAGATCGTTCAGTGCTGCATGATTATGGACCCTGCTGTTGGATATCACAAGGCCAGGACACTCTTAGAAGACAGATTTGGGAGTAGATTTAAGATCAGTCAAGCATGGGTGAGAAAGGTCACAAGCGGACCAAACTTGAGACCTACTGACAAATCAGGACTACAGAGATTTTCTGATGACCTCAAGATCTGCAACACCACCCTTCAAGCATTGGGAATGATGTCTGAGATGAGCAACCAACAACATATGATGAAGATCATTGAGAGGTTGCCGTATTACTTGAAGAGTAGATGGCTACGAGTCGTGAAGGACATTCGTCACCATGGACGTGCACCAAACATCACTGACGTGGTTAACTTTGTCTCGGATGCAGCTGAAGAGGTAAATGACCCTGTGTTTGGAGCCTTGGTTGAGGTGAAGAGAGAATATCCTCCCTCTAGACAGCCTGTTAAGCAGAAGACTACTACTAGTTCCTTCACAACATCTGCAGATGACAATAACAACAAGACATTCAAGCGCAAATGTTATTTGTGCAAAGCGGAACACAGTCTCTTTGGATGTGATACGTTCAAGAAGATGACTCCTGCTGAAAGATTGCAGTTTGCGAAGAAGGCTGGTGTCTGCTTCAATTGCCTGGTCAAAGGTCACATGACAAAGGATTGTTATTTGAAGAGGACTTGTACAGTTGACGGATGTGGCAGGAAACACACAAAGTTCCTTCACATAGCTCCTGGTAAACAACAGCAATCAGGAAATTCCCAACAACCAGCTCAGTTTGATTCTCAAGCCCAGCCTGATCAGCAACCTCTTGGTACACAAAGTCACGTCACAGGGGCCGGTAAATTGAAGGTGGCTCTTCCCATTCTACCAGTACGGGTCTATTCATCTGAGGATGACTTTACTGTTGACACATTTGCCATGCTTGATCCAGGTTCGACGACCTCCTTCTGTACAGAAGACTTACGCAAAAGACTTCATGCTACCGGGAAGAAAAGAACACTTTCTCTGTCAACTCTGGAGCATGCAAACAATCAGTTGGAATGCCTGGAAATTAGTCTTACAGTTCAGGCCCATGATACAGATGAACTCGTCACCCTTCCTCATGTTTACACCAAGAAGGCTATCAATATAAGCTGCAACAATGTAAGTCAAGAAGACATATCAAGATTTCCTCATCTCAAGGATTTGAATATCTTAGATTCTACCAGCTTCGTGAAGGTCGACTTATTGATTGGCCAAGACACCCCTGAGGCATTGATTCCTTTGGAAGTACGACGAGGGGAAGATGGTCCTTTTGCCATCAAGACAAAGCTTGGCTGGACACTCAACGGACCTTTGGTAAACATAGATGAAGGAAACACACAGGCATCTTCAAGTTTCATATCCAATGATGATAGTTTGGAAACCCAGCTGAAACTGTTCTGGTCTATGGAAACTGTGAAGGGTCCAGAAGATGCAAGAGGAATGTCCGTCAATGACAGAAGGGCATTACAAGTTTGGGACAATTCTGTTTGTCTTAAGGAAGGACACTATGAACTCTCCATCCCTTTCAAGGAGGACCCTCCTAGACTACCAGATAGCCGTCCTATGGCTGAATCAAGATTGCAGTCACTTGGTAAAAGGTTGGCAAAGGATGAACGACTGCACACCAAATACAAGGAGGGAATTGCAGATTTGCTCCAACAAAACTTTGCAGAAGAGGTCCCAGATCAGGAAGAAGACAGCAATTGTCCTACTTGGTATCTGCCCCATCATCCTGTGTTTAACCCCAAGAAGCCAGACAAAACAAGAATTGTTTTTGACTGTGCTGCAAAGTCTCAGGGACGGTCTTTGAATGATGCTGTTATGCAAGGCCCAGACATGACAAACAAGCTGCTTGGAGTTCTCCTGCGCTTTAGACAAGAACCTGCCGCCATGATGGCTGATATCCAAGCCATGTTCCACCAAGTCCGTGTACCACAAGCAGAGCGTGATGTGCTCAGATTCCTCTGGTGGCCAGAAGGTAACTTGGAACTACAACCCAAGCTATTTCGAATGTGTGTGCATCTATTTGGTGGAACATGGAGCCCCAGTGTTTGCAGTTACGCTCTGAAGAGGACGGCAGAGGACCATCAGGAAGAATACAGCCCTGAAGCAGTGACAGCTGTTGCGCATAACTTCTATGTTGACGATTGCCTTATTTCCTGTGAAAATGAAGAAAAGGCAATAACTGTTGCAGCAGAGTTAAGGAACCTACTGGAAAAGGGTGGTTTCAAGTTGACGAAGTGGGCAAGCAATAGCTCGAAAGTCCTTACATCAATTCCTGAGGAAGACAGAGCCAAGCAAGTTAAAGGTTTGGATCTCAACTGTGACACCCTGCCTATTGAGAGGGCCCTTGGAGTTGAATGGAATACTGAACTGGACTGCTTTAGCTATAAGATCACTCCCAAGGATAAACCATTGACTCGTCGAGGATTGTTAAGTGAAGTAGCGTCTGTGTATGATCCGTATGGATTTGCTGGCCCGTTCATCTTGTATGCCAAAGGATTGCTACAGGGACTGACAGCCATGAAATTGGGATGGGATGATCCCATTCCAGATGAATATCGGGTCAGATGGCAAAAATGGAAGGCTGAGCTATCTCAGATGGAAGATGTAAAAATCAATCGATGCTACAAGCCTTATGACTTTGAACAAGTGGTGGAAAATCAACTTCATCATTTTTGTGATGCTTCAGAGAAAGCATATGGGGTAGTGACGTATCTACGCATGAAGAATGAGAAAGGAGAAGTCGACTGCAACATCGTCTTGGCCAAATCTCGTCTAACCCCCCTCAAGAAAGTGACACTTCCTAGATTGGAACTCATGGCTGCAACCTTGGCAGTAACGATGGATGGAATGATCAGACATGAGCTTGATCTTCAGCTCAAGGAATCAGTCTTCTGGACAGACAGTGCCATTGTACTGCATTACATCAGCAATGAAGACAAGAGATTTCATACTTTCGTCGCTAATAGAATTGCCGCCATAAGAGAGGGATCAAATCCAAAGCAGTGGAGACATGTGAGCTCTGACCTGAACCCTGCAGATGACATCACTAGAGGACTGACACCAAGAGAATTGAATGGCAGATGGCTAACAGGACCAGATTTCCTGTATGCTGATGAAGAAGAATGGCCAAGATGTCTTGAACTTCAAGGACACAAATTGAACAATGACCCAGAGGTCAAACAAGGTCAAACTCAAGGAGTATTTTCTTCTACGCACTCAGAAGATGTCATTGAAGCTCTGATAAGAAGGTATTCATCATGGTTTTGCCTGAAGAAAGCTGTAGTGTATATGCTGAGACTCAGAAGCTATTTGAGATGGAAAGCAGGTCACAAGGTCAATTTTGAAGGATCTCAAATGAATCACCCTTTGTTTTTGTCAGAGATGAAGAAAGCAGAAGAAGCTGTCATACACTATGTGCAAAAAACACATTTCAAGACTGAGTATGAATACCTTGAAGGAATGCCCCAAATCAACAAAGAAAATGACAAGTCAGTGAAGTCAAAGGAAAGAAAGGTAATGAAATCAAGTTCCTTGTCAAAACTCAACCCAGAAATGAATGAAAACGGACTCATTTGTGTAGGAGGCCGACTGCAGCATAGTACTCTGAATGAAGGACTCAAGCATCCACTAATTCTTCCCAGGAAACATCATGTCGTTGAGCTGCTTGTAAGACATTTCCATGAACTCACTGGACATTCTGGACAGGAACATGTCTTAGCACGCTTGAGAGAACGCTATTGGATAATTGGAGGACGTTCTGCAGTAAAGGAAGTACTACGCAAATGTTTTGTTTGCAGACGGCAATCATCACAGCCCATGGAACAGAAGATGTCTGATCTGCCTCGAGAGAGAATCACCCCTGATAAGCCTCCATTCACTAATGTGGGGGTAGACTGCTTTGGACCATTTACTGTAAAACAGGGACGAAAGGACGTCAAGAGATATGGATGCATATTTACATGTTTGGTTCTGAGAGCCATCCATATTGAGGTTCTTCATGCTATGGACACAGACTCGTTCATCAATGGTCTGGAAAGATTCATCTCGAGACGAGGAAGACCAGAGGTTATCTGGTCAGATAATGGCAGTAACTTTGTTGGGGCTGAGAGAGAATTGAGAGAAGGAATCAAATGCTGGAATCAACGCCAAATTCATCAATTCCTACTTCAGAGGGAAATCACCTGGAAATTCAACCCACCTACAGCATCTCATATGGGAGGTGCTTGGGAGCGCCAGATAAGAACTGTACGCAAAGTCTTGGGTGCTCTCATGATGCAGCAAAGTCTCCACGATGAAGGACTGACTACGCTAATGTGCAAGGTGGAGGCGATTGTCAACGGGCGCCCGCTGACTGTGGTGTCTGCAGATCGGAGGGATCCTGAACCTCTGACGCCTAATCACCTCCTTTTGATTAGGCCGAATGCTGAGCTACCTCCAGGGGTATTCGACCAGAGTGATCTCTACTCACGCAGAAGGTGGAGACAGGTGCAGTACCTCGCTGATGTATTTTGGAGGAGATGGACGAAGGAGTATCTGCCAACATTACAACACCGCCAGAAGTGGGTCAAAGAAAGAAGAAATCTCGACGTGGATGACGTCGTTCTCGTCGTCGATGACATGCCTCGTAACAAATGGTTGCTGGGCAGAGTGGTTGAAATCTACCCCGGCAAGGATAAGCTTGTGCGGTCAGCAAAGGTGAAAGTGGTCACAGGAGAATTGACAAGACCGATTCACAAATTGTGCTTGTTGGAATCCGTGGAAAGTGATGAAAAGTAATGCCATTTGTTTGAATAATCTATTTGAAATTTCCTGAATTTGAGAGAAGAATATTCAACATATCTTGGGAGCGTTGGAGAATGTGATTTATGCATACAAAATATGTGAAATAATGTTTTTTGATGGAAGAAATTTCATATTGCAAATACATGTAATTCAAATATGAAAGTTTGATCATATGCAAAATTTGTGTTCTAACGATTTGGAGCAAATTGGATGTAGATTCGCGAATTTGAATTTTGGATCATGGAGATATGCATAATTTTGAGCTTGGATCCGCACATTCAGCATATCCGACCCCGGATTGATTCGCGAAATCAGCGAAGGATTCATGAACATTGTTGATATCGCGATTCGCGAAGCTTATGGATGAGACTTCAGCCAAGAGATGAAATCAGAGCGGTTTCAATATTTGAAAGAAAGGAAGAACAATGCAGCAAGATTATTTAATGATGAGATGAAAATGATATTCAGACTCTAAAGAAACTTGCAGACTCTAAATAAATCTTGCAAAACTTTAAAATCACAGAAACATTACATTTTCTGAGACTGTGAACATTGACTCTGAACTCAGAACTTTGAAAACAACTTTCAGACACTCAGATGGTTGAAACAACTGAACTTTTGAACTTTCGCGATTTGAGGAATGTCTTATATTCTTGAGTTGAATTTATGCCTGTATGCATTTTATGCCTTTATTCATGTGTGAAAATGCATTCAATAAGACAGTTAAAGAAATTTGAAGTGAAATACATAATTTTTCTTTGATTTTCTTAGTAAGTTAGTGTCATACAAAAAAAACAAAAAAGCAAAAAAATACATGACGCCACTTTTGATATTTTGAACATTGAATATATGCAAGAGGAACAAATTGAATGCCTTTTCACTATTTGACATAATATAGACATGATTTTTGCATGAAATGTCATTTGTGTCATTTTTTATTTGATGAGTATGAATTTTCTGCAATTTTTTTTTTTTTTTTTAACCTGAATATTTGTGATACAGAAATCTGTGCAGTTTGACAAATATTTTTTGTTTGATTTATTCTTACAACTCCAGAATGATATGTGGAGTACAGATAAATTTCTTTCAATTGAGGAAATTTGTATTTCAAGTCCAGATAATTTTAGGTTTATTTCTGCAGAATTGAAGATGTCATATTAACAGAGGTTATATATTTCTTCATTAGTTTGTACACTTCTTTTGAATGACGTGCAATTATTGTCAGGTAGTAGCAAAATGTGTTTCTCTTCAAATTTAAAGGAGTGAATCAAGCAGATTCTCATTCTAGAAATACATTTGTAGCTTAAGAAACTATGTGCAATATTTATATAATGCTTATAATCAAAGGCAATGTAGGTTACACAAGTTGAGGCTCATTTAAGACTAGAGTGATGTTTAAAGGCACTCATATGAATATTTATCAAAAACGATACTATTTTTGATGTATTTATTTTGGTCTGTCAATTTACTTAAAGAAAATGTGGTAAATGTTCAGTGATTTGAACTTCTCATTTAAGGGGCCGGGATGTAAATTGTCAGAGTATTCATTTATTCAGATTAACTAATTATATGCCAAATCCAGTGCTATGATTTGCTCAGACGTCCCATGACGTCAGAAGCGAGAAATCTTCAGTGACAATTTTGGCCTTGTCGCTTGGAGGCGCTGTGTAATCTGAGCAGCAAGAATTGACACGTGTGTTGATAAACATAATCACGATAATTCCATAGATTCACCGCTATTTTGTCGTATTTTGATGAGCCAATGTTGTAAGTAAATAATTATGAGTTGAATTTGAGGTTTCATTTATCATGTGTATGAGAGACAATGAATTATGCTGTTTTTAAACACTATTAATTTGAGTACAAAAATTACAGCTCATTCTAGGTTTCAGAACTAGGTGTGAGTTCGCTCGTAATAATGTAGCCTATTGGGAGAGTGCCTAAATGAAAGTGTTAATTAGTTCCCCGTACGTTGTACAGTAAATATAGAAAGGTTTATACATGCACAGAAACGTAATTTCTGAGTATTTATGAACACTTATGAGCCAGCCTGTAAATGCTGGACATATAAATGTATTATTCATATTACATATGTCAAGGATGCCAGTTTCTAGGCAAACAAAGCCTGAATTTATGTTGATAAACAAAGCTTAGCCAGATATTTTTTATGCCATATTTTAGGCTGTTTGGGGTTTGAAAACCATACAAGCTATATGGCCAACTGTCTTTTTAGGCACACATTAATTTTAACTGGCAACCCTGATATGTGTAAGCATGAATTTATAAGTTGTAATTTAGGACAAGAATGTGTCATTTTAGTGCATGAATGATAATTATCACAGCATGTATATTTAATGAGGTCAGTAAAGATAGGCCAGTGTGCACTAAGCATACAATGTATTGTGGTTGTTGTTTTTGTGCACACAGTGCGTTGTGCTGGTGGTTTTTTATTTTTATTGCCAAACCTAAAGATGATATGAGGATTTAATAGTTGACACATTAGTTTATTGACTTGCTTATTGTGAGACATTTCATAGAAATTATTAGGATTACTGATGGAATCTAAAAGAGTGTTTCATCAGGTTAGATTATAGAACTCAGCACACAAAATGACACCAAACTGAAGACTTATATCATATGCATATGCAAAGGCATTTATTGATGATATAATGAAACTGATGAAGTAACTGAAACTGATGTAGCTGATATAGCTTTATGCAAATGAGGTTATTTAAAGGGACAACAAAGGATAAAGAGTTGATATTTGTTTGATACAAAAGAATGATTTTTTATTTATACCTGCAATTTATATTCATGTGACATAACATGCTACTGAGAAGTTGACTCACATGTATGTATGTATACAAGATAATTTATGATTCTTTATTTTATATCTTATTAAATTGCAGGTTGAACCTTGCTACTTGCATCTTTATATTGGACGCATGGTCTCACAACTCTGGTTTATTGTTGTCACGGTGGTCTGTGGGGAAATTGGTTAACGTCACCTACAGGGTTCGCTAAAAAATGAATGTAATTTTTGTCCCCAAAAATTTTGACAAGCAAAAAATAGGGTTTAAAAACAAAATGTATGTAATTTTCCATACATTTCTCAAATTTGACACACCTACTAGAATTCCAGGGGATGCTGCCTCTGGAGAATAATAGATGCAGCAACCCCAGGGTGAGAGTAATACCTTGGTCACATTTGCTCTACGGCGAGTCGAAAACAGCCGTTTAAATATTTTTTTTGTATCAACTACATATAGGTGGCTTCAATCAAAATCAATAAAACAGCTGTTTTTGACTCACTGTATGGCCGCCGTAGAGCAAATGTGACCAAGGTATAAGTCAGCAGCCCCTTCCTCGGGCCATGGGCTTTAAACTTGAACCTGTGTTCAGTATAGCATTCAGTCAATTATCTTGATTTCTCTCAAGGACAATTGGTACCCATATCTGTACAGTGCCTGCCCCCAACTCACCAGAGTCCTGTCCTGTACAAAAGCAGTTCTTTGCTAAGCTGTTATCAAGTGTGAAAGGTACATCTCTAGGCGGTTTCAAACCGCCTCGATCACAAGAATCCCCGTTAAATTACGAGAACTTTTTAGGCTGAAAAATACCGGTTAATTATTCCTGCATTCACACCGCCCTGAAACATACCCTTCGGGATAAGTTCCTGAAGTTACGAGCATGCGCAGTATGGTCTGATAAGCAGGCAAGGCGCGAGATTCAAAATCACTAGCCCAGCAGCCACCCACATCTCCCGCGCCCAACGACACGCTGGGCTAAAAGTTCCTGTAATTTGCTTTCACATCGCCAAAATACCTGCGACCTTGGAAAAATCCCCGCGAAAGTTCTTGTAATTTCGCCAAGTACGTACTATTTAGCGGGTATTTTCTTTCGGGGAGATTACGCGTAGTTTGCTTTCACATTACCAAAATACCTGGTATTTTCTGATCGGGGTAAATTTCCCGATCAGAGAATACCTGGAACTGGCGAACTTCGAGGCGGTCTGAAACCACCTTATTTCTACAATAGGTACTTTAGAGAATGCATGGAGATAGTAGTCTATTTTTAATGACCCATTCTTAATCCTATCAAGGAGGTACCTCACTCTCTTTTCTTATTGTCCTTTTATACATCAGAAAAGAAAAGTTTTTAGTCACTTCTTTCAGACTGTAGAGGTTAAAATACAACCAATCGGCCTGAAATAAGTGGATTCTTTTTGCAAGTTTTTTTTAGGTATTGTTGAAAAAGGTTGAATCTTTATGTATTTGACTTTACTGATATTTGACATGACTGAAATTACAACCTCTCAGTTGCATGATGTTTTGATGGCTTCTACAACCCATCTCAAACTACTAAATCATGATGCTTATTTATTTTTTATTGACCTTGCCTTCATGATTTTTTACAAATTTGTTTTTATGGTTTATGACGACAATATATTTTCCATTGAAACATAATTATACAAGTGCAGTGGACAGAATTTTTTATGAGGTGATAGATTAAATGATTGATAAATTCAAAGAAGGCATAGCCAAGTTGAATTAATCATTTCATCTTGCTTGGAAATATTATGTCGATTGCCTGAATGCAAAAAATATTTATTATTTGTTTTATATGACACTTGAAGATAGATCCTTGTCATTTGACATTTATGAATTGGGACAAAAAAAGTAAGTGCATGCAATGTATGCAGCTGAGAAAGCATGGGATTGCATGTTGCATAAATGTAAAACATGCCAACAAGTGTTTTTATGTGTAATGCTGATGGCGTTGTAAAATGGGCTAAATTATCAATATCAACTTTCAAACAACCAATCAAATGAGAAGGATCTATCCCGGTGTCAGAATAAAAGGTCTGATGAGCACACTTACAAGTAAAATCATTTTGATTTTTTTTGTTGAGAAAAATCATACATGTATTTTATCACACAACGGTGATAGGCAAATAGTGTAGAAAGAGGCTTCGCAGCTCATATAATATCTTGAGCGAATAATCTAAACTACTAAAAACAAAACAGAACGACTGAAGCTTACAATGTATGTTTGTCTCACTTCTTTTGGAGGAAACAAGAGGCGAGAAGACTTGAGTACAGGTCAGTTTGTATCAATTCATGCATACATTATTTCGTCTATTTTGAGACAGAAGGCTATTAAAGGAATACTTTATTTAACAAACAAATATCACCTCTTTAGTTTGTACCTCCCAAATTCACCTTTTCATGCTTCTATGGTCCATTTGCTTCTTATTTCCACAGTATACATGTAGAGCTTAATGGGGTATTTCACCCTATAAAAAAATGAATTGAAAAGAAAATCAAGCATGCATAATGTTACATGTAACAATTCATCAATATTGGATGTAAAATAAAAAGTCATGAAGTTTCAAATTTGTGCTTATTTTTCTTAAATCAGTTACATGTTTGCACAACAGTGATATGCAAATGCGAGTCAATCATGTCACTCAATCTTTTTTTTTGTCCTATGCAGTATTGTATGTTATATCAATTTTTGCAGATTTGATGAGATGAATCTTCATTTAATCAGGTAACAGTTAAAAATCCATATGTTGAGGGAGCAATTAAACTTTGCTTGTTTCAAATCATAATAAGGAGAAAATTAATATAGTTCACAGTATATATAAGAATTAGTGAATGGCTAATGCTATCCCTTTTTTGTACCCCTCCCTCAACATCCATAAAGATGCTTTTCTCTCTTCTCTTTCTACATTCATAATGATGCTATCCCTACCCCTCTCTCACCATCCATAATGATGCTATCCCCACCCCTCTCTCAACATCCATAATGATGCTATCCCCACCCCTCTCTCAACATTCATAAAGATGCTATCCCCACCCCTCTCAACATCTATAATGATGCTATCCCCACCCCTTCTCAACATCCATAATGATGTTATCCCCACCCCTCTCTCAACATCCATAATGATGCTATCCCTACCCCTCTCTCACCATCCATAATGATGCTATCCCTACCCCTCTCTCAACATCCATAATGATGCTATCCCTACCCCTCTCTCAACATTCATAAAGATGCTATCCCCACCCCTCTCAACATCTATAATGATGCTATCCCCACCCCTTCTCAACATCCATAATGATGCTATCCCTACCCCTCTCAACATCCATAATGATGCTATCCCCATCCCTCTCTCAACATCCAAAATGATGCTATCCCCACCCCTCTCTCAACATCCATAATGATGCTATCCCCACCCCTCTCTCAACATCCATAATGATGCTATCCCCACCCCTCTCTCAACATCCATAATGATGCTATCCCACCCCTCTCTCAACATCCATAATGATGCTATCCCCACCCCTCTCTCATCATCCATAATGATGTTATCCCACCCCTCTCTCAACATCCATAATGATGTTATCCCCACCCCTCTCTCAACATCCATAATGATGCTATCCCACCCCTCTCTCAACATCCATAATGATGCTTTCCCCACTCCTCTCTCAACATCAGAACCATCTTCAAGTTAGGAAGACTGCTAGAATGACACATTTATTCCTCTGACCCCCTCCATCGTCATAGCAACCATATCAGTTTCCTATGGAGCATCACCCCCTTATCTTCTCCTATCCTGATATCAGTGTATTGATACAGTTACAGTACATACATGTACATGAACATGTAGTTCATTCCTATATTAAAGCATGGAGGTAGATAGAAAGTAAGGGATGAGTTTTATACCTTGCTTTATTATACTTTGTTCCTTATCCAGAAATGTGTATATGGGACTGCATTCAAATGTTTATTATGCTTCTTTTTTTTAAAAGTTTTTTTCTTTATAGTTATGAATATGCATGCAGTCATTAGTCTTAGAGTAGCAAAGTGTAATGGGTATTTTGATCTACATGTGTAAAGGTCTACCTTTCCACAAAAGGATTTGTTTCTTAAAGGAGTAGTTTAAATTGCCCCGTTTTCATATCATGAAGCTTCTAATATACCAAGGTAGGAACTTTATGGTTGTATGTGTTATACATTTTCCTATTTTGAGGGCTCTGTAACACGAAGGTTTGCGATGAATTTCAAATATTTAAGAACCGCACTGATTGGTTCCTGGTCAGAATTTTAAACCAAATGTGCATGTAACAGTGACATTGATCGGTCAGTTCATGTCACGACTGATCACTAATCTTTGTGTAAGGGAGCCCAGATCTAATTAAATAAGTGCAATTGAATTCTGCTGCATATTTGCACAGATATTCAAACCAACAAAAAAAATATGTCAGGCAGATTTTACATTTCAAGCGCCACTGTGCATCAGCATTGGAAGAGAAATACACTTCTGAACTACGTGTATGTTGTATTGATTAATTTCTCTTCTTGGAAGAAAGCTTAAAGCTAAATAGAATAATAAAGAGGATATAATGATTGATGTTTTCTTGGATCAATTCAACATCAACCAACCTGAAAAAAAGGTGAAAGGATTTTATTGATGAATGTCTGGGCTCATCTCTCATTCTATAAGAAGGAAGGTCACAGAGCAGAATGTCTTCACTTCAATAAGTACTTCTCAATTTGCAATCTTCACTAGTGGTTTGTGTTATGTTTTAACATCATACAAAGTTGAGTCTATGGAGTGCAGCAAATTATGGTTTGAGTGACTGCAGTGATCGTATGGAATTTCCATTATAGTACAGTAACTTGTGATTGATTAATGAACTTCTTATTAAATCTGCATAATTGATATATTTCATATTAATAAAGAGAGATTTTGTGATATCATTGACTCAATTTTACATGCAGCCCATTTTGTGCAATCAAGCGAAAGTTTGAAATGTTATAATTTCTATTTTACATTCAGTTTTATGAATTGTATATTTGAATCTTAATGTCAAGCTATTTTTAGTGAAGTTCTGGACAAAGAATTAAGAAAAATGGACTTTATTATTATTGCCCTTTTTCTCAGCTGTTTCGACTTTACAATTTCTATTTATCCCTATTTGTATTCACAGCACAGAACCGTTATCACGTTTCTAGTCAGGGGAGGGAATGAGATGCATAGACGTTTTAATATTATGCTGCATGTAGGCCCGTGTCAAGGCACTTGAGTCATTCTCTGAAGGGATACATTTGCCATGGCATACTTGTAGATGAATTGCAAATTTATGGAAAAAATCTTCACTGATCCTCTGGAGATATGTGATTAATGACCATCTAATGATGTTATGAGCATGGAGAATGGAGAGAGAGAGGGTAGGGAGGGGGGGGGGGGGGGGAGGAGGGGAAGGGAGAGGGAGATGGAAAGTTTGGAGGATAGCGGATAAAGGGGAGTAAATGTAAGGAGGATGGGAGTTGATGTTAGGAGGGGAGGAACGGATGACAGATGAAGATTCAGAAGTGGTATAAAATGGAGGGAATGCATTTGGTAAAAAGAGCATAAGATAAACCACTGAACCCTGGGTAAAATTTATACTCACTTTATTCCCATTGAAACAACGAAAAAGAAATTGGTGGAGGTGATCTGTTGCTGTCATGGGTGGAATGTATGAAGAGCCTAGAAGGGACACAATCTTCTCCCCTGTGTGTTGGTATGGGATTTGTCCCGGCATACCTCTATACACCTCATCTCAGTAGGTCCATGGTCCAATGAAAAGCCCCCCTGTGCTTCTGGGGGAGAGTGGAATGCCTCATTCAGGCCCACTATCATCCATGTATTGGAGGAGTGAGTGAGTTAGGGAGAAAAATATCTCCATGGTGTATGAATGCATACATGTCTAAATCTATTGGATTTGGGGCAGCAGGGTTACTACAACTGGAACAAGCTTCTGCTTTCTGGTAAATAGAGTGAAGGAAAGGCATCTCTAGTGAGTATTGAATGAAAAATACCATACATAACTAACAAGAATATTTCTTTGTGGTTAGTTTTCAATCATTGTGCTAATGAGCAGTACTGTCCAGGCCAGTGGTATAGGCTCTTGTCACCAGAGTGGGATACTATATCTATGAAAAATAATGATGGGGGATGTTGGGGAAATGAGTGTTGACTTTGACGCCAGCAGCAGCTTCTTTTGTTTTCAAGGAGATTACACATCCTTACAAAACAAGGGTTATTTTCTCCAATTTTTCCTTTTCCCCTCGATTTTTTGTGCATTCTGAAAGTGATGACCAGTTGACCATCCATTTGCTGACAGTCACACAAGGGCATTCTTTCACGTAGTCCTCACTATCATATTTGTGAGTTATCCATGAGTATACACCAAGACACATTTGCATATATGATCCCTGTAATGTCGATACTGATTATCTTTTTATTTTCAACTGATTTGTGCCATCATTGTCACCTACACTCCATGTGTTGTATAGATTGAAGCACTTTTTCCTTCTTGTATGTAGATGCAAATTAGACCCATTCTGTTCAGCAGTAGAATGCAGGATGGAATGTCACTTAAATTTTATAATTTCAGCTGGAATGATGTGGACGCAGTGCTTTTAAATACAGGGTTCCCCAAGTCTCATAGCATTGAAAACCAACTAGGCTGTAGTGTATGGACTCGCAGACACCACTAGTGTTGAGGTATGGGATCGTGTAGAGTAAATTTTGAGGCCGCTTCGACCGTTTTCACTATGCGTTAAACTAGTTTCTATTAAACTAATTTCCAGTTTCCTAGTTTTAGGGAGGTAGTGAGAATGGTGTCTTTGTATTGTATGATTGTGTGCATGTTGGGTCATAATCTTCCGTTTTGTGCTTTTCTTCACACTACATTGTAGGCCTATATTGTGTAGTCCATGAGTAAACTCCAAAGAGGACAGAGGTCTTTGAACAATTCCCTGATTGAAATATGGTCACAAGACACAATGTCTGGCATGTACTTCACTTTGGCATTTGTTAGGGGATCATGTTTCTCTGGACATTGTTTGGAGAGGATTGTCTTGGTATCACTCTGTCTGTTCCCACATCATGACTTACGACTTTTGAGAGTAGCCTGCATGCTGCACAGTTGGTAAACTGTACTCGGCAACACCATATACTGATGCAGTTGTTCTCCCGATTTGTGCGAATTCAGGTTCTACTTTTCAGTGTCTTTAAAAGAAAATAGTTCAGTTTCTTCACACCATCTGTCATTTTCAGGCTTGAGTACCTACCCTTCTATCCTTAATTGGTTGCCTTGCTACATAATATAGGCCTGTGTGTTTTTTCATACGTTTTTAAGCCAGGGATTCAACCAGAGGTGAGCTACACGATGTTTCGAAAAGACATTTCTTCAGCAACCATGAAATAAATATAGACACATTTCCAGTTTGTACAGTCAGAGTCAGATCTAAGCATCAATTGTTCTTACAGTATTTATTTTCACAATTTTTCTTTTTTCTCCTCAATATGCAGGAATACAGAGTTCAACCATGATCTGTAGTTATGGAATTCTGAGCTTGATGTAGATCTTGATTTTTGGAATAAATACTGAGGATTATACACCTTGCCATCATGTCTTCTTCACCTTATCATGGTAAGTGGATATTAATTGGTCTTGTAACAACTTGATTAAAACTAAAAAGTAGTTATTTAGGCTCATATTTTTCATGAGATCTCATCAAAGGGGAAGTTTATTTCACAGGATAAATTTTTATCAGGGTTTTGGTAGGCCTATGTCTTGCATGCATAGCAGAAGTGAGATATACTAGTGCCGCTATTTAAAGGTATCGTTTAACTTTGTGAGCAGCTGATTTAAAAAATTCTCAAACCAAGATGAAACATGTGTACAAGTGCATGTATTAGAACTACTAAACCCTGAAAACAACCATTATTGAGAATGAAAATCTAAAACTACAAGGCAAACCCCGATTTTGTAAATAGGCGTCTTATAGACGCCTAAATAGTACACATAAGTGTATGGGATGAAATGAAGATGGTGTTTCCGGTCACTTTATATTTCAATTTCTGAAGCACTAAATAATCATTTTCGAACACAATTTTTCTGGGCTTCATTTTTGTAACATATCACAGACACAGGTGACAAGTATGACCTTCTAGCTCAGATTTTTTAAAAGTCAAACCAATGTTAACCAATCACTTTAACAGTGATCACGGCAGCATCGAGATTAAACTCTTAACCAAAGTTTAAACTTGAAATGAAAAATATGTATGAATTCAAAGTATGCCTTTAAAGAGAAATACCAGTAGTTGCAGTAAACACTGATTTCACGAGAAAGTCTGTAAAACAAGGCTTAATTGTCAGTATATCATCGAGGATCTAGATCTGGTACAGTTACATAAACTGAACATTGTGAAATCTTGAAATCTATGCTGAAAAATGTTCAGACTAGAGATCCCCAACACAGATAAGCGCACGTGGGACAGTGTATAATTATTGCTTTGAATGTCTGGCCCGACGCTCTACCCGAATCCTGTGCTTATTTGCTGATTTCTCAGCAAAAAATACACAATTTCTTCCAGAATCCTTTGGCACATATGTTTTATTTATACAAACAGACACTTAGGTGGTCATTTCATTGGATTCTGTACGAACTCAGTTTGATATCGTAACCAAAACTAGCATTTACCTTTAAATCTAAATGTAAAAGGTTTATTTTACTTGCATATCGATTCTCCTACTCTTTTTCAATATTTTTTTATGAAAATTATTGTAGAATCTCTGATATAAAGTGAGCATCATATTGAAGAGATGTAATGATGATTTTTCTTACGTATACTTGAAATATATAATCTTCATAATCCTCATGGTCGGGTTCCCCATCTGCGAAATAAAGATCCTTCAGAGTTGACTGTGGTCAGTGTGGTCAAGACTGGGGTATCAAACACTTTTAATCATTGGTATCAATTCAATTTACAATTCATTTACCCCCCCCCTCCCCCATCTTCTCAAATTTTACCAGAGGAAAGGGACTTTGTTTCGTGGCTCCTGGGAGATTGTTGGTCTATACCAAAAAAAAAATTGACCGGAAGCAGTCTGGTGGTTTCTGAAAAGCAAAACTCTTTGTATATTGGCCTGAATATAATTCTCATTTCCTCTTTTTTGCTTTTTTCTTTGTGAAATCTAACATTCTGCTATTAACTTGAACTTTCTTGCATCAACCTGTAGGAATCTTCAAACTCTTTAGGAAATACATACTTGATTTTGAACCCATGCAGTTCTCCCTTGATTGCACTTCTGATCATTCTGAATTACCAATTTCCTTTTTCATTTCCATATCCCCTGAGTTTAAAGCTCACTGATCAATCTTTTTATGCTCCAAAAGAAATATGCTTTTCATGTTTGAATTAATCAGACCACTTGCCACTCACTCAGCAAAGTAATGTTTACATTGCAAGAATTTAAGGGCCTTTTCAGACAAGACTTAAAAAAAAAACTTCATTCGATTTAAAAGTATGGAAGTGAATTAGAATGACATGGGGACTCACATTCTGATATTATAATGTGTCATCCAGGAGGAAACTATTGAGTAATGAAGTAGGTAATTGTTAAAATTGTTATTCTTTTATCATGATTTCAGGGGCAGAGCTTCTTTGAAAAAAGTCCTTTCATACTTTTTCATCACAGCAATCACATAAGCCCCATGCATCTTTTATCTGCAAATATACACAAGGACTATGTTTCATCGATTTAAAAAAATCCTGAAATTTTGAAACTTATGTAATGCGATTGATGGATAAAATGTCTCTCCTATTGGAAACTCAAATAGGAAGTAATTGTAATCATCTTTAAAAGTTCTATGTGAAAGCACTTTTTAACAATTCCTGTGTAGTTGACACACAAGTTTAACATCAATCATAGGGGATCAAATTCTTTATGTTTGCATGTTAGCGAACAGCTTCGAGAACCCATAATGTTGTTTTTCTTTTGTGCGTGCCTAATAAAGTAAAAAGCAAGTCTGATTTCATTTCATCAAAGATAAACATACAGTGATCTGTTCAGGTATTTTAGTTGTGGAAGAAACTGTCTTGAAATTATTTTGAAATAAGTAGGCCTATGTATAGAGGGCCTTTTTGAAGGATGTTTAAGATAAGTATTTAGCTAAATAAAAAAGAAAATTCTCACAAAGAATTAGCGAATAAAAAAAGATTGTTTGATGATATTCATATGATTTGAATTTGTTAACCTTTATCAAAACTTTATTCAGCTCTGTGACTTGTACCATTCTTTCTTGTATTGAATTTTTTAGACTTTGTGCAATTAGTCAGTTAATGTATTCACTTAAAATACACAATAGACATGATGGAGCGAAGTTGCCGACAGATTAAATCTCCTATCATTTATAAATTTAGTAAACTCAACCTTTTTATGGGGATGTAGTTTATTTTTTCAGGTGTTTCAGTATAAAGATATATTAAGATAAAAATGTTTCAGATGCTAAACCTTCCCAGGATGAGATTTTGCATTTTTTTGAGTTGATGTGAAAGGGTAACACTCACAAGAAGGATAGCATATAAACTATCAGTGACCCAGTACACTTGAAAAAAACATAAACTAAGGTTGACCTCAGATGAACTTTTGACCTCTTGACAGATCCTCTGAATCAAGACACATGTTGTCTGGTCTGTGTGTTACCCATGGAAAACAAGTTAAAGGGGATGTTCACCCTGACGAAAATTTGATGTAAACATAGCAGAAAATGATGAAATATATTGCCAAAGCAGGTTTGAGGAGAATTCATCAAAGACTAAATAGTTATTAGAATTATTTGATTTGTGATGTCATATGCAAGCAGCTTTCCCTCATTTCGTATGGTAAAAAAATCAATGACATGTCTTTTTCTCAGAAAAATTGAAAACATTTTTTTACTGTACCTTCAGTATATCAATAGACAAATAATTTCACACCTGTTTCTAAAAAACGAAAATAATAAGTCATCACAAACCATTAAAAATATTGAAATTCATGCACTTTATATTACATAACAATATGTGGCACCTGATCGGTTCTGACATCACAAATCCAAAACTTGAAATTCTAATAACTTTTTAATCTTTAATGGATATTCCGCAAAGCTTTTCCAATATTTTTTATTGTTTTTTCTGCTATTTTTAAAACAAACTTTTCTTACGGGTGAACTTCCCCTTCAAATAGAGTTACAAAAACATTCTCTAGAGTGAAGCGTAGATTAAATATTGCTATCATACATTAACCATTTGGATGTTATAATTATCATAAATAATCAACAATCTTTTCATTTCTATAGGCCTTTAATAAATGATAATTCTCCTAAATACCCAGTCAGACAAGACAGGAATATTGATGTGAAGTGACATGAGATAGATGGATGAAGGAGTCGAGATGATTTCTTCACTCATATATTTTGCGGGATTTCATTTTGAAGATTATAACTCTACCTTGATTTACCTTGCTATTCGGCATGAAGTAAAAAAATAGTAATGTGCCCCTTTGCATCATTATTTCCATTTATTTCATGGTGTGACTGACTGAAAAATGTGGTGGATTTCATTCAAGACTGATCACCTATCCAATCTTGTTTATGTCCCACTTTTGAGACACACAAATCGATCACTGAGATACGACACCAGTCTTGATTTCAATCTAGTTTCAGAGTGCATTTCCCCACAGGGTCAAACCAGAGTAGTACCATTCCCTCTTCAGTATCAGAATGATAATACACACTTCTACTGTCAGCATCTTAAAGGGGGATTCCACCCTTTGTTTTTAAAACCAATCCCCCCCTCCCAAAAATGGATTTGTGAAAAATCCTTTCAAGAATTGTAAGGTTGAGAAATTATATGTTTTGAGGTAGAAAATAAAGTTCTAAGTCAGCAAACTCAATTATCAAACTGAAGGGGAAATAGTGAAACTAAGACGCAAATAAAGAGAACTGTAACCGGGATAAGCCCGTCAGTCATAAGGACCATAAGTCATAATACTAACTGGTCATAAGGACCGCTAGTCATAACGTGTAAAATCCTATACCCAAAAGCTCGCTAGTCATAATAGGCAAAAGGGGTCGCTAGTCATAAGGTCATAAGGACCATGGGTCATAAGGTCCGATTTTCATAATGCAAGATAAGGGTTGCTATTCATAATGGACCATAAGGGTAATTGATCATAAGGATCGCCAGTCATAATCAACAATGAGGGTCGGAATTCATAATACTAGATGAGGGTCGCTAGTCATAAAAAGGAAGAGGCTACATTGATCATAAGGGTCGCCAGTCATAATAGGGGATGAGGGTCGCCAGTCATAATGGTAGAAGGGGTTCGCCAGTCATAATAATGGATGAGGGTCGCCAGTCATAATAATGGATGAGGGTCGCCAGTCATAATAGGAGAAGGGGTTCGCCAGTCATAATGATAGATGAGGGTCGCCAGTCATAATAGTAGAAGGGGTTCGCCAGTCATAATGGTAGATGAGGGTCGCTATTCATAATAATGGATGAGGGTCGCCAGTCATAATAGTAGAAGGGGTTCGCCAGTCATAATAATGGATGAGGGTCGTCAGTCATAATAATGGATGAGGGTCGCCAGTCATAACAATGGATGAGGGTCGCCAGTCATAATGGTAGAAGGGGTTCGCCAGTCATAATAGTGGATGAAGGTCGCTATTCATAATAGAACAAAGGGTTCGCCAGTCATAATAATGGATGAGGGTCGCCAGTCATAATAGTAGAAGGGGTTCGCCAGTCATAATGGTAGATGAGGGTCGCTATTCATAATAGTAGAAAGGGTTCGCCAGTCATAATGATAGATGAGGGTCGCCAGTCATAATAGTAGAAGCTAGGGGTTCGCCAGTCATAATGGTAGATGAGGGTCGCCAGTCATAATAGTAGAAGGGGTTCGCCAGTCATAATGGTGGATGAGGGTCGCTATTCATAATAGTAGAAAGGGTTCGCCAGTCATAATGATAGATGAGGGTCGCCAGTCATAATAGTAGAAGGGGTTCGCCAGTCATAATGGTAGATGAGGGTCGCCAGTCATAATAGTAGAAGGGGTTCGCCAGTCATAATGGTAGATGAGGGTCGCTATTCATAATAATGGATGTGGGTCGCCAGTCATAATAGTAGAAGGGGTTCGCCAGTCATAATGGTAGATGAGGGTCGCTATTCATAATAGTAGAAAGGGTTCGCCAGTCATAATAATAGATGAGGTTCGCCAGTCATAATAGTGGATGAGGGTCGCTATTCATAATAGTAGAAGGGGTTCGCCAGTCATAATAATGGATGAGGGTCGCTAGTCATAATAATAGATGAGGTTCGCCAGTCATAATAGTGGATGAGGGTCGCTATTCATAATAGTAGCAGGGGTTCGCCAGTCATAATGGTAGATGAGGGTCGCTATTCATAATAGTAGAAAGGGTTCGCCAGTCATAATGATAGATGAGGGTCACCAGTCATAATAGTAGGAGGGGTTCGCCAGTCATAATAATGGATGAGGGTCGCCAGTCATAATAGTAGAAGGGGTTCGCCAGTCATAATGGTAGATGAGGGTCGCTATTCATAATAGTAGAAGGGGTTCGCCAGTCATAATAATGGATGAGGGTCGCTAGTCATAATAATAGATGAGGTTCGCCAGTCATAATAGTGGATGAGGGTCGCTATTCATAATAGTAGGAGGGGTTCGCCAGTCATAATAATGGATGAGGGTCGCCAGTCATAATAGTAGAAGGGGTTCGCCAGTCATAATGGTAGATGAGGGTCGCTATTCATAATAGTAGAAAGGGTTCGCCAGTCATAATAATGGATGAGGGTCGCTAGTCATAATAATAGATGAGGTTCGCCAGTCATAATAGTGGATAAGGGTCGCTATTCATAATAGTAGCAGGGGTTCGCCAGTCATAATGATAGATGAGGGTCGCCAGTCATAATAGTAGAAGGGGTTCGCCAGTCATAATGGTAGATGAGGGTCGCTATTCATAATAGGAGAAAGGGTTCGCCAGTCATAATGATAGATGAGGGTCGCCAGTCATAATAGTAGAAGGGGTTCGCCAGTCATAATAATGGATGAGGGTCGCCAGTCATAATGGATGAGGGTCGCCAGTCATAATAGTAGAAGGGGTTCGCCAGTCATAATGGTAGATGAGGGTCGCTATTCATAATAGGAGAAAGGGTTCGCCAGTCATAATGATAGATGAGGGTCGCCAGTCATAATAGTAGAAGGGGTTCGCCAGTCATAATAATGGATGAGGGTCGCCAGTCATAATGGATGAGGGTCGCCAGTCATAATAGAAGAAGGGGTTCGCCAGTCATAATAGTGGATGAGGGTCGCTATTCATAATAGAAGAAAGGGTTCGCCAGTCATAATAATGGATGGGGGTCGCCATTCATAATAGTAGCAGGGGTTCGCCAGTCATAATGATAGATGAGGGTCGCCAGTCATAATAGTAGAAGGGGTTCGCCAGTCATAATAATGGATGAGGGTCGCTAGTCATAATAGTAGATGGGGTTCGCCAGTCATAATAGTGGATGAGGGTCGCTATTCATAATAGAACAAAGGGTTCGCCAGTCATAATAATGGATGAGGGTCGCCAGTCATAATAGTAGAAGGGGTTCGCCAGTCATAATGGTAGATGAGGGTCGCTATTCATAATAGTAGAAAGGGTTCGCCAGTCATAATGATAGATGAGGGTCGCCAGTCATAATAGTAGAAGGGGTTCGCCAGTCATAATGGTAGATGAGGGTCGCCAGTCATAATAGTAGAAGGGGTTCGCCAGTCATAATGGTAGATGAGGGTCGCTATTCATAATAATGGATGAGGGTCGCCAGTCATAATAGTAGAAGGGGTTCGCCAGTCATAATGGTAGATGAGGGTCGCTATTCATAATAGTAGAAAGGGTTCGCCAGTCATAATAATAGATGAGGTTCGCCAGTCATAATAGTGGATGAGGGTCGCTATTCATAATAGTAGAAGGGGTTCGCCAGTCATAATAATGGGTGAGGGTCGCTAGTCATAATAATAGATGAGGTTCGCCAGTCATAATAGTGGATGAGGGTCGCTATTCATAATAGTAGCAGGGGTTCGCCAGTCATAATGATAGATGAGGGTCGCCAGTCATAATAGTAGAAGGGGTTCGCCAGTCATAATGGTAGATGAGGGTCGCTATTCATAATAGGAGAAAGGGTTCGCCAGTCATAATGATAGATGAGGTTCGCCAGTCATAATAGTAGAAGGGGTTCGCCAGTCATAATAATGGATGAGGGTCGCCAGTCATAATAGTAGAAGGGGTTCGCCAGTCATAATGGTAGATGAGGGTCGCTATTCATAATAGTAGAAGGGGTTCGCCAGTCATAATAATGGATGAGGGTCGCTAGTCATAATAATAGATGAGGTTCGCCAGTCATAATAGTGGATGAGGGTCGCTATTCATAATAGTAGCAGGGGTTCGCCAGTCATAATGATAGATGAGGGTCGCCAGTCATAATAGTAGAAGGGGTTCGCCAGTCATAATGGTAGATGAGGGTCGCTATTCATAATAGGCGAAAGGGTTCGCCAGTCATAATGATAGATGAGGGTCGCCAGTCATAATAGTAGAAGGGGTTCGCCAGTCATAATAGTGGATGAGGGTCGCTAGTCATAATAGTAGATGGGGTTCGCCAGTCATAATACTGGATGAGGGTTGCTATTCATAATAATGGATGAGGGTCGCCAGTCATAATAGTGGAAGAGGGTCGCCAGTCATAATAGTAGAAGGGGTTCGCCAGTCATAATAATGGATGAGGGTCGTCAGTCATAATAATGGATGAGGGTCGCCAGTCATAACAATGGATGAGGGTCGCCAGTCATAATGGTAGAAGGGGTTCGCCAGTCATAATAGTGGATGAAGGTCGCTATTCATAATAGAACAAAGGGTTCGCCAGTCATAATAATGGATGAGGGTCGCCAGTCATAATAGTAGAAGGGGTTCGCCAGTCATAATGGTAGATGAGGGTCGCTATTCATAATAGTAGAAAGGGTTCGCCAGTCATAATGATAGATGAGGGTCGCCAGTCATAATAGTAGAAGGGGGTCGCCAGTCATAATGGTAGATGAGGGTCGCTATTCATAATAGTAGAAAGGGTTCGCCAGTCATAATATGGATGAGGGTCGCCAGTCATAATAGTAGAAGGGGTTCGCCAGTCATAATAATGGATGAGGGTCGCTAGTCATAATAATAGATGAGGTTCGCCAGTCATAATAGTGGATGAGGGTCGCTATTCATAATAGTAGCAGGGGTTCGCCAGTCATAATGATAGATGAGGGTCGCCAGTCATAATAGTAGAAGGGGTTCGCCAGTCATAATGTTAGATGAGGGTCGCTATTCATAATAGTAGAAAGGGTTCGCCAGTCATAATAATGGATGAGGGTCGCCAGTCATAATAGTGGATGAGGGTCGCTATTCATAATAGAAGAAAGGGTTCGCCAGTCATAATAATTGATGGGGGTCGCCATTCATAATAGTAGCAGGGGTTCGCCAGTCATAATGATAGATGAGGGTCGCCAGTCATAATAGTAGAAGGGGTTCGCCAGTCATAATAATGGATGAGGGTCGCTAGTCATAATAGTAGATGGGGTCCGCCAGTCATAATACTGGATGAGGGTCGCTATTCATAATAATGGATGAGGGTCGCCAGTCATAATAGTGGAAGAGGGTCGCCAGTCATAATAGTAGAAGGGGTTCGCCAGTCATAATGGTAGATGAAGGTCGCTAGTCATAATAGTAGATGGGGTTCGCCAGTCATAATAATGGATGAGGGTCGCTAGTCATAATAGTAGATGGGGTTCGCGGGTCATTTATAATGGATGAGGATCTACAGTCATAATAGTACATTGTAAAAAATGAGGTGCTAATCTAGCGCTTACAGTGCTTCTATAGTGACTGCACTGGGAGTGTTGATTTTCTAGTTTAAATGTGAACTAGAAAATCAGCACTACTAGTGCAGTCACTATACAAGCACTGTAAGTGCTGAATTAGCAATTCATTTTTACAGTGTTGTAGGGGTTTGCTAGTCATAATAGTAGATGAGGGTCGCTAGTCTTATTAGTAGAAGAGGGTTGCTAGCCATGATAGTGGAAGTGGTTCGCATGTCAGTAGAAGGGAACTTTGCTACATAATAGCTGAGGTGGGCGCAAAGCGTGAGAACACAAAAAAGGTGATTTTCAAGCCTAATATGTATTATGTTGTAGTTCAAGAAGGGTATTTAATTTCGAATAAGAGCACATTTTTATTTTGAAAAATGGGATTTTTTTTTAATCATAACCAGCAGGAGCTATTAAAAATGACACCCTTTAAAAAGATAGATTATCTCATGTTATTGACATTACTTTTGTGACCATCCTGAAATGTTTTATGTTGGACTTCAAGAACAGTATTTAGTTTTGAAAAAAGCGCACTTTTCATTTCGCCAAAAGGCTTTTTACTTTTGAAAAAGGGCATTTTTTTTTACCTACGGCGATTTTTTTTTTCATCATAACCAGCAGAAGTTGTTAGAAATGATACCCTCCCCTAAAAAATCAAATTATCTTTAGGCGAAAAGGTGTAGATTGTGAATAATTCCAATAACAAGGAAATCTTCTTTGAATATATGCATTTAAGATAGTGTTGACCTAAACCTGTACCACAGTACTTTCTAAAAGCCTTTTTTTCAATAGAGGTTGGTTTTTTTTACAGAAAAATGTCTTTTCTATCTATATTATACTTTTTTTTAGTTGATGTTGAATATGATATGAGCATGAAATTATTCCTTCATATTATATATTTCATTTTTTGAAAAGGAAAAAAACCCAAATATTTATTGTTTACAGGACACTCATTTTGTAAAGGATTTGGAAGAAAACATATTAAAGGAGTGGGAGGAAGGTTTTTTCTCATATAAATCATCTAATGCAATGCTATATTATTTGATAAAAACATACAACTTATTATTAAGAGAGTAAAATGCGATACTGATGGAAACTATGTTGCTTATTTCATTGATATCATTGTATAGGCAAAATGACCCTAAATTTTTTAGATGTATAGAAAATATCTTATTGGACTATGATGATCCTCATAAAATCCTATGTGGTGATTGGAACCTGGTCCAAAGTTTTGAGTCAGTGAGTTAATTTAGTTGATCCATGGCGTCAGTTAAATCCAAATTCAAAATGTTATACTTGGAGACAGTCCACACCATTGAAGCAAAGTAGAAAACATTATTTTTTGATATCTTCAGATATTATTTCTTTGGTTAGAAAATGTGATATTGATTTAGGATATCGTACCGATCACACAATGATCAGTTTAGAGACTGTGTTAGATGAATGTTTTTACAGTATCTTGATATTGATTGTCTTCATGATAAAGCTTTTGAAACTGTTAGAAAAGAGAAACTCAGATTTATTATTGAATATCAGTTGTTTTGTTTATACACTGTTCATAGGCGGATCTAGGGGGCCCGAGGGGCCCACCCCCCCCCAAAAAAAAAAAGTAAAAGGGGTAAGAAAGAAAGAAAGAAAGAAAGAAAGAAAAGAAAGAAAGAAAGAAAGAAAAAGAAGGGAAAAGAGAGGAGAAAAAAGAAGGGGAAACACAAGAAGAGGAAGACGAGTGAATAAAATAAGATGAGGGGAAGCCTAGAAAAATGATTTTTAAAATCCTTAATGTCACTATAAAAAAAAATCGCTTGCGCTTCGCGCCCGCATTGCATGTTAGGTGATTTACATATCAATATGGAGATTGAAATATCAAATTTTGAAGTCAACATAGAAAACATATTTCAGCTCAGAAATCGTACTTTCATTATTTTGTTTGATTTACAAATTGATTTTTAAAAAGTGCTCTGCAAAACTTTTTGTTTTATGGTCTGAATTTTTTAAAATTTCGGCTCGCGATTCGCGCTCGCATTGATTGTTGAAAATCTATCAACTCACGCATCTTCTTCATAAATCATAAATACAAAAGTGCTTTAAATGTACAGTTTTCAGGCCATAATATTGATAGATTTCACGCTCTCACATTAGGCTTATTAGGTTAATAAATAAGATATTAATTCAAGAATCAAATTGTCCCTTTTTCAGAATGCAATATCGACAAGTTTTATCTTGCATTCAGGAAGAGAAATAAGAAGATATAGTCATAATTTTAATATGATGACATAATGCTCTTGGAATGTCCTGGTCCTATGTCAAAACTCAAAGTAATAATAATGAAACTTTTGAATGAAATTAAAATAATGAAACTCTTTTTTTTTTAATGTCATCCATACACACCTCACAATTTTTCCTACAAAGTGCTTGAAATACAGAGCTTAAATTGACCCTTTTCAGATCGGAATATCAAATGTTTTAAGCTCCCGCTTCGCGCTCACTTTATCGATTTTAACGATCAAAAAAGGTATTTAGAATGCCCACTCAGATTCTAGGTCTAAATCTGAAACACGCGCGCGTTTATTCAGATACGCAGCTTGTGCTCTGTATAAATCATTATCCAGTTTTAATCCACAATATAAAAATTTGTGCTCGCGCTTTGCGCTCGCAATATCGATGTAGAAAGATATCCAATTACTCATCCTTTTCACGATTTACAAAACATGAATGGAGTGTCCCGTTTTTAGGTGTAAACAGCGGCGTAACAGGGGTCGGTGGCCAAGGGGGGGGGGGGGGCAAGAGCCAAAAATTTCCCGGTCATATCATGGTATAAACAGGCGCAATGGTGTAATTAGGCGACGATTTCGAAAGGGCAAGACATTGTGTATCAGGCAGAATTTATCTTTTAAAAAAAAGTTGCGAGAGAGCGATGCGAGCGAGCGATCAAAAATTTTGACATTTTTAATACAAAAATCCAATTTTGTGATAGATTTTGACATGATATCCAGAGAATATATTTCACTCTTCTCTCTTTCCATCCCTTTTTTGTGATCTGTACGCCACTGTTAACAGGATTATTTGCGGCAGTAGCGTGCAGAGTAAACAAAACAAAAATCAAGGGGCGCAGTATGGCGCATGTGCTAAAAAGCTGTTTAATATAAGTCCCGAGCGAGCGAAGCGAGAAAAAATCACCTTTTCATGAGAATCTAACTTTGAGATATCTTTTTTTACATGGTAAAACTTTTGGGGACCATGGCCCAACCCTTCCATACTCATATACGGCAGTGCTATGCGGTTGGGGTCTGGGGCGGAGCCCCCGGAACTTCTTGATCTCAAAGCCATTTAAACCTCGCAGATTGCCGCTATTTAATCAAATTGCGGGTATATACAGAATATAGCTTTTACACAACACATTTATTCAACCCAGTTGAACCAAATATTTTGAGGGGGCAAAACATAGCAATGTGGGGGGGGGGGAGTCGCAAGCGAGCAAAGCTAGCTGGAAAAAAATTGCCTATTGAAATTAAATTCTAATTATGTGATAAATTTCTCCATTATATTCAGCAAATAACACATTTCATTGTTTCCATTCATTTCATTATACGTTGTCTCCCATAAATTCTTTTATTTCCTCTTGGGTGTTGAACCAAGACCCCCCCCCCCGCGCCTGTACGCCAGTGATTGAACGTAAAGCTTAATGTAGGAAGGGTCCCTAAGGGGGGGGGGGGGGCGTAATAGAGCCATTTGAAGGTCATAGATGAAGAGCCCCTACTGCTTGGGGTCTGGGGCAAAGCCCCGGTAGCTTTTTTTGAATAAAATTTAGCAAGCTAATAGCACAATGTTGTAAGCAGTTCCTCTTTCTTCCCGCTCTTTATTTTCTATCCTCGTCAGCCCGGTCGTGTTATTAAGTTTTTATTTCTTGTCCCTTTTCTCTTTGTTTTCCAATTTAGCTTTGGACTAATTCCATTCTACCTTCATTTCCCGCTATTGTTTGCCATCTTTTAATTTATTTCCCATCATGCTATTGCACTCTATAGGTCTATTTCAGAATGATTTGTTCTTTCTCAAATGTTTTTCTTTCGTTCTTCTTCCCGCTTTCCTTCCTTTTCTATTTCAAAAAATACATTTTTCCTTGTTTTCTTTCCACTTTTCCCTTTCTCTTTCCTTTTCCTCCTTTCCTTTCTCTCTTTCCTTCCCTTTCCCTTTCTTTCTCCATCCCTTTTATTTTTCCCGTTTTTTTTATTTTCCCGGTGAAATCCGCCGGGGGGCAGCTTGCCCGCTGCCCCCCCCCCCCGCCTGTTACGCCACTGGTGTAAATCTCGAATTTTTCCGCTTGCACTTCGCGCTCGCATCAATTGTTTAGTTACATACTTATCCTTTTTACGATGACAAAAAGTGCTCAGAATTTCGTTTTTCAGGTAGAAATGTCAAAATTTTTAGCTCGCGCTTCGCGCTCGCATTATTTGATTATTGAAATATATAACGTTCTTAGGCTAACTGCAAGCAGCCGTTAACAGATCATTTTTTATTACATCAAAACGTATATATTAAAAATTTCTGCTCGCGCTTTGCGCTCGCTATATTAAAGGTCAAGTCCACCTCAGAAAAATGTTGATTTAAATCAATAGAGAATAATCAGGCAAGCACAATGATGAAAATTTCATCAAAATCGGATGTAAAATAAAAAAGTTATGACATTTCAAAGTTTCGCTTATTTTCAACAAAATAGTTATATGAACGAGCCAGTTACATCCAAATGAGAGAGTCGATGATGTCACTCACTCACTATTTCTTTTGTTTTTTATCGTTTGAATTATACAATATTTCAATTTTTTCGAATTTGACGATTAGGACCTCCTTGCGTGAAGCACAAAATGTTAAAATAATGGAATTCCACGTGTTCAGGGAGGAATGAAACTTCATTTTCACAGACAATGACGACAAAATAAAAATATTTCATATTTCATTTAACAAAATACAAAAGAAATAGTGAGGAGGTCAGGAGGTGATAATGTGAAATATGTAAAATAAAGGGGAAAATCTGAAAATATGTGTACAAAACAAATGGAGAGTTGTCCACAAAATCAGCCATTCAGTCATTTCTGCTCGTGCTTCACGTTTGTAGTAGTTATTCATTTGCATGCACATCTTTTTCAGAAAAAATACAAAAGATTTCCCAAAAAATTAGCTCGCGCTTCGCGCTCACATTATATAAATAAAGATATGATATTGTCTATAAATGTTTATTCATAGGAATAAAGCTAAGAAGTGAGTATTAGGATTACCCCTTCAAAGAAACCAAAAATCATCTTCGAGTGGCCGATCGGGGAAAATATGTCTGAAAAAAATCCGCCCCCCCCCCACTATTGGCGAAGGCTAGATCCGCCCCTGCTGTTGATGGAGTTGAGAGCAGCGACTATATTGTATGTAATAAGAGAGAAGAGAAAAGAAGAAAGTGTAGAAAAAAACCTCGAAATTGAAATACTTAACTTAGAAAAACTTCTAGACCAAAATATAAATACTAGAGAAAATTTACAAAAAATTAGGCAACTTAGGAAATAATTAGAACAATTTAGATAAGACTTCAAATAATGCAATATGGAGAAAACCGTCTAAATATTTTTTTATCTTGAAAAGCAGAGGATAGCAGAAATAAACATTTGTTGAATTGATTCATGATAATGGTACAGTATTGCAAAACAAACAGACATTTTAAGAGAAATTGGCTCATATAATGAACAGTTATATAAATATGCAAATAGTGATGCTGAAGAACTTTTTTTTATCTTATTAGAGAAGAGAGTTTCCATAGTCTTACAGAGGAAGACGATTCTTCTTAAGGAGAAATATCTTACAGTGAAGTTGATTTAGCATTAAAAAAATATGAAAAATAATAAGCCTCCTGGACGAGATGGATTTTCAACTGATTTTTTTTAAGCATTCTTTCAGGACTTAGGTATATTCTTGGTACGAAGTATGAATTTTGCTTATATTTCTGGAAAATTATCCATCTCACAAACAATAATGGCTTGATAACATTAATTCCTTAAGGTGACAAAGTAAGACATTTCATCAAAAATTAGAGATCAATTTCATTGTTGAATGTTGTTTATAAACTGTTGTAAAGTTGTATTGCTCACAGACTTTAAAAAGTATTACCATATAATTATTCATAATAATTATTATGACTGGCGAACCCCTTCTACTATTATGACTGGCGACCCTCATCTATTACTATGACTGGCGAACCCTTTCTACTATTATGAATAGCGACCCTCATCTACCATTATGACTGGCGAACCCCTTCTACTATTATGAATAGCGACCCTCATCTACCATTATGACTGGCGAACCCCTTCTACTTTTATGACTGGCGAACCCCTTTTAGTATTATGACTGGCGACCCTCATCCATTATTATGACTGGCGAACCCTTTCTTCTATTATGACTGGCGACCCTCATTCATTACTATGACTGGCGAACCCTTTCTACTATTATGACTAGCGACCCTCATCTACCATTATGACTGGAGAACCCCTTCTACTTTTATGACTGGCGAACCCCTTTTAGTATTATGACTGGCGACCCTCATCCATTATTATGACTGGCGAACCCTTTCTTCTATTATGACTGGCGACCCTCATTCATTATTATGACTGGCGAACCCTTTCTACTATTATGAATAGCGACCCTAATCAACCATTATGACTGGCGAACCCCTTCTACTTTTATGACTGGCGAACCCCTTTTAGTATTATGACTGGCGACCCTCATCCACTATTATGACTGGCGAACCCTTTCTTCTATTATGACTGGCGACCCTCATTCATTATTATGACTGGCGAACCCTTTCTACTATTATGAATAGCGACCCTCATCGACCATTATGACTGGCGAACCCCTTCTACTATTATGACTGGCGACCCTCATCCATTATTATGACTGGCGACCCTCATCCACTATTATGAATGGCGACCCTTATGATCAACGAACCTTTTTCCTCCTTATGACTGGCGACCCTCATCCATTATTATGACTGGCGAACCCCTTCTACTATTATGACTGGCGACCCTCATCCACTATTATGACTAGCGATCCCCATCCATTATTATGAATAGCGACCCTCATCCATTATTATGACTGGCGACCCTCATCCATTATTATGACTGGCGAACCCCTTCTACTATTATGACTGGCGACCCTCATCCACTATTATGACTGGCGACCCTCATCCATTATTATGACTGGCGACCCTCATCCATTATTATGAATAGCGACCCTCATCCATTATTATGACTGGCGACCCTCATCCACTATTATGACTGGCGAACCCCTTCTACTATTATGACTGGCGAACCCCTTCTACTATTATGACTGGCGAACCCCTTCTACTATTATGACTGGCGACCCTCATCCACTATTATGACTAGCGATCCCCATCCATTATTATGAATAGCGACCCTCATCCATTATTATGACTGGCGACCCTCATCCATTATTATGACTGGCGAACCCCTTCTACTATTATGACTGGCGACCCTCATCCACTATTATGACTGGCGACCCTCATCCATTATTATGACTGGCGACCCTCATCCATTATTATGAATAGCGACCCTCATCCATTATTATGACTGGCGACCCTCATCCACTATTATGACTGGCGAACCCCTTCTACTATTATGACTGGCGAACCCCTTCTACTATTATGACTGGCGACCCTCATCCACTATTATGACTGGCGACCCTCATCCATTATTATGAATAGCGACCCTCATTCATTATTATGACTGGCGAACCCTTTCTACTATTATGAATAGCGACCCTCATCTACCATTATGACTGGCGAACCCCTTCTACTATTATGACTGGCGACCCTCATCCATTATTATGACTGGCGAACCCTTTCTCCTATTATGACTGGCGACCCTCATTCATTACTATGACTGGCGAACCCTTACTACTATTATGACTAGCGACCCTCATCTACCATTATGACTGGAGAACCCCTTCTACTATTATGACTGGCGACCCTCATCTATTATTATGACTGGCGAACCCTTTCTACTATTATGAATAGCGACCCTCATCTACCATTATGACTGGCGAACCCCTTCTACTTTTATGACTGGCGACCCCTTTTAGTATTATGACTGGCGACCCTCATCCATTATTATGACTGGCGAACCCTTTCTTCTATTATGACTGGCGACCCTCATTCATTATTATGACTGGCGAACCCTTTCTACTATTATGAATAGCGACCCTCATCGACCATTATGACTGGCGAACCCCTTCTACTATTATGACTGGCGACCCTCATCCATTATTATGACTGGCGACCCTCATCCATTATTATGACTGGCGAACCCTTTCTCCTATTATGACTGGCGACCCTCATCCATTATTATGACTGGCGAACCCTTTCTCCTATTATGACTGGCGACCCTCATTCATTATTATGACTGGCGAACCCTTTCTACTATTATGACTAGCGACCCTCATCTACCATTATGACTGGCGAACCCCTTCTACTATTATGACTGGCGACCCTCATCTATTATTATGACTGGCGAACCCTTTCTACTATTATGAATAGCGACCCTAATCAACCGTTATGACTGGCGAACCCCTTTCACTATTATGACTGGCGACGCTCATCTATTATTATGACTGGCGAACCCTTTCTACTAATATGAATAGCGACCCTCATCTACCATTATGACTGGCGACCCTCATCCATTATTATGACTGGCGAACCCTTTCTCCTATTATGACTGGCGACCCTCATTCATTATTATGACTGGCGAACCCTTTCTACTATTATGACTAGCGACCCTCATCTACCATTATGACTGGCGAACCCCTTCTACTATTATGACTGGCGACCCTCATCTATTATTATGACTGGCGAACCCTTTCTACTATTATGAATAGCGACCCTCATCTACCATTATGACTGGCGAACCCCTTCTACTATTATGAATAGCGACCCTCATCTACCATTATGACTGGCGAACCCCTTCTACTTTTATGACTGGCGAACCCCTTTTAGTATTATGACTGGCGACCCTCATCCATTATTATGACTGGCGAACCCTTTCTTCTATTATGACTGGCGACCCTCATTCATTATTATGACTGGCGAACCCTTTCTACTATTATGAATAGCGACCCTCATCGACCATTATGACTGGCGAACCCCTTCTACTATTATGACTGGCGACCCTCATCCATTATTATGACTGGCGACCCTCATCCACTATTATGAATGGCGACCCTTATGATCAACGAACCTTTTTCCTCCTTATGACTGGCGACCCTCATCCATTATTATGACTGGCGAACCCCTTCTACTATTATGACTGGCGACCCTCATCCACTATTATGACTAGCGATCCCCATCCATTATTATGAATAGCGACCCTCATCCATTATTATGACTGGCGACCCTCATCCATTATTATGACTGGCGAACCCCTTCTACTATTATGACTGGCGACCCTCATCCATTATTATGACTGGCGACCCTCATCCATTATTATGACTGGCGAACCCTTTCTCCTATTATGACTGGCGACCCTCATCCATTATTATGACTGGCGAACCCTTTCTCCTATTATGACTGGCGACCCTCATTCATTATTATGACTGGCGAACCCTTTCTACTATTATGACTAGCGACCCTCATCTACCATTATGACTGGCGAACCCCTTCTACTATTATGACTGGCGACCCTCATCTATTATTATGACTGGCGAACCCTTTCTACTATTATGAATAGCGACCCTCATCAACCATTATGACTGGCGAACCCCTTTTACTATTATGACTGGCGACGCTCATCTATTATTATGACTGGCGAACCCTTTCTACTAATATGAATAGCGACCCTCATCTACCATTATGACTGGCGACCCTCATCCATTATTATGACTGGCGAACCCTTTCTCCTATTATGACTGGCGACCCTCATTCATTATTATGACTGGCGAACCCTTTCTACTATTATGACTAGCGACCCTCATCTACCATTATGACTGGCGAACCCCTTCTACTATTATGACTGGCGACCCTCATCTATTATTATGACTGGCGAACCCTTTCTACTATTATGAATAGCGACCCTCATCTACCATTATGACTGGCGAACCCCTTCTACTATTATGAATAGCGACCCTCATCTACCATTATGACTGGCGAACCCCTTCTACTTTTATGACTGGCGAACCCCTTTTAGTATTATGACTGGCGACCCTCATCCATTATTATGACTGGCGAACCCTTTCTTCTATTATGACTGGCGACCCTCATTCATTATTATGACTGGCGAACCCTTTCTACTATTATGAATAGCGACCCTCATCGACCATTATGACTGGCGAACCCCTTCTACTATTATGACTGGCGACCCTCATCCATTATGACTGGCGACCCTCATCCACTATTATGAATGGCGACCCTTATGATCAACGAACCTTTTTCCTCCTTATGACTGGCGACCCTCATCCATTATTATGACTGGCGAACCCCTTCTACTATTATGACTGGCGACCCTCATCCACTATTATGACTAGCGATCCCCATCCATTATTATGAATAGCGACCCTCATCCATTATTATGACTGGCGACCCTCATCCATTATTATGACTGGCGAACCCCTTCTACTATTATGACTGGCGACCCTCATCCACTATTATGACTGGCGACCCTCATCCATTATTATGACTGGCGACCCTCATCCATTATTATGACTGGCGAACCCCTTCTACTATTATGACTGGCGACCCTCATCCACTATTATGACTGGCGACCCTCATCCATTATTATGACTGGCGACCCTCATCCATTATTATGAATAGCGACCCTCATCCATTATTATGACTGGCGACCCTCATCCATTATTATGACTGGCGACCCTCATCCACTATTATGACTGGCGAACCCCTTCTACTATTATGACTGGCGAACCCCTTCTACTATTATGACTGGCGAACCCCTTCTACTATTATGACTGGCGACCCTCATCCACTATTATGACTGGCGACCCTCATCCATTATTATGAATAGCGACCCTCATTCATTATTATGACTGGCGAACCCTTTCTACTATTATGAATAGCGACCCTCATCGACCATTATGACTGGCGAACCCCTTCTACTATTATGACTGGCGAACCCCTTCTACTATTATGACTGGCGACCCTCATCCACTATTATGACTGGCGACCCTCATCCATTATTATGACTGGCGACCCTCATCCATTATTATGACTGGCGACCCTCATCCACTATTATGAATGGCGACCCTTATGATCAACGAACCTTTTTCCTCCTTATGACTGGCGACCCTCTTCCTTTATTATGACTAGCGACCCTCATGTTTGATTATGAATGGCGACCCCCATCGTTGATTATGACTAGCGACCTCTATGAACAAAGCCCCTTATGAATAGCGACCCTTATGACTATTATGACTAGCGGTCCTTATAACTAGCGGGTATTATGACCAGTGGTCCTTATGACTGGCGGGTGGACCCCCTGTAACCGAAGAAGTCTGGTAGTGCACTGTTTAATATCTGGGCTGCTTTGCCTCAGCTAAAATCAAATCATTCTATAATTTACATAAATATTTAAATCAGAAATAACAACCAATCAAAGTAAAGAAAATGGAAGGATCGAACTAATATGTAAGAACCCAATTCATAAGATAAACCAATAAGGAATGAGATGAGATGACAAAGATGTCTGGTGATTATGTAATAATGGAAGTAGAAACTAAGGAGTCAGGTGAGGGATGGAATGAGTGGAACACCTGAAGAGAGAATAGAGAAGGAATGAAGATGACAAAAGAGAAGGAATGAAGATGACAAAAGAGAGGGAAAGGCATTCAGAGAAGAATGAATGAATGACAACTGAATATCATTAAACTCAAATAACCTAAGTTCAGACTGCAAGGGCAGTGCTGAAAAGAAATGCAAATGAACTAAGTCTAGACAGAACAGAAATGTACAACAGCTGAAGAATAAAGGAAATAAACAAAATGGCAAAATGGCAAAATAACCATCCTACATAAACTTTCTCCTTACAAAAAATTGTCCTCAATTTTTAAAAATCAAGAGTAAACTGAATATCAGTTTCTGCAAAACCAGATTTTAAAAATTTTAACATTTAACATTATTTACATTAAATTCAAACAAAAATCACATAATAATAACATTCAATATTTACAATGCATAAATACAAAACCAGGAGAGAATGAGAGAATTTGAAGAAAAAAATAATGTAGTAAAATTTTGACCTTTTCATTTTTGGCATGATATGCTTAACTTCATTAAAAAAATTACTACATGCTTCAGTAAAAAAAATAAATGAACATGCAAATAATTTCAATGTATCTTTACTTGCATGCAATGAAATGAAATACTGTTTTAAGGAAAAAAAAATAACTTTTTGTTTTATTTCAGAAAAGATAAAATTTGTTATAATCAATGAATTATATATTTCAAATTTAATCTAAAATTTCCTCTTTGGTTAAAAGAAAATTATGCATGTCTTGCCAACTTGAAAAAAAAATCATGTCTCCTGGACTTTTTTATTTATTTATTTTTTTAAAGCATATGAGAGCACTACAAGACAAATGAAATAATTGTGACAGCTCAAATGAATAGTGAATATTAAAAAGTACAAGATAAAATACTACTGAAATTTGACATTGAAGTTGATCAAATAAACTAAAAATTACTGCAGAATAAAAATTCATATAGATAACAGAGTGGGTGTGGCAAATATGTAATTACGTTTACTTTACCAATTTTACTTTTAAAAGACAATTGAGAATTTTGTAACTTTGAGATACATGTATAAGCACAAATGTTTTCTAAACTTTTCAAAAGTGAATGCTTCAATAAACTTGTTTAATGAGCTGTAATGAAGGTAAAAATAGACGATAGTAATTTTGAAAATAAAAAAACAATTTTTTTGATGTCCCTTTTTTTTTGGGGGGGGACAAATTCAAAACTTCGTAATGACTGTATCACAAAGTTGAAATTCTCTGTTAAAGTTTTTTTTTTTTAAATAATGCCCTTGTAAAAGGTTCTTGAAGCATTTTGAGAACATTAAAAAAATACACTCAAGATACATGTATATTTGCGTTCAGAGTAAAACACACATAAACGCACATGAAATGCTTGGCACCTTCTGAAAAGGTTCTTAAGCAATAGGTTTTCTTTTGAAATTGCACATATATAGTTCCGAAATCATACCAAAGATCATTAAGACTTTAAAAAAGTTTGCAAATGGCATAAGAGCACCGAGTTCAAAGAGTTTCTCATTTCAAGAGTAATTGTTCAAACTGGGGAATGTTCATGAAAGGAATGACGATAGGTATACCTGCATGGAAGATGAGTCTCTAGTTCTATCAGGTGAGTTGGTGTAGCAGTCTTTCCATCTATCAGGTGAGTTGATGGCATGGTTCTCAGGATACAGTTCTCTTGAAGGTGAGTAATCTCGGTATCTTGGTGGCGAATGATAGTGGTGATGGTCCCTTGTATGAGGTGATCGCGAACGGTAGTCTCTTGGCGATGAGGATGTACTGTGATCTTGATGAGCGAAATAAGAGCGCATGCGAGAGAAATCTTTCCAGGGGTTCTCTGGTGATGGCGGATGGTGAACTCTCGGAGGTGAACATGGTGGCTGGAGATCTGCTGGTGGTTTGCGAAAGTTGTTGTGCCGATTCTTTCGATGTTGTTTCCCCTGGCAAAATGACAAAATAACCATCCTACAGAATAATATAGTTGTGAGCAGCACAACCAGTGCTAAAGTGGCGTGCTATGCACCTCTTTAGAAATAGTGTCAGAAGGATATTAAACATTTCAAGCACCAAGCCCTGCCTCGTCAACAGATTTTGGAAAGTTAGCTTGCTTTTTCACTACCATTTCCTCAGCAATAACCACTTGTACCCTTTTTACACACGCTAAAATTTCCTTAACCCCGTACTATAGGTTGGGCTAAATTGCCATTTAGTCCCACCTATAGTACAGGGTTAAGCTTAGCCCACTTTCTTTTTACACAGCATTTTTGCAAAGTGGGCTAACCCCACCTTTAGTACGGGATTATTTGGCCCTGCAAAAAAGTAGGGTTATCCCAGCAATTGCGGTGCTAAGAGCTATAGTACGGGGTTAAGATCGCTAGTGTAAAACGAAAGTGGGCTAAGCTTAACCCCGTACTATAGGTGGGGCTAAATAGCAATATAGCCCCACCTATAATACGGGGTTAAGGAAATTTTAGCGCGTGTAAAAAGTGTACGAGTTTAGTTCTTGTCTTGATCGACAAAAACCACTAGTCCGGGGTTAGTGAGTTTCGTGTGTAAAAAGCAAGCATTCCTTATCCGGGGTTAGCAATAACAATTTGGCATGTGTGAAAAGGAAAAAAAGTAGTACGGGGTTAAGGATAGTACGGGGTTAGCGATAGTCTGGGGTTAAGAAAATCCTGTGTAAAAAGGGTATTGGAGTAGCCTTTTCTGTCTGGGCAAGTCATTTTGGTATTTTTGAGTCAGCTTGACATGGATGGGTACAGGGTAATAGCATGCCATGAGGAATTGAGGATAGTGACCCTTCCACTTTCCTTTTGATAATATGAATATTTTTATGCAATATTTATATAGGCCTAGCACTTCTAGGCATATACATGTAAGGGCCTAGCACTGCAAGGCATATAAAGGCCACCGTACAATACGATTGGTCTGCGACCAGATTTTGAATGACATGTAGTAGGATTTGATGCTGATATTGAAACATGGAATATTTTACTGCGTAATGTTCTAAATCATCATAAAAATACATATGTTCAAATTTGTGACTATGCTATCATCCTGACTAGAATAAAAGCGAATTTAATATCTTATTGTAATGATATCAAAGCAATCGTACAATTCGCTACGATTTGAAACTAATTTATCCTTTACTCCACAATAAAGACTTGCAGTCATCCAGAGTTGTTAAATTAGTATTCTTTTATTTAATTTGAACCTATTATAAAAAGATACTTTACATTCACATTTTCAGGAAATGAGCAAAATGCGATTTTGTTCCAAAATGGAATCATGGAATAGTCATAAGGTGCGCGGTGGGCTTTATTACCCTGAGCTCAAGCACAGCTGCCATGAACAATCTCCCATGTTGGAATTTCTGCCTACATGTACAAGGCATCCATTTACTGCTCCTGGATTGAGAGTGAAAAATGTACATTCATGCCTTGCCATAGAACCTGAATGCGAGTGCTGCAGTGGAATTTGAATCCTAGACCTTGTTCAAATTTTTGAGATCTGTCCGCTCTTTGCCATAACTAATGTATTATCATATTTAACATCTTTACTCCTATTATTCCATGCCCTTTTCTCACCATTTTCCCCATTAGTTGTCTCTTTCTTCTGCCAGTCTTCCAGTCATCTCCTTCATGTTTTCTTCCTGCTTCTTATCATTTTCCCCCTGAGGACTTGTGGGCCTTGAACCCTTAAATATAGACATCTGTAAACAAGAGACCCATTTACACTGCTCCTAAAATTCAGGTTTAATTCAAAGTATGGTTTAAGGTTGTGGTTTAACTGTGGAGAGCCAATTGTGACACAAATCTGTAACACAGGAGAAGTTCAGCTTTTGTGAGATATAGACCTAGCCTCTAGCGAAGCTTAAAGATAAATACCAGTTGTGGTAATGATCTCAAAATGAGTTCGATCAGAATCCAATAAAATTCCCACCAAGTGTTTGTATGCATGTGCCAAGTGGCTCTGGAAGAAAATGTTTTTTTCTGAGAAATGTGCAATGTAAGCGCGAAATTCCATAAAATGTTGGGTATTTTCTGATTAATATTAATACACTGTCCTTCAAAAGCTTTTCTGTGTTAGTGATCATCTTCACAAAGATAATTTTACATTAATGTACCAAATCTAGATCTATGATAATATGGTGACAATTAACCTTGATTTTAAAGACTTTCTCATGACATAATTGTTTGCCGCAACTAGTATTCATTTGCCTTTAAAGAAAAATTCCAGTAGTTGCAGTAAACACTGATTTCATGAGAAAGTCTGTAAAACAAGGCTTAATTGTCAGTATATCATTGAGGATCTAGATCTGGTACAGTTACATTAACTGAACTTTGTGAAATCTTGAAATCTACGCTGAAAAATGTTCACACCGAAGATCCCCAGCACAGATAAGCGCACATGGGACAATGTATAATTATTAATAGAGCGTCGGGCCCGTCACCCTACCCGAATCTTGTGCTTATTTGCTGATTCCTCAGCAATTACACAATTTCTTCCAGAATCCTTTGGCACATGCGTTTTATTTTATACAAACAGACAATTTGGTGGTCATTTCATTGGATTCTGTACGAACTCATTTTGATATCGTTACCAAAACTAGCATTTACCTTTAAGACAGGTTTTGGATTTTTATGCAGTCACCCCCTCGCTTGTTTTGCTCAGAGTAATAATTAGGTCAATGACCTAAATTGACCTCTGAGGGAAGAATGGAAGGACATGTCCTAGTGAATTACTTCCTCTTTGGATCATAAATAACACATTTCGTCTCTCACCCCACCCCCTATAAAAAAAACCCTTGCAGATATTGCACTTGCACTTTCAAGGTGCAAAGTGAAATGTATTTTATTACTACCAAATGTGACTGCTTTCACCATCATGTTGTAGTATAGCAGAAGTATGAGCCAGTTGCCCAACATTATTCACATTGCAGCATGCAAAAGTAAGGGATTTTCCAAAATTGCCCCCAAAACATTGTAGTGAATTACTTTTTAGGGGTTATTTTTCTATTTTCGAGAGATCTCTTTTGAGCTTTTCGGAGGCAAAATTGCCCCAATTTTTTGCCCTTTCATCAGTTGCATTGTTGTAGTGTGAAAAGAAACAAAGTTTAATTCTGGCTTGGTTCATTGGATTTGTCCTAGAAAGTTTGAATTGGGTCATGGAACGATACAGAAAGACTGATAGAAAGACAAGGAACAGACAGATAGACATGGTAAGGGACAGACAGACAGGCAGATAGACAACATGGAAAGAGACAGACAGACAGACGATTTAATTTGAATTTAGTCAATATTATTTTTTCCCCCAATTTTTATTAGTAATTTGTAATGAATACCTTTATTGGAAACCACATCTTAATTCAATCTGTACTAAAATTTATTGATCTATTGGAGTTATTTCTAAACTTATGCAGTTTGTTCCCCATACACAATTCTGATTACTCTATGATCACTGTATGGGGTCATACCTTCAAAGCTCATTTAGATCAAAGCTCATCCTACCCCCTTTTTCTAATAAGATTTTTGCCTTTATTAATTTTTGTCATCATTTGATCTAACCTTGTCATATTTGATTGTGTTTTTATGATAAATAATGTTATTTCTATTTTTTGATTATATTATTTGTAATGTTTTCATGTCTTATGGTGACACCTCTTTATAAGCATCGCTTCTCAAGGGTGTCTGAGCCATATTTGCTTTTTTTTTTCAAACCGCCTCGATCACAAGAATCCCCGTTAAATTACGAGAACTTTTTAAGGCTAAAAAATACCTGTTAATTATTCCTGCATTCACACCGCCCCGAAACACATCCTTCGGGATAAGTTCCCGAAGTTACGAGCATGCGCATTGTGGTCTGATAAGCAGGCAAGGCGGGAGATTCAAAATCACTAGCCCAGCAGCCACCCACGCCGCCGCGCCCAACGACACGCTGGGATAAAAGTTCCCGTAATTTGCTTTTACATCGCCAAAATACCTGCGACCTTGGAAAAATCCCCACGAAAGTTCTCGTAATTTCGCCAAGTACCTACTATTTAGCGGGTATTTTCTTTCGGGGAAATTACGCGTAGTTTGCTTTCACATTACCAAAATACCTGGTATTTTCTGATCGGGGTAAATTTCCCGATCAGAGAATACCTGGAACTGGCGAACTTCGAGGCGGTCTGAAACCGCCTACTGTGAATCTTTTATCTCGTTATGTTTATACTTTAGATTTTGATGGTTGAATAAATATCAACCATCCCTTTCTACTTCATATAAAAACTCATCTTAGTATTCCTTGACCTCTTTTAAAAGTACTGGTTGCAATAAAATAGGTTGTTTGGTTACTCATTCAATCAATGACCTCATTTATGAATTAGGATTGCCGCAATAATCACAATTCATCCTTCACAGAATCACAAGGACAGTTGGCAAAGTTGATAATGTGCAATTTTTTCAGCCAAAAAAAAAAGGTTTTAAATCCATGTGTCCTGAATGAATTATAGACCTTTCTGGCTCTAAGCTGCTTGATTTGGGATGAAGCCATAGCCTCCAAGCATAAAATGACAATAATTACCAAACAGGATTGAGGTAATAGGATGTTATGGACAGTTCCACAGTATTGGTAAAGGATACAGGATTCAGTCATAGTCCTCAATAAATGATTTGACACTAATCTCACTGGTCAAATCATAGCTTCAAATGAATATAAAAATACATTCAACTTTACAGACTTTGCTTCTGTATCAACAGGAGGAGATGTAATATTTATCTAAAATAATTTTATTTTTTTTAAATAGTACTATTTACATGTAAATGAAATGGGATAGAATCTTAAATGGAAAGATTGATTTTATTATCATATTCATTCTACTTATCATAATTATAAGGGCACATTTTTTGTGGCTCCCATTGAAGAACAGAGAGAATTCAGTGTAAAGTTAATTTTGCTGACTACAATTGTTGGTACAATTTGTTGTTTCTCTAATTGCAATTCAAGCATTAAATGTATACTAATAAAATAGACCTTCTGGTTTGTTGTACTTTTAAACCACAAGCTTTTGTTGTATGCTGTCCACTTAGAAAGGAAATCTCCCTGTGATGACAAACAATCATTTGAAAATATTTGGGGTCTTTATTAAGCTTTTTCATGTTTGCATTGGCACAGCTCTAACCTTGATTTTGTGTTACAACAGTATTGCCAAATATTGCTTCTCTGATTAATTTCCTTTAGTAATATTAATGATGTTCATGTGTGGTTGGATGTGGTTGTGTGTGTGTGCATATATTTGTGTGTTTGTAATAGTTTTTCCATTCTATTTTTAGCATCTTAACCTTATTATAATTTTTTCTCTCTCCTTTGTATCTTGTAGATTAGTATATCCTATGTTTTATGTTAATAATCATAAGTATTTCAGTGCCCTACTCACAAGCTTTGCTTTTAAAGGGGTCCTAAAACCAATTCATGTATGCTATAGTCTGATTGATGTTCATGTACTCATTTATGTTGTATGTACATCTATTTTGATTATGATGTGATGTTTTTGGTTTTGAATAAATAAACTTGAACTTGAACTTGAAACTTGAACTTGAACTTGAACTTGTACATGGGTACACTATCTTTCATTAGTTACATAATATCCTCAGGGCTCAAATTAATCCAAGGCCATCCAAGGCCATGGCCTTAGATGCCCTCAGAAATGGCCTTTTCAAATATTTGTAGACTTAAGGCCAAAATAACCGCCCTTTTTTGCTGTGGCCTTGGTGCCCTGCGTTAATCCAGTGCATGTGCCCCATTGAAAAGTGCATTTATTATTGATGCCCTTTTTTGGTGGCCTTGGATGTCCCATAAAATGAAAACTGCCTGCCCTTTCCCTTAAGTGCCCTTTTAAAAAATGGCCTTGCCCCTTTAAATTCTTAATTCGAGCCCTGTATCCTGTATAGTGTGTGGAGATATGTGCTCCATCCACCTTCAGATAACATTGCTGAAAAGTCCCCCCCCCCATAAAAAGGTTGATTTAAATCAGGAGATAAAATAAAAAAATCAAACTCTCTCATTTGCATATTGGCCTGTTTTGTAAAATTTTACATTCGATTTTTGATAAAAGCTTTCAGTGATATACTTGTTCATTATTTCTCTCTTTACTCAAACCAGATTTTTGTTGGGGTAGACTTGCGCTTTAATGTGCTATGAATATTCACGATTAGGAATCGTGGAATGAGCATGGAGTTGTCCCAATTTACACTGTCTGGAACATGTCCACAGTATTATATACCTTATGCATATTCATGTGAGGGATTACAAGAGAGCCTGTCATGCACAAGGGGACAAACATTCCATTCAGTATTACAGACAAGTGTTTACCGTAGGATAGGTTTACTGCTAGTCTGGTTCTCTACTGTAAACATGAGAACATCAAAGGTAAATAATTCAGCTGTAACAATTACCACTCCAAGAAGAAGAGGCCTTGCTCAACTGCAAGCAATAGATACATTAGAGAACCTGATGGTGAAGGGATAGAGACAGGTGTAAATCACTCCATGGGGGGCTAAACAAGGATGTGGTAAAACCATTGGGGGAAGAGCACGCTCCAACCCATTTAACCCTGGCTGTGAACTTGAACTGAAGCTTAGAACATTTGCGACACAGCGACGACGACTCATCCACGGTGAGGGGTTCCATGCCTGACTCCTCTGGCTGGCTCGCACACGGCACCAACTCTATTTAGCAGTCTGTTTTTGGACTTTAAACCCGGTACCTCTGTTGTCATTTTTTTGTTACATGATGGGGATCTGTTTGTGAGCGTGTCAGTATACTTTTGTAACCCATTGAGGAAGTATCAGAACTACGCCTCTCTCTCTCTCTGGCTCATTCCATCTGTTTATCTCGTTCTAAAGAGGTTTCCTTCACATCCAGTCTTCATTATGATTAATCATTGACAATTAGAGAGAATGACCTCTTGATTTCACCTATTGAAGGAGAAGGCTTTTGAAGAGGAACTCCAAGCTGTCAACAGGACAATTAAGTAGTCATGAGAGATTTTCATATTGACAAATTACCTTGTTGCCTATAGTGGTGAATCATTTTGCTTTGCTAGTTTTTCAGTAACACCCTTGCCTCTGATCATCATCATACTTCCCTTGAGCTATTGGAATAAGTTGGAAAACAAGTCAAACGTCAAGGATCTGGACATAGGACCTAGGACTCCCGAATTTGATGTTAACAGTGAAAACTATCCTGCAAGGTAGCGCAATCATCTCATGAAAACATCTGAACATCCATGGTCGGAATCAGATTGAGCTAGTTTACTTCTCTTGGATGAGAGTTTGATGAGATAGGAAGCTTGATTGGATGCAATTGACATTGAATCAGGACTTGATGATCATTGATCACCATCATGTATGCGAATGGTACTATGACATTGGGAAGAATGAGAGCAAGACCTACGCACTCCCAGTATAGCACCTACATACAGTCAAATCCTCCACCACAACAACATGGTAAGAAAATAGTTTTTAATTCGGTGTAGCAAGAACTGCCTTAAAGGACAAGTTCACCCTGATTTGAAGTTGATTTAAAAAGAAAAAAATAAAAGTATTGGTGAAGATTTGGGAAAAATCCATTTTGGCAAAAATCCAATCCAAGATTAATTTAGTTACAGAGTTTTAAATCATTGTTTTTGTGACGTCATCTCCCCAATTGGTTATTACAATGTGATAAAATTCCATAAAATATTGAGTTTTTTTTAAAGAAAATTTGAAATGTATTTACATGTGTATTATCAGACAAATTGTTCCATATCTTAATTCTTAAGAAACATGTTTTCAGTGGTGTTGAACCATTTTATATCAGGAATATGATTTGAATTAACAAACCCTAGTTTGACGCCAATTTGTTCAGTAGATAAATCATGTCTCGTCACATGCTCACATGATCATTAATAATCCTTTGGTAATGGCTCAATAGACTTGGCTTTCAACAGTTCAGAAAGAAGGATTATTGATTTTATTTTCTAGGGCACAAGATAACTTCCAAGATGGAAGAGATTTCTTGAACTAAATTACAGGCTTTTTATTTTCCCCCTAGAGTCAATGGAAAGATGCTCAGGATATTTGTACACCTGTTTTCCTGTGTATAATGCGTATAGAGCCAAGCATCTCTCATTCCCTCTTTCTACCCTTTTCTTTCTCACTCCCACTCTTTCTCTCTTTATGTCTTTCTTTGTGTGTTTCTCTGTCTATCTGCCTGTGTGTGTGTGTGTCAGTCTGTCTCTCTCTCTCTCTCTACCCCGTCCCTTCCTCTGTGTCTGTCCATCTATCTACCCTCCTCTATCTGCCTTTCCGGCTTTCTTTCTCTTTCTCTCCCAGTGCTGACTCTTTCAGCTACATTTCGCAGACTTTCATGTGAAAATGGCAAAAATAGCCACAAGGCAAATCAATATATTCAAATTTATTCAATTATTTTGAGAGGATGTAAGCTATCACTGCCTTGGGCTTAAGCAAGAATGAGAGAATCAATTTGTCAAGAAGATCATTTTATCAAGCCACAGTAACTTTAAGGAAGTCAGTCAGCTGTCGTTTCTTGAAATGCCAAGTCTACCCCACCAGCAAGTCTATTGGATCATGGACCCTACCACCATGATTGGATAAATAGCAAAAAATCAAACTCGCATAATTCTATAAAAATATAGATTTGGAGGTCATTTTTTTATAGTCTCAGTAACCATACTCAAACAACATGGGTGATAAGTTCAATCAGAAAGCATATTATCATTTCCCACACTTGCTATGAAAACCATATTTAATTATTTGAATTGTCATTTATGTAGGGCCTACCTCACCCCCCCCCCCCAATTAATGTAGTAGGCCTACATTGAAACAAAATAAGAAATCTGTTCTTCATTAATAATTCTTTTCATATCGCGTTCTATAAATTTCTTTGAATGCAAATTGGGGCTTTATGTCGATAGATACAGATGTTTTCCTTTGGCCTCAAATGTCTAGCATAAACCTACCTTTAGGTCTAGGATGAATAGAAACGTTTCCATGTTGAAAAGAAAGTAACATAGTGTGGGAAAGGCTGTTTGAGTCAAAGGAGAAAATGGAGCGTTCAAAAAGGATTTATCAAACTACACGCTCCGGGATACTTAATGAGATATTGAAGAAAAATCTCCCATATAATGCACATTAATGTTCATACCATCAGATACAGTCTGCCACAAAAAATGGAGATTAAAGCCACTATAATAATTGAGTGTTTTTTTTAATTTTGTGATCAACATAATAAATAAAGAGAGAAGAGCACTGCTGCAATCAGCATGAATTATATAATGGTACTACACTACATCACTACTACTACTACTACTACTACTACTACTACTACTACTTCTACTATTACTGCTACTACAACTACTACAACTACTACTTCTACTACTACCACTACCATGGCCATATGTAATGGGGGGGGGGGGGGGTAAGGGGGAGTTAGCCCTAGAAGTTTGTTTTCCCTAGAGGTCGACACTCGAGGTGTTAACGGTTTGACACCCTTGATATTGAATAGTACACTAATCAGAGTGTAAAAATAACAGTTGACACCAACAAATTAATACTTGAGTAAAATGATTAGTGTGATCTTAACAGCAAATTGCACTGCAGATTTTGCTGTTTATCTTTCATGCTTTCTGACAGATAATGCATTTTCATGAACAGTGCTTGGTATGAAAAGAAAAGTGCCTTTTTATTTATGAATCAGCCTTCTACAATATAGTTTGAAAGCCTCCCATCTCTGATTTCATTTCATTGGTATTGATAGAGTGAAAGGGTTGGTTATTTGGCAAAGTTCTCCCTTTTTTTTCAGTTTGATGGGACTTTCTAAAGCAAGGAAGAGTGATGTGAAAGTAAATCTGGGGTACCCAGGCTACCCTGGAATATTGTTACACACTTTCATTGTAATAATAAGTGCTTCTTGTTTTCCCAAAGGTTAGTCATCTTTTGTACAGCTTCTGTTACCCCCCCCCCCCCTGTAGATCAGACCGAATTCAGACTACCAAAATTCAACAGTATAACTACTTTTATGTAGGCCTACCAGTAAATGAATGCCATTTAAATTATGCTTCTAATACCCTTTTCTACATGTCAGTTTCCCAACCTCGGACTATTCTTAATTTCGTACTATAATTTCCTGTTTGCACAGGCCAGATTGTCTGCCTATGACCCCGGCTCTGGAAACACTTGCTGTTCGCACACATATTTTATGCACCCTGGGCTACAGCGCTGGCCTTGTGTCTTGGGCATGCATTGAACACCACTCTTGGCTTAGCCTGGTTCTTGTTCTTATAAAACCTTTAATATGCTTTTCACACTGCATTTCCTTAACCCCATACTATCCTTAACCTTTTTTTTTTTTATTCACACTGTCTTTCTTAACCCCATACTATTTGCTTAGCTGGGGTTAACGCCTTAACCCTTGGCAATCACACAGCTCATAAATATTGATGATTTTGCCATACAGAGCACGTTTAAAATGCAATTTCTAATTGTGATTGGCTAATGCTTAGACCTGTTTCGTTTCGCACTGCATCTCTTAGCCGGCTAACCCTGCTTTTTTGCAGGGCCAGATAGTACCGTACTATTTACCGTGCTAGCCCACTTTGCTAAAACGTAGTGTGAAAACGAAGTGGGCTAAGCTTAACCCGGGAAATTGCTTAACCCCGGGAAATTGGTGGGGCTAAGACCCCCCTAAGCCTCACCAATTTCCTCGGGTTAAGTGAAAAAAGTGCACTGTGAAAAGCATATTAGTCCCCCCTTTTTATGCCCGGCTAACCCTACAATTGCCTAGCTTACCCTTCTATTTTGCAGGGCAACAGAGACCTGTAGTTGGTGTAGTTAAATCACTTTGCAAAATGTTGTGAGAACAGATACTAGACTAAGCTTATCACCTTAGAATATAGGTGGGGCTAAATTGCCATTTAGCCCCACCTATAGTGCAAGGCTAAGTAAAAATTGGCTCGTTAGTAAAGTACTGTCATTAAAAGGTGGACAATTTGCACAGACTTTCTAAATGTACCCTGAACATGTATTACTTTGATTTCAGAGTACCATAAACAATTAGGACCTATGCTATTGTGTCATGTTTTATATACCTCATATGGAATGCCTAAAAAATGCCTCAAATGTTAATTTTAAATAGTATAGGGACATGACTGTAGTTCCGTTATTGGCAATTTCGATACACGTTTTATTCTTTTTTTTGTCATCAAATACTACTTTTACATGCTTTTGTTAATGAGCACGGTGTCCACCTTGCCTCCCCATCCCTGTCTTTTCCAGACTCTCCCCTCTATTTCTGTCTCCCTCCTATTTTCCCCATCTCCTATAACCCCCCCCATCTTACTTTTCCCCTCTCACATTTTTGGTATAAAGCCCTTTTGATAATCCTGCATGCAACACGATGCCTATCCTTTAGCTTCTTGTGATCCATTTCAATGGGTTCTCTACCAAGTTCAGTATCCAAGAACACATGAAATATGATCTCCCTGGCATCAAATATTAAAGAGAGGGATTTGAGGATGAGTCATCCTCGTCAGGTTTCCACCATTTTTAATCCTGCATTGTCATCTTAATTAAAGAGCAAAATACACGATTGGAATGCTTGTCATTTTATTAGCAGTCAAATTACCAAAATTTGCACCGTTGTACATGTATCACCAGCCGCATCATTACACCATGGACCTACCTAAAAAGGGATAAACAACACATGTGGTGACTCACAGATAGGCAAAGAAAAAGATGATGAAAAGTGATGATTTCAAAATTATGTGAAAATAAAAATCTGTTTGCTTGAGTGCCAAAGTGTAATGCCCTTTACAACATCACACACACAAGGAGATATATTAGTAAGAATATATTAGATTTAAAGCTCATAAAAAGCAATCATGAATTCATATGCCAAAGCATCAGTCACTACTGAATTAATTTAATTTCACCCTTGTTGCTAGTCTATAATTGTATAGTCTGGTGGGGGGGAGGGGTGATTTCGCTTTACATGGACGTGATTTAGTGATGGAAAATATAATTAAAGCACAACAGTTATAAAGAAGCTGTATCAATGACTCACGAGGCAGCACATTTACACTTATCCTTTCACCCTCTTCAAATGCAGTCTGTGATCTTCCTAGTCGTCCCTGTTAAGATTTTGACCCGAATTAGAAGCGCTAATCGTGGTAGCCCTAAGGGTACCGTGCCCCATCACCAGTCTTTTCGTGCCAAATTGGCCATGCTTTGCAGCTTTGTCTGTTATGAGATAGGTTCACACGACATATTTTGAAAATAATGCAGACTATTTTTGAATTTATGAATGTAATTTAGTTCCGTATTCTGAGCCACATCCAATCCCAACTTTTTAGGACAATTTCATGAAAGGGGTATAAGTTAATGTGCAAACTTGGTAATAACTTGATACTATACATACTATAGGTAGTTAGCACTGAACTTCCGGTTTTGATATGAAATAAATGATATTTTTCTAATTTTCATAAATCAGTTGATAACTACAAGTAGTATAGTATCCTCACTTGAAATTACTGAGCCAGTCGAACAATGTTTACAAATAATCCCATTGGAATGAAGAAATCATATTGATTACTTATCTCCCCTTGTATTACATGTATATGGATCACTCATTTCTGCATCATGTTAACCTTTAGACTCTTTAAAAAAAACACCTTTAGACTCTTTGTAAATGTTATCTTTGTGAATCATATCAAACATGTATCCCGTGTGAACATAGCTACTGTTTTCTGCCCTATTCTCAGATCAGGTAGAGGTGCGTTTAGGAATATTGCCCCGAGCTCTTCCATGTAGCTATCAAGTATTCTGCTCTCATTCACCGTGGAATACAAACTACCTAGTATTTTAATCTGTGCTCCTACTGCAGTACATGAATAAGCTTTTGAAATGAGCAATTAGGGAAAGGGGGATGATCTTTTTCAATCTCTGCACTTTGCAGATTGGATTTAAAATTGCCTAAAAAATATTTTGTCACATCTTTGACTGAAAATTGTTTTTTTTCTTCAGACTTAATTGCAGTGGGGCTGAAAGTATCATGGAAATAAACAAGAGGGATGGGGGTGCAATAGAATATAGATGTTTTTCTTCCATTTTTCTGAGAGTGTATTGTTTGGCAATTGGCACTATCCCTGTTTATACATCAGACCAAGGAGATATCACCTCCTTGATCAGACATAGGCCTTTGTAGTCAGTTCGGGAACGATGGATCTTGAAATGAGCACAACTTCAGTTATGAGTAACATTGCAATTAATCTAGGAAAGTATGCCAAGTTATTTATTGAAAGCCAGAAGGGCAAGAAGAGCATTCCTTAAATAAAAGAGTTACAAAGAGAGCTGATATTAAACCATATTTACAACGCTCATTGACTGATAAACTATGGAGCAATATTTCTATTTCAATCTCAGCATCTCAAGTATGGGTATGTTTCCACAGCCGGGAATACTCCATAAAAGCACTGTATAACCATGGAGCTAACATGGTATAACACATCAATATGTTTATTTTGGTAGTATAGGTCAGGACTAGGTCTATTTTCATAATTATAACACAGACTGTTACAGTTTGACCCTTATATTTCTGAATTTGAATAAAATGTGACTAATTATTTTATGGTCATGAGCATGTTAGCTTTTTAATATCGCAAGTTGTTTCACCATACTCCAGGGTTTTACACTGTAACTGATGCACTGTTCTGAGACTTGCGTGTTTTGTAATAATGAAAATAATATTTTTTTAGTTGTTGGCTTTGTTTCTACATGGAACCTACCTCCATGGTTTTTATGTCAACCATGATTAGTGATTTGAGCCTTTGTCAAGTAGGCCTATACATAATCTATTAAAGTACAGTGCCCTGTTCAGTACAAACTCTCAAATTTCAATTATAGTTAATTGTGATTGCATCAGTTACCATGGTAACTGGGCTCAGAAGCCAATCAAGATCAAGGTTACCATGGTAATACCATAAGTGCAAAATTACTTCAATATTCTTCAAGGGTAAATAAAGTTACCCTGACGATAGTTGGTTTTTTATAAAAGCAGGAAAAATTACAGAAAATAATGGTATTGTGTTTGATGAAAATCCATCAAAGAATGAGAGAGTTATGAAATATTGAATTTTTGAGTAGGCCTATATCTCCCATTTGTTAGGAAATATAAAATCCATAAAATCACATATTTTTAATAGTTAATCATAATGATGACTGAAAGTATTTTATTAGTATTAGAAGCAGGTATGGTATGATGGGGTTGATAATGTATATGCACAGCTAAAATCACTTTCATTTCAAAGAAAATGATATTTTATTGCATTTATATCAAGTAACACATGGGGGCACTACTTTCATGATGATGTCACAACTTAAGTCAGATTGAAAATATTTATATCTGTAATTCTAATTATGATTGATTTTTGTGAAACCTTCACCAATATGTTTTTTTTCCCGCTGTTATTAAAACAAACTTTACTGCACATCAGAGTGAACTTCCCCTTTAATGAGGATGTGCAGAGCTTCATGTACAGATGAAGAGGCTTGGTCAGTGGGAACAGGCCCTACTCATCGTATAGTGATGAATGATCCAGGCCAGACATTTAGATGAGGATGTTTTCTTTCCTAATTAAACTATCATAAATCATGAGTCAGGCATCTAGACATGTTACTAATCAGCTCCCAATTGGAATGGATAATTTGATGTTTATCATTGTCATGAAAGATGCCATCTTCAGAAATTTTTAAAAGCCATACCTTTGTGTATGTATTGTATTTGTATTGTAGTACATGTACATGTATATCATATATTTATGTCCATACTCCCATCCTCTTTGTGTTGATCAATCTGTGTTTTCACATTCAGTTCTATTAATGATTATGATTCAAGATTCAAAATATTTATTGTCTGTAAAAAAAACATTCTTGTTTTCACACTGACAAAATGCTTTTTTAGTACCCTGTGAATGGGGTAGATCATCAGGCTATATTAAATTAGAGAATACCAGATATTCTCAGTTTACATGTCTGAAAACAGGGTCCCGCAGATCAAAAACTGAAACCGGTGAACTTTTCACCTGACAATACCCTCAATAGTATACACATCAGACAATGCCTGGTCTAGGAAAGACTCGGCATTGCATGATAAATTTGAGAATAAGAAAAAAATGTGACAATAGGAGCCCATTGGTGAGAAAATAGCTAAACTTAATAGTCTTGAATAGGTGTTGAATGGATCCCTTTTATTTCATGTTGTATCAATGCATCTCTAGTAATTCTATGATTAAAATAAACTTGAATAGACTTTATTGATTCAATTTATTTACCTGTGCTGATTTTAGTGAGAATTTTCCCAGCATATGGGAGTCAAAGTATTATTTTACATGTAGGTACAAATTGATAAGGATACTGCACTTTTTACTTTAAAAAATATCAAAATAAACAGAACTATTTTTAAAAGCTTTTTTTTCAAAACTTGGTTCTAAAAAAAATTGAAAATAATATGGTTATGAGTGAATGATGGTAGTAAAAGGTTGAAAATGATATGGCTAGGAGTGAATGATGGTAGTTTATACTAGTTTTGTATCTTGTAGGGGGAATTAAGATTCCCTGTATATTCCTGTGTGTCCAGTGAACTTCTCATTTAAATTGAGACGATGTCTGACAATAGGTGGTTTCAGACCGCCACGAAGTTCGCCAGTTCCAGTTATTCTCTGATCGGAAAATTTACCCCGATCAGAAAATACCAGGTATTTTGGAAATGTGAAAGCAAACTACGCGTAATCTCCCCGAAAGAAAATACCTGCTAAATGGTAGGTACTTGGCGAAATTACGAGAACTTTCGCGGGGATTTTTCCAAGGTCGCAGGTATTTTGGCGATGTGAAAGCAAATTACGGGAACTTTTAGCCCAGCGTGTCGTTGGTCGTCGTTGGGCGCGGGAGCTGTGGGTGGCTGCTGGGCTAGTGATTTTGAATCTCGCGCCTTGCCTGCTTATCAGACCATACTGCGCATGCTCGTAACTTCAGGAACTTATCCCGAAGGGTATGTTTCAGGGCGGTGTGAATGCAGGAATAATTAACGGGTATTTTTCAGCCTAAAAAAGTTCTCGTAATTTAACGGGGATTCTTGTGATCGAGCGGTTTGAAACCACCTAATGAGTCCATCAAAGTGAGCCAGATTGGCCGATCAGGCTACTAAATCAGCTTCTGGACCTTCATAGATGGAAGGCAATGAAGAATATACTGGCGCCATTTGTCCTTTTGCAGACAGAGATGAATTTGAAGGGCTTTGGATTGTGTTGTTTTCCTCTTTTGTGAATGACTATGCTGCAGTGTAGGAAGTGATTAGTCCAGATTGGGGAATTAAAATATCCGGTATTAGGGTTGAGCCTGGGTCAGGATTGCGGTTGTTGGTATCTGGATGGATGAGATAAATAGGAATGTGATGTCTTCATCTTTATCATGGTCATATCTTTGTTTTCAATTTAAAAAATGAAATAAATTACATTGTTTCATTTATCCCTTGAATGCTTTTGCAGCTCAGCTAGAGCTGGGGTAATAATATGATACTAATACCAAGTGAGCCTACATGTATCAAGCACAGTAGAGTATCCATATAGTTACTGCACAATGAAATGGACTGTATTATTATTTGTTTTGTTTGTTTTATTCTAATTTCTGCATTCACAATACATTATCTAAAATATTTACATTGTTTTCAATATACAAAATAATCCATAATGTATACATTATAAACATAATACATAATTAGAAAAAAAAGATGGTGAGAGAATTTACTTCACATTTTAATAATAATAAAAAGCAATTATTATCATTGTTATAAAAAAATCATCTTTTTCAGTGGAAGAATATTAGTATAAAGTTCTTGTTCTCTTGTATTGTTTCAGGGAGTCCTACAAGGATGGCGTTTCATCTTGAAATAGATGTATGGCTTCAGACGCTAGAGCTAGAGGAATACACTCCTCTCTTTCAGTCATACAATAATGTCAAGGTAAGATATAAAACTTTCTCCTAAATCTCATTTTTTAAAGGTCAAGTTCACCCCAAAAAAATGTTGATTTGAATAAATAAAGAAACATCAAACTAGCATTACGCTAAAAATTTCATCAAAATCTGATGTTAAATAAGAAAGTTATGACATTTTAAAGTTTCACTTATTTTTCACAAAACTATGATATGCACAACTCAGTGACATGCAAATGAGACAGTCAATGATGTCCATCACTCACTATTTCTTTTGTCTTTTATTGTTTGTATTATAAAATATTTCATTTTTTTACAGATTTGACAATAGGGACCAACTCGACTGCATCATATAGTTTTTAGCAATGCTCGTTCCAATTGTTCATGGAGGAATCAGTGTTGTTTCACTTGACAATGAGGAGAAAATTAGAATATTTTATATAATAGAATACAAAAGAAAGAGTGAGTGGATGACATCATCAGTCTCCTCATTTGTATACCGACCAGGATGTGCATAGAACTGCTTTGTGGAATTAAGCAAAACTTTAAAGTGTCATAACTTTCTTATTTTACATCCGATTTTGATGAAATTTTCAGTGTTATGTTTGTTGGATTTTTCTCTTTTTATTCAAATCAACTTAAAAAAAAAAACTCTTTTGTACTCAGAAGATGAAGCAGGAGGACTGGTTGAATGGAGTCATGGTCAAGCAGAAAACTTTTAATCTGTAGGTGTCGTATTTGGTTGCCTCGTGGCTTTTGTGTGAAGGAGAAATAATGAAAATGTCAGCCTCCTCAAATTTCAGTAGATTGAATTGATTAGTGAAGACAGCTCAGTGAGGGTATTGTATTTTCAGGATCCCCACAACCAACAATATACTCACCCCACATTAAACATTTATTTTGACAAACATAGGAGCAATGAGACACTTTGTTTGCACTGTACTTTATGTCTTTAGAACATGTAAGCCTCCGTATGAAATGGAAGAATACAACACATTATTTGTGAAGTTCAGCCCCCCCACAAAGTTTGTGCACTGTACAATTCAAATGTGAGAGGTGTACTGACCCAATATCAATAAATGAAGAGAAAATGCCATCGAGTTGCTGAGAAAATGTTTATTCAATCAAATATAAAAATATTTATGTTAACTTCTGAAGGTTTCCATGGCGAAGAGTGAATTGGTATTAGAGATTCCTGGTTCACCTTGTATATTCTCTTTAGTTTTGAAAAGGATCGCCCAAACACAATTTTCTGACAAGTATGTCCCGGCATTCTTTTCCTGAAGAATAAATATCAGTAAGATCATGAACTCTAATTATTGTGTTTTACTTATTGGTGCATTAAATCTTGTCATATTGTAATTAGTTTTAGTGATTGGTTTTATGTGCATGTATGTAATAGTTTTATGATGGAATTAATAAAACACCTAATGATATAAAAAAATAGATTCTTAACTAGATGTATATATGATAATGTTACTTTGTAGTACATGTTGATTGTTGTCTTTGGAGACAGACCGACTTTTTAAAGGCAGTTGAATCACTTCCTCTCTTGATTCTCGATCAATTTTGCTTGCATGATGCGTGGCTTTATCAACAATTCATCGTCAATGTTGGAAACAACCACATTATGTTGTTACCTCAATCCAGGGTGGGTAGGGGTTGAACATGGAAATGTCATGAAGTACCTTGCATACCAATGACATGATGTAATTGTCTTGGAATGATCAGGGTGTCGAGTGCAGAAGGATGTAACTGTAAGCCATTGATTTACGAATGCCTTTTTGACTCTCATTGTATCATTTGCAACTTTGCATCTTCCTTTATACTGAATAAAGAGTAAAGGATTGCCACATTTCCAGATTTCAAAACTTGCAAATACCCATCTCTCAAAACTCGTAAAATATTGTGTTAACGGATTATTAAAGAGAAATACAAGTCTAAAAAGACAAAAACAAATGCATTGGGAAGGGGGCATAGGTTGCCCCCTCAGACTTTATTTGAGGTCTTGTCGGTTTCTTGTTTGTTCTGTTTGGCAAGGGTCTACATTCTTGTGGCTGTGTTGTGGTTGATGATATACAGTCTTGTATATATATGTATATATGGAGCATTGAGAAAGTGAAATGAACATATTTTTCTTCTAAATATCAGTATCTTGACAATTGCTGAAAGATATGATTGATAGGAACAACAATGAAACACATTAGTCTTAAGGACAAATGCTGATGTTAGATCTGGTAATGGAATGAAATTGTGGAAGAATCTCAGGATGATTGAGGATTGTTTAAAGGTCAAGTCCACCTCAGAAAAATGTTGATTTGAATCAATAGAGAAAAATCAGACAGCACAATGCTGAAAATTTCATCAAAATCGGATGTAAAATAAGAAAGTTATGACATTTCAAAGTTTCGCTTATTTTTTAACAAATAGTTATATGAACGAGCCAGTTACATCCAAATGAGAGAGTCGATGATGTCACTCACTATTTCTTTTGTTTTTTATTGTTTGAATTATACTATATTTCATTTTTTACGAATTTGACGATTAGGACCTCCTTGCCTGAAGCACAAAATGTTAAAATAATGGAATTCCACGTGTTCAGGGAGGAATGAAACTTTATTTCACATGACAATGACAAGAAAATACAAATAAAATACCAAAGAAATACTGAGTGAGTGATGTCATCGACTCTCTCATTTGGATGTAACTGGCTCTTTAAAACTATTTTGTTAAAATTAGAGAGTCAAAAGGGGCCTAAGCTTTCGATCCTAGCAGAATCTTCGTCGGAGGCAAAATGACATTTTGCCTCCGACGAAGATTCTGCTAGGATCGAAAGCTTAGGCCCCTTTTGACTCTCTAATTTACTCCATTGGCTCTTTTTTTTTTTAGATAAGCAGTTTTCAGCAGCTTCTTTTTGCCTTTTATTTTGTTAAAAATAAGCGAAACTTTAAAATGTCATAACTTTCTTATTTTACATCCGATTTTGATGAAATTTTCAGTATTTTGCTTGTTAAATTTTTCTCTTTTTATTGAAATCAAGTTTTTGTTGGGGTGGACTTGTCCTTTAAATGTTGTTAGTTACAATGTACATGCCTAAGATTTGTGAATCATTAGTATTCAAGAGGGCAAAATAGAAAAAAAACTAAAATTCAACAAATATACAGAAATGGTCAAGGATATCCCTGACAGCCTTTAATTTTACCAGGCACTAACAATTCCCCCACCTCTATTTATCAAAACTTGTTTCTTCCATGAGAATAATGGACCAATATGATTTCATACCCAAGGATATCTGTCAATTGATAACATTATACTTCTCTTGGTGATGATTGGTCGTTATCCAATTACCTTGTCAATTATGAGCTGAGTAGCTCTGGCTTGTTGAAGTGTCTGTCTCCTAATCTAATGATGAAAACATTGACCTGCCATGACCTCTCACATGATCTGAGAGGAATTACAAGTACTTATGATGTACAGGAATCTTAATTGATATAACGCTACAGGATGTGACAGGTAGCAATCCAGCAACTTTATCTCCACTGGAACAAAATGAAATTGTCATTTGGCTGGCAGAAGGACTTTCAGATTTATGTGTAATTCTTATTCATGTTTGTCTGGCAGAAGGATGTTAGGATTTGATTATTTCTGAACAAATTTAGCCAAAGAAATGTCACCTGTGTTTAGTATTCATAATGTAGTGCTCATTCAGTCATTATTAGTTGGTACAACTAGTTATTGAATGCCAACTGATAACATGGTGAAATATCAAAAATGCAATTTCTTCCAAATCTTTCTTTGATCGATTTCAACAAAAAGTGTTGATTCAGTCATGTATCCTAGTTATTTGTCACAATATTTTTCATCCAGACTGTAAAAGTAAGAGGTCTCATTTTTATACATGGCCATCTTTTGAAAAAAAAAACACAAATCAAACTAATTCAAATTTCAAAGATTTTCTGGTGAAAAATAACCATTGCAATTAGTATGAATTTGAATCCCTTTTAAGTAAGGTAGAGCTTATGATTGAACCTTATATTAGTGCTCAGTAAATTGCATCTTGAATTTGAAATATAGATGTTAATTGTTTTTTATAGATTCCTTGACATTTAAACTTCCATATGATTGTTTATGCCTCACTGCAATCAAAGAAGGAAATACAGAGATGCGTGCAAGTGCATGAATTCAAATATTCGGGTATTGTTTACATTATATGAATGAAGTAATGATCATGCCTCTTCTTGAGCACAGACGATTCAATAATTGAACAACAGATCAGCCATTCTTTAATTCCTAAATTCAATCATGTAATAGCTGAAAGTCAAGATTCTGAAAACCAGGGATGATAATGACTGTAACAGCTTTGCAGTCTCCTCTGTGGTCCCATCCCATATTTGTCACATCGGTGGACCCTGTTGGGAAATCATCTCCAAATTAGGTAGCCCTCCCTCGCACGCTGGCTGACTGAACATTTTTCCTTTCTCTGCTTTCAAACTGTTCAGGCCATAAACTCAGCGCTGTTTTCATCATGAACTGCGGGACTGTTTACTCAGGAACATACTTCCTGTGTGTACTGTGAATGCAGCATGCACTCTTTTAACGCTCTGGTTCAACATTCATGAAAACATTTTAAAGGACAAGTCCACCCAAACAAAAACTTTATTTGAATAAAAAGAGAAAAATGCAACAAGCATAACACTGAAAATTTCATCAAAATCGGATGTAAAATAAGAAAGTTATGGCATTTTAAAGTTTCGCTTCATTTCACAAAACAGTTATATGCACATCTTGGCCGGTATGCAAATGAGGAACTGATGACATCACTCACTCACTATTTCTTTTGTATTTTATTATATGAAATATTTTATTTTCTCGTCATTGTCACGTGAAATGAAGTTTCATTCCTCCCTAAACATGTGGAAGTCCATTATTTTAATATTTTGTGCTTCAGGCAAGGAGGTTATAATCATCAAATTCGTAAAAATTGAAATATTGTATAATTCAAACAATAAAAAACAAAAGAAATAGTGAGTGAGTGACAACATCGACTCTCTCATTTGGATGTAACTGGCTCGTTCATATAACTATTTTGTTAAAAATAAGCGAAACTTTGAAATGTCATAACTTTCTTATTTTACATCCGATTTTGATTAAATTTTTAGCATTGTGCTTGTCTGATTTTTCTCTATTGATTCAAATCAACATTTTTTTGAGGTGGACTTGACCTTTAAGTCATGATTATTGCAGGCTCAGTTTATGAAGTAGGCCCACATCTATGTGTATATATTAGAATGTACTGCAGGGAATTTGTTTCATTTTCATTCTTTTTACTTTGCTTCATTAAATAAGTAAATTATAAATACTGAAGAAAAATGTGTAATTTTGATATTCCAGATGAAGAAAATCATGAATCAGGATTGAGTTCATCATATGACTATCATAAAATTAATTTTGAGATTTCTGTGTGAACTCCACAAAATTCAAACAGTTTGGGTATTATACATTTTTTATTCTGTGAGCCCCCTGAATTCTAGGATACCAACATTTAGTTACCATTTAATGCAAACAGTGGCATACAGATGGGGTGGGGGCTTGAGACTAAAAAAAAAAATCTTCACGACCAAGAAAAAGAAAAGAAAAGTAAAGAGAGAAAGGTGAAATATATTATTTTCTGAATATTATGTCAAATCTATCACAATATTGGATTTTTGTAATAAAAATGTCAAAGATTTTGCTCACTTGCAACTTTTCATAAAGTTTGCCCAAAATGCCATATTTGACCTGCCCCCTTATAAATTCTTGGCTCATTATGCCACTTTATGCACATGCTCTAAATGCAACTATTAACCTTCTTGAATTGTAAAGTTTCCAGAAATAAAGCTTACGTGTATTGTCACATGCGACATTATTTTAGTCTTATTACAAATAAAGCTGTTTCTTCTCCACCATTTTGTGTTGGGTATCTTTCATATTTTCATGCTCCCCCAGTGCTACACTTCTTGGAAAAATAATTGCTTCAGCATACATTTGCTTTGTTGGCATAAAGTTCAATGCCATTCAAACTACACTGTACATGCAATTTTGTTATTGACATTCAGGCCTTTATTATTTGCTCAATACATGAAGGTGTGTTTGAATACAAAATGAAACTAATTACGAGGAAGTTATTATGTATGTAGGATAATGAAATTTTAAAGATAATATGTTTGTATTCCATGGTTGACTACTAAGGGAATATTCAAACTGTTAGACTACTCTAACTCTATTTTCATAATAAACTATTATAAACAATCTTGAATTCTATCTCTTACATAATTGTTTGAAAATCTATGTGGATAACTGGCATTCATGTGAATAACATATACTCTTATAAATTTTAAACGAAACTATATAAAGTTGGTTCAAATGGCTAGCATTCAAATTGCATGCGAAATGATTTGGGATTTTTAACCAACAGTCAGTCTGTCCATATTTAACCAACTGCTGGGTTGCTTATAAATCTTAGAGTGTACAGTAATATCAGACCTTTCTTTTTAAAGCTTGTTACTTGCACGATATTTGCACTATCGATGAAAGACACAAAAGAAGAGCATTCATCCTTTTCCAAGTTTGCAATGGAGTGTGACCCTCTTCAGTGACGTAGGATCATCAACTTCAAAGACAATCCTATTAGCCTACATTCCATCAGGGACAATTGATCATAAAGGAAAGGCGATGAAGTCATTACAAAAGTAAATACATCTGGCCATGACTTCTGTTCTATTGAACAGGAAGGTGGTTTATGGCAAACAATCTGAACTATGAAGCAAGTATGATATCAAGGAAGTATATCACACATGAGGTGGGATAAACAATCGAGGGAACAAAAGAAATATGCTGTAGAGTTTGAAAATACAAATAATCATCGCGAGAGTTTGTAGACTTTAAGTTGTTCATTTTGAGATTTGAATATGCATTACAGATCAAGATAAGAGGAAAAATTAGAGAAAAATGTTGGTTAATGATTGATGAAAATTTGTCAAAGAATAGAATATATATACATCTATAGTTTTTAATTGGTGATAGGCCTATTGTATGTGAGCAGCTCCCCAATACCATGTATGCCTAATATAGATTATATAAATTCCAGTGTTTTAATGGAAGATGATGAATAAAAATAAGTTTTCTTATAGAATAGGGTATGAACAAGGCGTATGATGATACAAATTTAATTGTTGACATTTTTCAAAGAACTTTATATCACACAACATACTATATGGAGGAGCTGCTCATGTGTGGCATCATAAAACTAGTTTTTAAAAATTTGTAAACCTGTTATTATTTGATGTACCTTAAACCAATATTTTTTATTTTTTCTGCTTTTCATTGAAACCAACATAGGTGAATCCCCCTTTAAGGAACCTCCTTGCTGAGGAGACAACATTCCTGTCTGTATCAACAATATCAATTACAATCCAAGATGAAAATACTGTTTTTGGCTCCTCAAAATCCATTAAAAAACCTCCCTGAGGAGACCAATGAAGCTGGATCTATTTTCTTAACAGATAGTCTTGTGGTTCATACCTTAGTTGAGCACTTAGAGACGTTGTTAGTATGTATAAAGCACTGTATAAATATTATCATTATAAGTAGTACTTAGTATCGTATATTAAAGTGAAAGGCCAGAGCCTGTTTACCAATTTGGCAGTCTATGGTAGGATTGTGATCAAGTCATCACCAGTGACTTGAGCAGTAGGCCTATTTTATGACCTGGTGGGTGTTTCATAAAGCTGTTCGTAAGTTAAGAGCGACCTTAACGACTGGTGATCCTTTCTTGTGGTAAATGGTATATTCACTGGCGATGGTTTAGTGCGTAAGAAAGGTTCACCAGTCGTTCTTAAAGTCGCTCTTATCTTACGAACAGCTTTATGAAACGGCCCCCTGGTCCCAGTGACATTTGTGACTTGACTCGACTTGAACCCTGAAATTACTCGACTAGACCCCGATTGTCGTGACTTGTTACAATCCTTGACTATGGCCTTTTTTATTTACCTATTTTTGGCAGTGTTTAATTAAGATGGTTATTCTACCTTAGAACAAGGATTTCAACAATGTTTGGTCATACCAGAAATGGGCTGAAACATTTTTTTTTGTAGATCAACAATAAAAATATCTCTCACACCATGACTATAAAATCTTTGATTGATGTTGAGACAACTACTGTTATTTGTGTACTGTTTCAAAATGTTTATTTTTCAACATGGATATAACTACTGAGGTTTCAACTTTTGAATTTGAAGCTGAGGAGCATTTCTTGAAAGGACTTGTCAGATGTTTTATCCGACAAGTAGGCCTACTGTTTTGTCCGACAGTTACTATGGTAATGGTGCCTCTCAGCCAATCATAATCAAGGAAAGTTATCAGATCTGACAACTTGTCGGACAAAGATGTTGATGAAACACTCCCCTGGACATCAAAGCAATACCAAGATCATCATGTCTGAACTTACAGACTAGTACCCTATTTGGAAGGTATCATAAAAATAATCAGCGAAGGGATGGTTATTATCTCGTTATTATCCCGTAGGAATACCAGATTTCCCAAATCCTTGGTATGGCTAGTTGCTTCTGTGCTGCTAGGCTCTTATGAATTTCAAATCAAATATCCATGATAATCCTTCATCATGAGATGGAAGCAATGAATAATGAACATACTAATTGTATATGCAGTATATCCATATGACCTCCTTCATGTCTGGTCTCAGCTTTTACCTTGTGATTGATAATGGGGAAAAAATACAAGGGGGGGGGGCTGGGTGATATCGCCATTAAAATGCTCTTTAGAGCCATGGAAAATCTCCATAGTGTGGAGCATTGTGGCCCAGTGGATTAGTCTTCTGACTTTGAATGAGAGGGTCATGGGTTTGAATCCCAGCCATGGCGTAATTTCCTTCAGCAAGAAATTTATCCGCATTGTGCTGCACTCAACCCAGGTGAGGTGAATGGGTACCCGGCAGAAAGACTTCCTTGAATGCAGTGAGCACTGAAAGGCAGCTTGAGCTAAAGCCGGGACAGTGCACCTCGGAATAGGTTATTTTAGATAGATGGTGCTCTATAAATGCCTATTATCATTATTCACTGTAATGTTAACCCTCATCCAATGCAGCAGATTTAGGCATAAGGTTGTGAAAAGAACCCCCTGATGATGAATAATCATATAATACTCAGTTTTTATATACAACAAAGTTTCACAAACTATAATTAAGTCTCTTAGTGCCAGTAAAATAACAGATAGAAGGAAATACAAAATGATATCATATTGCTTCATGTTCATTTACCTTTGCTCTACAGAATCAAGTTGAGGGTTGATTTTGAGGTTTGTTTATGGATTACCAGATTTGTTTGTTGAAATTCACCATTGTTGTAATGATAATATAGCTGGATCTCTCACAATAAACCCGCTGGGATCTACATCTTTTTTTATTGTGGTAATTTGACAGTCAGCTGATCAATATTCGCCCACATAGCTTGCATTTCATAATATTTCTTATGATTGCTTGTTATGCTTGACTGATAGCACTGTGAAGGTATTTACAATGGAGCTGGCATGGTCTACTTTATCAGGATGTACGTGGATCACTTTTTGTGTGTGTGTGATACAATTCATTATAGACAGGGAAGAGCTTTATCTCACGCTGTTTAGTGTCTGCTATAGTCTGAGGAGTATAGAAGTTCTAAAAGATAAGAATTTTACTACTTGAACTGATGCCTGATAGAATAAAAGATAAGAATTTACTTGAAAGATGCTTGAAAAATTGAAAAATGCTATTTGTATTATTGCAATAATGTAACCAATTATGCATGTGTTTTACTATACAATTAATGCACATTTATGAGTGTGTTATGACGATGCAGCACACTCGAGGGTATTTACAATTATGCGAAAGCAAGAGGCGCTTGCGCCGAGTGCTTTTGCATAATATTGTGAATGCCCGAGAGTTGCTCGCATCGTCACTAACATCACGAATCTTAAAATGTGCATTAAATTGTTTTATAAAACGGGTCGGCAAAATGATTTTTTCATGGAAATCTTGTTCAAATCCCTCCAACTTGTGTACGATCGCACAGACGAAGAGATCACAAGACTGTCAATTATGACATCACAGGCGTATCTACTATGCGCGCCTAAGTAAGCGCATCAAAATCCTAGCCAGCCTCTTTTACTGAACGCGTATCAGTTTTTACGCGCTCCTGGAACTTTTAAATGCTGCACAAAAATTGCACAGTGCTGCAGAAATCATGCACAATGCTGCACGAAAAATGCATGACTGGAAGGTTGCGCATAATTAAAGCATGAACACCTGACTTGAATACGCACTCACCATTGGCTACATCCTTGAACCCGTTTTATAAAAATGTTTATTGTTTACCATTGTATGATGAGGAACAATGTATGCAGCAGCGAAGTGGGAGTTCCCTTCCTGCATTATGTTATGAAAGAAGACTTCCAATCGATCTGCCAAAGATGTCTTTATTTCATCAAAAATAACTAAAATTGCATCTGCAAAATTTTGATGATAGAAATATTCTGGTAGTATGTACATGTAGGCCTGCTTCCAAATATGCACCACCAACAACAACAAATGACAAAATTTTGGCTATTACCTGGCTCATAAACACTGTTGACAGTGTGTCCTTATTACCATACATGTACTGTATATTCTAATTAGTTTGCACACATATTGTTACAATTTAATTGACAATACAATAATACATTGAAAATGACTCATATTGACTGTGCTAATTGATTTCAAGTCAGATCATGGCGAGGTTAACAAACAAACCATTGGTTGTTTACAAACCCTTTCTCATACTTCCTTTGCTCCAGAATGCAGTCCTATTGGTAGTCATCATGTCATGGATCGGTAAAATAAAAAAATGCATTTGAAACGTCAACCGTGATATTGAATGATATATTTAGAAGAAAACTGACCGATTTCTCAATGACGAATAGGTAAAAACAGGAAAGGTATATTTTTGTGAAAAATCAGCCTATGTCTACAACAATTGGGAAATAAATTGTAAATATTTTTTTTGCTTTTACTGCATGGTCAGTCAAGGGCATCATGTATTGGAATGGTATAGTTTTAGTTCCATATCAATTTGGCTGTCTTTACCTTTGATATAGAAGCAGAATTTATGCAAATGTACATGTTTGCATCGATTTTGATCATAAACATCGGTCCATATCAAAACTTTAGGGAAAAAGGTGGAGTAAATCTGGGCAAAGATAATTGGGCTGGCTTGGCTATGTGTGTCTTATCACCCTCCCCCCTTATTTCTATTATAAAAAAGGATGTGTGTGTTTATATAGGACAATGACGTCAAGAGGGATTTAAAAAATATCCATTTGGGGATAAATTTTGCTTGAATAAACAGTGATTTTTTTTCAAATTGAATTGTTTAACACATTTTCTTTTCAGCAATAAAAGTCTTAAATGGTTGTGCCTAAACTACGATTTTGAGTATTAAAAAAGTACTGTATGTTTCATAATAAAAACTACTGCAAAAAATAGGTTTAATTCTTTGTTGAGCTATGAAAATTTATACCTTGGAGTATTGAACAGAGTATAGTTATATTGTTGGCCCCCTTTGGAATCAATTACTGTGCCTATATTAAAGACAAATAGACTTGATGGTATCATGTGGAAATAATGAGCCATTTATCTGCACAATTTCTTCAACTAAATAGCTTTTTATATGCATTCTTAGAATGTTACATAGAAAGGTATTATTGATTTAAAGATTCCATTTTATTGTGTCTACTGAAAGTGTTTTCTCCTGATGACCTCATACGTAAATATTCTTTCTTTTATACTGGCTAAAGAAAACTTAGCGATGCATTGTGTGCTTATCTATAGTCTAGAAAAGTAGACCCATCAAAATGTTGAAAGCTTACAATTGAGAAAACTATTCAAAGTGGTGGAATATTCCGAGAAAAATGAGAAGGAAAATTATATTTTTCTTGTCAAAATGATGATATATTCCATAATAGATTCCATAATAGATTCCATGATAGATTCCATACGTGTCGTACGGGACATTTTGATAACAATTTATAGTCTCTTAGCCAAATGCTTGACCAATAAAACTTTCTTTTTTGTCAATGATAAAGTTAAAGCGGGTAATGATGTGAAAAACTGATAACCAACTAAGAATGTTTGAGTACGGGTGAATTAAAGGTGAAATGTGTGTAAATGTCCCATACGACACACAATATTTTGACCTATAATTATCAATGGAAAACATATTTTTGTTGGTTGTCATATCTTTACATGATTACCCAGTAGTACTTTAATATGACCAGAAAACAAATTGAAGTTCCTCGTTTGTTTGGACAGCAGGATGGAAAGTGTTGTGAAAATGGGGGGATTTTTCTAGCATGTAATCGCCCAGCTAAATTCACCCGTAAGTATCCCTCATAGTTGATTCTTTTTTGGCTACCATTTTTTTCAGAATCATGCCAAAACTTAAACAAATCTTAGACTCCTTTCATAAACCCAATTATGCGGCTAATAGCAGCATAATTTGGTCGTAAAATTGGAGGAGGACCAGAGTTATCCGCATTATTTTGATGCTGCTATTATCCGCATAATAGCAGCATCGGGACAAGATTTTGAGTTTATGAACGCATTTCCAAATAATGCGGATAATTGCCATGGTGCGGTCACAAGGTCACCCTTTTCCAACACAACCGCATCGGAGGGGGCGTGTCCAGTTGTCATGACGATTATCCGCCTTTTTCAGTACGGGCGCTCGTAAAAATAATGCAGCTTATTTTCGGAGTTTGTGAACGCAATTTTTATTGAATTATCCGCATTACTATTAGGCATTACTATTATTAATAATAATACTAGCAACGCGCCTCGGAATAGAATATTTCTAGATAGATGGCGCTATATAAATGCCTATTATTATTATTATTAGGCGGCTAATTGGAGGAAAGGTTTATGAAAGGGGTATTAGAGGTTCATTATTTTTGTTTATCAACCATTTCTCTATCCAGCAATTTGAAAAGCACTGTCCCTCCCACTAATGAATTATTCAAAGCTTTCTCAAAACAGTACTGTCTTACGGCCGTTACCTGTGTTAGCTTCTAGAAAGCTTGCCCCATAGTCAGAAGTAAAAAGTTTAACATTGCAGACTACAATGACAATAGAAAGAAATGTGTGCTTTGTTTATGAAAGAGGGTGGGTGGACTTTAGGTTCACTGTTCAGATAGAACTATGTCAAAACTTACTAGTGCAGTGAAAGGTATCTATTGTGAACCTGTTTACACTCTTCTGCAGTTTTCTTGAAATTGTAAAGCTTCTTGAAAGTGTTGAAAAAAGAACCTCAGAAAATTTCTTGCTGTATTCTATGGCAAGACTTTGAGCCAGTGTGGAAGATTGATCTATATAGGCCTACATCTTCGTGAGTATACAGTGAGAGTTGAACTTTCTGCATACTTTTGGCTAAAAATTACCCCCCTCAGGATTTTGTGATTCCTCATGTTTGCTTTCTTAATCAGAACTTTATTTCATGAAGGGTAAGCAGTTCATTATGCTATCTCATCTGTTTAGTAATTCTATTGTCATGACTATACGACGGAAGTACATGTAATTTATGCCATTTCCAATGTAAAGCAACTGTCATCCCATTCGTGTGTAGTACATACCTGTACCCATTTCTTCATTTTAAACAAATCACCAGCTGGAAATGGAATGTTGATTTTGTTTCGCCATTTTGAACTTCATGAATACGCTGAATCAGTTTGTACATCATTACTCACCTTGGAATTCATGCAGTGTTTCCATCTAAATCAAGGTGAAAATCATATCTCTGTTTGATTTTATCCATCATGATTGACAAATCTTTTTTTTTCTCTTGTCCTTTGGATATGATGTAAGAGGGATCTTCATTTCAGCAGATCCTGTTTTTACCAAAGTATTTTACCCTTTCTTTTTTTAGATTTAGTTATTTAAAAACATTTCATTACATTTAAAATTTTATCACGTTTTTATCCCATGATGCCCCTGTACCAAGTGGCAGATTAGCACATAACTATTCAAAGAAAGTGTAGTTATTAGTTTGGGTTTATCAAATCACTTTAAAAGTCATTATGGGTAAAGGTTGAATATTTTTTAAGGCAATAAATCATATCTTAATTTTTGTGTTTTTTGTTTGCATGATTCTCAATATTTGAAAATTAAAAAAACAGCAGAAATATATGGTACATGTAAAGTCAAAGTTTTCTTGAAGTAAATTTTGTTGTGCTGATCAGTGATATGATGCTTTGGGTGACTGTCAACGATATACATGTATAAAACATTAAAACCTGTGATTATGTCTTCGCATTAAACAGTTATACACCTGACATAAATTTGTAGTATTTAATGGATTTTTATGGGAACCCAGAGAATCAGTATGACCCATGACATTTTAGTTTCCTCTGATGTTGTGATTTGTAGCAAAATTGTATGACATTGACTGATACTTCTTCCTTGGCTATTTCCTTTTCCTTTAAATGTATAAAACATATATGAGCATGTAATCTTTCCTTATATTTCTTGTTGATTGATGTACAAAAATTATTCCTAATTTTGATGATCCTTTGAGGTATTCATTTTCTCCACTATAGTGACAGCTGCAAATGGGGGGGGGGGAGTGAAGGTGTGGGCACGGGCACACACTAGTCTGCTGTGCAAACCCTTCACTCGAGTTTAAGGGTCTGAATCAGTGGCAGATCCAGTGGGGGGGGGGGCACATCCGGCCCGTGCCACCCCCCTTTTGAGAGCCATAATCAAAATTGTTAATGTAACTATGCTGTTCTTCTACAAATGTGCCTCTTCCCTTTTGAAAGTCGCAACATATAGTTTAGATGGGAATTTGACGTTCATACACAAGTGAGGATCTTTTTTCCCCAATTTGTCAGTGTTTTGCATTGATGAAATGACCTTCATTTTGGGTGAAAACCTTTTTTTTGCTTGTCAAATTTTCCTCGAGGTAAATTTGCCCCACCCCCATGGAAATCCTGCATCCACCCCTGGTCTGAATGTGCAGCCCACTTACATTATGCCTTGTGTACTGAAGAATTGCAACAGCAAGTTTTGTATGTGCTAGTCTTTGCATGGAGACCCACTTGTTGATCAAAGACTAGGCGCACCCTGCAACAGTCTACTTCTTATTTTGCTTGTCAATAATGAGAGTTTGAATAAATATATTTTATCCAAATGCGGCTGTTATTTTATTTCAAAAGCACCATCTTCTTCTACTCTCCTTTTTCAATTTGAATTTATAGTTCAACGTACTGCACTCGTACTAAATAGCTAACCAATAATAAAATGCTTTTCTTTGTCTTGTCTATCTTTACATGAAATTTGAGCCTTGCACACTGTACACTGAAGTTCACCTTCTCTCTCCTATGATTCTTACACAGGAACTACTGCATTGGACCGAGAAGAACTTATTAGATCTTGGTATCCGTAATGCTGCCCACCGTGCAAGACTGGTCTCCAATCTTGTCTACATTAGAGAGAAGCTCAAACGGACAAGTATAGCTGGTATGTAGATCGAGTCAACATTTTATATACCTGCATGTTTATGTCTACACACTTAAGCTGCATGTTTATGGTGGAAATCATGTGTTTTTCAGAAACATACTTTTCTAATATGACTGAGGACCTTTTATTCTGGTAGGAATCTGGTCAATAAGGATCATGCTCATGTGACATTTTACTATACAACTGAGGACATCTTTGTTATGATCAAGGGCTGTCATCCGACATGTAGGCCCATTTGCAAATCCTAAGACTTAAGCTATTTCCTGTGGTTCATGAACTCTCAGTTTAAATGTGAATGGGGCATTGCAAGAAACTTACATTAAGTTAAAAAATAAGGTAAGTCTCTTAATCAGTTGCAAATCTTTTGATTAAATTCAAATTTGTAGTTGACTACTTGCAACTACCCTATAAACTTCATTTTAAGGAATTTTGCTTGATTTTTATATTCATTTGGGCCTTTGCTTTACATGCAATACCCCAATACTAATACCCCTTTCATAAACCCAATTATGCGGCTAATAGCAGCATAATTTGGTCCTAAAGTCAGAATTATCCGCATAATAGCAGCATCGGGACCAGATTTTGACTTTATGAACGCATTTCCAAATAATGCGGATAATTGCCATGGTGCGGTCACAAGGTCACCCTTTTCCAACACCACCGCATCGAAGGGGGCGTGTCCAGTTGTCATGACGATTATCCGCCTTTTTCAGGACGGGTGCTCGTAAAAATAGTGCGGATTATTTTCGGAGTTTGTGAACGCAATTTTTATTGAATTATCTGCATTACTCTTAGGCGGCTAATTGGAGGATGGGTTTATGAAAAGGGTATAAAGTCTTTGGTTTTGAGCATGCACAAAGTACAAACACACGTACACCCTTGCATGTACCCACACATAATCATAACGATAATAACAGAAGGAGAATAAATGAACTAATGAATTGAAGCCATGTTTGTTTAAAATGCGATTGCCAACTGAAAAGAGGCCAACAACTTTTAGTTCATAGTCTTGATTTTATACTGATAAAAGTATAGCAGTGAAGTGTAGAGCACTGCTTTCGCAAGCTTGTCAAAGTCTTCAAAAAAAGTAATCTATCATATTCCTGAATGGATATTGGAAAGCCCGCCTCTGTTATAACATCCATAACCGTGGCAACATACTTCCACGAGTTTAGCCAAGAATTTTATGAGTGAGCCATTGAAGTGGATTGGAAAGGTTGAGTAAGTTTTATTAATGGAAGGAAGGGATGTGCACTTGATTAATTAGCTAAGCCTCTTATACACCTCAGTGCCATTACAGTATCTTCATTTTCCCTGACAGGTTATTGGGGAGCACTATAGATCCTCATTTCAAGATATTGTTTAGTACCGTTGTCAGAGAGGTGGCACTTTGAATATTTAAAGTCTTTGTCAGGTAAAATGAATATTAAAAGTGGCCAAGTCCCAAGAATTGACAGCAGTCATGCATTAATACATAACAGTTTCATGAAATGGCCCTCCTGATATCTTATCAACCATTTCTTTAAATCTTGTTGTCGCTAGGTTCCGGATTACCACCTCTTGCCTCGACTCCTCCCCGTTCACCTAGGAATGTTGGTTCACCCAGCCAAGGACCAGCATCGCCGTCCAGGATACATTTTAGATACAGGTACGTCATTCATTCCTGTATTCAAAAATTGTTGCCCCCCTGAATAAAAAAGGTCAATCATGGATTAAAGTTTACTGACATAGCAACGAACCTGCCCATTGTATAATCCATTGAAAATTCTTTTATCCTTTATAAGGACCCATACCCTGTTCTAGCTAATGACCATTCATAAGCAAGAAATCATATGCATCAAAATAAGTTTCTATACCAGGGGGCCGACTTGTATTTCATGATATCAATTCATTTTAGTTTACCCCCCCTTTTTTTGGTTGTAGTAATGTAAGATATAGCCTGCATAACAGGAAGTTTTAGCATAATATAATTTTAAAAAACATTACTCTTTTGAGCATGTGACTAAATGAAATGTCCAGTTGTCGAGCGAGGCATCGATGCATTATGTCTGACGCCGTGAATTAATAATCCTGAGTGCGTCTGCACCTACGAATTAGCGCGATAATTCGTAAAATAGCGCGCTATTTTGCAAATAATCCCAAGTTGACTTGGGATTGCAATCTTGAGATTAATCCTACGAACTAGCGGGATAATTGCGTCTCCATTGCAAATAATCTCCAGATTGTTCAGATCATGATAATTTGGCAGATCAGAAATAGTGCACTAATTTGAAAACTCAGGATGGTGCAGATGGCCCTTCTTAGACTTTCTCAGGTATATTTAAAACCTTCTTTTCTTTCGACTGAGATACTGTGATGTTTGGAAAGTTATAGACAGGGCAAGCCACAAGTCCAACAGTAGTGTAGAATTCCTTCACACTGTCAGTGTATTCACCACAGAAAACAGTTGGTTAAAAACCACATGTAGCATGTCTATAACCTTCAAGGTTCCATTTAGATCACAGGATACTTTGTATAACAGACAATTTGAGATTAATAATTTAGTCAAATTAGAAACCTTTCACTATATTTGTCTCGCATGTTTGAGTTATTTTCCTAATTAGTAGACAAATAATTTGTGATATCAATATTCACCTTGTGATTTAGACATGCAAACTTAGTTCTAGTGTAATTTTTTTTTACTTTATCCCTATTAGAGATGACACCAGGGTTTTTTTTATTGAAAAGACTTGAAAGTCCAGTTTATATAGATGATTAAAAAATAGTTGTTCAAGACAAGAGGTTTCAACAAAAACAGTTTGTAATTGTTCAAGACATTCAGACCAAGAAAAAAATGCAAATGCACCTTTTTGTACAAATTCTATTCATGTGAATGGTGACTACTGTTTGTTACCTCCATGGGCATTATAAGGTTCATGGTTGGGCATCCAGTGCCAGAATAGAAATTGAATGCGGTTTTAATCACAAAAATCTTTACAAAGGAAATTTAAATGGTGTCTGACTGATGTTTGTTGTGCAGTAAAGAGCTGTGTGAACTGGTGCGAAATGAATTATTCTATTCGCATTTCTTCCTGGTTGTTTTTTCGTTTTCACCTATCAAGCTTGGTCAGGTATGAAATTTCTCACTGAAATGAAAACATTGCCATCCATCTATGCAGGTTCTTTTGAAGTTGATCCTGAATATGACACAAAATTCAAATTTTGAAGTTAGGGCATATTCGAGATGTTTGCTATTTTGTCACAGACTCATGATTGAAGACTCAATTGAAGTAAAAATCAAATTGAAAATAAAAAGTGATGTATTGTTTTTCACCCTGAATCAGAAAAATAAAGCATTGTCATGAATGAAAGCAAAGGGTTGACCTTAATGCGAACGAACTAGATAGCATTCTGCATGAATTTGATGAGATTTTACTTTTTCTTTGTTACCAAAACTTTCATTCCTTTTATAGTTTCTTCCTTTTTGTAAAGCATTTCCAACAATATATTTGCTTGTCCTATCTGATGAATATGACAATGTGAAATTAATATTGTTGGAAATCTATTGTTAGAGGAATATTTTTTTCTTGTTTGTCTTGAAAGCAAACTTTTATTCTGTTAGGATGCACCCTTTTCTGTCATTACATAATGAAGAAGACTGATGTATTGATCCTTAGTTATATATGTATATTTTCCTTGATGGCATTTCTCTTCATGTCACAATAGGATCCAAATGGTTCAACTATACTCATTTGATATTTTTGTATTTTGTAGTACTCTGTGTATTTAATATTTTTAGCAGGTTTCGTGTGCCCCAAAAGATGAGGTAAATCGAGCATGATTGATTAGAAAGTGAGTCAATTTTTAATTGGAAACTTCTGCCTGTCTGTTCTGTACTCCAATTTAGGAACCATCGAGCTTTACCTTTTGTCCCAACAAAAATGTTCCTAAATTTATCATTTATTGGCAGACAACCAAGTAAAATTACCAGGCTACTGCACATGTCTTCTTTTCTAAAACTGTAGAGAATTCATCACAGAAATGATTTAAAAACTTTTGTCTAGAGAGATTGAGATTAGGAGGTAATGCCAATCCATTATGTTTTTAATAAAAGTTATCTCGCAAAATGCAGCTCCTATTCAGAATAGTTGCCTGGAATATTCGCAAAATATTTGTAACCTTTTGTAAGAAAAGTCTTAAAATTTCTTCTGCCGCAACACAGTCATTATACCTAGAAACAAAATATTTGTTCTGTTCAATAAGCTCTACTATGGAAGAAATATAAAGTGAAACTGATAAAACACAAGTTTTTGTATATCTGTGGATAACTATTGACAAAGTATGGTATTAGAAGAGACTTTCTTGACCCCAGTCCCATCTTGCGATTGCTCCTATAAAGTCCTAAGGATTTGTTAATCCTGATTGAAAACAGAAAGTGAAATTTCTTGCTCCTCCATTGATTTAATTAATCTCTTTGCCTGAGTCACCCATAAAACCATTCACTCCTGTTGTGTAACAGATGACGGACTCCCCTTTGAGTTAGCAAGAATTGAAATGCACACTCATTACTCAGTTTTTCTTTAAGATGCAATCACTCTGTTCACCCCTGTTGTGTAACTTGGGACTGAATTCCCATTGAGATAGTTAGTGGAATCTTTTGTAGTTCAGTCATTACGCAGGAGTAACTTCCAAATTGGAAGCGCGAGGATACCGGACCTCCTGGAGGAACCAGCAGGTTGAACAGGAAGAGGGTTATTTCCAGTCGCATATTGGTATTCAGAATATGGTGGTGGTGGTTTATGCATTTCAGGGGATTGGAACCCAATTTTTGAATGTGCTGTTTCTCAAAACTAAAGGTTTGTATTCGCATAATGATTTGATTTATAAAGCATTGTTTGAAACCATGGTTGCAGATGCGAAGTTGAGAAAGTTCTTTGACTGCATACTTGCCTCAACATACTAAATTTACTCTTGTTGCAATGGTTTATTGATAATGAAATGAATGGTAGGAGTTAGGTGTAAATGAGGTGGATATATTATGTCACATTTTAAGATATAAACTTGCAGATTTAAAGATATATTTTTAAACGAGATCTCAATTATTAATTGAAAATGAAATAAATGGTAGACCACTGTCTGTACTTTTTGAAAGTTAAGATTAAAGATTTTCTGATCCATACCAATTCACATCTTTACCTGAGCCCCTCTGATCCATACCAATTCACATCTTCACCGGAGCCCCTCTGATCCATACCAATTCACAACTTCATTTGAGCCCCCTGATCCATACCAAGTCACATCTTCACCTAAGCCCCTCTGATCCATACCAATTCACATCTTCACCTGATCCCCTCTGATCCATACCAATTCACATCTTTACCTAAGCCCCTCTGATCCATACCAATTCACATCTTCATTTGAGCCCCCCGATCCATACCAAGTCACATCTTCACCTAAGCCCCTCTGATCCATACCAATGCACATCCTCACCTGAGCCCCTCTGGTCCATACCAATTCACATCTTTACCTAAGCCCCTCTGATCCATACCAATTCACATCTTCATTTGAGCCCCTCCGATCCACACCAATTCACATCTTCACCTGAGCCCCTCCGATCCATACCAATTCACTTCTTCACCTGAGCCCCTCCGATCCATACCAATTCACATCTCCACCTAAGCCCCTCCAATCCATACTCAAACTGGCTGGCTACACTCCATGCCTTGCCTCAGATTGAGGTCATACCACCAGCTGTGCTGATGACTGCATGGTTATCAATAACAATCTGATTCACCGGTCTCAAGTTCAATAGTCCTGTTTCCATTAGTCCAAATACTCAGCGTAATTATATAATATTGACTGGCCTTGAGGGGAACATCAAATATATTGCCAGCAAATGAATCATATTGGCCCGAGTCTTTAGACGAGGGCAATATGGGTCATTTAAGGGCAATATATTTGATGTTCCCCGAAAGAAGAGCCAGTCAATATTTTTATTATCATCCAAATCAGATATCTAGAGCAAAAATCATGATAATGGGATATTTCTTTTAAAAATAGAGTTCTATTGTGTCATGTAAATATCGGTCTATGCTCTGCAGTTAACCATTATGACGTACTTGCAAGCGCTCGGATTCAGCGTTGTCTTTATTATGACGTATATTGTTGGTGGGCGGATCCTTAGGAAGCGTATCTCTTTATACGCATCCACAAATGCCCCGATGTGAGACCAGGGAAAATACAAAGGTATATTTTGCTTCGTCTCTGCATGCAAAGTAAATACGCGCATTGAGACCGAGGAAAATACAAACAATATACCTACCCTTCCCGATATTCAGAAAATGTAGGGCAATACGGTTTTGTAAATGACCAGCTCAGATGTCTGATACGGGTGATAATTTCTCATAATCCGTTCACATCATTCAAAGATATACCCAAGGAATAGCTTCATTTCTTTTTATACTTCTGCCTCCATCAATGCTTAAGTTCCTTGAATATGTAGGTGTATAGGTTTATACATACAGTACATTATTGTAATGCCAATTGCTATTATCAAAGGTGACTTTCTTGAGCATTGGAATCTTGTCATCTATACGCCCATCTGGAATTTAAGATTGTAATTGATTGATTCATTTGTGTCTCTTTGCCACGCAACTCATGGAACTTGACCTTGTGATATGACCAACATTATGGTATCTGTTTGGAAGGGCCTTGTGATCATGGGGTTTTCACCTCCGTGTTGTGATTGATCTCTTCTTACCTGCTTGTTTTGGTCTGGTGATGACTTTTCCAACGAGTGGAATACCACAGCGTACACACGTGCCTTCAGGATAACGGAGCCAGTTTAGTAACAGTGGGGGTGTTCAGAAGACTCGAGGCAGAGTTTCATTCTTAGTTTACAACTCAAAGAGTGAAGAGTTGCTTTTGGATTTTACAAAGAGCCTATTTGGTTGATTTTATTGATTTGTTTTCTCCGTTTGTAAGGATGGCAGTTTGTTTATCACCTTCATACGATTATGACTTCTTGCCGTATTGGTATGTCTTTCTTTCTTTAATAAGTTTGCAAATTCTGTATTACGTACATGACATTGTTGTTTTCTCTCTTATCATTCTGTTGTATTGTGGTATGTAGTAATGGATTAAGATTTTTCAGAGGAGTTCATTTTAGGTAAATAGATATGATTTTACCACCACGTTGTGAGTTAGTAATCTGAAAAGAAATCACAAATGACTGATAGTACCACAAATGTGTACATTACATACATTCTTATATTCTAAGTGCAAATCTAAAGAATCGACTTACATTTACAAACTTTTCATTGTTATTTCTTAAAGTACGGTAAATTTTCATTCACGTCCCATGATTCCTAAGAAATCATGATGAATGCTTGTAGGCATCTTGTACACAGTTGTGTGTTTGCAGGCTTAAAAGGATATATTCCTTTATTTCTGTTTTAATGAGAATTTTTTATAAGCAGAGAAAAAAATGTTTTTTTCTTTGTTTAGTTCATAAAGGTGCCTCAGGAAATCCTGTTATTTCATTTCCTTTTAATTGATTTGAGTGACATACTGATATGTTCCAAAATTATATATACATGTATGAATGATTTCACTTTAAGAGATCATATTACACTGTTATAATAACAAATGTTTATTTGTTGTTCTTATTCACAGTTCAATACCAGAGGATCAACTCAGTAAGGTTCGTACATCTAATTTTGATGTGATTCTATATCTCTTAGATCAAATATGATTTCTAATTCATCTCTGATCCATTTTCACTACTTTATTCCAATATTGGAACTAGCTGATAGAAATTTGTTGTTTCTGATATGTCCTCGAGATATATGTGCTATAGAATGCTTTTGACCATGCAATAAAATCTGCAGCAAATCAAGTACATTCATAGTTTTGCGTCTGCTGTTAATAGCTCATGCATACAGTATTGAAGAAGAGGTTGAGTCTGGCTGTAAATAACTTGATTTGGGCATATAAATCAGGATTTCTGTACAGCCCTTGAGAAATAAGAAAATAAGCACAGTTTACCAATCCCTTCTCCTGTATTTTGTAAGTGCAAAGAGAATTTGACAGAAAATTAATGAATATAAGAGGTAATTTCTTTTTGCTGGGATACTGGTAATAACCGGTAATTACAGTGAATTATACAACAAAATTATCCTGGAACTGTTTCAGATTCCAAAACAGAATTATCCTGGAAGTGTCTCAGATTCCAAAACTGCCAGAATTTCCTCCGGACCCCGGCTGTGATAACACAAGTTATGAAGACAACCATCATAGATGTAAATGATTTGATGTATTTCATAACCATAATCCAAACTGCACTCAAAATCAAAGGGAAGTTGAAGAGTAGTCCGTAACACAAAGCTTAACAATTGATTGTATAGTTGAATTGTGCAATTTGTTGTATATTACAGTCAATTCTATCAATCGTAAATTTGTGTTTTGCGATAAGTTGCTATTAAAGCTCTGTGCTATGAAGACGTGAATCAAAAGATCTTTTCATGTTTTGAGAGGCAAAAGTAACTTTACAATATGAAACATTACTAGTCTACTTCTGGTTCAGGCTGAATGACAGCCCATTAGACAGTACTCTGCTGCACTCAACGAGGGTTATTTTGAACATTTTGGGGATGATTTGCCCTTTGCCCTCTTGGATCATTTCTTTGTTGTCCTTGTATGGATGTGGTTCACGAGAGACACAGTCAGGAATGCCCTTTGCTGGAGCTGGATGTAAAATGTTAATATTTGATCCAAGGATTATCACTCTAGCTTGTTCTGTTTAGTTGTGCTATTGTCATTGCTGAGCAAATATATCAGGGATCCTACAAATGAGATCTTATGTGATCTGTCTGCTCATAGTCTACTGTGCATAGCAGAGGGCACATGTTCTGACAATTCTTACAGAAGATACTGTATGTATTTATAAAAATTGTGCACATGTTGATTCCAGAACATGACAAATCTCGTCTGTTGATATCACAGCATTCTGAAACAATTTAATTTTGCTTAGAGGAGCAACATGTTTGTGATTTTATGTTCTATGATCATCAGAATTTGCTCAGTTTTAAAAATCATATAATCTGTTTAAGCTATCATCCTCAGTAATTTTCTCCTTTTTATATTCTTCATGCAGCCGCCTCCGTCACCAGTCAGGACCAAGATGAGCCTTCAAGACATGTCTCCGGATGACCTTCGCAAGCTTCTTGAAGAGGAGTTCAAGCTTCCCAGTGAAGATGTTCGAAGCCATGCCTGGTTTCATGGGGGAATCAGTCGGGAGAAAGCTGAGAAACTCATTCGAGAGAATGGCGATTTTCTAGTGCGTGACTCTATTTCCAAGCCAGGAAATTTTGTGCTGACAGTCCGATGGAAGGCCATTCCAATGCATTTTGTCGTGAATAAGGTAGTCCTTAAGGCTCACTCACCATATGCAAGCGTCCAATATCAGTTTGAGAAAGAGTGCTTTGACACGATCCCTTCGCTTATCAAATTCTATGTTGGAAACTGTAAACCGGTGTCTCAGGCATCTGGAGCCATTATCCAGCGCCCAATTAACAGAACTCTACCACTGAGCTACACTGACAATAAATATGCTGCAACTAACAAGTCACACCCTGGTGGATACATCTATGGACAACTGCAGAAGAAGGTTGTAACCCCTCGTAGGGGCTCAAATGGACCTGAAGGATTGAGGCAGAGGTCTGGCAGCAATCCTACCCCATTTCATCTCAATGGTGGGGTGGAGAAACAACTTGTGAACCGTGCTGACAGTCATCCATTGCTTGGTAGAATCTCACCGTTATCTCAGTCAGAATCCTCACCGTCACCATCTCCATTGTCAAGGGAACAGAGGGGTTATACCAGGACAGGCAGTGAACCCATTTTGAGTCCCAGCAGGGAATATGGACAAGTAGGACCAATTGAAAGTGACTATGCAGAGACTAAACCTTGTTTGAATACATCAACTTCAGACGATGAAGGAAGCATATCAATGACATCAATCGATGGATCCTCAACAACTGCATCACCTTCCAGGGTTCCTTCTGTCTCACCTACACCACAAGTACAAGTGACTCCAGACCTAAGTGAACAATCTCAGCCAGAAGACAGTGCTGATGCCAATGACACAACAGAGTCAAAAACAGAGATATCAACCCAGTCTCCAACAGAGTCTGTGCCAGAGACTACAACAGAGTCGCCAACAAAGTCTTTGACAGAGACTACAACAGAGTCTATGACGGAGTCTACAACAGAGTCTGCAACAGATTCTACAACAGAATCAACATTACAGTCAACGTCAGAATCAGCCATACCTTCAACCATGGTGACCACTAGTGTAGAGACCAAAACTCCATCGCCCAAGATCACATCTTCTCTCGTGAGACCAATCATCAGAGAACATATTTACAGTGAGATTGATCATCCAGAAACTGTTATAGATCCTAAAGACTCAATTCGATATACAATGTTACATGATGAAGACACTAGTCCTGCTATCCCACCGACCATACAAGATCCTCAAGAATCATCGCCAGGCCAGATCGAAGGACAGAACCTTGATGTGAAACCAAGGAAACGTGTCAATTCTGGTACGCGATTCTCGGTTCTTGATAGTGACTACTCACGGGTTACACACCGGTCATCACCTAACCATCTTGAGAAGAAACCTCAAACCTTGCAAACTATTCTTCCTCTTAGAGAAACAGAATCTATCTTCCATCCCCAAGACTTTGTGTCGTCGCTCTTGGAACCTGAGAACAAACCTCTTGATAAAACCTGTATGGATACCATCAGACAGATGATGCTCGATGCAAATCCTTTAGCCCTTGCCAGACATCTTACACTTGTTGATACCGAGGTAAGGTCACAATTAATTTTAGTTTTAATACTTTGTAATCTTGAAGTCTATTGATAAAAGCAGATCCCCATTTGTAACAATTAGGTAGAACTAAACTTACTTTTTATGTAAGACCTAATGCCTTAATCACAATTGCGACAGCCACCGTGGATTCTGAAATATCTATGACCAACTTGTGATCTACAGCCCCAAATACATCCTGCAAAAATTAATGATGTGCCGAAAAGGGTGACTTTGAGGCCGCCATAAATTTTCTGTCATACTTACCTCTTCATTTTTGGTACATCCAGCTACGCACTTGCTAGCTTTTGAGCAATATGACTGAGAGGTATGAGCAGCTAAAAAAAAATAATGTAAAATCCCCCTTTCACTGATTATTGATAATACAAGTAATCTTTAAAAGAAATATTAACTTAGTTATATAATTATTTGCATATAAATGCCCATAACCCAGTTACAAACACAATTTATTGACTTTCTATTTCTGTCACCTGTAAATGTATTGCTCTTAAAAAAACTGTAGAGTTTTTTATTGGATCTGTAGGTTATTTTTTGTGAAACACCTACTTTAACTTTATGGTTTATGATCTTTATGTTGTTTCATACTGTTTCATCAATTTATAACTACCATATGGTCATGCTCCATTGTGTGTGTGTGGGGGGGGGGGTGGAAGGGGGTAAGGGGTGACTGATTTACTGTTTTGTTTTCCTTATTCTATGACCAGTTGACCTCATGGCCATCAGTTATTCACCACAAACAAAAACCATTCACCCTGCCCCTTTCATCTCTAAATCAATTATTAATACCACATCAATTATTAGTATTGGGGACCACATCCTGTATGTGTTGTGTACCTGACAGTCATTTCTGTAACCTTTCAGGAACATTTTGTTATCCAACTTTAATTCATTTAAACATTCAAAGACAACACTTATGTTCATTTACATACATATACTCTTCAATCGTGTTTCAGTTGATAGTCTACCGTACTCTTCATCCAGATGCATTAAGGAATCCTAATGTTGTACTACTTTACTATACAGATGAATCTGTCTTTAGAAGTCAAGTTTTTGACCATTTAGAAGTCTATTTGACTTTAGTAAAATTTGACTTATAAGATGTGAATATCATGTTTTGGTCCTGGTCTGAAAATATAATTTGACTTGTGCAAGAGTGACCTATATAGTGTCATCTTTATTGACATCTATCAGCTACATAATGAAATGGTATTGCCCAAGTACTAACTGTATGTACAAGATTTGTACACAAATGCACAGAAACACAGAATGTACAGAATGATATGTTTTCTTCGTGCATTCAACTCTGACTAAAATCCTCCATGGATTACCCTATTTGCCCATTACCTGGCCTTCAAACTTTGATGTGTGTTTTGGTTAAACATTAATGTCTGACACTAGTAAACATGTAACAAGAACATTATAACGTAAAGAAAGTATATGAATGGGTGTAATATTGAGACCTTGCTTGGTAAATTGTATAAATCTGTATTTCATAGATGGGCACCAAGCACCTTAACTACATGTAAATAATCAGTACCTTATCAATACAATACATATCATTATTATTAACTAGACATCAAGGAAATATCTGATATCTGCACAATTGAGAGACCTTGAAAATAAGTTTTTTAAAAAGGATTCTTCTAAAAACTGTTGGATGAACTTTTATCAACTCCCCACCCCCATGAAAGATACACCCTTGTTCAAGCAGAACAAATAACAAATGTGTTGTCATGTAAAGTATTCTGGTTCATATGGGGATGTAATCAGGGCCGGACACAGACATTTTGTCGGGATGGGGGGGGGGGCAACGCGCATATCAAATAATTTTTTAAGAAACTTGAAAGCTTGGGAGCAAAGCTGGTCATATGGGCACTTTTGCTTTTTCTAAAAAGTGAAATCGAAGTATTTCGTGCACACTTTTTGTGCATTTTGTGACCAATTTCAGCAAAAAAAGCAGAAGTTTTCAAAATTTCTGGGGGAAGGGAGCAACTGCCCCCCCACCCAATCCCCCTGCTTACGGCCATGTATGTGATATTTTTAATTGGCATAAAAGAACGGGAACATCCTCAAACTATTTGAGATTAGGAATAGGAAGGTAACCACCACCCCTCCCCACCCACACACACACCATCCAGACGAGTGAAGTAAATCTGTAAACAGTCCCAGCTGAATCTATTTATCTAACTTTGCCATTTTGATGTGAAGTGTTGGTACCTATTGTAGGAGTATTAGGTGTAAGCATCTTGATGTTTGCCAAGTCGGAAAGTCTTCATGTTATTCCCGAGAAGTATATATTTGTCAGATTTAACATGAGGCCTATTGGAGGGTATGAACATGTTTTCACAATTCATTCTAGAAGCATAGTTTTTTTAATGAAAATGTAGATATTTTGATCTCATCAGAAATCAAATGAATTGAATGTAATTGGGTTAAATGAATCAGAAAAGAAGATGATGAAATTCTGTAAGAATTTCCAAAATGCCACATTTTTTATGGAACAGTCGACAAACTATCAGTTCTTCATCATTGGGATTAGTCAAAAGTTTTATTCTTAATATGTTTCTGGTTTTTATATTCTTATGAAAAACTTTGTGTGTGGTTTGTGATGATTAACTTTAATTCAACAGAATGTGAGTTCTTCATCTATTTGCATTCTTTCTCTACATACAGGTATGTAGGATAGGACATGGTAGTAACAACAACTCAATGCCAGGTTTGGAGTTACTCTGCCTTCCTCATGGTGGCCAGTTTAGATTAGACATTATTGAAAGGTATGTTAGCTTTATATTGGATTTTCATCAGTCAATTGGTCATCACATTAAAGGGGAAGTTGACCCTGGTGTGAAGTTGGTTATAATGAAAGCAAAAAAAAAAAAAAGAAGAAACATACTGATGAAGAGTTGATAAAAGTTTGTCAAAGATTTATAGAGTTATGGAATGTTAAAAGTTTTAGTTTTGTGATTTAAAATGTGGTCATGTGATATAAATTCCATAAACGTGCAATTTTCGCAGAAAATTGAGAATGATTTTACTTGTGCTTCAATATATCATCAGTAACATCATTCTATATTCTGGTCTATAAGAAAGTATTTTCAGTCATCATGAACCACTAAAATACTAGAATTCATATGGGACGGCTGCTTGCATATGATATCATAAATTTAATTTTTTTTAAATTAATAGTTCTCTTATTCTTCAATTGATTGTCAATGTCATCAAACCATCAATATTTTTCTCTATTTTTCTGCTTTTATTGAAACATTTGTGTCATCAATATGAACTTCCCCTTTAAAGCGATTAAAGCTGAAAATCCTCCTTTGGGATGAATTTCCTTTTACTTGAATACTGACAAGATTGTAATTTGTAGATATCCTGTATTTTATGTTATGTATTCCAGGGCCCCGCTCACAAGCCTTGCTTATAAAGGGGTCCTGAAACCAATTTGTCTATGTTATAATCTAATTGAAATGTGTTTATGTACACATAGGCATTGTATGTATATTTAGTTTGATTATTATGTGATGTGTTTTGGTTTTAAATAAATAAACTTAACTTAAACTTGAATATTCAAAGTGTGAATTTCAAGAATTTGGTAAGGGTTGTGTTTTATACTTCTAGTGGTAAATCAAGACATTGATTCTAAAAAGATATTAGAAAGGTGGGTCATGGTTTAATCCCAAGTATCTATATTTCTATCTAACTTTGGGAATGAAAAGTGATTTTTGTCAGGGTTTATGACCTTTCCAATCATGATTGTCTTGATTCATTGTAACTAAATTACTTTTTTTTTAACTGTTTAAAGATAAAGATATTAACAAGCACTGGATGTAGTGCTAAGTTTTGTACGAAAAAGACATGTGATGCAATGATATGGGACCAAACAGATGTGAGGAACTTTATCTAAAAAAATAGCTATCTCATATATGAAATTATTCCAACAAGTATAAACAGGAAAGGAAAATTTCAGATATGTAATTGAACTGTATTTCAGATCTTGTGATTAGATTGGAAGGAAATGGATTATAAACACTATATCATCTTACTACCTTAAATCTCTGAATAACAAAATAAAATTCATTTTACCCCATGCAAAGCTTTCTTGGCAGTATATCTGGTTCTGAGTTTTAGAAAGTTCTTATGATCTCAACAAAAGTATTTTCAAAATACTGTAGATAACACAGATTTATTACTTTCTTGAGGTAATTTTTTCAAAACAATGTGATCATTTTATCTTCTGGAATTTTGATATAAACCGATAATTATGATGTTTATTATTAACGATAGTAAAAATGTTGATAGTAGTAAGTTGGTAATTATCAATAATACAAAAACCATGCATGAATTTTTACACTACCATTTTCTATTTTGGTGGAACTGAGAGAATAAAATATTGAAATCATAGTTCTAAAATTATTTTGTGCCGACACCACAACAACAAATGCTTTCTGGTATCGCGTGTCAAATGATAAGGATGCATCAAACATGTGTGTTGTTTTTATCAGTAGATTTTGGGAATTGAACAGAAAGGTTTGGTAAATTTATTCAGTTTAAAAATGATCAGTACTCTAAACCAGTGTTGTTAATCTGGTTCACCAATAGCAAAAAATGAAAATATGTTCTTTTTTTGATTGGTGACTATATTTCAGGCCAATAAAACATCTTAATGCATAGTCCAGACCAAGCAAGCTTCCTACTCTGCTTTGATAGATCAGTTGGTCATTTTCCGGGGTAGTAGCCAAATGAATGGGTTGGACCAAGGTGGAGTTTCCTGAATAGGATTTTAGTTTGAACCTGCACATTTCCTTTAAGTCTAGTCCATAAGAAAGGAAATTTTAGTTGTATCTAATATTGAGCATAAAAACACTTTTGTTAGTTGAAATGGGAAGCCGCAGTAGGGTCTTCCATCTGTATGGTCTGAGATTGTTTCATTGTTATTTTAAAAACACCTATTTCCTGACTAGATAATGTCCACGATGCTTGAAGATATACAAGGGCAATCAGTGATTCTTTGAAGAATGAAATATCTTCTGCATAAAGACTATGATATTGGAAGTCATTGGCACTTAAATCTTATCTTTTATTTCTTTTTCCTATCTCTGTCAAGTTTGCTTATTGGTGTGAATACTAATTATGATTTTATTTGATGGATAAGTTGAACCACATAATCTTAGCTTGGATGATTTTTAAGAAGTCTTTTGATGTACGCTGATTGTACACTTGCACTATAATTATGCTCAGTATAGAAAATAAATGTCTTTTACAGTCAGTGTCTTGACTTTCTGTTAATGCCCACAATCATATTGATTGTTATGGCATATGAACGTCAAGGTTGACTCAACCTGAATTTTGCCGGTACCGGCAGGTGCAATATACCGGGTGAACACCGTACTCTTTGACGAATAGTGTATTGGTTTTAACGTGCATAGGTTGTGACTCTCCTATACACGGGACCGACATTTGCGTCCTTCCTGATGGATAGAGTGTTTTCCAACTGCATTCACACCTGCACTGAATACAGTGGTTAGGCACGCTAACACACAACGTAATAGCATCAGATTTTTTTGTTAAATGCGTGTGACAACACTGATATATCTCTATAGTAGTGTTGTGATCCAGATTTTTGGATAGGTGAATTTTCATTTTTCAAATTCTCTGTGGAATTCATGCTGTTGTTGTTATATATCCATAAATACATATATTCACTTGATACCTGTTATCATATTCTCCAGGCACAATTCACTGAAGATGTTTTGTATGGCAACCCTGTTAACGTGTGAAGATGTGGAGGTTAGAGTTCAAATTCTTCACCAATGGATTCAGCTAGCTGAGACGTTACGTGGTTCCCTTGGTAACCTATTCAGTTTCTCTACCATCATGGATGCCCTAGCAACGAAACAGGTGATACATTCTTCTGATTGTAAACTTATCACATTTATCTTTCTTTTCAATTGCACACCTACATCAATCTGAAATAGTTGATATATGTAGCCCTGTCAGTCTCGGTTTTTTTTTTTTTTTTCCAGCAACTTGCAGTTTTGAAGCTTTTTTCCATCTCTCTAGAGCTGTCTGTTAGCCCCCTTTAAAAATCGAACAGAAAATGGTGAAGTCCGTCCATTTAGATTTTTCCATAAGTATTAATTCATGACACACCTACAATCAGCAGAGCTGCCAAGTAGTACGGATTTTCCGTATTTAGTACTGAAAAATACGAAGAATACTGATGGTTTCATGCAAAATACTGATTTCTCAAGTTTCAGTTTTATGTGTTGTCCTATGGTATTTCTTTGAAAATACGGATTTCCTCGCCAAAATACTGATTTTCAGCTTTAAAAATACTGAAATGTTCTTGTTCAGGTTGGCAGCTCTGAATAAGGTAAATTTTGTCTGTTATGAACAGCTTGGTTTACTGTGATATTTGATGTAGTATTGTTAATCTAGTCTGTCAGAGAGGTCTTGTTACTCTTACTTACTTTAACCCAAGTAGCTGTTTTCTAGCACTTATTGTATTCAATGAATTAATCCCGCTGGGTGACCATTCCCCAGTCCTTGGTTGAGTGCAGCACAATGTTGATATTCTTGCTGAAGGAAATAAGACATAGATGAAACAAACGGGATAGAAAATCTTTTTTAGAAATAATTACAAGGGGTTGAAGGACATTCAAGGCCAGAGCGTTGGCTGTCTTATGTTCTTGAATGTCTGTTGATTAGTTTCAATCAGGCTCTCCTTTTGATTTTCCCGACAGACAGTTTTGCATCTCATCAATTTCTATATCAATGCTTTTTGCTTATGAGAATAGGATTACATTACTGTCAAACTCAACTAAAAAAAAAAAATTAAATGTAAGTTCTTTTTCTCCCAACCAGAAGTGCGAGTTTGGCACTTATGAATTGGGTGCCTTTAGGCTGAACTCTCTCTGCAGCAGGCCCCAGCTCATTCTTTGTACAGTTTGCTCTAGGATATTCTGCTTATGCCATCTTTCTCCTTGATCTGTCCTTGACAGGTTGCCTACCTGAGAAGCACATGGGACCAACTGAGATCTCGTTTCACCAACACCGCCGTCAACTACGACACCAAGTTGCGTTCCTTGCTGAAGTCCATCAATGCTGGTGAGAACGTGGTCCCGCTTACCAAGACCAGCCTTCCACACATCCTACCCATCATCCAGCTCCTGGAACGGGACTGGTCCACAGCCCTGGACCGAGACTGGTCCCAGACCGCCACCAAGGATGTCTTAGACTCTGTTCCTAATGGCGAATCCTGGGAGGAGTCTGCTCCATCCTACGGCCTGGACATCATCCTGAGTCATCTTCAGAACGCTCATATGCTGGCCCAACAGACCAACCTCTACCGCATCAATGCTCATGCTAAACTTGCTAAACATCCACCAGAAGAAGGTCTCTTGGATGCGTTCAAGACAGAGCTTCATCTAAGGCTCCTATGGGGGAGTAAGGCCACCACTGACAATGCTATGGAACGCTATAGACTCCTACAACAGGTGCTTAGTATCATGGCTCAAAAACTGGAGTTTACGAGCAATAGTGTATGACGCAGGATATGTGCTACATACATCATTATAGAGAAACAACTTTCGTGTGATGCCTGTAAGAAAGATGCTCTCTTCAAGCTTATTCATGGACATCAAACAAGCTCAAGTTTTCTCCTTTTTTCAGAAGACTGTTATGAAATTAGGAAACCGGCAATTTTTAGAGACCGTTACCTCCTTAATCAGGTGTCATTTTCGATAAGCCTAATTGGTAATTGAAATATAAGAAAACTTTTATTGACCAAAATATCATTTCATTTTGTTTTTTTACTGAATGTTCATTTTTCTTTTAACTTTGACAGTGGTTTGATGCTCAGTGAACTAAATTTTAGCAGAATATAAGCAATCATTGAATTTTTAAGAGTTTATTTTATTATTGAAGAGCAACATCTTTTATTCTATTCTAAGGAAACTAAAAGTCATATTTTCCCTCCAATATTGCTGAGATATTAGATTGCTTTCTGTTGATATGTATACAGGTAAAATAGACTCAAAGTAAAGAGCAATAAATGTACCCTTTGTTATAATAAAAAAAAATGATTTTGAAACTTAGTTAATAAGTTTTCATCATGTGTACCAAATGTTGCATATTAATGTGAATAAATATGTTTGGTTTGTATTCATTTTAAAAGAAGAAGATTGTTAAATATATGTATGATTTACAGCATTTTGTATAAAAGGAAAGTATTGAAGTGTATAGAGAGTTCTTTATATTCAGATAAATTTCTGTTAACTGCCTCCGAGGATGTTTCACTAAGAGTTAAGTCTGACTAGAAATCATGCCTAAGTGCCAATGTCCTTGTGATATCTAACATGTGATCTCATTGGTAATTACATGATAGCATGCATCCCTTTAGCACAATCTGACCAATGAGGTGATGCGTAATATACTGTACCAGAGGCAACTTGAAATTTAAGTCTGATTTTCAGTCACACTTGAATCTTTGTGAAACACCCCCCTATTGATTAACTGTAAAAATAGTGTACAGATATAAACATTATGCAGAGTAGAAAGTATATCCATAGATAAAAGTACCAGTCTGTGCGTATATGGTGTGTTGAATGTTCATTTCCCTTTTTGGCATTATTTATATGTTTATTCTTGAAGTTTATGCTTAATCTGCAATTTGAAATATAAGTTTGTGACTGATTTGCTTTCCTCCGTACTTTTGTTTTCTCTTATGGTAATGTCAAATTAGAAATATGACTTGAAAGTGACTTGACTTTAAGGATTTTGTCATGTGAAGATATATATTTCCAGAATGGTTGTGTTTTTCTTAGTGAATAACATTGATAGCTATCATATGTGGTAGATTGAGGTAATCAGTAGGATAAAGGCAGCACATACATGAACTATAACCACCAGTGCGTGCAATTTTGTATGCATACAAATGAATATGTGATATTGTCATGATTATTTGATATGCGTTTTTTTAAAGCACATGAATAAAATAACCTACTACATGTAGAATGTGAGTGGAATATTGGATATAGTTTCTTCATTCGAGATGTAGAATGGAGACAAGTTGGCAGTAGGTTTGATGAAGTATGCCTTTTGACCTAAATTGTCAGATTTTCAATGTTCAGTTTCACTCGATGTATCTTGAGTGCTATCTTCATTTAAGAAATTTTAGTTTGCAAATGTGGATGTTTATGCCATACTTGATACTAGATGTAGTAATCCCTTTGGCAGCTCATACAGAAGCTATACTGGGATGACATCACCAAGATAAAAAAAAAATTTAGCCACAAAGTTGTTTTGTTTCATTCATTGTGTTAATTTGTGCGTAATGGTCGGCCCTTCTAAACTATTGTCTAATCTGGCTGGTCCCGTGTCTGCATCTAGAGACATCCAAATAAACAATGTATGCCATTTATGTACCTTATTTTCACATGCCTATAACATGGGGAGTGATAACTTCACTTCTTTGCATTAACTAGAGAAAAGGAAAAAATGTGAACTTTCTTGATGATGCATTATCTACCTATAATTGTTTTTATCATAGACCTGTTTCAAACAGGTGTGCTTTTTGAAAACTTGATAATCTGTAAAATACACGTTTTGTTAAAATAGCATTGAATTGAATTGATGCTCATACACACACACATTCTAAAGGCATCTTGTATTTCTTGCTTCGTTTTCTTGTTCCCTTTCTTCTATTTTCATTAAAAGCTGCCCATAATCATTTTCATTCTAGTGGTTTCTATTGAGCTGCCATTGCCATAACACGGTGAAAGATTGATATATGCTGCTTACTGCACTTTTTAAAATTTCATTTAAACTCACAAACGTTAAGGTTCATGCAAGTAGGTCTTTACTGCCATTGCTAACAGCTTACATTGTATTCTTTTGTGATGTCATTTTCCTTTTTTTAAACAACTTTCTTGCCATTTTTTTGTGCTTATCAAGCAGTGGTGCTTATTTCTAAGGTTGGAAGGTAATTGATTGATTTTGCTTGTTTTTGTCATTTTTGTAGCATAAGGGTTGCTGTTCTCTTTCGTTGTGTAATTTACTTGTTAAGGTTTCTTAAACATTGTGGGCATATTAAACATGTGTACTTTTTATCTTCAAGGATTAAGATTCCATCTGCGTTTTAATACTTAGCCCTGTGTTATTATCAACATTGTATTCTTATTCATCTGTTGTTATGGCAATAGTTTTTTAAATGTTTTATTTTCACCCTTTTGATTGTATTAGGTGAGGTACAATGGCAATTCAGTTTTGGTAATACCTAAAACAACAAAGTAATGGGAGACTGTCCAAGTTAATGTGTTGAGTAGCAAGAACAATGCTTGATAAGGATACTGTGAAGCTAAAAAAGAAAGAAAAAAGTGAAAAATGCAAGAACATTATGCACTAAAGTGGATGTTTGTGGTTGTATGTCTATTCAGAAAAGAAATGAGGGAGCGGTTTTACCATGAAGATGGAATGAAATGCCATTTTATTACACATTGAGAATGCAGTCATTGATATAGCACAATGTCCATGTAGGTCAAAAAAGTGTCCCAGCTATTGTGTTTATTTCAGAAATACACTGGCACTGAGTGATAGTCGTGAGTGGAATATCTTTTGATCTCGCACATGTATCTTCTTATATTCAATTCAACATCATATTTGATCAGTAAAAGATCAATGTTTTTATTTTGTTACTGATGTAATGTTATATCATTCTTTTGTTGTATACGGTAATTGTGTTACATTTACTTTTACATAAGTGGGTTTGATGGATTTGACAATAACTACAGTAACAACATGCACCTTAATATCATATATTCATATGACAATTTGAAACCATACTTTTGGTATGTGTTTTTTTTTAATGTGACCCTGTTTTTCTTTCATAATAAGCACATTTGACATCCTGATATTATCAGAATAAATAACTAACCTTTGTGAGAGTCTGAATATTTGTTTATCTATAAATATGTTTCAAAATATTAATGATCATATGTGAAATATATAAGCTCTGACTTTGCTTGAAAATACAGTCATTTTTCTTGTAGTTCAAATTGGATAGTAGGGTATCGACTAACATGTATGTGTGCTTGACATTGTGACTGTGGTTTTTAAGCATATGATATAATCCCAATATTCTCTTCTGGATGCACTACATTCTGTGTGGATGTAAATTTTTCTTATCTAAAGGGTTGCATTACATGACACTGTTGAATTAAAATTTGATACTGTGACTTTGAATCTATTAGGTCATGAAATATTACTTATTACAATTTGTAAAAAGAAAAAAAGGGAGTTTCTACCTTTTGTTAACACCCCCCCCCCCTCAATGCATTGCGCGATAAGTCCAGATTGCAGAAAAATAATTCCTGCCTTTACTCTTTTACTCTTGCACAACTGTTGAGACTAGCATTATAATCAAATGAGGAGACATTTCTTCATGTGCAATAATGAAAACAAAAACTGACTGGAGATTATGTCCTTCCACAGAACTTTCTTGGCTGAGTTGTATTTTATTCAAAATATTACATGTTACGCAGTGGATGTATGTCTTCGAGATTTATTAGTGAAAATAGTTTTGACCTTGCACATAAGTTTAGTTTCATAAAGTACACTTATTTGTTTTCTTCATGAATGGTCAAGTCCACCCCAGAAAAATGTTGATTTGAATAAAGAGAGAAAAATCAAACTAGCATAACTCCGAAAATGTCATCAAAATCAGATGTAAAATAGGAAAGACATTTTAAAGCTTTGCTTAATTCACAAAACAGTTACATACAAATCCTTGTCAGTGTGCAAAGTAGGAGACTGATGACATCATTCACTCATTATTTCTTTTGTATTTTATTATATGAAATATTTTAATTTTCTCTCTGTTGTCCTGTGAAACAACGATTAATTTCTCCCTGAACATGTAGAATTAGCATCTTTTAATACTTTATGGTTCAATCAAGTTGGTCCTTTCTGTCAAATCTAACAAATGAAATATTGTATAATTCAAACAATGAAAAACAAAAGAAATAGTGAGTGAAGGACATCATCGACTGGCTCATTTGCATGTCACTGAGTTGTGCATATCGAAAAATAAACAAAACTTAAAAATGTCATAACTTTATTATTTTACATCAAATTTTTGAATATCTCTTTTTATTCAAATCAACTTTTTGTTGGGTTGGACTTGTCCTTTAAGAAAAAGTAAACAAAATGAAATCATTGAAAATATCAGAAAATAATGACAGGTTTTTTTATATGATATTCTTGCTAGCACACATCGAGTATATATGTTATGTTTATTCTTGTACATGTGTCTGGCTATATTGCCTTATAATTGAGATATAGTCATGTAAATGCACTCACTATTCATGGTTTTTTATATTTCTTGTTATTGTATTTTTTTTCTTGATATACATGTATATGAAGCCAATGTGATTTTATTTATTTTCCAATAAAAGGAAGTATAAACAGTATGCCCAGTTGAGGATGCCTCCATTCTTTTACACATAAGGTCATAATACCGTTTGGGGGATAATTATTAGACTTTTTTTCTGTTGGGCTTCTATATGATGTGTGGCCTGTTTCATGAAACTTGTGACAAATTTGAAGTAACAGTTTAAAGCTACTGAAATCCTTCAATTTGATTGGCTGATAGTATACTTATAGAAATTGTGCATATGTTATTATAACAAGTTTTAATGAAACAGGGTCATAGTTTATGAATACTAGTCTAGTATTTCCCATGCTGTATATCCATCTATTGGGGGATTTTTTTTTCTTCGTCCCATTTTCACCCCCCCCCCCCCCCCCCCCCCCGCCTCTTCTTGTAGATTTTCTTTTCTTAGGAAATAGATTCCATTATTGTAATTGCTTTTTCCACAAGATGTATCACATACCCCCATGAACCTGACTTTGGCATCAAGAACAGTTCCAGTCATTTGGAATGTTACAAACAGCTTTATGAAAACACCACCACAGATGCAAATGTTTTTTTTTCTTTTTTGTTGTTCTCCCTTGGTTAATGATTCGTACATTTCAGTGCACTTTAAGGTGTTGTCAGACTTATGCACTGGTCATCTTAAAAAAAAAGTACATTAAGTACAAAGTGAGATGCATTTTAATCAAAGACTGTAAATTAAGAAACTAGAGCAAAAAGAAATGAGAGGAGAGAGAGATGAGGAGGAAGGGGGAGGGGGGGTTAATGAGGCAGAGAATAAGACCAGTGTGTGTAATGCAATGAGAAGAGTGAGAAGAAATAAGAGAGAGATAAGGGGGGGGGGGGGTTACAGGGGATTAAGAGGCAGAGTACAAGACCACTGTCTGAAAGAAATGAGTAGAGTGAGAAGAAATGAGAGAGGGGGGGGGGGTTCAAAGTAGATTAGGGAGGAAAGAGAGAGAGGGAGGGAAGAGAATTTAAGAAAGATCTATTTTAATCATTTGAAGAGATGAGACAAGAAAGAGAATAAAGCACATGTAGGAAAAGAAACTGGAGACATCACAAATTATAGGAACATCACCTGTTGAAATATGGAAGTGTGATGGCGCCATTTCATTATCAGTGCTGTATCGTGGCTGGCTGATAAAACCTTGTTTCTCAAAATTAAAACAAAAAATTGGTGGCAGTCTCATATTGCCTGAAAGCAGTCTCCTGATACCTGTAAAGAACTCTTTCAAGACAAAAGAAGGTTGCTATCCATGTTATAACTCTAATATCTAGCTTATTCTGAGCCATCTTAAAAATACTTAAATTTTGAGATACAAGGTTTTATCAGTCCAGCAGCAGTATGCTACCCCTACTCATATGATTCAACCTCTCTTACACAGCAAGCTCTCATAGTGGCACCTACAACCTCACATTACTTCAGCTCTATCTCTCTCATACCAACCATGAGAATTTTTCAAAACAATTTCATATCAAACATTAAAACCATTTATAAACAACAAAAATGAAAATAGAATAAAATTGTTGAATATAGATGCACATTTCGTGCATTTTTATTTCTACATGAACAAATTTAGAGAAAATCAACTGATCATCATGATGCGCAAACAATCCATAATTGATGATCACTGTCATATACACACACACACACTATACGCATTCAAATTTCTGTACATATATGCACATATTTTTAATGAACAAATTCTAGTTCTTATCATAAACAAGAAACTTAAACAAATATCAAAATCACTCATTAAGTAAAGTAGTTGCATGCACATAGAGAAACTTAAATGGAAAAATTAACCAATAAAGTCATTGTTAAATGGTAAAAATTTACTTTGTTTCCCTTTGAAATAAATTCTACTTTATTTCCCTTTGAAATAAAATTCACATTATGAGATAGATATCTTCAATTGAATATGAGGAATCAAGTAAACGTAAAACGCAATGAAATAGTTGCTCATTTATACAACTTTCAAATAAAAACATAGAGATATAGAAGACACATGGCAAATCTCATCCAATTTCAAATCAGTGGTGTACAGGAGAAAATTGGCTGAGGGCAATACGGCAGAACATTACCCTCAAATTTAATACATTGGTCTACACGAAAAACTTGGATGAGGGCAATATGGCAGAACGCAACCCTCTACTTTCATAGTGGTCTACAGGATAAACCAGGATGAAAAAAATTTGATGAGATTACCAGCCTTGGTTTTTTATTGTGATAAACTGCCTATAGATATAACAATGATGATGATGATAATGATGATTATGATGATCATGGTTGTGACAATTCAAATTACCAAGATTACATAACACTTTATATAGAGAATTAGAGATTTACCTAAACATGACAGCAGATAATAAAGTTGGTTTCTTTGTGTATAAATTACTCAAATTCTATCTGATTTGTATATCATAAGTGAAACATTTTGGTACCCAATTGAAAAAATAAAAATTTAATCAAGTTTACAAGAATAAAAAAACACACCTAGTTTTGTTTGTTATAAACCATATATATTCAGTAAATAAATCATACTTCAATGCTTACAGAGGCGCTAAAAAGTTAGTGAACTAACCAGTAAACTCAAATATCCAAAAGTCTTCATGTTCTGCCATGTTCTAGATATTTAATTGTGAAGTTATACATGTAGGTGACAAAATATTACATTCAATAATTTTTTTTCTGGACATTGTAGTGCTGTTGTCTACATTCAACACACAGCAGCATGAAGGAGTGCATGAAGGGGGCAGGGGGGGGGGTCACTAACTTTTGAGCACAACTGTATAGTATAATAGAGGGTAACAAAATTACAAATCATACCCATTAAAAAAAAAACGTCATCAAACTCAAACACATATTTCAGCTTTCAGCTGGGATAGCTCATATAAATTCAGGGTCAAGTCTTTGTGCAAAATATTTGCCCTGCCCAACAAGGACATACTGTTACATAACATATATAAAATCTATTTTGTATTAATTATATACAATTGAGTCAAAACACACCAATGTAATAATAAATTTTGCATACCACAATACATACCAGGAATACAATTTATCACTTTCTAGCAATTTAAACCCTCCAAAAACAAAAAACAAATGTCTGGTGATTGAGAGTGGATTGCACATGAACAGATAATAATATTGTAGATGAGTCTCACAGTAATGATACTATTAAAAGTCCATTTAGTTAAACCTGAATTTTTTTCACTGTTTTGTTGAAAATAATAATACTCATAGTAATCTGCTTTTATATAGCGCTTAATACATCGGAACGACGTCTCTAAGTGTTTTACAGATATATTATTAGGGAAAGTGTATTAATGAATCAGACATAACTTTATAATACATGAGAAAAAGATAGGTGTAAGTTTTATGATAGCCTTCTCAGTCATTAGTGAATGTACTTTGATTTTATATTTTGAATGTGAAAGCATAATAGGAAAATAATAGGAAAATAATAACATATAACTACTGTAAGGTGCTAAATAACATCCTTAAGATGTAATACGTTCTACACAAACAGGAGGGACTAAGAGTATGATTTTATTAAGATTTGAGATTCGAAGGGCTTTAATCATGACAATGTTCTGTTAAAGACTCCTAACTCCCAACTGAACATCTCTTTACATCTTTGTCGGTGTTTGCTTCAGTATTGTACCTTTATAATGATACCCCTCTGCAATTTCTATAATTCGAGCATTTCATTTTTTAAGTGATTACATGACTGTATTCCTTAGATATCACTTATATTCTATAAATCCTTTCTTTTCACTGAAAGTGGGATTCCTTATTCAAATGAAAATTTATTCAATTTCTCCATATTTACTTGCAGTGTATGCTAACAAGGTAAAAGTTGTCAACCCACACAGAAAGGTAGGCCTCTCGCAATTACAATTGTGATGTATGAATTGTGAAGCAATTGAATTATGTGAGTTTGGCAACATTGACTTATCTTTCAAATCAAAGGGAAAAATAAAATACGAACCCTTCTTTCACTCAAAATGTTTAATATTGATTACTTAACTTGTATGTTACTCAAATTGAAGAAAGTAAATCACTAAGACAGTGGCCCAGGCTGTTCCTATGAACATTCAGAGAATAAATTCCTTTAAATGCTTTGAGATGAAATCAACTTTGAGTATTCCCATTTTATTGTAATTCCTGAAGCTCATGGTGATATGAGTGAGTAATAATTTACTATACATTGAAACTTTCTCCACATCCACATGTTCCTTTTATATTGGGGTTGTTAAAGACAAATTCACTGGATAGTTCGGTATTTACAAAGTCCATTTCCGTTCCAAGCAATGTCAGCTGTGCCTTCGAGTCAATGAAGACCTTCACCCCTGTTGACAAAATATAAAATCAAAGTTAATTTCAACATGTATTTACATGTAAGTAAATACTTTGGGAAAGTTTGAGTTCCATTTCGATTGAGAACGAAATCTGCAATATTAAGCTAGAGAGCGTTGAATCAACAGTTGGTTTCTGACAAGTTGTCAGAAATGAGAAAAATGGGTGTGTACTGTCTAACTGTTATTATTGATGTAATGTAAACTTGAACTTAATTCAATTGACACTTTTGAAGTATAAAAAAGAAAATACACCATACATGAATAGCAAAGATAAATAAAATCTATAAAAAAAAAACAACTTTGAAATAATTTATTTTCTAACATATCCAGATGACTGTTTCAGAAGTAGTTAAATTAAAAACATGGTAATTGGTATTTAAGTCCATGGTACAGATTATCAACAGATTTGTGCTTGCTGCTGAAAGGGGTACTATCAGCTTAAACTAATTATATCTAAATACACAGATTAAAATTCACCAATCAAAATCTGATACCAAATTTCTAAGTTTAGCAGTATTTTGTAAAAACTGTCAAATGCCATCATGCCATCATGAAAATTCAAAAGGTGAGTTAATGTCATGTGGCCACTTTTCTTTTTCTTTTTTGAATTAATAATTCAATATTTTCATACAGGTACATAGGAGTATGATTGTCTCCCTTCTAACAAAATATATTGCAGCAAGAATTACGGTACCCTACTCACTATATTAGTTGTCAATCCAATTTCGTTCATCCATGGTGGACAAAATTTCAAGGAAAAATGTCATTTCATAAATTCATATCACAAAATACAGAAGACTAAGAGGGATATGACATTATCAGCATATTCATTGCATATTCATGAAGACACGCATATATATCACTGAAATAATGCAAAACTTTACAATGTCACAACTTTCTTATTCCTTGTCTGATTCTGATCAAATTTTCAGTGCTTTGCTTGTCTGGTTATGAAATCTGCTCAAAGCACATCATTTTCAGCCTGGAGTATCCCTTCAAAATCAATGCATGCATTCTATGCTTCTAAGTCCATGACCAATGACAGTCTAGTTTACACATTCCCTTACCATCTTGAATGACTTCTTCATCAAACTTCTGCTTTTCCTTGGCGTAGTCTAATGTGTAGCTCAGCCCATTGCATCCCCTTGTTTTAACTCCAACCCTCAGTCCTTCCACATCTGACTTATTCAATAGTAGTGTTTTGATTTTCTCAACAGCTGCTTGAGTCTAGATGCAAGATAAAAAGATAAAAATGAATCAGACCTGGCAAATTTCAGATCTGAGAGGGTCGCTTCAGATTTTTTAAATTCTGGATAAAATTAGGATCTCACCAGGTGGAACCCAGTTGAGTATTCTAGTTGATGGATGATGCCAGAAATATGAACACAGAACAAAAATACAATTTCATGGATTTCATGAGCCCAACAACTAGAATTCTTTATAAAAAGGCAATACATATGTTGATTTCCTAGGCATAAACAATGAAAGCCGAAGCAAGATTACATGTAGCATAACAGAACACATCTTTGGGGGGGGGGTACTTAAAAAAACCCCTGTTAATATATAGACTAAATACCAGTTGTGGTAACAGTCTCTTAATGCGTTTGAACATAATCCAATAAAATTACCACCAAAGTGTTTGTAGTATAAATGAAAAAAAATATGTGCCAAATGGCTGTGGAAGAAAATGCTGGGAAATAATTCCATGATTTCCATCAAATATCATATATTTTTCTAAGCCATATTAATATACTGCCCCACATATGCTTTTATGGGTTAGTAATCATCAGAATTATTGCTTTTGAGCTTATATTTCAAGATTTCACAAAGATAAGTTTCCATAGATATATGATAATATTGTGACAATCAACCTTGGCTTGATTGAAATAACTTTCTCATGAAATAACTGTTTGCTGCAACTACCGCAAGTAACAGTGTATTAACCGCACCCGTGTATTAACCGCACCCCCAACTTTGGACTAAAAAAAAAAAAAAAAAAAAATTCCTCTCACATTTACATGCATATTTGAGGCACGAAGAAACAAAATCTAAGTTTTTAAGATTTCAAAGTATCCAAGAGATTACCGGTATGCGGAAATATGCTGTTCTTGATCAATTCATCTACAAATGTTAGAAAGAAAGAACGGTCCCGACAATATTGGCAACTTACACACTCACTCACCTCACAGTGTACACAGTACACACACACAGCACTGCCATTACATTGCAAACTACAATATAGTACACGTACCAGTCATGCCAGTATCTTATCAAATTATGATCTGTGTCTTTCCCAGCGTAGGAGGAAGAAACATTCACATTTCTTGCATCACAACCTCACAATCACTTCTCAGAAATTTGATGTCTTTGCATGAATTTTGGATACGGGAATACAGGAAGGTTCGAGAAACAAAGAAATTGACATTTTTCCTGTTGTTTTTAACGGCTTCATGCCGTCTCTCTCGTGCGTGGTTTACATGGTATCTTATGAAAAGCAAACAGGAAGGAAAAAAAACCAAGCTGGCGCGAAACGGGACTTTGAATAGCGCCAGCTTAAGTCGCACTATAACCACATTACAACGCAATCTCTAAGCTCACTGCATTCAACTCTCGCTCAGCAGTGACAAAATATTACCGAGTATGCTTGGCGTCTCTTTTAAACTAGCCAGGGAACTTCACTACTTTGAATCGAGAATAAAGTCAAAATTAGTGTCATGAAGGTGGGTGCGTTTGTTATGGACAACATTTAATTGATAATGTAATAATCGCTTTCCATTACCCGCGGCTCATACCCCTTAAACGGCATTGCCTGGGCGGCTACGCCCAACCACCCGATGTGTTGTGAACTGGCAGACATCGAACATGTACGGGAGGGGTAACGGCGGGCTGGCTCAGACCCGTCACCGTGTATAAACCGCACCCCCGACTTTTGCTTCTATCCCGCCGAGAAAAAGGTGCGGTTAATACACCGTTACTTACGGTACTTTCTTTTATCTAAGTTTAACTTTAAAACGCGCGAATTGCGTGCTGTCGCCAAGAGGAAGACAAAGAAATCAAGATGGCGACGTAAACACGGCCGTAAGCTCTTCCCATCTTTTCATAACATTTTTCTCGTTTTTTGAATGAATTCTGAAGTTGAATCCCATGTACATGTTTTAGGGCTAGATCTTATACTAGAGCCTAGAGGGAAAGTAGAAATCTCGTGGGCGAAAGTTTCAGGTTTTGTGGCCCTTCGTGGGTGAATAAAGCTTGGCGTCCCAGGCGTCAGTGGGGAGTACTTGAGCCTACGTAGAGTACGGTAGATGACTTTTACTCCCCAGACGCCTCAAGGCTAGCGCGATTATAGCGCAGCCTGCGCCTGCAGCTGCACTCTGCAGGCGTAGCCGCCTACGCCGGGCCGCCGGAATCGTACCGGTAGGATAGGCCCCATGGCCCATACTGCTGCATCAGTGCATGCCCAGCCCGTTGCGGTACGAATCATGTCTCATTAAACTGTCTCTAAGTTTGCTCATGAACTCTTGCTCTCACTCAAAACACAAACCAACAGTCAGAAAAAGAGATGGACATCAAAAAGCTATCTCGATCACTTACCAAAACTAAAGCAGCCCTTTGAGGAATTAACCTCTTCTTGCCTTGAACGGCTCGGACCGTCGCTCTTCCAAGTGCAGCCATAACACATATGACGTAATACAGGTCTCGGGGACAACGGGCACCGCACCCGGGCCGACTGGTCTGGCCTAGGCAAAATAGACCGTCGATTGGTCCGCCGGCCTTTAATTTGTCTCGCTCTCGTACGATTGTTTCTGCAGCTTTAACTCGGGTTTCAGGACAAGCACGTTTTCATAGCAAGGTGTCGTCAGCTTAGCAAGGTCAAGTTGGTTCTATTCAAATGGCATGCCTTAAAAACTATTTTTGTTTTTATTTATTTCTTGAATCTTCATTTTTTTTTGCCGAGTGGGTTGAGCCAGCTCAGCCTCAGGAGCCGGACCACGGCATTTCTATTGCTGGCGTGTGCAATTTCTTCTGCACACATTTCCAATGCGGATATCACAATTCTGTGACTGCCACTGATCTCTCCCCTAACTGGATATGCGGGGAGGGTCCTTTGTTTGAAGCCCGCGAGTTCTATTGTCCGCCATACCAGTTCCCCCAAAAGGAACGCGATCGCTCCATTAGCATGTGCATTGTGAGCGATATGCTAGCTGTCTGCACACTGAAGCACTCATTGCTTTTTATACAAAACTTCATATATTTAAGGTGCCAGAATTCGCAATTTTCTTGAAACCATGTACTTTCCCAGTATACAATTCGGAAACATAATTTTGAAGGGGTTGGTGTTTTTCTCACCTACGGAAGAATGGATGAAATCCTTGACTTGTCTAGGGGTATTTTGGAGGTTTTCGAAATAACCATCTTAGGATCGCTATGGCGAGGACTTTCTAGGTTATGAAGGCTTATAACACTGGGCTTGAACCCCCCTTTAATTTAAGTCTACCCCACCCCCCCCCAAAAAAAAAAAAAAATCAAACAAGTCAAGTGTAACACCGAAAAATTCATCGCTTAAGTGAAACTTTAAAAATATAACTTTCATATTTTATTTCTGATTTTGATTAAATTTTGAGCATTATTGTGTGTTTTTCTCTCTATTCAAATAATCATTTCATGAGCTGAGGTGGACTCGCCCTTTATCATTGCGCGTCGCCAGAACAAGTCCACCCAATAAAAACTTGATTTGAATAAAAAGAAAAAAATTCAACAAGCATAACCCTGAAAATTTCATCGAAATCGGATGTAAAATATGAAAGTTATGGCATTTTAAAGTTTCGCTTCATTTCACAAAGGCAGTGTATACAGCCACACGCGTGTGTCTTTACCATCCAGCCACACGCGTGTGGTTATATCCAGAACACCTATCTGTGGATACCGCCACACGCCGCCAGTAATAACAGTAAAACATGTACCGCGGTATGTAGGTCTGACCGTCTATATCACGATCAAAATAACCTCATTTCTTCATTAAATTCTTACATTCTAAACTCCTTTGATTTCTTTAAATCGTTTCAATTTCATTCTCACCGTCTTCTTTCCTTGCTTTTCTTGTCTTGTTACAAAAGGCCGCCTGTTAAATAGCAAATTTCCACACTTTTTCTACTTGTGTTGATTCTACTGAATCTAGGCTATGTGCGCGTACGTACGAAACCCAAACTGTGTATGTCTACTACTGCGCTGCGCTAACGCTGTATGGGTCTGCCACCGCGAAGGAAGCCAGAATCGACACAAGTAGAAAAAGAGAATTTGCTGTTAAACAGACGACCGTTTGTAACAAGACAAGAAAAGTAAGGAGAGAAGACGGTGAGAATGAAATTGAAACGATCTAAGGATATCAAAGGGGTTTAGAATGTAAGAATTTAATGAAGAAATGAGGTTATTTTGATCGTGATATAGACGGTCAGACATACGGTACGTGTTTTACTGTTATTACTGGCGGCGTGTGGCGGTATCCACAGATATGTGTTCTGGATATAACCACACGCGTGTGGCTGGATGGTAAAGACACACGCGTGTGGCTGTATACACTGCCTTTCACAAAACACTTATATGCACATCTCGGTTAGTATTCCATTATTTTAACATTTTGTGCTTCCGGCAAGGGAATCCATGACACATGCTCCGGCGACGATTGCTCCGGTGACAAATGCTCCCCAAAATGCGACATTTGCTCCGCGACATTTGTCCTCGACATTTGCTCCGCCGACATTTGCTCCGCCGACATTTGCTCCGCCGATATTTGCTCCGCCGACTGTTGCTCCGCCGAAATTTGCTCCGCCGACTGTTGCTCAGTCGACAGTTGCTCCGCCGACAGTTGCTCCGCCGACAGTTGCTCCGCCGACAGTTGCTCCGCCGACAGTTGCTCCGCCGACAGTTACTCCGCCGACAGTTGCTCCACCGACAATTGCTCCACATTTAGCGACAAATGCTCCGGCGACAAATGCTACCTGAACGACACATGCTCCGGCGACAATTGCTCCGCCAATATTTGCTCCGCATGTAGGGACAGTTGCTCCACCGACATTTGCTCCGCATGTAGGGACAAATGCTCCGCCAATAATTGCTCCGTCCACAATTGCTCCATTGACAGTTTCTCGGCATGTTGCTTTAAAAAAATAAATATGGGACCTAAATAAAATACCTGCGACAAATGCTCCTCGAATAACAATTGCTCTGCTCACGATTGCTCTACCGACAGTTACTAGGCCTAAAAGAAGACAAGACACTTGCTCTGACGAAAATATTTGTTCCTTTTTTTTGCGTTACATACTTTTTTGTATTGTTTTGTTTTACCATTCAAGTTGTTGTGCCACTTTATATCATAGGCGGATCCAGGGGCGAGGGGCCCGGGTCCCACCTATTGGCGGAGCAAAAAAAAAGAGAAAAAGGGGGAACAAGAAGTAAAAAAACGGAAAAGAGAGAAAAAAAAAGAAGAGGAAGACAAGTGAAAGACTTGGAAAATAAAAAGAATCTTTCATATTTCACTATATAAAATTTTCGCTCGCACTTCGTGCTCGCATTGCCTGTTTGATTTACATAATTATCTTGTTAAATATGGAGCTTAAATATCAAGTTTGAAAGTCAATATGTAAAAGATATTTCGCCGCAGATATCGAACTTTCATTGTTTTGTTTGATTTACAAATTGATTGTTTTAAAGTGATTTTTAAAAATGTTAGTTTTATGAACATTAATGAACATTAATATTTTCTGCTCGTGCTGCACGCTTGCAAATGTTAACTTATCAGTTACCTTTATTAATTTCGTGTATTTCATAAAGATTTCAAAGTATCCCTTTGCAGGTCTGATAGTCAAAACGTAACAGCTAGCGCTGCACGCTCGCATTTTGATTGGCAAGTAATGTATGTCTCAATATTGATTATACAACAAGCTTCTTAAAATCCACATTTCGTGACAGTCTATCAAAAGTTTCGGCTCGCGATTTGCGCTTGCATTAATTGTTAAAATGTATTCACTCATTCATCTTATTCATAATTACCAAATTTCTTGAAATGTCCGGTTTTCAGGCCATGATTTCGTGCCCTACTTAGGCATATTAGCTTAAGAAAGAGATAGGAGAATATGGAAAAGGTTGTAAAAGAAATAAGGAACAGAAGTCATGAATGTAGAGAGAGAGAAAAAAAATTATTACAGGAGAGAGGGACGGGGGAGAAAGTGGTTTTCAAGGAAAGAAAGGGAGAAATAATCGAGATAAAAGCGCTGATGGATGATTTAAGTTCAGCCAAACTATTTCTTTTCGCTGAGCAATTCAATTAGGAATGTTAAAAATGTATAGAATAATGATAATAACCATACAGCTTTTGAGAAGAAGCGTTGTTAGTTTTACAAAAAAAAAAATGTTGGCGGAGCAACTGTCCCTACATGCGGAGCAAATATTGGCAGAGCAATTGTCACCGGAGCATGTGTCGTTCGGGTAGCATTTATCGCCGGAGCATTTGTCGCTAAATGTGGAGCAATTGTCGGTGGAGCAACTGTCGGCGGAGTAACTGTCGGCGGAGCAATTGTCGGCGGAGCAGCTGTCGGCGGAGCAACAGTCGGCGGAGCAACCGCCCGGTGGGGTCACTCAGCCGCAGAGGGGGACACGTATGACCGTTACCACAAATGCAAGTGACCCCCTATTGCAGTCAATTTCAAGGACATTTTGTGAAATTTACCCCCCTATTTTCACGCAAAATAAGGACAAAATTGCGGGAAAATGGTACCTTGAAACACCCCTAATTATAAGATTGTAAGGACACTTTTGCCCATTTCGCAAATTTACCCCTATTTACCGTATTTCAAGGACAGTTCATTTAACACCCTTTCCTCATTAGAGCTAATTGCAACACAGGCGTCAGAGTGCTCAGTCCTTAAAGATGACCAAGAGCCAAGTCATACTGATACAATAATCCAAAAAAACTTTATTTTTCTTGAAAAATAAGAAAAGTAGAATTCTTTGTAAAAATAAATGTAGAGTGATGCCCATGCCCCCTGCGGCTGGTGGCTCGGCGACGGATTTTACTTCCCGTAATCGTTCTCCCCTTTTTCCTGACCCCTATTTCCATCAGATCGAGGACGGTGAGCACCCCTATTTTCACTACTTCGAGGAGTGTTCTGTCCGCGGACGTTCCGTGAAATTGACCCCTTTTCCCGCGATTTTGGTAACGGTCATGCGGTCCCCAAGTCATATTGAGTGACCCCACCGGGAGCAACCGTCGGCGGAGCAAATATCGGCGGAGCAAATGTCGGAGGAGCAAATGTCGAGGAGCAAATGTCGCATTTTGGGGAGCATTTGTTACCGGAGCAATCGTCGCCAGAGCATGTGTCGGGTTACCCGGCAAGGAGGTCCAAAACGTCAAATTCGTAAAAATTGAAATATTGTATAATTCAAACTATAAAACACAAAAGAAATAGTGAGTAAAATCATTGACTCTCTCATTTGGATGTAACTGGCTCGTTCATATCACTATTTTTTTTTAAATAAGCGAAACTTTGAAATGTCATAACTTTTTATTTTACATCCGATTTTAATGAAATTTTCAGCATTGTGCTTGTCTGATTTTTCTCTATTGATTCAAATCAACATTTTTCTGAGGTGGACTTGACCTTCTCTCTCTCTCTCTTTCCTTCTGTCACATCGATCGACCCTCTTCAATTATCCTCTACCCAATTTGTTCATATACACTGTAGGCAGCGGAAGCGGGGGGGGGGGGGGGGTCCTGGTCCCCTAAATAGTAGGTGGGGGACAGACCCCCCAAAATTTATGTTGACAACTTTTTTTTTGTTCTTTTTGCTTGTCAATTTTTTTCCTGCATCCCCCCTAAATTCAGGTGGACCCCCCTAAAATCGCGCGAAGCTTTTAGTGTTTCATAAATTAAAATGAAAAGAAGCCGTTTTTCTTGTCTCTAGTACCTCCAATTCGGTTGACTATATTGCGATTTTGAACCTTGTTTTTAAAAGTGATTGTGAACGCACAAAAGAGGTATACAATATTAAAATGATAATAACTCCGCGCGAAGCGCGGAAGCTTAAGTGTTTTATCAATTTTTCTTGCCATAAAAATGGTCCCGAGAAAAGGGTATTCTCAAAGACATATTGAAACTTTCTTTGGAAAGATCAGATTTGATTACAAACAGTTTAGCATCAGTGCATATTTTTAACTCGCAAAACAAAGGAGAAGATTGGTAGAGGAAGATATTCCTCCCCGCGCAGAGCAATGAAACTCTGAATTTTCAAAGGGCGGACGTTTCATCAAATGTAGATATCTCTAATACCCAATCGTCTCTAATTCAATTGACTTTCTAAGATTATTGAACTTCATTAGAAGGAAAATAGTGCGCATAAAGTTGAAACTTCTGTGATTTATTGAAATTATCTATCTATATAATAAAGGATGATTATTTTTTTTTACTTATCCTGAAGCGCTTCATTTTGAATATAAAGAAACTTAAGTGTCATTCAAAATTTCAAACTGAGGGCGCAAAACAGGACAGGAGATGAATGTATACAGGGAAATGACATGAAGTTTAATACAATTTGATAAAAAAAATATTGTACTTTTTTATTTAATATGACACGAATTCCATATACCTTCCTCTTTTTTTAATTAGGAACCTGTTAATTTGCCCCCAAATTATGGTTGTTTATAGTAATGAGCTGAAAAGCGGGAGAAGCTGACTTTATGGAGGTGTGACGGCAGAAACTGATATAAAGATTTTACCCGCTCGGAGCCGACCAGACCAGAAGTTGCGCGATCAATTGAAAAAAAAGATAACTTCATATATTTACTTCGGCCTAACCTTACTCAAATTCATGCCCTAATGTATACAATTTTAACTTTAACTGACAAGAAGCACATAGCTGACGTGGAAAAACAGGGTTAGAGAAAAGGTGGGGGAACAATGGAGAACTTCAATATTGTCATTTAACCGCGCGCAGCGCGGAAGCAAAATTCATATATGAATTTAGAGCAAGAAGAGTGAAGGAGTTTCTCTTTTGAGAAAAAAATAAAGAATAAAAAGAAAAAAAAACACAAAGCTACCTTTCTTCGCTTTCCTCCCTTCCCTTTTCCTTTTCTTCTCTCTTTTTCCCTTCTTTTTTTTTCTTTTAGGGGACGTTTTTTTTTTTTGGGGGGGGGGGGCGACCGCCCCCCTGGCTACGCGCCTGCCTAGTCCTATACCATACATGTAGCTTGTAAATTTATTGTCCTTTCACAAATGAAAGATAAATAATTTTCAGAATACCTTGTAGATCCAGTCCTTGTCCCAAAAATCAGTCTATTTCGGTCAGGATCTATGCTTTGCAAAAATATTTTTGTTTAACTCCTCCGAAACGGCAGATTTTCAGTCTTAACTTAAGTCAGGGTGACCAGACGTCCCGTATTTCCCGGGATTGTCCCGTATTTTGCTTCTTTGTCCCGGCGTCCCGACAAACCCTTCCCGGGACGCCTATTTGTCCCGCATTTCAGAATATTGAACAAAATGTATTTAAAAGTGACGAATTTTCATCCAAATAACCAACATATGACGAAGCAGAGACAACAATGAAATTGATGAATAAACTTATGCAAGTTCTGCGGTGATTTTCTTGCTAACCCCGATATATACATCGCGAACTGGCCTCCTGCCATTGTGTGGCAGCTAGGCTACTATAGCTAGGCAAGTAGGATCGGAGCAGATTCTCTCCATCAAACATGCGAAAATAATCACAAAAAATGTACACAATTTGTATAATGATATTTTGGGTTCTCAGATTACTGATTTGGAGATGTGATCGGAGGAACAAGTTCTTGAGTTTATAGATCTAGTTGTTTAAGCCTTCGTTTTGAGTCTTGTTGTGTATGATGCTGCGATGCTTCATCTAATTTTTAAATAAAAAGAAAATCACTTTGAAATTTTATTCATTTCTAAAACTTTTTTTTAGTTTTATAATATATTTGAAAAAAACCCAAATATCATTATGAATTTTTGTTAGATGATTGGATTTTTTTGTTTGCTTGAAGTCTGAACTTTTTTCCTCTTTCTTACTTTTCTATCCTTCTTTCTTCATCATTCTACCCTTCCTGCTTGCCCGTTTTTGTTCCATCTATCTTTCTTTCCTGATCCTTTCTCTCTCTCTCTCTGTTCATTTTTCTTTCTTTTCTCCTTTTTCTTACCTGTCTTTATCAAATTTCCCTTTTTTTTATTTCCTTCATTCTTTCATTCTTTAAACTTTTTTCTCCCCCTCCCTTCCTCTCCTTTTTCTTTTAATTCTTTCTCTTCTTCCATTATGTTTTCATTCCTCCTTACTTCATTCTTTCTCCCTCTCTTTCCTCCTTTCATTCTTTATTTTATTTTCACTTCTAATTCTTTCCCTTATTCTTTCTCTTCCTCCCTCCCTTAATTCCTTCCTTCCCTCCTCACTTACTGTTTTCATTCTTTCTGTTCGTTTCTTTCAAAGAATGAAGGAAACATTTTTATTTCCTTCATTTTTTCTTTCCTCCTTTTTCTTACTTTCTTTTTTTCTCTCCTTTATTTTGTCTTTCACACATGTATTCTTCTTCCATTCCTTTCTTTTTCTTTCTTTCGGTATTCCATTCAAAGAATGACAGAAACTTTTTTCGCTTTTTATTCTTTCTTTCATCGTTTTATTCTAACTTTCTTTTATTCTTTTTTTTAATTTTCCCTTCATTTTCCCCTTCATTTTTTCTTTCTTTCTTCTCAATTCATCTTTTTTCTTTCGTCTTTTCTTTCTCTCCTTCATTCTTTCGTTCACCCTCCCTTCCAATTCTTTATAATTTTTCACAGGTGTAACACTGTGTAACCTTCTTTGTTGATCTTTTTTGTCGATTGTCCCGTATTTCATTTTGTGAATCTGGTCACCCTGACTTAAGTTTCACAATACATGCTATACACGGTCATTATTTTCGTGTCTCAGTCTTGATATTCTTCTGTCCAAACATGATTGATAAAGTCATAAAACTTGGTGACATTTGTGAATATTAATAAACTGAATATTTATTTGAATCATGGTTTGAATTTATCACGCTTCCAGAGAAATCACAACAATCGATAACCCCCCCCCCCCCCCCCCCCCCGGAGTTTTAAAGTTTTGGAAACTTGCTCTGGTAATTTAGAATTACCACACATGTATTTGAGCACATGGGACTACATAAAGTCTACAACCATGCAGTTCACCAGCTTGTCTTATCTGTGAAAAGTAATCCCATTTTCTCTGTTTCCACGGTCGTCACAATAAGTGCAATTATACGTGGCACAGAACGACATCTTAAACTTTGTATCAGGTATAAATTGGGCACAATTTTTTCATTCACCAGAGCGCTCAAAAACTTGAATTTTGGGCATATATCTGTGTACGCCCTCTATTGGTGGAAAGTAATATGGCAAAAATTGTTTAATTTTTTTATCTCTATTTTTAATCAAGAAAAAAATGATTGACAGAATCAAATTTATTACGAGCCAAGTTGTATGAATAATAGGTGTAATGGAAAATGTTAGTGTAAAAAATCAAGCATTTGCCCCAAAGAAAAAGAGAAAATAAGCCAAACATTGCCACCCTTATTTTGCCACACATGGAGATATAACTGAGAACAAGGTTTTATTATAATCTTGTTCATTGAATGAGTGTATGATGGGGTGATCATAATGTGCGCACATTTGAAAAATTATCATGAAGTTGATTTTCAATCAAAAATTTCTCACAGCTCACAAAAAAATTAATCAAAATAATAAATACCAGACGGAAGGCAAGATCCCAAAGTCATATTCGTCTGACGGAATTATGAAGTATGTCAAGAGTTTCGCTGGCATCGTGATCTGAAAATTCCATGGCGATCAACTAATGCGCGCTCGGCTGAAAAAGTGTCATAAAAAAGTGTGACCTTAATTTGCGCAAGATTGTTTTGCAAGGCTTTAGAAAAGAAATCAAGCAGACAAAGGTAAGATAATTGTATCAGATGGAAACTAAAATGCCATGAATTCGGTTGGTATCACATTTTACTTACTTATTTGGAGACTTCTGCTTGCAAACTGGTGAATTCTTGATGCTTATCGGGAAGGTCGGATTTTCTCGGAGCGGATGCAAAAGGTAACAAAATTTGCCAATGTTTTGCCAATATTTTCATTAATAGAGACCTTACCTTAAAGAAAATGACTGTAGTCAGTCAAGAAGCCATATGCTTGTAGAAAAAAAGTTATGGTATTCTTTCCTTACATATCAAGGAGTGTTTGAAATAATTCCAATTACTTGGGTAATAGTAATTGCAATGTAAAGCGCTTAGAAACTCCAGATTAAGCAGTATATAAATGTAACTATATAATTTTGCAGGTAGTAACGATGGCAGATTCACAATCTTCTCAACTCCCAGAGGATGAGCTAACTGTTCCTCGTGCCCCTCTTAACAAGATGATCAAGGAATTACTACCCAATGTCAGAGTTGCTAATGATGCAAGAGAACTCATTTTAAATTGCTGTACGGAGTTTATTCAGTTGGTTTCATCAGAAGCAAATGATATTTGCAATAAGCAGGCCAAGAAGACGATATCACCAGAACATGCACTTCAAGGTAAATGGTTTCAGAGTGGGGGGTCTTAAAGCTGTTTATAAGTTAGGATTTTCGACAACTGGTGACCTGGGAATGGAAACTAAATGAATACCTATGAGAATCCGATGTCGTTGTAAACTCCCTCGTAACTTTTCAAAAGCTTTATAAATTATCCACCATAGGGACTAACAGGTAAAATTGTTAAATACATTTGACCAGAATGAAAATAATAATAATAAATTATAGTACAGTTTTAATACGCATAACACCTACAGGTCTCTTTGCGTGAACAAAGCGAGAAATGTGAATAGAATTGTATATTTAAAAATTAGACGTCTAATAATTATACATAACATCAAAGAATAATAAACATGGATTGAACCTACATGTGACTAAGTTGAAAATTCTGAAAGATGTGGGTTTTTAATTGTATTTCTCAAGCTGGGTTATATTTCGTAATGTCGGTGGTAGAGAATTCCATTGTGCTGGTGCAGCTTTTTGGAAAGCCCGATCCCCATATGATTTGGACTTGAAAGTAATTTCAGAGAGATTTTGTGAGCTAAAACAGAGATTATGCCTGGGTTTATGAATTTGGACAAGTTAAGCAGGGGCAATACCATGAATACATTTGAATGTTAATGTGAGAAGTTTATATTTTATCCTTGATCGAATGGGTAGCCAATGAAGGTCAGATAAGATAGGGGTGATATGTTCAAACATTCCTCTTTTTTTTGCGAAGAAAATGTGTAGAATTTGACTGGCATCATGCAATGCATGCATTCATTATCAAACTTTATGCTCACATTTTTAGTTTTTCTTTTGTATGTTTTTCAAATGATTTGTAGCATTGGACAGCCTTGGATTTGGAGATTACCTGCAAGAGTGCAAGTCAGTTCTAGAGGAATGTAAGACGGTGGCAGCAAAGAAGAGGAAAGCAAGCACTCGTCTTGAGAATCTTGGTATACCTGAAGAAGAACTCCTTAGACAACAGCAGGAGCTCTTTGAAAAGGTACTTTCAACAGCTTTGCACTTCAAAGGCTACTATACATGTAAACCCAACTAAAGGGAAGAACATACATAAAGTATGCCATTTGGAGCCTAATTAGGGGGGGGGGGGAAGGTAATAGTGTAACATAAAGAGTTGCACTTAATAATAATATCCACAATTTATAGTGACTTTTTGTTTATGGTCTGCCATAGATTAATACAGATACGCTTTAGTAATTGAATGATTGTATCTTTTCTTTAACAGAGCCCATTATGTAACAGAACTTTTTGAATATTTGGTATTAGTATGTGACATAATCAGCTCCTACATGTGCACACTGACCAGGATGTGAATTAAATTGTATTTTGAAATAAAGAGAGATATTTAAAACTAATCTAAGTTAACCTTTTTACATCAGATTTGATGACATTTTCTGCATGCCTGTGTGATTTTTCTGTATGCGATCAAATCAAATTGTTCTTGAGATGGACTTTGCCTTGAGAGTTGTTGATTTTTTTCACTTCATACATGTACATATATGTGATTGAATTCTTACAGGCAAGGCAAGAGCAAGCAGCAATAGAACACCAAGAGTGGTTGCAGTTGCAGGCAGCACAGGCGGCTCAGGCTCAGCAACAAGGTCTCCAACAAGCTCTCCAACCAGGAATGCAACCTGTTGCTGCAACAGGGGGCAACTTGCAATCTTATCAAGTTGCGGAGGGCATACCCCAGCACGGAGCTGTGCCTTCTCTCAACCTTCCTAGCAGTGGGGCGGGGCAACTACCCACAGAGTCCGCCAGCAACCAACAGATCCCGCCCTCATGACGTTCCTGATCTAGGAGGGGGCACTCAATTCTGATTTAATCAGAGGATTTTTAATGCAGAGACATAAAGTGTTGGATCTGTGGAGAAGAAATCTGGCACCTTCTCAACTGATGAGGTTCCTTCCCCATTCATCATGGTCTCCTGGGGTCGGTTTCATTAAACACAAATTTATTAACAACAAGTTGTTATGATAAACAAGTTGCTATAACAGTTTAAAGCTACTGAAATTGTTTAATCTTATTGGCTAATTGTAAACTTGTTATAGATGTTGTGCATTTGTTGTTATAACAAATCTGTATGACATGGAACCCTGAAGTAGATTGCTCAGATGAAGGTATTAAGGTAATATTGTTCTTAATTCAGAGATTCGAATTGTACTTCATAATTGATGGTAGATTATTTCTCCAAGTACCCACCTAAAATCATGTGGGATAGAGTTGTGGATCCAACCTCTTTATTCTTACAGCATAACCTTGAAGTCTTCAAACCTGAACTAAAAGACCCATCTTTTCCAGCAACTGTTGATGGTAGATTACTTCTCTAAGTTCCAAGTACCCACCTAAAATCATATGGGGATAGAGCTTTGGATCCACCCTCCACTTCTGCAGCCTCAGTAGACCTAGTCTGCTATGCAGACTCGTTGAATCAGCTGAGGTACACACACTGCAGATGCGGGTCTACATTTGTAGACTACCCTCCTTATTCTTACAGTATAACCTTGAAGTCATTAAACCTGAACTAAAGACCCATCTTTTCCAGCAACTGTGTGTATTATGTGTGCCATACTGTGGGAGTTGGCAGCTTTGAATGTTTTGCACATGTGTAATCGGTGCCAGACAAATGCTGTTCATTATCATCATCATTAATTAATTGGTGGTGATTTTTTACCTGATTGCTAAGAAAGCATGAATGCTTGTAAGCAAGCAACCAGAGGACCGACATCTTAATGTCCTCTCCGAAGGACCTGATACTGAGTATTAATGCCTTACCAAAGGGCACTAATAGTGGGAATCGAACCCGGGTCACCGGAATACAAATCCCCCGCTCTACCGACCGAGCTATCGCGCCTATCATGGTCAGATAGTACTCTGCAGGCAAGACCTTTGGTTTTTGAATGTCGTACAGTGCATAATGCAGAGTCTGAAGTAGCGAGACTAGATTCACAGTAAAATTTGACTGCCTCTCAGAGAGTTCAGAATCTAGTTTTCACTCTAGACATGGTATACAGGTAATTGGTTAAAGTGTCAAATTTGAGTCTGTTAGATTGCAGACTAGGTCAGAAGATTGAAAGCAATGATATCAAGCATTGATATGCATGTACACTTTGTTTTCATTTTAAAAGGCCATTAATCCAATATGTGATTTATATGGCTTGATGTGTCACGTCGTTATAAAACTCAGTATTAGTGCAGCAACATTGTATTTACAAAGTGATTGGGGCATGGGGCAAGATCATGACAATGCAACAAAATTTTCTGCATTTACTTTTTTATAGTGAAGCATCAATTTACTCTAAAATAGAAAAAGAAACAGGAACTTCAACAAGAGGCTTGCAAAGCTATAGATAGCTTGAGATTTTATGGAAGTATGCTTAAGTGCTATGATGTGAGCCAATCATTTTTCATGACTTTTTGATAGTGTTTCAGACCTGGCCCTGTTTTTACACAAAGAGTTATGATTAATCCAATCAATCTCAAGTACCGGGTATATGGAAATCCATTAATGTCATAATTTTTCTTTAGGAAGTTCGCTCAATGTGCTTTGAAAACAAAGAGAAGCATACTGAATTGTCAAGAAAATAATGATTGTTTGAATATACCTTTAGATAGAAAATATTTTGAACAAACCTGTAATTTTAGGTGTTGACGTTGCTGGCTTTCCATAGTTGCAATTGATCGGATTAATTGCAACTCTTTGTAAGACGGGGCCCCGATTTAAGAATACAATCCATAGACTTTGAATTCAGATGCTTGTTGATTTCAAGAAAAGAAAGATTGGGTTTTAGCTTTAGCTGATGGGAAAGATTATGACTGAGAAACTTATGTTGCACCCAAAAACAAACTATGTATGCTTGTATTTGGTTTACTTAAAGTTAAATATTTATAAATAATATCCAACAGTAACAAATACTATGACCAACTTATTCAATTTAGGCAATATTGAATTCAACTCTTTTGTCAATTTAAGAATTTATATCATAATTTGGCTTGCTGTATTTCGCCCACTATGGATGCAAATTTCTTAATAAATCATTTCTTAATAAATCACGGAAGAGCCGTGGTGTAGTGGTTCTGACTCTCGCCTTGTAAACAGAGGGTCGTGTGTTCGAATCCCACCGCGGTCTAGCATCCTTTGGCAAGGCGTTAATCCACACTTTGCCACTCTCGACCCAGGAGCTAAATGGATACCCGGTAGGATGCGAAAGTTATTGTATGTTTGTTTTTGCCAGCGCCATAATGTGGCTGCGATGAATGCAAGGAATGCTCCCCAGGGAGTGGAAATTGTGCACTTTTCGTGCTTGATTGAAATTAATCCAATGACCGGGGTAATGATATGCTGTAACGCGCTTTGGGCCATTCTGGGAAAAGCGATTTATGAAAATTGGCTATTATTATTATTAAATCATTTAATGTAAACAATGGATACTGACTTGAATTTTCTGGCATCTTTGAGCCATACTAAATGATATGATTTAAACATTAAGGATGTGTATTCTGATTTTTTTTCCTCGTTTACAAGAACATTAGGAATGATTGCTAGAGGCCATGAGTAGTTCACAGTTTGATTTTATGGGGATATTAGTATCTCTATAAAATTGATATCAATATCACTTTTGTAAATAACGGGAGACGTTTGATTGAATGTTTTATAAAACAGTAATAAGCTACTGAAATCCTTAACTCTGATAGGCTGATAGTATATTTTTTTGTAGAAACTGCATTTATAATGAGACCCTGGTTTGCAGGTAGATTAGGATGCTGCTTGGTAAAGCAGGGAGGATGTGGGGGGGGGGGGGAACTTCTTCATATCTAGAATGCAAAAAAATTAATATGAAGGACAAATTTTCAATGTTCCAAATGTGCACGTTAGTGCTTAGAATTTCAGACCTGGGCCCCGTCTTACAAAGAGTTACGATTGATCCAATCAATCATAACTCTTTGGAAATCCATCAGTGTCATAATTTTTTTCTACAGCAAATATGCAAAATGTCCTTTGTAAACAAAGGAGAACACACCAAACTGTCAAGTAATCAATGAATCTATGGATACACATTCATATCTAGAAAAAAAAATGAGCAAACATCCATTTTATATGTTGACTTTGCTGGCTTTCCATAGTTGCAATTGATCGGATCAATTGCAAGTCTTTGTAAGACGGGCCCCTGGCCATGTTTTTATACGAAGAGTTACGATGGATCCGATCAATCTCAAGTATATGGAAATCCATCAATGTCATAATTTTACTTCAGGAAACTTGCTCTTTGAAAACAAAGAGAAGCATACTGAATTGTCAAGCAAACACTGAATGTTTGAGTATACATCATTTATAGAAAATACTTTGAACTAACATGTAATTTTAGATGTTGACATTGCTGGCTTTCCATAGTTGCAATTGATCGGATCAATCATAACTCTTTGTAAGACTGGCCCTGGTCCCCGTTACATAAAGCTTGCTGATTGATCATATGGCTGATTTCTATGATTGATTACATTGATTACTGTGTGTGATCAATCGTAAAAATCATCCTTTCAATCAAGCACCAAGGTTTATGTTTTGGGGCCTTGGTCTTATTTCAAGAAGCTGTTTACCATTTATCAAAAAATTAAGCACAACAAAAAGGTAATCACATTTGGTAGATTGTTCTTTCTCTGATTCCTTTTATGATCCAAGCTACATGTTGACTTATAGGCTTATATTCTGAAGTCAGGTTGGATTTAGGGCATTTTCATGCTTCCACTTTTCAGGCCAAAATCAGCGTTTTCATACGTGATTAGTCCAAAACACAGTTGCCTCCATACTTTCTTTCATTTTAAAACGACGTTTCAGAACACCCATCATAAACTTACCAAAAGGTACGTTTCAAAATGTCGTTTTGAAATGGCGTGCTCGATTTGACCTTGCTTTCCTGCTAAACAAAAATGATGTTGTTAAGCCAGCTGCAAATAGTGATTTTGCCTCTGAAAAACAAAGTATAAACAGCACTCCTAGAACCACGTTTTTGATCGGTGATCTGAAAAGACGTTTGAAAATGCTGATTCTGTCTCCGTAATGGAAGCATAAACACACCCCTTAAACTCTTGTCTAAAGTTAAACTATGGTCTAAGTTGAACTGGACTTTAGAATACAAGCCATAGACTTTGAATTCAGATGCTTGTTAATTTCAAGAAAAGAAAGATGGGGGTTTTAACTTTAGCTGATGGGAAAGAGAATGACTGAGAAACTTGTTGCACCCAAGAATAAGTTTTTCAGCTGTTCAGAACATTAGTGATGGTGATTCACTTAATTCTATTGAGTCATGTATCATGTATACCGGTAAGCAAAATTAAAGGTGCAGCATTCCTCTAAAAATAATGTATTAGTAGTATACAAATTACTTGTGTATGGAATGCTAAACTCTTGGCTTAGTAATGTAGTTGGCTTCCCTTTTTTTATAAATAAAGCAATTAATATTTGTGGCAAATACTAAAACTGCATTACGGTTGATGATAAAAGTGCATGTTACTCATCATGTTTGAACATAAGCTGTAAAATAGTGATTGAGATGCCCGTATTGCTTGTCATGTTGGTTTCAGCTGTTGTAAAGTCTTGCTTAAATTCAAGTGTTTTAAGTTTTGGTAGGTCACCCCAAAGTCAATGTCACTACTCCAATTCATTAATTGATTATATGATTATCTGTGCGCTCTAGAATTATTATGATGTGAAAAATACAAAATGACGATGTGCTTTATTTAATGAATTTACAGATTTGGGGTCGGGGTCCAGTGGTTAGAGCATTGGACTCATAATCGCAAGGTTGTGAGTTCGAATCCCAACTCTGCCATTGTCTCCACTTTGATAAAAAGGCCCAAGAGTGATATCTGTTGTCTATTACGTCAGCCACTATGACTGATTAACCTAGACGTAAAATGTTTCCAAGGTAATTGGTTATATACCAGCTTGGCGTTTACCAGCAAAAAATGCTGTCCTGCCGAGTTCCTACTGGAGTTACCACAAACAGAAACAGATAACACAGAATATTTTTTATCAAAATAGAATATCTGCAAATTTCTTTGCTGAAGGAAATGACGTCATGGCTTGGATTCAAATTCCTGACCTTCTGTTTCAAAGGTGAGAGTCAGAACCACAGAAAAAGATGCTCTACTTTGTAAATTGAACTAATTTTGATGTCCACAGTACAGAGAAAACTCTGTAGTCTTTTTTTAGGCTTTATGGTTAAGGACTCGGGGAAAATGAAAACTTTAACTCTGCGAAATCAACCATTATTGAATGTTTTGTACAAAGTAATTTAAGGATTACATGAAATACATGAATGGTTACCATTTCCATATTGATATGACTAATTTGTATTCTTCCTAGAACATAGCAATCAGTGTGGGGTGTGGCAAGAAACTTGTGATCAATCGCAAGTCAATTTTTGGTCTCTAAATCAATCGTACGTCTTGCAGTTAAGTGCAAATTAGTGATTGATTGCTAATCTGCTCCTTGAAACAAGAAGTTTAATCTGAGTTGCTACAGCTAAACATTGATCTATCAGTTGTAAAATTGCAACAGAATATTTGAAATTGATCGCAAATGTTTTCTTGCAACACCCCCTATGACTGAATGATTAATGACTTGCTATTTGATTACCGGCAATCGATTGCTGCCAAGTTCACCATTCCATACACTTTTTGCATTCTAGATGGCTTGATGCCTTCTTTATTTTCGCCTTTGGCGATCTTGCAATCTTAGACGTCAATGCGTAGTAAAATCTAACATTACAATGCAGGTAGACTCGGTTGAACTTGTACAATCGATTATAGGTCGTTTCATTATTTTGCCTCTAATAATGGATACTAAATATAAGTGACGACATTTTCTAATGAGTTGTGTTATATTAATCAATCCGCTTTATTATATAATCATGTTAATGCAGAATGGATTGTTCTAAAAATATATATCTTACCAAGCTACCATCATGAAGCACCATCAGACAAGTTTAATCGAGACTGACCAAAATTTCAGCATTTAGTGTATTGATTATATTGCTCATCATTTCCGTTGAAATCATACCTCAATAAATTTATATCTGTAAAGGAAATTGGTCTTACCATGTAGGCGATTCGACTTATTTTCAATCAATTCTATTCTAAATTTATATCAATATAGAATATGTGTAAAGTGAAAAGTATCAACTTACCTGTTGTGATGTTGCCATGTGTGCTTTTCGTATGATGGTGAATTTCTCAATCTTTTTTACGAAATGGTCTATATGTTTTCATACACCAAAAGAAAAAAAAAATATCCAGGATGTGTGCCTGTACATGTTTTGGATTGTTTTGGTTTTAGCCTGTTTGCCGAAGTAAGTTTAATACTTCCAATCGATTACTAGCACTTATAAATTTACCAACGAAATTTACATCAATATAGTGATAAAAAAGTACCAAGTTATTTTTGTAATGTTGCCATGTATGGGTTTCGACTTATGGTGAATTTCTCAACCATTTTGTATTGAATGGACAACATTTTTTCATTCATTAAAGTACATAATGATTCAAAATATGTAATGGCTGAAGAAATACTTACAATCGATTGCTGGAATTCACTCTTGAGAAAATAACTTTCATGATTAATGGCTTACTATTTGATTTCCAGCAATCGATTGCTGCCAAGTTCACCATTACGTACACTCTTTGCATTCTGGACGGCTTGATGCCTGATTTATTTTTTGCCTTTTGTGATATTGCAATCTTTTAAATTAATACATAACAAAATTTAACATTACAACACAGGTAAAGTCAGTCGAACTTGTGCAACCGATTACAGGTAGTTACATGTACTTTGCTTTGTTTATAATAATGGATACTAAATTTAAGAAAAAAAAAAAATCAATGTTAAAGTGTCAGTGACCTTACTCATTATGATATTTTTGTGTACGTAATCGTTGAATGATCTATGTAGCTATACTTGTTAGGTACTGTATATAGCTAATTATTGTAATGTTGTAGGAAAAAAACAATTTGTCTAATTTATTTTCAATATACGAAAGAACCTTTAAATACTTTTTGCTGTCAATATTCTTGCATGTACATGCTCAGTGGTATTTATTTTAAATCACTTTAGTATATAACTGTCTCTGTATCCATTTTTCTCAAAGGCATTGTACTAGCCTTGCCTCGCACCACATGTTTGCTTAATTTCGTTAATTGTAATCCAACAAGAAATACTCTTTAATACCTGTACTGAATTTAATCGATCTGTTACCCGCAATTTTACACTGCATGTATTCCGATTTTTACTATTCTTTTTAATTTATGTTTGGTTCTTTGACTAAGGTTTATCGATAGATTTTTATAGAATTATTTAGACAGGTTTCATTTCTTTATTCACTTTTGTGATTACAACAATTCTGGTTCTACTTTCTGTTAACGTTAAGGTGGCCAGATGCTCGCAGGTTAGGACTTCATTGACCTCCCGTATGATTTGCTATCATTGTCATCATCATCATTACCACCACCACCATCATCATCATCATCATCACCACCACCATCATCATCATCATCACCACCATCATCATCATCATCATCCTCATCACCACCACCATCATCATCATCATCATACTGTTCCGGCACAGAAAATTTACATACAAATCAGTTATCATATCTTCGATCTTAAAATCTTGGTAATATCGTTTTTTCTTCACGAGTAATGACATAGACATTTTTTCTATTTTCAATACAAACAATGCATCATGTAATAAATATTACTCAACTGAAGATTTTACTTCTAAATTTAGAGACACAGAACACAAATTCAGTTTGCTTCACGTTAATGCCAGAAGTTTGAACAAAAACTTTGAATCATTGGAATCATTACTCTTTACTCTAAATAATTTCAAATTCTCCATTATCGGTGTCACGGAAACATGGCTTCATAATAATTCACCTAACATATTCAACTTGCAAAACTATAATCTTATAAGGCGAGATCGTGAAGATCAAAGAGGAGGTGGTGTAGCATTTTACATCAATGAACATTTGCAGTTTAAAATAAGAAAAGAAATATCATTAAAACAAAGTGAAACTCTATTCTTAGAAATCATGAAGCCGAAAGGCAAAAATATAATTATTGGATTAGTTTACAGACCCCCTCATGGCAATGCAAATTTATTTTGCGAAGAGCTTGAAATATGCCTTCATACCATAACAAAAGAAGATAAACAAATATATCTAATGGGTGATTTTAACATTGACCTGTTATCCCAAAATAATGACAACGATTTATTCCTACATACTATGCATTCATTTGGTTATTATCCCCACATAGATCAACCGACCAGAATTGATAGCCATTCATCAACACTTATCGACAACATATTTTCAAACATACTAAACAGAGATACTTCCAGCGGACTAATAATATCTGATATAGCTGATCATTTACCGGTTTTCTTATTATGTGATAATGATATTTCAAAAGAAAATTCACCTAAATCTACAATGTATAGTAAAGAATCCCCAATAAATATTGAATCGTTTAAAAGTGATCTTGCGATTGAGGAATGGTTAGATGTATTTAATGAGTCAAATTCAGATATTGCTTACACAAATTTTAACCAAAAATTGCAGAAATATTACGATAAAAATTTTCCTCCATCACCTATCAAAAAAAGAAAAGCAAAAATGCCATGGATTCCCTTATAAAAAAAATTGAATGGTATACCATTGACTACCATTTATCATACACCATTGATATACCATTGGAATACCATTCGCACAGCACCCACCATACACCAATGGTATACCATTCAAGCCTCAATGGTATACCATTCAAACTAATTTAAATAATTGGGACGTTACTATTACCATATTCATGAGCACCATTTACCATTCATATACCATTGATCAAACACCATTCACCATTGATCTACCATATGGCCACTATAGACAGGTTTACCATTGACCACCATTCACCATTCAGCCACCATTCACTGGCCTACCATTTACCATTCAGCCACCATTCACTGGACACCATTGGCCTACCAATTGCCTTTCACCATACACCATTCGCCTACCATTGACCATACACCATACACCATTCATGTACCATCCACCATCCGCGCACCATTCATCGTACACCATTCGCGTACTATTCACTGTACACCATTCACCGTAAACCATTCGCGTACCATTCAACGTACACCATTCGTGTACCATTCGACACTCACCATTCAACCACCATACACCGTTCACCATTGATTGACCATTCACTTTACACCATTCTACCATACACCATTGACCTACCATTTACAGTACACCACTGGCCTACCATACACCATTGAACTACTATTCACCGTACACCGTAGGCTTACCATACACCATACACCATTGGCTTACCATACACTGTACACCATTGACCTACCATTTACCATACAATACTGTCATACCATACACTCTATACTATTAGTCAACCATTCAAATAACACCATTGGTCATACACTATAGACCACAAGCGTACATTCAATGGTAGACTAATGGTAGACAGAACAAAGATGTGCAATGTATAGTAAGCCAATAAAGTACAGTGAATGGTAGACCAATGGTGTACAGCATATCTCTGGGGTTAATGGTAGGCTTGATAATGGAATAAGTATACACAAGAAAAATAAATGAAAGCAGTTATTTCAAGAACGTCATTAAATTGTTTTTACTATAAGAAGTTTAAGTACAGCATAAATGGCACAGAGTATTCACAAGTATAGACTTTATAATTAAAGCACATAAGTTATTAATATATATGACTTAGTCTTAGCTACTCGTTGATATCTCTGTCAATCTTGTTATGAAAAAAATAAACATGTATCAAGACAGATCGAGTTTGATTGAAAAACACAACAAATGAAGACTAACATTTCCAAGAATAAACCTGTTCTCTCTTATTGCTTTTTACATGGATTGAGTACTTGGCAAAACCACTGTTCTGCGTACAAACCTGATACTTGATGTTAAATCTGTGTGTAATTGCTTTCAACAATATTAATAAACATTTTTTTACTGATAAGTTCAAGTACAAAAGAGTATTGACAGGTATGGCAAAAAAGCACCATATTATGAATACATGTGACTGCGCGACACGACAAGAGATCAATGATTACACTCCACATAGGTATTATGTTAATCTTCCTATAAACAAATTTACATGCAAGACAGAATTTGGACAACAAACTAATGAACACCAAATTTTGAAGCTTAAACTCAAAATGTGCGATAGCCTTCACATGGCCAAATGAATAAAGGGTACCACACCTAGAAGAAATGAAATATCCCCAAAAGGGGGGAAAATAGTACCCCCGTCCCCCAAATTGTTCCCTTTTTTCTTTTCACCTAAAAAGATATATCAATGGCGTGTTTCTACAAAGAATTGTTAAAAAGTATTACCCGCCTAAGTATCCAGAATCCTGGATAAGTTTCCTGTAGAAACAAACGCGATGCAGTTAATTGATAAATTGCATCGCGCAAAATACGGTTTCTCATAACCATCTTTGAGAGGTGGTTATTGCCATGTAAATCCGTTTAACTTTTCTGTAAACATGGGGCAAAATAGCATTCATGTCTGGCTTAAGTGCTTGAACCCAGAAGTGCGATCTCACAGTATACATATATTCTGGCCTGTTTAATCTCGCCAGCTGATCGCGAAACATGTATACCTGCTACAATGAGTGAGATCTACCATGAATTTTGAAAATTTTCCTGACGAGATGCAATTTTTGACATACCAAAATGCAATGTTGATGTTATAGGTTGAATTTTCCGATTTCTGCCGTATTTGCGAAGCGAAATGCAAGTTAATCAGATTATTTGGTCTGTAGAAACAGCCTGGTTTAAGAGCGATAAGGTTATTCGAGTCTGGAAAAGATAAACTGTTTTTAATGATTTACTGTAGAAACATGCCAAAAGTTTATCATAAATACAATAAAGATACATTAAGAAATAAATAATATATCACACATAGAAAGAAAATATAATGAAAATAGGGAAAGAAAATTATTCAATTTGGAACACTAAAAAACATAAAAAAATAGAGACCTCTTTTTGCAAAATATATAGAAAATAATATATACAAGATACCCACTTATTTCTTTTCTGTCTATTTTTGCTGTGCTGAATCAGATGAATAACTCAAGTATGTGTGAGAAATAATATGATTATTGTCTTACACAGAATCAGTAGTCAATTGTAATTTTTTACAACCTAGCTTGGACAAAATTTGAATTCATATAATACAAAAAATATATAAATTGTGATTTTGTATATTCATGAGGACTTGAAGAGAACAGTTTTACAAAAAAATAACAACTTTAATTCGTCATAACTTCGTTAATCCTCAACAAATTTTGATGAAATTTTAAGTGCTTTTTGTTTGTCTGATGTACACTTTGAATTGTATCACATAACTTTCAGTCTCGAGTACCTCTAGCCCTTCAATCGAATGGGTTGGACGACTGGTTACATTTTACACATAAAATAGTTATAAGGAGAATGAAGGGGACCATAGAAAGAAAGCATGAGAAAAGGGGAGATTTTGGTAGGGAGAGAATGAATCAGAAAAGCATCATGCTGAAAATTTCATTAACATCTAATAATAACAAAGTTATTGAATTTGAAATTTTAACAATATTTTGGTAAAAAAAATAACCTAATGTACACATGATCGTCAGGAATATTTGCTAGGCTTATTGTATAAAATGAAATCATAATTATTTAATATTTTCATACATGTGTGTATGATATGTCCCAAGTATCATCATTATTTCCAGCAACGAATATCTTCACATTAAAGGTCAAGTCCACCACAGAAAAGGTTGTTTTGAATCAACAGAGAAAAATCAGGCAAGCATCATGCAAAATATTTCATCAAAATCGGATGCAAAGTAAGAAAGTTATGACATTTTGAAATTTCGCTTATATTTCACAAAATAGTTATATGCACAATTTACCCACATGCATATGAGAGAATCGATGACGTCCCTAACTTTTTGGTTTGTTTTTCATTGTTTGAATTCTACAATATTTCAAATTTTACAGATTTGACAATAAGGACCAACTGGACTGAACCAAATAATGTTAAGCAATGGTAACTCCACATGTTCAGTGAGAAATAAAACTTTATTTCATAGGTCAATGGGGAGAAAATTATATTTCATATTCAAAAAAACAAAAGAAAAGTGAATGAGTGATATCATCAGTTCCCTCATTTGCATACCGACCAGGATATGCATATAACTATTAAGTGAAATTGAGTGAAACTTAAAAATGTCATACCTTTCTTATTTTTCATCCGATTTTTGTGTTTGATTTTTCTCTTTTTAATCAAATCAACATTTTGTTAGGGTGGACATGTCTTTGAAATAAATTTTCACTCCATTTTTTATAGTTCTCGGAGGACAAAGTGTAAATAAGCACGACTTCTTGTAATAAAATACAAAAGAACAAGTGGGGATATGACATCAGCTTGGGTACGTCATGGTCTAGTGGTTCTGACTCTCACCTTACAAACAGAGGGTCATGAATTTGAGTCCTAGCCATGGTGTGTTTTCCTTCAGCCCGAAATTTATCCACACTGTGCTGCACTAGACCCAGGTGAAGTGAATGGGTACCCGGCAGGATTAATTCCTTGAAGCTGTAATAAGAAATATTGGATGAAAACAATGCAAAGGACAGTATATTAGCTAAGGGTTCAAAACATCAATGCTTGTCGTGTGTGTAAGCTTTCTTTAGAAGTTCATATATTTTTTTAAATATCGAGCAATTTGCAGTATACACTACCATTCAATTGAATGGTGCCAATTAACAAATACCAACAAAACATTTTGTAAAATATGATAAATAAATTTATGTTTAACCATAGATGGGAAGAAAATAACCTATTATCTAATGGGAGGCCCCAATGATGACAAATACCACAACAAATGAATACCTGAGGACAAAGCGTCCACCCCTCCCCCTCAGCCAACATACTGATTTTTTTTTCAGCTATGCCACTGCAGGAATACAATCTGTTTTATCTCATGAAGCTTTGCAATATTTCCTACTGAAGAAAATTCTTACACACATACCTTTCATAACTCCATTTTTTTCTTGTACACGGCACGTTTTCTGTGTTCAACACCCGTCGTGTCATTCCCAGATAAGGCTGGACCATTAACCTTATCATCCAGTGTATCCGTCGTCCAAACTTTGAAAATGAAATAAAATCAATTTGAGTGTTGTAAAATCTGCATGTATGTGCAGATACAAACAAAAATAGAATACTAATATAGTAATAGAAAAAGAATGATCTTAGAACTTTAATTTTAGAGATATTTTTCATGGATCTCTGATTACCAGCCCAGAATTCAAGAAAACAATAAGGAAATGTGATATTGTTCAGCTTAGTTCAGACAAGGCTGTATTATAACTGTGCATGATTTATACTAGTAATAGCTATGTCATCTGAAATCAAATTTCCAGAGCAGCAATTTTCAAAAGGAGGGTAATCGATGACATAAATTCCATTTCCCTGGTATTGACAATCGCAGAAGCGGATCCAAGTGGGCACATTTGACCTGGGGTCCGTTGTATATTTAGAGTTGCAATAAATCGCAACTCTAAATATCATGCGCAACTTGATTTTCAACCAATCAACAGCGCGCATTTGGGACTTGCGATTGATTTTTTTACCTGCGTTTAAACGCAACTCTTTCTGCAATGGACCCCTGTGCCCCCACCTTGAGAGCAAGATAAGAATGTGGCTTTCTTACACAAGTGTTCCCCCCCCCCTTCGAAAGTTACAGCAAATATTTATATTGAAAATATTGTCTCATACAAGAGGATCTCTTTTTTGGTTTGCTTGTTATTCAAAGTTTCCTTGGGAATATCTGCCCCACTACCCCCTTTGAGAAATCATGGATCCGTTCATGGACAATCATATGTCAGTGGATGAATTCCAGACATTGTTTTAGGCAAGTTTTGATCAGTAAATAAATAAAAACAGATAAAATGTGATCACAGGACAAACTTAAAAAAAAGGATAAAATTTACTTTAAAAATTGATATGCCTAGCCCCATGAAAAAATCTAATAATACCCTCCCGCATTAATGCTTCACAAGTTTCACACCAGCCAACTTCGAGCAAAACTCCCCACCAGAAATTGTCTACACACATTTTGAGGTCAATACACAATATGCCCACCACTTTTCAAAATATTGCGGATTGCTTGGATTTGCCGTCATGTTGATATGGACCGAAGTTATGCGACCAAAAGATTCGCATGTGGCATGTTGGCTGTTTGTTCGCCACATGTAAGCATGATTTGTTCGCTAACTTCAGTCCCAATAAACATTACAGCGAATCCAAGCAATCCGCGAAGTGATGTCTACGGATTAGATCAACTCATCGAGATCGAAGACTAAATACAGCCGTTCCAGATATTTTGAAAAGCGGTGGTATTAACATCGAAATGTGACTGAGAGACCTGTCATGACATTTGGGAACAAATTTTGGTGACGAGGTATGCTGGTAATCAGCCGGTGCAAAACTGCATTAGCGCCATTTTTCTCTGCATAATTATTGCAGCCTCTGTAGAAAAATTGAATAGGAATCATTTGTCACTCTGTCCAGTCACAGTTCCACACACAAAGTGCACATTTCACCATACGTGCCATGAGTGGTAGAGTGTAACTTTATACTAATTATAGGGGCTGCGTAGCCTTTATCATTTTTTAAACTTTTTTAAGTTTAGGACCCCTTCCATGTTTCACCTCCATTTTATCTCATTTACCAACATCCATCAACAACAACAAATTTATAGGCCTAATTCCAAAACATTATTTGTCGCGGCAAGTTTTCAATTTCAGTGAATTAACGTTGTGCAGTATAGGCCCTACGTGTTTCACAATTAACGTTTTGACAGTCTTGACATTAGATTAACAAATCATTCATTCATGAATTCAACGTATTCAGAGACGGTTATTGTAAGACATTGACAATAAACATCTGACAATAAACATCAGGCAATATAAGCGAATTACTAATCTATTCAATGCTCCCCGAGCTAAACTCAGCCAACACAAAGCATAAGCACTCCCTATCGTCATAGCCACGTCCCGGCCGCGTAGAGCAGCGGCCAGCGCCAACGGGGCAATGGCGGTGGCAGTGTCGTGGTCGTGGCAGTACACCGACATCTAACATTTTGAGACAATTTGAGAAATAAATCAAAGAAAATTGTTATAGAACTTACTGTTTAGACTTCTACAAATGACTTTGAAGTCGCTGTCCGAATCTGACCCATGTTCCTTTAGTTTTTGATGAATTATCGACGGACTTATCAACAGCAAAACGGCGGTCCCGGTAGATGGAGTTTTCTTTTTCAAACATTGTAATTGGCGGTAGACGCACGTGCGCGCGCGCGTGCAATAGAGCTAGCTAGCAAGCAGCCAATTAAGCGGCCCGGCCCTGCTTGCCAACGCATATGGGGGGGGGGGGGGGAGGGGGGATTAAAACCAAATCAGGGGTGTCTTCTTTTTCCTCTCGATTGCTTCTGGGTTGGAAACCATGATGGCGTGAGTGCCACTGTTTTCCTTGGATCTTGGAATCTATGAAAAAAGTTTTCGATCCCTTCACTTTTTTTTCCTGTTCTCTCTCTTATTTTCTTTTTTATTTTCGTTGTCTTTTTTTTCTGTTAATCTTTCTTTTCTTCTTTGCCTTTTTTCTTTTCTTGTTTTTTCCCCTTTATATATATATTTTTTACTCACTCCTCTTCCCTTTTAATTTGCTTTTGTAATGATTGAAATTGAGATTTCATTCAGTAGATTTCTTTTCTGTTACATTGTACTATACCCTGTATGGCGGCAGGGAATTTTGATAGGGGTGAGGGAGCAAGACCATGTGGATAAATCATTTCAATCAAGTAATGCCGGCCTATAGAATAGCTCTCCTCTTTATAAACGCCGTCCACAAGTGGGAAAGAATATTTAGGGTCTAAAAATAGAATTTTGAAAATATCATTTGTAAAAAAAGGGTGAAATAATTCATGATTGGAAGCAGCTATAATAGCGTACAAATGGGTTCAGATGGGGCTTTTGACGTTGCAGACAGACCAAATCAGGGTTTGCGGATGGGAATTTGATAGAGGTTGGGGGACCAAGACAACCAACAGTGAATTCATTTTGAGCAAAATATGGGGCATTGCAAGAAACTTGCAATCGAACGCAAATCAATTTCAGACTCCAAAATCATGAGAGTCATACTTTTCATTGCAAACTTGCAACTGATCCATAAAAAAAATCCAAATTGATATGTTCTAGATAAACTTAATGTATCATCACCTGTAAATTTGCATCTGATCAAATTTTGGGATTGATTGCAAATATCTTCTTGAAACACTCAATATATAGTTCTTTTTACAAAAAGCGGCCATAAACAAGCAAAATGATTATAAAAATAGAATAAAACTTATTAATTAAAAATTAAAACCCTTTTTATCAAAAAAGATTTCATTGACCGATTGATTTTATTTTTGCACCCATTGCATCAGATTTAAATTTAGACGGTAATATGTACAATTGTAAAATATAACAAATTTATAATATTGTATCATAACCACTGGATCAATAATATTTAAACACATATAGACCTTTTACTTAATAAGGACAAAGACAATTTAAAAGAATGAAAGAGACCATGTTTACAATCATGAGCGATTACACTTGATTTGGGGAAGCTGCTCGCATAAAAGTCACAGGTCAAATATTTAATTAACTCTAAATACCTTTTAATCTTTGATATATTTTCTTTAAATCTTCGGAATTATGTTAATGGGTAATGCAATTGGGCATATCATTCACCATTAACACAAATGGCATTCATTAGGCAAACACCACTAAGCCACTATAGCTTTACAATTATCCAACATGATTATATATACCACTAGGCACATACTACTAAGACACCATATTGATACCAATCATACCATTATAGAGGCACATACTACTGAGACACCATTGAATACCACTGAGACACCATTGTATACCACTGAGACACCATTGGGTATATAATGGTATACCATGCAGTCATACCATTAGAGGCACATACTACTCAGACACCATTTGACACCACTGAGACACCATTGGGTATAAGGTATACAATTCATCATACCAGTCATACCATCATAGAGACACATACTACTGAGACACCATTGAATACCACTGAGACACCATTGTATACCACTAAGACACCATTGGTGCATGGTATACCATTCATTATACCAGTCATACCATTAGAGGCATACTGAGACACTATTGAATACCACTGAGATACCATTGTATACCACTGAGACACCATTGGATGTATGGTATACTATTCATCATACCAATCATACCATTACAAGCACATACCACTGAGACACCATTGAATACCACTGAGACACCATTGTATACCACAGAGACACCATTGGGTATATTATGGTATACCATGCAGTCATACCATTAGAGACACATACTACTGAGACACCATTGAATACCATTCATTATACCAGTCATACCATTAGAGGCATATACTACTGAGACACTATTGAATACCAGTGAGACACCATTGTATACCACTGAGACACCATTGGTGTATGGTATACCATTGATCATACCAATCATACTATTACAGGCACATACTACTGAGACACCATTGAATACCACTGAGACACCATTGTATACCACTGAGACACCATTGGATGTATGGTATACTATTCATCATACCAATCATACCATTACAAGCACATACCACTGAGACACCATTGAATACCACTGAGACACCACTGGGTAAATGGTATACCATTCATCATACCAATCATATCATTAGTCACATACCACTGAAACACCATTCGGTATATGGTATACCATTTACCATTAAATAAACTACCAATTACCATTAAGAACTTACCATTGAAACACCACTTAAATACCATTCGCGTACCATTTACCATTCAGATCACCATTCAACTACCATTCGGCACCATTCAAATACCATTGGCGATTTTTATAAGGGTTACTAAAGCTATTCTACGATCCATACATACCAGAAATAAACTATACAAGACATTTTTAAAGAACCCTTCTATTCAAAACAAAAATAAATATAAAACTTATAGAAATAGACTAACCAATATAATTCGGGCTTCTCGCAAATTGTTTTATTCCGAGAAACTTAACAAAGTTAAATCAAACATGAAAGCCACATGGGAGATCATCAATGATTTGATTGGCAAGAAACCCAAAGTATTACCTAAAGACAATTTCACAGTTCATGCTGCTGCAATAAATTCAGATGATGTAGCTGATACCTTTAATTCCTTTTTCGTTAACATAGGACCCTCTTTGGCAAACAACCTTGCCAGACCAAACCAAAGTTTTGCAAAATTTCTTCCCACACCCATCAATTCTTCCCTATTCTTTAACCCCACAAATGTTCAGGAAATAATTGAAATAACAAAAAATCTCAAATCCAGCAAATCAAAGGGATATGATAGAATTAGTACTTTCCTCCTTAAGCAGATCATACATTATATTGTCACTCCATTGTGTCATATTTTTAATCTGTCGATCAGCACCGGTAAATGTCCAGATCCCCTTAAAATTGCAAAGGTAAATCCTGTTTTAAAAAAAGACAATCCACATGAAATAACAAATTATAGGCCTATTTCTATTCTCCCCAGCATATCCAAAATATTAGAGAAGATTATTTACAAAAGACTTTATAAGTTCCTAGATACTTTTCAGTTTCTAAATTCAAACCAATATGGATTCAGGAAAGGGCATTCAACTGATCAGGCTTTAATACAAATATACGATAAAATTACAAATGCAATGACAAATAAAGAACACATAATAGGAGTATTCATGGACCTAAGCAAAGCATTCGACACTCTTGACCACCAGATTTTACTTAAAAAACTTGAAAATTATGGAATTCGGGGAATCACACTATCATGGTTTGAGAGTTATTTGACTGATAGAAAACAATATGTCACTCACAATAATATTTCTTCTAATTTTCAGACAATAAAATGCGGAGTTCCACAAGGATCGATCCTTGGCCCCCTACTTTTCCTTATATATATTAATGATTTGACTACTGTAACGCCTTTATTATCATTTGTATTATTTGCCGATGACACAAACATTTTTTGTTCACACACTAGCTTAGAAACTTTAGTAGATACATTTAATCGTGAATTACCTAAACTATCTTTATGGTTTAAATGTAATAGGCTATCACTTAATATAGACAAAACAAACTTTATGTATTTTAAGCATACAAGTTCACATATTACTGAGTTTCCATACGACATAAGCATAGATAATATTCCACTCAAAAGGAAAAAAGAAACAAAGTTTTTAGGTGTCACAATAGATGAAAATTTAAATTGGAATGAACATATACGTTGTATAACTACTAACATCTCCAGAAACGTAGGTGTACTTTACAAAATGAAAAACATAATTCCTCATACTACACTCGTTTTACTCTACAATTCATTGATATTGCCGTATATATCGTACTGCAATATAGTTTGGGCAACGTGTGCAAAAACTAAAATTAATACAATATATTTATTACAGAAAAAAGCAATTCGAATTTGTACTAATTCGCAATATTTATCACACACAAATCCATTATTCCATAAACTAAAGACTCTAACTATTTTTGACATAAATTCATTTCAAAGCTTACTGCTTATGTTCAAATACGTAAATAACATGCTCCCACCTTCATTTCACAATTTTTATACTATGAACACATCTATCCATTCATACCCTACGCGGAACTCTTCTAATTTCCATTTAATCAACCCCAAATTGCTTATTGCGCAGAGATCCATAAGACACCATGGTCCTGATTTGTGGAACTCTCTACCAGAATCTATAAAAAGATCCACGTCCCTTTACTCATTTAAAGCAAACGTTAAATCCATGTTGATATCAGAATATTTGAAGTAAAATTTCTGTGTCGTGTCATTAAAGCATCATCACCATCATCATCCTCTCCATCACCTTCATCTTCACCATTTCACCGTCATCTTCATCCTTATCATCTCCATCTTCAATGCTCAAATTAGATTACTGCTGTTTTTCATAAAATGTACTGTGTATCGATTCTGCTGTATTAATGTATTATATTAATCAATGAGTTTTAACCTGGGGTTGTCATTTTTTCAAGCAATCTGCTTATGATGACAATCCTTCTCCTGCAAATTGTAAATGTTAACTAATTTGGTATGAGATCAATTTTGTTTGTAATGATAATTTTAGTACATTTAGTTATGATTCATGCCAAAAAAATTATCAATATACTATGTTTGTTATGTTATGGAAAATGTATTCTATACGAATGATGTAATTGCAGAAGTAAACAATCAAATCAAATGGGAGAGAGAGGGGGAGTGGAGACTAGAGGGAAGAGAGAGAGAGAGATAGATAGGATAGTGAGAGGAAGAAGAGGGAGGACAAAGATAAGAGGAGTGATAGAAAGAGAAAGGAGAAACGGTGAAAGAAAAGAGGGGAATAAACAGAACAAAAGGGATTACAAGAGAAAGGGGAGAGAGGAGTGAGGTTCTCAATTGTACAAAATTAATTGTAATAATATTTTTTGTTTCACAATCCTAGCAATCATTTCAAGTGCTTATTGAGACGTCAGTCTTGGCATTGCTCATTACTGTAGTGGTAATCCCGAGGAAATTCAGTAGCATTACTTAGTGTTCTCTCTTCTTGCTTTTCTATTAACGTTAATGGAAACCTCAATTGTAACATTTTTGTAGGATCTCACTGCTATTTGACTGAGTAATCCTTGCTGAAATTCTTTTCTTGGTATTCATTCAGTAAAAAAAATTTTTGTAATTCATTCTCAGTTGAGGCACATGCTACCTCAGAAAAGACTCTGGACTTACCCCCATCCTACAGATACCTTTAATATAGGACCATGCATCTTTGAACATAATTATTCTAATGAAAAAATTGTGCACTATTATAGCAGGTGGTTTACTTTAACTAAATTTACATAATAGGTGTTGGCCAACTAACGATTCAATTATGTATTTGCTTTATAGAAAGGGTTCCCAACTTTTCAAGAAAACAAAATTCCCTGATGAAATTTAAAAATTCTGATAACTATTTAAATCCATTCCCAGTTTCGCATGTTTTCTAAATTGTGAATTACATGTATTTTCAGTATAAAACGAATATATAAAACTAATTAGTACCACCATAACAAGTCATTTAATAGATGTTGTTTTGATATGCAACAAAATATAGTCTAACTTGAGGCATTTTCCCCTGATTTGAGGGAATTTTAACATCAAATTTCCTGATCTTTCTGACTGGAAAAATGAAGATAATTTTCCCTGATGGGCTGGGTACCCTGATAGATGTTACTTTGAAAAAAGGGTACTTTTACATTTGAGGGTACATTTGAGTTCAATTTTCTCTAGACCTATATGATCAAAGCAGGAGGTTCTTGAAAAGGAATGGTATGAGTATGACACAGGCCACAGGAAACAATTTTTTCTTTTCATTTGTATTATGTTTAGAAAATAAGTTATCAGTAAAGTATGGTAATAGAAACACCATTAAGGTTACATTTAAATGTTGTGAGGGCTACTCCAGGCTGAAAACAATTACATCTAAATAAATAGAATGAAATTCACCAAGCAAAATGCTGAAAATGTCATCAAAATCTGATAATAAAGTTATCGAGTTTCAAAGTTTAGCAACTTTGTGAAAACAGTTCAATGCACACCATCATGAATATTAAATAGGCTAATGACATCACATCCCAACTTTCCTTTTTTACATGAAATCATATATATTTCATACATGTGTGCAGGATATATCTCTTTTGTAACAAAGTAAGTTGCAGCAATGAATATTTAATTCTTGGATGACAAAATTTGAATAAACAGTTTTCATGTAATAAAATCAAAAGAACAAGTGGGATATGACATCAGTTTGCTCATTGAACATTCACGAAGACATGCCGATAGAACCGTTTCACCGGAATAATGCAAAACTTTAATATACAATAGCTTTGTAATTCCTTTTCTGATTTCAATGAAATTTTTATTGTTTTGTTTACAGTCTGATCTTTCTTTATCTGTTCAAATCGTATTAATTTCAGCCAGAAGTATCCCATTACTAACATGCACTTTTCAGAAATTTGATTTCAATTGTCACTTATTTCATATCATTCTCTGAGCTAAAAATGAGAGTTGGGTTTTCTTTCCTGATAAACCAGTACACAAGTATAGTGTACTTGTCAAAGAAACAAATAAAAACTTAATATTTCTTGAAAAATTAGAACATCTTTTAATTAAAGCAAAATAATTAGTACACAAACATGATATCAGTCATACTCATACATGTATAATCATATAAATGATTCAAAATTTACATATTATTATCAACACTTGAATTTAGAAAAAAAATAATCCAATGTAAAATTTCACCTCTTTCTTTCTGAACTTCATACATTTTGATTAAATATATATTAAAGATAATGTTAAAATGTATCATCATCATCAGTATAACCTACAAACTATTACAGGTTTGGTAATTGTGTTTGAGTCCCCAGTTTTCTACATTTGGGAAAGAAATAAAAATCAACACTGTCAAAATTATGGAATACTCAATTTTGCAGGCCTAAACATTTTAAGTGCAAATTACAAAATCCATAAAACAAAACTGCACACATGAAAAATCTGCCCATAAATTATAATTGTTGTACTGGCATGTGTTTGCCAAGTTTATATCTGCATGCTTAGGATTCCTAAGAGTTTCATATGTTTTGGCGAGCCACTGAAGATCATGAAATATGATATTCATAACATCAAAGATCATGATAATAAAATATTAATGTAAAAGTAGGAACTTTACATCAATTGACCTATGATGGACATTCTTCACTTAATTAGGGGGAAGTTCACCGTGAAGAAAAGTTTGTTGAAAAATAGCAGGAAAATATTTAAAATATTGGTGAAGGTTTGAGGAAAATCCACTAAAGATTAAGAAAGTTACTAGAATCTTAAATTTTGGATTTATGATGTCATATACAAGCAGCTGCCTTATATGTAATGGAATTAATCCATAAATTTTAATTTGTTAATGGTTTGTGATGACTTGTATTTGTTCTTTGTAAGAACGGGTGTGAAATGATTTGTCTATTGATATACTGAATGTATTATTTATATAAACCATTTTCAATTTTCTGAGAAAATGACATTTCATTGATTTTTTACAATACGATATGAAGGAAAGCTGCCCTCATATGACATCACAAACCGAAATAATTAAAACACTAATCACTTCTATTCTGCAACAGATTTTCCTCACATGTCTGGCAATATTATTAGTTTTTTTTTACAATAAACTTTTTGTCTGTGTGAACTTCCCCTTTAATGAACATTAACATTTTCTTGGTATTTATCTTTTGTGATTGCTGTCACTGTCAATTAGGCGATGAGTTTAAAAGAAGCAGTCTATGATTAGACCTGTCTTTTGCACAAACTGTATGCACAGAAGATGATAAATCACTTAAATCCTAGAAAATCAACATGCAGTTCTGCTTTTCATTTTATAAATCTTAATTCCATGGGTTTTATTTGGGAAAATGTATGCAAATTTCTCAGTCAAGAATGAGGCTGCATTTCGATTGTAATATTCTGGCTCATCTTTCCTCCTAATAATTTGGAGATAACATGGCACATAGCTTGTGCACCTTTACAATAATCATAAATTTTACAACTTACACCTTACTACATTTGGTAATTTGTTTAAATATCCATAATCGGTTCTAAATTGCATCTTCTGTTCAATTAAACCTATTTTCAAGGTATACCTATCTTTAAAATCTAGGTTATATACATGATCTCTAAAATATATATATTTTTCAAATACTTATTGGTGATAGTTGGCAGTATATGAGACCCTGTGTTTCCGAACATTAAAAGTAAAGACATTAATTCATGAATTCCACCACAAGCAAACCATGGATTTTGTTCTTTCTCAGTTGCTGACATATGATTTAAATATACAATCAATACTGCATTGTCAGTTAACCTATAAGTAGAATGCCAAAGCAAAATAATTTTTTCATATCATACTGTGCAAAGTATGCCTCCCAAAGAGCTATGGTCATCACAACGTGAATGTCATGATTAATAATAATAGGCATTTATATAGCGCCATCTATCTAGAAATATTCTATTCCGAGGCGCGTTATTATTATTACCCCGGCTTTAGCTCGAGCTGCCTCTCAGCGCTCATGCATTCAAGGAATTAATCCTGCTGCGTACCCATTCACCTCACCTGGGTCGAGTGCAGCACAATGTGGATAAATTTCTTGCTGAAGGAAATTACGCCATGGCTGGGATTTGAACCCACGACCCTCTGTTTCAAAGTCAGAAGACTTATCCACTGGGCCACAACGCTCCACATGATTTTGTAATCATTAAGCATGTAAAAAAAGTTTTTCACAGCTGATGTATGTGCAAAGTGAAAACGGTAACAAAATTGCAAGAAATAATTACATATCCTTTCCGACAAGCTGATGAAGAGTCAAGAATTTAATGTTTATGTAATCTGGAATAAAACAAGAATATTTGAAAAATTCTTTGGGTTGAGAAAAACAGGACAAAATTTTAATTTCTTGTTTTGGGTACTCAGAGACCCTTGATACACATACGCCAGTTTTGAAGCTGGTTCTGACACCAGCTTTGGAGCCTCCTTCACACCTGCAACTTAAAGCAGCCATGTGATCATTATACCCCTTAAAACACATAGTCCAGTGTATGTAATTGTGTATCAACACTTAAGCATCATGTTGTCAATTTACATGACAAAAGCCACCTGACTTATCATGTAAAATTTCTATTGTTTTTGCACATTTCATTTATACCTATAATTATTGTTCACTATTTCCAGTTCAGTGGTCAAGCTGGCTTGAGTCCACTTGGGGGTGATACCAATTGCAGGCCTGACGCTGGCTTCAAACCACTTACAGGTGTAGATTTTTTTCTGAGCCAGCGTCAGTTCTGCTTTTGAAAAAAGGGTGTTGCACATTAGTCAAGCCAATTCTGACGCCAGACTCTGTCCATTTTCGACGTACGTGTAGAACCACCACAAGACTGAAGGATAATTACTTAGTACAAGTTCACTTTTAAAGTCATGTATTAGCATGATGTCCACCCTGTAAGGACCATGCTACTCGCATACTTAACTAAGGTAAATCTATGAAGGACAATGAGTTGTGTCAGTCTTTTATTCAAGCAAAACTTCATAAATTAGGATGATTAATGGGTCTCCTTCAAAAACAGTCAGATCTACTTGCTTTCATTAGTCCATACCTACTTCATTTGGATTTGCATTAAAGGTCTGATCTTCAGAGGCAGGTCCTGCTGCCTCTGCACCACCTACTGCTCCAGCTTCTGCTCCAGCTGGATTCTCTATGTGAGACTGTTCTTCTCCTCCACTTGTCTCTAGCTTTTCAGCTGGGTCTCCACCTGATGAAGCATTAGGGACGACTTGATGTGACAGTTGACCGTCCTCGCAGTCTTTGACCAGCCAGACCTCATTCCTACGATTAAGAAGCTTGAAAGGACTGTCATATCCAGCAAAGTAGTACACATCATCCTTAACCTGATGGCCATCTTCTTCTAGGATTGAAACAAACCTTTTCATCTCCTCCAGGTACTTATCGTCATCGGCAAACCCACTAAACTTCCTTTAATGAGAATATCAGAGAACAGTGTATTTGTGAGGTGTCATGTAACAACCAGGGGGCATTTCATGAAAGTTGTCAGCAGTGACGAGTTGTCTAATTTAATGAGCAAAATCCTTGATTTTGATTGGCTGAGAGGAACTAGCCTCTGACTTTCACTATAACTGTCAAGAAAGTCAATTCATCACTGCTGACAACTTTCACAGGAACAATCCTCTGGTTATTGGTGAGAGACAATAAATATATAAGAATTGACATAGATACAATGATTCCTCAATCTGCAAACCTGCAATCAAAATTAACCACATCCTGCCATTACCCACAAAGAACAAACAAAAAATGGTATTGTATTGCAATTCCCTTCATATTTGCATTTGACTACAACACAAATTTTGTTGTGTGAAACAGGGTTATTTTTTTTACAGGAATGAAAAGAACCTTGATACGCATATATTTTTTCAACTATAACTCCTAATAATTAACTTATTTCCTGATCCGACTAATCAACGATCCCGAAGCATTAGCTTAGGATCCCAACAAAATGTCAATTAAAACTCCAGACATGCATGAACAGTAAAAATGTTCCATCCACTGTTGTGGAAAGCATGTACACATGTGTAGCTTCATAGCTTTCAATTCAACTTTTCCCATTTTGCATGTCTAAAAAGAAACAATTTGTCCCAGAAACTACCCAGAACTACTGATGCAAAGCTCTTAAATGTGTTAATTCTTCATCCAATGACAGGAGGCAAAAGAGTTGGTTTGCATTAAATCCCTACTTTCAAGGTATACTTTCCAAAACCAATGTAATTCTATTCCTCCTCCAGTTTGATGGTATTCTTAAAACAATTAAATGAAAAAGTATGAAGTAAATATGCTTCTTAGCAAGAAAATTAAATCAAGTGAATAATGTATGATCAGAACAAACACTATCATCATTGTATGGGGGCCTTGAGCAATAACGGTTGAGTTTAAAAGAACTAAAAAAGGCAAGAGCAAGTCCCAAATTAATATGCAAATATGCAAAGTTGCATTTGATGTTTGGTGAATTTGATCGCTACTCTTTCTGTACTTCAGGAAATGAAATGAAATACAGTTACCAAAATAAAGCAAATCTTACTTGACAAAGACAGTCATTTGTGGTAGGTTGGTGATAGTTACATCAGGAGCTTTTGGTTTAGGTGTATTCTCTGTAAACTCTCTTGGAACAAAGAATGACATTGTGTATTTAGTCTCACACGCTGGTCCTTGTCCTGGAATATACTGTCTTGCTACCGGGGCTGTCATCTCTATCTTCTGACCTGTGAAACGATTGTCAAACCAAAACTGAATTCACTCAACATACGATGGACATACAATGGCACGTATTCTGAAGTCAAGTTTAAATTAGACCATGGTCTAACTCTGTGCTAAAATTATGGGAAGCCAAAAGTGTCATAATTTGTATTATAGTTGTATGTTTCTTATGTTTACTGTGCTCTTTCCTGATTCATCGATGGTGAATACAATCATCTATTTATACTTCCTAGACAATTATGAATGATTTGAGAGCCAAATGAGGTGAAATACACGTATGATATCTCTACTGTTAGTGATTTATGTCATGATTGGCTATTCATACATAAACCACAACTTTAAACATGAGTTTGAGTTAAACCCAACTTCAGAATATGGGCCAATGTAAAGGAAAGACGTTTAGCATTTGTAATGTTGATGGTGGACAGGCAGACTGGGGAAAATATCTCGAAGTCATTGAAATTTCAATTTATTTGATTCATGACTGATACCATTCCCATCTGGTTTCAACTCTTAAAAGACAAAGCTATTCTGACAAAGTAAACAAACTAAATGAATAAAGAGAAGAAAAAAATTGTATTTCACTTGCACATAAATTCACATTTTTTTATCAATTTGGGTATGACATGCAATTACAAAATGCTGCAATAATTTTGGAACAGCATACCCAGGGTTGCAAATTTGGTGTTTTAAGTTGAGAATAATGTTGCGCCAGCTTAGCACATTATAAATTGTGAAAATGTTGAGAGGGTTGAATGGGCCCCATCCCTTTCATATAAAGGTTCAAATAAAAAAAAGAAAAGAAAGATTTCATGTTCTTCTTGGGACAGTTTTTGTTTTTTGTTAATATGTTGCAGTGCTTAGCTGTTGGCTATTTGAAGTACTATTGAAGTGGCTTGGCAGTGCAAAAAGGCATACATTTTTGTGCCAACCATCGACATCATTATTCATTCATAAAATATCGAGCATGTGCATGATTAGAAAAATTACATTCACATTCAATCATGCACACCCTAATATTGCTAAAAAGATTTGAGAGGTACTGTGAAGAGTTACTCATTAGTTCTATAATCTTCCCAGAATTACAGTGTTAGAAAAACTTTATAGAAAAGAAAAAAAATTGATAGAAAAAGGGTTCCATGATATATCAGGAAAAAATAAATAAAACTTTTCCAGGGTTACCATACCTTATATGAATCTCCCTAGCCAAATTGATTGCACTGTATTATGATTTGAATTAGATGGCCTGTGAATTTCTTGGGCTCTCTCTCTTTTTTTTTATTTTCAAGCTCTTTTGGGCATTTCGGGGGTGCCATTCACCCTGTGTCCTCATGTAATTACTATTCCCTGGTTAGTAGGTTTATTCTGACATCATAACTCATAATATGCTGTTAGCTATACCAAAAATCTTTCTACTCTCTTAATTGTTGCCTCATTTGGTCCATGATTTGATTTTTGAATTTCACTGGAAAAAGCGCGCAAGCTAATGTGATGATGTGATTACTTACTGCCTTCATTTTCTCCCGAAATATAATTGAAAAGCTTGAAAAATGATTCCCGTCGCTCCTTCTTGGAGATCGTTGCTTCCTCTGATGTCATAAGGTCAAGGGAGGTCGATACCCAACGGGATGGGGCATACTTCCGCTCTTCATACCCTTTCTACAACAATAGTACACAAATTTATATGGTCAAAGGTAAAAACTCAATCCTGCAATATGCTTGATAAATTCAATCAACTGTGTATTAAAATGACAAAGATATTCTCAAAGAATAAGAGTTGATAACTTATTCCTTGAGCAGATTAAGGTTCAAAACAAAACAAGAGCCGTCCACAAATTCAGACAATTTAAAGCATCTTTGGACATTGGAGGATCCCCATAGAAGAACCAACCTTCCGAACTTTCATAGCTCACTGAATACTCTTAAACCGATTTTGATGGAACTTATTTTAAATTGCTTCTGTCCTTTTATTCTTTCGGATAAGATTGATTCTCACTTTGAGTTTTGATTTCTAGGTTGTTGTTTTTTAGAATGCATCCATGAAGACCTTGGACAATATGAACATTACTTACCTCATATGTTTTGACTGGCTCATACTCCGGCATCTGGAGATGGCTACTGGTAAACACGCTTTTGACAGCTGTCATCATCTTGGACACGTGTTGGGATCTACTCCTTCAGAAAACCTGTGGAACAGTATCAAGCAGCTGATGATTATGATCTACTATCGAATGGGTATCATGCATAGGTGATTACCGACGCATGGTCAGCCATGCATCAGTTAATTACTTATGCATGGCACATTTACTGGATACCTAGCTGGCCATACATCGTTTATGAATGTACATTGTTGTAAAAAAATTGATTTTCAGCTGAAAATTCTACCATTCTGTATGATACACTGGTTTGTTCATGCATCGATAGGACTCTAGTGAGTATACAGAAACTAGTCTAAACCCATGCAGGTGAACCCATGAGGCGCAAACAGTTCCATAGTTACCTTATGCTCACAAACCTACTGATGCGCCTACATCTGTGCATCATTTGTATACTGTATTCATTTCGGTGGACATCACCATTTCATGAAACAATCATGCTTTTTAGCCTGGTTACAGGTCCGGGCAGCAGTTCCATTACAAGGTGGAGGAAACAATGCTCATTTACAAAAGTTGGAAAAAGTGTTGTTTTTGAAGAAGATGAAAATAATTCTCTCCTCATTTCATAAATTAACGTAGGGGAAAAAACTACTATTGTTCATATTTTTTGTTAATTTCTGAGGAGTTGCACAACACAAATAGTGAATGTTATGTGTAATATGATACGCATTTTGCACTCTGTGAGAGGAAAACTATTCAACTCCGTGACGCCTCCTTGAATAGAGCATCTTCCTGTCCCTCATGTGAAATCTCACATCATGCCTAGTAATACTTATTAGTATGCCTGATCCCTATTTGTATGAAATTCCATACAATATACATGTTCGTTGGTGATTATTTACAGCATAACTAAGGAAGGTTCGGCAGTCGTTCTTTTAAATTAAGTCGCTTACAAACATCAAACAGCTATATGAAATACCCATCTGGCCTGGCCTGGATGTCTCACACTGGAAGGCGATATAAATGATCATGCAGTAATGCACATACACATGGACATTTATTATTTATGCAAGTCAGTAAACCACATAGGACTAGACCTCTATCAGTTATTAATTAGCCGAGCCTACAACCAGGCGCGCCGGAACACTTTCAGTTTTGGGGGGGCAAAATCCTGAAGGGGGCACAATATTTTTGACAGCGTGAGATACCAAAGCGATCGAGCGGGAGAGGCTATGGGACCCCCCCCCCCCCCGTAAGGATTTTGTGTAAAAATGGAGTATAAAAGTTGCGTTTCTAAGTGCATTAAAAAATAAATGTCTTGAGAATTAAACAGTCTTGGATTTCTTTTTGCTCCTTCTGTTTCCTCCCTTCTGACCCAGCCTGGTGTTTCTTCATGACCAGGGTCGCAGTTCCAGCAAATTACGAGCCTTATTGCAAACGAAATTGTTTCAAACCAATGTAATATAGGCCTTTTAAAGACTTTAAGATGACAAACATGACCGTACGCAGCAGGGGCCGCCGATCGAGAGGGCAAAATTCACCAGAAGTGTGCATGAAATCCTTCAATTTTATTCTAGAAAATGCAAAAGCTCCCCCATCACAAATCCCCTGGCTGGATTTTTCATTTTTTATTTTTGCAAACGTCCATGAATAACAAAAGCTGGGATGAACCAGAGAACATAGCTGCCATCTCGATCTGATTAGTAACAGGTAATGGGAAGAAGTTTTGGAATCTAAAATACATAAGTGCTATGAGCTGAAATAGTATCAGACAAAACGCCTTCCAATCATGCCAATGAAAAGGAATAGAGGAAAATACGGGGCTGTGAAAATATCTTAAGATTTTTTTTATAGTAGAGCAGTATACTGTGACGCTTATTTTTTTTATATTCTTTACATTTTTATTCATATCTCGGATAATATGAGTCCGGTCAAGAAGACACTTTCACAGATGATTTTATTTTTTACATGCTAAACATTATCTCTAAGTTGCTTTCGAGTGGGATTCACCATTTTTACAAATCATAAATTATAATCCTCTACACATGATTATTCTGAGTGTAATTTTCTGATAACATGTCTATATTGAGTTGAAATAACCTTGGTAGTTTCTTTAGGGCACTGAATTGTTATTATCATTTGTTTGGCGTCACCTGTGTCTAGGAGGCGAAAAGCGAACTGAATCACTATGATCCACAGGTCTCTCCTCCCGATATAACTGATTGGGGGGATACAGGTGGACCTCGACACCGGGGTTTCCCCCTACTCTTATACGAATAGTGCAGTGGGTTCTTAACGTGCAAAGGTGGTGACTTTCCTCTACACGGGGCCTCCATTTAACGTCCTATCCGAGGGACGGAGTGTTTTCCATTGAAACATAGCCTGCATCTATGAAACATGGGAGAGACGTTTACACACAACGCACTGACTTCAGTCATCCGCCCAGGGTGGACTCGAACCTACGATCTTTGGTTCGACTTCGACGGGCAGACACGTTACCGACTGAGCCATCACCGCTCTCTTGTTATCACTGTATTAACTCAATTTATATTTAATTGAAAATGAAATAATTGAAACAAGTTTCTCGAGATGTTATGGTTTCTGGGCTTGACAGCTATGACATAGATTCCATATCTTGCTCGAGTAACTAGTGTTCACGCGCGTTAGTGATATCGTGTCCGGTACGGTCTGAGCGTTTCTGGGCGACCGCGCGTTTGTCAGACGACACAGCCAGCATCATAGAATTATAAACCTATATCATTGGTGGACCACTATCAATTTGCCATTCGCTTTTAGTCTGAAATGTATTCATTTAAATGTTAAACGTTATCACACTGTAATAAGATGGAAAAGGTGCTTATCAAAGCTATGTTTCACAGAGGAACTGTTCGTCAAAAGATGCGAGGCTTACTATGATAATGTATTTGCCCCGTCAGGGGCAAAATTTTTTCATTTTTGACAATGGAAATGACATTTTTCAGGCAGAAAAGTGCCTTCATTTACTTTTGTCATTAAATAATTTATCATTTTTCATCTTTCAGGGGGGCACGTTGGGGGGGCAAAATCTCGTTTTGCCCCCCCAAAATTTTATTTTGGGGGGCAAGTGCCCCCCCTGCCCCCCGCTTCCGGCGCCCTTGCCTACAACTCATAATAAAGTATCGGTCACATTAGACCAAAAGCTTTGGTCCCTGTTATGTCGGTTGTTCAGCTGAACTCAGCTCCCTTGGCTTCACTCACTAAATACAAAGACCGAAGTTCTAGCGTGATCTGTACAGGGGACTCAATGGCCATATGTTAAAGTACTACTATGTTCAGATGAAACAGGGAAGTGAAGTTGCACGACAGCCGAGGTAAGTCACTGTTTTTTGTTCATTTTAACTTGATATTTTCCCCGTTTTTTGGCAATTAATGCTAAGAGGGAATATTAATTTGCAGTTTCGGTTATGTTAATTTTCAAAAGTTTGATTCATTGAAGACAAATATTGAAGAGCCCAGACGGGTAGATTTTGCATTGTAACTGTTAGTCCTATGTGGTTTACCTAAATAATGGTGGCTGCACGATAGTGAGCTGTCTGTGTACAAGGAGAAATTTAAAAAATAATTTTTCTTTTACAAACTCCTCAAAACAGATGGCTGCCAACTGTCTACAGTCACACAGGCCAAAACGTCGTTTGTAGAATGAGTGAAATAGGCTAGCTATGTATCTGCACACCATGCACACAGTGTCCAACTCAGCTCAGTCTCTGATCTTGTCTTTCCGAATTCCGTTGATGCCCACAATCAAAGTGTTGATTTAATATTATGGCAAAGTTGAAAAAAGGTGACTTGACCTAGTCTGCGATATCCTACTGCACTGTTGAAACATTAGATTTTTTTTCTTTAATATCAAGATAAAAAAAGGACATTGCTGGTGATGCTGTTTACAGTATGCGCATGCTGACCCTTGTCACGAATGTGTCAAGCCAAGGTTGCAGCATCCACTAGGCACTACCTCATTGGAGCTGATTGCATTAGCACATTGCACTGCACATGTCGACGGCCAAGCCCAACCAAAAGTTACGCACTTCGTCTTCAGTTCAGCTCCCTTCACTTACCGGTACCGGGGCGGTGGGTCGGCAGTAGCTGACTTGGATAGCTTGGCAGTGCTTGGGACCTGCTGCCAGTGAGTGCTACGGCTATTGCTAGCTGCTCCCGGCTGCTTTTTCTCTCGGCTATTCCTTCGTTTTGGGGGTTTTATAGTACAACCTGGCAAACTTAAGGACTAGCATCAATTGAATCGCTGATTAGGGGAAATCATTCCTTTTGCGACAGCAACTTAAACGGAACACAACGCCCTACAACTAGTACGAGATTTGTCAATTATTGACAAGACTTACACAACAAACAGCACACTCAAGTCATCATGTGCATACAAGATTGCCCCGCCCCTCCATCGCGCTGGAGTTATCGACCAATAGCGCCCGACCAATAAGGACTTTGAAGATAGCGGACTATAAATCAATGTATTTCGTGTACCGTGTCTACAAAAGCACAAACTGAAATTGAAATTATATTAATAGATTAGATTAGATTGATAGCATTTATTCCATTCATCATAAAAAACAAATACAAAGCACATACAAAGTTTACATAAATTACATAAGAAAATTTCAAATATCACAATAATAAAATCTGGAAAACAGTTGAATAAAAGAAAAGAGTGTACATAATTTATAAATGAATGAGGAGGCAACTAGAAAGGGAAAGCCTTATTAGCGTTGCCACCTTAACAAAATCTGGAAAATGAATATAATTATATGATATTGTAAAATGTAAAATGTAATAAATACTGAATACCAGAAATAAACATTGAACATAAAAGGGGAAAACACAAATTATAACACAATGACAATATACATTGATAATATATCAACGATTAAAAAAAAAAAAAAAAAAAAAAAAAAAAAAAGATATCGGTATCAAGAGTAAACAATTATCTATTGAAGTTAAAAAAAAAACTCATATACATCTATAAACCACTAGTAATAATATAAGAATGATAAAACTCACAATGCTGATTGGTGGTTGCGGGGGGAAGGGAGCCGGATGAGGGGCGCGCATGGATGACAACGTAACAAAAAGAGGTGATTTTCATTTTTTTTAATTTCTGTGCCCGCAATGCAAAAACAAGGACAAAAAACACCCAGAAAACGGCCCATTAATTGGAGTAAATAGTGTGTGTGTTTGAGAGCGGGTGACAGACACAAATTTTGCTCTCTTCAGTGCATGTGGATTTTTTTTCTTTCTTATTTTGTTGGGGGAAGCTATTTTTTTTGCAGGCATAACCGTTTGTCCATAATAATAATGGGTCACGGAGGGGGAGGTCAAACATAGCGTAAAAGAGATAATTATATTGATGAATGCAAGAGAGCAAAGAAAAAAATTGAAACTCTACGGGAACATCAGCCAAACTCAACTTTGTTGCACACACACACAAAAAAAAATACTGGGGATTAATGATCCGCCCATGCACGTTGGCATATATACCCCACCCCCAGTTTTTTTTGACAGAAACGATATTTTTTTTAATCATGAACTGATTAATATAGGCTACTGCCGTTACTCCGTGGAGTTGTCTGTAAACGCATTTGGAGTGCTTAAATTTGACTAATAGCGTATACACTCACTCGCTCAATCTATTAATGGATTCGCAGACGACGAATCCCATTGTTAAGCTCATGCACTGGCGGATCAAGGGGAGGGGGGGGGGGGCTCAACCGTAAAGTTGGAATGTTCTCTAAAAAGATATATATTACCCCTTTCCCTGATATATTTCACATGCAGCAACACTGGGTCGAACTCTAATTGTTGCAATGAAAACTAAACCAAAGAGCCCCTTAATCATGGAAATTGGCGGAAATCTACGGCAAAATTCACAATTTTTCTTTAAAATAAAATATCAAGGGATATATGCATTTCGCCTGGTAAAGATCCCATGCTGGAACACTCGTTCTAACTCTTATTGTTTAAGATTAAATCTACGACCCAATCCTGGATATTGGCGTTAATCGCAAAATCCCGCCAAAATTAAACTATTTATTTAATCGAAATAAAATTTATCGAATGACATATTAGGAATAGTGATTTGCGTTTCCTAAAAGCCTAGATACTCATCTTTTATCTGATATAGATCCCATGCTGGAACACTCGATATAACTCTTATTGTTGACGATTGAATCAACCACTTAATCCTGGAATTTTTATATATAGAATTTAGAACATGAGATGAGTTTCTTATTCCACACAATTGAGAATAATCTGATTTTGGAAATAATTCAGCCGCGTATAATAGGGAAGGTTTTGGGGGACGCGCTGTACATTGCCCTTGAAATGTGGTAACCCTTAAATTTTTTGACTGAGTCCTGGTAAAAAAAATGGAATTTCCAAGCCACCGTCTGTTAAGGCCCTAAACCGCAAATTGCACCTAAACCGCAAATCGCCGCCTAAGCTTGTAGAAAAAAGTTTAGTCTTGTTTACTCAATAGCAATGCGTGCACACGTTCGCGCGAGAAATTGAGCCAGCTAGCTGTGCATACATGTATACATGTACGTAAACACTTCATGCAATTCGCGAAAGTTGTTTGATTCTGCTAAGTCTGCTGGCCTAAAATTTCGCGAGAACCTTCATCAAATTTTCATAATGAATTGGAAAATCATAACTTTGTTATTTTGGTGTTTGGTGTTGATTCGTCCGGCCAAGATCGAGTTTCAAATAGTGTTTATAAGCAGTTTCTCAATAAAATTTACTGTTAAAATGAGGTTTGGAGAAAATTTTGATTTCGGATCCACTACTAAACTATCCCTTTAAAAGTTTGTCAATTTATCATATCTTTCTTTACATTTTTAGCTCACCTGAGCCGAAGGCTCAAGTGATCTATTGCCGTCCGTTTTTGTCCGTCGTGCGTCGTCCGTAAACTGTTACTTTTTCATCTTCTTCTCCAGAACGGCTGGTCCAATCTTGACCAAACTTGGTAGGAATCATCCCTATGCGTAGGGGATGCAAAGTTGTTCAAGGGATACCTGTAGCCCCCATGGGGGCCCTGGGGGGAGGGCCCCCAAGGGAGAAAACACTGTAAATTTCAAAAATCTTCTCCAGATCCAGAAGTAGAACAGTCAAGTTGTTTTGTGTGTAGATACCTTAATAGGCGAAGAATAAAGTTGTTCATGCCAGTTCCTGGGGTGCCCCCCATGGTGCCCTGTTGGGGCTTAAAAGTCGGGGGTGGGGCACTTCAGGGAAAAAACATATGTTTTTCTTCTGTTTCAAAATGGATGGTCAGATATCATTCAAACCTGGTAGGAATTATGCTTAGGTGTAGGGGACACAAAGTTGTTAAAGGGATACCTGTAGCCCCCATGGGGGCCCAGGGGGAGGGCCCCCAAGGGGGAAACCCTGTAAATTTCAGAAATCTTCTTCTTCAGATCCAGAAGTAGAACAGTCAAGTTGTTTGGTGTGTAGACACCTTAATAGGTGAAGAACAAGTTGTTCATGCCAGTTCAAGGGGTGGCCCCCTTGGGGCCCTGTGGGGGCTTAAAATTTGGGGGTGGGGCACTTTACGGAAAATCCTATTTTTTTTTCTTTTTCAAAATAGATGGTCAAATTTTATCCAAACCTGGCTGAAATCATCCTTAGGGGTAGGGGACGCACAGATGTTTAAATGGTACCCCCTGGACCCTGTGGGGGGGGGCATCCAGAGGCAAAACTGTAAATTTCTACTTCTCCTCCCATATCGAATCCTACGGGACACTAACTGCGCGTGCTTTCCGCGCGTGTCTACCACTCTATGGAAATACCATTGGAAATGTCATGTTTTGTTAACAATTTTGTCATTCCTGAAAAAAGTTCCCACTTTTATCCCTAGTTCCCATGATATAATGCTGATGATATCATATCATTTCCATTAAATAATTGAAATTTTTGCAAAGATGTTAATTACATTCGCGTTTTGGGGTCAAAAACATCCCTTTCATATCAAAAATAGGATGAAACTCAACGTCAAATCGGGGTCCGACCACTTGACCGAAGGTCCGCGAGGCCGAGGGTCCGCGAGACCGAGGGTCCGCGAGACCGAAGGCCCGCGAGACCGACTTTTTTCCCCTTCATCGGTTGCCGCGGTCGAGTGGTTTAAGACGCCTCGTTGCAGTGGCGTAACAGGTGCCTGTTAACGGGGGGGGGGGGGTGCCAAATAATTCCCGGTAACTATATAGAATCAGTGGCGTTGCTAGGATTTCATGACTCATGAGAAAGAGACACATATCTCACCAACAAATTATAATGCGAGCACACCTGCTCACCACCGCCCTAGCGGTGGTGCGAAACACGTACTGCGCGCACGAAACGTCTCTCTAGGGGGGTGTGGTGCAGGGAGGGGGATGTTTCTGCTACTTACAGTATAAACTTACGATCAGAGGCGTCAATCCTGGGGGGATAGGGGGGGGAGGGCAAACCTATTGTTTACCCCCCCCCCAATAATTCCGGATGTGTAAAAATAAAATAAGATTGTAATGTTAGACAGAAATCGGCAAGAACAACTCGTTCTTTATTCAAAATCGTGCTCAAATTATCCGTTTTTCAGAGAGTGGAATATAAAAATTTTCAGCTCGCGTTTCGCGCTCGCATCACTTCTTTAGCAATAAACCCATACTTTTCATGATTAAATAGGTGAATAGAATGTCCCATTTTAAGGTAAACCTAAAAAAAAAACCCCGCTTCGATTTGCAATAATATTTGGTTGGATATACATCTTGTTCTTTATTAAAAATGTCCATTAAACTGTCAATTTTTTCAGATCGAAATATCAAAATTTTCAGCTTGCGCGCTTGCGTCAATTGTTCTTTTAGTTACCAATATTAATCATTGTTACCAAAATGCTTGGAATATCAAGCTTTCATTCGGCAACCGATGAAGGGAAAAAAATCGGTCTCGCGGACCTTCGGCCTCGCGGGCCTTCGGTCTCGCGGACCCTCGGTCTCGCGGACCCTCGGTCTAGCGGACCTTCGGTCTAGCGGGCTGTCACCGTAAAATCCTACTTAATGTCACCACAAACGATTTCCCACTCTTCCAATTTCGCTTGATGGTATCGTACAGCTTAGTTCCCATGAGTCATTGTGCAGTTTTTTCTAAGCTTTACGATGATGTAAGAATGATGTTCATTGGTCAAACTTTGCGTTCGCGTTTTAGCTTTAAATAAACATGTGTCAGCCCACAAGCCAATGGCAAAAGTTGTCATGTTCGGGCCGGGCGCGTACTGTACCTAATATGCAGTGCAGCAGGCAGGAGCCACGCACGGCCGCCGTGCCCTAGCGTCTCGCCCTAGCGCTAGCCGGCTGGGCTGCGCTTGTGCGACTGTGCGTGCGCTGCTGAGCATTGGCGCGCGCAAGGGGTCCAAAAGGCATAAAAGGACTTGATATGAGTTCCAGAAATGGAAGTTGTGTCATGCATAGAATCTTATTGGGTGAAAAATTAAGAGTTCTTCATGACAGCTCCTAGGATGACCCCCTTGGGGCCCTGTGGGGGTTTCGAGTTAGGGGTGGGGCATTTCAAGGGGAAAATATTTTTTTCTGTTGCAAATTTGATGGTCAAATTTTATCCCATATTGATACTGGAATTGTGCTCATGAATAGGGGATGCACAGATCATATTCACATTGTAAATATGGCCCTCGCGGGGACCGGGGGGGGGGGGGGAGGGGTGGGAGAGCCCAAAGGGGCAAGACTCTGTAAATGTCCAACTTCTAATCCAGAAGTATAGGAGTAAGTTTATTGTGTCCAAATACCTTCATAAGTGAAGAATGGAAATTATTCCTGAAAATACCAGGGATTATGAAAATATTGTTCTCTCAAGGTAGGCCACCGATTGCTGTCATTTCAACAGAATGCTAAATTTAACATGTTTTTCTTGAATGGTGATGAAGGAACTTTGGATTTCAAATTATTTAATTGCAATAATTTTTGGCTGTTGGAATCAGGGCTGCATAGAAGTTAAAAAATGCACATGAATATAATAGTAAACCATGTTTTTGTATCTTGTTCAATACCAAAATCTCTTCAAAGAAATTAACTTTATATTGTTGGTTAATTGTAACTAAATAAACTATAAATTACTACTACTTGTAATACTACTACTACTACTACTACTACTACTACTACTACTACTACTACTACTACTACTACTACTACTACTACTACTACTACTACTACTACTAGTAGTAGTAGTAGTAGTACTACTACTACTACTACTATACTACTACTACTACTACTAGAACTATGCTACTACTGCTACTACTACTCTTGCTGCCAATAATGATAATTATTGTGACTATAATAATAATGATTATACCAATTATAACGAAGGACCTTGGATGAGTGGTTTCACTCCCCTGGTAACATTTAGTATTAAAGTTTGAAAATTTTTAAAAATAAGCTACTATTACTACTACTACTACCACTAGTACTACCACTATTACTACTACTCCTACTCCTATACTACTACTACTACTACTACTACTACTACTACTACTACTACTACTACTACTACTACTACTACTACTACTACTACTACTACCACTACTACTATATACTACTACTACTACTACTACTACTACTAAAACTACTACTACTACTACTACTCTTACTGCTACTACTACTTCTACTACTGCTACTCCTACTACTACTACTACTACTACTACTACTACTACTACTACTACTACTACTACTATTTCGTACTGATTATGACTATAATAATATGAGTACATGGCTTCATTACCCTCGTAACATTTTGTATTAAAGTTTTAAAAAGATTATGATAAATATTTAAAAAATTATTTATAGCGATTCTTTCTTTATTTTCCCCCTTTCATTTCTTCCCTTTTCCTTTTCCTTTGCTTAAACCTACAGGCGTTAGATTATACTAGGGGAGAATTAGGGATACACAAAAAAAACACCCCAAAACCCCACAAAAAACCGGCACTATGTACAGCCCAAGTTGCCCAACTCCCGCCATAACCAAAAGTCCAAAACCAACAAACAAGAAGAACAATAATGATAGCCTTTTAGGGCCCCATGGGAGACCAACTTTATGTTGAATGAGCACCCTGGTAAAATATTTAAATAAATAAATAAATAAATAAATGAACAAATAAATAAATAGATACGTGTATCAACAACAAAATTTGTCATAAAAATGAGATCAGCGCCCAAAATCTAATTCCTCACTCTTCAACCTCTATCCTTCTGCGATTTATGTTTGCCGCCCTCTGTGTTCACGCCTCTTACGCGCGCACGGTCCTTGTTAATATTCTACATGCTTAGGCGGCAATTTGCGGTTTAGGTGCAATTTGCGGTTTAGGGCCTTAACAACCGTCTGTCCCAGGCGCGGATCCATGGGGGGGGCGAGGGGGATTTGGGCCCCCCCTTCGGCTAAAAAAAAGAGAGAGGGAAAAAAGAGAAAAAAAGGGGAAGAGGGGAAAGAAAAAAAAGAGAGGAAAAGGGGGAAAGAAAAAAGAAAAAGAGAGAGAGGAAGAGGAAAGAAAAGGAGGAAGAGAAGAAAAGAAAGGGGGAGGGAGAGGGAGGAAAGAAGAGAAGAAAAAAGAGGGGAAAGAAAAGAAGAAGGGAAAGAAAAAAAAAAAAAAAGAGAAGAAGAGGAGAAAGAAAGAGAAAAAAAGGAAGAGGGAGAAGGAAGAGAAGAAAAAGGGAAGGGGAGGGAGAAGAAAAAAAAAGGAAGAGGGGGAAGAGAGAGGAAAAGAAGAGAAAAAAGGAAAGAGAGGAAAAGGGAAGAAAGAAGAGGAAAAAAGAGAGAGAAGGGGAAGAAAAGGGGAAAGGGAGAGAAGAAAAGGGGAAAGGGAGAGAAGAAAAGGGGAAAGGAAGACAAGAAAAGGGAGGGAGAGGGGGAAAAAAGAGGAAGAGGGGAAAGAAAAGGAGAAAAGGGAGAGAGAGGAAGAGGGAGGAGAGAAAAAAAGAGAGGGGAAAGAAAAGAGGAAAAAGAAGAGGGGAAAGAAAAGAAGAAAAAAAAGGAAAAGAAGAGGGGAAAGAAAGAGAAAAAAGAGGGGGAAGGAAGAGAAGAAAAGGGAGGGGAGGGGGAGAAAAAAGAGGAAGAGGGTGAAAAGAGAGAGGAAGAGGGAAAGAGAAAAAAGGAGGAAGAGGGAAGAAAGAAGAGAAGAAAAAATAAAGATAGAAAGGGGAAAGAAGAGAAGAAAAGGGGAGAGGAAGAGGGGAAGGACGAGAAGAAAAAAAGAGGAAGAGGAGGAAAGAAAATGATGTTCGAACCAAAAGGGCGCTGAAATGATGTTCGAAGGAATGTCAAAATGCTGTTCGAACTGGGGGCAGAATTGATGTTTGAACGGGGGGGGGGGGGCGAATTGATGTTCGACGTAGGGGCGCCAATTGATGTTGGAACTAGGGGGCGCCAAATTGATACTCGAGCTAGGGGGGTGGGGGCGAAATGGTATTCGAACTAGGGGCGCCAAATTGATGTTGGACCTACCTGAAGGGGCGCCGAATCGATATTCGAACTAGGAGGGTGCCGAGATGATGTTCGAAGGGATGCCAAAATGAAGTTCGAACGGGGGGGGGGGCGAAGTGATGATCGACCTACATGTAGGGGCGCCGAATTGATATTCAAACTAGGGGCGCCAAATTGATGTTGGACCTACATGTCGGGGGCCGAATTGATATTCGAACTAGGAGGGCGCCGAAATGATGTTCGAAGGGATGTTAAAATGATGTTCGAAATGGGGCGCCGGATTAATACTCGAACTGGGGAGGGGGGCCGAATCGATGTTCGAGCTAGGGGGGCACCAATTGATACTCAAACTAGGGGGGCGCCGAATTGATGTTCGAACTAGGGGGGCGCAAAATTGATACTCGAGCTAGGGGGGGGGGGGGTGATATTCGAACTAAGGAAGGCAAATTGAGTTCGAAGGGATGCCAAAATGATGTTCGAACTGGGGGCCGACTTTATGTTCGAACGGGGGGGTCCGGGCAAATTGATGATCGACCTACATGTAGGGGCGCCGAACTGATATTCGAACTAGGAGGGCGCCGAAATGATGATCGAAATGGGGGCGCCAAATTGATACTCGAACTATAGGGAGGGGGCCGAATCGATGTTCGAGGTAGGGGCGCCAAATTGGTACTCAAACTAGGGGGCGCCGAATTGATGTTCAATTAGGGGGGGGCGCAAAATTGATACTCGAGCTAGGGGGGCGAAATAATATTCGACCTAGTGAAGGCAAATTGAGTTCGAAGGAATGCCAAAATGATGTTCGAACTGGGGGCCGAATTTATGTTCGAACGGGGGGGGGGGGCAAATTGATGATCGACCTCCATGAAGGGGCGCCGAACTGATATTCGAACTGCCGCCTTGTTGTTTGCTCATTGTTCCATATATTGAAAGTTTGAAATGCCTTGGCCTTGAGGTTTTTAGGCCTTGGGTTTCCATGCCTTGGCCTTGGCTTTGGGGATTGAAGCCTTGGTCTTGGGTATTAAAGCCTTGGCCTTGGAGGTTTGAGCCTTGACTACAACACTGATGGATATATTGATAGATATTATTTACAGAAGTTTTGAAGTTTACTTGCACACACTAAGAAATAAATGTTCAGATTTGAACCCCAAAGGTTGATGCAAAATCAGCATCCTATGGGTTCAAAAATTGAACCCCTGATTTGGGGTTCAAAAATTGAACCCTGCGATTGGGGTTCATTTTTGCACCCTGCGGGTTCAAAATTGCACCCCTAGGGGTTCAATTTGAAATTTAGGGGTGCAGTTTTGAACCTGCAGGGTGCAAAAATGAACCCCAACCGCAGGGTTCGATTTTTGAACCCATAGGGTGCTGATTTTGCATGAACCTTTCGGTGTTCAATTTTTAACCTTTATTTCTAAGTGTGCAATATGTAAAAGAATAAATGAAACTTTCATTGTAATGGTGAAAGTTTCGGATGCGTTTTTGTTATTTTTTGACGAATCGTCAAATACTCAAATAACTGAAATAACTCTATGGTTTATATCGTTCCTATATTTTTGTTTCATGTAGTAATGCGTAAAAGACAGCTATATACAGTTGATGATACGACACCTTTTCGTTTCCAACCGACAGTGGGAAATCACGTTTTATTATTTTTTTTTTACGAATTCCACTGAAACTATTACGTGGATTTACTCAGGCCTAAACTGCATTGCTATCATTTACATTTATTGTTACATCTTGAAATAGTTGATGTAAATAGTTGATGTATACAAGATACATGGGACCTTGGAATTCATGTTTCACTAGTATTGTATGAAAGAGAGAGATAAGAACTTATCGTCCAAAATGATGCGAACTTAAGAGCATTGTTTTCATTTTTATAAAGACACTGACAATAAAGTATATTTTTACAGTATATTTATCGTTAGTATCTTATATTCTTTTTATATACACCGTTTACACGCATTCTGTTTCTTTTGAAAATCTATTTGGAGTATATAAAATTTGAGCAAGATAGATACATAACCTTTCGATACTTTATATGATTGTTACAAGAGCGGAAGAGCCAATGTTTGTTGATTAGGATTGACAAGACAACTTACTGTTTTGAATGGATTTCAAGCGAATAACAAAAATTATATAATATATCCAAACACAGATCTAAGTAGGCACTCCCAATTAGTAAATGCTGTGTGCTGACTACTGAGTCTACCTCAACTATATAATAAAAAGCATGTAAATTTATATATTTTCAAGAATATCTTACCCAAAATAAAATATTAATTTTCTTTCATGCAGAATATGCAATTTAGTTATTGCACAACCAGTTTTCATACGCGGCGATTCAGAGGCGTCATCCCCGTAAGATTTTTCAACCCCTGAAGCAAAAAGTAGAAAAGAAAAAAAATGAGAGTCCCCACAAGAACGAAGAATGCCTACAATGCAAGAGAGGTTTCTGTGAGAAGTAACTGAACTAGACATTACCCATTCGGCAATGGGAGTCAATATTTTGGCACGATTATTACTTGACTTGAAATTAGGACCCCCTAAGAAATCCTGGATCTGTGCCTGGCTCCCGCTCACATAATTCTAGCAGGGCCTATACTCTGATGAGAAGTTAAACGAAATTGAAAGCATCAAAGGGTTGAAATAGAAATCGCTCGAGTTTCCCGCTCGCATTGATTATTTTTTTAAAGTGATATTACACTTATTCATGAACACATCATTATAAAACTACTATTCAGTTGCCTCTTCTTTATGCTTAGGCGGATCCAGGTGGGGACCCGAGGGGCCCGGACCCCCCTATTGGTATAGCAAAAAAGGGGGGGGGGGGAAATAAAGAAAAGGAAGGAAAGGAAGAGAGAAAAAAAGGAGGAAGACGAATGAATAGAATAAGATGAGAGGAAAACTTGGACAAAATATTTTATGTCACTATATAAAATTTTCGCTCGCGCTTCGCGCTCGCATTGCCTGTTAAGTGATCCACATATCTTGTTCAACACGGAGCTTAAATATCAAGTTTGGAAGTCAGTATACAAAACATATTTCTCCTTGAAAAACGAACTTTCATTAATTTTTGTGATTTACATATTGATTTTTAAAAAGTGCTTTGTAGAAAATGTCAGTTTTATGGTCTGAATATTAACATTTTCCAATTGCGCTGCGCGTTCGCGAATTGTGATTTATCAGGTACCTATTATTTTCATGTATTCCATAAAGTTTTCAAAATATCCCTTTTCAGGTCTGATTGTCAAAACGCATCAGCTAGCGCGGCTATGCTTGCATTTTTGATTGGCGGGTTATGTATGTCTCAATATTGATTGTATAACAAAGTACTTAAAATCCCCTTTTCATGACAGTTTATCCAAAATTTCGGCTCGCGATTTGCGCTCGCATTAATGGTTGAAAATATATCAACTAATTAATGATGCATCCTATTCATAAATAAAAAGGTGCTTGAAATGTTCGTGTTCAGGCCATAATATCATCAGATTCTGCGCCCTCATTATGCATTAATACTAAGATATCAATTTAATAATTAAATTGTCACTTTTGTTTTATCTCGCGCTTAGCAAGATGAACAGGAAGATATATAGTCATCATATTCATATGATAACATGTCCTAAGGGTGTCAAGGTCCTATGTCTCAAAATTAAAGTAATAATGAAACATATCAGCTCTTTATCAAGTGCGATTTATATCCACCTTACAAGTTTCCTACAAAGTGTTTGAAATATCAGATCGTAATATCAAATATTTTAAGCTCGTGCTTCGCGCTCGCTTTCAAGATAAATGATTGTTTAGAATGCCTAGATTCTAGGTCTAAATCTGAAACGCGCGCGCGCATTTTCATTCAGTTATCCAGTTTCAGATCACAAAATTCTGCTCGCCCTTTGTGCTCGTATTATTAATGTATATAGGAAGATCCCCTTTCTCATCCCTTTCATGATTTACAAAATATGAATAGTGTATCCCGTTCAAGGTCGAAATCTCGATTTTTTTTACGCTCGCGCTTCGCGCTCGCATAATTTGATTGTGAAATATGTAATGTCTTCATGGCTAACTGCAAGCAGTCCTTAAAAGGCACTTTTCGATCAGTTCAAAACGTACATAAACATTTTCTGCTCGCGCTTTGCGCTCGCATTATTAATGTAGGAAGATCCCCTCTTACTCATCTTTTTCATGATTTAGGAAACATGAATAGAGTGTCCCGTTCTAGGTCTAAATCTAGAATTTTTCCGCTCGCACTTCGCGCTCGCATCAATTGATTTGATTTGATTTATTGTTTTCTTCTGCATAAAGAGTACTAAAAAATAATTCCAGACAAAAATGATTAACTATATGATATTCACAATTTGCAGGAGGATTGTCATCATGAGCAGATTCCTTGAAAAAATGACAATCCCAAGCTTACACTAATTGAATTAATACATTTATAAAGCAGAATTGGCATATATTTTCAAATACGAAACATGAATTCATGCAATATTATAGTATGAAGATGATAAAGCTGAGGGTGGCGGTGATATGATGATGACGTTGATGATGATGTTGATGATGATGACGATTATGATGATGATGATGATGAAGGCCATGGAGATGATGGTGGTCATGATGAAGATATTGGTAATGACTAAATCGAAGAAGGAATAAATTCACGATAAAACGGATACGACACAGAAATTTTACTTCAAATATTCTGATAATAACATAAATTTAACGTTTGCCTTAAATGAGTGAAGAGGCGAAGATTGTTTTACAGACTCTGCTGGTAGAGAGTTCCACAAATCTGGACCATGGTGTCTTATGGATTTCTGCGCAATAAGCAGTTTGGGGTTGATTAAATGGAAATTTGAAGAGTTACGGGTATGGTATGAATGAATAGATGTATTCAGAGAATAAAAATTGTGGAATGAAGGTAGGTGGGAGCATGTTATTTACGTACTAAAACATAAGTAGTAAACTATGAAGTGTATTTATGTCAAATAATGTTAGAGTCTTTAGTTTATGGAATAATGGATTTGTGTATGATAGATATTAGGAATCAGTACAGATTCGAATTGTTTTTTTTTCTGTAATTAAGTAAATTGTATTAAAGTTTTCCATTCTTTATGTAGAAATGTCACAAATTTTCAGCTCGCGCTTCGCGCTCGTATTATTTGATTGTGAAATATGTAATGTCTTCATGGCTAAATGCAAGAAGTCCTTAAAAGGCTCTTTTCGATCAGTTCAAAACGTGTACAAACATTTTCTACTTGCGCTTTGCGCTCGCATTATTAATGTAGGAAGATCCCCTCTTACTCATCTTTTTCATGATTTAGGAAACATGAATAGAGTGTCCCGTTCTAGGTCTAAGTCTAGAATTTTTTCGCTCGCATTTCACGCTCGCATCAATTGATTTTATTTGATTTATTGTTTTCTTCTGCTTCCATAACATTTGTATAATACATTTTTCACAACATAATAAACATAATATGTAAGCATTTTTGGCATGAATCATAAATAAAGAGTACTAAAAAAATAATTCCATTCTTTATGTAGAAATGTCAAAAATTTTCAGCTCGCGCTTCGCGCTCGCATTATTTGATTGATGAAATATGTAATGTCTTCATGGCTAAATGCAAGCAGTCCTTACAAGGCACTTTTCGATCAGTTTAAAACGTATACAAACATTTTCTGCTCGCGCTTTGCGCTCGCATTATTAATGTAGGAAGATCCCCTCTTACTCATCTTTTTCATGATTTAGGAAACATGAATAGAGTGTCCCGTTCTAGGTCTAAACCTAGATTTTTTTCCGCTCACCCTTCGCGTTCGCATCGATTGTTTAGTTATAGCTATCCTGTTCATGATTACAAAAACTGATTAAAGTTTTCCATTCTTTATTTAGAAATGTCAAAATTTTTCAGCTCGCGCTTCGCGCTCGCATTATTTGATTGTTGAAATATATAACGTCTTCATGGTTAACTGTATGCAGTCTTTAACAGGACTGGTAGGCCTACCTTTCCGATCAGTTCAAAACGTTTATCAAAAATTTCTACTCGCGCTTCGCAGTAATATTATTGCAGGCACATCTTTTTTTCAGAATGTTCAAATTTTAGGAAAAAATACATACAATTTCAAAAAACAAATTGCTCGCGCTTCGCGCAGGCATTATGAAATAAGGATTATGATATTATACATTTATGTTAATTAAAAAAAATAAAGCTAAGAAGTGACTTATAGCACTACCCCCTTCAAAGAAACAAACGAAAAAAAAAACATCTTCGAGTGGCCGATCGGGGAAAATATGGCTGAAAAAAATTCCGGGCCCCTTTATTGGCGAAGGCTGGATCCGCCCCGAATTCATGTGCCTATGAAATAAGATAATTTAACATGCATTTAAGGCACTTATGATTGCCTGGGGGAGGGAGGGGCCGCCATTTTTCCGAAAAGTATACAGGGGCGCCAAAATCAGGTCGAATTTGGGCCCCCTCCCTACGAAATCCTGGATCCGCGCCTGGTCTGTCCCTCCCCTACTGCTCGGATCGTATTTATGCCACTGATGTAACCGTGTAACACCGAACAATTAATAATCAGTTTCCATGACTGCAGTATCATGTCTGCTTTTAAAGGTGAAGATCATCCTGTTTTTTTTTAATACTCCTAAAAAAATTAGGTTCCAAATGTTGTATGGTAGTCCATTTAAGATTTGAAAAGTAACATGTATGCATCTTTCGTACTATACTCATATCGTATGAAATATATTGAAATGTCATTTTTCTTAAAAATGGGAAATTGCATATATATTTTCAGTGTGTCAATAGACAAATCATTTCACACACGTTCCTCAAATGAAAAAAATGCATTAGTATTTACGAACCATTAAATATTTGTTTCGATTTTTACGGATTTATACGGATGGCACAGGTGCTAGTAGTCACAAATACAACAATTAAAGTTCTAATAAGTTTCCTAATCTTTAATGGAGTTTCCTCTTACTTTCACTAATTTTTTAATTTTTTTCGATATTTTTACACCATTTTTTCAAGGATGAAATTCCCTTTTTAGGACATTAATCGGATACTGCATTATTCAATACATGATGTATAAATGTTCTCTTTTGGCTAAATTTTCCCCTTTGGTGGATTGGGATGGAGCCCGTCACGCCCCTCCCTCCCCCTTCTTGTCTCGCATTGGTTGGTATTGCACAAAATCAGGAGGCCTTGAAGGCCAAGTCCACCCCCGGAAAATGCTGACTTGAATAAATAGAGAAAAATCAAACTAGCATAGTGCTGAAAATTTCATCAAAATCGGATGTAAAATAAGAAAGTTATGACATTTTAAAGCTTCGCTTATTATTCACAAAACAGTGATATGCACAACTTGGTGACTCAGTCGATGATGTCCATCACTCACTATTCCTTTTGTTTTTTATTGTTTGAATTATATAATATTTCATTTTTTATAGATTTGACAATATGGACTAACTTGACTGAACCATATACAGTATTAAACAACGCTATTTCCACATGTTCAGAGAGGAATCAATCATTGTATCACTTGAAATGAGAAGAAAATTCGAATTTTTCTTATTTCATATAATAAAAAACAAAAGAAATAGTGGATGATGTCATAGTCTCCTCATTTGGATACCAGCCAGGATGTGTTATTTTGCAACATTAAGCGAAACTTTAAGATGTCATAACTTTCTTATTTTATATCCGATTTTGATGAAATTTTCAGTGTTGTGCTCACTGGATTTTTCTCTTTTTATTCAAATCAACTTTTTGATGGGGTGGGCTTGTCCTTTAATGAGTACAATTTGCATTTAATAAAAGAAAAGAATTGTCTTCCAGGATTCCGATGGAGGGCACCTTTATTAATTCATTTACTCTTTCTCTGCCCCCCCCCTCCTCTCTCTGCCTAACTTTGTCAGGTAAAATTACTACCTGTGGTGCATATGAAATCAAAGATTCCATTCTTATATTTGAAAACAATAAACATAATGATTATCAATAGTATTTAAGAAAACGTTTAGTATCGAGGGTATGCTAAGGGACTAAATCCAGAGTTCCGTTCTGTCTTTAAACAAACGTGGCACGCTGTGCCAGGGACTCGACTTGCAAATGAGTAGGCCATACAATATATGTTATTTGATTTGATTTTATTCACATTCTGATGTCAAATATAGTAGAAAAATATCAATTTCCAACAATACAGTACAACATGTAAACATCACAACGATTAACCAGGGCTATACACATGCACTAACTCATTTTTTTTTACTGGTCTATACCATTTGTTAAAGTTTGTACTGGTCCCCAAATAAAGATGAACACTACAAAAGACTTGTTTAACTTTGCCATCTTTGATTGCTATCTGTTTCCTTCCTACCCCAAAAAGTTTACATAAGATGAGCAGATCTGTCCACGAGTGTGAACTATTATTGTTCATGTGATAATCACATTATGTGATGAGAGCGTTAACCAAGAGATTAAAGGGATTGTCCGGGCTGAAGATATTTATATCTTAATGCATATAAACAAAATGCCGAAAATTTCTTCAAAATCGGATAACAAATAATAAAGTTATTGGCGTTTAAAGTTAAGCAATATTTTGTGAAAACAGTAGTCATGAATATTCATTAGGTGGGCTGATGATGTCACATCTCCACTTTCCGTTTTCTTATGTTATTACATAAAATCGTATTTTTAAAAAATTATTTCATACTTCATATTTCAATTATTTGATCTCGCTTGCGTGATCATTCCGAACATGTTTTAAAATTGTTTCGAGGAGCTAGTGATGTAGACGTATTTAGGATTTAATTCTTGATATCTTTGAAGAAATATAAATGACGCATTTCCCCACTAAATTTGAAAAGGCAAATGAGATCCAGGAGAATTTGGGTATCAGTTCAAAGTACCTAAAAAAGTAAAGATACAATCCGTTGTAAGCCTCTGCTATCACCACGATGGTGTAGATAATTAAAGTATAATCATAAACAATTTTAGATGAGTAGTACGTCTTTTTCCGGAAGAAATGCGACCTCTATGAATTCACACTGCTATCACCAGGCCTGGCTATCACCACGATGATGTAGATACTTGAAGTATAATCATAAACAATTATAGATGAGTAGTACGTCTTTTTCCGGAAGAAATGCGACCTCTATGAATTCACACGCTTCTGTGGTCACCACGATGTTGCAGTGCACGAAGAGGACTATAATCGCATTTAACTTCAGATAGAATTAAGTCCATTTCCGAAGTTAACGCGACATCCCAGAGTTCAAGACGGACTCCATGATCACTAAGATGTGTGTAGTGGAGATGATCATAATCGTAAATAACAAAGCTGTGTTTTCTTAATCACCACAATATTACAGAGAAAATGACTGTCGTTATAATTTCAATTCAGATTGTAAGTTCGTCTATTTCATGAAGTAATGCGACCTCAAATAGTTCATGCTGACTGCTTTCATAATAACCAAGATGTTGTATAGGAGAGGACTATAAAAATCGTAAATAACTTCAAATAATTGTATTTCTATTTCCGGAACTAATGCCACCTCTAAGTGTTCACGACGGCTTCTACAATACGATACTGTAGAGAAAATGATTATTATTGTAAATAACTTCAGATGGTAGTTTTGGTACATACATCTATTTCAGGTAGTAATGCGATTTCCAAGTGTTCACTACGGCTTTCACAATCACCAATATGTTGTAGAGACGAGGACTAGTAGTGTTCGTCTACATCCGGAAGTAATGCGACCTCCAATAAGAGCTATGTGATGAACACGGTGCTGATAGGAAGAGGACTATAAACGCAAGTAAAAACTGATACTATTATGTATATTTCCACAGTTAATGCGACATCTGAGAGTTCATGAGCTTTACCGAAGGCTTCAGCAATCACCACTATGCTGTACAGGAGAGGAATGTAAACGTACTATAGTCTATTTCCGGAAGTAATTCACGACCGCTTCCACAATCACCAATATGTGTAGAGAAGAGTATATTAGCAGTATATGTCTACTGTCGGAAGTAATGCGACCTCCAAGAGCTCATGATGGCTTCCGTAATAGCTACGATGTTGTAGAGAAGAAGACTAAAAGTGTAAATAATATCATACAGTTTTTCCGTCTATTTCCGATGTTATTGCGACATCTGAGAGTTAACAGCCTCCATGATCAATATGCAATGTTGTAGAGAAAAGCACCATATGACTATAGGGTCTTTCGGGTGTAACTGTTATTCAAGTCATATTAATTTTGACTAGTTTCTAGACGTATTTTACTAGAACAGAAATGCTCGAAATTTGACTATCAGCGATTGCCACATCAGTTGCACAGGGTTAGTCAGTTTGCATGATCTGTTAAATATCTGCGTATAGAAGTGCGTCTATTACTAATTCTCTGAGTTCAAAACGGCCTCTGTGACCAGAGAAGTGCAATATCATCGTACACCACTTTAGATTAAAGTAAATATTTTCCTGAAGTAATGCGACCTAGAAGATTCCACGAAGGTTTTCGTAAGCAACACGATGTTGTTGAGGAGACGAGACGATTATGAAATAACTGTACTATATCGTACTGTACGCAAACTCTATTAATTTTCGAACAACGTTGTCCTTTGATCTTGTCTTCTATCTTTACTGTTCAATCCATTTTCTCTTATCAACAACTATTATACTAATCTTCAATGGCTGACGCAACTAGAGGAAAAGAGAAAGTATCTGCAATAATAAAGGACATTGTAAATGACCCTAGATTCCTAGGTGTCATTGAATCTCAATTGGCTAAACATATGTCTGAGATGAGGGAGACCCTTGAAAAGCAGGAAGGAAGCATCTTGGAACTGGAATCTACACTGAAGAGTAAGGATAAGGAAATTCAACATCTTCGATCCCAAGTAGAGAAACAAAACAACAACATTGAGCGTCTGCAACATCGTCTCAACCACCAGGAGCAATATGAAAGGAGAAACTGTCTACGTTTCTTTGGAATCCAGGAAATCGCAGGGGAAAATACGGACGACTTAGTCATTCAAGTAGCATCGCACATTGGAGTTGATTTATCTAAAGCTGATCTTGAAAGAAGTCATCGGGTGGGTAAACCGAGAAACAACAAGCCCCGTGCAATAATTGTGAAATTCATCTCGTATCGGAAGCGTGCAGAAGTTATGCGTGTACGTCGTAAACTTGCCGGCTCAGGGAAATCAATCATGGAGGACCTCACTGCACCAAATGCAGAACTTCTCAACTATGCCCTAAGTAGCAACACTGTCAAAGCAGCTTGGTCGCTTGATGGTAGACTCTTCGCCATAGGGAAAGCTCCAGGATGCCAGAAGATACTCATAAAGTCCAAAACAGACGTTGATAAAATATAGTTTGAATGAAATGAAGTACTCCTACTACTACTACTGTCTCACAAACTTTTAGCCGTTTTTTACCCTTTTGTACATTTTTTAATCTCCTTGATGTTCTGTGTTGATTGTAAGTGTGCAGCACTCATAGATTGTCCTTTTTGTAAAGACTCAACTTTCAGTAATGTAGAATTATGCAATTGTACGTTTTCAAGATGTGTACATTCTGTATTCCCTTTTAGTAGTATTGATGATAACGAATTTAAACTATTCTTCAATGATACTAAAGCCTTATTAAACCATCAACATATCAATGATTTGAATAACTTAAAAAATAGCTTTTCCAATGATTTTGATGAGTTTGATGTGCAATATGACCTTGATTTTAACTGTAAATACTACCTCGAAAGTGAATTTGAAGGCTTTTGTAGGGATAAGTGCTCTGATAACCATTTTAGTATGTTACACTTTAACTCACGCAGTCTCTCCAAAAACTTTCAGGCTATTTCTGACTTTATAAGTACATTACCTTTGAGTTTCACTATTTATGGTTTCTCTGAGACTTGGATCAATAATAGCACTCCCATTTTGTTTAATATCACAGGTTATAATTTTATTAATAAAGACCGTAAACATGGAAGAGGTGGTGGTGTGGCCTTGATGGTTGATGATAAGTTAGATATTACTATCAGAGATGATATATTGCCAATGAAGATGATTATGAATCCCTTTTTATTGAAGTTAATTTGAAAAAGAGAAAAAATATATTGGTCGGTATTATTTATAGAAAACCACAATCTAGCATTACTCATTTTAACGACATATTTCAGAACTGCTTAGAAAAAATTGATAGTGAAAATAAACCTTGTTATATCATGGGAGATTTTAATATCGATCTTATCAAATCAACCAGTGTGGGTTCAAACCATTTTCTTAATGTCTTATATGCCAATAATTTTCTTCCTTTAATTGACAAACCTTCTAGAATTTCAAACATCTCATATACTCTTATAGACAATATATTCACCAATAACCTAAATTGCGATATATCATCTGGCTTATTTTATAATGACATTTCAGACCATTTACCAGTTTTTCAGATTACCAAAGAATATAGCCTCAATACTAAAAATGATGGTTGTGTGAAACGACTCATTAATAAAAATACTATAAACGAATTTCAAGAAAAGCTATTAAATATTGATTGGAATGTATTATTTGATTATGACAATGCCAACAAAGCATATGATATTTTCTTAAACAAATTTCTTTTATTGTATAATGCAACTTTTAAAAATGTAAAGTCAAGACCTAAAAACAGAGCTAAAAAACCATGGATTGATTCATCACTACTTAAAATGATTAGAAAAAAACATAGACTTTATAAAGATTATTGTAAAAATAGATCTGTAAATAATAAAAAGAAACATGTTATACTCGGGAACAAATTAAATCAATTACTAAAAGAAGCTAGGAGGAAATTTTATGTTAACAAATTTGATGAATGCAACGGAAATATTAAAAAAACATGGAATGCTATTAGAGAGTTACTTGGTCAAAAGAAAAAGAAGTTACCAGATTATATAATAAATGGTAATGATTCAATCCATGGTGATGAGAATATTGCCAATTGTTTTAATGATTTTTTTGTGAAAATTGGTTTACTTTCAAATAATTCTACAAACTTTGATGGTTTAAATATTTTTACAAAGTTTCTTCCGGAACCATGTGATAAATCATTATTTCTTCACCCTGTTTCAGATAGCGAAATATTTGATGTTGTAAAGAACTTAAATTCAACTTCCTCTTGTGGAATCGATGGTATTAGTCCTGTTGTCATAAAGAAAATTATATACTTGATATTGAAACCATTGTGTTATATTTTTAATTTGTCTTTGTCTTCAGGCATTGTTCCTTCTAATTTAAAGATTGCTCGAGTTACGCCCATATATAAAAAAGATGATGTACATAATGTCTCCAATTATCGTCCAATATCTGTTTTGCCATTTTTCTCTAAAATTCTTGAAAAAATAGTTTACTCCAGACTATATGATTTCCTATGTAAAAATAATATCTTGAACCAGTCTCAATTTGGATTTTTGAAGAATTCCTCCACTGACTTTGCCGTTATAAAATTACATGATTACATTATTGATGCCTTAGATAAAAAATTAACTACTCTTGGTATATTCCTTGATCTTAGTAAAGCTTTCGACTGTATAGATTTTCAAATATTATTGTATAAATTGCAATGTTATGGTGTAAGAGGTACCTCTTTACTTTGGTTCAAACATTATTTGTATGATAGATCCCAATATGTATCGTATAATGAAACCCTGTCTGACTCTCGTTCAATTTCATGTGGCGTTCCTCAAGGGTCCATTCTGGGCCCACTGTTATTTTTAATTTTTATCAATGATTTACCATATTGCACAGACAAACTCAAGTTTATTTTGTTTGCTGATGACACCAACATTTTAATCTCCAGTGATTCATTTTCTTCATTAAATACTTCACTTAATACTGAACTGAAGAAAGTCTCACTTTGGTTCTCTTCAAATAAACTTTTATTGAATACAGAAAAATCTAATTATGTATATTTTCATATCAACTCAAAAAATTCACCACAGCAATCTTTGGATAATTTTCAAATCAAAATGAATGATAAAATTATTGAACGTGTCCATCATACAAAGTTTTTAGGTGTTTTAATAGATGAAAAATTATCATGGAGTATTCATATTTCTACTATTACAAATAAGGTAGCAAAAAATGTTGGTGTTATCAGCAAACTCCGTCATATTCTCCCTCAACGAGTTCTTTTGACTTTATATAATACATTAATCTTATCTTACCTAAGTTATTGCAATATTGTATGGGCTAATACTTATCATTCAAAACTACAACCATTGTATCTTCTCCAAAAGAAAGTAGTCAGAATATGCACTCATTCTCATTATTTGGCACATACAAAAGATCTTTTTTATTCAACTGAATGTACTTAATATATTTAATCTAAATGATTACCAATGTGCAATACTTATATTTAAAAATGAAAATAATATTCTTCCTAGCACAGTTTCATGTATGGTAAATAAAAATTGTAATATACATACTTATAACACAAGAACTAGGGAAAATTATCATTTATACCCAGTTGCAAAAAAATATACACTTCAATCTTTTCGACATCGTGCCCCAAAAGTTTGGAACAGTCTTTCAATTGAAATTCGATCTTGTAAAACACTTAACGTATTTAAAAGGAAGCTTAAGAAACATTTGCTGACATCTTGAATATTTTAGATATGCTGCTTTGTATAGGGTTGTGTGGTATCTGTCCTACTCTTCTGTTAATTTAATTTCAATATAGTTTTATATCTGGTTTTATTTCAATATTGACAATAATTTATTTCCCCCTACTAGGGTAGCCTGCTCGACAAGCCATCTGGCTTTTTTTGGCTTTCCCCTAATTCCTGTAAATTGCAATATGTTAACATTATTCGTATATACCATGTATACCAAATTATTGTTTAATCCTTGTTTTTATTGTGTGTAGATATATGTATTTTCTTAATGTTATTTTTATATGGAATTTGAAATAAAATGAACTGAACTGAACTGAACTTAAGATAGTAGTACGCCTGCCTCTTAGTGTTCACAACGGCTTCCGCAATCATTACGATGTTGTAGAGTGGATGATAATCGTAAATAAATTCAAGTAGAAGTAAAAGTATGTCTATTTCCAGATTTAATGGGATATCTCATAGCTCACGATGGCCTCAGCAATCATTTACCTGTTGTAGAGATGGATTATCAACGTAAACATCTTCAGATATATTAAGTCTATTTCAAGAAGTATTGCGACATCTAAGAATTCAAGACGATCCTCGCGATCACTATGATGTGTGCTATAGGACTGTTATCGTAAATAATTTTAGACAGAAGTGCGTCTATTTCCTGAAGTACTGCGATCACTGGCTCACGATGGTCGCTTCCGTGGTCATCACGAGGAAGATCATCTCAAACAATTTCAGATAGTACTCATTTTCAGGTAGTAATGCGACCCCAAAGAGTTTTAGACGGCGTCAATAATCACCACAAAGTTGTAGCAATGATGATTATCATCCTTGATGATGTCAGATAGAAATGCGTCGATCTACCTGATTAATGCGACCTCGAAAGTTTTAGCTAGCACCTCGAAGTAATCTTGAACATGTTCCAACGATCCATAACAATGGGAAGCGTGGGTGCTGGGGTTCTGAAGCACCCCCCCCCCTCCCCCAAAAATCCTATTACTATAGGCAGCACCCCCAGTTATTCTGGAAGACGTGTAAATATGTAAACAATGTAACACATTCATTACATTCTGAAACCTTTTCTTTTCATGTTTATTTTCAAATTTCGTCTCCATTTTGTAGTTAACCCCTTTTTTCGGTTTTCAAATGTTCTTCAATTTCGATTTTCATCGAGTCGAAATCGGTGTCATATTGCATATTTATTATAAAAACGTTATTGCCCGACAATGATAGCTTTTTTAATCTTTATGTCGGAACAGTCATTCTGAGTATTTCTGAAAGTCTTGGCCCGACAGTGATTTAATAGTCTATATAGGACCGTATGCTAGGATCATGAACAAAATAACAGATATTAACACAACAATCAATCGGTGCGGACCGTGACCCGGAGAGACAAAGCATTGGAGGGGCACAGCATTGTTCACAAATAATACAGTGTCCTCCCATCAATTGTCTCCTCCGGGTCACGGTCCTCCACTGAAAACAATAACATTCATAGTTATTAATATAATTATCAGTAATCAAAAATAATTTCTCACCTTTTAAAAAATGATGAAACATTTAAATTTCAAATCATACATTGTATGTGAACATAATTGTCAATTGACCAGTTCGGAGTTACGTAATTAGCAATTTTGGTCTAAAACCTTTCATTTACAGTATTTAATTATGATTAGCCGATTTCAAAGCAAGATAATTATGTAAGCGTGTCATACATAGCAGGATGCAAATTGAATAGACCAGGTGATTAGAATTGCACAACAATTAATGATTTATGAAGGTATTTGTTGCTGCTATTACTGTGCAAACTGAAATATGACACATCGATCTCTTATGTAGATCTATTGAAAAAAAAATAGAAATTTAAAAAATATATGAATAATCAAAACATCATGCTTGGTGTTTATCTCATTGAATATTAAACCACCTTGTCACTTTACGACAAATTACTTTCTTCAGCTGGGCTCCGTAACACACAGATTAGCGATCAATCGCTAAATCGACTGACTTATCAATATTAGTGTTACAAGCGCATTATGTTTAAAATACTGACCAGGGACCAATCAGTGCGGTCCTTTCATATTTGCAATTCATCGCAAACCTTTGTGTTACGGAGCCCTGATCATGCGCCGAATGGAACTCGTAACGCTTATAATACAGGTTGCTGCGGATGCTACTACTCATTTCCCACTGTCTCGATTTAACTGACCACGAATTTTTTTGAACCATTTAAACATTTTCTACGATGAATATGATGACCACGACTGATCTGACAGGATCACTACGAATACTTCACGATAAAGTTTGCCGTTTTAATCACGGTGTAAATCGAGATAGCGTGAAGTAGGTATTAGCATCGAACAGTTGAGCAATCGAACAATCTATAGTCACGATCATCAAAGTGGGTTCTACGATTTTGTTAAGCGCGTTATACAACTTGTTAAAGATAGTGTAAATTATCTACATTAATTCCAATAGATTATACGATCAACGAGCGTATGAGGCATCGTAAGATATCGGCAACTATATCATACACTTACGTCTCATGCCGTGCATGACGTTTAAAACACTGATTGATTAAATTCCCTCAAAAGTGTTTGATAATTGCTAAGTATTTTTTTAACGAATGATTTTTGTTGGAAGTTATTTTTCTTTCTTCACATCAACTGTTATTTCCAAGTCAAATGAAAGATGGATATTGATCCACCAATTTAACATAATATAATTTGATTCCTTGTTTTGATAATTATCAAAGAAATGACACTCTCAACTTACAGCGATAAACCGACGCAAAATAGTCACAATTTGTTGTCTCAAAGGAAAAGTTCCCCCTCTACATACATGTAAGTTTGTTTTAAAAATGGCAAGTGTCAAGAAATATTGAGGGAACGGCTGCGAAATGATTCATCCGTTTATAGACTGATGGTACAGAAAAAAAAAATTCTGATAAAATGACATTTCATGGCTTTCTTTACCATACGATATTCAGAAAAGTCGCTCATTTATGATGTCACAAATAAAATAAATTCTTTGGTGAATTTTTCTCAACCATCATTATTTCTATTAATTTTTCTACTAATTTTGCAGTCATCCTTTTGTCAGCATGAACTTCCGCTTTAAATGTGTCTTATGAATTTATTTTTACAGGGATGCTCCGGCCTGAAAACATTGAATATTAAAGTGTTCCGATATTTTTGTTTAAATAGGTACATGCATGCCATGGATATTCAGCAGGTTTGCTCACGATTCCCGAGCCTCAATTTCACATTTCCTATAATACCGAGGATATATACCGAGGTTTGTTTTATCACCTGCCTGCTAAGAAAGAATGAATGTTAATCATAATTATCTTATTACATATACATCTATGAATAACATGTCTGCTTACAAATAAAAATCTTGCACCGGAGAATACATAATGCAATATATTAATCGTCAACCATATTTTTATTATTCGAGGATGATTATTGAATTAACATAATAAACATTTATTTTTTTTAGATCAAGCGGGGGCATGTCATTCAAGGTTCGTTTATTTGATGTTCATAAAGACAGGCTTAGAACTTTGATATTCCTTATCCGATTTCAACGAATTTTCGTGTGTTTTTGCTTTTGCTTGATTTTCTTTTATCTGTTCAAATTTTATTATTTGCAGCCTGGGGTAACATTGTGTTATTCCTAGCTCTGTTTATTCTCCATTGCAAGGCTACAAATATTAACAGAATTTTTGCATGTAAAAAATCCGACCTAAAACAAATATTTGTTTTACAATAACATTTTGAATAAGTACCTATACCAAGCAATGTATATTATAAGTTGTGTTCAGATATGAAAAATTTATTCTTTTGTAATACACACGAAATTTCGCACTGTTTCTCATTCGGGTCAAAAGTAAACATACTCGGCCTATTAAAGCCTATTTATGCATATCTTTACAACTGAATAAGTTAAGTAATTAAATGTTGATTAATTAAAAAACACAATAAATGTACACCTTATACTATGCCCTTTGTATATTGCTCTCCAATTCCAGCAATTTGTTTCTATTTTTCCAAACAACGACACTTAAGAACAAAAAGGATGATATTAAAGAGGGAATAAAAATGATTGATCTTTATCCAGCGATAAAACGGTTAGAAATAATACAAACAACGCTATTTCCCTTGTGAATCGCAAAGTAGTTGTTTAACCATTTATATCATAATATTTGATTCTCAATAAATTGAGCATCAGTGTTTAAACTGTTAAACAAGAACTTTGTGATATTTAGTAAACAGCGTTGTATAACAACTTAAAAGGAGTTTTTACTGTAGCCGAGAAAGGTTCAGATACAATAGTACATGCATGTTAAAAATATATTATGTATGCTCTTGCCAACGGATAATGAATCGGGGCAACAAACATACATTTTAGTGCACTATGCCAAAATTAGAAATTGAGATTAATTCTTTGCACATTTATCCATTGTATGTGTTGTATTGAGTGCAATAATATATTAATCTGCATAGCTTTCCATCTACATTAATGTATATGAGAACATTATATTAGTTTACTGTATATGCCACTCCTTTAACATCGAAACATAATTATCAACGCTATTCAAAGTATTTCTCGAAGAGCGTGTATGGCAATATTTGGTTCAATATATACTTCATCATTTTGTAATTATCGACATTAAGAACTCGAAGAGAAAAAAATGAATAGAGATTCCACTATTAAATTAGAAATAAATCAATAGTACATAATCTGGTGACAAGGCTCGATGAACATCTCAACAGTATTCTCATTCCTGTCAATTCCATCGACAACGCAAGTATGTATTGTCACAAAGGCGTGTGCAGCGCAGGCTGCTTCCATGGAAATCCAACTACAAAGTATATGTAGTAGCGACGTATTTCCCTACCCCACCCCAAACGTCTACTTGTGACGTCACCAACAATGCTGCCGTGGATTTGACTGATATGGCTGACTGGCGGAACTTGGACTTGGACAACGCTCCTCAGAAGTCATATTTTGCCTGGTGAGTTTGTCAATCCCACCCCTATTATTATATGTTTAATTCTAAACAATAAGAGTTAGACCGAGTGTTCCGGCATGGGACCTACGGCAGGTAAAAGAGGAATGTCTGGGCTTTCAGAAAACGCCAATCACTATTCCCAATATATGTCATTCGATATGTTTTATCTCGATCAAAGAAAAAGATTAATTTTGGCGGGATTTTGCGATTTTCGCCCATTTCCTGGAATGGGTCGTAGATTCAATCGTAAACAATAAGAGTTAGACCGAGTGTTCCGGCATGGGACCTACGGCAGGTAAAAGGGGAATGTCTGGGCTTTCAGAAAACGCCAATCACTATTCCCAATATATGTCATTCGATATGTTTTGTCTCGATCAAAGAAAAAGAATAATTTTGGCGGGATTTTGCGATTTTCGCCCATTTCCTGAAATGGGTCGTAGATTCAATCATGAACCATAAGAGTTAGACCGAGTGTTCCGGCATGGAACTTACGGCAGGTGAAAGGGGAATATCTGGGCTTTCAGAAAACGCCAATCACTATTCCCAATATATGTCATTCGATATGTTTTATCTCGATCAAAGAAAAAGAATAATTTTGGCGGGATTTTGCGATTTTCGCCCATTTCCTGGAATGGGTCGTAGATTCAATCGTAAACAATAAGAGTTAGACAGAGTGTTCCGGCATGGGAACTACGGCAGGTAAAAGGACAATGTCTGGGCTTTTAGAAAACGCCAATCACTATTCCCAATATATGTCATTCGATATGTTTTATCTCGATCAAACAAAAAGAATAATTTTGGCGGGATTATGCGATTTTCGCCCATTTCCTGGAATGGGTCGTAGATTCAATCGTGAACAATAAGAGTTAGACCGAGTGTTCCGGCATGGAACCTACGGCAAGTGAAAGGGGAATGTCTGGGCTTTCAGGAAACGCCAATCACTATTCCCAATATATGTCATTCGATATGTTTTATCTCGATCAAAGAAAAATAATAATTTTGGCGGGATTTTGCGATTTTCGCCCATTTCCTGGAATGGGTCGTAGATTCAATCGTTAACAATAAGAGTTAGACCGAGTGTTCCGGCATGGACCTACGGCAGGTAAAAGGGGAATGTCTGGGCTTTCAGAAAATGCCAATCACTATTCCCAATATATGTCATTCGATATGTTTTGTCTCGATCAAAGAAAAAGAATAATTTGGCGGGATTTTGCAATTTTCGCCCATTTCCTGGAATGGGTCGTAGATTCAATCATGAACCATAAGAGTTAGACCGAGTGTTCCGGCATGGGATATACGGCAGGTGAAAGGGGAATGTCTGGGCTTTCAGAAAACGCCAATCACTATTCCCAATATATGTCATTCGATATGTTTTATCTCGATCAAAGAAAAAGAATAATTTTGGCGGGATTTGGCGATTTTCGCCCATTTCCTGGAATGGGTCGTACATTCAATCGTAAACAATAAGAGTGAGACAGAGTGTTCCGGCATGGGAACTACGGCAGGTAAAAGGGCAATGTCTGGGCTTTTCGAAAACGCCAATTACTATTCCCAATATATGTCATTCGATATATTTTATTTCGATCAAAGAAAAAGAATAATTTTGGCGGAATTTTACGATTTTCGCCCATTTCCTGGAATGGGTCGTAGATTCAATCGTCAACAATAAGAGTTAGACCGAGTGTTCCGGCATGGGACCTACGGCAGGTAAAAGGGGAATGTCTGGGCTTTTAGAAAACGCCAATCACTATTCCCAATATATGTCATTCGATATGTTTTGTCTCGATCAAAGAAAAAGATTAATTTTGGCGGGATTTTGCGATTTTCACCCATTTCCTGGAATGGGTCGTAGATTCAATGGTAAACAGTAAGAGTTAGACCGAGTGTTCCGGCATGAGACCTACGGTAAGTGAAAGGGGAATGTCTGGGCTTTCAGAAAACGCCAATCACTATTCCCAATATATGTCATTCGATATGTTTTATTTCGATCAAAGAAAAAGAATAATTTTGGCGGGATTATGCGATTTTCGCCGAATTTCCTGGAATGGGTCGTACATTCAATCGTAAACAATAAGAGTTAGACCGAGTGTTCCGGCATGGGACCTACGGCAGGTAAAAGGGGAATGTCTGGGCTTTCAGAAAACGCCAATCACTATTCCCAATATATGTCATTCGATATGTTTTATCTCGATCAAAGAAAAAGAATAATTTTGGCGGGATTATGCGATTTTCGCCGAATTTCCTGGAATGGGTCGTACATTCAATCGTAAATAATAAGAGTTAGACCGAGTGTTCCGGCATGGGACCTACGGCAGGTAAAAGGGGAATGTCTGGGCTTTCAGAAAATGCCAATCACTATTCCCTATATATGTCATTCGATATGTTTTATCTCGATCAAAAAAAATAATAATTTTGGCGGGATTTTGCGATTTTCGCCCATTTCCTGGAATGGGTCGTAGATTCAATCGTTAACAATAAGAGTTAGACCGAGTGTTCCGGCATGGAACCTACGGCAGGTAAAAGGGGAATGTCTGGGCTTTCAGAAAATGCCAATCACTATTCCCAATATATGTCATTCGATATGTTTTGTCTCGATCAAAGAAAAAGAATAATTTGGCGGGATTTGCGATTTTCGCCCATTTCCTGGAATGGGTCGTAGATTCAATCATGAACCATAAGAGTTAGACCGAGTGTTCCGGCATGGGATATACGGCAGGTGAAAGGGGAATGTCTGGGCTTTCAGAAAACGCCAATCACTATTCCCAATATATGTCATTCGATATGTTTTATTTCGATCAAAGAAAAAGAATAATTTTGGCGGAATTTTACGATTTTCGCCCATTTCTCGGAATGGGTCGTAGATTCAATCCTAAACAATAAGAGTTAGACAGAGTGTTCCGGCATGGGACTTACGGCAGATAAAAGGGGAATGTCTGGGCTTTTAGAAAACGCCAATCACTATTCCCAATATATGTCATTCGATATGTTTTGTCTCGATCAAAGAAAAAGATTAATTTTGGCGGGATTTTGCGATTTTCACCCATTTCCTGGAATGGGTCGTAGATTCAATCGTAAACAATAAGAGTTAGACCGAGTGTTCCGGCATGAGACCTACGGTAAGTGAAAGGGGAATGTCTGGGCTTTCAGAAAACGCCAATCACTATTCCAAATATATGTCATTCGATATGTTTTGTCTCGATCAAAGAAAAAGATTAATTTTGCGGGATTTTGCGATTTTCGCCCATTTCCTGGAATGGGTCGTAGATTCAATCGTTAACAATAAGAGTTAGACCGAGTGTTCCGGCATGAGACCTACGGTAAGTGAAAGGGGAATGTCTGGGCTTTTAGAAAACGCCAATCACTATTCCCAATATATGTCATTCGATATGTTTTATCTCGATCAAAGAAAAAGAATAATTTTGGCGGGATTATGCGATTTTCGCCCATTTCCTGGAATGGGTCGTAGATTCAATCGTGAACAATAAGAGTTAGACCGAGTGTTCCGGCATGGGACCTACGGGAAGTGAAAGGGGAATGTCTGGGCTTTCAGAAAACGCCAATCACTATTCCCAATATATGTCATTCGATATATTTTATCTCGATCAAAGAAAAAGATTAATTTTGGCGGGATTTTGCGATTTTCGCCCATTTCCTGGAATGGGTCGTAGATTCAATCGTAAACAATAAGAGTTAGACCGAGTGTTCCGGCATGGGACTTACGGCAGGTAAAAGGGGAATGTCTGGGCTTTCAGAAAACGCCAATCACTATTCCCAATATATGTCATTCGATATGTTTTGTCTCGATCAAAGAAAAAGAATAATTTTGGCGGGATTTTGCGATTTTCGCCCATTTCCTGGAATGGGTCGTATATTCAATCGTAAACAATAAGAGTTAGACCGAGTGTTCCGGCATGAGACCTACGGTAAGTGAAAGGGGAATGTCTGGGCTTTCAGGAAACGCCAATCACTATTCCCAATATATGTCATTCGACATGTTTTATCTCGATCAAAGAAAAATAATAATTTTGGCGGGATTTTGCGATTTTCGCCCATTTCCTGGAATGGGTCGTAGATTCAATCGTTAACAATAAGAGTTAGACCGAGTGTTCCGGCATGGGACCTACGGCAGGTGAAAGGGGAATGTCTGGGCTTTTAGAAAACGCCAATCACTATTCCCAATATATGTCATTCGATATATTTTATCTCGATCAAAGAAAAAGATTAATTTTGGCGGGATTTTGCGATTTTCGCCCATTTCCTGGAATGGGTCGTAGATTCAATCGTAAACAATAAGAGTTAGACCGAGTGTTCCGGCATGAGACCTACGGCAAGTGAAAGGGAAATGTCTGGGCTTTCAGAAAACGCCAATCACTATTCCCAATATATGTCATTCGATATATTTTATCTCGATCAAAGAAAAAGAATAATTTTGGCGGGATTATGCGATTTTCGCCGAATTTCCTGGAATGGGTCGTAGATTCAATCGTGAACAATAAGAGTTAGACCGAGTGTTCCGGCATGGAACCTACGGCAGGTGAAAGGAGAATGTCTGGGCTTTCAGGAAACACCAGTCACTATTCCCAATATATGTCATTCGATATGTTTTGTCTCGATCAAAGAAAAAGATTAATTTTGGCGGGATTTTGCGATTTTCGCCCATTTCCTGGAATGGGTCGTAGATTCAATCGTTAACAATAAGAGTTAGACCGAGTGTTCCGGCATGAGACCTACGGTAAGTGAAAGGGGAATGTCTGGGCTTTCAGGAAACGCCAATCACTATTCCCAATATATGTCATTCGACATGTTTTATCTCGATCAAAGAAAAATAATAATTTTGGCGGGATTTTGCGATTTTCGCCCATTTCCTGGAATGGGTCGTAGATTCAATCGTTAACAATAAGAGTTAGACCGAGTGTTCCGGCATGGGACCTACAGCAGGTGAAAGGGGAATGTCTGGGCTTTCAGAAAACGCCAATCACTATTCCCAATATATGTCATTCGATATATTTTATCTCGATCAAAGAAAAAGATTAATTTTGGCGGGATTTTGCGATTTTCGCCCATTTCCTGGAATGGGTCGTAGATTCAATCGTAAACAATAAGAGTTAGACCGAGTGTTCCGGCATGGGACCTATGGCAGGTAAAAGGGGAATGTCTGGGCTTTCAGAAAACGCCAATCACTATTCCCAATATATGTCATTCGATATGTTTTGTCTCGATCAAAGAAAAATAATAATTTTGGCGGGATTTTGCGATTTTCGCCCATTTCCTGGAATGGGTCGTAGATTCAATCGTAAACAATAAGAGTTAGACCGAGTGTTCCGGCATGGGACCTACGGCAGGTAAAAGGACAATGTCTGGGCTTTTAGAAAACGCCAATTACTATTCCCAATATATGTCATTCGATATGTTTTATTTCGATCAAAGAAAAAGAATAATTTTGGCGGAATTTTACGATTTTCGCCCATTTCCCGGAATGGGTCGTAGACTCAATCGTAAACAATAAGAGTTAGACCGAGTGTTCTGGCATGGGACCTACGGCAGGTAAAAGGGGAATGTCTGGGCTTTTAGAAAACGCCAATCACTATTCCCAATATATGTCATTCGATATGTTTTGTCTCGATCAAAGAAAAAGATTAATTTTGGCGGGATTTTGCGATTTTCACCATTTCCTGGAATGGGTCGTAGATTCAATCGTAAACAATAAGAGTTAGACCGAGTGTTCCGGCATGAGACCTACGGCAAGTGAAAGGGGAATGTCTGGGCTTTCAGAAAACGCCAATCACTATTCCAAATATATGTCATTCGATATGTTTTATCTCGATCAAAGAAAAATAATAATTTTGGCGGGATTATGCGATTTTCGCCGAATTTCCTGGAATGGGTCGTAGATTCAATCGTGAACAATAAGAGTTAGACCGAGTGTTCCGGCATGGAACCTACGGCAGGTGAAAGGAGAATGTCTGGGCTTTCAGGAAACACCAGTCACTATTCCCAATATATGTCATTCGATATGTTTTGTCTCGATCAAAGAAAAAGATTAATTTTGGCGGGATTTTGCGATTTTCGCCCATTTCCTGGAATGGGTCGTAGATTCAATCGTTAACAATAAGAGTTAGACCGAGTGTTCCGGCATGAGACCTACGGTAAGTAAAAGGGGAATGTCTGGGCTTTCAGGAAACGCCAATCACTATTCCCAATATATGTCATTCGACATGTTTTATCTCGATCAAAGAAAAAGAATAATTTTGGCGGGATTATGCGATTTTCGCCGAATTTCCTGGAATGGGTCGTAGATTCAATCGTGACCAATAAGGGTTAGACCGAGTGTTCCGGCATGGAACCTACAGCAGGTGAAAGGAGAATGTCTGGGCTTTCAGGAAACACCAGTCACTATTCCCAATATATGTCATTCGATATGTTTTGTCTCGATCAAAGAAAAAGATTAATTTTGGCGGGATTTTGCGATTTTCGCCCATTTCCTGGATTGGGTCGTAGATTCAATCGTTAACAATAAGAGTTACACCGAGTGTTCCGGCATGAGACCTACGGTAAGTGAAAGGGGAATGTCTGGGCTTTTAGAAAACGCCAATCACTATTCCCAATATATGTCATTCGATATGTTTTATCTCGATCAAAGAAAAAGAATAATTTTGGCGGGATTATGCGATTTTCGCCCATTTCCTGGAATGGGTCGTAGATTCAATCGTGAACAATAAGAGTTAGACCGAGTGTTCCGGCATGGAACCTACGGCAGGTGAAAGGAGAATGTCTGGGCTTTCAGGAAACGCCAATCACTATTCCCAATATATGTCATTCGACATGTTTTATCTCGATCAAAGAAAAATAATAATTTTGGCGGGATTTTGCGATTTTCGCCCATTTCCTGGAATGGGTCGTAGATTCAATCGTTAACAATAAGAGTTAGACCGAGTGTTCCGGCATGAAACCTACGGCAGGTAAAAGGGGAATGTCTGGGCTTTCAGAAAATGCCAATCACTATTCCCAATATATGTCATTCGATATGTTTTATCTCGATCAAAGAAAAAGAATAATTTTGGCGGGATTTGCGATTTTCGCCCATTTCCTGGAATGGGTCGTAGATTCAATCGGAAACAATAAGAGTTAGACTGAGTGTTCCGGCATGGGACCGACGGCAGGTAAAAGGGAAATGTCTGGGCTTTCAGAAAACGCCAATTACTATTCCCAATATATGTCATTCGATATGTTTTGTCTCGATCAAAGAAAAAGATTAATTTTGGCGGGATTTTGCGATTTTCACCCATTTCCTGGAATGGGTCGTAGATTCAATCGTAAACAATAAGAGTTAGACCGAGTGTTCCGGCATGAGACCTACGGTAAGTGAAAGGGGAATGTCTGGGCTTTCAGAAAACGCCAATCACTATTCCCAATATATGTCATTCGATATGTTTTATCTCGATCAAAGAAAAAGAATAATTTTGGCGGGATTATGCGATTTTCGCCGAATTTCCTGGAATGGGTCGTAGATTCAATCGTGACCAATAAGAGTTAGACCGAGTGTTCCGGCATGGAACCTACAGCAGGTGAAAGGAGAATGTCTGGGCTTTCAGGAAACAGCAGTCACTATTCCCAATATATGTCATTCGATATGTTTTGTCTCGATCAAAGAAAAAGATTAATTTTGGCGGGATTTTGCGATTTTCGCCCATTTCCTGGATTGGGTCGTAGATTCAATCGTTAACAATAAGAGTTACACCGAGTGTTCCGGCATGAGACCTACGGTAAGTGAAAGGGGAATGTCTGGGCTTTTAGAAAACGCCAATCACTATTCCCAATATATGTCATTCGATATGTTTTATCTCGATCAAAGAAAAAGAATAATTTTGGCGGGATTATGCGATTTTCGCCGAATTTCCTGGATTGGGTTGTAGATTCAATCGTGAACAATAAGAGTTAGACCGAGTGTTCCGGCATGGGACCTACGGCAGGTGAAAGGAGAATGTCTGGGCTTTCAGAAAACGCTAATCACTATTCCCAATATATGTCATTCGATATGTTTTATCTCGATCAAAGAAAAAGAATAATTTTGGCGGGATTATGCGATTTTCGCCCATTTCCTGGAATGGGTCGTAGATTCAATCGTAAACAATAAGACTTAGACCGAGTGTTCCGGCATGGGACCGCCGGCAGGTAAAAGGAGAATGTCTGGGCTTTCAGAAAACGCTAATCACTATTCCCAATATATGTCATTCGATATGTTTTATCTCGATCAAAAAAAAAATAATAATTTTGGCGGGATTTTGCGATTTTCGCCCATTTCCTGGAATGGGTCGTAGATTCAATCGTAAACAATAAGAGTTAGACCGAGTGTTCCGGCATGGGACCGACGGCAGGTGAAGGGGAATTTCTGGGCTTTCAGAAAACGCCAATCACTATTCCCAATATATGTCATTCGATATGTTTTATCTCGATCAAAGAAAAATAATAATTTTGGCGGGATTATGCGATTTTCGCCCATTTCCTGGATTGGGTTGTAGATTCAATCGTGAACAATAAGTGTTAGACCGAGTGTTCCGGCATGGAATTTACGGCAGGTGAAAGGAGAATGTCTGGGCTTTCAGGAAACGCCAATCACTATTCCCAATATATGTCATTCGACATGTTTTATCTCGATCAAAGAAAAATAATAATTTATGCGGGATTTTGCGATTTTCGCCCATTTCCTGGAATGGGTCGTAGATTCAATCGTTAACAATAAGAGTTAGACCGAGTGTTCCGGCATGAAACCTACGGCAGGTAAAAGGGGAATGTCTGGGCTTTCAGAAAATGCCAATCACTATTCCCAATATATGTCATTCGATATGTTTTATCTCGATCAAAGAAAAAGAATAATTTTGGCGGGATTTTGCGATTTTCGCCCATTTCCTGGAATGGGTCGTAGATTCAATCGGAAACAATAAGAGTTAGACTGAGTGTTCCGGCATGGGACCGACGGCAGGTAAAAGGGAAATGTCTGGGCTTTCAGAAAACGCCAATCACTATTCCCAATATATGTCATTCGATATGTTTTATCTCGATCAAAGAAAAAGAATAATTTTGGCGGGATTATGCGATTTTCGCCCATTTCCTGGAATGGGTCGTAGATTCAATCATGAACCATAAGAGTTAGACCGAGTGTTCCGGCATGGGACTTACGGCAGGTGAAAGGGGAATGTCTGGGCTTTCAGAAAACGCCAATCACTATTCCCAATATATGTCATTCGATATGTTTTATCTCGATCAAAGAAAAAGAATAATTTTGGCGGGATTTTGCGATTTTCGCCCATTTCCTGGAATGGGTCGTAGATTCAATCGGAAACAATAAGAGTTAGACTGAGTGTTCGGGCATGGGACCGATGGCAGGTAAAAGGGAAATGTCTGGGCTTTCAGAAAACGCCAATCACTATTCCTAATATATTTCATTCGATATGTTTTATCTCGATCAAAGAAAAAGAATAATTTTGGCGGGATTTTGCGATTTTCGCCCATTTCCGTGAATGGGTCGTAGATTCAATCGTAAACAATAAGAGTTAGACCGAGTGTTCCGGCATGGGACCTACAGCAGGTGAAAGGGGAATGTCTGGGCTTTCAGAAAACGCCAATCACTATTCCCAATATATGTCATTCGATATGTTTTATCTCGATCAAAGAAAAATAATAATTTTGGCGGGATTTTGCGATTTTCGCCCATTTCCTGGAATGGGTCGTAGATTCAATCGTAAACAATAAGAGTTAGACCGAGTGTTCCGGCATGGGACCTACAGCAGGTGAAAGGGGAATGTCTGGGCTTTCAGAAAACGCCAATCACTATTCCCAACATATGTCATTCGATATGTTTTATCTCGATCAAAGAAAAATAATAATTTTGGCGGGATTTTGCGATTTTCGCCCATTTCCTGGAATGGGTCGTAGATTCAATCGTAAACAATAAGAGTTAGACCGAGTGTTCCGGCATGGGACCTACGGCAGGTGAAAGGGGAATGTCTGGGCTTTCAGAAAACGCCAATCACTATTCCCAATATATGTCATTCGATATGTTTTATCTCGATCAAAGAAAAATAATAATTTTGGCGGGATTTTGCGATTTTCGCCCATTTCCTGGAATGGGTCGTAGATTCAATCGTAAACATTAAGAGTTAGACCGAGTGTTCCGGCATGGGACCGACGGCAGGTGAAAGGGGAATGTCTTGGCTTTCACAAAACGCCAATCACTATTCCCAATATATGTCATTCGATATGTTTTATCTCGATCAAAGAAAAAGAATAATTTTGGCGGGATTTTGCGATTTTCGCCCATTTCCTGGAATGGGTCGTTGATTCAATGGTAAACAATAAGAGTTAGACCGAGTCTTCCGGCATGGGACCTACGGCAGGTAAAAGGGGAATGTCGGGCTTTTTGAAAACGCCAATCGCTATTCCCAATATATGTCATTCGATATGTTTTGTCTCGATCAAAGAAAAAGATTAATTTTGGCGGGATTTTGTGATTTTCGCCTAATTCCTGGAATGGGTCGTAGATTCAATCGTAAACAATAAGAGTTAGACCGAGTGTTCCGGCATAAGACCTACGGTAAGTGAAAGGGGAATGTCTGGGCTTTAAGAAAACGCCAATCACTATTCCCAATATATGTCATTCGATATGTTTTATCTCGATCAAAGAAAAAGAATAATTTTGGCGGGATTATGCGATTTTCGCCCATTTCCTGGAATGGGTCGTAGATTCAATCGTAAACAATAAGACTTAGACCGAGTGTTCCGGCATGGGACCGCCGGCAGGTAAAAGGAGAATGTCTGGGCTTTCAGAAAACGCTAATCACTATTCCCAATATATGTCATTCGATATGTTTTATCTCGATCAAAGAAAAAGAATAATTTTGGCGGGATTTTGCGATTTTCGCCCATTTCCTGGAATGGGTCGTAGATTCAATCATGAACCATAAGAGTTAGACCGAGTGTTCCGGCATGGGACCTACGGCAGAAGAAAGGAGAATGTCTGGGCTTTCAGAAAACGCTAATCACTATTCCCAATATATGTCATTCGATATGTTTTATCTCGATCAAAGAAAAAGAATAATTTTGGCGGGATTATGCGATTTTCGCCCATTTCCTGGAATGGGTCGTAGATTCAATCGTAAACAATAAGACTTAGACCGAGTGTTCCGGCATGGGACCGCCGGCAGGTAAAAGGAGAATGTCTGGGCTTTCAGAAAACGCTAATCACTATTCCCAATATATGTCATTCGATATGTTTTATCTCGATCAAAAAAAAAGAATAATTTTGGCGGGATTTTGCGATTTTCGCCCATTTCCTGGAATGGGTCGTAGATTCAATCGTAAACAATAAGAGTTAGACCGAGTGTTCCGGCATGGGACCGACGGCAGGTGAAGGGGAATTTCTGGGCTTTCAGAAAACGCCAATCACTATTCCCAATATATGTCATTCGATATGTTTTATCTCGATCAAAGAAAAAGAATAATTTTGGCGGGATTATGCGATTTTCGCCCATTTCCTGGAATGGGTCGTAGATTCAATCGTGAACAATAAGAGTTAGACCGAGTGTTCCGGCATGGAACCTACGGCAGGTGAAAGGAGAATGTCTGGGCTTTCAGGAAACGCCAATCACTATTCCCAATATATGTCATTCGACATGTTTTATCTCGATCAAAGAAAAATAATAATTTGTGCGGGATTTTGCGATTTTCGCCCATTTCCTGGAATGGGTCGTAGATTCAATCGTTAACAATAAGAGTTAGACCGAGTGTTCCGGCATGAAACCTACGGCAGGTAAAAGGGGAATGTCTGGGCTTTCAGAAAATGCCAATCACTATTCCCAATATATGTCATTCGATATGTTTTATCTCGATCAAAGAAAAAGAATAATTTTGGCGGGATTTTGCGATTTTCGCCCATTTCCTGGAATGGGTCGTAGATTCAATCGGAAACAATAAGAGTTAGACTGAGTGTTCCGGCATGGGACCGACGGCAGGTAAAAGGGAAATGTCTGGGCTTTCAGAAAACGCCAATCACTATTCCCAATATATGTCATTCGACATGTTTTATCTCGATCAAAGAAAAAGAATAATTTTGGCGGGATTATGCGATTTTCGCCCATTTCCTGGAATGGGTCGTAGATTCAATCATGAACCATAAGAGTTAGACCGAGTGTTCCGGCATGGGACTTACGGCAGGTGAAAGGAGAATGTCTGGGCTTTCAGAAAACGCCAATCACTATTCCCAATATATGTCATTCGATATGTTTTATCTCGATCAAAGAAAAAGAATAATTTTGGCGGGATTTTGCGATTTTCGCCTATTTCCTGGAATGGGTCGTAGATTCAATCGGAAACAATAAGAGTTAGACTGAGTGTTCGGGCATGGGACCGATGGCAGGTAAAAGGGAAATGTCTGGGCTTTCAGAAAACGCCAATCACTATTCCTAATATATTTCATTCGATATGTTTTATCTCGATCAAAGAAAAAGAATAATTTTGGCGGGATTTTGCGATTTTCGCCCATTTCCGTGAATGGGTCGTAGATTCAATCGTAAACAATAAGAGTTAGACCGAGTGTTCCGGCATGGGACGTACAGCAGGTGAAAGGGGAATGTCTGGGCTTTCAGAAAACGCCAATCACTATTCCCAATATATGTCATTCGATATGTTTTATCTCGATCAAAGAAAAATAATAATTTTGGCGGGATTTTGCGATTTTCGCCCATTTCCTGGAATGGGTCGTAGATTCAATCGTAAACAATAAGAGTTAGACCGAGTGTTCCGGCATGGGACCTACAGCAGGTGAAAGGGGAATGTCTGGGCTTTCAGAAAACGCCAATCACTATTCCCAACATATGTCATTCGATATGTTTTATCTCGATCAAAGAAAAATAATAATTTTGGCGGGATTTTGCGATTTTCGCCCATTTCCTGGAATGGGTCGTAGATTCAATCGTAAACAATAAGAGTTAGACCGAGTGTTCCGGCATGGGACCTACGGCAGGTGAAAGGGGAATGTCTGGGCTTTCAGAAAACGCCAATCACTATTCCCAATATATGTCATTCGATATGTTTTATCTCGATCAAAGAAAAATAATAATTTTGGCGGGATTTTGCGATTTTCGCCCATTTCCTGGAATGGGTCGTAGATTCAATCGTAAACATTAAGAGTTAGACCGAGTGTTCCGGCATGGGACCGACGGCAGGTGAAAGGGGAATGTCTTGGCTTTCACAAAACGCCAATCACTATTCCCAATATATGTCATTCGATATGTTTTATCTCGATCAAAGAAAAAGAATAATTTTGGCGGGATTTTGCGATTTTCGCCCATTTCCTGGAATGGGTCGTTGATTCAATGGTAAACAATAAGAGTTAGACCGAGTCTTCCGGCATGGGACCTACGGCAGGTAAAAGGGGAATGTCGGGCTTTTTGAAAACGCCAATCGCTATTCCCAATATATGTCATTCGATATGTTTTGTCTCGATCAAAGAAAAAGATTAATTTTGGCGGGATTTTGTGATTTTCGCCTAATTCCTGGAATGGGTCGTAGATTCAATCGTAAACAATAAGAGTTAGACCGAGTGTTCCGGCATAAGACCTACGGTAAGTGAAAGGGGAATGTCTGGGCTTTAAGAAAACGCCAATCACTATTCCCAATATATGTCATTCGATATGTTTTATCTCGATCAAAGAAAAAGAATAATTTTGGCGGGATTATGCGATTTTCGCCCATTTCCTGGAATGGGTCGTAGATTCAATCGTAAACAATAAGACTTAGACCGAGTGTTCCGGCATGGGACCGCCGGCAGGTAAAAGGAGAATGTCTGGGCTTTCAGAAAACGCTAATCACTATTCCCAATATATTTCATTCGATATGTTTTATCTCGATCAAAGAAAAAGAATAATTTTGGCGGGATTTTGCGATTTTCGCCCATTTCCTGGAATGGGTCGTAGATTCAATCATGAACCATAAGAGTTAGACCGAGTGTTCCGGCATGGGACCTACGGCAGAAGAAAGGAGAATGTCTGGGCTTTCAGAAAACGCTAATCACTATTCCCAATATATGTCATTCGATATGTTTTTTTTTTGCAGGATTTTCTGCATTTATTGAAATAATATACATAACAAATTAACAATGCTTGAAACATAATCATAATATAGCATAAAGTACATAACCAAGTGACAATCTTATATGTGGTGACTGAAGACATGAATACATTAAAATATATATATATATAATGAGTAAAATGCAGAGGCAAACTATATAAGCAAATACATGCTTGAAGCATAGCAGCCAAAAAAGGGAAGGGCTACATGGAAACCTAAGAAATTAATTGTGTCTGTAAAAAAAAATTAATGTCACGAATCATCAAACCAAGGGAAAAAAAGTAGAAATTGAAAAATGAAGTGTGTGCTAGTGTGTGCTAGTGGGTGCAAGTGCAGTTGGGAGATTTATGAATATCTGGATAAAAGGTATTTTTTGAATGAAGCTTTAAAAGAAAAGACAGATGCAGTGAGTCTGATATGATTGGGTATGTTGTTCCATATATCTGGGCCGTGGTGTCTAATTGTTTTCTGTGCTAAAATTATTTTCGGGTTTGTCAAATGAAAGTCTGATGAGTGACGTGTAGGATATGAATGAATGTCCCTATTGTAAGTAAAAATGTTTTGAAAGGATGTAGGTATAGCATTGATTGAGAATTTGTACATAAAAATGGCAGATTGTAAAGTATGGATATCGTTTATTTTCAACGTTTTGAGTTTCCGAAAAATGGGATCAGAGTGAGCTAAATATTGCGAGTGGGAGCAAATACGGAGTGCCTTTTTTTGAAGGCGCAGAATTGAATCTATTTTTGTTTTATTGCTGTTACCCCACAATATATTGCAATATGAAATGTGTGATAAAATAAAAGAATTGTACAACATAAATAGTGATCTTTGGGAAAGACAATATTTGAGTTTATATAATATACCAATACCTCTGGCAACTAGTGTGCTAACATTATGAATGTGGCTGTTCCAAGTTAAATTAGAATCGATTATTACCCCTAAAAATTTTGTCTCTTGTTTTTCAACGAGACTTATGTTATTAATTTTAATGGAACCACGAAATGTATGTTTAGAATTAAGGTGTTTAAAGTATATGAAATTTGTTTTGTTAATATTCAAGGAGAGTTTATTCGACTTAAACCACATAGACAATTTATCTAATTCGTGATTAAATATTGTTTCAAGCATGTCTAAGTTTTTGTGAGAATAAAATACATTAGTGTCATCAGCAAAGAGAACATAGGTAAGTACAGGTGATGCATTAATTATATCATTCATATAAATTAGAAATAATAGTGGGCCTAGGATGGAGCCCTGTGGTATCCCACACTTAACGGTACAAACTTGGGATGATTTATAATGAAAATTAACATACTGACGTCTGTTGGATAAATAATCAGTAAACCATGATAAAACAATACCTCTTATTCCGTAAGTCTTTAATTTATACAAAAGAATATGGTGATCCATAGTGTCAAATGCCTTTGATAGATCCATAAAGACCCCAACGGTGTGTTCATTTTTAGAAAGTGAATCTATTATTTTGTCATGTAGTTGTAAGATTGCATAGTCGGTTGAATGATTTTTCCTAAAGCCATATTGATTTGAGATTAACAATTTATTTGTGTCCAGAAAAGAGTATAATCGTGTATAAACAATTTTTTCAAGTATTTTGGATATGCTGGGTAATAATGAAATGGGACGGTAGTTAGAGATTTGGCAAGGGTCTTCTTTTTTGTAAATAGGAATTATTTTTGCAATTTTTAGTTGATCCGGAAAATTCCATTTGAGAGAGATAAATTGAATATATAAGAAAGCGGAGAAGCTAAAAAATGAATTATTTCTTTAAGTAAACATACACTGATACCGTCATGGCCACTGGATTTGGTAGATTTAAAAGACCGAACAATTTCTATGATTTCATGAGTATTGGTAGGGTTGAAAAATAAAGAATGTTCGGCATGATTACTTAAATATGTCGAAAAGTCATTGGCATTAGATGCAATTTTAGATGCAAGGTTAGGACCAACATTGGTAAAAAAAGAATTAAATGCATTAGCAATTTCGGAAGGGTCTTGCGTTTTATGCCCGTTTAAAAGGAAATCAACATTGTTAAAATCACGCGTATTTTTATTTAACATTTCATTTACTGTACTCCACAATGTTTTGTTATTATCCTTATTGTTTTCAATTTTATTAGAAAAGTACGATCTTCGAGCCAAGCGGATTATTGAGGTTAATTTATTACGGTATTTCTTGTATTTGTTTTGATGTTCTTGAGTTGGTGATTTAAGCGATATCTTATATAATCGATTACGGGTGAATATTGATTGAATTATACCTTGGGTGATCCATGGTTGTTTATTCTTATTTTTATGGGGTTTGATTCTTGTCAGTGGTACATTTTTGTCATAATAGTAAAGAAGTTTATTTAAAAATATGTCATATGATTTATTGATATTGTCTTCTCTATAAACATCTGCCCAACCCTCTGCACTCAAATCAGTTTTGAGAGATTGTATGTTACGTTTAGTTTCTTTTCGTCGAGTAATTTTTTCGTTATTTTGTTGTTTTGGTAAGTGTTTGTCATCTTGACATATCGTGAATATGGGTAAATGATCTGAAATGTCATAGTAAATTATACCGTTGTTGTCTTTATCATTCAAAGTATCTACATTGGAAAAAATATTATCTAGTATTGTATGTGTTGTGTTAGTTATCCGCGTTGGTTTATTAATGAGTGATTTAAAAGAAAATGAGGAAAATGTTTTATCTCGATCAAAGAAAAAGAATAATTTTGGCGGGATTATGCGATTTTCGCCCATTTCCTGGAATGGGTCGTAGATTCAATCGTAAACAATAAGACTTAGACCGAGTGTTCCGGCATGGGACCGCCGGCAGGTAAAAGGAGAATGTCTGGGCTTTCAGAAAACGCTAATCACTATTCCCAATATATGTCATTCGATATGTTTTATCTCGATCAAAAAAAAAGAATAATTTTGGCGGGATTTTGCGATTTTCGCCCATTTCCTGGAATGGGTCGTAGATTCAATCGTAAACAATAAGAGTTAGACCGAGTGTTCCGGCATGGGACCGACGGCAGGTGAAGGGGAATTTCTGGGCTTTCAGAAAACGCCAATCACTATTCCCAATATATGTCATTCGATATGTTTTATCTCGATCAAAGAAAAATAATAATTTTGGCGGGATTTTGCGATATTCGCCCATTTCCCGGAATGGGTCGTAGATTCAATCGTGAACAATAAGAGTTAGACCGAGTGTTCCGGCATGGAACCTACGGCAGGTGAAAGGAGAATGTCTGGGCTTTCAGGAAACGCCAATCACTATTCCCAATATATGTCATTCGACATGTTTTATCTCGATCAAAGAAAAATAATAATTTTGGCGGGATTTTGCGATTTTCGCCCATTTCCTGGAATGGGTCGTAGATTCAATCGTTAACAATAAAAGCTAGACCGAGTGTTCCGGCATGGGACCTACGGCAGGTAAAAGGGGAATGTCTGGGCTTTCAGAAAATGCCAATCACTATTCGCAATATATGTCATTCGATATGTTTTGTCTCGATCAAAGAAAAAGAATAATTTGGCGGGATTTTGCGATTTTCGCCCATTTCCTGGAATGGGTCGTAGATTCAATCATGAACCATAAGAGTTAGACCGAGTGTTCCGGCATGGGACTTACGGCAGGTGAAAGGGGAATGTCTGGGCTTTCAGAAAACGCCAATCACTATTCCCAATATATGTCATTCGATATGTTTTATCTCGATCAAAGAAAAAGAATAATTTTGGCGGGATTTTGCGATTTTCGCCCATTTCCTGGAATGGGTCGTAGATTCAATCGGAAACAATAAGAGTTAGACTGAGTGTTCGGGCATGGGACCGATGGCAGGTAAAAGGGAAATGTCTGGGCTTTCAGAAAACGCCAATCACTATTCCTAATATATTTCATTCGATATGTTTTATCTCGATCAAAGAAAAAGAATAATTTTGGCGGGATTTTGCGATTTTCGCCCATTTCCGTGAATGGGTCGTAGATTCAATCGTAAACAATAAGAGTTAGACCGAGTGTTCCGGCATGGGACCTACAGCAGGTGAAAGGGGAATGTCTGGGCTTTCAGAAAACGCCAATCACTATTCCCAACATATGTCATTCGATATGTTTTATCTCGATCAAAGAAAAATAATAATTTTGGCGGGATTTTGCGATTTTCGCCCATTTCCTGGAATGGGTCGTAGATTCAATCGTAAACAATAAGAGTTAGACCGAGTGTTCCGGCATGGGACCTACGGCAGGTGAAAGGGGAATGTCTGGGCTTTCAGAAAACGCCAATCACTATTCCCAATATATGTCATTCGATATGTTTTATCTCGATCAAAGAAAAATAATAATTTTGGCGGGATTTTGCGATTTTCGCCCATTTCCTGGAATGGGTCGTAGATTCAATCGTAAACATTAAGAGTTAGACCGAGTGTTCCGGCATGGGACCGACGGCAGGTAATAGGGGAATGTCTTGGCTTTCAGAAAACGCTAATCACTATTCCCAATATATGTCATTCGATATGTTTTATCTCGATCAAAGAAAAAGAATAATTTTGGCGGGATTTTGCGATTTTCGCCCATTTCCTGGAATGGGTCGTTGATTCAATGGTAAACAATAAGAGTTAGACCGAGTCTTCCGGCATGGGACCTACGGCAGGTAAAAGGGGAATGTCGGGCTTTTTGAAAACGCCAATCGCTATTCCCAATATATGTCATTCGATATGTTTTGTCTCGATCAAAGAAAAAGATTAATTTTGGCGGGATTTTGTGATTTTCGCCTAATTCCTGGAATGGGTCGTAGATTCAATCGTAAACAATAAGAGTTAGACCGAGTGTTCCGGCATAAGACCTACGGTAAGTGAAAGGGGAATGTCTGGGCTTTAAGAAAACGCCAATCACTATTCCCAATATATGTCATTCGATATGTTTTATCTCGATCAAAGAAAAAGAATAATTTTGGCGGGATTTTGCGATTTTCGCCCATTTCCTGGAATGGGTCGTAGATTCAATCATGAACCATAAGAGTTAGACCGAGTGTTCCGGCATGGGACCTACGGCAGAAGAAAGGAGAATGTCTGGGCTTTCAGAAAACGCTAATCACTATTCCCAATATATGTCATTCGATATGTTTTATCTCGATCAAAGAAAAAGAATAATTTTGGCGGGATTATGCGATTTTCGCCCATTTCCTGGAATGGGTCGTAGATTCAATCGTAAACAATAAGACTTAGACCGAGTGTTCCGGCATGGGACCGCCGGCAGGTAAAAGGGGAATGTCTGGGCTTTCAGAAAACGCTAATCACTATTCCCAATATATGTCATTCGATATGTTTTATCTCGATCAAAAAAAAGAATAATTTTGGCGGGATTTTGCGATTTTCGCCCATTTCCTGGAATGGGTCGTAGATTCAATCGTAAACAATAAGAGTTAGACCGAGTGTTCCGGCATGGGACCGACGGCAGGTGAAGGGGAATTTCTGGGCTTTCAGAAAACGCCAATCACTATTCCCAATATATGTCATTCGATATGTTTTATCTCGATCAAAGAAAAATAATAATTTTGGCGGGATTTTGCGATATTCGCCCATTTCCCGGAATGGGTCGTAGATTCAATCGTAAACAATAAGAGTTAGACCGAGTGTTCCGGCATGGGACCTACGGCAGGTGAAAGGGGAATGTCTGGGCTTTCAGAAAACACCAATCACTATTCCCAATATATGTCATTCGATATGTTTTATCTCGATCAAAGAAAAAGATTAATTTTGGCGGGATTTTGTGATTTTCGCCTAATTCCTGGAATGGGTCGTATATTCAATCGTAAACAATAAGAGTTAGACAGAGTGTTCCGGCATGGGAACTACGGCAGGTAAAAGGAGAATGTCTGGGCTTTCAGAAAACGCCAATCACTATTCCCAATATACGTCATTCGACATGTTTTATTTCGATCAAAGAAAAAGAATAATTTTGGCGGGATTTCTGGAATGGGTCGTAGATTCAATCATGAACCATAAGAGTTAGACCGAGTGTTCCGGCATGGAACCTACGGCAGGTGAAAGGGGAATGTCTGGGCTTTCAGAAAACGCCAATCACTATTCCCAATATATGTCATTCGATATGTTTTATCTCGATCAAAGAAAAAGAATAATTTTGGCGGGATTTTGTGATTTTCGCCCATTTCCCGGAATGGGTCGTAGATTCAATCGTAAACAATAAGAGTTAGACCGAGTGTTCCGGCATGGGACCTACGGCAGGTGAAAGGGGAATGTCTGGGCTTTCAGAAAACGCCAATCACTATTCCCAATATATATGCATTCGATATTTTTCTGTCAATTTTTTTATTTGGCCGAAGATTCGAATTATTCAACATCCTCTCATCACCTCAAACGGTTACGTATCGGTGATAATTATTTCGGAAGTAAAATAGTTCCAAGAGCTTTCTTATTTTTTCCCTCATTTTTACAAATTTAAATGAAATGATTGCCCATCCTATTTAATCAGTGTCAATTGCCGAATCATATGGACGCATTTTGTCAATTTGGTATGTTGAATTACTAAAACTGGAAATGGGTTGGGTCGAATGAATAACCTTTGCATTCCTTTGGTAATGAGTCTTGTATTTCCAGTTTTATTTTCTGCCACAATATTACTGTGCAACACTTTGTTGTTTTTTTTACAACAATTAAGATAATATTTGACGTTATCATGGTTATCGGGCGTTTACACTGTCATAATCGCTTTTAGAATTTTATTTTAATTTCCTTTATATTTTCATGTAAAAAAATAATGATGCAATGATAAAGAAAAACATGTTTATAGTGGTTTCATCCCGGGTTTCATCAAATTCAAGTCTGTGTTTTATTGTTCGACATTGGGGGGGGGGGGGGGGGGAGGGGCGGGTGATCAAGGCCATTTAACCACATATATGATTTAAATATTCACTCATTGGGGCGTGTTTTGAAACCGAAATCAAGATTAGATTCAAAAGAAAATAATGTGATGTTGACAAACCATAGAGACGCACGTAAATGCCTCCCCTCACTCTCCCTCTTTTAGTCGATTTGACATTTTCCGAACCTAGAAATGTTCTTTCCGATGAAGTTTTTTTCTTGATTCGTGTTCCTATGGGGTCCTAGAACAAATTCAGCTTGGTTGCCAAAAGTTGCCGTTTGGGCAATTTTGCTAATTTGCATAAATCCAAAATGGCCGCCAGATCGATGCCATCTTGAAAACCTAACTTTTGAACCCCTGTCCACAAAATGATGAGTAATGACTCGTTTTAGGGGTTTAGAGATGTTTAGAACTGATTTCTGTAATTATTTTTGCAATATAAGGTCATCTTTAGGTCAAATCCAAGATGGCCGCCATATGCAATCTTGAAAAATTGACTTGTGTTCCCCTTGCCCCAGAATGACGAGTAATACCTCTACTTAGGGGTTTTGGGGTGTGCAGAATCCATTTCTGCTTTCTATTTTGCAATATAATGTCATCTTCAGGTCAAATCCAAGATGGCCGCCATATGACGCCATCTTGAAATATCAATTGTTGAACCCTTTGCCCCAGAATCATGAATAATAACTCTATTCATGAGTCATTAGGTATGTTGATTCAATTCATATAGTTATTTTGCACAAAAGATAATCTTCAGATCAAATCCAAGATGGCCGCCAACCGCCATCTTGAAAAATTACTGTCTGAGGCTTATACGTGTTAGAACTAATGTAAAGGGATTTCAGTAAGAATACTCATTTCTTTTATTAATTCTCAACTTCATTTCAACATTAATTGCTCTACTTAGAATGAATCCTCTTTAGGTTTGGGCTATCCACTTCGAGTGTATTTTTTAAGGTCCATTCATACCTTTGTACTGAAGAGGCTTTTAGGGTCTTATTTCAATTTGAAATTGTTTTATCAATATTATTTTTCTAAATCAATGTGTCCAATGATTGGTAGGCATCAGTTCGCCTTAAAAGACGATGATGTAGCGCTAGGCCTTACATTTTCGAGAGTGACTATAGAGCACCACTCTAGAGTGGCAGTCTCTAGAGCAAATTTTTACAGATAAAGGAGGATGGCGCTGAGACACGTTTATATAGAGATGCTGCCCTAGCCTTCCTCCTAGGCCTTTGGTCTGCCAATTTAGCATTCCGATTATTTTCTGACGTCTTGATCCCTGTACTTAGTAGCTCTCCATAGAATGGATGGCGACTATCATCTACACCTTCATAAGTGTTAGTGTCTATGCCGGCAAGTTTTAAGTCATATTTGCATGTGTCTTTAAAACGGAGGTGTGATCTATCGATGGGGTGAGACCAATCACACAGCTTACCTTACCTTGGCGAATCCAAGAAGGGATTCGCCAAGGTTTCATGGGGCAAACATGCCCCAACCACCTGAGGTGCCTTTGACTAAGGAGCGAGAATAAGCTTTTGATGCCAGCACGTACGCTGAAGGGCCTCTGTATTTTTCACTTTGTCCTGCCATTTAACATGCATGATACGTCCGAGGCAGCTGACATGGAAGGTGTTTAGCCACTTTTCTTGGTCGGCGTACGTTTTCCAGGACTTACTTCCGTGCAGGAGCTTGGCCATGACTGTGACAGATTTTACAATCCTGATGCTTATATGCTTGTCCTGTGAAAGGGGACAAGTGACATATAGTCGGTCCAAGGTAGGTGAGGAGTCCACCATAACCAGACGAGTGTGTGCTGTTGATATACATATCTGGAGGACAGTCGGTGTCTTGAGTGTATCAGGATTTCTGACTGTCTCAAAGTTTGATGGATGGTCCAAACCCCTTACATGCACAAGACAGGCAGCTGTAATGTATGACTAGGTCTTATACTCCCACTTCTTGAGAGGCAGGGGCGACATCGTTTCCGTAAAACATTTCACGAATGAGAACAATCCTGACCGTGGAACAGTCTTGGAGAGCCTATCTTCTGCAGGAGGCTAAAGAGTGCACTCCTGCTGACCAAGTCAATGGCTCTTGTCAGGAGGAAAAGTCCAATAATAATTATAAAGGAAGTTAATAATTAAATCAATTTTTTTGAAAAAAAAATACGGAGAAATCACTTTTTAATTCAAATAATACTTTAAAGTCAATTTACTGGAAAAGTATGGTTGCACAGAAATAAAAAAGGGATCAAAACTCCCGAAATCATAGCCCAAACCTTGAATGGTTTAATTCTAAAGTAAGCGGTTAATGACGAAATCTATCAACCATCTGACCATCTTAGACATGACTTGACCTCAAACTAAAAATGGAGTGATTAAAAGAAATGAATCATTCTCACTGAAATCCCCTTACATGAGCTCCAATAACATAACAACAACCTTATTAGGGACAGCACTTCTTCAAGGTTCAATAGTCTCGGAAGTAGTTTTTTTTCTTAATATGGCGTTTAGTGGTCATGTTGGATTATTTTGACCTGGAGATGATCCTACATTGCAAAATTATGAACAGAAATTGAATAAACATACCAAATAACTCACGAAAAGAGGGATATTATTCATGATTCTGGGACAAAAACTTGAGAATTAATAAAAGAAATGAGTATCTTACTGAAATCCCTTTACCTTAGTTCTAACACGTATAAGCCTCAGACAGTAATTTTCAAGATGGCGGTTGGCGGCCATCTTGGATTTTATCTGAAGATTATCCTTTGTGGAAAATAACTACATGAATTGAATGAACATACCTAATGACTCATGAATAGAGTTATTATGCATGATTCTGGGGCAAAGGGTCAAAAATTGATATTTCAAGATGGTGTCATATGGCGGCCATCTTGGATTTGACCTGAAGATGACATTATATTGCAAAATAGAAAGCAGAAATGGATTCTGCACACCCCAAAACCCCTAAGTAGAGGTTGTTATATATAAGAATAATTGTAAAAGAATTTTAAAAGCAATTACATTCATCTATTAGTTATTTCCCTGTAAGGATAGCCAAGAATTGTAAAGAACATTCAGGAATGTCTTTTTATTATGCAGGCCTTGCCTATTTAAAAGGCCAAGGAGTTGTATTGTTATTTCTGAATAGAGATTAGGAACAATAGGCTTAGCTATGTTATTGACACACTGTTGATTTCAATGAGGTCATTCAAGAGTCTTCTGGATTTTGACTGCTCCTGAAAGAAGAAAGTTTTTTTAAAGAAAATGCTAGAACCTTCCTTAATAGTGAGTTCTAGAAGAATAGCTGCAAACTATATAAAGCTGGTGGATTCTTCAAGATTATCATCACATCATATTAGATCACACCATCACATCATATGAGACCAGGATATCACATCACATCATATGAGATCACTTCACCAGATCAGATCAGAGCAGTTTATGTATCAATGAACTGTTTGCAGTTATTTTGAGAAATTATCAGTTCTCATCGAGATCATCAACATCATCAACCTGTTCAATGAACACGCTTCAACCCATGGATTGCTGAAATTGACTGTTAATTCATCAACATCGTCTTCACGGACATTTCAACTCGTTGCAGTGACTCTTATTATTCATCGGACTTCAACATCAGTTTCATCATCGCCATCATTGTGAATTTTCGCCAGTCAACTGGGATTTTTATCATTTGGAATTATTACTTGGATATAGTATCATCACTTCGGGATTTTACATCGGACACTTCAAGAGATTTATGTAAGATCATTATTTGTTTTATTTATGTATAATTATTTCCTGTAATAAAAAAGAGAGGAAATTAAACTTTATACATCAATTTCTTGATTGTTATTTGTTGCAGTATCGTAACAAATAATTTTGGGGGCTTGTCCGGGAAACAAAAACCAAATTTGTATAAGCCAATTTGAAACTAAAAACCAGTTGTCCGGGAAACGAAAACCAAATTTGTACAAGCCAATTTGAAACTAAAAAAAAAACAGTTTTTCAGGAAGCGAAAGCCAATTGTGAGACGAAAGTCAGTTTGAAACAAAAACCAATTTGAATTGAAAACATTTTGGAAATTTTTGGAAAGTTCTAGAATATACTGTACTGTGTTATTACTTGCTTGTATTTGTGTATATTCACTATGGCTACATTTGATGTTGAAGAATTTCTTGCAATGACAGAATTGTCATATGATCATTTGAAGTCACTGAAGAAGGATGATTTGATAACAGTTTGTGATCATTTGGGTGTATCTCTAGCCCCAGGATTAAAGAAGGCAGAGATAATTGATTTATTAGCTAGTCACATGAAGCTTACAGAGAAGTTGGAAACTTCTATCAATATGTCAGAGGATGCTCAGATCCAACTGGCAAACATTGAATTGGAAAAGGAAAGAATCAAAGAAAACCTTGAGAAGGAAAGAATCAAAGAAAACCTTGAGAAGGAAAGAATCAGAGAAAACATTGAAATGGAGAAAATGAGATTGGAGTACCAGTTAAAGTTGAAAGAAATGGAGTTAGCTCATGCAAATACTAATACTAACTCTGTTAAAGATAAATCTTCCCAAGGCTTTGATGTGGCGAAAAATATTCGCCTTGTGCCAAAATTTGATGAAGAGGGAGTTGATACATATTTTGTGTCATTTGAAAAAGTGGCCAAGAGACTAAATTGGCCCGAGGAATACTGGACTCTTCTCCTCCAAAGCGTTTTTGTTGGAAAGGCTGCAAAAGTCTATTCTTCGCTCTCTGAAACGCAATCATGTGACTATGCTACAGTAAAAGAAACAATTCTCAATGCATATGAGTTGGTACCAGAAGCGTACAGACATAAATTTAGGAACATGCAAAGACAAACAGGCCAGACGTATGTTGAATTTGCTAGGGAACAAGAAATGATGTTCGATAAGTGGTACAGATCACTGAAAGTTGACAAAGATTTTGTTCACCTTAGGGAAGTTGTCCTCCTAGAAGAATTCAAAAAGAGTCTTCCTTTTGGCATTAAATCTCACTTAGATGACCATAGAGTTACTGAAGTCAGTAAAGCAGCCATAGTAGCTGATGAATTTGAGGTCACACATAAGGGTAGTGGAGATAGGCCTCCTTTCAAGAATTATTGGAAAAAGAAAGGAAAAGGGTCATTTGAATCCCACAATAAACCTAGTGAGGGAAAATATGCAAGCAAGGACAAAGACACTAACAAGAATCAGGCTAGTGGGGGCACAGAATCAACCAAAAGGTCTGAGAGTCGTAGTTCCAAAATTTGTACTCATTGTCATAAATCGGGACATTTGAAAGAATCATGTTGGAAATTGGTTGGAATGCCAACCAAAACTATGAAAGACATGGGTTTTGTCAAGCAAACAAGTGTTCCCTCGATGGAGTTTGTTCCATCAGAGCCCAATCAAGATGTTGAGAGTGTTTCTCTGGTATTTGCTGATAAAGTTAAACAGGTTGATGAAACTTTTAGAAGTTTTTTGCATGATGGTGAAGTATCCCCTTGTTCGACTGGTGCTGCTGGTAGGTCAGTGGTGATCCTTAGGGATACAGGGGCTGCACAGTCCCTGATGGTGCCAGGGGATTCGGCTCTTCCTCTGGAGAGTTCAGAGAATGCCAACGTCTTAGTTCAAGGTATTGGCCCAAATTTCATGTCGGTTCCTTTGCATAAGGTCGACTTAAAGTGTGACCTAGTTAGTGGTCCTGTGACTGTTGGTGTCGTTCCAGAATTACCCATGGAAGGTGTTGATTTCTTGTTAGGTAACGACTTAGCTGGAGATAAAGTTGTTGCATCTCCAGTGGTTTCGGAGAAGCCCGTTGAGGTAGCTGAAACTGAATTGTTGCAGGAAGATTTTCCAGGGATTTTCCCGGATTGTGTTGTTACTAGGTCTCAGACTCGTAGAGCTGAAAAGGATGATGCGGAATCTGCTGATGTAGAGGAGAGTACTGATGTCTGGTTAGCTGAAACCTTTTTCAAGGATTTGAATGGGGATAGTGTTGAAGGCTCTGTTGCTAACAATGATAGTTTGTTTAGTAAATCCTCCCTTGTACAGGCACAACAGGCAGACCCAGAATTAAAAAGCTTGTCACAGAAAGCATGTTCTGAGGCTGAGGCTGATAAGGTTCCTGAGTGCTTTTATGTCAAAGATGACATTTTGATGAGGAAATGGAGACCTCCCCGGAGACCAGCTGATGAAGATTGGTGTATAATTCACCAGGTTGTAGTTCCTCCTTGTTACCGCACAGATATTCTGAAAATGGCTCATGAGTTACCTATGGCAGGTCATGTCGGTATTCGGAAGACAGAAGATAGAATTATGAGGCATTTCTATTGGCCTAAGATGCACAAAGATGTTGTGCATTTCTGTAAGACGTGTCACACATGTCAGATTATTGGTAAGGCACAGCCTTCTATCAAGCCTGCTCCATTGATACCCATTCCTGCATTTGATGAACCTTTTACTAGGGTTCTTGTTGATTGTGTCGGACCCTTACCCAGAACGAGGTCGGGTCACAGATTTCTCCTGACGATTATGGACTTGTCTACACGGTTTCCAGAGGCGATACCTTTGAGAAGTATCACTGCAAAGACAGTGGTGCAGGCGTTAGTGCAGTTTTTCACTAGGTACGGTCTGCCGAAGGAAATTCAATCTGATCAAGGGTCAAATTTCATGTCAGGAATATTTCAGCAAGTTATGAAGGAGTTGGGAATAAAGCAGATCAAGTCCTCTGCTTATCACCCACAGTCCCAAGGAGCGTTAGAACGCTATCATCAGACTTTGAAGACCATGATTAGGGCTTATTGTGAAGACTATCCCGATGACTGGGATAAAGGGATCTCATTCCTACTGTTTGCAACTAGGGATTCCCCGAATGAGTCCACAGGTTTCAGTCCATTTGAATTGGTCTATGGTCATGAGGTTAGGGGTCCTCTAAAGCTTATCAAAGAGAGGTTTATGGTTCAGGATGATGATGTAAACCTTCTAGACTATGTGTCAAAGTTTAGAGAAAGACTCTCAAAAGCTTGTGATGTGGCTAAGGAACACTTGAAAGAGTCGCAGGGAAAAATGAAAGCTCATGCTGACAAAAATGCAAAAGAGCGAAGTTTCAAGCCTGGAGACAAAGTGTTAGTGTTGTTGCCTTTGCAAGGTGAGCCCTTGAAAGCTAGGTTTAGTGGTCCCTACATAGTGAAAAAGAAATTGAATGATGTCAACTATGTGATCAGTACCCCTGATCGAAGAAAGTCTCAAAGAGTTTGTCATGTAAACATGTTGAAAGAATACTTTGAGCGAGAGGCTAGTCAGCCAATAGGTACAACACAGGTCAAAGAAGAAGAAAAACATGTAGATGTTCATGAAGAAGAATGCTATGGAAAGACAGATAATGAATTGTCTTAAAATACAGATGTATCTAAGAACGAACCATGTGGTGTAAAGTTATCTAACTCAGAGATGTTAGGAAATATGGATGAGGCATTAAAACACCTGCCTGAAGATCAGAGAAATGATATATCTGGCCTGTTAAGAGAATATGAGAATGTATGTAAAGACAAACCAGGTCGTACACCTTTAACTGTACATGATGTAGACGTAGGTGATGTAAGACCTATCAAACAGAATCCTTATAGGCTCAATCCAAGCAAGTTGGAAATGGTGAATAAGGAAATACAGTTTATGTTAGATAATGACATAATCGAACCGAGTCAGAGTAGTTGGAGTTCTCCCATTGTAATGGTTCCAAAGCCAGACGGCTCTCAGAGATTTTGCATTGATTACCGGAAGGTAAATGCAGTAACTAAGACTGACTCGTTTCCAATTCCTAGGTTAGAAGATTGTATTGATAGGGTTGGAAATTCTGCCTATATCACAAAGATAGACTTGCTTAAAGGATATTGGCAAGTGCCACTGACTGACCGAGCCAAAGAGATATCAGCCTTTGTCACACCTGAAGGCTTGTTTCAATGCAAAGTCATGCCTTTTGGAATGAAAAATGCCCCAGCAACCTTCCAAAGGTTGACAAATCAAGTGATTGCCGGACTTGACAATTGTGTCGTATACATTGACGACATCCTAGTATACAGTGATACTTGGAATGATCATCTGAATCATTTGCGAGCACTGTTTGACAGGCTGGACAAAGCCAATCTAGTAGTGAATCTGATGAAAAGTGAATTTGCCAAGGCAAAGGTCACATATCTTGGTCATGTGGTTGGTCAAGGGCAAGTGCTACCAAGAGAAGCCAAGATACAAGCTATCTTAGACTTCCCAATTCCCACAACTAAGAAAGAATTGCTCAGATTCTTAGGTATGAGTGGCTTCTACAGGAAATTTGTTCCAAATTTCAGTACAGTGGTTAGTCCTCTGACAAACCTGCTGAAGGCAAAAGTGAAGTATGTTTGGTCTGACGAATGTCAAAGATCATTTGAGAAATTAAAGGCCATTTTGGTGAATGAGCCTGTTTTGGCAGCTCCAAACTTCACAAAGCCATTCAAAGTAGCAATTGATGCATGTGATGTTGGAGTAGGAGCAGTATTGCTCCAAGAAGATGAAGAAGGCATCGAAAAACCAGTGTGCTACTTCTCTAAGAAACTCAATCAGTTTCAAAAGAAATACTCAACTATTGAAAAAGAGGCCTGAGTCTCGTACTAGCCCTTCAGCAGTTTGAGGTGTATCTAACCAATGGAGAGATTACAGTCTATACAGATCACAATCCTCTTGTGTTTTGGAAAAATTCAAAACAAAGAATCAAAGACTGTATAGATGGAGCCTAATGCTCCAACCATTCCCTTTGAAAATTGTACACATAAAGGGAAAGAATAATGTAATTGCTGATGCTCTATCAAGAGTATAAAAAGTGAAATTATTCATGATTTTGACCAAGTGTGTCATTTGAAGAAAACATCTTTGATGTTCACTTATTTTAACATGTTCGTTAAGTACTATATCTTTGTACACGATAAATGTAAATGATTTATCAAGATGACTTTGAACAGTTAAAAGAAAAAGTAATCTTAAAGAAACCTTTACTACGGTAAAGCTTTCTTTTCTCCGATGGGGGAGGTGTTATATATAAGAATAATTGTAAAAGAATTTTAAAAGCAATTACATTCATCTATTAGTTATTTCCCTTTAAGGATAGCCAAGAATTGTAAAGAACATTCAGGAATGTCTTTTTATTATGCAGGCCTTGCCTATTTAAAAGGCCAAGGAGTTGTATTGTTATTTCTGAATAGAGATTAGGAACAATAGGCTTAGCTATGTTATTGACACACTGTTGATTTCAATGAGGTCATTCAAGAGTCTTCTGGATTTTGACTGCTCCTGAAAGAAGAAAGTTTTTTTAAAGAAAATGCTAGAACCTTCCTTAATAGTGAGTTCTAGAAGAATAGCTGCAAACTATATAAAGCTGGTGGATTCTTCAAGATTATCATCACATCATATTAGATCACACCATCACATCATATGAGACCAGGATATCACATCACATCATATGAGATCACTTCACCAGATCAGATCAGAGCAGTTTATGTATCAATGAACTGTTTGCAGTTATTTTGAGAAATTATCAGTTCTCATCGAGATCATCAACATCATCAACCTGTTCAATGAACACGCTTCAACCCATGGATTGCTGAAATTGACTGTTAATTCATCAACATCGTCTTCACGGACATTTCAACTCGTTGCAGTGACTCTTATTATTCATCGGACTTCAACATCAGTTTCATCATCGCCATCATTGTGAATTTTCGCCAGTCAACTGGGATTTTTATCATTTGGAATTATTACTTGGATATAGTATCATCACTTCGGGATTTTACATCGGACACTTCAAGAGATTTATGTAAGATCATTATTTGTTTTATTTATGTATAATTATTTCCTGTAATAAAAAAGAGAGGAAATTAAACTTTATACATCAATTTCTTGATTGTTATTTGTTGCAGTATCGTAACAAGGTATTACTCGTCATTCTTGGGCAAGGGGAACAAAAGTCAATTTTTCAAGATTGCATATGGTGGCCATCTTGGATTTGACCTAAAGATGACCTTATATTGCAAAAATGATTACAGAAATCAGTTCTAAACATCTCTAGACCCCTAAAACGAGTCATTACTCATCATTTTGTGGACAGGGGTTCAAAAGTTAGGTTTTCAAGATGGCATCTGGCGGCCATTTTGGATTTATGCAAATTAGCAAAATTGCCCAAACGGCAACTTTTGGCAACCAAGCTGAATTTGTTCTAGGACCCCTTAGGAACACGAATCAAGAAAAAAACTTCATCGGAAAGAACATTTCTAGGTTGGTGTATTGAGCCTATGAGACTGTCAAATCGACTATTTGTCATGTTACTTTAATCTGCACAAACTTCCTGTTGAACGTAGTCTCCTCATTGTTACACATCCATGATTAAGATTAACAGGTAGAATTCGTGTAGATGTAGAATTTGTGTAGTTGAATAATGTTAAGAAAGTCATGCTTTATTTCTAGCCCCATTATATCACATCCAATCCTTCAATCCTACATCCTAATCTATATCGCTAGGGAGAAATACAATTTCCCTTTTGTTTGCACCATTTCGGAGACGCAATACTCATTTTTTCCAGTCGCTATTTTCATTCTTATTGGTCGAACGCTATAGTGGTCGACAGTTTCAACGTGCACGCCCCTCCCCCAATTATATATTGCGTAACTATCATGACTGCTTGATTGTGATTGGTCGAAAGATCGAAATGTAGGCCTTTTAATTGCCGTCACGTGGTTATCGTGCCACACCCACTTCGATTCCTTTGAGAGTTTGCATTAAATTTTAAACATTTTATTCTAGAAATAATGTAAATTAGAGCGAGGAGAGATTCTTGCTATCCACACCATGCATAGTAAAGCATTCATACCATCTCATTTGTTTATTTCAAAATTGTTTTATTGTAGCAAGTTAGGCCTAAATATTATTGATTCGTGTTCTTCTATTTGAGTCTATGTTCTATTTGTGGAGGGCTCCATTGTAAAGCGTTCTTTTTTTAAAACTGAACCGGTCTATCCACCAACATTTTTTTCTTTTCACACTTTTACATTTTTATCAATGAAACATTGTTGAATGAATAAATAGATAAATGAATGAATAAATAAATAAATGAACAAATAAATGAATAAATAAATAAATAAATAAATAAAAAGATAAATAAACAAATAAACAAATAGATAAATAAACAAATAAATAAATAGACTAACTTAGCTTGTAATATGGAACGTGTGATTGGTCAATAGATTTCTATGATGTTCTTTTCAGGCATTGATTTTAATTGCTAAATTTTCATCCGATCCGTTTTATGAAGAATTTCTATGCCTCAATTAGTCAATAGCATAGCTGTAAATCAGTTTATGAAACTGGGTTCTTGGTCTCGTTCAAGCAAAAGCTGCAATGAGCTCACATGCAAAAATCAAATGCAACTTACACTCAGGACTAATACAGGGGCTGCGGAACGGTTTCAAGGGGGGGGGGGGCTGACCATGCAAAAAATCACAATAATATGGTCATTTTTTTACGTTTATGTACACGGTTTTGGAAAGAAGTGGGGCCCCTGTCGGTTGCGCAACTACGGGGGGGGGGCAGATGGGGCACGCGCCCCCCCCCCCCTATTGGATGGTCAAAAAACGGGGAAGAGGAGAAATAGAAGGAGAAAGGAAGAGAAACGTAGTGGAAAAGAAGAAATTATTGTTCATTATGATATTATATTATAATTATATTATAATACATAAGAAACAGTTTTTCATAACTTTATGAATCATCATTTGCTCATCCCTATGTCTTCATTGTTCCCGGTACTCGCATTGTCTGTTGAAAGTTTTTTTAAATCAAAATACACCAAATATATTTCCTCGCTATTCGACGTATTATTGTTTTATGCAATGACATATGCCATTTATGACTACTAAAAGTGATTGCCCTATTTTAAGGTGTTAATACAAAATATTTCATGTCCTTGCTTATACGTTCGCAATAGTAGATTTGTGAGATATATCTGCTCTTCATGAATTCCTAAAAGAATTCCTTAAAATGTCCCCTTTTCTGATCTGAATATCAAAATTTTTCAGCTCGTGCTTCGCGCTCGCAGCATTGTTAATAGTCTTAGTGAATTCTTACAAACAAGCCTTAGAATGCCTCTCTTCAGGTCTGAATATCCTAAATTTTCAGCTTGCGCTTCGCGCTCGCAATATTTGATTAGTGAGATGCGCATTACAATCATGATTACAGTGACTACAAAAAGTGCTTCATGTGTTTAGATGTAGCAAAATCAGCAAGCGCTTTGCACTCTCATTAGATGACTATGGTGAGCCTGTATACTTATGGATTCCTAAAATATAGTCCTTAACTTGTTTGTGGTCAATTTTTTTACACAAAAAATCAGCTCGCGCTTCGCGCTCGCATTTTTTATTTAGCGAGACAGGTATGTATCATGATTACCAAAAAAAATGCTTACAATGTCCCTATTTTGGTCTGAATATCAAAAATGTTCAGCTCGTGCTTCGCGCTCGCATTATTTAAGCAGTGAGATACATATCCGTTTAATGGCACTGTCCTTAAAATGTCCCTCTTAGGTCAGTAGGACTATACCTGGCAACTGAGCGCGCTTCGTGACTCAAAAATTTTGCCGGTGCCCCCAATGCCGTGACTCACGGTAAGCTGATTTCTTGAGTTGCGTTAAATCTTGTCAATGGGTGTGGCAATCATTACTCAGATTTTGAATACAATTACATAATATTGTCATAAGATTTTTTACGTTTCTAAGAAATTCTGTCCGTGGATTTTTTATTAATCAATTAATTTATTATTTTTTTTGGGGGGGATAACGTATGAAGATTTGGATGGTATCATATGGATAATCACTGAATTTACGGTACACATATGGCGAGTCCTAGAAACAGGGCAGTGGAAACGGGGGGGGGGGGTGCTAGGGCGCTTCACCACACCTTTTTTCCACAAGAATGTAAAAAATTACCATCTGATTGTGGTTTTCTCCATGTTAAGCCTCCCCCTTTTTTTCAAAATAATTGTTCCGCGGCCCCTGCGAAGGACAAGGAAAATGGATAGAGATATAAAATGAGAAGGATAGAAGAGAAAGTGGAAGGTTGAAATTAATTCTTCTATGAGATGAGTCCTTATTAAAGAACTGTAAACCAGAAAAGGTTAGAGAGGCTAAAGTAAAGATGGATAGATGAGAGAAAACTGACGTGAGTCGGTGATTGGAGTTGTGATGCCAGAAACGCGTGAAGTACTGTGATATTGAACTAAAGGCATATAACAAAATACTCTGGCCCGTATTCTGAAGTCGGGTACAACCTAGACCTTGGTCTAACTCTGTGCTAAAGTTATGGGAAGCCAAACATTTCAAAATGTATTCTCATATGAACCGTGCCCTTTACTAATTATTTAATGGTGAAGACATTGTCACACTTATCCTTCCCAGGCAGTTAATAATGTTTTGGGAGTCAAATGAGCTGATCCACTGGGCATGTAATAACTGGCTTTGCATAGTTGCACAACTTAAAACCAGAGTTTAAATTAATCCCGACATCATACGGGCCAATAACATGAGCATTAATACTACTTTAAAAAAAATTGAAATTTGAAATACCTTCACATTGACGCAATCTTACATCAATCAAAGTTCTTTGTTTGTGGACATGTAGAAACCCCCTCCTATACAACAAAATTAATTTATCAGAAGATCGACGCTCCATAACGGAGCCGCATTTTCGATTAATATTTGACTTGGACACATCAAGTATAGTCTGCACGCACAGACCTGGCATTTCAGAAAGAATCCACAACGTCACTGAAGAGTCGACCGAGCTCTTCATCGACGTAAACTTGCGCTTATCACTCGGCATCATTACCTTCTTTTTTATCCAATAGACAAATCTACACCGTGACACCGACGTAGTCCGGGGACGTAGTGCAGTGGTCTCATGTCACCTAGCATTCTATTAGACATGTTTTTACTTTAAAAAGGGAACATATATTTTAACATAATTTTAAAACATGCTATGAATTTGTTGATTTTATGTGAGAGTAGGCCTAAAGGGACCCTCCTGTGTAGCCCCAATTAAGACTGATATCATTTCATGCCATGGCCATTCGAGCACTCAACCGTCTTGAACGGGTTCTACATCATAGTGTCTCTTTATTCAAATCAATCAGATAAACACAGAACAAAAAAAGAGTTTGTAAGAAACCAGGTTCATTAACACAATGTATTAAAAAAAGGCAATAATTATTTGCAAGGTGTATGAGCAAGGGCACTATGAAATAAATAAACATGGTTGGAAATAAATAAATAGGTATGAATAGATAACAATTCAGCAGAGCCAGTGGCAACGAAAATGATTGTTCATGTTGCACCAAAGCATCTGCATAGTAGGGGATATAATGTACAATCCATTTGGCTTTATATTCTGACCTGAAAGCTTGATATTCTAAGCATTTTGGTACCAATGATTAAGATGGGTATCTAAAAGAACAATACAGTGCGTATCAAAAAAAAGTTTACACTTTGAAAAAGCCCTGGGAATTAAAAAAATATACAACATGTGTGTAATTTTTTCACATGTAATCTTGGGCTTGGGTCTCGTCTATCCAATGAAAATAAAAGTTTTGACAGAATGTTACACTTGAGTGAGCACTGTCCATTTTTGGTAAAGCTCGCAGAAATCTGTTTGCGCAGAAATGCTCGTTTTAAAGGGGAACTAGGGCGAAATCAAACTTAACCTTCGAAACATTTCTCATCCATTTCCCTTGCACTTTCAGTCAATTGGAATTAAACGGATACATTCAAGCATTTTGTAAAAATTTTGCCACCCAAATTGAAATTTCAACACTTAGTAAGCACAACCTTTACCCTTTTGTGCCAACTGGATCTGAGGACATAACTAAATCTGAACAAAAGTTTATATCAGACATCTCCAGTATTTTTTCACTAAGTTTGTATCATTTAAAGTGGGTTTACATTTCATTTTTCATTTAATGCTTGTTTCTCCACACTTTTCTCAAGCTTGAAAATGATTAATAAAATGAAAATGGAGCCTAAGCCATTTCATGTAAATAACAGCTCAGTGTAAAGCAAATATCGTCACGATGGCCTCGATGTGTGGGAGAGTGGGGTGGGGCGCAATGCACTCTTCGAAATGTTTTTGGCAAGGAAACAAGTTAAAAAAGGTATCGTCAAATCAATTTTAATAGCTAAACTCATCGTGTTTTTCATGATTAAGGTCTACTTTTATTCGCATAACAATTTCAGATTTCTGCGCAAATCATTTTTCACTAACTTCAAAAGTAAGTGGTGCTCGCTCAAGCGGAAATATTTTTCGGCAGTTATATCGTCATTTGCTTGAGTGGATCTGTACCAATGTTAAAATGTGGAAAACCCTTTAAGATATTACAAGTATATATTTTTGAAAGATTTTTTCTAAGTGTAAACTTTTTTTGATACGCAGTGTGTATGCAAGCGCGAAGCGCGCGAGGTGAAAATTGTGGTATTTCGTTCTGAACAAAAATGACAGTTTAATGGACGTTTTAAATAAAGAACAACATATATATAATCCAGTAAAAGATTATATATATATATATATATATATATATATATATATATATATATATATATATATATATATATATATAATCCAGTAAAAGATTATCATTGCAAATTGAAGCGGTAGTTCTTTTGAGGTTTAGAACTGAAAACGGGACATTCTATTCACATATTTAATCATGAAAAGTATTGGTTTTTGCTAAGTAAATGAATCTCCAATTATAGACCAATCTGTATGAGTGGATATTTTATGAGCACGATTTTAAATAAAGAACGAGTTGTGTACCTCAATCTCGCATGCCGATTTCTATTTTTGCAAATCCGGAATTATTTTCATTGGTGGGGCGATCACCCCCCCCCCCCCCCCGAACAATGTTTTAGACCCAAGGGCACACGTCGGATGTAATGAGCTTGAAAAGTAAGGATAACTCCATGTAGATCAAAGATCCCAAACAATTATTATTGCACCACGTGCATAAGATGTTCTATTCGGATACATGATTTCACCCGTGTATCAAGTATCCATAGGTAAGGTTGTAAAAATAGTAATTTAAATTTTGTATTACCAAAACATGAAGGGCACATAGGGAACGCTGTTTATTTCAATCGCATCCAATAAAAAAAATGGAATGCTCTTCGAATAAGGTTAAAGCTGTTAAAATTTTCCTCACTTTAAGAGTGCAAGAATAAGCACCTAAAGCTGGAAGCTATACTCGAGAACAGTATAACCAGTAAAAAGCACACATTTTATACACTTGGTTTCTGGTATTATAAATAATGTAGGGTATGATGAAAATATCATCTTGTTTCATGTAAGGTAGATTATTGTTGGCTTCAGGATTTCGCAAATTATTCGATTGATGGATTTTTTTTACACCATGTTCCAGTCTGTAGTAAGTTGTCGTAGTTTATGTTACGATATAATAATAGCCTTTCGGCTTTCATGGGCTATCCTGTCAAGGTATTCTTCAATTTCAATTCCAATTTATTTACCATCTTTAAAAATAAGTGTACATAAGAATCTGACATGAAATACAAATAAACATTGTTTAAAAATAGAGGGATACCCTTAATAAGCACAGTGCTTGTAAGCAGGGTCCCAACATATACCAAACACTTGAGGGAAACATTATTATACAAATTATACATTATAACATTATGATACAAATCATACATTAAATATACATATGTAACAATAAACACACACACACATATGTATACACATAAATTAGAGAGAGAGAGAAACAGAAAGAGAGGGGAGACAGTGAAGGTGGAAGAGGTAGAAAGGAAAGAGTCATTATAAATACAATTCACAATTAAAGAAAAGAGAAAGAGAATTCAACATCGTATAGATAATATATTGTAACTCAGCATGAATTCAGTTTAGAAAAGTACAGTCTTTATAAAGAGAGTTTGAATTTGGAAAGTGTCGAACTTTGTTGAGTATTGTGGTCAAGGCTATTCCACAATTTGATATATTGCACACGGAATGAATTTAAGACCATGGAAGAGGAAACCTTGGGTTGATGAAATAATTTCTTAAAATAGATATTACATGTGATATTCTTGACAAATAAAATCAATCAGTCATGTAACACAATGAATACATGATGTCATGACCTTTAGTATCAAAATCAAAGAAATCGGGAATTTCCCCATTTTGGGTCCATGAACATGCAAATACAAAAGGTTAATGTAATGTGCATCTTGGATGACTGACTGGTTCAAGGAAATCAAGCAGTGTGTAATGATCAGCGTAACTTCCATCCGGTAGTAGAAAAAATGACATTGTAACTTTTCATTATAATAATTCACCAGTCCTTGTCGTAGATATTTCTGTGGTCCTACACCAATCCGGATAAGAATGTTGTTGGACGAAAATAAAAGAAAATGACATGTGAATGAATTACTCATTTTAATTTTCGCGTAACGGGGGGGGGGGGGGGTCAATCCCCACGTTTTAAGGTAACATGCACAAGAACGTAAAAACTTCCATATAATTGTGATTTTTTTTTAGGGGAGTGTTCTGCCTCCCTAAGGGAGGCTCCCTTCAAAAAGTTTCCCGATCCCTGTTTACATGTGTATTGTGATATAGTTAAGTCATATCATGTAATTTAGTTGTTATCTTACCCTATTTCGTATTTTATCATACCCATATTTGGTTTATCATGCATGATGCAGACGAATTTAATAATTCAACACATGCATCTCCACCATGATAAGCAGCATTTCTATTTGTTGTTTTTTGTAATTTTCTTTCTTTAATTTCAACCCTTTTTATTGCACGTTGATTTTTTGGCTAATAGAGGCTAATAAAATGACACACTGCTGTAATAATATATTAATAATAAAAATAATTGTACATTTATATTGCGCAATTTCTGTATGTATATATTCAACTGCGCATTGCAATAATGTTATTATTATTATTACCCCGGCTATAGCCTTGCTGCCTATACAGGCGCTATAGGGCATTCGAGGAATTTCTTCCTGCCGGGTACCCATTCACCTCACCTGGGTTGAGTGCAGCACAATGGGGGTAAAATTCTTGCTGAAGCCAAACATACCATGGCTAGGAATCGAACCCACGTCCCTTATATTGAAATAAGAGAGTCATAACCACTAGACAACGACGCCCCAAGATTTTGTATTATCCATGTCTAAGAAAGCGAAAATGATGAAAGAATATTATAGAAACAAAACAAATGGTCAATTTGGTAGTGATTTCGATTATGCAAATAAAAAGGTTAAAACATGAGAAATCGACCTGGAGGACCGGTCTTATCATATTCAGCACATTGAAATTTTGTGATACAGACCGGTTCCCAACTTTTACCCCGAAATGCTTCTAGAACCCCCCCCCCCGAAACGTCTTGTCCATTATATTTGCATATGGATTACCATGAAACTTCACATTGATTGATAAATATTAGATTATCAATCAATAAACTCTAAAATTGCACTAAGAGGTATAAATTACTTCTTCCATAAACCAATGAGACCTTTCATCATCAGATAATGTTCATTTTCTCTGAATTTTATTTTATAATGGATATGATATTTTGCTTATATATTATACTCTGTTTTGTTTTACTTTTACTTATATATAAGTATCATATACCGTATGCCTCAATCTGTTTTGTCTGTATAAGTTCATTGTTACTATTTTGACCACATTACTTTGTTCTGTTAAAAATGAAATAAAATAAATTGAATTGAATTACGTTTCCATGTCATTGTGTTAGTTTGACTAGACCAACATTGGCAAACACACGTAAAAAAAATATATATACAATCGTCATATTGATATATCCCAGACATCATACCAAGCACAAAAAGGGACTATGGTAAGAATGGTTCCGTGTAAATAGTTAATGTTTGTCGGAAATGAAATGAATGTGAATTGTGTGAAATCATGTGACGCTCTCTAAGCCTCTTGATTGGTCGATTAACAAACCCCGCCTTGGTGACAACAAAAACAGAGGCGTTGCTACGGGAAGGCTGAAACGATCACCCATTGTGATTTTAAACGATAAAAACTAAGAAAAAAAGAAGAAGAAAGAAAAAAAAGACAAAAATTGTATCGAAAAGTGTGATGAGTCATACGTTATGGATTCTGAAAATACCCCTTTTCAGTAAGAAATATAGATCAAGTCACATTCGCGTTACAAATGCACCCCCCTCCTTATAAAAAACGACAACCTGACTCCGCCCTGAATAGGACACTATAAATCCTGAATCACTTAAGGAAGTGAAACAGAAATTGCAGAAGAAGGGTGCTTGACATAAAACGGTCTAGTAATTACTTCTGTTCACAGTTTGCTGTTGATTTTTGCTGTTACTTCTCCGGTCTCAAGTTGTCCAGAATGTCTTTAATGAAATGTATTTCAGTGATTTGTATTGTAGGTATTCTTTTCAATGAATGCCTAGGAGGTGAGTGTCAGATTATTAAATCAATATACTTGCATTTTTCATAGTTAGCAGATCATTTCATTTTGCAATATATAATTCCTTAAAAATACACCATCACTAACTTACTTTTCTCTTCATTGCATTAGGGGGGGGGGGGGATCCTGCACAAGCGCGTCCATACCCCCCCCCAAATGATGAAAATGATGATCATTATATGTCAGGATTATATATCAATAAACATTTGAATTTGAATTGTGTTTTTTAGCTTGAAAGAGGCGTCGATGTTTTTCTTTAAAAAAAAAGAAAAAAAGGAGGAGTATTTTTCATCTTCGTTCGACGTTACGGTATTAAATTTTTAACATTAAGGGGATCATAACATCTCAGTGTTTTGGTATATCTAATGCAGATTTTGATCATTCTAATATTAATTGGTTCATTAGTTATGACATTAGGGGCACAAATTTGACCAAGTAGTATCACACGATTGAGACAAACGTCTTTTGTTTCCATTGTTTAAAGTTTGTTACACCATTAGAGGTAAAATGACTTTGTGGAATTGCGTGGAATACGTCACTTGGTCATTTTTTTTAGTGTGTGGCGCGATGTGACTCCCGACTCCCAAACCGTGGACTGTATTTGATACCTCTCGAACCTTGTTCGATCTTCAAAGTCTGATGACCTACCCATAGTTGATCTTCATTAGCATTTTAAAGGGGAATCCAGCCTTGGCCATGAAATTTTGTGTTTGGAAAGAAGAAAAATAAATTAAAGGGGAAGTTCACCCTGAAAAAAAAAATTTGTTGTAAAAATAGCAGAAAAAAATAGTAAAAAATATTGGTGAAGGTTTGAGGAAAATCCGTTAAAAAGTAAGAAAGTTATTAGAGTTCAAAGTTTTGGATTTGTGACGTCATAAACGAGCAGTTGCCCCATGTATTATGTAATATAAAATGCATGAATTTCAAATTTTGTATGGTTCCTGATGACTTAATTTTGTTTTCTATTCATGATCGGGTGTGAAATGATTTGTCTATTGATATACAAAAGGTACAATGAAAACCATTTTTAATTTTCTGAGAAAATGAAATTTCTTTGATTTTTTACCATTCGCTATGTATGAATGCTGCTCGCATATGACGTCACAAATCAAATAATTGAAATTCTAATAACTTTTTAATTATTTGATGAATTTTTCTCAAACCTTCGGCAATATTTTTTATTAGTTTTTTTGCTATTTTTACAATAAACTTTTTGTCAGGGTGAACTTCCCCTTTAAACAGAATGGCGAAAGTTTGAAAGAAATCGGACAAGCGATAAGAAAGTTATAGCTGATTTAAAATTGAGATCATTAATAGTATATAGATTTCAAATTGGCAACTGGGTAAGTAAATTATGACAAGGGGCAAGGACAACTTTCCCATAGGCCATGTACTTTATTATCAGGGATTTGTGGTTTTCTCCTAAGTACCTATTCCCCTGGGGCAGTAATCTAAATATAATCCTGGTATTATATTGTTTTATGTCCTCATGAAAGAAAAATATAATTTGAAATAAAACTTTTGGGAGAAATGACATTTTAGCCATAATATGTATTGGAGTACATGGAAGAGTAGTCCTTGCCTTACATCACTATAACATCCCATATGCGGCCAATTTGAAGTCTCCATGGGTATAGTGATTACCAATATTTACAACTTTTAAAAATTCATAAATTTCTTGTTGTTTGTCCAATATTATTCAAACTTTCACCTATTCACTTGTCTGATTTTTCTTTTTCTTATAAAAACGAGTCTTTATTTGGGTTGGATTCCCCTTTAAGAAGAAGAAGAAGATACCATGGGCATGTGTACATATTCTGGCATGCATTTACCTAGTCCAGCACTTATCATTAAAACCAAAAATTATTAGGGCCATTAAAATAAATAAAAAGGCAGATATGGTTTTAATAATGTAAATCCTTTGTAAATGTTGCGATTTTCTATTTCAATAAAAACGTAAATATAAAGAAGAATATAGGGCCTGTATATGAACTATATCATTTAGATGGTATAGGGCGTTGCATCAAGACACGAGAAACTACATTCAATAGAAATCAAATCGCTGTAAAACTTTCAAAAGCTGGTGGTGTGCAATTAAAATTTTCTATGGATTCTTTCACAAAACTGTATATAGTTGGAAACCAACAGGAAGTTAATGAGATTCTTTTTCAGGATATCAGCTCGTAATTACTGGTAACAACATATCACCTTTCACTTTCATGGGTTGGGATATTGTCGTGTTGGGATCGGTAATTATTGAAAGGAAGCGTAATAAGGAAACTTTGGAGAAAGTTATACAGTTAAAATCACAGGGTATTTCATCATCAGTTATAGTTCGAAGTACATGAATATTCAGATATAATAGGAGACGATGAATATAAAATAATTTGGAAGTATCAGATTGAGATTCGGAGTGAAGTTAAATTAATATTCGATGGACGTCTAAGTCTTGAAGTCAGTCAGGATCAGTGTTGGTCTAGTATTCTATCGTTGGTATTCTGTCTTTAATAATCAAGAAGTCTTATTTATATAATCGGTTTTGGGGTTTAGCAATTTAAGGTGGGAGGAATCTCTAAACTTGATATGATTGGTCTTCAGGTAACTGTCTATCAAACTTTCTCTGGTATAAGGGGTGTGGTGATGCTCTGTGCAAGTGACTGGGGCTGGAAGTGTGAGTCATACTTCTTCCATGAAGTTAGCTGTCGTCACTGAGGGTTGGCATTTATATGGTCAAGGATTAGGAGTGAAATGGTATTGGGGGTTTGGGAATTCTTAGATGAAATTGGGGGAGTTTGAAAACAAGTGAAGGCGAATGACTGAAAGGATAACAGGGAGTTAAATACATACTACATAACAATATCTATACATGTTTATGAACATGCAAGTTCGCTCTTACATTTGGGTTTTTATCATGATCGCGTTAAGGAATTTTAGAAATATTGTATCCCTGGTGCTTGCATTGTCAACAACAAACTAAACATCCTGTTTTGAACGGTTCTGAATATAAAACATTTCCAGCCCGTGCTTATATACGTTCGCATTATGTCTGCTCTCATTAATTCCTATAAAAACAGTCCTAAAAAATGTCAATTTTCTGGTCTGAATATCAAAACTTTTCAGCTCGTGCTTCGCGCTCGCATAATTTGGTTGGTGAAAATTAATATACGTATGGACTTAGTGAATTTGATCAGTGAGATACACATCCGTTTAAAGGGGAAGTTCACCCTGAAGAAAACTTTGTTGGAAAAATAGCAGAAAAAATTATAAGAAATATTGGTGAAGGTTTGAGGAAAATCCGTTAAAGAGTAAGAAAGTTATTACAGTTCAAAGTTTTGGATTTGTGACGTCATAAACGAGCAGCTGCCCCATTTGTTATGTAATATAAAATGCATGAATTTCAAATTTTGTATGGTTCCTGGTGACTTAATTTTGCTTTCTATTCATGATCAGGTGTGAAATGATTTGTCTATTGATATACAAAAGGTACAGTGAAAACCATTTTCAATTTTCTGAGAAAATGACATTTCATTGATTTTTTTACCATTCACTATGTAGGAATGCTGCTCGCATATGACGTCACAAATCAAATCATTGAAATTCTAATAACTTTTTAATTATTTGATGAATTTTTCTCAAACCTTCGGCAAAATTTTTCATTATTTTTTCTGCTATTTTTAGAATAAACTTTTTGTCAGGGTGAACTTTCCCTTTAATGGCACAATCCTTAAAATGTTTCTATTATAGGTCAGTATACCTGGCAACTAAGTGACCCATGTCGTGACCCACGGTACGCCACTGACATTAGGGCATTTCTAAGGATATTAGTTGAATGACAATTTTGTTTTTAACCACATAAACAATAATCATATCTAAACGTGTTGCGACCGCAAGGACTGACTCATGTGATCAAATCAATACTCATTGATCAAATCAAATGGCATTGATGACATTGTCGGTTGTCATGCGGAAAATAAACATTTATAGCAAAACAAAGTAAAGAAGCCAATAATTAGTTTTGCTTTCGATTTGACCATGGCATTTCAAAGTGGGTGAGTAGGCCTAAAATTGCGGAACTAAGACATCAATTAAATTTCAGCTGGATGTTATTTTAACAACCTTATTTAAAGTATAATCGAATATCAAAACAACTTTGTCACAAAACCAATAATAATATAATATGATATAATATAATATAATATAGCACAATATGATATAATTTCTTCTTCTCCCACTACGTTTCTCTGTCTTCCTCCTTTTCTTTCTCATTTCCCCCGGGTTTTTTTGCCAGCCGATGGGGGGGGGGCATCCAATATTGTAAGTGGGTAAAACTGACGGTACAGAGGAAACAAACGTATTATTCTGCCCCTTCCCCATTGCATCTTTTTGCTGTTTTGCTATCTTCTCCCCTTGTAACTCTTCGGGTGTTTTAGTTGTCTTTACTTTGTATAATGAATACCGAAACTCGTTTCCTTTCATGTTATTGCTTTCATTTCTTTGTTGCTTATTATTTTTAATATTTTAATCAATTAACGCTTATTGGTACTGATAAAATAAAAATCAATTGTATTATATGAATGTTCTCTAATTTATTTAAATCATATTCATAATTATTATCAGATCGAGAAAGAGAATCGGTTCAGGCTTCATCTACATACATGACAGTGTCAGTGTGTGTATAGCCTTCATGAAAGATCGGTTGTATTCTACGTTCTGTTTTTCTTTTCTTTTACTTTTCACTTTTAATAATTGTCAAGTTTTATTTATGGAATTTTCAGAAATGGAATTCGAGTGCGCCGCCCTTCCTGACGGTGAGGTTGCTAAGATAACCAACTTCATCTCTGTGGATAACAGCGTCAATGAATCTACTATCTGTAGGATGCAATATCAGGTGCCAGATGGGGCAAACCTCTGGCAAGGCATGCTTGCAGCTAATCAGCAACACGGGGATAACTTTACGTAAGTCAAACCAGAATTAAATCAAATATGTTATGCGGATGGGAATGAGAGATATAGATTTGATTTGATGAAGGGGGAGAAGCAAGGGGAGGTGAGGGAGAGAAATCGAAAGGGGGAGGGGAGGATAACGATATATATGATGTAATCCGGGTGATAAAAATACAAATACGTGTTATATATGTATGGATTATTCCTATTACTGGCCTTTCGGACCACATATCCTTGCATCATTGTCCATTAGCTCTTCATTCATTTTGTTTTTAAATGATTCGAATACCGAAGTGTTGCGTAAAAATAAAAACAGATCTTGCAGTTTTCTTTTCAATATCATGTCACGGAGGAGAATGATGAAAAGCATCTACAGCACAAATTTGGTAAGAGCGGTTCAACTGGGCCCGACCCATGGACCAAACTGTCCAGGGTTTACTTCCAATTAGTCCAATGCCAATTCGTCCAATTGCCAACTCGTCTGTTATCATTCGGTCTACCATCAGTTCGTCAACTATCTGCATGGTCTAATATTGCTAAATCGTCCACTCACCATTTCGTCTAATAACCAGTTGGTCTAATAGCCATTTAGTCCATATACCATTCGGTCTAATTGGACTAATTGTGCAAAATGAATGAAAACGAAATGGATCAGACCAACTGGTTATGAGATGAAATGGTAATTAGACGAAGTTATGATTTGACCAAATGATTATTGTACAAAATGGTTGTTAGACGAAAAGTTGATGGACGGAATGGCATTAGACCCCATTAGACTAAATGAAAGTAGACCATGTGCTGAGTGGACGAATTGGCAGTAGACCGTAATTTACCACTGGCCAGTGTACATTGACTTCAATAATTATTCGGCTAATTAGGCATCCATGCGGTCATAAACTTATATTTGTAATTGATAAATAGAAAATGTGACGTCATCACTTAGGTACTCTATATCTGATTCTCATTTTCATTACTACGTATAGTTTTGAGGCGTCTTTGCATCCTATATACGGTCACTTCATTACGACCATTAATGGCGTCGCAGGCAATGCAGATTATTTCTGGGCAATCTTCGACGGGGAAGGAATAGCGACACCTACAGGTGAGAAACAGAAATGTCATTACGATGTAAAACCACCACTGTTATATTAAGGGTCAAGTCCACAATAGAAAAAAAAGGTTGAATTGAATTAAAAGAGAAAAATCAAACAAGCACAACACTGAAAATTTCGTCACAATCGGATGTAAAACGAGAAAGTTATGACATTTCAAAGTCCCCCCCCCCCATTAAAAAAAACAGCAGTTATATACACAACTCAGTAATGTGCAAATGAGAGAGTCGACGATGTCATATCGTGTTTTCTTTATGTATGCTTAATGGATAATCGTAATTATCTCCCCTTTTCCAATTCTTCTGTTTTACAGGTGTTGATGGAATTGAACTGGAAGATGGAGATTCCTACATCTTCAATTACATGTCAGTTCCTCCATCCAATTCAAGCGATCACACTATCGCCAACTATACAGGTATATTTTATACAACGACTGCAATACATTGAAACTGAAAAAGAGAATTTATTATTTTCTTGATTGGGATGGTGACAGATAAGGGCTCGCACCTAAATAGTACTTTTATAACCCACTAAGATGAGCATGAATATGTTATTTTTAATTATATTTGTCATACTATTTAAAGAATAACAGCAAAATGTTCTTCCATGTATTCCTCCTTTGGAACAGGTCAGATGATAGCCAATTAGTTTAAAGATTCCCCAATTTCGATGTAACGCAACCTACATTCAATTTCAATTCAGTTAAACATTCATTCTCTTCCGATTGACATTTAATTGTAAACAAACTTCACAAACTTCAAACCATATATATATTTATATATATATAAATGTAAACATGCATCCACTCTTTAACATGACGACTGTGTCTTGTACCAACTATGGTACAAGACAATGGTACAACTATGGACAACTGACGACTGTGTCTTGTCCATCTGTTCCTCCTTCTGTACTATTGATTTTGTTTCGTTCATTTTTGTATAGAACCCATGAAGAAGGCCTAAGGCCGAAAGCTCGGGGATTAAAATTGTGGTCTATCAGCAACGTCAAATCGTCTTGTAATTTTTCGCCTATATAAATATATATATATATGTGTGTGTGTGTGTTTATATGTATACCGGACGAAAGCTTGATACGTAACATCTTCTTTTAAATTGTAAAAGGTAATTTACGAAAAGTTGTTTGAGAACTATAATTGCGAAATGGCATTCTTGTGTACGAAGTGCCATAAAGGTAGACTAACGGTGTTATTTGAAAGAGATTAATGTTTGTTTATATGTCCTATTTGAATAGAGATATTTTGATCATCGCTTATACTCCTAATGTTCAGGGCTATGTTTGACTGCACCCAACAATCCAGCTAATGTGCCCCTGATGTTATTCAGTACATTCATCACCATCTCAGATGAGAACACGGAGGATGTGAGGGAGGGAACCAACTTCAAACCCGTATGCAATCAACTGGTCCTCTATGACCAATCACAGTCAACATTGTATGACGTCATGCAGCTGGTCAACGATCAGGTCCCATTGGACATTAGGTAATCATCTTTTTATGTAAATGTGGCGAGTATATGAATATAGGCCCTCGTGTAGTGATGATGTAGGCAATTATGACAGCCGTGGTAGACACGGGTATACAGATAGGGGGGGGGGGCAAGAAAAAAAGGAAGAAAAGAAAGAAAAGGAAAGTGAGATGGGGATACCATTTTTTTATTATGTCAAAATCTATTCAAAAATGAGATTTTTGTATTAAAAGGTCTTGTTCGATCGCTTCGCTCGCTCATATCTTTTTAGAACTTTTGCTGCATCTGCCATATCTAGCACCCTCATGATTTTTGGCAGGCATCGAGGTTGCATCCCTCCTGATTTCTCTGAGTTATCTCTAAAATGTCGGAAAAGCACGGAGACAACCAGGCATGGAAAATTCAAATTGTAAAACGCAATTTTTTCACCCATAAATGAAAAATAAATAAACTGAAATTGAAAGGTGGAGATAAGAACAAAGCTTGACAAGTATAAATATTGTTTTTGTTTTCATTAGTTTGAAAGATTAGGAGTGAAATCATTTATTCTTGCACGACAAACAATAATTTTCTTTTCTTTCATGTCAAAGTGTTGTGTTGGATTCTTCTACCATGAGCGTGATAACATTAAACAATATAACCAACCAAGGTGGATACAAATGGACACCGTTCAACGTTAAGACCAATATGACACTCCCACGGGGTAAGAAACACAGTCTTTTTTAACGCTTACACTTCTTCCGTATTATCAGAATATTCAAGTCATATTTCTTTGCATTTTGTATCATACTTTTCAAAATTCTCTATTGGTATTCAATGAGAACATGTCACATTCGTTGATGAACCCGTATAAGGTCCAATTCTGATCAATCGTCATTTACAAGATGATTTTTGAGGGCACGGTTCCTCTGGGGGAGGGGGGGGTCTACAGTCTACACTTATGCTCCTGACAGACAAATAAGGTATTCATTATTTTAAAGATGAGCATCATCTTCACTACAACCACAACTACCACCATCTTCATCATCAGCATCATCATCATCATCATCACCACCACCACGATCACCATCATCACTACCACCACCACCACCACCACCACCACCATCATCATCTTAATCACCATCACAATCATCTTAATCACCATCATCATCATTATCGCCACCACAACCACCACCATCACCACCATCAACATCATCATCATCATCATCATCATCATCATCATCATCATCATCGCACCAACACAACTATCATCATCATCATCGTCGTCATTATCATCTTCTTTTCTCCTGTTTTTTCTTCTTTTCTTCTCCTTCTCCTTATTCATCATCATAAGCATCACTATAACCGTCACCATTAATCATTATGAATTTTTTACACAACTTTTTCATTCCTCAGATCTCTCGATGATCCAACTTTCTGACGGTGATCAGATTCGTTTTGACTTCGCCGAAGTCGCTAGTGACGACAATAATGATGGCTCATCTGGAGTTAAGACCACAACGTCTGTCCTCTTGTTCCTCTCATCAATCTTTCTATCTCTCTACATGTAGAGAATGTATGGGCAGCGAATTTCATAGACTCTATTAAAAATAATTATTTCAAAATAACCGTCGATTAAAAACTAGTTCAGATTAAGGTTCAGTAAAATATGGTATTGTGCCATTTTTCAAAAATATTTGAATTGATATGAAGAACAAGAAGTGGTTTGTTTCTTGTTTAGATCATTTATATTTGGTCACATAATACTGTATTTCCTGTTTCTCTAATTGCCATTTTGGTCTAATCAGATTATTTCCTATCATCATGTCTTTTATTTTCGGTCACGCAATTACCTTCCATTACAGTTGACTACCTTTTGAACAATTAAAATCTTTATCATTTTAAGTTAGAATATTTGCTGATTACTCTTTATCAGGAAGCTCCAAACGCCCTGCATTCGCGAAAGTAAAATCAGTATGATCTCCCTAGCTTCAGGCGGGATATTGTTTAAATGACAGATCATGAAAACATTTTTCAAACGCTCATTTGTCTAAATTCGTGTAAATGAAATGCAAAAGAATTAGTGAGTAACATCGTCGATTCCTTCATCTGGATACCGTCCTGTGTTGTGCCTATTTTGATGAGATTCTTTAAAATTTTGCTTGCTTGATTTTTCTGTTGTTTCCACAGGGTGGAGTTGGCCTTTAACTGTTATTTCTGAAATGAAATCTTCTAAATATAAAGCAACAAGAAAGTGAACTGAGAATTTGACAAATCAGATGATACGCGCAAAGGAATTGAAAAGTTGCAATTCGACAAAGTTTGAATTAAAATGAATTATCAACACACAACGTGTAAATAATCTTATTATTAAACTTCAAAGATTTTTTTTATGAATCATATGCGTTGATTTAATTATAATATGTTTTAATATTTACTGCTATTGTATGAACCAGATCGATGAATAAGCATAAGTCCTTTATAACACTTTCTTACGTCAATTTGTATGTCTTTAAACAAGTAACAAGAAAATGTTCCAGATTATCCGTTCATACAAAGTGAAAATCTTTGTAGAGTAGCGGGCGTTTAAATAGGGATGAATACTTTACTTTGTTTTTTAATGTTTTATAGTTTCTAGGTGATCGTTTCCTCTCATTTTTACTGTCATGCTGTTATGTTCATTTATGCTCATCGGTGTAGTTGTATTATTGTTTTGTTGTGTTTGTATGTATTATTGTAAGCATTATTGTCTTGTTGTGTTTTTATTTTTTATTAATATTGTTGTCTTTTAACTATGTTTTGGCGATCCAGCCTTACAGGTTTCTGATAACCTTCATGGAAAGCCACGCAATGTATTTTATTATCTAATCACATTATTTGATGTTTCTTTGTATTTTTATCCTATTTTGCGAAATAAAGATTGAATTGAATTGATACAGGGCCCCATGGTCGATCAGTTTTGATAACTGAAAGGGGTGCCCTGTTGAAATAAAACGAAAATAAGAACATGGGATAGCATCTTTTTTCTCATGCAGTTGAATTATGTGTACTCCCGGTGTGTACTTTCTAGGTATACGACTAAAATCAGGCATAACATTCTTTCTAAAGTGAGATGAACGAAGGGAGAGAATTAACATTTTTGTATGTCGAGGGGTGGGGGCGCTACATGTGGTTAAGGTCGTTCTAAAATTCCTCTTGATTGAGGTGTCTTCTCCCTATTACACCCATTCCATCCTGACATCGATCCTACAAATATCCAAATGAAACATATTGGGTGAAATTCTCATACATGTCATGGTTTAATTAACACTATCCTTCTGCCAAAGAGATAACCCCAAAAAGTGTGTAGTGCAATTAGAATATGATAATGCGAGAATGCAATTAGTTTTAATATTTTTTATATTGTATCTTAATCAGTAATATTGATAAAGAGAGAAAGAACAAGCATTCCATAAAAATAAAGACTATTTAAAGAATTCTTGTTTAACCGTAAAACCATTATGATCGATTCCTTCCTATCTATCTAAGTATTATATCATCGAATTATTTACCCTTATACATGGGTGTCGATCGGTATTCTTGGTTGGGGGGATGATTGACACAAATGTTCTTGTGGACGGGGATATTTCAACATTACCCCCACTAAAATAACAAGTTAGGACATTTGGGAGTGGTTGATATGCATGGTGTTCTTGGAAATTCCTTCATTGTTGTAGTGTACTATACTTGTATATTTTTTGTGAAAATTCAATTTGTGTTACAAGTAAGCCTATTCTAAACTCATACCGAGAAAAAAATGACAAAAATTGACTGGACCATGTACATAGTGATCTGTTTATTGAGCATGATGTATACACAGGGGCGTCGATCCATTTTTCAGAAGGGAGGGGGGGGCAAAATTATGAATCAACGTTCCAAAGGCGCTCGATCACAATATATATATATATAACTCATGAGAAAGAGACACATATCTCACCTTCACCAACAATGCGAGCGCGAAGCGCGAGCTAAATCTTTTTAGTATGTCATGAAAACAGGAAAAATGTACCTGTTTAGGTTTGTTTGTAGTAACTCATGAGGAGGGTCGATACATGTATCTCACTAGAGAGCGAGCTGAAATTTCTTTATATTCTGACCTGAAAGCTTGATATTCTAAGCATTTTTGGTACCAATGATTAAGATGGGTATCTAGAAGAACAATAGATGCGAGCGCGAGCTGAAAATTTTGATATTTTGATCTGGAAAAAAGGACACTTTAATGAAAGATATATATCCAACAAAAGATTATTGCAAAATCAAAGTTCTTTTGAGGTTTAGAATTGAGAACGGGACATTATATTCACCTATATAATCATGAAAAGTATGGGTTTTTGGTACATTATGCGAGCGCGAAGCGCGAGCTGAAAATTTTTATATTCCAATCTGAAAAGCAGACATTTTGAGCACGATTTTAATTCAAAATCGAGTTGGTATCTCAATCTCCCTTGCTGATTTCAGTGTAGCATTACAATCTTATTTTATTTTTTAGTTGCACATGCGGAATTATTGGGGGGGGGGGCAAAACGATATGTTTGCCCCCCAATATTTTATTGGTGGGGCGATCGCCCCCTGCCCCCCTCCCCACCCAGGATCGACGCCTCTGTGTATACAACTTCTCTCTTAAATCTAACCTGACTGGCAATATCTTTATTCTTCTTAATGCATGATGATAAAATGCAGATTCGGACCAATTAAGACTAGCACAAATTACAACCTGTGTGGCTTCTCGTGCGCCATCGGGCTTACCGTCATTCCTTTATTTATCTTGCCACCCTTTTACTCCCGTTTATTTTTCCACCCTTTTGAGTTAATGATTTATTTAAATTAATTTATTCACCACTGGTGGGATGCAACACCCTATCAACAAAAGTTGATTTTCGTTGGGGTCCTTTTATGTCATGTGTTAAAAAATATCAGATACATAAACATTTCATTCTTTTTCATCTTGAACCTCCACCCATCTGTTTAATAGTCCTGAAAAAGAATGTTTTTATTTAATAACAATATACACAAATTGCGAGGGAAACAAACTGATTGATGGCATACTATAATCATCATGATCAAACTTTTCATTTTTTCATCATCATTATTAAATTTTTCTACCCTAATTTATTGGGGGGGGGATGATAATACAGGCCATCCCCCCCACTTGAAATATTGGGGGGGGATATATCCCCCCATCCCCCCCGTGATCGACACCCATGCCCTTATATATAACACATTAATGTTTTCAGGGAAAAGGGATAAACATGTCATTGGGCTTGTGAATCACGTTCCCTTTGCACTTTTGACAATGAAGTGATGTAAGGAAAAAAAAAGATCAACATTAAAGCACAGTGATAGGAAATATTTCAAATTGCTTATCATAGTTTGTTAAAAGGTAATGTGAAAAGAACTATTTCAAAATATGAATATTATATTTTGTTGATATTCATATTTTGAAATAGTTCTTTTCACATTACCTTTTAACAAACTATGATAAGCAATTTGAAATAGTTCCTATCACTGTGCTTTAATGTTGATCTTTTTTGTTAGGCATGTAAGGAAAGCGTGTACTTTTGGGGGAGAGTACTTCTTCAAGGTTCAGTAGTCTCAAGAAGTAGTATTTTGATATGGCGTTTAGCGGCCTTCTTTTTTTATCTGAATGATCCTATATTGCAAAATTATCACCAGGAATGGAATCAACATATCAAATAACTCTCGAAAATAGGTATTATTCATGATTCTTGGACAAAGGGATCAGAAGTTATTTTTCCCAAAATGGCGTCATATGGCGGCCATCTTGGAATTGACGTTAAGATGACATTATATTGCATAATAGATAGCAGAAAGAGATTCTACACACCCCAAACCCCTAAACAGATGTATTACTCGTCACGCTGGGGCAAGGGGATCAAAAGTCATTTTTTCAAGATGGCATCGGTCGGTCATCTTGGATTTGACCTGAAGATGACCTTATATTGCAAAAATGATAAAAGAAATCGATACTACATCCCCTTAAAAAGAGTCATTCCTCATCATTTTGGGGCAAAGGGTTCAAAAGTTACGTCTTTAAGATGGCATGTGGCGGCCATTTTGGCTTTATGCAAATTAGCAAAATTGCCCAAACGGCAACTTTGGGCAATCAAGCTGAATTTGTTCTAAGACCCCATAGGAACACGATTCAAGAAAAAACTTCATCGGAAAGAACATTTATAGGTTGGTGTATTGAGCCTATGGGACTGTCAAATCGACTATAGCAGGGGTTCTCAACTTTTTCTTTGAAGGGCCAGATGAGACTCCAAGGAAACCTGAAAGGGCCAGGGTGATGTGGATACTTAGAAAAAAAAATGTGCGCGAAGCGCAAAGACCCTTGCCGGGGTCGTAGATGCCCTCTTGTGCAGTCTGGCCCTTATTTTGGGAACATTCAATCTAACAAATTCATAACAGTTTCATATGGAACACAGGCAAAATTAGAAAAGATTTCAAAATACAGCAAAAGTCAATATTAATGATAACAAATTGTAGTACTTTAAAACATATTAAAACGCAAGTGAATTGTAGCTATACATACCTGGTATGGGGAGACAGATAATGTCTTGAAGTATCAATATTTTTTTGTAGTAAAAGTAGAATGAATAATAGACCATGTCTGTTGTAGACTATAACAAGGATGAAGCAAGCAGGGGCCGTGGAAGGGGGGGGGGGGGTGACAGCCCCACACTTTTTTCAAAAACCATGTACAAAAACGTAAAAATGTGCCAGTTGCAGAAAGAGTTGCAATCAATCGCAACTCTAAAAATCATGCGCAACTTGATTTTCAACCAATCAAAAGCGCGCATTTGGGACTTGCGATTAATTTTTTGACTTGCATTTAAACGCAACTCTTTCTGCAACAGACACCAGACACCCCATTTGAAAACCGTTCCGTGGCCCCTAAGGTAGTTCGGTAAGAGTTAGTTCTTTGAAATGTTCATTATGGAAAGTGCACTTCCGCACCTGTATGTAGATCCAAACATGGTGACAACAGCGCTGGTCATCTAAAAGACTCCACTAAACTTTGTTTAAAAGTCAAATTGATTTGAATGCCATTACTTTTATTACGGTTAGGTCTACATGGATACACAATGTAATTATACAGTGCGTATCAAAAAAAAGTTTACACTTAGAAAAAAAGTCCTGTAAAATTATAAATTTGTAATATTCTAAAGATTTTTCCACATTTTAACATTGGTACAGATCCATTTAAGCAAATGACGATATAACTGTCGAAAAATATTTCCGCTTGAGTGAGCACCACTCACTTTTGAAAAGTTAGTGAAAAATGATTTGCGCAGAACTTTGAAATAGTTATGCGAATAAAGGTAGACCTTAATCATGAAGAAAAAGTGGAATTTAGCTCGTAACATTGATTTGAAGATATATTTTACATTTTTTTAACTTGTTTCCTTGCCCAAAACAATTCGAAGAGTGGATTGCGCCCCACCCCACTTCCCCACACACCGAGGCCATCGTGACGATATTTGCTTAGCACTGAGCTGTGATTTACATGAAATCACATCACATCATCACATCAGGTACGGAAATGAAGGACTTCTCCTGTAGATTTTCCGATCTTTACTTCTAGTAATTGACGGTCTAAACAGTTTAAACTTGTGAAACTTTAGGTGCGTTGAGAAATTGAGGTTTTAAATCTTTTCCCCCACCAAAATTTATCCAACAGATGTTTAAACATTTCCACTGATTTTGCCTCCACTACTTCTGTAGGCAGTTTGTTCCAGTCAGAAATGGCTTAGGCTTGATTTCCATTTTCTTAATCATTGTCAAGCTTCGAAAAAAAGTGGAGAAACAACTATCAAATGAAAAATGAAATGTAAACCCACTTTAAATGATAAAACCTTAGTGAAAAAATGCTGGAGATGTCTGATATAAACTTTTGTTCAGATTCAGTTATGTCCTCAGATCCAGCTGGGACAAAAAGGGTAAAGTTTGTGCTTACTATTAAGTGTTGAAATTTCAATTTGGGTGGCAAAATTATTACAAAATGCTTGAATGTATCCGTTTTATTTCAATTGACTAAAAGAGCAAAGGAATAGTATGAGAAATGTTGCGCAGGATAAGTTTGATTTCGCCCTTCCCCCTTGACACAGCGTGAAAACGAGCATTTCTGCGCAAACAGATTTCTGCGAGCTTTACAAAAATGGACAGTGCTCACTCAAGTGTAACATTCTGTCAAAACTTTTAATTTCATTTGATAGCTGAGACCCAAACCCAAGATCATATGTGAAAAAATTACCCACATGTTGTCTATTTTTTAATTCCCAGGGCTTTTTCAAAGTGCAAACTTTTTTTGATACGCACTCTATTGAGCTATGTTTCATATTGTGAATTAAAAGTGATTACAAAATCCCAGCAGAGTCTCGCGGGCCGGATTGAGAAGCTCTGTGGGCCGGATCCGGCCCGCGGGCCGTAGTTTGAGAACCCCTGGACTATAGAAGTTTCGCTTATTTTTTACAAATAGTGATATGCACAACTAGGTGAGTCCATGACTCACTATTTCTTTTGTTTTTTATTGTTTGAATTATACAATATTTCTTTTTTATATATAGATTAGACAATAAGGACCAACTTGACTGAACCATATAGAATTTAACAATACTAATAATTATTCCACTTGTTCAGGGAGGAATTAATCATTGTATCACTTGACAATGAGGAGAAATTATAATATTTCATAGAATAAAATACAAAAGAAATAGTGAGTGGATGACGTCATAGTCTCCTCATTTGCATACCAGCCAGGATGTGCATATAACTGTTTTGTGAGATCAAGCGAAAATTTCAAATGTCATAACTTTTTTATTTTACATCCGATTTTGATGAAATTTTCAGTGTTATGCTTGTTGAATTTTTCTCTTTTTATTGAAATCAACTTTTAGTTGTGGTGGACTTGTCCTTTAATATTTATTTTGATATTTTATATTAATCATTAATATTGATAAAGAGAGATTGAACCATGCATTCCAAAAAAAAGGACTAGTAAAAGAATGCTTGTCTAACAGTCAAACCATAATTATGATCGCTTCCTCCCTCACTATCTAAGTATCATCGAATTATTTACCCCAATTTATGTAACACATGAATGTTTTTCCAAGAAAAAAAGAGATAATATACCATTGAACACGTGAATCTCGTTTCCTTTGCACTTTTGACAATAAAGTGATGTAACAAAAAAGATCAACATTAAAGCGCAGTCAAAGGAATTATTTCAAAATATGAATATCAACAAAATATGATATTCATATTTTGAAATAGTTCCTTTAATTCACAGTACTTTTCAACAAACTATGATAAGCAATTTTAATGCCGAATATAGCCAGCCCGATTAATCATTTTGACTGGCGACCATTATATTACATTAAGTATAGCGGCCCCTTAAACAACCCGTATTATATATACATCATAAAACAGTCCCCGTGAAAAGATACCAGTTTGTTTGTGAACTGTAGTCATTCTATATATAGACATGATAGAGGATCATATAAGAAGCATTAGTCTTGAACGAAAAGGAGAAGTCCTTGCACTTCACGAGTCATGATTGTCATCATGCCCTATTTTACAGTAATCTTATACAAATATATAGATTAAGATATTTTTTCTGAATATTATGTCAAAATTAAAAAAAATGGAGTGTTGTAATAAACATGTCGAAATTTTTGCTCGCTCGCTTCTCTCGTATTTGAACGTAATTGATTTGATTTGATTTATTTTACTAGTATTTTATTTCAACACGCCACAATAGGCCTCGATCAGCCAATGACTGGTTTGAAAAAGGCCGTGCAAATAATATACAAACAATACAAAAAATAATAAATCACAAGAAAGTATAACAAAAACCTAAATGAAAATACAAAACCAAAAGAAAGGAGGGGGTGATTAAACAAAATCAGACTACAAAAACATAACAGAAACAAAAAAAGTAACAAAAGGGATAATCAAGATACCGGATTTGAGTTCATCTAGCTCTTAAAAGAAAAAAGTAAATAATAATAAGTTCACTGTTAACATTTTGAAATCCATATCGCTCTTTAATATCCGGCGATGATATTCTCACAACTATTTTCATCAGGAAATCCAGAATATACGACCATAGGGTTGACAATGCGTTTAATAATAATAATATTCCGCATTTATATAGCGCTCAATACATCGGAACGACGTCTTTAAGCGCTTTACAGACATATTATTACCCCGATCATCGCATCCTTGCATGCCCGTGTACAATGTATGCACCTTCTCCGCTCCCTGGGGAGCATTCCAACAAGAGTTCCAAGAATCAGTTGCTAGGCATACTACATATAGGCTTTCACATCCTACCGGGTACCCATTTAACACCTGGGTGGAGAGTGGCAAGGTGTGGATTAACGTCTTGCCAAAGGATGCTAGGCCATGGTGGGATTCGAACACACGACCCTCTGATTACAAGGCGAGAGTCAGAACCGCTACATCACGACGCTTCCACGTTTCATGCCCCCAGAATTGACGTCCTTTTGAGAGAACTGTGATCACGACAGGGGCGTAGACAGCCGGGAGATTCCGTCCCCCAACTTTCCGGTGGGGGTGGGGAGCCAGGCCGCGGATGCCGTGCATATTTATTTCTCAGGTTTCAAGTTGGACAAATTGTAATGATAATCTTCATGTTATTATAAACTAATTATTGTTATCATCATCCTCATTATTACCATTATTGTTAGTGAGTGCATGAGATGGAAGAGATCGGCATGGGGGAAAGGCATTGAATTGGGAAAGCAATGTTAATAACTATAGTTGGGATTTTTTAGAGGAAATACATCAACACGGCGCCCTCTTGCATTGCCCGTTGATATTACATTTGATTTGATTTCTGTATTCACATCAGTATCATAATTTACGAGTATACAATATAAAAAGGTAATATATGTATTTAATCGATGTGAATTGAATAACTTTATTGTCCATAAAGGAATCCCCCCCCCTAGTTTACACACAACCATGTAGATATAATGTATATACACAGAACAAAACAAAAGATGATAAAAACATGTCAGCGCGAGGAAAATAATTCGAACTCAGGTACTCATTGTTCACGCAAAATTTACAATACACAGTATATGTTTGAAATACAAGTCAAAGTTAAAGTCAGGTTTAAGAATAAATTCATATTCTAGAATAATCATGTTTAGTTATACACAGCAAAAACTGTGGTGTTAACCGGTGTACATAGAGGACCACACAGGTTATTTTACACCGGTGTTAAATTGGTGGTGTTAGTTTGACACCTATAGGTGTTATTACAACACCTATGGTTGTTACATTTACACTCTTTGGTGTTATGTTCAATCTCTAGGGTGTTATTTTAACACCTCAGGGTGTGGTCCTCTATCAACACCAATTGGTGTCAGTTTTAACACCACAGTTTTTACAGTGTACATGTACTGTAGTTATCAGCAAGATAAGTAATGGATCAAGCTGATGCAAGTGCAATTGTAAAAGAGAGTATATAAGGGAAGTGTAAGAGTGGTGTGTCTGATTCTAAGAAAATTTCTATGTATTAATTAATATTAATTATGCGAAATGTCAAAGTTATAATAGCAATCAATCAAAAGAGTAGGGCACTCATTATTAATAAGGGCGAGACACAGACCTTCGGATTTGAGCGTCAAAGTGATGAATAGCACTGGGACAAAACAATAATTATATTACAAAACAATAAAGATGGTCGTAATCATGCTGGAGTGCAGAGGAGACCGCCATTGTGAGCGATGAGACTGACATCCTATTTATGCTATTCGAGTTAATGACTCACTTCAAATCAACTCAATCCAAATTCTTTATTAAAATCTCAATTTTTCTACCACTCTTCGCGCAGGAGGAAGAAAGAAGATCCCTTCTGCTCAGTTTGCTAGTTTACTGTGGTGTCCCCCCTGAATTTCATGTCCTGATCGGTAAGGTGACAACGGCATGTATAACAGGGTCACGGCCTTGTGGATCACAACCATTTGCCGCCATATTTAAGGGGGGCAAAAAATATTTATTTTCACTGTAGGGGGAGGGGTGAGATTACCTTCATCCATGGGGATACTGTTAGTGTTTAATTCGAACATTCGAAGTGGGGGGGGGGGGGCATGTCCCCCTCCGGGACCTCCACTCTAGACTCTAATAAGTGTTTGAATGTTTTCGACATCTTCGAAATATTGAACTGGTTTAACAATAATAATGTGAAATTATACGTAACCCGTAACTTGGCCACTGGCGATAGACAGTATGCCTCTGGCGCTGAGTTAACCTTCAATTTTTAGGTCATTTTCTGCTCACGTAAAGTCTGAAAAGACGAAAATCGTTCCTAACTTGCTTCAATGAAGTAAAGATGAAATAAAAATAAAACAATAACAATGACACTATCTCGTATCACTTCCTGAATAGGCGTATGTATCTTCTTTCGAACTAGAAACAATGGCTTAGTGAATTTATAAAACTGCTGGTAGAAGCAAATACTGGTACAGGGCTTTAGAATAAACTTAAAGGGACGCTACAACTTATTTGAAAATTATTTTGATTGGTTGGACGGATTTGGTATGGGAGTGTTGTAAAACGAAAGAGTTGTTTCTGCGTATAGGTAGACTTGCATAACTATTAAATGCATTGTTTAATATGTCACTGAGGTATAAGGAATGCAAATGTGCCATCGCTTCATCTTTTTTTATTTTATAAAAGGCAATATCAAATAACGATGTTTCTTGCATTTTTTTTATATTGGGCTTTTTGTTCTTAATGTTGGCCTAAATTTTGAATGACTTGAAAAAAAAATATCGGATATCAAATTTGATTGGAGCGAACAATGTCGAGATATATGAGCATTCACCAATATAGAAGAGGGGGATGGGGTAATAGCTGACCCCTTGGGGTTCCATAACCAAGAAATCAAAAGATATAAACATGATAAAGAGAACAAAAGAGAAGGAGAAAGGCAAATGATAAAATATGAGATTTTTCTTGTTAATATCTCTTTAAATCTATCACAAAATTAGAATCTCATTATAGAAATGACAAATTTTTTGTTCGCTCGCTACTTCTCCGAGATTTTTCCCCCGTACACAGTATTCATTGATTTATTTATTCATTTATTCATTCATTTATTTATTTATTCATTACACAATGGGGAGCCAAATCAGCAGAAACATTTCATTGGGGCCCTTTGTAAAAATGCAATGTAAAATAGGCATGTACATAACCACAAAGATGTATATCCGCCCAATACAAATAAGATGATAAAACAAGACTTAAACTATATACATAGTGTACAGCAACATGTTACAAAGTACAAAATTAATGTGAACATTTAGGAACCTTAGGGAATTTAGCAAAAACAAAAATGTGAATAAATAAAATACATGATGACCATGATGTGCCCTTTCAATCTTTGGGGGTTATTACGAAATGAAATGAGAATATGATGAAATATGATTGTGGTTTTATCATCTATGATTCAGTACTCTGTCAAATATCACCATCATCATCGACGATTGATTTCATTTTGATAACCCTTCTCTCCTTTTCACTTCATGCTTTCACGACGATTTTTTTTAAGACGGGATTTGAGGATTTCACTAAACACTGAACAGTTGAAACTTATTAATAAGGTTAGATTTACTGTGTTGCTCTTTAAAGGGATGCTCCGGGATGAAAATAATATGATTTAAATAGATGAAGAAAATTCAGACAAAAAAAAACACTAAAAATTTGATCAAAATCGGACGAGCAATAACAAATTTATGGCATTTGAAGATTTGCATTTTTTTTTCGGTAAAACAGTTCTAGGTATTTCTTCATGAATATTCAGTGAGCAAATTGAGGATGTCATATTCCAACTTGTTCTTTTTGTATTTTATTATATGAAATCAAGTTTATTCAAATTATTTCTACCAAGAACTGAACATACAGTGCATAAGATATTCATTGCTGCGACCTATTTCATTATAAAGGAGACACATTATTCACACATGTATGAACAAATGAAAAAGTTATGATTTTATCTAATAACATCAGAAACAGGAAAGTGGGTATGTGACATCATCAGCCCACCTAATGAATATTCATGAGACGTGCGTATTAACTATTATCACAAAATATCACTAAACTTGAAAATGCAATAACTTTCTTTATTATCCGATTTTGATGAAATTTTCAGCAGTTTGATTTGTTAATTTTAGTCTATTTATCTAGATATAACTATGTTCGGCTGGGATTACCCCTTCAACATGTTCAAGACAAGGACAATGCGCGCAAAAATTGTGCTGGTACTGACGGCAGTTATTGGAGTGTATTTATACCATGCTTACGTGTGAGTTAATAATTCTTGTCAACCTTGTGGTGTCTTTCCCGGCTATCTCAGACCTGGACATACCATTACATCTAAGAGTCTTTCCCGAGGCAGCTTCATCTATTTTGTCCTAGCGAGACTTCTAAAAGGTGAGTGATCCACAACTTGGGCTTCGGTCACAACTCCAAATTTAGCCTGCTCGGTGACCGGGCATGTCGGGCGGCGAGTTTTCAGCTAATTTCGCCCGGGCACCAATTAGTCTAGACTCTAGGAGATAGGGGGCTTTATTCAGAATTTTTGGTGGGGAAGGTTTGACAGGCTTATCCGGGGTAAAATTGTGTGCTGATTCCAAAAATGCCAGTCTTATTTACCGTACTCACGACATTTTGGCAATTTTGGCCAATTTTTGACCAAAAATGACCATTTTGATCTCTCTTTGGAAAATGGTCCCTTAACAGAATGCTTTTGTACCCACATCCAATTAAAAGGGTCTATCCTAAGTAGAAATGCACCCAGATTCCAGATAAAGTGGTTTTATTAGCCAAATCACAATAGATGTGGTCATTTTGGCCATGTTTTGACCAAAAATGACCATTTTGATGATTTTTTTGTCCGAAATATGTTACTAATATTGATCAGAACTGCGATTGGATGTCTTTAGAAATCCACATTTATTTTTAAAATGTGTGCTAGATCATCACAATCAACCTCATGTAATTTATTCCATCAGTTTTGACCTATGAGGGTCATTTTGGGTACTTAAGACATAACTGACCATTCGCTCAGTTTTGCATAATAAACTGTGCACACCGGCAGGAATTTGAGGTCTTCAGCTTGTTTAATATTCTTCCCTTATAAAATGGGAATGCATTTAGAGGTCTATCTTGTGTATAATTTTATGCTGATTCCAAATATATCACTGTTAATGATCGTAATGAAAAGCTGATGGTCATTTTGGCCGCTTAAGGCCCTCAAAATGACCAATAACATCAGTTCAAATTATCTAAAAATATTTCAATATTACCAGGATCGTTACAAGGATATGCTGTGACACCAAATATTGATATATTAATTCTTTAAATTGAATATCTCAAAAGTATTTTGACCTCTTGTAAATTATTCCATCAGTTTTGACATATGAGGGTCATTTTGGGTACTTTAGACATTACTGACCATTCGCACAGTTTTGCGTAATAAACTGTTCAAAATATATCATTTCTAATTGCCCTATTCAACAGCTTATGGTCATTTTGGCCACTTATGGCCCTCAAAATGACCAATGACATCAGTTCGGTTTATCCAAAAATACTTCAAAAATGTTACCAGAATTCTAATAAAGTGTGTGCTGTGTCACCTAACATTGGTGTATTAATCCTTTGAATTGAACATTTCAAAAGTATTTTGACCTCAAGTAACTGACCTAGGGTCATTTTGGATACTTTAGACATACAGGTACATGTAACTGACCATTCGCGCAGTTTTGCATAATAAACTGTGCAGATATATGGGGATTTGAGTCCTTTAACGTATCTTTTCTTCTATGGAAATGCACTTAAAGATCAATCTTGTGTAAAATGTTATGTTGTGTTATGTTATAATATTAGCATCAATTATTGTTAAATGTGAAAATTTTGAAAGTTTTGGGGTGTAAATCAATGCAATGATTCCATATAAGCCAGTGTTATTGGCCTATAACTATTGGACCCTGTGGTCATGTTGATCATTTCTTTCCTCTATATGACTAGTGACCACAAATTCTTTGATTAAAGTCTCAAATGTTGCTTAATATCATTATCGGCGTGAGCTACGACACCAATAATCAAGAGTATTGAAAAAATGATATAAAACCTTCACATCGAGTATGGTCCGGTATACATGAGGTTGTTTGACCATGCACTTTGGTCATTTTCATGATTTCAGGCACACTGTCCTCTTCGTAAATATTAATGGAAACTTCAATCATAGCGGGCAGCAAATTCAGGAATGAAATATTTCTATTATTTAATGCTAGATAGGACATATCACACAAAAAAAATCTGAAGTAGATTAATACAATGTTTCCAAATATATAGGTCTTAATGACTATTTACAAACTAGTGGTCATTTTGGTCATTTTTGATCCCTGCCATTACCAATTACAATTGCATGTATAAAAATCAAATTGTGTATTTTTGTAATAGGTATTATATCAACCATAATCAGTGATAAATCGTTTAATTCAATATGATATTATGAAAAGTACATAATCAAAATCTGACAATTTCGGTCATTTTGGCTACTTTGACCATTTATCCAATGTGTGAATTTTGAAATAAACATGACTGAGCAGCACCTGTAGGTCTATGAAAATGCGTTCAATCCCTTTTAATTGGAAATATAAAAAATATAAAAGGCTCACCTTGAGTAAGAATTGTGCCAAATATCTTGGGACTGTCTACCGTGGCCCCTTTGGTCACTGTATGGTCCTAAATAGCCATCAAAATTTACCTTCTTTAAAGTCAAATTATGCTAAGAATCTTTACAAAGCAAAATTGGTCACAGTGGACTCCATTAAAGGACAAGTCCACCCCAACAAAAAGTTTATTTGAATTAAAAAAGGGAAAATCAAACAAGCTGAAAACACTGAAAATTTCATCAAAATCGGATGTAAAATAAGAAAATTGTGCTATTTTAAAGTTTAGCTTAATTTCACAAAACAGTTATATATGCACATCCTGGTCGATATGCAAACGAGGAGACTGATGATGTCATCCACTCACTATTTCATTTCTATTTTATTATATGAAATATTCTAATTTTCTCCCCATTTTCAAGTGGAAACAATAATTAATTCCTCCCTGAACATGTAGAATATTCATTGTTTAATACTACATGATTCAGTCAACTTGGTCCTTATTGTCAAATATGTAAAAAATGAATTATTGTATAATTAAAACAATTAAAAAAGAAATAGTGAGTGATGTACATCATCAACTGACTCCTTTGCATGACACTGAATGTGCATATCACTTTTTATGAAAAATAAGCAAACTTTAAAATGCCATAACTTTCTTATTTTACATCTGATTTTGATAATATTTTCAGCGTTATGCTAATTTGATTTTTTCTCTATTTATTCAAATAAATATTTTCTGGGGTGGACTTGACCTTTAAGAGTTTTTACCATCATTCATTTTGACCAACTTGGAGTTTTTGGTACAACGCTTCACAAACCTCATATTTACCCTGAATTCTTTTGAAGAAGTACTTGGTAACAAAATACATTCTATATGAAATTATCCCTTATGCCGATTGTTGGCCACTCTATAACAATTTAGGGCAAGTTTTCCACTTTCAACTTCACCAATTATGCCAATGTGAGGTTTGCGAAACATACATGTGGCGAAGGTGGTAAAATGCATGATAGTTAAATCTATTCATGAAATTTACTTTCACCAATCGCTTTGTAATGACGCACCTTTGAATTGAGGATTAATGCCTTCATCCAGAACATACGGGGAATTATATTCTGGCTATTTAAGGACCATGTAGTGACCAATAGGGCCACATTAGACCGTAGTTAGGTATTTTGAAAAAAAAATACTCATGGTGAGCTTGTAATATTTCCAATCAAATGGGATTGAATGCATTTGCATAATTACTCCACAGTCATGTTTATTTACTGCTAAAGTTATACATTACATTATATAAATGGTCAAAGTGGCCAAATGGTCACAACATTTTAATTACGTACTGTTAGTAATATTATATTGAAATCAATAAGTATTTTGTCACTTATTATAATTGATGTAATACATCTTATTAACAACACAGAGCAACAGCAAAATTTGAATCCTTTTGATATATTCAAATGTCATTGGTCATTGTCGGGGATAAAAGTGACCAAAATGACCACTAGCTCATAAATGGTCATTAAGACTGATATATATCGAATCATTGAATTAATCTACTTCAGAAAGTTTAGGGTTATGTTCCAACACTGAATGATGCTAAAATGTCTCATTCCTGAATTTGGTGTCCCATATATGTGAAGTTTCTATTTACATTTACTATGTGGTCAAGGTGGCTAAAATCATGAAAATTACCACAGTGCATAGTCAAAAACCTTATGTATGTTCGATGTAAAGGACTTTTATCACTTTTATCAACACTCTTCGCTGATTATTGGAAGTTCTTGTTGATAATGATACTGACCAACATTTTAGCCCCTTTCGAATCATCAAAGCATGAGTGGTCTCCGGTGAGGAAAAAGTTGTCAAAATGACCACAGGGTCTAATAGTTAGGCCAACAACATTGGACTATGTGGAATCATTGTATTGATTCTCATCCAAAAGCTTTCAAACTGTCCCCATTTAACAATGATTGATGCGAGTATTAGCGCAATCCTGAGCGTCCCCTCATCATGTTCGCTACAGGCTGAATTAACATTCACATTGGGCAGGGGTCAAGGTGGCCAAAATTACCAAGGTAGTCAAAATACTCTGGGGATGCTCAATTTCAAGGATTCATACACCAATGTCAGGTCCCACAGCACACTCTTGTTACGATTCTGGTAACATTCGAAGTATTTTTGAGAAATTGAACTGATGTCGATGGTCATTTTGAAAGCCATAAGTGGCCAAAATGACCATATAAGCTGTTGAATAGGGCAATTAGAAATGATATATTTGGAATCAACATAACATTTTACATAGGTTGTGACCTTAAATGCATTCCCATCTAATAAGAGAAGATAATACACGCTGAAGACCTCAAATTCCTGCCTATTTGAACAGTTTATTACGCAAAATGTGCGAATGGTCAGTAATGTCTAAAGTACCCAAAATGACCCTCATATGTCAAAACTGATGGAATAAGTTACAAGAGGTCAAAATTCTTTTGAGATGTTCAATTTAAAGAATTCATACATCAATATTTGGTGTCACAGCACATCCTTGTAACGATCCTGATAGTATTGAATTATTTTTAGATACATTGAACTGATGTTATTGGTCATTTTGAGGGCCGTAAGCGGCCAAAATGACCATCAGCTTTTCATTACGATCATTAATAGTGATGTATTTGGAATCAGCATAAAATTATACACAAGATAGACCTTTAAATGCATTCCCATTTTATAAGGGAAGAATATTAAACAAGCTGAAGACCTCAAATTCCTGCCGGTGTGCACAGTTTATTATGCAAAACTGGGCGAATGGTCAGTTATGTCTTAAGTACCCAAAATGACCCTCATAGGTCAAAAACTATTGGAATGAATTACATGAGGTTGATTGTGATGATCTAGCGCACATTTCAAAAATAAATGTGGATTTCTAAAGACATCCAATCGCAGTTCTGATCAATATTTCAAACATATTTCGGACAAAAAAAATCATCAAAATGGTCATTTTCGGTCAAAACATGGCCAAAATGACTTCTATTGTGATTTGGCTAATGAAACCACTTTATCTGGAATCTGGGTGCATTTCTACTTAGGATAGACCCTTTTAATTGGATGTGGGTACAAAAGCATTCTGTTAAGGGACCATTTTCCAAAGAGAGGTCAAAATGGTCATTTTTGGTCAAAAATTGAGTACGGTAAATAAGACTGGCATTTTTGGAATCAACACACAATTTTACCCCGTATGAGCCTGTCAAACCTTCCCCACCAAAAATTCTGAATAAAGCCCCCTATCTCCTAGACTAAATGGTTTTTGGGGCATCGCTCGATCGCCGCTCAAGGTTTAGCGCGGAGTTAAAATTCTGGCGGTGGCGCCTGCTCACTTTTCACTCGCTGCCTGAAACACGCTCGGCGCCTGATTGGTCGCCGTCCGGGCGCCGACTTAATCGAGCGGTCGCCGTCAAACGATGTAGGTCAAAAATTGAACTCGTTCGATCAACAGCTGTCGAGTGGTCATCGGGCGGTCGCCGCACAGTGGGCCAGGAGAGAGCAAAAGTGCGCCAAAACTGGTTTTTGGTCATGAAACAATTTTTTTTTTCATCTTCTAAGCAAAGATAAGAACCTGTAGAATGTCTCCATCAAATTGATTATTAGTTGCCCATTTTTATTTAATATTACTGGAAAATGACTCTTTCGGCTACCGCATGTGTAAACCTTGCTATAGATATAGCGCCCTCAAACAAACAATTTAACGAATTTCTTGGTACACCCAATCCAAATTCAATATTTTTGACCCCGACATCCCCTTATGAAATTATGGATATTGTCTCTAATCTTGATAATAAAAGAAGCTCTGGTTATGATGATATCAATAACGTTATACTTAAAACTATAATTCCATATATTGTTGATCCTCTTGCTTACATTTTCAATTTGTCTTTACTTCGTGGACAAGTTCCTGACTCCATGAAAATTGCAAAAGTCATTCCCATTTATAAGAAAGGAGATAGACTGAATATTAGCAATTATCGACCTATCTCCCTACTACCATGTCTTTCTAAAATTCTGGAGAAACTCATATATACCCGAACGATTAAATTTTTGAATGATAATAACGTTTTTTCAAATTTCCAGTTTGGTTTTAGAGAAAAGCACAGTACAATTCACGCCTTATTATCCTTTGTTGAAAAAGTTGCTCATGCTGTCGATAAATCTTCACACATGGTCGGTATTTTCCTGGATTTCTCCAAGGCCTTCGACACTATTAATCATAACATCCTACTTCATAAATTATGGCATTATGGCATACGTGGGAAGGCCTTGGAGTGGTTCAGGAATTACCTCTCTAACAGAAAACAATTTGTTTTTCTTAATGACCATTCCTCCAATTTGTGTAATATTAATTGTAGTGTGCCACAAGGAAGTATCCTGGGACCCCTCTTGTTTATTTTATATATAAATGATTTTTGCATAGCATCTGCCATTTTATCTTTCATTATCTTTGCTGATGACACAAATCTATTCTTCTCTCACAATGATCCGCTTACACTTGTTAACATAATAAACTCCGAATTAACTAATATTTTGAATTGGATCAGAGCTAACAAATTATCAATTAACCTTAAAAAAACAATATATTTTATTCAGTAATACCACAGGTTCCTTACCTTTTGACATTTTTATTTCCATTGGAAAGTGTCACCTCAATTAAATTCTTGGGAGTTCATGTAGATAACAATCTCTGCTGGAAATGCCATATTGATAATATTTGTAAAACAATATCCCGAAATATAGGCATCATAAATAGGTTGAAAACGTTTATTCCTGTTACTTTTCTACTTACATTATATTCTTCTCTTATATTACCATATATCAACTATGGGATCCTTGTTTGGGGCAATACCCATCTAAGTTTACTTAACAAAATATTATTATTACAAAAAAAAGCCCTTCGTATTATTTCATTCTCACACCCCCGTTCTCACACTGATCCGCTTTTCCTTGATTACAAAATTTTAAAGGTTCAAGACTTATACCAATTTCAGCTTGGGCAGTTTATGTTTATGTATAAAAACAGTATGGTTCCTTTGGAATTAAATCATTTGTTTTCTCAAAATAACAATTTTCATAGGTATCCTACCAGACAAGCCGATAACTTTCATCTGCCTATCTTAAGAACTCGTTTTGCGCAAAATACTTTTATTTTCACCGCCCCCAAATTTTGGAATTCACTCCATAAAGATGTTCAACAGGCCCCCTCTATCCACTCCTTTAAGAGAAAACTAAAAATAATTCTTTTACTGTCTTACCAAAGTAATGAATTAGTTTGTATATTTTTAGTACTATCTAAGCACGCTATTGAGTCACACTCTCGTTGATCCACGTTTGCACTCTCGGTCTTGCCCCCCTTTATCTCTCTCTCTTTTTCTGACCCTTTCTCTCCACATAATCTGTGTCTGTCTGTCTGTGTGTGTGTGTGCCTCCATCTCTCTCTCTCCCCCTCCCTACTTATCTTTGCCCTCTCTCTCTCCCTCTCGCTCCCCTTTCAGTACTTTATTCCTTCTCTCTTCCCTCTATTCTTTATCATGTCTTTGTTTTCTTTTTAGTTTTTAGTATCGTCCCATATCTCTGTCATTTTTTTATCATTTCTCGCTATCACTCACCATCTTGTTATTTCCAATATTCTATTTTAACTTATTGTATTTACACCTGCGAATGAGTCTCATTTCTCAAATGTTTAATATACTTTCTTAGGGGATCCACGCTCTACAAGCAATTCTTTTTAGTGGATCCCTCATTTCCATATCAGATTCTGTTAAAACTATTTTACAAATATTTTGTAACTTGTAATTGATTTGTAATCATTGTTATCACATTTCATTTGTTTTTGTTTATATTTATAATGTATGTTTGATTTGTACTTGCTTGTAATGTTGATAATGGAAATGAAAAATAAACTTGAACTTGAACTAAATGACACGTTTTAGAAATTTCACTGTATTAACAAAACGGATTGTTTAATTTATTTCTAATTCACGGTGCTCTTTGATGAATAATTGTTTTAAGTGATCAAAGATTTTCAAGATAAGATGATAATTTCTTCAGAGGCAATTTTGGACAAAACCATTTGACAATGGGGGTTTTAGCATTTTTTTTTCATGAGCATTTCTTTTACAAATTGCTTCCGATTGCTGCGCTGTAAATACCATGACGGTCTTTGTCATAGTTCGTGCTTTACACTGATACCAAATTAACTGCATATACGTGCATTTCCTGGAGATATAACCAATTTTCCAACCATATGTTCGCCGCATTTATCACAAAAATCGTTCCAAGTTAGTGTCCCATTATGCGCGTGCCGAACTCCTCGTCGCGTGCTGTGAGAGAAAGGGAGAGAGAGAGAGAGAGAGAGAGGGGGGGGGGGGGGGTGTCTGGCTCAAGTGTCTGGTGTCTGCCTAAAATTAAAACATACGTAAAGGCAAGCTTTCATTTCCAATTCCACCGTTAACTATGATAATACATGTAACACAACTTCATTTTGATGCTAAACTGTTTCATCCCGTGTTCCATATCTGATGTGCTGTCTTCCTGAGAAGATTAATTCTTAAGGTAAGATTCCCGGGGTAAGATTATATTTGTTTTGTTGTTCATAAACCAAGTAGGGGCTACTGTCGCTATAACACACATGACTACGGATGTGATAGGTCTTACGCAGTTTTCTGACAAAATATGAAAATGTGTATATGACAGAGATGGGATATACGTCAACCGCGTAGCCAGGGGTGGTATTCTGAGGTCATTTTATCTTTAAAATATTTTATTTTATCTCTTAAAATAAAATTGGTATTCTGAGATGACATTTTATCTCTCAGATAAAATTTTTAATTTTATTTTGCGTATAAATTTTATCTTGCGTATCTACAGATGATACGCAACAGAACAATGCCTGCGTAGACATACTTATCGCGTATCTGGCCATTGCAACGCGGATGATGTGCTTGCGCCCATGTTACTTTAAATAAAAAATAAAATAAACTTAAAAGAGGGTAGGGGCTATTTTATCTCCGCGACGTTGATTTCATCATTATTTCTACGCGAATTGACTCCAAATGTTGACATAAAAATGAAGAAAAATTATATATTTATTGAGAAAAACACCTCAGCGTTATTCATGTATAATCAGAAAGCATTTCATAGGATTATCTTGACTAATATTGTCATTGAAATGATGCTTGAATAGATGCGACAGAGACTTCGAAAAAAGATGAGAGTATTGTCCTTTTTGTTAAAAAGAAATCTCTGTAAAGACGCGCAAGCGTTTAGTACAAGCGTATTTGAAGTCAATAAATTGACGCAATCTTTGCCACACCTCCTGGCGGAATGGATTTCCATTGGTTGAGTGATGTGAGAGAGCTATAAAAGCGCGTTTCTAATTGGATATTGATTTAAAAATAGGTGTGTCTTACAGAGATAAAAGGAAGATAAAATTGTTCTCAGAATACCAACTCGGAGAGATTTTAAGGGTATTTTATCTCTCTGATTTTAACGGAGATAAAATATTTTATTTTATCTGAGATAAAATGGATCTCAGAATACCACCCCAGGGGCGGTATTCTGAACATTGTCTTATCTCCATATTTTATCTTATCTCAGAGATATGACAAAATCGGTATTCTGGTGGATGTCATAACTTTTGTCACAAAAATTGTCATAAAATTTGTCTTATCTCTTTGGCGCGCACCAAAAATACGCGGCTTTAATGCGCGTAATCCTTTTATACAAGCAAAAGATATGACAAAAGTTATGACAGGGGGTAGCAGTCATAAATTTTGTCATATCTTTTAGTACCAAATATCCCGATACCCTGCCGACTGAATGTCAAGCATATAACGATATCATTTAGATTAGATTGTGGCATTAGTTTCACTCAACGAACGTAGAGGGCAGCAACACACAAGCGTGTTGCTATTAGGAAGGTCCACTCGATACGCGCATACAAATGAAGTGCGCGAACAATTTGGTAGTCATGCCAACGTAACCATGATCCGATACAATACACTCACGGAGTGACAGCAAAATAGAAGTAAACAAATGAATAATGACAATAGTAGATTGAAACAATAAAAACAAAAAAATATAGAAAGCATTTAATAATAATGTATCACATTTCGAAAATAATATATCACTAAATTATTGTCACAAATTTTTGTACATCTTCAGTAAAACGGGATTAAATTCTGTCATGAATAAACCAGTCTGCTAATTTCACCCGGATTTAGACAAGCTCATTTTGTGACCACCGAAATCCTCTCAGAGCACTTTTTTAGTAGATTGTAGAGTTGATTTATTTTCATTTCCTCTTTATCATTATTTTTGCTTGAAAATTTTTTACATCAAATATCATGTTTAAAAATATGAAACATTTATTCCTGTATTTTTCATAAAATATTACATAGTAGTGACAACGGTTTGATGACTTTGCATATCAATATAACAAGTATACGTGACGTTGATACGTCTTTATTTAAATTTCGCTGCACCGTAATGCGCCTACACAATCCAGTACGCTATATACCGGCGCCATGGCTGGCACGACCACGCCAGCGCCCCGGGCCGGTCGGTGCTGAGGTAGGGTACGGTTGGCTGCATGCATATGCTAACACAATTTTTGTAAAATTATGGAATGAAAATAGTAGATGTGACATAGAGCTTCGCCCATTGATAGTTCTCAAGTCAAGACCCGTCGGAATATACATAGGTCGATACTGAACCAGATAATTTCTGTCTAATATTAGGTCTAACGTTAGAGTTAGACTAGGACTTGGCTTTGCTAGTTCAGTAGTGGCCGTATTCGATCCTGCCTGATGGACTGCAAAATGTTGGTTGGATTTGTGGATTTATCATAATTATTTCAGATTTTCAGACTACAATCTACATTGTAAGTTAAAATTGAAATTCTAACCTTGAATATTTATCGTTGCTCATCCGCCATAGTGCCACATCAATGACAGACCAAGTCTATATCTTTCAAGTCCATATCTAGCTAAAGTCGAGTCGCGTCGAGATTATCCTGCCAGTGCAGTGCAGCCAGCACATCATTCGCGCAACCGGCAGTACGCGCACCGAGGTACAGGTGACCGGGAAGTTTCGGCGCGGCCAGACCAGAACATCACGGTCTTCGCTCTTGCGTTAGCTTGTGTAGATTGGTTAGGGGCAGCGAAATTAAGCAGAAGAGCGGTAACATAAATGTCATCAGTCTATGAATTTTCATTGCTCCGTAAACTACAGAAATCATGATTACATTTTGTCTTACAATTTTTAAGAAATACAAATATACAAAAATGATATTATTTAACATATTTCTTTGTAGGCTATATTATCAATAAAAAATAATAAAATTGAACAAACGAAAAAAAATCAACTCTACAATCTTCCAAAAAAGTGCTCTGGGAGAAGGTGGTCACAAAATCTGAGCGAAGTGGACCTTCCTAAAAGCAACACGCTTGTGTGTTGCTGCCCTCTACGTTCGTTGGTTTCACTCATCATCCACGACAATTTATAAAATTATTTTTTCATGCTACAATTAGTTAGGCCCTACATATTAATTTCTCTTTTTTTTCTCTGTTTTCCTTATTTTTCTACTTCTCTAAAATCCTTCACAGTTCCCTGTCTCTCTTTGTAATTAAGCGCATCAATATTCGCGTAGTTGCGCGATGCCACCAACAGAATTGGGAATACCCCCTACCTGTCACGGGGCATTCCAACGAACGAAGAGGGCAGCAACACACAAGCGTGTTGCTCTAAGGAAGGTCAACTCCGCTCGAATTTTGTGACCACTCTAAAAAATAAGGGGGACTTTTCGGAAATTTGTCGAGTTGATTTTTTTTCCATTAGTTAATTTCAAATATTTTTAATGAACAATTATTAGGTCGGTTATTCTAGGTAGAAATATTAAAAATATTACTTTTATTTTTAAAGAAATTATTTAGCTTAAATAATCATGATTTTGACATTTTTTCTCATTTTGGAATATTAAGTCTATGACGAGGATACCTCTTATCTCTTATTTTCCTCTGCTGAATTTCGCTGCACCACTAATAAATTCATAGACAACCACCGTAATAATCGAGGTCATTTTTCTGGCCTGGGTGCGCCGAGTCTGGGCCGGTCGCGTAGCTACTAGTAACGTTGATGATGCGCTGGGGCTTCAGTCGACTCGTCATAGATCTTCTAGCAACATACACAATGACGTCTAATTTGCCTGGTCTGATTTGAAGTGCAATTGCTTCAGGGCTGATGTTTATCAACGATGATTGTTCAAGGTCAGATTTCAAAATTTAAATTGCATTTGACTTTTAAGTCTATAAATCTTTATACAGGTCGCCGAATCCCCGAATTCCGGGTCTAAATTTCAACTTCGAGTCCGAGACTATGGACGGCATAAAAAAAAACCCATGCATCGGATGCATTGCATTGGCTGCGCGCTGCGCTGCAGCTGAGCTGCACAGCCAGGCGCTGGGTATGAGCAACCAAACTTCCAAAGCCAAATTATTAAAGCTTGAATAAACGGCCACCTATTCACATTTTCCCTGGTTTTCTTCAATAATTTCTAAGAAAAATCAGCCAATTCTGGGAAATTGACTGTTACATCGTTTGCAGAGTGCCATCATCGTTTTGCGTTAGACTTAACCTTAGTTATACTTAGATCTAGGCCTAGACTAGAATTTATGGGAGCTAGATAGATTTTACACCATCTTAATTTATGATTTTGGGCAGAAAGTAGATTTGATAGACAGCATCCATATCTTAATTTGACCATTGATTCTGTGCAATCAAAGACTTTTACATAATTTGTTTGCCATATTGCAAGAATTGGTAAATTTTCCTGGGCCTGCATGGCCTGGGCTTGGCTGGCAGAACGCGTATTTTTTTTGGAGAAATTTCGAAAATGAAAGAGCAAAGTGACTGAGCTCGTCGTGATTTTATTTTTATGCATTTTGTAACTGAATTTTAAAGATTTCATGCCTAACGGTAAGGCCTAACGGTAAACTTGTCAACCATTAAATCTTCTAGTTCTAGATCTAGACTTTACCCTGTAGGCATTTAACGGACTAAAAAAAATGATAACTAGCGGCTAGCCCATGCAGGCTGGCCTTAATTGAACCAAACTTAGCTTGCATGGACCAACCCTCAAATGGTCTAGATTTAGGCGTCCTATACTACAAAGACAATGTGGAATTCAGGTTTTGAGTTTATTATTATTTTAGTATTTTTTATTGTTGCATAGACTATCTCATACCAAGAAGTCGTGCTAGATCTATATATATTCTAGATCTACTTAGATATCCAGTGTGGAACAACATCTTCAACAAACAGATCGAGACTGGTCAGAGCATTTGTCTAGTTAGACAAATAAAGTTAGATCTTTAGACTTGGGTCTATCGATCAACTAGACAGGAATAACCGTCGTTTCTGGGGATTTATTCAACAATTTCTGACATTTTACTATAATCTCCATCGGTGAGTGAGCCAGCGCAGTTCAGCAGAGCAACCAAAATACAGAGACTGAAGCTTTTGGTCTATCGATCAACATGATCAAGATCTAGGTTAGATGTAGACTTCACTTATTACTGATTGGAATGTATTTCTAAATTTATAAGTTTTGGGGAAAATTGTGAAAAGAAATGATAACATACTACTGATAGATACGTGAATTATTTTTTTAATACCCATTGGCATTGCTGCCTGCTCTAATAAATAAATAAATGAGTCACGGCCTATATGGACTGCAGATAAATGCTGATCGACGCCTAGCAGAACAAGTACCAGTGCTAGACTAGGGGGTTGAAATCTAAGCAGACGACGGAGCATAATGTAGCTTAAGCATAGAATGATGATGGGTTCAGCGAAGAGCCCAGAGAAAATAAGGGGGACATATTCAATCCCGAAATGCTTTGCGAGTGGTCACAAAACATAGAGATGTATATTATTGACACTAGAGGGCGGACTTCATCAAATTGCTGTGATTCCATGTTCGGGGCGGCCGCCATCTTAAAGAGGGCAAGAGCGCGGATTTATAACACACGGCTCTATGGGAGAATATCACATATTTCACTTTTTTACATTATATTTTCAATTTAATGCTGTATGCAACGTTAAAATCACAAGGCAAAACATTTTTATGTTAAAATATATGATAACCATGCATATTTTATAAAGGAGATGGACTGAACATCCAGAAAACGGGGGAAAATAGGTTGCTGTACGTGCATTACTTATGATGTAGATCAGGGCTTGGTCTGAAGTTTCCCCTCCTTTCAGTTAATTTTGAGGAAATCAAAGTAGAAATCATATGGTGAATCACTGATAATCCCATATTGGAGACTATGCGACATTATAGCTATATTTAACACCACGGGTGTTAAATATAGCAGCCCAATCAATAAAGGACCTCACCATCTGGTATTGGAGTTACACTGCCACTGGTGTTAAGATTACCAACATTTAGGATGTTAAAATATAAACACCAGTCTTGGTGTTCAATTTGAGTCGGAGAATGTTATGAAGTTGACACCATTTGGTGTTCATTTGACACCCTCGAACACCTGCAGAAACGAACATTAAAACGCCAGTTTAAATCACCCATTGGTGTAAAAAAAAATACCAACACCACTTATACCAGCTTTGGTGTTGTTTCACGGTTCGGATTCACACCTGGGATTCACACCATTTGGTGTCCGATTTCAAGTTCTTCAACACCTGCAGCCTGACGGTGTAACTTAACACTAGGGTATTTTTATTTTATTTTATTTTATTTATTTATTTCCGTTCAAACAAAAGATATAATCCAAGTACAGTGTAATACATGTTCAAAATAATACATACTCAAAATAATACAGTTATATAACATTTCATTTCAAAAATTGAAGATAAAATTATCTGAACGGATGTTAAATTTTTTTTATACCCCAACAACAGACAGTGTTGAGTTACTCCAGTGAAGTGTAACTTCAACAATAATTTTTGTTCTATCCAACACCTGTCACGGTGTTGTTTCAACACTTCTGAGTATTTGGTGTTTATTTTACACTTTAAGTGTTGTTTCAATATAGTATATTGCTTGAACACTGAGTGTCAAATGAGCACCAAATCAAGAGAACATATGAACACTCTAAAGTGTTAAGTTGACCTTATCTGACACCCTTGTCACGGTATATATATGATGGCTAATAATTATATTGAATAACTACTACTCAGTCGATCTCGTCGTTTTCCCCCGTTTTCTGGATGTTCAGTCCATCTCCTTTATAAAATATGCATGGTTATCATATATTTTAACATAAAAATGTTTTGCCTTGTGATTTTAACGTTGCATACAGCATTAAATTGAAAATCAACGAACGTAGAGGGCAGCAACACACAAGCGTGTTGCTCTAAGGAAGGTCAACTCCGCTCGAATTTTGTGACCACTCTAAAAAATAAGGGGGACTTTTCGGAAATTTGTCGAGTTGATTTTTTTTCATTTGTTAATTTTAAATATTTTTAATGAACAATCATTAGGTCGGTTATTCTAGGTAAAAATATTTAAAATATTACTTTTATTTTTAAAGAAATTATTTAGCTTAAATAATCATGATATTGACATTTTTTCTCATTTTGGAATATTAAGTCTATGACGAGGATACCTCTTATCTCTTATTTTCCTCTGCTGAATTTCGCTGCACCACTAATAAATGCATAGACAACCACCGTAATAATCGAGGTCATTTTTCTGGCCTGGGTGCGCCGAGTCTGGGCCGGTCGCGTAGCTACTAGTAACGTTGATGATGCGCTGGGGCTTCAGTCGACTCGTCATAGATCTTCTAGCAACATACACAATGACGTCTAATTTGCCTGGTCTGATTTGAAGTGCAATTGCTTCAGGGCTGAAGTTTATCAACGATGATCGTTCAAGGTCAGATTTCAAATTTTAATTTGCATTTGACTTTTAAGTCTGCAAATCTTAGTACAAGGCGCCGAAACCCCGAAATCCGGGTATAAATTTCAACTTCGAGTCCGAGACTATGGACGGCGAAAAAAAACCCATGCATCGGATGCATTGCATTGGCTGCGCTGCAGCTGAGCTGCACAGCCAGGCGCTGCGTCGCGTCGAAGGTCGATAATCATTGAGCAACCAAACTTCCAAAGCCAAATTAAAGCTTGAATAAACGACCACCTATTCACATTTTCCCTGGTTTTCTTCAATAATTTCTAAGAAAAATCAGCCAATTCTGGGAAATTGATTGCAATGTTACATCGTTTGCAGAGTGCCATCATCGTTTTGCGTTAGACTTAACCTTAGTTATACTTAGATCTAGGCCTAGACTAGAACTAGAAGAAATGGGAGCTAGATAGATTTTACACCATCTTAATTTATGATTTTGGGCAGAAAGTAGATTTGATAGATCCATATCTTAATTTGACCATTGATTCTGTGCAATCAAAGACTTTTACATAATTTGTTTGCCATATTGCAAGAATTGGTAAATTTTCCTGGGCCTGCATGGCCTGGGCTTGGCTGGCAGAACGCGTATTTTTTTGGGAGAAATTTCGAAAGTGAAAGAGCAAAGTGACTAAGCTCGTCGTGATTTTATTTTTATGCATTTTCTAACTGAATTTTAAAGATTTCATGCCTAACGGTAAGGCCTTACGGATTTAATGCATTAAATCTTCTAGTTCTAGATCTAGATTTTACCCTGTAGGCATTTAACGTACGGACTAAAAAATAATAACCTCCTAGCGGCTAGCCCATGCAGGCTGGCCTTAATTGAACCAAACTTAGCTTGCATGGACCAACCCTCAAATGGTCTAGATTTAGGCGTCCTATACTATAAAGACAATGTGGAATTCATCTGTTTTGAGTTTATTATTATTTTAGTATTTTTTTATTGTTGTATAGACTATCTCATACCAACAAGTCGTGCTAGATCTATATATATTCTAGATCTACTTAGATATCCAGTGTGGAACAACATCTTCAACAAACAGATCGAGACTGGTCAGAGCATTTGTCTAGTTAGACAAATAAAGTTAGATCTTTAGACTTGGGTCTATCGATCAACTAGACAGGAATAACCGTCGTTTCTGGGGATTTATTCAACAATTTCTGACATTTTACTATAATCTCCATCGGTGAGTGAGCCAGCGCAGTTCAGCAGAGCAACCAAAATACAGAGACTGAAGCTTTTGGTCTATCGATCAACATGATCAAGATCTAGGTTAGATGTGGACTTCACTTATTACTGATTGGAATGTATTTCTAAATTTATAAGTTTTGGGGACAATGGTGAAAAGAAATGATAACATACTACTGATAGATACGTGAATTATTTTTTAAATACCCATTGGCATTGCTGCCTGCTCTAATAAATAAATAAATGAGTCACGGCCTATATGGACTGCAGATAAATGCTGATCGACGCCTAGCAGAACAAGTACCAGTGCTAGACTAGGGGTTGAAATCTAAGCAGACGACGGAGCATAATGTAGAATGATGATGGGTTCAGCGAAGAGCCCAGAGAAAATAAGGGGGACATATTCAATCCCGAAATGCTTTGCGAGTGGTCACAAAATCGTCTCGGCGCAAATCACCTAATTCAGCCGTCTGGTGAAATCGCTGATAACAACAATCACCGATTTGGTAATGATTTTAGTTTCCTGAAACTTGCATTTGTAAAGTTTTAAATATCAAAGTATGTTTTCATATTTATGTATATCCCTCAACATATTTTTTAATGTTATCTTTGATATCGTTGTAGTCATATTCTTTCATATTCGTTTCTTGATCACTACTAATTTGTTGTTGTATTTGATCGGCATTTGATTTCGTTGTCATGAACAATAAAATATGCGCGCAGCTCAGTTGCATGCGCGTATCGAGTTGACCTTCCTTAGAGCAACACGCTTGTGTGTTGCTGCCCTCTACGTTCGTTGTTGAAAATATAATGTAAAAAAGTGAAATATGTGATATTCTCCCATAGAGACGTGTGTTATAAATACGCGCTCTTGCCCTCTTTAAGATGGCGGCTGCGCAGTACATGGAATCACAGCCGCATTACGCGCGCGTCAATGCGAGCGATTACTCTAGTGTCAATATACATCTCTATGTCACAAAATCGTCTCGGCGCAAATCACCTAATTCAGCCGTCTGGTGAAATCGCTGATAACAACAATCACCGATTTGGTAATGATTTTAGTTTCCTGAAACTTGCATTTGTAAAGTTTTAGATATCAAAGTATGTTTTCATATTTATGTATATCCTTCAACATATTTTTTAATGTTATCTTTGATATCGTTGTAGTCATATTCTTTCATATTCGTTTCTTGATCACTACTAATTTGCTGTTGTATTTGATCGGCATTTGATTTCGTTGTCATGAACAATAAAATATGCGCGCAGCTCAGTTGCATGCGCGTATCGAGTTGACCTTCCTTAGAGCAACACGCTTGTGTGTTGCTGCCCTCTACGTCGTTGGGGCATTCCTATTGGCTAGAAGGGCTCCCACTGGGAACTAACGATGATTTTGATTGGATTGCTTCCGAAAAGATGGGCGGGAACTTTGAGAGATATGACAGGGAAAAGACAATGTTCAGAATACCGATTTGTGACAATCATAGCGGTGTCACATCTCGGAGAGAAATGACAAAATTTATGACAAAAGTTATGACAGAGTTACAGAATACCACCCCAGGATTTTATTTTGGAGGGGGCGGTAAATGCACGCGAAGCGTGCCAACACTTACAGAGCGCGCGAAGCGCGCTCCATAGGGGGTGGGTGCAGGGAGGGGGAGTTTCCCCCTCCCGCAAGAAGCGCGAAGCTTTTAGTGTTTCATAAATTTAAATGAAAAGGAGCCGTTTCTCTTGTCTCTAGTACCTTCAATTCGGTTGACTATATTGCGATTTTGAACCTTGTGAACGCACAAAAGAGGTATACAATGGAGGAAATTAAAATGATAATAACTCCGCGCGAAACGCAGAAGATAAAGCGTTTTATCAATTTTTCTTGCCATATAAAGGGTACCGAGAAAAGGGTTTTCTCAAAGATATATTGAATACTTTCTTTGGAAAGATCAGATTTGATTACAAACAATTTAGCAACAGTGCATATTTTTAACTCGCAAAACAGAGGAGAAGATTAATAGAGGAAGAGATTCCTTCCCGCGCAGAGCAATGAAACTCTGAAATTTCAAAGGGCGGACGTTTCATTAAACGTAGATATCGCTAATACCCAATCGGCTCTAATTCAATTGATTTTCTAAGATTATTGAACTTCATTACAAGGAAAATAGTGCGCAAAAAGTTGAAATTTCTGTGATTTATTGTAACTATCTATCTATATAAAAAAAAGGATGCCTAATTTTTTTACTGATCCCGAAGCGCTTCATTTTGAATATAAAGAAACCTAAGTGTCATTCAAAATTTCAAACTGAGGGCGCAAAACAGGACAGGAGATGATTGTATACAGGGAAATGACATGAAGTTTAATACAATTTGATAAAAAATATTGTACTTTTTTATTTGATACGACACGAATTTCATACCTTCCTCTTTTAAATTAGGAACCTTTTGCCCCAAAATTATGGTTCTTTAGTAATGAGCTGAAAAGCGGGAGAAGTTGACTTTATGGAGGTGACGGCAGAAACTGATATAAAGATTTTACCCGCTCGGAGCCGACCAGACCAGAAGTTGCGCGATCAATTGAAAAAAAAAGATAACTTCATATATTTACTTCGGCCTAACCTTACTCAAATTCATGCCCTAATGTATACAATTTTAACTTTAACTGGCAAGAAGCACATAGCTGAGGTGGAAAAACAGGGTTAGAGAAAAGGTGGGGGAAACAATGGAGAACTTCAATATTGTCATTTAACCGCGCGCAGCGCGGAAGCAAAATTCATATATAAATTTAGAGCAAGAAGAGTGAAGGATTTTTTCTTTCGAGAAAAAAATAAAGAATAAAAAGAAAAAAAACACAAAGCTACCTTCCTTTCTTCCCTTTCCTCCCAACCCTTTTCCTTCTCTCCTCTCTTTTTTCCCTTCTTTTTTTTCTTCTTGGGGACGTTTTTTTTATGGGGGGGGGGTGACCGCCCCCCACCGCCCCCCCCTGGCTACGCGCCTGACATACGTGGGCTCTATATAAGTTGCATTATCATTATTAGTATTTATCCCCCCAAAAGGATGTGTAACTTCACATACACGTATGAATTCTTTTACCTCTTGGTCGATACTAAATATAGCAAATTTAAATGAGCCAAGAGATAAAAGAATTCATATGTATGTGTAACTTCACATACCCGTATGAATTCTTTTATCTCTTGGCTCATTTTTAGTATCGACCAAGAAGGAAGTGTATCATTTCAAGGATTGTTTGGTTTATGACTCTCATTGACTTTATACCGGGGGGGGGGGGGGGGCACTTACATTGACGAGTGGATACCATGCGCGACCAAAAAAAACACGTAAAGAGGATGTCTTTTTCACGATAGGGCACGTTACGTACGTAACGTGATAAGGGTGTCAAAAACACAAAAATAATGAAAAAAGGTATCTATTTTGCTAGGAAAAGTACGTGTTTAGGGTCGAATTTGCGAGGATGATAAAACAAAATTGATATGTTTTATAAAGGATGTCCTTTTTGCCCCAACACTTCGTGTTTAGAGTCCGATTTGCGCGAGGTGTAGAAGGTGGGGTCGTACTAAACCAAGTAAGGTAAAGCCGACGACCGAATGACCCGTAACAATAAATCATTCCTGTACTTGTTTAGGGGTTCATTTCAGGAAATATTTGCCAAGAGTATCGTTTTGTTTCCAATACTTGTTAAGGGTGAGTTTCACACGCCAATACTTGTTAAGGGGTGCATTTTCGGAATATAGAAATTACGTGTTTAGGGTGCTTTTCGAGACCCCATGGTCGCGCATGGTATCCACTCGTGAATGGAAGTGGCCCCCCGGGACTCTATATGTATTCCACAGACGAATGGTAACAGGTGGCATTGTGATTAGTAGCAACAATCACATCCTCTTCCCTCTAGCTGATATTCCAAGTATGCTAAAAGAGCCTCTCACCAAAGACATAGCACCAAAGAGATAGCAGAGAGAGACTCTGATTCGGAATAACTTTGTATACGTCATCCTTGATAAAATAGGTAGGCCTTGTAGGGCCTTGTACTGATTAACCTGCAGAGGACCCGGCCTCTTATTATTTATCACTGGAATCATTATTTTTAAGATTTCACTGTCCACTTCTGGGGAGCGTTTCATCAATATTTTCGTCCGACAAGTTGTGAGGTCTGACAACTTTCCTTGATTCTCATTGGCTGAGAGGCACTGTTACCATAGTAACTGTCAGATAAAACAGTACTTGTCGGACAAAACGTCTGACAAGTCCTTTCATGAAACGCTCCCCAGGTATCAATCCATTTTAATTCATGTAGGTGTGGTTAGTCATTGAAACCCAGGGAATGAAAATACTCCGTTGCATCTTTTTTTACAATTTCACTTTGAATTTTATAATTCCGGACTAACGGTAGGGCGCCTTCTTTAAGCGATACTCAAGTCACCAATTGATTTTGTACCCCGAGCACAGACTTTTCATGTTTGTTTGCCTGTTTGTGTGTTTGCTGTTTGCTAATATGCTTAATCATTGCTGAAATTTCTGTAAAACTAGTTTTTGAAAATTTGAAACTTGTTGTAGAATTAGAAACATGTAATTTCTTCTCAAATGTTAACAACCAATCAGAAAACAGTATTTTAACGACGTCATCAATATTTGAAAATACTTTCATTGAATTCTACGGGTGAAATTACCCCCAACCTACCAATTTTAATCGTACAAATGTGTGAATAATGGGTTTTCCCCCACAGAAATTTTCAAGCTTGCGGCAAGCGTGCGACTAGCTTGTGCAAGCTTGCGGCATGCTAGTAACTAGCGTGCAATATGCGTGCAGAGTAATAGTTCCGCGATCTTTTAACGAACAGGGACTGTTCGCTAGCATGCACTAAGCGCCCTGCTAGTCGCATGCTAGTTACCAGCAAGCGGCGCGCTTAAATTTCTGTAGGGGTTGGAGCACTTTGGGTTCATTCTGGCCTACTGTGCGCCGGCAGGTCAGATGCCTAAATTCCAGCGGTGCCCGATCAGGCTACAAATCGGTCGGTCGCCGCTCTGAGTTGTGACTTAGGCCTTACCTTCTTATTTTTACAGTTATATATTGTGTTTAATACAATATTTCATCATATTCAGATTCTTTTCAAAATGCAAGATATCAAGGGATAAGCAATTAAAGGGGTACTCCCGGCTGAAAATAATACATGTATGATTTAAACAGATAACGAACATTAGACAAACAAAACACTGAAAATTTGATCTAAATAGGACAATGTATAACAAAGTTATGGCATTTTTAATATTTGAATTATTCCGGTGAAATCGTGCAATGTCTTTATAATTATTAATTGAGCAAACTGATGATGCCATATCCCAACAAATTGTTCTTATGTTTTTTTATCATATGAGTTTAGTTGTTTTTTTCTTCATTTTTTTACACCAAGAACCAAAAAACTGGATTGACAGCTGATGTAGTGCAATAGATCTTCATTGCCGCAACTTATTTCATTATAAAAGATTGAAACATAACTGAAAATATGAAACATGTTTCTCATGTTTAATATAAGTCATCAACAAAAAATATTGTTTTGACAGCCAAAAATATATACATTTTCAAACACTAACGTATTAATCTTAAGTAGGGGAAGGCGGGGGTAAGTTGAGCATAGGGGCAAGTTGAGCCACCACCCCCAGGCCAATAATGAATGAGTCAGACATTGTGGTGGTGTCAGCCACCACCCCCAGGCCAATAATGAATGAGTCAGACATTGTGGTGGTGTCATGTATTGGGAAGTGTAACCGTCAAAAACACGGATATACGTCGTGTCGTAATTCAATTTACAACACGACGTAAATAATTACGTAGGGTAGCAATTCGAATTACTACACGACGTAAATAATTACGTAGTGTAGTAATTCGAATTACTACACGACGCAATTCCGAATTACTGCCCAACGATTTAATGTCATGACGTTAAATGAATTAGTGTCGCTACATCAAATAATTAAGGTCGTGTAGTAATTCGAATTACTACACTACGTAAATAATTACGTAGTGTAGTAATTCAAATTACTACACTACCTAAAGAATTACGTCGTGTAGTAAATAATTACTACACGACGTAATTCCGAATTACTGCTCAACGATTTAACGTCATGACATTAAATGAATTAGTGTAGTGACGTTAAATCAACCAATGAGACCGTTCGTTATATGAGCGCAATGCGAAGAGCTGAGACTACAGAGTATTGTACAGGAACGTACCGGCAGGAAGTTAGTTGGATGTTCGATATTCAAACTGTGAAGTTGGTTTGATATTCAGGTTCGATATTCAAACGCCTGTGAAGCTGGACCAATATTCGATATTCAAATATTCAGGGGTTTAGAAAGCTAAGGGGTTTTACAGGTGCAGCACGTCTCGGGCAACCATAACAACACTGGCTTGCCCAAGTACGAGGGGACAAACGTCAGTGAATAAAAGGGCAAGAATTTTTTTTTTCATTTTTTTTCGAGGGGCCCCCAGGGATATCCCGACGGCCTAGCCGGGGTAACACGTATCCTAACTTGTAGAACTCGACTCGGGCAACCATATAAACACCTGTTTGGCCCGATACATGCACATTTAGGGGGCTCAAATTAACAAAATTAAAGGAATAAAGGGCTATTTATCGCATTTCGTTTTTTTTCCGAGGGGCCCCCAGGAATATCCCGACGGCCTATCCGGGGTAACCACCTATCCTAACTTGTAGAGCTTGACTCGGTTAAAAGGCGCATGCACATTAATATGGGGCTAAAATTAACAAAACGGAATATTTAGATCCTGACTAATCTCTTGGTGCCGCCACTGGATAGAGTAAAAAACAAGTAAAGAGAGAATACATAATAGGAGAGAGAGAGAAGCGAAAGGGGGAGATTGGAAAGAAAAGAAGGGGGAACGGGAGAGAAAAAGAAGGGAGAACGGAGGGGTCATATAATTGTATGAACAGGATGTTTTATGATTGTGCCCCGAGCATTAGGGCGAAGCTCAATGCGTGATAAGAACAAAAGGAGTATGGAAGCAGGAGACCGTCAAAAACACGGATATACGTCGTGTCGTAATTCAATTTACTACACGACGTAAATAATTACGTAGTGTAGTAATTCGAATTACTACACGACGTAAATAATTACGTAGTGTAGTAATTCGAATTACTACACGACGCAATTCCGAATTACTGCCCAACGATTTAATGTCATGACGTTAAATGAATTAGTGTCGCTACATCAAATAATTAAGGTCGTGTAGTAATTCGAATTACTACACGACGTAAATAATTACGTAGTGTAGTAATTCCAATTACTACACTACCTAAAGAATTACGTCGTGTAGCAAATAATTACTACACGATGTAATTCCGAATTACTGCTCAACGATTTAACGTCATGACGTTAAATCAACCAATGAGACCGTTCGTTATATGAGCGCAATGCGAAGAGCTGAGACTACAGAGTATTGTACAGGAACGTACCGGCAGGAAGTTAGTTGGATGTCCTGACTAATCTCTTGGTGCCGCCAGTGGATAGAGTAAAAAAAAACAAGGAGAGAGAGATTACATAATAGGAGAGAGAGAAGCGAAAGGGGGAGATTGGAAAGAAAAGAAGGGGGAACGGGAGAGAAAGAGAAGGGAAGTTAGTTGGATGTTCGATATTCGATATTCAAACTGTGAAGTTGGTTTGATATTCAGGTTCGATATGCAAACGCCTGTGAAGCTGGACCATTTTTTTTTGGTGTGAAATCGCCATTTTGTTTCCGCTCAAGCGCGATCGCATCAATTGTATAGGTGTATACCCATCGTGTTCATGATTACAAAAAGTGCTTAGAACGTCCAGATATCATCCCCGGATATCAAAGCTCTTCGGCTCGTGAGATATCATTTTCATGGACCAATTAATTATGCAAACTGCTAGTCCTTAACAGGTCCCTTTTCAAGTCACTGATTAGAGACTACATTTAAAATAAAATTTAGCTTGCGCCCCACGCTCTGTTTTTTAAAAAAATGTGTGTCACCCTCCCCCTGGCCCCAAAATGTTACTTTGTCTCCTCCTAGGTTAAAAACCTTGGTGCCGTCACATGCCACGGACCCGATCCGCATAGCACTGCCCCCCAAAAAAAGTTCTACAACCGAGAATAGGAAATGATAATAGGAAAGAAAGGAAAGGAAGATGAAAGATACGTCATTTTATGCATACCATGTCAAAATCAATCTCAAAGTTAAAGTTTTTTTCTCTCGCTGGCTCGAGACTTATTATTAAGCAAATTTTTGCTGCATGCGCCATTGTGATGAAGAGATTGGGGCATGTGCCCCCTCTTTTTGTTCTTATAACGCACTGAGCTTGGGGCTTCGCCCTATTGCTCGGGGCACAATCATAAAACATCCTGTTCATACAATGATATGACCCCTCCGTTCTCCCTTCTCTTTCTCTCCCGTTCCCCTCCTTTTCTTTCCAATCTCCCCCTTTCGCTTCTCTCTCTCCTATTATATTCTCTCTTTCCTTGTTTTTTTTTACTCTATCCACTGGCGGCACCAAGAGATTAGTCAGGACATCCAACTAACTTCCTGCCGGTACGTTCCTGTACAATACTCTGTAGTCTCAGCTCTTCGCATTGCGCTCATATAACGAACGGTCTCATTGGTTGATTTAACGTCATGACGTTAAATCGTTGAGCAGTAATTCGGAATTACGTCGTGTAGTAATTATTTGCTACACGACGTAATTCTTTAGGTAGTGTAGTAATTGGAATTACTACACTACGTAATTATTTACGTCGTGTAGTAATTCGAATTACTACACGACCTTAATTATTTGATGTAGCGACACTAATTCATTTAACGTCATGACATTAAATCGTTGGGCAGTAATTCGGAATTGCGTCGTGTAGTAATTCGAATTACTACACTACGTAATTATTTACGTCGTGTAGTAATTCGAATTACTACACTACGTAATTATTTACGTCGTGTAGTAAATTGAATTACGACACGACGTATATACGTGTTTTTGACGGTCTCCTGCTTCCATAAAAGGAGGGGGCACACAATGGCGCATGCAGCAATATCAAACCAACCTCACAGTTTGAATATCGAATATCGAACATCCAACTAACTTCCTGCCGGTACGTTCCTGTACAATACTCTGTAATCTTAGCTCTTCGCATTGCGCTCATATAACGAACGGTCTCATTGGTTGATTTAACGTCACTACACTAATTCATTTAACGTCATGACGTTAAATCGTTGAGCAGTAATTCGGAATTACGTCGTGTAGTAATTATTTACTACACGACGTAATTCTTTAGGTAGTGTAGGTTGATTTAACGTCACTACACTAATTCATTTAACGTCATGACGTTAAATCGTTGAGCAGTAATTCGGAATTACGTCGTGTAGTAATTATTTACTACACGACGTAATTATTTAAGTAGTGTAGTAATTCGAATTACTACACGACCTTAATTATTTGATGTAGCGACACTAATTCATTTAACGTCATGACATTAAATCGTTGGGCAGTAATTCGGAATTGCGTCGCGTAGTAATTCGAATTACTACACTACGTAATTATTTACGTCGTGTAGTAATTCGAATTACTACACTACGTAATTATTTACGTCGTGTAGTAAATTGAATTACGACACGACGTATATCCGTGTTTTTGACGGTCTCCTGCTTCCATAGTATTGATGACACATAGCATAACCCCTTATTGACGGTTACACTTCGTAATTCCGAAGCTTCGTAATTCCGAAGGTTCTTTATTCCGAAGGTTCGTAATTCCGAAACACGTAAATTGCCTATACCTCGATGTTCGTTAATCCGAAAACGAAAAAGGGTTCGTTAATCCGAACATTTGTGGCGTTATTCCGACGGTTCGTTATTCCGAAGGTTCGATAATCCGAAAACGAAATAAGGTTCGTTGTTCCGAAGGTTCGATAATCCGAAAACGAAATAAGGTTCGTTGTTCCGAAGGTTCGTTAATCCGAAAACGAAATAAGGTTCGTTGTTCCGAAGGTTCGTTAATCCGAAAACGAAATAAGGTTCGTTGTTCCGAAGGTTCGTTAATCCGAAAACGAAATAAGGTTCGTTTTTCCGAAGGTTCGTTAATCCGAAAACGAAATAAGGTTCGTTTTTCCGAAGGTTCGTTAATCCGAAAACGAAAAAAGGTTCGTTAATCCGAAAACAAAATAAGGTTCGTTAATCCGAAAAATGAAAACCGTGAAAGCAGAGGCAGAGGCAAGGGGGAGGGGGCGGGGGACACTGTTGCCGTTCAATTGTTTTGAGGATGGGAAGGCAAGGGCGGCCGAACGAATTTTCGTTTGGGGGGTAAAGCCAAAAAATGAAACTCATACGTCAAAATGGACACTTTGGTGATATTTCCCCTTAAGATTATCATCTGCTTGAAGTCATTGTGTGTTTGATAGTGATTAAGTAGAGAAAAACCTTTTTTGAAGTGATTTCTTATTATGGCAAAACGTATGTTTAGGCTTTATTTTTTGGGAGAGTGTAATGACCGAGCGGCTTGGTAAAACAAATTCAAAGGTGAAGTTGTAAAACTTTTTTGGGGGGTCAATTATTCTTAAAATGGCATAATTGCGAGGTGTTGCAAGCGTGAATCACAAGCTAAAACTTTAGGGTATTTCAATAAAAAATGAAAATAAGTTTTTAAAAATCCGAGCAGATTTCTGCTGTCATTAAAAAGATGTGCATCTAACTAAAAAATTAACACGAGCGCAAAACGCAGCTTAAACATACTGACCGGAAAAGGAACCTGTTAAAGAAAGCATTTAGTGACCTCTTTAGGATGCATATTTCACCAATCGAATGAGAGTGCGAAGCGCAAGCTGAAAATTTGCAATATTCCAGCCTGAAAACTTAACTTGTATACTTTAAAAAGAATATTTTATTTTGAAAAAAAACACGAAAAACGGCATATTTATTTTTGAAAAAGGAACTTTCCCATTTTGGAAAATATTCATTTCCCTGTTTTTTATTTCATTTTTGGGGTGCAAGTCCCCCCTGCCTCCCTCCCGGCGGATCCAACTTTCGTCAAGTAGGGGGGGGGGCAATATTTTTTTTAGCCACATTTTCCTCGATCGGCAGCTTAAAGTTGATTTTTGTTTGTTTCTTTGAAAGCCCCTCGCATCAAGTATTATTTATTGAGGAACTCATTCTATTCCTGGTTACAAAAAAAATGTCCAGTTTTCAGGTGGAATATCACAAATTTTAAGCTTGCGGTTCGCGCTCTCATTATTTAGTTCGTGAGACATATATTCTATTACAATATTTTTTTTAGCCACATTTTCCTCGATCGGCAGCTTAAAGTTGATTTTTGTTTGTTTCTTTGAAAGGGTAGTCCTAACAGTCAATAATTAGCTTTATACTTATAAAATAAAGTAAATATGTAATAGCATGATAAACCCTTTTTAAATAATGCGAGCGCGAGCTATATATTTTTTTTTAATATGATGGGCAATATGTTTGTGATCTTCAAAACGAGATGCCTATGTAACTAAATTTAGATAATAACTGCGAGCAAGATCGCAAACAGAAATTTTAAATATATAAGCTCTGACCTGATATAAAGGGGACATTTAAAGAACTTTTTGCATTTAGCCATGAAGACGATGCGTGTTTCAACCAGTGGCGGCGGAATATATTTTCCTGGGGGGGGGGGGGCAAAGCCAAAAAAGGGGCCAATAGGGGCAATTTGGTGCAAACGTATATTTTCACCTTGAGATTATCATCTGTGTAAAGAGGTTGTCTGTTTTGTAGTAATTGAATTGAGCATAAAAATTTAAGTGATCACTGATTGATAAATTATATATTTACGTTTCATTTCTGCGAGCGTAGCGAGCAAGCGGTTTGGGGGGAAAGAAATCGAATCTGAAGATGTAAAATTCGCCTTTTTGGTCAATTACTGTTAAAAGGGCATCCTTGTGAGATGTTGCAAGCGAATCACGTGCTCAAACTTTTGGAAATTTCATGTAGGCCTAGAATAATAATGATATAGATATTATTTACCCAGGGAAGCCACTTCAGTTCTGAAAACAGTTCTCCCAGCTATCATTTTTTTTTACAAGAATACTTAGAATGTCCAGTTTTCAGGTTGGAAAATCGGAAAATTTTGGCTCACGTTTCTTGCTCGCATCAAGTATTATTTATTGAGGAACTCATTCTATTCCTGGTTACAAAAAAAATGTCCAGTTTTCAGGTGGAATATCACAAATTTTAAGCTTGCGGTTCGCGCTCTCATTATTTAGTTCGTGAGACATATATTCTATTCATGAGTCACTAAATGCAGTCCTTAAAAAGATTACTTAGAAGCCTGTTGCATAAAACTTTTTACCTGAGAAAACTCTGGTAAAAACTGAAAACTAAGGTTAGTCTGATTTCCGCCATTGACTTTAGCACAGGGCAAAAACTCCGGTAAAAACAACCTGAGTTTTCTCAGGTAAAAGGTTTTATGCAACGGGCCCCAGGTCAGTATATAAACAAATTACAGCTCGCCCTCGAGATAATTCTGTAGAAAGATACACATCTTTCTCACGATTAAAAAAAACTGCTCAGAATGTTTAAGTTCACGTCTTGTTACATGAAATGTCTACAAGTTTGAGCTTGCGATTCGCGCTTTTAACATCTCACAAGGATCATTATTATAGTATTATTTTTTATTACAAGCAGAAGCTGTTATTAAAAATGACATCATCTCCAATACAAATCCTATTATCTAGAGGTTACTCGCACGCGACCAACACACTTGATCCCCTGCATCTTTAAACCATTTGCTTAGGCAGCAATTGCTCAGATAAAATCGAAATTAGCCTATGCTTGATCAGGGCGCCTATTCTAATGAAATACGTGCTTTTGGCCACAACACATGAATGCATCATCGATCGTCATTGCATAATATCGTGTAATCTTGTAATGACAACACCGTTTTTGTTACCAAAATGAATAATTTTTCATTTTCGGAAATACGAACCTTATTTAATTTTCGGATTAACGAACCTTATTTCGTTTTCGGATTAACGAACCTTCGGAATTACGAACCTTATTTCGTTTTCGGATTAACAAACCTTCGGAATTACGAACCTTATTTCGTTTTCGGATTGACGAACCTTCGGAATTACGAACCTTATTTCGTTTTCGGATTGACGAACCTTCGGAATTACGAACCTTATTTCGTTTTCGGATTGACGAACCTTCGGAATTACGAACCTTATTTCGTTTTCGGATTGACGAACCTTCGGAATTACGAACCTTATTTCGTTTTCGGATTGACGAACCTTCGGAATTACGAACCTTCGGAAATACGAACCTTCGGAATAACCGAACCTTCGGAATTACGAAGCTTCGGAATTACGAATGTATGCGTTATTGGTTGCTGATGTAGTACAATAGATCTTCATTGCTGCAACTTATTTCATTATAAAAGATTGAAACATAAATGAAAAAATGAAACATTTATGATTTCATCATTTTCATGTAATAACATAAGAAAAGGGAATGTGGGGATGTGACCTCATCAGCCCACTTAATAAATATTCATGATGACGTGCATATCACTATTTTCACAAAACATTGCTAAATTTTAAAATGCAGTAACGTCGTTGTTATCCGATTTTGATGAAATTTTCAGCATTTTGCTCTTGGGATTTTACTCTATTTATTTATATTAAATATTTCCAGTCCGGAGCATCCTTTTAATTCCGTTCCAGTTTTGAAAATGATTAGTCTAACGTTTCAGTTTTGAAGAGGTTGATTGGAAGTGAAGCTGGAGAGAGATTATCGTCAAGGAAGTGATATAACCTCGTCTGAATTTTTCTTTATTATTTGTTTCTCGCTGATTTCTCATGTGAACAGCGGTGATTTAAAGTCACATTGAATGTTCTTTTCTGGAGCATTTGCAAAATCAAAGTGTAAAAGTTCGTCAATATGTTCTATTTTAGATATAAGTTCGTTGCACTATCTGGCTCTGTTTTCCAAGAAGAGTCCTTTGGTAAGCAGACAATTTGTTGATGATTTATACATCTTGGTTTACTATAGAATTACGGTTGTTCTTGAGAGTACATGTAATTACTTTTTTTCATCTTGAAAAGGGAAAAGTTGAGGACTATTTTTGGAAATTCATGAGCAGAAAACGCATCTCATGAAATATATTTCTTATTGCACTGTTTGTCTGATTTTCCTTCCCCTTTCTTCCCCTACTTCTTCTTCTTTTTCTCCTTCTTCTTATCCTCATCCTCCTCCTTCTTCTTCTTCTCGTCCTCCATCCTCTTCCTCCTTCTTCTTCTTTCTTCTTCTTCTTCTCCTTCTTATCCTCCTCCTCCTTTTTCTTTTCCTCCTACTCATTCTCCTCCTCCCCCGGCTCCTCCCTCACCTTCTTCTGTTATAGGATCCCACGTGTATATAAACGTCTCGTTTGTCACGTATACCATGATGGTCATTTAACCCAATCATGCCAATAAAGTGGAAGCTCATGCCAGCATATTAACGTCAAACGGAAAATTTCTGAAATTCAGTTGCTAATAGACATGATAGAATTCCCTTAATTACCAGGGTAGTTGCGTTTCTCTCATCTTTTTTGTTACGTTAATACAATATATTTCCATACACCATGATTGTTAAGTTTCAAGTTCAAATAAAAAATTATTTTCATCAAACAGAATTACAAATGATCTACAGATAATTTATAAAGTATGCACAATAGAAATATGAAATTTTCATACGTCATACAAAAAGAGTTGCCTAATTAAATGCAAGGCCTGAAATGCGCCATCCTATTTGAAAATCAAGAAGAGTATGACCGCCGCCCCTCGAAGAGGTAAAACAGTATTCCAAAGACCCATGAAACAAGGGGAGAGTAACTTTGAAGAGAATGTTCCAAGGATGTTCAACTTGCATAATATCAAATGTCAGATTCACCCCAACAAAATGTTGATTTTAATAAAAAGAGAGAAACAAACTTTTGTATTTTATTATAAAATATGTGAAATATTCAAGTTTTTCTCCTCACTGGCAACTGAAACAACGATTAATTCCTAACTGAGCGTGTTAAATAAGCATTGTTTAATACTATATGGTTTAGTCATGTTTGTCCTTAATGCTAAATATGTAATCAATTAAATATTGTATTAATCAAACAAAATATAAACAAAAGGAATAGTAAGTGAAGGACATCATTGACCGTCCCATTTGCATGTCACTGAATTGTGCATATCACTGTTTTGTGAAAAATAAGCGAAACTAAAAATGTCATAGCTGTCTTATCTTACATTCGGTCATATATTCAGCATTATGCAAGTTTGATTTCCTCTATTCATCCAAATAAATTTTTCTGGGGTGGACTTGACCTTTAAAAAAGATAAAGACGGTAAAAAAATCGATATGCGACGACTTTTTATTATGTAATTAATTAGATTCGATTTGAATGCAGCCGGCGCAGGTGACTAATGTGCTGATCTCATTATAAAGAAACAAGTAAATGTAAAAAAATGCATTGAATAATCCTTTATTCAGATCAGAAACATTAAGAAACGTTGATTGTTAAGACGTTGCAACTATTCATTTCGATAAAACAAAAACTTTGTTCTATATACCTGAGGTATATTATCTGTTATTGGTATAATAAATGTATTGTCAGGATATCTTAAAAATCAATAGATATTGGTTTTTATTTACATAAAGGGAAAATCCACTGCAGTCATAGATATAACCTGAATGTAAATTATCTTTAAGTATAAGGACTTGTGCCTAATTAAGTAACAACCGTAAATATCCGTTATTGTGTAATTCGGTGGTCATGCAAAACTTTGTCATAACTTTATTGGTTATAGTAATGCAGGATGTTTATAAATTGTCAAATGTATTAAAGCTGAATTAGTCCAGTGTCTAATTTTATGGCACTATTTATTAAGATTTAAGATAGTAAAGGCAGATGAAATTGCTGTTCGGAAATTGCGATGTCATCAATCTCTTAATCAGGGCACCCGTACAATTTTTCCAGGGTATTACATTTCTCAAACCACATTCTTTTGTATAATGCACACCGGATATGGTCGCTATGCGTAGAATTGACACATAAATTACTTTTTTGTTATGATCTAATTAGAAAATTTAAGAAAGTCACGCATAGATAGAAAACGAAAGCTATTATAAATACTTGAAACAAATATCATTTGCAGTATGGGAAAAAGAAACTCTGGCATACGTGTACTACTTTCTGAATGCGGTAAGATAGTCACCCTTGGAAATATTCATTTGGAAAGACTGCTGGTAATCATGCTCTATTCGAGGACCATCTTTAATTTCGATAAATAAAAAAATTATACCTCTACTACTACTACTACTACTACTACTACTACTACTGCTGCTGCTGCTGCTGCTGCTGCTACTACTACTACTACTACTACTACTACTACTACTACTACTACTAGGCCTACTACTACTTCAACTACTACTACTACTCCTACTACTACTTCAACTACTACTACTACTACTACCACTACTACTACTACTACTACTTATACTACTACTACTACTACTACTACTACTACTACTATACTTCTACTACTACTTCAACTACTACTAGTAATACTCCTACTACTACTACTACCACTGCTGCTGCTACCATTACTACTACTACTACTTCAACGACTACTACTACCACTACTACTATTACTACTACTACTTCAACTATACTACTACTACTACTCCTTCTTCTTCTTCCATTACTGCTGCTGCTGCTACTGCTACTATATACTACTACTACTACTACTATTCCTCCTTCTTCTTCTTCCATTACTGCTGCTACTTCTACTATATACTACTACTACTACTACTACTACTACTACTACTACTACTACTACTACTACTACTACTACTTCAACGACTACTACTACCACTACTACTATTACTACTACTACTTCAACTACTACTAGTACTACTACTTCAACTATACTACTACTACTCCTTCTTCTTCTTCCATTACTGCTGCTGCTGCTACTGCTACTATATACTACTACTACTACTACTCCTCCTCCTTCTTCCATTACTGCTGCTACTTCTACTATATACTACTACTACTACTTCTACTACTACTACTACTACTACTGCTACTTCTACTACTACTACTACTACACTACTACTACTACTACTATCATACTACTACAACAACAACTACTACTCCTACTACTATACTGCTACTACTACTACTACTATACTACTACCTACTACTACTACTCACTGGCGGCGGAGCAGAGGATTATCGTTTGTGTTTGGGGGGCTATTGTTGCGTCCCCCCTAAACACAAAAGATAATCCTCTGCTCCGCCGCCCATGCTAATACTACTACTACTTCTGCAGGTATCATACTATAATACTTCTACCATTACTACTACTATTTCTTCTTGATGGCCGACTAGCTACTTTCAAAGTATTCCTGTGTATCTACTTTGTTTGTGAAGAGACATACTGTATGTATACTGGTGTCAGCTTGTATTACATGTATAGATCTTTAAAAAATGATTTTGTATATTAAAATGCTGTAGTTTCTTAAGATATTTCTGGTATAATATTGTTGCATTAATATAGTTGAGTTATGTGTAGTTGGCCATTTTGTACATGCCCCACTGTAAAGATGTCTGTTTAAGCAGCTTTCACTGTTCATGTTCACTCAGGTGAAAACTGCTTGTGAAGACAGATTGCTTCTGCTTTCTGGTCTTTCTTCTTGTCCTTTTGTGCCTGCTTTTCTTTGCACCGAGTTGAGATGTGATTGTATGGCACTTATAACATTCCTTGCCATAGCCGACTGGACACCTCTCTTTCCTCTTCTCATGTTTGTGCCCACAACATTGACACTGGATTGTTGGCTGGGTTTCGTATACTTGTTCACTGTAGACCTCTTGGCGTTGGTCTCCCCCTAGGACATCTGCTATAGGTGGCCTTAGAGAGTACAGGAGCCAGACATGCTTTGACAGATTTCTCCAAGTCCAACGAAGATTCTCTCAGCAGCCTTTCTAGTAGTCTGTCATCTCGAATGCCGCAAACTATCCTGTTCCAGATTAAAGAATCTCTCAAGCAGGGGCGGGCAGCGGAACCGTTTTAAAAGTATGTGTGGGGGAGGGGATGACCATGCAAAAACTCACAATCAGATGGCCATTTTTACGGGGTTTTTTTTACACGGTTTTGGAAAAAAAATGGGCTGCCAAAACCTCAGTGAAAAATCCTTCAAATGATTCTCCACTCCATTGGTTTTTGCTGAAAAAAAAGTATCGATCGTTTCATTTCTCGTTGGCTGGTGCTGCTTCTCAAAAGCTTGTAAAGCTTGTTCCAGTGTTTAACTTGTACTGTGGCATCAGCCGATTCTCTTGACTAATATTAATGATTCGGACATTCAGACAGACTGCAACGAATTCGGAATTGTGTAGCTGGTATCAACTCAATGGCCAGAAAGTTTGATCATAATTATGTATCAATTTTTTCCAGTTCACAGTTTACCATTCCGGAAAGGAATTTCATATAATATTGCATTGTTTGTTCACATGTCCATAAATAACTGACACCATAAAACATTTCATGCTTGTTTTCTCCAGTCTAACATTATTACTATACATTACGTCCTCGAACAGAGCCGCTTCGTGTACAGATTCCTACAAAATGAACTCCAAAAAAGGTCGACCAGGATGCACAAGTTCACTGTCCTCAGTATCTCCCGAAGTAACATCCGTTCATGTTCTTCCGTATAAGTATTTTTGAACAAGCTGAAAACATGTTTATTTCCTCCATAACATCCCGTGTAAGCACTTGGCGAGTAAAATCGATTAATTGCTGTTTTATTCCATTGTAAAGGATTTTGAACATGTTTCAACTAATTTCAATTAAAAGCGCTCTACTCTATAAATGCTTGAATAACTCTATTATTCTTTCGCATTTCCTTTATATGACAGGTTGGTTTAGCTAAGGGAACAACTCGCAAAATCTTGGAATCAGTATCTACTGGAATTTTTTTTCCTATATCGAAGAAAGCATGGCTGTCAAAAAAGTTGCTGTGATAGGGGCTGGAGTGAGCGGTTTGGTTTCGATAAAAACGTGTCTTGAAGAGGGATTCGAACCAATGTGCTTCGAGAGAGAAGAGAGAGTTGGTAAGTCAATAAAAATTCTAGTGTGCTTCTTATTGTGACATCGCAATTCATCTACTATCCCAATATAGATAAATCTAAATGGATAAATTTTAAACTTGTATAGAAACAAAAAAAAGTCTATAAAACGGCTATAAAAAGAGGGGAAGCTGAAACTAAACGGTGAGAAAAGATAGCAAATTGCTAGCCGTGGGAACACCCTCTCCCTCATTTACTAGGTAAATGCTCAAACCGAACTAACGAAGTCACAATGTTTATGAAGATGGGGATTTGGGTTGTTCTGTGACGGGAAAACTGACAAAGTTCGAAGATTATGTGATCGGCTGTCAAAACTGTGCAGCTTCTTTACACTCGATAATATATCAGTGCGAAGTCGTTTCATTTTCAAGTGTTGTTAACGCAATGGTTACTGGCAAATTTAACAAGGCTCTATCGCCTCTGTTTATCAAATTATGCTTTCTCAGGTGGCGTCTGGGTGTTCAGAGACGAAGTGAGGACCAGTCATGACGAAAGTGCCCTCTATCACGCCCTAGTAACCAACTCTAGCAAAGAAATGATGTGCTACAGTGACTACCCCTTTCCAAAGGACTGCCCACCGTATATCCCCGGTAAACGGTTAGGCAAGTACTACGAAGACTACGCCGAACACTTCGACCTCATCAAGCACATACGATTTCACACCAAAGTTCTGAAGGTTGAAGAAGCCGATGACTATGATACGACAGGAAGGTGGTCGGTCACCACCGAAGGACCTGGGGGAGAGAGTACTGATATATTTGATGCAGTCATGGTGTGTACGGGTATGTTTAGCCAGGCAAAGATTCCAACTTACCCGGGTCAGGATGAATTCCAGGGAGAGATCCTGCACAGTAATGATTACAGGAAAGCAGACAATTACGCTGACAAGACTGTCCTTGTTGTTGGTGAGTTTGTTCGTACACTTTTAGAAAATTTATCCTTAAAATAAAAGAAGTTCCTGCAGCAGAGTCTCGAGAACACCTGTAATCTTACCAGATTGCGTAATCATACAGGAAATTGGTATTTGGTATATGGAATCTTACAAATTTCCTTAAATAAAACAGCATTTTCCCCTTTTTAAACAGACCTGTTCTGTTAAATTGCAGAAAAATTCTTGTTTTATGAATTTACAGAATGATTCTGTTATTGCTTTCTGCAAACTCTTCTGATTTTTTGGAGTAAAATCAGGGTTTTCTTAACAGTGTAGGCCATTTTAGCAATTGTTTAGAACATTTACCATTCAATATCAAATTGGATAATATCGATATTGAATTCGTTGCTACAAGAAATTGTTTTTAATTCTCATGATAGACAATAACTTATCCTGGGAAACACATAGTGAATCTATATGTCGTTCAACTTCGAGCAATATTGGTATCATTCATAAGGTCAAGTTTTTACTTCCAACTTTGTCCCGAAAAATGCTTTACTCAATACACTATGTTTACCTTATCTAAATTACTTGACGATTGTCTGGGGAAATACACACATGTTACTATATAGAATATTACTCTTACAAAAGAAGGGGTTGTGTGTTATTTTTAACTTATCCTGGAGATCCCATACAAATCACTTGTTTTTCAACAATAGAATTTTGAAAATTAAAACATATCACTGTAACCTAGGTAAATTCATGTATCAATTGAACAATAATATGCTACCCCCAATCGTTAATTCGTCATTTAACAAAAACAAAGCTCTTCACAAATATCCAACACGTCAATCTGATGAATTTTATCTACCACTACCCCGAATCATCCTTATAAAATCAATCTATTTTCAAAGGCCCAAGGCTCTGAGGCATTATTAATAACAACATCAAAGGACATTAGCATAAGTTTGAATTAAACAAGTTTCTCTAAGATAATCACTAATTGACTTAACTCTTGATCATTCAAACACCCATACTTTTTAAATCAAACATGGATATCTTTATCCAGTCCCCTCTTTTTCAATTCACGTCGATCAACCTGATCCATCGTGAGTGCTGGGACAAGATTCTAGAGACATTTAATCTCTCCTTATCATTTATATTTTTATTTCAATCTTTTTTTCTATTATTTTATTTTAACAGGTTTTATGCTAAAGTTGTCACTTTGTGTGTTTTGTGCTTTGATTTGTCTATACTATTTCCTCCATTTCCAACCTGCTATTATGATAATCGTAACTGTAATTTTTGAACAAGAAAATTGCTTTGTTTCATTTCTTATATATTGTAATAAAAAATGTAAATGTTCGAAATGAAAATGAAATGTTGCAGGTAATTTTTTTCATATCAGGAAATAAAAAGATCTACTAGTAATTGAAGTAATTATGTAGGCCTAATTATGTATCTTATAACTACTATTCAAGGAATAAATCTTGATGATATTCACTTTCTTGTCATAGGTGGCTCGCATTCTGCCGGTGATGTGGCTGTTGATACAAGTCGAAAGTCAAAAAAGGTAAATTTGCTTATACATGCCCATGTATGTTTTCAAACCTGAAAAAAGGTGGAAAAGGAAATCTATATTTTACATGTTTTTGGCATGTATTAAGTACTGCCATTAAACAATCCGCCAAGCCATATGAAACAAAAAGTGTTTTGACATAAAGGGAAGAGAAGATGTACTTTAAGTTCATGGGACCTACACATAGTCATTTAAAACCCCTTTTTAGAGATGCCTACATGTATTTCATTTTTAACATATGATTTTATCGTTCCTATGATTTAAAAAAAAGTAGACAGGGTAATTGTGCACATTAGAAAGAGGGAGCCAGAACAGGTTCAGTTAGCACAAACATATAAAAAGAAAGTCAGAAAAATAGCAAGTTATTGTTCAAATAAGTGTATACTCTAAATCTAGGACAGACCATGTGCAAAACATCAAGCGTATCTCTTTGTTACAATGCAATCAATCGAAGAAATCAGCATGATAATCAATCGCTAAGCTTTATATGTTACGGGCTCCTGATGTAAGTTTCTCCATTGAGACAGGGTCACGTATCTTCTATCCTGGGCCCCGTAACATATAGCTTAGTGATTGACTGTGGGGTTGATCTTTGCGATTGATCCTACACAATAATCAATACAATCAATCATAGAAATCCGCCCCCAAAATCAATCGCTATGCTTTATGTTACGGCCGCTGATGCAAGTTTCTCCATTAAGACAGGGTCACGTATCTTCTAGCCTGGGTCCCAAAAGATAAAGCTTAGCGACCGATTGTGGAGTTGATTTTTTAGATTGGTCGATACAGTGATCTATGCAATCAATCTATGCAACCAATCAGCACGAAAAGCAATCGCAATGTTTTATGTTACGGGCTCCTGATGTAAGTTTCGCAATTAAGACAGGGTCATGTATCTTCAACCCCGGACCCCGTAACATTAAGCTTTGATTCGATTGTGGGGCTCATTTTTATGATTGATCATACACAATATTCAATGCAATCAGTCATTGAAATCAGCCCATGATCAATTTCTATGCTTAAACGGCCCCTGATGTAAGTTTCTCCATAAAGACAGGGTCACGTATCTTCTAGCATGGGCCCCAAAAGATAAAGCTTAGCGACTGATTGTGGAGTTGATTTGTTAGATTGGTCAATACAGTGATCTATGCAATCAGTCGTAGAAATCAGCACGAGAATCAATCGCAATGTTTTATGTTACGGGCCCCTGATGTAAGTTTCTCCATTAAGACAGGGTCATGTATCTTCAACCCCGGACCCCGTAACATTAAGCTTTGAAATCGATTGTGGGGCTCATTTTTATGATTGATCATACACAATATTCAATGCAATCAGTCATTGAAATCAGCCCATGATCAATTTCTATGCTTAAACGGCCCCTGATGTAAGTTTCTCCATTAAGAAAAGGTCACGTATCTTCACTCGATCATCGTCTACCAACATATGGTGATCGTATGATAAGCAGGATACGATCAACCTACGGCCACCTTACGATAGTCGTAGACCAAATGTAAATATGGCATACGATGTCAGTGATCTCCATGAAAGAAACTCTAAATGTCGATCTTTCACTTCTTCTTTTTAAAGACCTACATCAGCATGCGTAACGGTACGTGGGTGATCACACGAACAGGTCCCCTTGGTTGGCCAAGAGATCTTTTTCTCAATCGAAGGTTTAACTTTCTACTCCCTGAATGGGTACGCCGCAGCATAGTCGAGAAAGATCTCTCCACACGACTCAACGTCGACAATCTGGGTCTCAGGTCGACCCGGAAGCTCTTTTGCTCAGAGGTCATGGTAAACGATGACATTGCTAACAGGTGGGCCTTTATACTTTTATTTATGTATTTATTGATTTTTCAATCACGCACAATCAAAATATTCACATGATACACACACTTATTGGATAAGATTGTAAACAGCATAAACAGAAAATCGGCGGGGCATTGTTTTTCTTTGTCTATGATTTTGTGTCGCATGACATCTCAATCTCTCTCTCGGACTATATACCACGACATTATTGACCCCTGAGTGTACAGCGAGTGTAAGGGCCTACAAATCCATATGTGTATTACTATTGCTATTCAATGAATCAAGAACTAGCTAATATATTTTATGTCTAATTCGCAAAACCCTTTCTTGTCCATTTTATTTTCTTTTTCATTTTTTTTAAATTTATTTTTCAACACTTTCTAGCTGATGAGCTGCAGGAAATCGATCTTTCATAACAGCAGAAGGCATTTTTCAGCTTTTGTAAAATAAACAATTGCAATAATAATATGAACTTTACATTCTTTGGACGTGGGAATTATGCTGAAAATATATACAGAAATCTACACGTGATTTTTAATGACTTATTCGATAGGATAATAAAAATAACTTTCGGTTTCTTTTACAGAATGGTTGTGATTGTAGTTTGAGTATTTATAACAGTCAAATATCGAAAGTCAAAATGTGTTCAGCACAAACCAAATGATACTGATAACCCCAATTCCTCAAGTGCATCCGTCCTGTATAACACAAGCACACACTCTCTCTTTCTCTGTATATATCTCCCTTATCACTTGGTCTAATCATCAGATAGGCTAACAACATTCGGGCTAAACCCACTTAGTCCTATTCTCTTTTGGTCTAATGACCACTTGAGCTAATAGACGATTGGTCTTATGACCACTTGGTCTAATTTGGTCGAATCTTCACACGCGCGCCCCTCGATATTGGAGTACAGTTAGAGTGACGTATATTTCGTCCTCAACTGAATTTTGAAAATATGGGGAATTTCGAAAGCCTGTGGGGACGAAAAAAATATGGGGATTAAACAAATTTTCGGGATTTTTTTGTATGTTTCAGGGGATTTTTGAAGGTTTTGGTGAAAAAAAAATCAAATTTGCTATTTTTCTGTAAAATAAACGCTAATATAGAGGTGGAAAAAATATATTCATTTACCCACCTCTATGTATGCGATCTACTGTAGATAGTTAACGCTGGCTTAACCCAATCATGGTTTCCAGCTTTTCAAGAAAACAAAAATCCCTGATTTTTCTCTGATGAAGTTAAGAAATTCCCGAATTATTTAAACCCATCCCCAGTTTCTCATGTTTTCTAAGTTGTTGCAGTGAATTGCATGTATCATTATTTCTTTAGTTATGCATGTATAATGTACCAGTAGGCATATACTTGTAGTAAAATAGGCTACACTAAAAAAAATCCACCATAACATGTCATTCAATGAATGCTGTTTTAATATACAACAGAATATAACAGAGTCTGAATGACTATCGTGCTTTTGACTTTTGGGCCGATCAAATTCCTTGATTTTGCCCTCAATTCATTTTCCCCGGATTTGAGGCAATCCCTGACTGGAGAAATGTTTTAAAAAATCCCGGATTTCCTTGATTTCCCTAATGGGGTGGGAACCTTGCCAATCCATTTTAAGAAGGCGAAGAAGTAGAACAAAAAACAGAAAGAGAAGATGTATTAGATGAATTACTACTGTGGTGATAACTGATAAAGGTCTGCAAGCGTAGACTATACTGTCTTATTACAAGTCAGAATGATGTGGCTGCTACCAAGATGGCCGCAGTGATGTTGTTGCAGCTAACCCGATAGACCTGTATAATGTTATCAAACTATATCTAACTGGTCTTTTATTTACCTCCAAACTAACTATTGAAATAACTAAACAAAATATAACAAAATTACATGATCTAATGGCTTTGTAGTTTTGGAATCCCCCAAAATGAATAACTACGCCATCAAGTTCAAGTATCGTTCGTAATGGTGCATCACAGTGATTTAAAAGAGGCATAAACACGTTTACCAAATACGTATCCACACAATCAATTGCAATACATTTTCGTTCCTTTCTTCATAATAATTTGATTCTGATGAAACCCCGCCATTCGACCATTATAAGCTACAAGGTCCCCAACTTATTGTTCTGTAAATGTGCATGCGGTGGTGTAATGATTATGAGTATGACTTAATTTTCGTCAGCATCTTATAATCGATATACATGCAGTCCTAATCATAAGAATTATTTGATTAGAATACTTCATTTGATGAGCGACTATCTCATCATCGATAGTCCTTCACGGTGAGGTTTTGCGCCCAAATACCCCGGCTCTACCCCTCCGGATCCTGGCGATATGTATTAACTGATGCATGGTATTTATCCATTACGTACCATATTTGCTAATTCTAGATGAAATAAATGATAATATTAGACCAAGTGGAAATTAGACTAAATGGAAATTAGACCAAGTGGAAATTAGGCCAAACGGTCATTAGACCATGTGGCAATTAGACAAAATGATAATTAGACTAAGTGGAAATTAGCCGAAGTGGGAATTAGACGAATTGGATATTAGACCAAGTGGAAATTAGCCCAACTGGTTATTAGCCAAAATGGAAATTAGACGAATTGGATATTAGACCAAGTGTGAATTAGACGAATTGGATATTCGACAAATTGGTTATAGACGAAATGAGTGTAGACTATGTGAAGTTGGACGAACTGATAACTAGACCATGTGGTATTAGACCATCCGATAATTCACCGTTCTATCTTGGTATTCCATATTAAAAAAAACTCAGTAAAAAATGACTTACAACTTCCATGAGGTTCTGGTTGGGATGAAATGGTACTCCAACGATTCTTAAGAAACGCTCCAACTTGTTTTCGGCTAGCTCTGCCATTTCAAGACGGGATTCATGGGTCGAAATGCGTGATTCTAATTCCTTCACTTTTTTCTTGAGAGGAGTAACCTTCTTCTCCAATTCCGTTGTGCGAGCATCCTGAAAAGCTACAGACTCCTCGATACTAGAAAGCAGTGACCGAATGTCAAAAATTCCTTTTCTAACAAAGTCTTCAATGTCAGAAGGTGGGGGATTTGGTTGTATCTCGGAAGCTGAATGTTGACGGGGGCGCGCTGCCCCGGTGGGCCCTGTTGACGTTGATTTCGAAGATTGATAGACATGGTTTGCTTTCTATTAGGTCCTTAGCATGCCAAAACGAGAGCTCTCGAAAACACGTCACTCCTCGACGAACATAATACAGTGCGTCCCAGAATAAACGAAACCGATATTTAGCGATCATTTATCATAACTTAATCATAAATAGAATAGACAAATGACCTACCAATTTAAAGCTTAGAATCTCCTCTTTCATCTGATTTTACTAAGGTTATTTCTTATTCACGCATGAGTGAGCAAAAACAATTTGAAGAAAGGATACCAAAAACTCATTTGGCGGGGGTATCTGGGTTTCAAAAAGAAAACCACATTTCTGAAAAGTTCAATATCTGCTCTTTAATTTGGTACCTCAATTACATAAAATGGTCAAGAAATAAAAAAGTTCTGGTCATTTGAAATAAGGCTTGTATTTCCATAATTTCATGAGATAAACGTGTTTTCACCGGTTTCCCACAGAAGCTTTCGCATGGTGAACAAAAGATTTAATGCATGGCTGATCGTCAACAAAACGGAGTGTTGAGTGAGTTTGAAAGCCAGCCTGGAGAACCTCTTCATTTTATGAAATTATGGAAATTCAAGCCTTATTTCAAATGACCAGAACTTTGTTATTTCTTGACCATTTTCTGTAATTTAGGTATCAAATTAAATAGGAGATATTGAACTTTTCAAAAATGTGGTTTTCTTTTTGAAACCCAGATACCCCCCGCCAAATGAGTTTTTTATATCCTTTCTTCAAATTGTATTTGCTCACTCATGCGTGAATGAAAAATAATCTAAGTAATATCAGATGAAAGAGGAGATTTTAAGCTTTAAATTGGTAGGTCATTTGTCTATTTTCCTTATGATTAAGTTATGATAAATGATCGCTAAATCTCGGTTTCGTTTTTTCTGGGACGCACTGTATAACGAATTTAATTATGAGGGAATTTGTGAATATCCATGACTATATAGGAATGAAAATTGACCCCCCCCCCATTTTTTTATACTACTATTCGACTTTCCTGATTTTTTATGATTGATTTTAATGCTAATATATTTTGATAATATATTTGCCAGAATGCTCAGTCTACAAGGTCATGGGTGGTGATATTGATAATGTCAGTTTACATTTAACGCAAAGTTATGCAGTTATGCAATTTAACAGGTATACCAGCATGCCTTTATTCAGGTTGAAAAAAAAACACATCAGTAAAAACGATCACATAACATTATAAACGAAGAAACTTGTATATGCATAAGTCGTGCATGTTATGAACCGGTGATTAACGAAGAATCTGCGGGTACATTTTATATAGTAGTTCAGCGAATTGATACATTATTAAATTTAAAGTCATATCGTGTTTCTGTTTGTGGTAACTCCCATAGGAACTCGGCAGGACAGCATTTTGCTGGTAAACGCCAAGCTGGTATATAACCAATTACCAATGAAACATTTAACGTCTATGTTAATCAGTCATAGTGGCTGACGTTATAGACGACAGATATCACTCTCGGGCCTTTTTATCAAAGTGGACACAATGGCAGAGATGGGATTCGAACTCACAACCTTGCGATTATGAGTCCAATGCTCTAACCACTGGGCCACACGACCCGTATGTGGCAGATTGTCTGCTGTCAAGTGCACTGTAGATAGGCCTCCTGTGATTTCTGTAGGTCTCAAAACTGGAGGAAATTAACTGTTTGAAACACTGCACGGTCAATGTTTCCTGTTGGACATTTCAATTCGATGACTGTAAATGTAATAGTATATTTTGTCCCACCACAGTGCCTTGATAGAATCAACAATTTGTCATTATAGCCATCGATCCTTCACTATTTGTATTATTCCAGAGCAATTGGCAAAAATGCCTCAAAACAAATAAATCATATATCTGACTGACTACAATCATAATAAAATTGTTAACCGTGAAGTCTTTCAATTTATTTTCACCAAGAATCTTTTGTGGAGCAGTATCAGCCAAACCCGGTATCAAACATTTTACCAAGAATGGGGTCATTTTCACGGACGGAACCAAGATCGACAATCTGGATTCAGTCATATATGCGACGGGTTACAACATTAAGGTGCCTTTTGTTGGAACGCATCTCATTGCAGGTGGGTTGATAATCTCGCTCTCTAATCCTTTAAGGACATGTCTTACCAGACACAAAACTGATTTAAAAGGAATGGTCCGGGCTCAAAATATTTATATCTAAATAAATAGAGTAGAATTCTCAGAGCAAAATGCTGAAATTTCATCGAAATCGGATTACAAATAAAGTTATTGAATTTTAAAGTTTATCAATATTTTGTGAAATCATTCATATGCACATCATCATGAATATTCATTTAATAGGTGGGATGATGATGTCATATTCCCACTTTCCTTTTTCTTATGTTATTACATGAAATCATATATGTTTCATTTTTCATGTGTCTCCATTATGATGAAATAAGTTTCGGCAATAAATAACTAATGCACTTAATCAGTTTTCAATCAAATTGATTTAGCTCTTGGTAAAATTGTTTTAATAAACCTAATTTCATATAATAAAATACAAAAGAATAAGTGGGGATATGACATCATCAGCCTACCGAATTAATATTCATAAAGACATGCCTAGAACTGTTTCACCGGAATAATGCAAATGTTTAAAATTCAATAAATTTGTTATTTGTTATTCGATGTTGATAAAATTTCCAGCATTTTGCTCTGTGATTATTACTCACTTATTCTTTTGTGATTTATTATATGAAGTTTCGATTTCACCCGTCATGTGGAATTACCATATACCGTATTGCTATTCAACGATGAGCTTCTTTATGGTCAGCTCTGCAAAAAAAAATTGTTCATAAACTACGAAAGAAATAGTTAGCGCGTGACATTGCCGGTTCACTCATTTACATATCACTTCAGTTGGGAAAATTTAAAGTGTCAACTTTCTTACAGCACATCTCGCTTTTTTTTCAAATCAACTTCCTACAGAGGTTGACTTAATGCCTTTGAATATATGTTTGATTGTTTATATGAAATAATGCGTATAGGGTTACCAATTAGACGTAGTTCTACTGGTCAGGACAAAGTCTGAGAATTTTTACTCTAGGGGTGTGTGCTGCAATAATTCTTTGAAGAAGCAAATTTCAAAAGATACAAGATAACAAAAATACTAGGCCTACGTTATCAAAAAGATATCGTACCGATTTCATGTAACCGCACAATGTCCATTAATTTCAACAAGTCTAATTCAGTCTTCCTCATTTTGTCTATAGATAAAATCGATGAGTTACAACTCTACCAGTACGTTTTCCCGCCAAAACAGAAGCATCCGACATTTGCTTGCGTTGGATTCGTCATGACCGTTGGTGCGCATGCGCCAGTATTTGAGATGCAGGCTCGATGGGCTACACAGATCTTCCAAGGCAACGTATCTCTACCTCCACTCAATGTAATGCTTAAAGATATTGAGATGAAGAAGAAGTTCCTCTATCAGAAGTTTGGAAAGCACATTATATTTGTAAGTATAGAATGTATTGATAAAAAAAACAATTCCCCCTATATAATGAAAGACATTTGAATGACACAAGCAATGTGTCTATGATTGTTCATACCTCAAATTTGAAGGCAAATACATGATAAATACGTTTTATTAAGTTCTGATAATATCAACTTATACTATTATTACTGTTATCATTATTTCAATTATCTTTATCTTTATTTTCATTATCATTATTATCATTATGTGTCAGTCACCTTAACCTTAAGGGTTCCACGACATTTGCTCTTGCGACATTTGCTCTGGTCTCAGAGGTCATAGGTTAGAGTAAGGATTGTAATAGCGGGGTTTTTTTTCTTCAGAATAATGTAAAGGTAATTATTAGGGGTTATAGAGTTTGGCAGTTAGATTTTTAAAACAAGATATTGCTATGAACACCAGCAGCAGTGTACATCGTGTGGTTTATCTCTTTCCTTAGATTCCTCCTATTCCATACCAAGACGTCCTAGCCGCTAAGATCGGAGCGAATCCATCTTTCAAATCGCTCTTCCTCAAAGACCCAATACTCGCCCTCAAGTGTTTCTTCGGTCCCGCCGTACCAGCCAGCTACCGCCTACAGGGACCGCATACGTGGAGCGGGGCAAGGGATACCATTATGAACGTATGGCAGAATACCGTCTCCGGTACCAAGTTCAGGGACACGCCCATCGGGAACGGCCCCGAAGGATACCCGATAGCGCTCAAGCTTATCTTCGTGGTTTGCGTAGTAGCTGGGCTTTATCTTTGCATGGTGTAAAACCAAAACTGCGGTGTTAAAGCTGACACCAGTTGGTGTTAATAGAGGACCACACCCTGAGGTGTTAAAATGTCACCCTAGAGATTGAGCATAACACCAAAGAGTGTAAATGTACCAACCAAAGGTGTTAATAATACCTATAGGTGTAAAAATAACACCACCAATTTAACACTGGTGTAAAATAACTGGTGTGGTCCTCTATGTACACCGGTCAACACTACGTTTTTTGCTGTGTACGTTTTTCATCAATTATGAATAGTAGTCACATCATGTCACGTCTTCCAAAGAATTGTGATTGATCCAATTAACCTCGACTATTTGGACATCCATCATTGTCAGAATTCTTCAACCTTGCGCAAGGAATCTTTTCAAAACAAAGAGGAGCACAATGAAATGTCCAAACCAATGTCGCATATGAAAATCATGTATATACACCTATATCGGATCAATCGTAACTCTTTGTAAGACAGCGTCCAGGTATAATGTAACGTCTAAATTTTTTAACCATTCAATTAGTGGGACTTACGACTTCAAGAAGGATATATATATATATATATAATATTGTTTCACCATCATCTTATATTAAAGGCAAAAGTGAATCATGAACACTATCAAACATCGCTTAGATTACTATATTCTTATATTAACTTGTCATTATTTATTTGAAAAAGTATATGTTTACTTGAATGAATGATGTATTTGCAGGAGATCATGCAAATCTGTGCAAACAATCGACTATAATTATCATAAATGATGATTATACAAACTGAAAAACGCATAAGCTATCATCGGATCTAAAAGAATAATAAATTAAATATGCAAAGTTAATTTAAGAGACCAAAATCTAACCAAATTATAATTCGAAATGACACTGGCCTGTATTATTCTGAAAAGCCCAGTTTAACATAGGCCATGGTCTAACTCTCTGCTAAAATTATGAGAAGCCAAATATGTCAACATGTTAATAATTATTCACAGGCAGTTCTGAATTATGTGAATGTTAAAGGAACCGATTGATTGAACCTGTAGATTTACGTCACAATTTGGTATCGATAGATTAGCCCCAACTTTAGTTTGAATTAAAACGATTTCAGAGTACGGGCCACTAATACCTCGGTCACACTTGCTCTACGGTGGCCGTACGGCGAGTCGAAAACAGCCGTTTTAACATTTTTTTTGGACCAGCAACATATAGATGTTTTGAATAAAATTGAATAAAACGGCTGTTTTCGACTCGCCGTTCGGCCGCCGTAGAGCAAATTTGACCGAGGTATTAGTATTGAGGGGGAAAATATATACATACATGTATATAAACCGTTTAGAAATAATATGGATTTTTAAAAGTCGATGGAACTTGTTTTTTAATGGAAATGTGTTTATATCAAGAGCATGGTAGAAAGACACGAAGTTTTTGGATTAGAAGTGTTAAGTGCAATATAATATGCTCATGACCGAGGTATTAGAATTGAGTGGAAAAATATATATATCTCTCGTTGTCTCTCCCCCTCTCTCTCTTCCTCTCTCTCTCTATATACATATACTGTATAGAAATAATATAGATATTTAAAGTCGATGGAACTTCTTTTTAAATGGAAATGTGTTTATATCAAGAGCACACTAGAAAGACACGAGATTTTTGGATTAGAAGACTTTTAAGTGCAATATAACATGCTCATGAAAGAGGAATGGGAACGCATGAAATGATATTAAAACTATTTTGACTCATATATATCTTCTTAGATTATACAGGTCGTATTTCAAACTTTCAATCGAATATTCGTAGTTATATGCTGTAAGAATAGATGCTAATAGCTGTGCAATGCTGCCCAACTTCGGCAAAAGGGAGCAAGTGACACATAAGTCAAATTTGAGTATTGTTGTTTCTGAAACACCCTTTGTATGATGCACGTTCAGGCAAAATTTGAGAGAAGAAATGAACGTTCTATGGAAAGATAAAGAAAATATCCTGTTCAATTGCATTGACGCCTATGTAAATGACGAACACACATTGCTCATAATTTTGTTACTTGCTTCCTTTTGCCAAAGTACGGCAGAATAATCGCTGAGTAAAATGAATTTTCCTGGATCATGTGACTTGTGCCGTAAGCTGTGAAGATTATATTCTTACAGATGATTTGAAATGCTTTATTTTATTTATGAAAATGGAAACTGTATATCCTTCCTGTGCTTCAACAAATGTGTATTCTTGTCTTTTCTTCTCAAAGGTATATTCTTATATTGATTTAATGTGTTAATCCCTTTATTCACATCGTTTGAATTAAGATTATTGAATGTATATTAATGCAAGATATTTGTGTCGTGTGTAGACTAGGATTTCAGATTGTGGGCATGAATACTAAACAACTGTAATATCATAAATTTACATGTATGTCTTTGTTTTTTATTTTGAATGATAAATCAACATTGAAACAATGTATTTCAAACTATTCTCTGCCATTCGTTAGTCCTGTTTTTCAGTTCCCGATTTAAGGTGTGTCGATTGTGTTATTAATTGGATAATTGGAAAAATAAGTTAAATTATATTTATAATCTCTGGGCATGAATACTAAACAACTGTAATATCATAAATTTACATGTATGTCTTTGTTTTTTATTTTGAATGATAAATCAACATTGAAACAATGTATTTCAAACTATTCTCTGCCATTCGTTAGTCCTGTTTTTCAGTTCCCGATTTAAGGTGTGTCGATTGTGTTATTAATTGGATAATTGGAAAAATAAGTTAAATGATATTTATAATCTCTAGCAGTGGGAGTATGATCGTCATAATGGTTATGAAGGAATCGAAAGAGACGAAACTTGAGACCAAATAAAACGTATTTAGAAAAGCTGTAGCATAATTATCAATTTAGCGACTCGGTTTCAAAATCATCGAATTTAATTCCATTCCAGTCAATAAAATTGTAATGTTAGTATCACAGTAACAGATGTTAGTTATTATTTACAGCTCTCTTGTTCAGACTTCCCCAACTTACCACTGATATAAATGATAATAATAGTAATGCAATTAATGATCACCTATTAAAAATTTCTCTAAGCGCTTTGCATGACTCGACTAACTTTACAAACTAAACTGCATTTAGTTTTTTAGTTTTTTTAGTATTTTAGCTTACATAACTGCCTATCATACATCACGTTCATTCATACCAAGTTAAAGGGGGTACTACAGACTAAAAAGTATATGATTATCAGACAAACACAACACTGAAAATTTGATCAAGATTGGACAAGGAATAAGGAAGTTCTGACATTTCAAAGAGTTGCATATTATTTCGGTGAAATAATTTATTCATGTTCCATGAATATTCAATGAGCAAACTGATGATGTCATATCCCCACTTTTTCTTTTGCATTTCATTACATGACATTGCTTATTAAAATTTTGTCCTCTATAACTAAACAAATGGATTGAAAACTGATATAATGTGTGGGGTATTCACTGCTGCAACTTATTTGATCAAACGAGGACATGACATACATACAATCGTGTATGAAAATATGAAATAATTATGATTTAATGTAATAACATAAGAAAAGGAAAGAGGGGATGTAGCATCATGAGCCTATCTAATGAATATCCATGACGATATGCATATAGCTTTTTCCGCAAATCAGATTTTGCTTAACTTTGAACTTTCATAACTTTGTTATTTATAATCAGATTATGATGGAATTTTCAGCATTTTGCTTGGTGAATTCTACTCTTTTTATATAGATATATTTATTTTCAGCCCGGAGTATCCCTTTATCTATACGAGAAAAATAATTGTGAAAAAGAATACATTGCTAAACTAATCAGACTTGATATATGTATTAGGGTCGTAAGTTTTATATATATCAACAATGTAAGTAGATAAATAAATTGATATGTAATATAGATAGGTGAACAAATTATTCGTTCGAATAACAAGATACTTGTCGTTAATATTACGACCTCGGATACAAGATCACCAAGACTGGCGTAGGCCAACAGATGGAGGGCTTGAGGACATGGATTCAAAAAAGTTTCACGAAAGTAAAAAAAGTGGAGGAGAAAGAAGGGAAAACGAATGGGTAAAGTGTGAAAATAGTATTACATTTTTTTTTTCAACATCTTTCACAAAATGACACTTTTCTAATAAAAAGTCGAACATTATTGCTTGCTCGCTTCAGGACCTCGCTGCATGCTTTTTAGGTATTTTGCCCAATACACCAAGTCTGGCCGCCTCGAAAAAATACATTCTCATTGCGCCACTGATTCTCCGCTGTTTCCAGCTCAGTTTTGGCGTTGGGCACCCCCCCCCCTCCCCTTCTTCACATATCCACCAGCTACGATTCCTGTACATGATAAAGTGCATAAATATTGAGAACAGACCAAGTCTGGCGGCGTCACATTGCGCAGTTCCCACGTTCGACGGGTTAAAACCTTGTCTAACAAAAACATGTCCTCTTCTGAGCGTCTGGGTCCCCTGGTAAATATCATCATGATTTTTATGAATATGATTTAGACTCTGATATTAGACTCTAATTTTACCACCCAAACATTTTCCAGGGTGTCTCCATCATCTTTTAAAATAGAAGTATTCTCTATCCGATTCAGTTACATTGTCAATAATGATGCTAATATCATTACTATCATTATTGTTGTTATTATTATTACTGTTAATACCATTATTATTAGATATTATTATCTTTATATATCACTATTATTATCATTATTAATTTCTATACTAAGTATTATTTTTGTCATAATTTTTTTTATACATGTAGTTAGAAACTTTATCATAATTGATTTGATTTGCATATTTATGAGGTATAATTATTACAAATATTGGGACCATTGTAAATGAGGGGGGCCGTATTCTTATCAGCTCATCGACAGATTTCTAATCGGGTACCTTTTGTTTTTTCTTCACCATTGCTCTATCGATGAAGATTGTGTGTCATGGTGTGAATTTAGACACGGAATGAAATCCATGAATAAAATCATTCTCCCAGTTTTACCAGCTGACAGTTTGAGCTTTGGCAACGGAATTTAGACACTCGAGTTTTTCGCCTGGTGCATGTGCTTTCAAGAGATTGGAAGTTAAATACTCTGAGGGAATTTCAGCTTTATGGTGAAGATTAAAACAGCGTTTAGTCAAATAATACCACTTAACGTCGTCACATGACTTCCAATATATAATTTCTATTTTCATAACTGTCTTTAAGATTATATCAGATGGTCAAGTAAGCTATGTTGCAACAGCTTTTGCTCAGAGATAACATTTCCTTTCTGACAGACAATATTGACTTCCATAATGTCTGCTCATTCTTCAACTAGTGCTTCTCATGGGCAAACTATTCAGTCTGGAAACCTTGATCAAGAGTTGATTTGTAAAGAAAGTAAGACCGGGTACCAGTCAGAGGAATGCAAAGCTCTCAATGCACAGGATACGCACCGGGAAATGGCCAAGGTATCAAGGGGAGATTCCCCAAAGAGCTGTGATGCTTCAACAATGGACATGACAGAGACGCTTGGTAAGAGTCAGGATAGCTCTGCTAAACTTGGTGACACCTATGCCTCATCAGAATCCTCTGGCTTTGATTCACCCAATAAACCAGCAAATACAAGCACCTCTACAGATGAACAGAATACGGCTTGTACTCTGGCAACCACTAATGGCCTAGGTAGCACATCACCTGAAAGCCATGCCAACCAATCACTTCCACGTCAATTCATGGTGCCATCTCTAGTAGATATGAAAAGCACGACCGGCGGAAGCACCAAGACGAGCAACAGACAAGAAGCACATCATCACCCCAGTCGAGGAGCAGTCAGAGGACTCGATATCATGTGTCAAGTGTGTGGAGACAGGAGTTCAGGACGACATTATGGCGTCTACAGCTGCGATGGTTGTCGGGGTTTCTTCAAGCGGAGTGTTCGAAGGAACCTTGCCTATGTGTGTAGAGACGGTGGTCGCTGTGTTGTTGATGTGGCTCGGAGAAACCAGTGTCAGGCATGCAGGTATCGAAAATGTCTTGCTGTTAACATGAACCGAGATGGTAAGAAAGTACGCAGTAAACATTTTAAACGTTGTTTAACATGTTTATACAACGATGATTACCTTTTGATTGTTCAGTGGTTGTTTACAGTTTAAACACATGTTTAAAATGTTAAACAACAATGTTTAGTTCAAATATTAAATCTTCACTAAATTAAGCATGTTTTTTATATATTAAACACTAATCTTGGTAAAACAACTACACATTAAAAAAAATAGCACGTTGTTTAAGCCTGTCTCTCTAACAACAAGTTGTTTAAACCGTTTTGCGATTGTTTAAACTTGTAAACAACTTGTTTTAAAGTTTAAACAGTTGTTTAAAAGTCTAAACATTTGTTTAAGCAGTATAGTTGTTAGAGTGAAGAGCTTAAACAACGTGCTTAAAATTTTAAATAGCGTTTTTACAGTATATAGATTCACAAAGTAAATATCGTTGTATAAAAGTTTTATAGAGCGTTTTACTGTGTAATAAAAGTTTACTCAGTGGTAAATAAAACTCCGGGTAGAAATTTTGTCCTATGATTTAGATCATCTTCAGGAAAGTATGTAAGCACAATATGAAACCAAGTTACATAATTGAGAAACTAAATCAATTTTAGTGGTGTATTCAACTTACACTAATGATACAAATTTTATAAAGCGCTATGTTTCAAAGTGCTAATAAGGAAAACAAATATAATATGAGAAGTGCAAGACATTAATGAATGTCTAAATATCATTACTACAACTAATTGGAAATGCAACGTTAGAATGATCGAAATTATGCAACTTGAATAAGCGTAAAGGATTAATAAATTGAAAAAAAGGAAAAAATTGAAAAAAAATGAATGTATTACTGTAATCAATTTACTCAATACTGATAATCTAAATCATAAAATACTAAGTACAAAGTGGTTTACTATGGAAATTATTTACCAGCATTTTATTTCTTTTCTTATATTCATTCATTCATTCATTCATTCAATTCAGACCTATTGATGAATTTGGGACAAATATCTTTCTTAAGACAGGAGTTAAATTTTGGTATTGAGGTTGTACATGAAAACAAGGGAATTCCGCAGCGATCTTAAGTAATTTAATGTTTTTTTTAATTGGGTAAATAGCGGTTTGGAATTAGATACAACATTACATATAATTCGGATTGTTTCCTTTTCTAAAATGCATAAATTATATAAGTGAGTTTTAAATGTGTGACCCCAGACAATATTACAATAGTTTAATTGTGGAGAACAAAACTGTTTATTAAATAGACCGGGGCATACAAAAGTCTAAGTTTGCAAAGAACCCCAATAGATCTTGATATTTTAGTAAAATCGAGTTGAGATGGGGTTTCCAAGAAAGATATTTATTTGAACAGACACCTAAAATTCAATGTGTTTTATATTTTAAGAATATATCAATATCATCATAGTAGCTGGTAATATTTCGGAACTGGCTTTTGTTAAATCGTTACAAACCTATTCAAAATACTTCCAAGTTCAAGTTCAAGTTTATTTCAATTCTACTAAACATTATAATAATCCGCTTTTATATAGCGCTTAAGACATCGGAACGACGTGTCTAAGCGCTTTACAGATATATTATTACCCCGGTCATTCGATTCAATCAGTCATTCCCGCACACAATGTGTGCACATCCTCCACTCCCTGGGGAGTATTCCAGTCAGTCGCCGGTGAGGCGCACACAGTACTTGACAAGCTACAATGACTTTCACTCACATCCTACTGGGTACCCATTTAGCACCTTGGTCGAGAGTGGCAAAGTGCCAAAGGACGCGAGACCGCGGTGGGATTCGAACATACGACCCTCTGTTTACAATGCGAGAGTCAGAACCACTACACCACGGCTCCTCCATTATACAATCATGTCATCAAATAAGTAACAATGAATTATAACAATAATTAAAATGAAGAACTGAGGTGATCTGTTAAAAAGCACAGCATGTCAGACATAGATCACATGTAAAACATATAATACAGTGCTAAGATACATATGAAAAACATATATTTGTATAAATATATACATCAGCGAACTTCTGCGTGTTGAATCATGTAATTTCACTTTATATATGTCATATATACTTTCATGTCGTATTGAAATGCTTGAATTCACTTTTGTGAAGTTATTCTCAACAAATGGTTTAATTCTATAATAGTCGTCGTTGAGCGATTAGGTTAATAGCTATATAGTTCATTTGTTTTCAGATAACTTACTAAGTCTAACGGTCAATGGGCGTGGGATCAGAACATGTTTTTATAGCTGATTAATACAACAATACCAAACGTGGGGTAAATTTACTTTAAGATTTGCGTGACTCTATTAACGTAACACCGATGAACATGTGTTGACTTAATGATATAACAATCTTACTATCTTCGAAGGCACGCGACTCTTTATTGTCACAATTCGCAGTTCCTTTTAACGACTTCTTTGATAACAATTAATTCAATTGATAGCCCCCATTCGACTGTCTGTTGATGTAATTGTCTTGGCGATTGCCTTGATAAATATAGACGATTTTTTAAAGTTTTCTTTTTTAAAAAAATTCAATGAATTATAATGATAATTCACTAAAAGAGTGAATTAAAGTAAACAAGGTGATTCTAATTTGAAAGAGTGAAATAAATGTTATGAGCTTACTTGGGCGCATGCGCCTTATATGTTAGGACGTTATTGGTATTTTCATTGTTTTAAAAGTCAAACAGGTGATTTGGTAGGGGAGGGGGGAGTATGACAGACTTAGCAGAATATGGCTATACGCAGAAACAAAACGTAGAGAAATAGAGAAACATGGAGAGAGAGAGAGGTGGAGGGGGGAGGGGGAGGGGCGATAATAACATTTACGTCAGTCTTTCACACACAGATAAGTCTGATTAATCTGATCAACACGATAGTCTACAAAAAATAATTCCAAATAATGTGGGTAAAGATAGATTCTATTGTATTCATCTTTGTCATGTTTATTTCTATAATAAAAACAGAAACGAACCAGAACTATTCTTTTTTTTTCATGATATAAATTTATGGGGTTTAGCTTTGATAATTAATGCCAATACGCAAATTCGACCCTGCTGTATATTTTTTCAAGAGATTAATGAATATTAACAGATATTGATTACATGTTATACTGTTTACACCGAGGATCGAATTCAAGCGAACTGATAGGCCTACCATAAGACTGAATAATTTTTTTTTTCATTCTACAGTTGAAATGCGTAATGAAGGCAGATTGCCGTTTACTGATTATTCTGTGACACCGGATACCGCATTCAAAATAATTATCATGATTATCCAAATAACCATGGTTTGTGTTCTAGTATTCATTATGAAGTGTATTACGTTCTAATGCAAATAACACTTATTCGGTGACTATGGTTGATGTTATTTCTTAAATTACAGCGAAGATTAATAGAATAACATAATGGATTATAGGTAATAAGTTTAATCTCGCTGACAAAATAATTAAAACGAGTTGAATGGGCTTTAAAAAAAATGATGGATTGCTTAGGGTCGGTGGAAACAGGCGTATCCCTCGAAACGTGGTTTTTTAGTTTATATATATATATATTAGTGTTTAACATAGTTGTTTTACATTTGAAATTAAATTTTTACTATTCAGTCTTCAATATATTTAGAATGGTTATTTCAAATTTTAAACAGTTAAGCTGTTTATTCTGCCATTTGCAGCTAAATATTTCAAAAGTGAAGTGACCTAAAAAGAAGGAGAAATTGCAAACTTACTCATTTTTGTTTTATCATAAACTTATGGAACAGATGTGAAATAGAGATGAATGGATTAGCTCTTAGGGGGTTAATCAATAGTCGTTTTGGTTTGTTTTCTATCGATTTACATTTAGCGTATGCTTCGCTCTTTTGCTCTGGCAAACAATGAATTTCCAATATTTGTATGTCAATACAATAATTTAACACTTGTAGAAGTAGAATGAGGACGATAACTGACAGTCAATCATTAACACAAAAAACACACTCACATTCTACATGTTCTCTCCACGCACAGGCTTGTATGAGACACCAACAGTTCATAAATTTCATTTTCCTTTCCCCTTTTCTTTGTCATTTCTTCCTTTTGTGACTTTAATAGAGCCTTCAAGTTAAACAAACTAAGTTACATGTATTTCTCTCTCTCTCTCATGTGATTTATTTTACTTTTTTTGAAAATTTTTATCCGTCTCGTCTCCCTTAATTATTTCCCATTTTCTCTGCGCATTTCCTTCTTTCTATGTTTCACTATTACTATGAATCAATCATAAATACATTTGTATTGAATTTGTGGGATTGGTAAGTCATTTTTACGAATGTTCTGTTTTATAAGTAAGGGTGTGTGTTCATAATTATGAGTAGTATCTCTCATTGTAATATATCCTTTTTACAGTGTATTTTGTTTATGGCACATTTATCACCGATATCGTTCTCATTCACTCCTAACCCCCCCCCTCCAATCTTGGTCGGTCTGTTTTTATCTCTCTTTCTCTCTCTTATCCTTCTTTCTCCTATCTCCATTCTCTCTATCTTTCAAACTGCCCAGCCGTACAACATGAGAGGGCCCCACGATGTTTTGCTCGTCCCTACAACATTCCGGTCACCCATCCTCAAAACCCGCGCTCTGGAGATGATAGCAAACCAGAAAACTCCACCACCCAGGCCCAGATTTCAAGGATAACATCACTTTCCGAACACCATCCACCCATAACGAGTTTGACCCCCGAGCGGAGATCTTGCTTTGTTCCCGTGGTGCCAGATTACATTTCTCGACTCCCGCCAAAAACGACCAATCAAGACGCGGGAAAGTTTGGACCTCTCACACCGTTGACCAATCAGCAGACTCCATTGCCCCATCTCATGGATGTACAGCGGTTAGCGGTGGGAGCCTGTGCGAAGATGGAGAGTATACAGGAAAAACAGGACAGTAAGTAAAGATGATTGTCTCGAAATTATCGATTGAAGTCATTATCCACATCTACATAATCACATTAAAGATAATCTCCCTGATTATGTGTCTCATACTAATAATTGTTATTGGTGGTGTTAAAAACAGGCATGCAGCGAATAATCCGAAACTTCATAATCCGGAATTTCGAAATGTGATGTTTACCTAAAATATTCGCTCTTATTTTATCATTTTTAAATGACTTTAAAAATTATATTTTCTTTCATTTGTTTTCTTTCGAAAACAAATTCAATTTGATATAATTCATCTTTTCTCAGATATCAAAATGAGAACAGTTATCTACTTAATGTTTATCTATCTATCTATCTATCTATCTGTCTATCTATCTATCATCTATTTTGATTATGATGTGATGTTTTTGGTTTTGAATAAATAAACTTGAAACTTGAACTATCTATCTATCTATTTATCTATCAATCTATCTATCTATCTAATCATCTGTGAAATATTCCTTCAGGTAAGCCAACTTATATGCCACTTCCGGGTTCACCCTTCATCCACCCTTTCCCAATCTCAACAAATAGCAACGCCCCGCTGACATCACGTGACTTACTATACGAGGCCGCCGCACATTTATTGTTTATGACTGTAAAGTGGGCAAGAGGTTTGCCCGCGTTCTTAAGTCTGTCATTCAGCGATCAGGCAATCTTACTGGAGGAATCTTGGGGGGAGCTCTTCATCCTTGGTGCCTGTCAGTGGTCGCTCTCCAGGGAATTCGGTATGCCTCATTCCTATCATAAAAATATTTCTCACCAATGGTTGATGTTGGAACTTCTGGTAGAATATCACTTTCCTTTTTTTCTTTCCCTGTACTGTCTTTTGAGGAAGCAACATATTCTTACATTTACAATACAACTAACAGTAGTGTCTTCAGCGATATATTCATATCTAAACATGATTAGAATGACAATTACGGGTAAATCTCTTCAAGAAATTGTACTTGAGTTTTAAAAACTATCCACTATTATCCACTTACTCGATCAATGAATCAAATGGGAAGGGAAGGGGGGGGGGGTACGTGACTAACGCGTCAAGGGTTTGAAATAAATGTAAGCTATTTCATTTGAGAGGGAGTATAGCAAAGATTTTTTTTTCACTTTCGACCAAGAAAACTTTAATCTATAACATAATGCAACATATAAAAGTAGCTTAATGAGTAAAAAGGTTTTGAGGCGGACGTATACTAGTATAAAAAAAGTTATCATAAAGATTTGAGAGAACAAAGTGACCAAACAAAATGTTGAATTAAAAAAAAAATCGAATTTGTGGATAGACTTTGGCAAAATATTGATAAAATGTCACAATATTTCACCCTTTCCCTTTCTTTCTTTGGGCATGTAATAGTGATGGGGGTGGGGGCTGTAACGCCATCTTAAAAAAATATGAGCTACTTTGGTCCGAGTGGGCGAAGCGACCAAGTAATAGAATTTGCAACTTTTTGACCATTGTCCTTTAAATTTTACTTTCACTTACATGTATGTGTCAATGAAATTAACTAATATCAGGTTAAGGGGATGAGATTATTGTTGGTCCACTACTCTTATCAAAACCTATAACAATCGTAATACTTTAATATAGGGCAGTTGTTCAGCTCAGAGACACTCAATACGCTGAAGAACGACCAATCAGATACGACTATTCAGAATGACGTCAGAATACTTCAGGATATCGTGTGCAGAGTGAGAGAGCTACAGACAGATCCCATGGAGTTTGCCTGCCTCAAAGCTTTGGCTTTGTTTAGACCAGGTAGGTTGGCAAGGTGTTTCCCATTTTCAATTTTTTTTCACTTCCTTTGTGAAGTGTGCTGACTTTTGGAATGCCTTGATCAAATAAAATGATTTGCTGACAAAGTGAATTTGGTGATTTATCTTTACTGTTGGTGATGAATATCAAAATTTAGGATTTTTGTATAAAAATCTCTCCTAGGTCCCATTGCGTAACAGTTATTAGTATTATGGTAAGTCTGCAATTCAATGTAATTCAATGCAATTCAACACAAAATCAACAACCAATCAAATTCAAGGATTCCATGAAAGATACCGTTCATTTTTGGAGTTACTTTAAGAGTAACTTTTGCCCCCCCCAAAAAAAAAAAAAATGTTTAAACTGTTATTCGTTTTCCTGAAAATTTTAACAAAATTTGCCATAAGTATGGACAAAATCCTTCAATTTCACTTTACAAAATGCAAAGGTAAAAATGACAAGCTTGGTTGCCACTTTTTACATTAAAAAAAAAAGTTTTACACATTCTGCCCCCCACAAAAATTTGAGTGTATGGCCATGCTTCTTAGTGATATATGTGAGCTTGGATCTAGAAACAGTATTTATCAAGTAATAATCACTAGACGTTTCTGTTGTAAAAGTTTGTTCAAAATGGCATTAGGGCATCTCTGCCTCTATAGGCGGAGCCGTTTCTTAGTTTGGTTTCTTTCAAATCCAGTCCATTCTTGTTCTTCAAGCTGTCAGGACTTATCATATCAACTCTTTTATTTCCAATGATAGATTCTCGTGGTGTTTGTGAGGTATCAATAGTTGAGAGACTACAGGACGAGACACAGCTATCCCTAGCTGAATACAACCATACTCATTACATGACGCAAAGGGCACGCTTTGGAAAGCTGCTTTTACTACTTCCTTCTGTTCGCAAAGTGCATTCCAGGTAAGCACGTACGGCTACTACCTCTAGGTAGTCTAGTCTAGCTCCAAGCAAATTAAATCTCCTTTCTATATCTGTTATCAGGAAAATGCCCCCCCCCCAAAAAAAAAAAAAAACAGTTTCCATATCAATACAGCAATAATTTTCAGAATTTTTTAGAATAATTTTTTTAGTAGGTCTAATGGAAATTTGTTCCCCTTTTCTCCCCCCCCTCTTTTATTTCTCTTCTATCCCTCTATTTTCTTAGGACCATCGTGAACCTGTATTTCCGTGGAACCATCGGAAGTGTACCAATCGAGCGTCTCATCTGTGATATGTTCAAATCATGTTAAGCTAGTCTTCTGTACACACACCATCATGTCGCAACCACACTACTGAAACCGACTCTGATAATAGTTTGTCGTTTAAAATAACATTGTGATCGCTCTCGAATGAATTTTTTCGTTATGACTGATACATTACGTGAACCATCCCGAGTCATCGCGGGTGACATTACCAGATAGCACACACTGAAACCAGTTAACAGCAGGGCTACAATCCTGGTTTCTCAGCTTGATCCTTTTCACAAGTGATATTCGATAAGGCTCAGAGTTTGTGAGCTACCAGCTATCCTACACCTGACTCTCATATACAGACGTATATATAGACCTTGATATGATACAATAATCCTATTTGAACCTTCATAGCTTTTGGTATGATTGTTTTTAAGTTTTCCTCTTCACATCACAATAGCTTCCCTCTTCAAATTAAAAGAAGAAAAGATGTACTGACAAGTTTTTATTTCAAGAGAAGGAACACATCTTTATATATACAGTCATTTTTTTTTACTCTGTAACATTATCAAAGGTCTTCATGTAATTCAGTCTTTAGGTATTCAATCCTAATTCATCCAATTGTCGTCTTTATATTTTCACTCTCTATTTCATTTCCCCTTTCAAGTGCAATATTTCATATATTTAATACAATCCAGCTCATGTTTATTTCAATCAATAAGTCACAAAACATACATAGATACTGTATATGTCTAATGCATATTGGGTGCTTATGTATATGGGCAAGAGTCAAAATTCACATATGAACCCCCTAATTCAATTATTTTTCCCACTTATCTTCTTTTTTTTCATTCATAAGTTACTTGTATCTTTGCTTTTTTACAGGAAGGAATATTCATAATAATGATATCAAAGTTTCTATTCCTTTGATCTAAAAGCAGTTTGTCTAATTCCCACAGAATGGACTAAACCCATTTGATCTACTATAAGTTTGGTGAAGTTGCTATTTGGTCTACAATACAATTTGTTTAATACTCATTTTAATGGTAATTGTCCTATGAAATTCAACAATTTTCTTTAAAAATAATATCATTAATGCAGAACTGATATTCCCAATTAAATCATACCATCCACATTTTCTTCCTTTATTTCTCTTCTCATTTCTACATCTGAAACAATCAAACACAATAATACAAATAGTTCAGTTTGGGGTGTATTTTGAATGTTTTACAGCACACTTCAACATGTCAAAACAACACGAATATAGTAATAATTACATTTGTATATACATTATATATATCCACATGTGTATACACAAGTAGATAAAAAAACTATTTGGATTATAAATTCATGAAAACATTCTATTTTTTTCTTCCACAAAGAATGCATTGCTGCATAAATATGTGCAGCTTTGGTGCTTAGAAAGCATATTCCGACAGTCAAATGTAAAATATGGATTTTCATTTTCATTTTTTACATGCACTTTATGACAGATGACACATCATATTTTGTAAAAAAAACAAATACATGTACACACATATCTATTTGATATTCATTCATAAGAATACTAAAATTCCACGCATCTTGGTATGTTGCGTGGCTCTCTCTTTACTTTTTTCATTTCATTACATGGTTTATTTGTTATAAATTATGTATTAGAAAACCATACAACAAAGACTGACTGGAAACAATAATTATGAGAAATCTTTAAAAAAGAGCAAATATTTGATATATACAATACAATCAAATAAGCTTATTTCAGCCAAGAGTCCAAGAATACCCTCCTTTGTAAGGTTGTCAGAGAAGGGGCATACTTTAAATTCAGAGATGACTATTGGGATGAGGCTATGATTTCACACTAATCAGCAATTAGAGAAAGTGTTGACATACTTTGGTGTATAGTTCATACTCTGTAATCACCAACTGGTGTAAATTTTAACACCCCAGTTTTTCAATCTAAGCTACTCTTATCCATGTAAGATAGTGAACATTCTTTTATCTAAGATAGTTCACAGAGCAATGCACTAGTATCATAAATAGTACACAGTGCAATACACTAATATCAGAAATAATACACAGTGCAATACACTAATATCAGAAATAGTACACAGTGCAATGCACTAACATCATAAATAGTACACAGTGTAATACACTAATATCAGAAATAGCACTCAGTGTAATACACTAATATCAGAAATAGTACACAGTACAATATACTGATATCAGAAATAGTACACAGTGCAATGCACTAATATCAGAAATAGTACACAGTGTACTATTATTAATATTATCCATTACAAATCAAAATATCAAAAGATAATTACTCAGATAAAACAGGACACCATCTTATATTGATGGACAAATTTACACAATTTACCATATGATTCATTTTGTACCACTTGGAAACTAAAGGTAAAGATTCCATTCCTTTCCCCCAAAATGTGTCATACATATATAATTCTGCATTTGCATTATTCTACTGATATCATGATATTATACACATTATTGTATCTTTTCTAGACTGGTAAAAATGCAAGGTGATTAGATCAAGGAAGGAAAGTTATATTGCGTTGAAAAAATATCAAAATATACCCTTTTAGATATTTACAAAAAACTTTCAGCATAAATGTTCAAGGTGCAAAATATGAAAGAAGAATATAACGTGAATTCCATTCAGCAGGGATATAAAATATCATACAACTTACTCATAGTTCATCACCATCAATTAGTCAATTTAGCGCAGTCGTGTGTAATTCATTTTGTTTAATATATTGCACATTTTTCAAATCTAAGAAACATGTAATGTCTTGCAGCCAAACTTGTTTGTGTACATGCACTATGTGCATTGCAAGGAAGAGCAATATGATCTTCATTGTACATGAGACTTATCACACTAGAAAAGTAAATTATAGCATCCATGACTATGTGAAACTCTGAGGAAGTAAGTTCTGTAAGTTGAAAGGTTGTACAAACTCTTTTGCAATTACATATTTTGAGGCTGTGTGCATGTGAACTAGCACAGAGCTGTCTGGCTCATAGTATATATGTCATGAAGGCAAACAAAAAAATGAACAGTGGATAGACCTTGTAGTGAACAAGTGCAGACATGTTGCATATACATAAAGGCCCGAATTCACAAAGGTGGTTTTTAAAACATCGGTCGAACCCATGGCTTATGCAGATTTCCTGTATAAATTATGCTTATTTACCGAGTATATTAAAAAATACCCAATGCTGATGCGCACTTTTGTCACAGTGTGTCAAATTGACGCCTGTTGCCATGGTTATCCATGCTATTTTATTCACGAGTCCACTGTTTTTCATTAATGAGCCCACTCTTTGGATTCATGAATTAGCGGTGTGGATAATCATGTCAGCAGGCATCAATTTGGCGCACAGTGACAAACGCATGAATCATCATTGGACATTTTTCAATATGCACGGGTAAATAGGTGTAATTTATACAGGAAATCTGCATTAACCAAGGTTGAACCAACCTTTGTAAATTCAGGCCTTTATGTTAATGCAATTAATGACATACACTATAAGCCCAACAGCTCTGTGCCTCATGTATGTCACGTGCACACAGCCTCAAAACATGTGATGCTAAAGAGTTTGTGCGACCTTTCAACAAAACTTTCAAATTGGACCATACACCAATGTGCAAAATGGTTGCCAAAGACTATCTATACATGTATGTTTATCAATATTTTGTGAAGGTCATCCAGTATTTTGATTCAACAAAAACAGGTACAATATGTTCATCATATGCACTAGTATTGCATTTGCTGGCCTGTGGGAGCCCTGTTTGCAATCATGAAGAAAAATTTTGCCACATAGAACATTTTTAGCCTTATGATTATACTATTTTTTTCTTGGGAAGGTTGGCATTTCTGTAGTTCATGTTATGATATTTGTTTCATGAAAATGACTACTTAAATAAAAAAATATCTTTCACCACAGTTTTGTTGAATTTCTGAAGGCGGAATCAAGAGCTAAGAGAGATGACTGTTACTTATCAACTGCTAAGTCTACACACTGGAACAAATGGTCTCTAAATTATGATGATGAAGATAGTAAAGTTGTGATGATGATAATGAAGACAATGATAATAATGATAATAATATCAAAAACTATAATTATGATAATATTAATAACAATAATCATAATGATAATAATAATAGCATTATAACAACAACACTAATAATAATATCAATGATTTATTCAAATTCAATTGAAAAATTTGTCAGTGCACTATCAATGACTAATCTAATAAATTACGGATATATGTACAAAAAAATAACAAAATCAATAATCATATTGACTTTCTAAGCAGAGATATACACACTTTTTCCTCTATTCAGTCTATTCATACTGTATTCACAATTCCATTTTCTATTTGAAATTATAATTCCACCAAATAGAAAATATCATAAATTTTATGGACGCAATTTGAAATTGAAAAGAACGCCAAGTATAATGGTTCTCAGATCCATTACTTCAGACCAACAAAGGTTGTGAGACCTTTATTCAAATGCACTTCAACTACCTGCATGTCTTCAAAGTCTACCTTCAAACTTTTCCAAATTACTGTTTTAGAAAAACATCATTGTCTTCATACAATCAATGATAAAAATATCAGTCATAGATTAAAAAAAGAGAAAATTAAGGGAACATTAATATATAATGGCACCAGCTGAATTTAAGTCCTTTTTGGCAATATTATGTGCCAGAGAGGTAAACTAACCTGAGGGCATTTTTCTTCCAAACTCATAATGGATGGATGGTGTCAGTTAATATAAAGTTATGCATAAAAAATATCTATAAATCATAATTGACAATTGTAACGCAGTTCGAGTAACAACTGTGAAAAAGGTTTTTGCAGAAACCGTAATGCTTAATCACCCCATACTTACCCAAGTTGAGCTTTTTACATCCAAACTATGAAAAAGAATACCAAATAAATTAACACATTCATGGCAAAATGTATTAAAGAACTACAATTGATCATCAGAATGTTTGTACTTCTTTAGATAATAAAGCCATTTATTATTTTTCAAAATTGCTGGTATCATTACAAAAAAAATCAACAGAGTTTATCAAAAATCAATCTATAAAAAATGATCACAAATAAAAAATAATTGGCATTGAATACCATTGATAAAATAATTATCTAAATGACTTCAAATGGTAGATTTCATTGACTAAAAAATCATATAAATTGACTGCAATTTCAAAAAAGTCCCTGAAGTCTATACTATGTGATAAATGCAGTGTTAGCACCAGGTGTTTGAAGTGGCATACACACAAACACTGAACATAACACTTTAACATGGTGTAAATAAACAAATAAATTCAGTCATAATGTCATTGCGCATAGTACAATATCATTCAATATTTACTCAAAACTAATCACTTGCCTAATCTGTACCAAAGATAAAATGGCATAAATTGAAAATCTGAATGCGTAGTGAGGACCTACTTGTAATTATGAAACAGTATATTCAACAGATTCTGGAATTCATTAAAAAGAATAATAGGCCTACCTTACATTGTACATTCAATCCTTTAAAGAAAGATTTGAAACAAATTTGCACATTTGATTGGCTATGGGGTTCTTTGTTCCGTTGGCTCATTTTTTTAAAAACAAATAACATGACAAATATGAAAATAAAAAAGGAATTAATCTCTCTCTCTCTCTCGTTTTTGATGTCATCATGGAGCCTGATAAATAGTATAAAAATCTAATACAAAAGTTTAAATCGATTGGAGTCTACAACAAGAAATTCCATAGTGCTGCTTGACTTGTTTTTAAATGCTTCAGCAATGACTCTGGTAGACTGGGAATGAGAGAGGTCATGAAGAGGTCGGTCACAGACCTTTATGATCACATGTCCAACCTTTAGGTTGCTGTTTTGATACGCTGATCCACCAGTCTGAAAAGATACAAATAATATAACATATATTATAATGGTACGGCAATGTCCTCTGCCATGGTATTGAGTGGTATGCTGCCCTCTTACAGGCTGTTATACAGATTTGTTGATATTGCAAAACAACTTCAGATGTTTATTTGGCCATGCAGCTGTTGCATTGCGTGAGTATGTATTGAATAAATGCTAAAATCTTAACCACTGTGACTAGTTGTCTTTTAGTATTGTCTTAATAATGTTGTGGTGGCAGCAGCAGGATAAATGAGTGTGTCATAATAAGAGGCTCAAATCTAAACCACAGGATTATGTCATAATGAAATGCTTATACCTTAACCACTCTGACTGACAGTCTATCTTTAGTATTGTCCTAATAATGCTGCGGTGGCAGCAGTGGGATATATGAACATGTCATAATACCAGGTGGGTGTATCACAAAAGGTGGTTTCAGACTGCCTCGAAGTTCCAGGTATTCTCTGATCTGGAAATTAACCCTGATCAGAAAGCAAACTACACGTAATTTCCCTGTAAGAAAATACCCGCTAAATAGTAGGTACTTGGCGAAATTACGAGAACTTTCGCAGGGTTTTTCCAAGGTCGCAGGTATTTTGGCAATGTGAAAGCAATTTACGGGAACTTTTAGCCCAGCATGTAGTTGGGCGCGGGCGCCGTGGGTGGCTGCTGAGCTATTGGTTTTGAATCTCGCGCCTTGCCTGCTTATCAGACCACACTGCGCATGCTCTTGACTTCAGGAATTTATCCCGAAGGGTATGTTTCGGGGCGATGTGAATGCAGGAATAATTAACGGGTATTTTTTAGCCTAAAAAATTCTCGTATTTTAACAGGGCTTCTTATGATCGAGGCGGTTTGAAACCACCTAAAGCTGTTACGAACACTTGGAACACGTTCTTAGTTGCTAGGTCAGTTACATTGGCATATACTGTAGCATTTAGCACAAAAAGGGATCAACAACTATACATGAAGTCATTCTTCAGCTATATGAAACACCCATCAGACTATCTTAGTTTTACGCCTCTCAAAAGGAGAGGGTCTGGTAGGTAACTAACCTGGATTTTGATGATCTTTGGCAATGGCTGTCTGGTTCCTGCGCCTCCTTCGACTGCCAAACCCAGGCTAGATGCGGTTTTCTTCACAAGGATTCTTTCACAGTAAGACGGTCTGTCTAGTCTTGTATTCACAATGAGGTCTTCACTATGCTTATCTGGGGTGGATGAGCCCTACGTATATCAGAGTGGAATTAATAAAATACTAGTGTAAATTCTAAAGCACCAAATCAACTCTTTAGAGTGCTCAAGGCGACTAGAGTATTGAGAAGAAAATATAAAGGTTTTGAGCAAACACCTTAAGATTTAACTGAGATACATGTTTTGCTGTATTCAAGAAGGCTATTCTACAGAGTGGGGCATGCATGAGCAAAGGATCTTTACACTTTACCACATATTAAAAAAAAATTGTTACAGTAAATCATTAAAAAATTCATAAAATCATACAAAGTAAAGCATACGTATGGAAATGAGGGGGTCCACTAAAAAGCAAAGCTAAGATTGTAGAATTTGGTTCCCGCCCTGATGATTGTAAACAAATATAATAATACTACTAATAATATATAGCATTTAGAATGGGCCTTCTATCTAGTTTCCTATTCAGAGGCGCAGAGGGAATTATAACAGAGATTATAAGAATAGATATGTCTTAAGTTGGCTTTGAATGACTCTATAGACTTGGCATTGCATATTGTTGATGAGAGTGCATTCCACAAAGTTGGAGCACTATGAGTAAAAGAGTTTTCACCAAATGAGCATGTGATTCTACAAGTTGTCAACAACCCGGTCCCTGAAGATCTCTGATTTCTAGAGGGTACATATTAAGAGAAGAGATTGTTAAAATATTTAGAAGCACAACCATTCACAATATTCCATGTAAGCAACAAAATCTTGAATTTTATTCTCTCCACCACAGGCAACCAGTGAAGTTCTTTTAGAACAGGCGTTACATGCGTATATTTAGAAGTTTTACTAAGAATCCAGTCAGCGGCATTTTGTACTCTCTGAAGCTTGAGGATCTGATCATATAAATATAGTGGTTAACATATAATTACAAACCAGTCTCCTGCTTTGGTAAACCCTCCACATGTCTTTATCACATTTATCACTATTCTCATTGATAAATGGATTACATGAATGTGTATGGCCCGAAACAGTCATCAAATAAATTCAAAGTGACCCACCTGGGGTTTGAAGGTATTCAAATTGGCCAATGGAGCACGACTGGTAGAAGTGGATGGAAACGATGACGGATCCGGTAGGATAATTTCATCCTCATCTTCATCCTCTGTCTGAAATTCTGGTGGAGGAGGAGGAGGCGTGGTAGGTGGAAGAACAGGTGCCTCATCCGAGAATCTATCGACAGGAGGAGAAGGCAGTGGGGGTGGTAGGTCAAAGGGAGCAGCGGAGAGAAAGTCTGTAGGAGGTGGGGGTAAAGGAATGTCCTCAATTGATTGAGCTGGTGATGGTTGTGGAAGATTCGAGGATAAACTAGAATGTGTTGAATCGTCCTTTGCAGAAGGCGGAGGAGGAGGAGGCATGTTGGGTCGCGGCCTCCCTCCCACACCTCTCTGAGATGATGTCCTCTGGTAGGATGATGTTTCTTTTGATGAAGTTCTCTCCGACAGAGGAGATGTTGGTGTGTTCTTCCGCAGTTCATATAGAGTTTCACTAGCTTTCTTGGTTTGGTCTACACTGCGTCGCTGGTCTTTCGGTGTGTGCTGAAAATATAAATGAGCAATAAAATTGTGTATTGGTATATCAAAATTAATCAACTTATCAATTATTGTCATCATCATAATCATCATCTTCATCCTCCTCATGATATTCATCATCATCATCACTATCATAATCACCATCATCATCATAATATTGTATGTAGACTTACATGAGTAGGATCACTTATCCTCCGAGGAATGCCGTGCTCACTGCTACTGTTCTGTCTGCTGATCAGTTCTCCAATCTGCAAAAGGATTTTAAAAATAATATTTACATGAAAACAAAACAAAAACAAAAACATGCAGCACTCCTATAAAAAGTATTGGAATTCAGGAATGAAAAAATAAGCAAACTCAATACAATAGAAATGTTGTTGCAGCTTTGGTTCATGTAGTGTACGTGCTTGCTTTATATGCTGGATAAATTTCATTGCTAGACCTTTGTGGCACACTTGCTTTGGAGATTAATGCTTTGTGATGGTTAATGGCATGATGACTAGTGTATACATTTGCCCCTTTTCTAAAGCTGTGTCGAATCTTGATATTACTTCATTAAATGGCAGGCGCGTAATCAACAAAATGAGATCTTAGCTGTATTTCTAACTGTCGTGGTGGCAGCAGTGGTATACGAAACCAAGTCATCAAATGACTGGTGCCCGTAATATTGCATTATTCTGAACGGGGGCTTATAGATGTTTACATATAATGATAATAATGATAATAACAATAGGTATTCATATAGCGCCATCTATCTAGAAATAATCTATTCCAAGGTACATTGTATATTATCAATATTATTATTATTACCCTGGCTTTCGCTCGTTCTGCCTTTCAGTGCTCAGTGCATTCAAGGAATTATTCCTACTGAGTGCAGCACAATGCTGGTAGATTTCTTTCTGAAGGAAAACATGCCATGGCTGGGATTTGAACCCACGTCCCTCTGATTGAAAGACAGGAATCGTAACCACTAGACCATGGCATAAATATGAGCAGGATACAAGATATTCTTTCATTTTCCACTGTCACCACAATATCAACAATGAGAGGGCCATCAGTTGTCTGTATAATATGATTTCAAACTATATTGAAAGTTGCAAAATTATATTTTGTTGTCATGATAAGGTTAAACTGAGATTTTAGAGATCTATAAGCAGCACATTCCTGGGTATTAACTTATCATTGGATACACACTTTACAGACAAATGAGATATAACACTGAGCATCTGACCACTGATGGCATTTTTTATTGACTTGAATCTGAATTTAAAATGTATAAAGTATGGTTTATTTTTCATACAAGTTATGGATAAGAAATATTTACAGTATGTAGAAAAATCAAAATGAATCGTAGAGGGCACAATGATTTACAGTTTCTTGGAAATTCCTTTGTTGAGATAAATAAGTACCAAAATACATACAAAAATTAATTTAAAAAAATTAAATTAAAAAGGTTCCTTTGGTCTGCAGTCACGTTGGCCCGTTTTCTGAAGTCCGGTTTCACTTTGACCACGGTCTAATTCTGTGCTTAAATTATGGGAAGCCCAAATATTTCCTAAATCTGTTAATATCGTTTATTTCTTTTGTTTAACTATTTTGCTTTTCTTTGCTTTCATGATGTAGATAAATATTTCAGATATCATTCCCAGACATGAATGATTTGAGTGTCACATGAGTTGGTAAATTGAGAATTTACTTACAGAGATATGTGCCACAATTGGCTATCCATAGTTAAACCACAACTCTATATAGACCAGAGTTTAAACTAAACCAGACTTCTGAATATGAGTCATAGATGCCAATCACTTCACTTACCAATGATGCAGAGCTCTCGGTAGACACACTATCTAAACTCATCTTCCTCTGTCTGCTTCCTGACCTATCACTCTGATGATCAATGCTATCATCCTTAGTCTGAACTTTCTCTGTATTTTCTTCCTGCTGTCTGCTTGGCGAGGGTTTTGCACTGCTATCCGGGGTGCGGGGGCTCTCTTCTGAAGAACGAGGGCTGAAATCCGTGTCACTGGTCATATTGTGGTAGTGGCCATGGGTATTTGACATTTTGTATCTTCAAGATTCAAGGAAAGATAATTTCATGGCAATATTGTTAAGCAGTTGTCTTTTTAGTCTAGCTTTGGATGATTTGAGGAATATGTTAGAAATCATGCAATGGAATATTAGGGTTCTTAATACGATGACAGTGTGACAGATAAATGATCTAAATTCTTAATCTTTCTTCCTAATAATTTTTCCAGTTTATTTTCCAGATCTCCAGGACATGTCTTTAGCATTAAGAAAACATATCATTTTGATTAAAATAAGTATTTTCACAAAAACATTTAAAGGAAGAAACTGAAAAAATATTAACACAAAATAATACACTATTCAAGGTTTAAACAGTAATGTTTCCATGGCCTCAAACATAAAATTATTTCAGCCTATTTTGGCACCCCCGTGTTGTCCTACATAATCTAAAATAAATAATAACAATAGGCAACATTTATATAACGCTTAATGCATTTCTAAGCGCTGCATATTGTTACCCAATACTATTCCACAGCAATTAACCCTATAAATGTCATTATGGTCACCTCCAAGTACAATTGCATCAAAATGAGAATTAGTTATAATACATTTAATACAGTCTAGTACACATACTAACTACAATATATTTAGCTGGTAACTATATTTACATCATTTTGTATGTCAAAAATATACTAACTTTTTATGTCAACCACAATCTGGCCATGAACAATTTACCAACATACATACATACATTTTCTTAATTAAAATTCATAAATTAATCATGTCAATATCATTAATCTTCTGAATCTAATATTATATCGATTTTGGTTCAACCAAGTGTACACTTTGCATAATGAATTATTTTGTTGATTTATCTTCTTGTCAATTCACCACACCAAGTGCACTGGATATCTGGCATTTCACCATGTATTCCTACATTTGTATATAGTTTTGTGGAATAGATTTGAAAGCACTATTAGAAATATAAACTGTCTAAAGAAGCAGTCTCAAGTATTATCGCAGGCACATTACAGAAGTCATAATATTCTCCTCATATCTATGTTGATGACTTCGATTATGATTACATCCCTTGTTTTTGTTTCTCTTACTGTCTATGATGCGCCTTGACAGATGATTCACCAGAAAGTAAGTATTAGAACCACTTATTATCATTAATATCTTTTTGTTTATGGTACCTCCAGCAGGAACACGGTAGGACAGCGTTTTGCTGGTAAACACCAAGCTGGTGTATAACCAATTACCTTGGAAACATTTTATGTCTAGCTTAATCAGTCATAGTGACTGTCCTTATAGACGACAGATACTGCTCTCGGGCCTTTTTAACAAAGTGGAGCCAATGGCAGAGTGTGGATTGGAACTCACAACCTTGCGATTATGAGTCCTGTGCTCTAGCCGCTGGACCATACAACTTGTTAATATCAATATCAATGCTGTTATTATTATCATTATTATCATAATAATGGGAAGAGCAGTGGTGTAGTGTCCTTGGCAAGGCATTAATCTACACTTTGCCACTCTCGACCCAGGTGCTAAATGGGTACCCGGTAGGATCTGAAAGATATTGTATGTTTGATTTTGCCAGCGCCATAATGAGGCTGCGAGGAATGCAAGGAATGCTCCCCAGGGAGTGGAAATTGTGCACTTTTTGAGCGGGATTGAAATGAATCCAATGACTGGGGTAATAATATGCTGTAACGCGCTTCGAGCCATTCTGGGAAAAGCGCTCTATAAAAATTGGCTATTATCATTATTATTACCTTTCAAGATTAGCAAGACTGCTTGTCAGGTTCACATCCACACCACTGTCTTCACTGGGACTCTTTGTTCCTTGATACATAGACTCCAAACCAAGCAAATCAACTCCTCTCCTGCTGGTAGAAGGTTCTTGGTTGAAATGGTTATGGTGGTGAACGTCCACGGTCACACGCTTGAGATTCGGAGAGTCAAAACCATTGGTAGGGGCGTACAGAGAAGAGGACTTGAGGATGGAGTGGGATTTGTTCTTGTTGGGGGTGATTGTGCTGTTGTTATTGCTACTTGGTGAGCCGATGGCATAGTCCTAAACACAGACAAAGAGGTACAATGGATGACAGTCTAAATTAACCATTTACGCTTAAATCGCAAGATGAAATTATGAATTAAAAAAAAGTATCATAGAATTATCAATGCACGAATAATGAAAAAAGACACATTTTAGAAATTTGCGATTCTCCTGAATATATGTTTACATTTATTTATCATGACGAAAACCTCCGTTTGAGAACACTATACCCCAGTTTTTCCATGGACCTACTCCATGGTTTTTCTAAATCAATTACTGCCCCAAGTAAGTATCAAAACACCTGTTTCTTGACCTTGGTCCGAAGATAACATAATAGCCTGAGCGCAGTCCCCGGCAAAGCATGCCGCCATTTTTTATTCACTTACTTTCCTTATTTCGAGGTCGATTTTCTTCGTTCGAAATTGAAAATGGACTAACATTGAATTTCTGAATACAATATGCCTTTGAAAACGTGATTAAATATCGAATACAATAATTTCATTCCGAAGGTCCTACTACAGGCAGAGAAGTCTTACGTAATAGCACATCTGTTGTTTATCATTTCGTCCCTGGCCCAACGCTCATAATCTGGCCTGTGGAGACAGCGGGGATTACCTGGCCAAGCAGGGTTGATCAGGCGGGTGTTTCATAAAGCTGTTCGTAAGTTAAGAGCCACTGGTGATCCTGTCTTGCAGCAAATGGTACACACCATTGGCGATAATCACCAGTCATTTTTAAAGTCGCTCTTAACTTACGAACAGCTTTATGAAACTGCCCCATGATCTCAAACACGATTTGGGGTCTAATACCGCAGTTTGCAGTCTGAACTGCGGTCTTTTTCCAAACGGGGGTTTAACGTAACGTTTTTTTGACAAATCATCACAACCAATACCACTGTTTGGCATCAATAATGTTGAGAGGCATGCCTGTCATTTGACTAAGTACGCATTTAGCGCTATAAGACATTTCCTCGTTTTTCCTTACCATACTTAAATAAATATGGAAATCAAGTGGATAGAGTGAGATTAAAGTTCAAAATAATGATATAAGATAATCCGGGGGGGGGGGGGGGGGCCACTTCCATTCACGAGTGGATACCATGCGCGACCATGGGGTCTCGAAAAGCACCCTAAACACGTAATTGCCATATTCTGAAAATGCACCCCTTAACAAGTATTGGCGTGTGAAACCCTACCCTTAATAAGTATTGGAAACAAAACGATACTCTTGGCAAATATTCCCTGAAATGAACCCCTAAACAAGTACAGGAATGTTTTATTGCTACGGGTCCTTCGGTCGTCGGCTTTAGCTTATTTGGTTTAGTACGACCCCACCTTCTACACCTCGCGCAAATCGGACTCTAAACACAAAGTTTTGGGGCAAAATGGACATCCTTTATCAAACATTTTTATTTTGTTTTATCATTCCCGCAAATTCGACCCTAAACACGTAATTTTCCTAGCGAAATAGATACCCTTTTTTCATTATTTTTGTGTTTTTGACACCCTTATCACGTTACGTACATAACGTGCCCTATCGTGAAAAAGACATCCTTTTTACGTGTTTTTTTGGTCGCGCATGGTATCCACTTGCCAATGTAAGTGGCCCCCCCGGGAAGATAATATATCAATCAGGATAATATGAAATTCGTTTTTTGCCTACAGTAATTGAAAAGTGTAAAAAATGCCAATAATTTTGTGATGTGATATTAGAAATTATGTGTGCTTACAGGTAGAGCAAAATCTGGAAGACCATTTGTATCATCATTAATCTGCCTGGTGTCTATACCCTGATATCTCTCTTCTGTTTCGTTGGTTACCTGTAAAAAATAAAATCATATAAGGTTTGCTTCAGCCACATCCTGATGAAACACTGTTTAATCAAAGCACACAATGCTCTTGTCGAATTCCTACAACTTATCATTTGAAATACCACGTTGCAAGCTCTCAAATAAATCTACAACCAAATATTTTGTAAGGATTTAAACAAGAAACAGTCACAAAAAAGCAATGTCAATGATTCTTTGATAAAAAATTAGTGTTGTGCAATGACATGTGTCTTCCACAACATACTCTTAAGTTGACCAACACAGAGCCACATGGCAGGAGGATTTCTTGGCAATATTGAATAATTTTTTTTCAACTCTAAAGAAAAAATTTACACATCTGGGTATTATAGAAAACAATGACTAGAAGAGGTAGAAATTATACTTAATAATCGAGCAAAAAATGTAAAACATTCCCTTCATGACTAAAAAAAATGTACTTTCCAATGCATCACAGTCTGAACTAAACGAATAACAGAAGATAAAGATGGGACTGAAGGCACCTCAAGGACCCTGTTGCAGAAAAGTTATTCACAGTGGTAACATAGTGGCCAATGGTAATTACCACAGAATCCTTGATTCTGATTGGCTGTTGAGCACTGCTACTATGGAAATTACCAGAATATTAACTCTAATGCAATGGTGAGGATGCTCAGACTTACCCTGATGTTAGGTGGAAGATGCTGCGGAACTCTGGGAGGAGTAAGGGGCCTGGAGTCAATTGAACTACAGGAGTTATAGCGACTGCTGTTTGATAAGGTATCTGTAAAAGATGTCTCGTTCATGAAATACCCTCGCTGTCTGGCCTGAAATATTAAATAACAGAATAATTACTCTATCTTTGCATGATCTCTGTTCAAGTTGCTTCATCTAGATAGTGGTAATATCAATTAGCAACACAAAATACATTTCCCTCTTTTATGAGGATGCCATCATTTCAAGCTAATAACCTCTCAAGATGGAGCTATATATGTCTCCTGCATTCATAAATCACATATTTCTTGTAAGAAAACTATACAATTACATCACTGCTTTGTATTATTTATGTATCATGACGACATAAGTAATATATGAATCAATCTTTTATATATATTGTATATGTAACTTCTACAGGTTTCCTTGGTGAGGAAGAGTGTAGTGTATCACGGTACACAATGCATTATTGGTTGCCAACAAAAGTATATTGTATATCCAAACATATTATATACATGTACATGTACTCATGTAAATGTTTTCATTATATCAATTGAATGTAGAAATAAAATTAAATGAAACATAGCAAAATTAACAAACATAGAGCTATAATTTGCCATGACCTTCATATGTTGCCCTTTATTAGATGTTCTATTTACAAAACTTGACATTCTTTCATGTCCATATTCAAATAAATACAAGTTGAGGTCATTTGTGCAATGAAACTAATAATAACTCTAAAAAAACTAAGTAGAAATTTTGAACTTCAACTATAGGCCATTTTTATCAAAAGTATGCCAGGATGCTTGAAAGTAAAAGGATTCTAAGATTTACCAACAGTGCAAAGGAAGTATAGATTTGCCATTTGCAAAGATATTTTCTTTTTTGTTGAAGCAGACTTAAAAAGCCAGTGGGAGGGACTAACTATACTGCTGTACACATGCAAAACCAGAGGTTTTACAAACACACCCTAAACAAGTTTTGTCCATTTATCAGATTTATACCCAATTCACATATTTTTCCATACTTTTCCAACAATTTGCCCCCTAAAGAATTATAACCTGTAAAACATATACATGTTTTACTCTATAAAGTTACCCTTTTACACATATTTTTGGTCACACATGTACAGCAATATAGTCAAGTACCTCCTTCTGGGCTTAAAAAGTATACAAAATGTGCTTCAAAATGGATAAATTTTTTTTTAAAAGTTTTTACCTTCATTGCCTCAACCTCTCTCTTTAAGACAAGACTATCAAACCTGTCAATGTCTCGGGGGAAGACAAAGGCACGGATTTCAGAGAGAAGAGAAAACTGTGAAAAGAAAAGATAATATATCATTCAAACATATCATCATGAAACATATTTAGAATAATATTCTTTAAATGTAAAAGCACTGTAATATATATCATCATTATCATTATTAAGTGTATTATTAACATTGCTCTTGTTTTTGTTAATTTTAATCTCAAAATGCCAATATATTTCTATGAGCAGAATCAACCGAATCACTTCCTGAAATTATTCATTAGCAAATTCTTTATGTTTAAAGGCAGACTATAAATAAATTTATGCATTAATGCAAGATAATAAAAAGTTGAAGTGACTTGTAATTGAAGATAAACAATACCTTAGCGTGAGTATCGAATAACTCGAATAGGGCCATCACAAGACCTTCAATGGTGATTGTATTGTGTTGATATTCCTCTAGGTAATACATCATAGTGCCTCTTTCATTCTCACTGAGTAGAGTCTTAGATTGATCTTCCAGCATGCTCCAGTTCTGTACTCCAGCCATACTCTTATTGTACATTACTTGAGATCCAATGCCCCGACTGAAAGCAGACTGCAAAGAACAATCAGATATAATCATACTCTATACTTCTTTAATCACATCGCCATGCAAACACATAATATCTGAGCCAATGAAACTTTAACAAAAGACCTTTCAAGATTCAGTAAAAAAGAAGATTGCTTCTTGACAGCTGGATTGACAAATGTTTCACGAAACAGAATAAAGATACACATGAAATAAACAGATAAGCAAAATTATATCTGAATTCCTATAATGTAATGGGTCACTGTATGAATGATTTCATACTTGGTTACCACGGAGACATGAGCATCCATGAACCAAAATAAATATGTAATTCCCCCTTTTTCAAATTTGAAGTTTATTGATTTCTTTTCCTTGTTTTCATTCCAAACTGTAGCTCATTTTGTCCGCGCAAGCAGCGCCTCCATACGTCACAAGCCATGCAATATTTTCTTATATATCGGAAATCATTTTAACTCTGTTTAAAGGTAAATGCTAGTTTTGGTAACGATATCAAAATGAGTTCATACAGAATCCAATGAAATGACCACTAAAGTGTCTGTTGGTATAAATAAAACGCATGTGCCAAAGGATTCTGGAAAAAATTGTGTTATTGCTGAGAAATCAGCAAATAAGCACGGGATTCGGGTAGGGCGTCGGGCCCGACGCCCTAAGCAATAATTATACATTGTCCCACGTGCGCTTATCTGTGTTGGGGATTTTCGGTGTGAACATTTTTCAGCGTAGATTTCAAGATTTCACAAAGTCCGGTTAATGTAACTGTACCAGATCTAGATCCTCGATGATATACTGGCAATTAAGCCTTGTTTTACAGGCTTTCTCATGAAATCAGTGTTAACTGCAACTACTGGAATTTCTCTTTAAAGCATGCTTACAGGTAAAATGCGTATGAGAAATAATATTCTGTCATCTTGAACCATAAACAAATGGAAATATATGACATATTGGGATGATGCTTGTATGTGATGTCACAAATTTAAAATTAATTTTTGTCATTTCTCTGTTCGCATCAAACCAGCTTGGGTTGCATGCTCCCCCCCAAAAAAAAATGATGCATGAATAAGCCAGTTCACGGTTAGCTCATGATCAACTTTTTCTCAAATGACCTTTGCGATTTTTCCTTAGGATAAGCACTCTCATTTTCAAATGTAGATGTTGCGTAAGCTTTACTGGTAGAGTATTCAAATTCTAAGAGCAAAAGGCATTGTATAGACCAGGGGGGCGTTTCATGAAAGGACTTGTCGGACGTTTTATCCAACAAGTCCCATTTTATCCGACAGTTACCATAGGAACAGTGCCACTCGGCCAATCGAAATCACGGAAAGATGTCAGATCTGACAACTTGTCGGATGAAAATATTGATGAAACGCTCCCCAGGTGACTAGAATAGTACATCAGGGATAAAGTTTGGAAATCTGTTTTCTTGTCTGCCTTTGGCACATTTGACTATTGTTTAGGCTACTGTCAAATACCAGTGATTATGAAGGCTCTATATTACTCTTCAGCTTGGATGTGATAAAATGAACATTTTTAAAGAAATACATGAATAATCATCAAATCACAAAAGCCTATGTCAGTGAATTTGAAAGCCACCTTCATGGTTTATCTCAAATGACCTTTTTCGGCTCGTGCGCAGTTTACAACCGTGAACAGGCTTATATTCAGAAGAGGTCACATACTTAACTAAGAACTTACCGAAGGCCTCTCTGGGATATCACTATAGATGGAGTCTGTCTCATCCAGTTCATCTCTGCTTACCCGTCTGGAGGAAGGGGGAGAGTTCTTGACTTCGTTCTTGGTTAACCACTGTGTTCGATCAATTGTTGTTCGACCATAGGGTAACTTGCCGACATCCTTGATAGTCATCATCATCAGTTTGGATGATTTCAGTATGTTCACTGCATCCTGGTGCTCGATATCAAGGAAGTTCCGAGAGTTGACGTCCAGGATTTGATCACCAACCTGAATTCATAGAACATTACAATTACTAATAATAACATGCAACATTTATATAGCAATTAATACAATGTTTCTAAGTGCTGTATACTATTAACACAGCGTTAGCACAGCTATTCTTATCAGGTGCTCGAGCATTCAAGGAATATTTTCCTACCGGGTGGCCATTTACTACATCTGGGTGGAGATTGGCAAATGCATATGAACGCCTTACCAAAGGATGCAAGAGCTGCAGTAGGATTTTACCCCAGACCTTGTGGTTCAAAGTCCTGAGACCTATCCACTGAGCCACAACACCTCTACAATTGTCAGTTACAGCATTTAATCACCAACCTGACTCCACAGAAGATTAAAAAGATTCGAGTCTGAACTTCTAAAGATATGTTATTACAAAAATGAAATTATATTTGATATTCAAAAGTTGGATAGTCCAGTAGGGTAATGATTGCATAGTTATTCTCTTATTTATGAACCTTATTTTGTTTTTGAAACTATAAACCAAAATAAATTTTGTTTTGATTCTGTTTGGATCAAAATGTTTAGATTTACATATGTCTTCTAAATAACCTTGAGAATAATGAAATTTCAGAATGCAAGAAAATTTCTATATTCTGATCGCTTCAATGGGAAAGGCACCAAAAACCTTTTAAAGGAAACCAAAACCCAAGAAGAGAAGTAATCTTATTGGGAAGAGTAAAATGAGAGGAACAATTAAACAAAAATATTCTTAAAAATCGGTTATGAAATAAGCAAGTTATGGGAGTTTGAACACTCTTGTTGTACTTTCTATGGGCATCCTCAAATTGGCAAATGTGCTTCAAAATGGCTGATTTTGTGGACAAATCTCCATTTGTTTTGTACACAAATTTTCAGATTTTCCTCATCTTTCAAATTGCATCTTGCCTCCTTCTGAGCACTACATAATGTCATGGGAAAATATAATCCACACCATATATGTCAACGTCAGGAGGAGATAATGTGAAATATGTAAAAATAAAGGGGAAAATCTGAAAATATGTGAAAAAACAAATGGAGAGTTGTCCACAAAATCAGCCATTTTGAAGCATGTTTGCCAATTTGAGGATCCACTTAGTAAGTACAACAAGACTTTTTAATCGTCCATAACTTGCTTATTTTATAACCGATTTTGATGAAACTTTTTTTAAAATTGTTCCTCTCATTTTACTCTTTCCAATAAGATTGCTTCTCTTCTTGGGTTTTGGTTTCCTTTAAGTATACATGTATGTTCAAAGACAGCATTCCTATTAAGCTTTATTACTATTCATACTTAATCTAGCTCCCAAGTATATTCGTCTGTTTCATTTCAGACTTACCTTCAGACCAGCATGTTCTGAGACAGAGTATGCATCAATTCCAGTGATGTAGATACCAAGACCAAACTCTTTTCCTCCACGGATCATCAAACCTAGACTCTCGCCTTCATTCACTACAACATTAACCTGAAAATAAACAATACAAAACCAACCAGTAACCTAATTATAAATCAAAAAGTGTTTTGACATGGTGTTGATCCCACTGCTGCCACCATACCATAGAAGAGATATCAGACAAGGCATACTCTTTCTTTAATACAACCGCACACTGTAAAAACTATTGGGCAAAATTTTTACCAGCACGAGGGTAATTATGTATCCAACCAATTTTGGGCAGTATTTTACCCAATGCGGGAAGCATATTGTCCAGTAAGGTTAAAATATAAGCAGAAATTACTTTAGAATGAGCAAAATTTCCATCACATTGGATAAATAACAATGCCTAAAAGAAATGCCCAATGTTGGTTGGATACATAATTACCCTCATGGAACATTTTTACCCAATAGTTTTAAGAGTGCAGCAGGTATGTGAACACTCCCGAAATGAATGAACAATGCAAGCAAATTAAGCAAAGCAAGCAAAGCTTCGACAAGCCAGTGTGACACAATGTGGTGCTATATACAGTGCGTATCAAAAAAAAGTTTACACTTAGAAAAAACCCTGTAAAATTATACATTTGTAATATTCTGAAGACTTTTCCACATTTTAACATTGGTACAGATCCATTTAAGTAAATGACGATAAAACTGACGAGAAATATTTCCGCTTGAGTGAGCACCACTTACTTTTGAAAAGTTAGTGAAAAATGATTTGCGCAGAACCTTGAAATAGTTATGCGAACAAAAGTTGACCTTAATCATAAAAAACATGTAGAATTTAGCTAGTAAAATTTATTTGAAGATATCTTTTACCCTTTTAAACTTGTTTCCTTGCCCAAAACACTCCGAAGAGTGCATTGCGCCCCATCCAACTCCCCCACACACCAAAGCCATCGTGACGCTGACCTGTGATTTACATGTAATGGCTAAGGCTTGATTTTCATTTTGTTAATCATTGCCAAGCTTTGAAAAAATGTGGAGCAACAAGTATTAAATGAAAAATGAAATGTAAACCCACTTTAAATGATAAAAACTTAGTGAAAAATGCTGAAGATGTCTGATATAAACTTTTGTTCAGATTCAGTTATGTCCTCAGATCCAGCTGGCACAAAAAGGGTAAAGGTTGTGCTTACTAAGTGCTGAAATTTCAATTTGGGTGGCAAAATTGCTATAAAATGCTTGAATGTATCCGTTTTATCTAAATTGACTGAAAGTGCAAGGAAAATGTATGAGAAATGTTTCGCAGAGTAAGTTTGATTTCGCCCTTTCCCCTTGACACAGCGTGAAAACAAGCATTTCTGCACAAACAGATTTCTGCGAGCTTTACAAAAATGGACAGAGCTCACTCAAGTGTAACATTCTGTCAAAACTTTTACTTTCTTTGGATAGATGAGACTCAAACCCAATATTATATGTGAAAAAATTACCAACATGTTGTATATATTTTAATTCCCAGGGCTTTTTCAAAGTGTAAACTTTTTTTTGATACGCACTGTATACTACACCTTTGTAATGGTACTGGAATTGGAAACTGTTGTGTGAGGAACTAAGGGAAAACATTATATATTCAAACCGTTTAACAAAGAAACCTTCATTTCACGATTTTAAACTTGAATCTTGGTATTTGGACTTTTCGAGCATGAAATAATGAACCTCCTGAATGGAACATTCACATTCATCAGGTGAATTCAAAATGCTATTTTACGCAATTGTGACACTTTTGGGTATGTATTATGTAATGACCTTTGACCTTGATACCCTCAAAGTATCCTATATGCATACTTTGATAAAGTTTGAGGTTAATCAGTCAAATTGTAGACTTCAGCAACAACAAACATGAGACAGAAAAACATGATGTCCGCGGCAACATTGTATGGGTGGGGGAGACATCAGAATGCACCTGTATGTCTTTTTCTAAACACTTGTCAAAAGCCTATTCAGAGAGCTTGTTTTTTTCCTTTACTTTTAATACACTGTACATGTGGGTTCATAATGCTCGTTTCAAGTTCATGAGCACACAGTAAGTAAGAGTGTACTTTCTGTCTTGATAACACCTGTTGCATAAATCCTGCTTGGCAAACATTCTGACACTCCATACTCCCTGGGCCAAATATTGACTCTTGAAGTGAGCTCATTGCCTAAAATAGTGACTCTGGAGTCGATGGACTACATGTAACATGCTGCTTTAAACATTTTGCTACGATGGACTTGGGGAGACCAGTGTGAAATGGGACATTTGAATTTTGAACATTGGAGGGAAAGATTCCTTGTAACCTTTCTATATCTTGTTGGGCAATTGAGGTCATGTCTTACAACAGGTACTGAAGCTCATGTATAATGATACCCCTATGTTATGCTATATTGCATAACCAGTCACTTTCAAACCATTCATTTTGGGGTGCAATGCGACATCTCGAAGGGTGAAATCAGACAACCACTAAGGTATCACTAAAATGCTCACAAAGTTGAAATAAGAAAGTTACAACATTTTAAAGATTTCCTTATTTTTCACAAACACAACATGGGTGATGTGCACATGAACATTGATTTCAAGTGTCATAACTGTATTATTTATTACATAATCTGGAGCACAAATGGCTCCTTGCCTTCTATTCCCTGACACTTAACACCAAATCTTAACACCAATTCCCTGACACTTAACACCAAACTTCACACCATTGATACCTCAATCTTTTTCCTATGCTTAACACCAATGGCACTTCAATCATTTACTTACACTTTACACCTCTGACACATGACACATCAACCTTTTTCCTTCACTTATTAACACCATTGGCATTTCAATTTTTTCCTACACTCAACACTATTGACACCTCAATCTTTTTCCTACACTTTCACCACTGACACCTCAATCTTTTCCCTACACTTAACACAATTGGCATCTAAATCTTTTCACTATACTTAACACCATAGTCATCTTATCTTTTCCTCCACTTAACACAACTGACACCTCCATCTTTTTCTTCCACTCTGGCATCTCAATCTCAATGACACCTCAATCTTTTCCCTACACTTAATACCATTGGCATATATATCTTTTCCTTACAATTAACACCCTTGTGACTTCATTCTTTTCCATATTAACACCATTGACACCTCACCTTCTTTTCATCGCCATTTTTGAGGAGGTTAAGACTGCTCTTCTTGGTATCACTCATCATCCTTCCATCAAGAGGATCTATGTCTGGTGGAGGGGATACACTGCGCCCCTCTGGGTTCACCCATGTATAGGTTTGATGTGAGAAGAATGAACCTGGCACACGCCCAACACTCTTCACATACAGGACCAGCTTCTTGACTGTCTTCAATATCTGTGAAACAAATAAAACCAGACTATTATTTAGTGTCTGTTAAATTAAAGCTGTATCTTTAAAGTAGTACATGTAAAGGACTTATTTGTCTTTCAGGAATTTATTTTGTACTCACAGTATTATTGTTTGTAGCTATTTTTCTGTTCTTTATGGAAATTCTTATTAAAACTTAATTTCATAAATTTACAGATTCAGACACGTACATGTATACATGTACATCCAACATAATATGATACAATTTAATAATATTTGTCAAATATAAATTGATTATGAAGAGTGAGAGTAAGATTGAATTGTTTTCTTATTGTTACTCTGTCACTGTTTTTTATCCAATAAAAATGATCTTTTGATATTAACGAACTACAGAAGCCTATTTAATATATATTTTCTAACAAGTTCTTCTATGAAGTCTGTAATCTGCAATTATAATAGTTTGAAAATGCATTACCACATGTAGGGCTTGGTCATAGACTTTGTATACAAAGTAAATTGTAAGCCCCCAGAAACTACAAAAGAAACACCATTGTGGAATCAAAGGAAATAAACATATCCTTTTGTGAATGAAACCCTAAGAATTTGCATTAACATTAACATATTCATTAAAAATACATTCTCCTAGACATAATATGCATGAATTAGTTTGCATAAATAATATTTGAAATTGAATGTCAAATTACAATTAGTGTGTAAATACTTTAGATATTGTATTGAAGTTAAATCTTTTTCATGAAGACTTAAGTGAAAATAATATAAAAAAACATGAAGAAAAAAGGGTAAATTGTTATCAGTCTACAAATGAGAGAAAGAAAGAAGAAACATTATATGATGAAGAGTGTACATGTATGCACAACATTTCTAGTTTATACTTTGATAACCTGCATTATGTATGAACTTGTTCTCATCATCTTATCAATGATGCTTAAGAATACTAATGAATCAGTAAGCAGCATGAAAGATTATTCAACAAGAACCTACTGGGTAGACCTCTCATTATTCAACTACATACATGTACCACACTTTGTTAAGTTATCTATTCTAGTGCTAGCTCTTCTTCCATCTAGTATTGATTTATTTCAGATAGGGGGTCTTAGTATATTGAAGAACAACAATAGTAACGAGAAACCACAGACCATAACAGGCCAGTTTGCATTATGACAAAAGGTTTTTAAGAATAGGATCCGACTTGTCCAATTTACATCACAATTAAGCAAGGTTTTACTGAGAAAGCAAACAGTTGTGATCAGAGGAAGGTCTGCAAGAGGAGTAGAAAACGTCAACTGATCAGAGTTCAGACACAACTCTCTTTTAAGTTTGGGTTAATCCCCCAAAGTGTCAGTCATTATTCCAGTTATTATATGAATATATGCACTAAAAGTGCTTTGAATTTATGAAATCAAAGCACATGATAGAGGGTACATTGCCATGAAAAAAAAAACCCTTGCATTTGTTAGAACCCTGACCATAACAACTGCAGATTTTATTTTTTTTCTTTTGGCCCTTTGGGAAATAAACACTTTCTCAATCATGTGCCCCCCCCCTTTGTCCTTGCCCTTAAAATACCAAAATTGAAGTTAATTAATTGTGTATAATGGATTTATTAATGTTTTTAAACTGTCAATTTGTTATTACATGTCTAGTGATTGAAAGAAAACGCAGTACTGATATTAAAAATATTTCATATCTTAAAAATGACCATCACCTCTTATGCAATCAAGTAATCTACTAAGGGTTTTCCCTCGTAACGTTCGTTGGCTCAAAGTACTACTATAGCCATATACTCCCACACATTTGTTTAACCAACCTGGTTGGTTAAAATATAAACCAATTTCAGAACAAACCACCAACTTTTGACGGTTATAAAGCATATTTGACCTCTAATAAGGATATTGAATATCGTATTGCCAAGAAACATAATAAACTTACAAGCCATTTTCGGAAATGGAGATTTAAGTTGTAAGATATTCTATCAATTTTTGTAACTGAAGAAAATCTTAATATGCTTTCTGAGGATGGAATTTTGTTAATTTTTTAATATTATAGGTGAATCACCTGATTTTAAATCCCTCTGTTATTGCATTCTTGCCTTTACTATACTATAGGGGATTAAGAATACTTAGAAGAGACAAAGTGACTGCTTTCACTACATATTTATCATTTATTATCTGTTGATAAGCTGTACTTCTTCTAATGTAAACTAGTGTGTATGCTGCTTATTTTTTCTTATTTATTTATTCTGTTATACATTTCAAATCACTTGTATTAATTGTATGTGATTTTTTATACAAAATTATGAAAACGCAATAAAAACTTTTAACAAAAATATAAACCAACTGTTTGGTAAAACAGAATAGCATGCAAGAATTATTTTTTTATAAATCTACAGTTGGTGGGTTCACACTTGAACCAACTTTTGGGTTGTTTAAAATAATTGTGTACTGTTTTCATAATAGGTTTTGTTTCGTCTGAACACAGGATGGTCACACCAGATGCTGTGTCTATTGATTCCGTTTTAATGAAATATTTACACAACTGAGGTCTTGTGACTGTGTTCATCAGTCCTATTGACTTAACGGCAGGCAGATGTATGGAGTCGGAACACAATCCAAATTCACTTATCATCAGAATGAATATTACATGTGAAAGTAAAAAGAATATCAAGTCAAAATCATACAGCATCAAAAGCTCTACATGTATGCTGTTAACAATAACATTGGAGTATAACCTAGGGGTGTATCCAGGATTTTCAAGGGGGGGGGGTCATTTTTGTTCTAAGAAAAAATCTGACAATAAAAAAAGGTCTCAATTACATGCCCAACATTTTCCACTTCAAATATTTTCCTGGCTCTAGATGAGGGGGGGGGGCATAACTGTGTGGATGTGCCCCTAACCCCTGGATCCACTACTGGTAACATCTAAGTAGACCAACATCTGAAGAGTGAATCTACTTATCAGCTCACTGATTCTACACGAAAAGTGATTTTGACTTTTGAGATAATTTAGCACATGTATACTCTATGTAATATCTTATTGTAATAAAAAAAAGAAAACATATGTACATGTATTAGAAAGCTACTAAGATTATAAATCTTTTGCCCATTTCATGACTGAGAATTTGGTGTTATATGTCTGGAACATGACCAAATTAATTATATGTCAAATTGGAAAATACTGTTAATCTCCAAAACACTGGCCTTGCTTTCTTTTAGATCTATATTCACAGAGCTGCCAACCTCTGTTGACCCAAAAACAAACTGGTCCATAATTCAAATATTTTGAAGGAAAGAAAATATTTTGGTACAAAAATGGATAAATTACACATCTGAAGCATGCCAATCAAATTAAACAAAAAACACATTTTGCAATACAAAAATCATATTTTGTCACTTTGATTATGAAAAACATAATAATATCTTTAAAACATATTAGTTACATGTAGCAGCTTTGTATTCATACATCATAAAAGTTTTAGGACATGTACAGTACACTGTATCAGAAACTTTGGGGAGATAAAAACCAAAATTTAAGTCAATATGTTGACTTGAATAACAAGAGAAAATCCTAACAAGCATAACTTAAAAAAAAATAAAAATCAATTTTGAATGTAAAACATGAAACTTACAGTATTTCTCATATTATGTTTTGTTTATAAGGTTACTAAACTACATAACACTTCAATTTAATCATTTTCTGATATAAAATACATGGATGTAACTTGAGAGAATACTTTTTACGTTTGCTTTGTTAAATTACACTCACTATTTCTTAGATGTTATTTTGTGAAATATGACATTTTTCCTTATTGTCCTATAAAAAGTATGTACAAATGTTGTCAGATTCCAGTCTATGAAGGCAAAGTTATTTTTAGGCAAAATGCATCTTTGGAAACACCTAAGTCTAACTTGTATTTCATCTGTACATGTAGGCCTACCTTTGTGTAAATGTATGATGAACAAGTATATATATAGACCCTATATTTCAAATGGCTATGTGTTAAATTTGTAAGCACTTACAATTCAGCATAATTGCAAGGTTTCTGACTGGTATACTTATTGGTTGAAAGGACACCAATACACACACCATGACTGTGTGGTGGCATCGCCATAGCAACGTGTGACTCATAAAATGCTACGAGGCTTTCATCATGTCGCTTTGCGTGCAAGCTCTCTACAGTAGCACTGCTGTGTTTTCTTTGTATGGCGGTACACGACCCAGCGAGCGGGTGCTGTCTATTTCAAATGATAGTTTCATCCTTGGGTTATTATTTTCGCTGTTTACATTTGGAAATTATCCACTACAACCTGGCAGGCACTGACATATCTAATGAATTTAAGCTCAAGAGGCAAATGAAATGGTTTAATCAATTTGATGGAGAGTGTATTATAATGTTTGAGATGAGTTTTAAGCCTTTGACACTATATTTCGAAGTTGAAATACATTATGAAATTTAATTTTTTTCAAAACAACAAAAGGGTTGCATGCATGTTTATTGCGCAGTACAATGTTGAAACACTTGGGACTTTTTTCCCCTCGAACATTGATTGTAGGATGAACATGTATGTAATTGGACAATAAAAGTAGTAGAAGTAATTGTAAAAGTAGCAGTAGTAGTAGTAGTAGTAGAATTAGTAGTAGTAGTACATGTAGTAGTAGTAGTAGTAGAAGAAGTAGTAATAGTAGTAGTAGTAGAAGTAGTAGAAGTAGTAGCATCTTTTTCCAACATTAGAGATAAATTATCATATTATACCATTGTAATGATAATTTTATTTTCACATCTTGATCTGCCATCAAAGAAATTATTTGTAAAACTGTTCTCTGCAGGCTAACATGAACTAAGGTCTAACCATTATATTTTTAACATTGTCTTGTATCATTAGAGATGAATTATTATACCATTATTTATAACATACTATTATCATTATTATGAAAACATTAATAATAATAATAATAGCAATAATAACAATAATTATTATTATTGTTATCATTAATAATAATATTAAATTATTATCATCATCATTGTCTTTATCATTATTATCTTGATGAGATTCTACTTCTTCTTCTTACCACCACCATCATCATCATTACTATTAATAAGAGTAAAAGTTGTAGTAGTAGTAGTAGTAGTAGTAGTAGTAGTAGAAGAAGTAGTAGAAGAAGTAGTAGATTAGTAGAAGTAGTAGTAGTAGTAGTAGTAGTAGTAGAAAAAGTAGTAGCATCTTCATACATTTATTGAAGATTGTTAACACCACTACTACCTGTACTTTACTATTACTACTTTATGTACTACTACTACTACTACTACTACTACTACTACTACTACTACTACTACTACTACTACTACTAGGTGTCAACGTGTACTACTACTACTACTACTACTACTAACTCTACTACTACTACTACTACTAATACTACTACTGCTGCTGCTACTACTACTACTACTACTACTACTACTACTACTACTACTACTACTACTACTTCTACTAATTATACTACTACTATACTACTCTTACTACTCCTACTACTACTACTTCTACTACTACTACTCCTCCTCCTCCTACTACTACTACTTCTACTACTAATACCCCTCCTACTACTACTAATTATACTACTACATGTACTACTAATACTACCACCAGCACCACTGCCACCACCACCACCACTAGTACTACTACCACTACTTCCAGACACTTAAATCATCTTTTTTATTTGGGTTTTCTTAACCTACTAGAAATAAATTTTTCTCTATTGATTCCAATCAACATTTTTCTGAGGTGGAGTTGACCTTTAAGCAAAATTTCAAAATGTCATAACTTTCTTATTTTACATCCTATTTTGATGAAATTTTCAGTGTTGAGCTCATTGGATTTTCTCTTTTTATAACTTTTTGTTGGGGTGGACTTTTGATTAATGTATAAAAAAAATCTTTTTATGTGGGTTTTATCAACATACTAGAAATAATTGCCAAAATTTATGTTTTTTAGTATTGTTGTGCATTACTTTCAAAACTTTTATGAATTTAATTAAGTTCATGAAAGTGGTCTAGTATCTACTACCCCTGTACTCACTAATGATAGTTACCACTACTATTTCTACTAAAAAGTATCTTAGTTCTTAGTAGATACTTTGTAGTAGAAGTAGTATTATTACTGCTGCTGCTGTAGTAGTAGTAGAAGCAGTAGTAGTAGTACACTGCTGCTACTACTATCACTACTACTTCTTTTTCTACTTCTACTACTACTACTACTACTACTACTACTACTACTACTACTACTACTACTACTACTACTACTACTACTACTACTACTACTACTACTACTACTACTACTACTACTACTACTACTACTACTACTACTACTACTACTACTACTACTACTACTACTACTACTACTACTACTACTACTACTACTACTACTACTACTACTACTACTACTACTACTTCTACTACTACTACTACTACTACTACTACTACTACTACTACTACTACTACTACTACTACTACTACTACTACTACTACTACTACTACTACTATGACTACTGCTACAGATTTCTATGACTTCTAACTGCTCCTAATAAAAATATGAAATATTCTCACCTTTACAGCATCAGAGTGGAGTACCTTCTCAAATGGAATGTCGTTGACCTGCATAATCTGATCTCCTTTAACCAAGCCTCGCTTCTCTGCCAAACTGTTAGGTTCAACCAAAGAAACAAAGATCCCCACAGAATGTTCTGCCCCGCCCCTAATACTGAATCCCAACCCGACACCATCCTGTTCGGAGTTCCTCAGAACTATTCTCTTCAGGTCCCTGTTCTGGTCCACAGGAAACTGTGCACCCGACGTTTTCCTTGCAACCTTTCCGTGTAACTCCTCACCACCGGGTTGAAGATGTTGAAGGTGATGATGAGGATGGTTATTCTCCCGGTAGTCCTGGTGGTAGTTTTCATGCTGAAAGCTTGTCTCTGAGTTTTGGTTAAGATTTGATTGATGCTGGTTCTGTAACAAGGAAGATGACCTTCCTGTAGTCCTTGTGGATTGCTGGTAGAGTCTTGATTCAGGTCTTGACATTGATCCATTTATAGAGCTAGTAACACTTGGTGGTCTTTTTACCCCACCAGGACCCATGCACAACGTATCAACATGTTGCCAAAATAGTGTTTGATCAGAAGACGGAATTACTTTCCCCAATAAAACGAACAGTTGTCTCTTCTCGGGGGTGTTAAGAATACTCCTGAGGTTCTGCACAAGGGTGTAGACATTTCTTTTTGAGTTGTAATCGTTGAGTGCACGAACGAAGTACGTTTTGTCCTGCTCGTCCAGGAGATTCGTCAAAGATTCATGCAGGCGAAGAACATTCGCTGACATCGTTCTCGATGCCGAGCCATGTCCAGAAACCCGAGAGCGAGAACGCGGGGGTGCGACGGGCTGATGAAGCGACATATTTTCCCTTGTTAATGTTATTACGCTGCTTTCACATGCAGAAGACGTTTCTCAACTTGAGCTAACGGTTCCCACTACCACTATAACTTATTATCAGAATACGTTGATATATATCCAATGATAATCCATGATTTAAACAAGAAGAAGTACAGCCATTATATCCAAAGTGACAAGTGAAAGAGCCTCCGAAAGAAACCACATAAATTTATTGACACTAGCATTCCTACCCAGTGCTTTTATTATCTTTTAACACGTAATAGTATATCGGTATGTTCTTTCGCAGACGACCAGGGCAGACGGCGGACCATCAAGAGTCGAGCTGGAAGCCATAATTTAACGGGCCCTGATTGGTTGACTGAACATCGCGTCCATGACAACTCGACCAGCTCCAGCGCAGATTTTGCGACATTCATGAAATGTGTACATCATATACCTGTACATGCGGCGTAAGTTGCGGTGTAGTAAGATGTACGTGTATTTCATTACCTCTTTATTTCGGTGTAAATATGAATATTAAACTTTTCTCAAGGATCATTTTAGCCTTAAACAGATCAAGCTCAACAGTAAACAGAAACGGTCTGTTCTGGCGATGGTTTATAAATTTATGGGGATTTTTCAAGTGTACTAAGCAAGAGGAATTACATGTACCGATGCGACGGCCGGCCCAGGTGCGACGGGAGAAAAAGAATTTCATGTCTACTTTATTTTATAATGAAAACAAATTAAAAAAACGCAAAGAGAGAAAAACGCGGTATAATCACCGTGGGAGAGGGAGGTCCGAGGTTTCACCTGGGATATTCATACATTCCTTGTCTGAAAAAATGGGGGTCAAAACCACTATAATATGTCATATTCAAAAGGGGATCAAACACAATTCCATAGGGCCTATAGCTTACGCATTATGCTGTCGTTTACTTATAACCAGTCTATTCTAAACTCACATATTGAGTAGGCTCGACTGTAAAGAAATCCAATCCTGTAACCAAAGCTTTAATCAATTAACTTGCATGGTCATACGTTCAGCTCTGGCGAGATCCGGGATAATGTCACCCGTGATGTCATAACCTAACAAAAGGGGGCAAAATTTGCCCAAGTAGGTGTGCTTTGTTCCTTCCATGACGTTAATAATGGATTCGGGATCTTTGAGTGTTAATTTCAAATTCGTAAGCCGAGTCCACTTTGGAGGTCTAATACTCCAAGGGGGGGGGGGGGGTCATAGCAATGGTCCCCAGGAGAAGGGGGCATAAAGAGAATAAAGAATGGAGAAGGAAAAAGGGAAGAAAAAAGATAAAGAGGAGAAAAGGGGGAACGGAAAGGGGAGATAGCGAAAGAATAATGAAAACAGACAGAAGGGGAAAAGATAAAAAGAGAGAAAAGATAGAGAAAGACAGAGCGTGAGATAGAAAGAAAACAAAAAGAAAATGGGGAAAATGGGAGGGGGGTGGAAATGAGAGGAGTCGATCTTACAAATTCATGTTTAACATGGGAGCACAAATTGAATTTAAACTGAGGGATGCTATATTCCTCTTTACCACTTTGTCACTCTTTTTCATCCCTTTGTCAATCTCTCTATCCCACTCTCTCCGTGTTAAGCTCCTTCTCATGACTAGGTCACAATACCACCCCCCCCATCTCTTCACTAGTCACAATTGATGATAACCACAACTGCTAACTTTTGAATAAATACAGAAACAAATACACAGGCTTGAAATCAAGGTAATTCATGATCTTCTTAAGATAAATGACAATGTATCTTTAATATAAAAATATATTATCTTAATTAGGGTTAAGACAGAAATTCACCTGCATTTTGTATTTTATTTTTTGTCATATTAACATGTTATATTTCAAGGCGGCCAAAAAATATAAAGCTAATGCAACAAAGCAAATTTCATGCAATTTTACAGTTTACCAGGGCCCCGTCTTACAAAGAGTTACGATTGATTCGATCAATTGCAACTATGGACGGCCAACAACATCAACATCTATTATACATGTTTGTTCAAAATATTTTCTAGCTATGATATATATTCATGCATTCATTGTTGTCTTGAAAGTTCACTGCGCTTCTCTTTGCACACAAAGGACATTGTGCAAATTTTTCGTAGAAAAAAATATGGCACTGATGGATTTCCATAGAGTTACGATTGATCGGATCAAATGTAGCTCTCTGTAAGACGGGTCCCAGATGGATATTTCTTTGAAAATCTTCCAATTCAAAAACATAAAAATGGGCATCATTATGCTTTTCACCTTTAAAGATTCTCTGACGTCATCTTATGTAGAAAAGTTATATTTTCTTGTTTTTATGTATCTAGATTAAAATTTAATTTGCAAGAAAACTTTTTGAAATTATTTAATGCCTAAACGTTAAACCGCATCTTTGGACCAAATCTTTTGTGGTGATATTTTCTTCTCTTTTTGCTTTTTATTTGGTCACAGCTGCTATGTGTGGTCAAGGTCTTAATCTACAAACCCAATGCAGATATTGATGAAAAGCAGCACCAAATAAGCGGCAAATAAAAATTGACCAAATTCTAGAGCTTTCAGTGCGTATTATTAAAAAAAAATTCCAATTTATAATTTAGAGAAAAAAAGTAATGAAAAACGATATACTGCCCAATATCAAGATTCTCATATTCGGGTATTTTATACCTACCTGGTATTATTATATTCTGGGGCCCGTAACACAAAGGTTAGCAATGATCGTAGAACATTTTTCTATGATTGATTCCATTGATTACAATGTACAATCGATCGTGAAAATCAAGCGTATGATTAATCGCTAACCTTTGTGTTACGGGACCCTGATCATTCACAGCTTTCAAATACTAAATAGTTGTTTTGGCTTCCAATATGGTCATTAAAAGATGTTAAACATAACAAAAAGAGAAACTCTCTTCCCCCTTTCAAAATACCCCAACTCTTTTTAGCAACATAATCATTTATGAGAAAACAGTTTGGCAGAAATGTCCTGGTGTTCAAAACCGAACATAATGTGTAAGAATGTATTTATTGATGGGGGGTCCTAAAGTTATGCACATTTTCTTTTTACAATTATTATAAAAACTATAACAATTTGAATATTTGAACAGATTATGTCATTCTAGTTAACGGTAAATATTCTAAAGATCATTTTTACCCAGAAAAAAAATATCACAATACTCAACAAAACAAACATTCTTGGGTGTTTTCCAAACACTATATTGCTTAATTAAACTTATCAATAATGGAAAGTAACTGGCATCCTTATATTTGATTGGCTAAGAGAGAAAAAATACATAACTTACAAAATAACTTAGATTTGTAGAGTGCACACACTGTCCAAAAATGCTCATGTTGCTAGCACAGCAACAGTTCTCTTGTAAACAAGCTATAAATATAAACAAATCTGCAATTGACCTAAAAATCTAAAAATGTCACTATATTCGTCTCACTTACTCATTAACTTGTACATTAGCCGGTGATAGAACTTTTACTGGGTCTGCTTGAAAATTCTGAAATGATTTGTCTTTTATAATAAGACAGTCTCCATCAAAAGAAATTTTCAAAAAGGCATTAAAAACCAATTTCTTTTGTAGTTTTATATTGTAGTACAATGTAATTTCTTTTATTTTCATTGTAAGCACTTTTTGGGCCTTAAACACTGTATATGTAATAAGTATTATTATTATTATTATATAAGAGTTACAAACATTTGCTTCTATATAAAATTTTACATCACTCATTGAAATTCAAAGCTATATCCTGATGGGAGCTGGTGCCCTTCTACGTGCTGCTCCGTTCACTAACAATTCAAGGGAGTTGCCCGATCAGCTCACTACTCACAGGACCTCTGGTAAACAAGGGCAAAAAACCCCACAGGAGGCCACAGAGCCAATCAGTCTAATAAATATCAAAACAAAATCCAGATGTGTATAATATGCTAGAATATTTCATTTCATTCAATTTCTTACACTCCATCATAGTTTACATGGAAGCATTTTCTACCATAGAAAGTTTTATTATAAAGACCCAAGACTATCTCAACAAATCTTTTTGCAGGAGGAAGTCCTGAGCCAGTATTGAATTTAGTGTACTGATACACTAAATGAATTACTTAGCATTTAACTGGGCTACCCAATTGCTTATACTCGTATTAAGAACATTTTCAAGTATTTTACTTTATCAAGCCAACTTTAAGCATAATTCTAAAAATCATTATGATCTCAAAGTCTTAGCAAAGATCATGTGAAATGAACCTCTGTGCAGCATGCCTTACTGCATGTACTTGCCAGACGTAAGCAAGGTAGGGGGCTGACTAACATTCAGGCAAAAATCTTGGCAGGCATCATTGCTGATGCCCAATTTCACTCTATAAATAAATACATTAATAAATATATACATAAATAAATGAATAAATAAATAAATGAATAAATAAATAAACAAACGAATAAATAAATAATGAATGAATGAATAAATTAATAAAGAAATAAATGAATACATAAACAAAAACTCTATTTCATTTGTTTTGTAATCAAGTTTGCCATTTAATAATGCACAAACTACACTATCTTTAATGATTGCCATCAATGAACTCCACACTGCTATAAGTCTTCCTCAATCACCGAGTATACAAGATTGCAGAAAAAATAAGTCTCTCTTAATGAGTTGCGATGTCTCCTCAATCTTGCTGAAAAGGATAGGATCACTGCTTTAACTCTATCTTGGTCATTGTGTATACAAACTTGCAGTAAAGACAATGTCTCTCTTAATAAGTTGAGACGCTTCCTCCATCTTACTGAAGAGGATAGGATCACCAACGATTCTTGCAGCATTCCTCACATCACGACAGACTTCATCTAACCTCTGGATAGTCCTAACAATGATCCCTTCAGTTACATCTGTCAGGCTAGTAATCTCTGAAAATTCCTACAAGAACAAGAAAGGAAACTTCAATCAGTAACAATGTTGCCGACTGTATGCAGTTTTGTGAAAATCAGGAGGAAAAATACATGGGGGCTCGAGGCTATATTAGGTAGGTAGGGCAATGGCACCAGATTTGTGCTGTAGACATGTGTCAAAAAAGTCAATGGGTGGATTTGCCTCAAATTTTCATTTTATATTTTGAATACACAATGTAGTGAAATATAGCAACATCTTCACATTTTCTGTTAGCCAAGTTGATTATCTATCAATGTGACATGTTTCCATGGCAGCTCACAGAGGCTCAAACAGTCTAGGTCAGCATAAAAACTTAAAAATGCCCATTTTCAGCAACTAGCACACACAGTATAGCCTATGGGGATGAGCCAAAATGTTGTATGCATTTCCAGACACATTTTAGCCTTATTTTTCACCATTTAGGAAATTTTATGGTAAGTTTTGAGCAATGTTTTTTTACAATAATGCTGATAAAGAATATATTAAGGTAATGCTTTTTAGTAGAAATTCCATTTTGTTTTTCGTTGTCCTACCTATATTTGGCAGTAGGTTCTGAAAAAAAAAATGCCTGGTTAATATCATAGAAGGAAATGTTTGAATATGAATTCAATATATATATGATCTTTCCAATCTTGAGTCGAGGTTTTGTTCGTAGTGTAATGGATTGAGCACAGACTCAACAAGGGCAGATGGATTGTATAATGAACGAATGAATGTATGCATCATTTGCCTGAAACAACAATACTTCTTGATTCTCTTTATATGATTCAAACAGAAAACATATGTTATTAACCCACAACTATTTTCTCTAATGTGAATACCAGATGGAACATTTTCTTCCAATGTGAAAGCAGCTACCGTATTTGCCGGCGTAAAGGCTGCGGCGGCGGATAAGCCGCACCCCCGATTTTGCGAATCATCTTTGAAACAAAAATGCATGACAGAATTCCCAGCGAAGTCGGACAAAAAATTTGGTTAGAAAATTGTTCAACAATTGCCGCGGAATGGGAAAAATAAACACGCATGCTTTCATTCTTCTAACTTACTATTTCGTCTTTCCCGGAAGGCGACGCAAGGAAAATATTCCACCATCGGCGTGAAGAAGCGGCCGAGTTAATCAAGCGCTGCGGAGGTAAACAAGAGCTACGTACGGAGGTATACAAGAGCTGCGGAGGTAAACAAGCGCTGCGGAGGTAAACAAGAGCTGCGGAGGTAAACAAGCGTGCGGAGGTAAACAAGCGCTGCGGAGATAAACAAGCGCTGCGACGGTAAACAAGTGCGGCGAATATATTTTATTTCTTTCAATTAACGTCTTCTTTTCTTACAAATAAAGTTGAATAAATACACAAGCATGGGCGGTGTTTCAATGTTTTATTAATGAAGTCGGCGATGTCATATGAGAGAAATAAAGACTGAGAGAGAGGTAACGACCAAGTGAAATAAAAATGAACACTGATTCTTTCTTGGAGATTTGTGGTCTTGAAAAAGACCGTTATTAATTCACGCACAAAGCAATTTCAAATGACATACCTTGTCATGTTCCCTCGATCTCTTCCTGATCTTATGTGTGGGAAAATATTGAAGGCGGCATGATTTATTTTTTATACTTACGCTATTTTTCCACCTGCAATAGAATAGTAAATTGCATGCAAACATCGTGTATCACCGTGTCATCATTATTATCGCACGCAAATCGTGCATCATAATTGACTATTGTCAACATAAACATGCTCTACCATCATAATCCTCGTTGTCATCATCATCATCCTTGCGTCATCATGATCCACAGTGCCTAATTAAATCTAAATCACTCATCTCAATGTTGTAACTTAAATTATCATTTTCAACTAGCAATTCATTGACACATTAGCGGCGGCAGCCAACAAAATTAGGAGGGGACCACATGAAATTTTGTGATGGACACAGGAAAAAAATTGGGCAAGGAAAAAAAAATGGTCATCAACCTAATTTTTTTATTTTTTTTATTTTTTTGGGGGGACCAAACACATTTTAGGGGGGTCCACATGAATTTAGGGGAGGGACGCAGGAAAAAAATTGACAAGTAAAAAAAAAAAAGGTTATCAGCTAACATTTTAGGGGGATCTGTCCCCATCCGCCCCCCCGCTTCCGCTGCCTTTGCATTGACACGATCGTACTTATATCATTATTGTTACCATTATCATCACATAATTTATCCAAAATATTTGTATTCACAACCAACCAGCCTATATGTATTTAATAAATCATCACCACTACCGCCATTTCCAGCAGTACACATCGCAAGGTAGGTTTTTATTATTATTTATTGGCCGATGAGACTTGGAGATGCAAAACAAAAGAGAAGATCAAAAGGTAAATATTTTCATTTTATTTTCCATTACGATCGATGACGATGTAAAAATAAATATAAAAAATGTAGAGCGAGGTGCTGCTAATCTTCCTGGCTCCTGGAAGGAAGATAGAAATGAAAACATGTTAAATCAATGTTCCACATAATTTCATAAATAAATAGTAATGACATTCATTACAATTTCATAGCTTTTTGTCAACAAAAGTACCAGTACCATGTCTTGTTAGCGCGCATGAAATAATTGCCGCGAACAAGCTGCCTGCCATTGGCAATATGCCATTGCCGGCCCCAGAGTGGTAGGGACTTAAGAACCAAGTTTGAAAGGACACTCGTAAAATTACGTCACTCTCGCCGATGAATATTCATCACGTAATTTTACGAGTGTCCTTTCAAACTTGTTTCTTAAGTCCCTACCCCCCAGAGTCAGATTGCTGGCGCGGTCTCTGAGCTCTGCTGCGTTTATGGAAACAAATTTAGACCTAAAAAAAATTCAATTCGAAAAGTAAGTTATCATGTACCGGTACTGAAAATGTTGTAGATAAGAATTATTATTTCATCCTATAAACGCGCTGTTTTAACTACCATTACAATGGAAGCGTCACTGTAGTCTCATACGTACGCATACATGCTGTTTTGACCACGTATTCAGCATCTGCGGGACACAGCTTTTGACTATCGTCACGTATAGGCCGCACCCCGACTTTGCTTCATTTTCTCATAAAAAAATAGTGCGGCCTACACGCCGGCAAATACGGTATTTGTTTCCATTTAGACGCACAATGGCTCAAAGACCTAAGCACGTGCAGTCAGTCAAAAAGACTAAATAGTGGTGAGAATAGAATGCCACTCACCAAGCCTTTAGCCCACTGATAGACCACCTCGGTGAGTCCAAAGCGATACTGTTCAACAAAATCTTCTGCAGGCATCTGTACTCCACAGCTATGTTGCAACACCCCTATCCTAAGAGCTTCTTCCTTGATCCTCTTCACACCCTGAATGTACAAAATTGGGATAATTATCATTTTCTTTAATACAATAATAATGATGATGACAATAATAATGATAATAATAACTAGAAGTGCTCGTTGGTTAGCGCGGCCGAGCACATGTATCCCCGAACCCATCCCATCATCCCTCATTGCGATATATAGAGCTCATACATGAATTTGACAAAGAAATACAATTATCATGGCAACAATGACCCTGCCCATATGTTGTCTCTGGGTATCAAATTTGATGAAATTGAACAAAACACATAATACTGTGATCTTTCAGCCACCTTGCACTGAGGATTTACATATAGTTGTAATATTCTTTCAAGTGCAAAATGTTACCGGCACCCAAGGCAAGGACGCAGATCACTAATCATATTCTTCAAAGCATTTTTTCTTAAAAAGACTTCACACTTTGTACAAAATGAAAATACAGACATTTATTCAGTATTTTGGAGGTGTTTTGGGTAACATTTTAAATGTTTGGTCTTTGGAAGGTGATTTAGTCACATTTATATAGCGCTTCATACTTGTGTTTCTAAGCACTTTACATGTTCTTATTATTACTCCAGTCATAGGATCCATCACTGTTCCACACACAAGTGCACTATCTCTACTCCCTGGGGAGCATCTTGGCCGTTTTCATACCACAGCACACATTCCAATCCAATAAACGTTAACATCCTACCGGATACCCATTGAGCACCTGGGTGAAGAGTGACCTATGAGGATAAGTGCCTTGCCAATTGATATTAATGTAGGCTGGGATTTGAACCCTCGACCCTTGGTTTAAAAAGCTCAAGTGACAGAACCACTACACCACAACATTTACTTTACCAGAAGGTCTCTTACCTCTCTACAATAAAACATCATAATTACCCAGGGCCCTGTTTCATAAAGCTGTTTGTAAGTTAAGAGCGACTTTAAAAACTGGTGATCCTTTCTTGTGGTAAGTGGTATATTCATTGGCGATGATTAAGTGTGTAAGAAAGGATCACGAGTCGTTCTTAAAGTTGCTATTAACTTACGAACAGCTTTTTGAAAGGGCCCCCAGGCTTTCCCCAGAATCGATTCCGGTTCTGATTCAAGGGATTTGTTCGAGAGTATTTGAGTCCATGATCACAAAATTACCATTTTTCATGTCAATGTAGTGAACGGAGCTTACGTGTACACAAGCATGATATCCTACTGTCTTTTTTTTCTTTCTCTCTCTCTCTCTCAAGCACAAACTTAAAGGAGAATGAAACCATTGGAACAAGATAGCTTGTGTGAAAACAGAAAAATCAAAGAAACGGATCAACGAAAGTTTGAGAAAAATCGGACAAAAAAATGAGAAAGTTATGAGCATTTGAATATTGCGATCACTAATGCTATGGAGATAGCAAATTGGCAATGCAACAAAGATGTGTGATGTCACTGATGAACAACTCTCCCCATTACTTTAGTATATATTTCACTTGAATTGCCTCTTTTATCACATCTATCCATAGATCATGTGTTCTTTCTACATGAGGGCATGTAGTACATATTTTTTAAGAATACATCATGGATAAAGAGTTTGTATCATCATAAGAAAAAGCAAATAGAGACATTTTGAGGGCATTTTATAGTCCACCAAAGGGAAAGTTGTTCATCAGTGACATCATACATCCTTGTCGCATTGCCAATAGGAGGATCTCCATGGCATTAGTGATTGAAATATTCAAATGCTCATAACTTTCTCAACATTGTTCCGATTTTTCTCAAACTTTCTTTATTTTTATTCTTTGATTTTTATGTTTCTACATAAGCCTACTTGTTCCAAAGGTTTCATTCCCCTTTAATCCATAGTGTGCAAACTTGGGCACTAAATCTTTAAATACAGAACTATTTTTCAATGCTTAGATTATAATTCAAATGACTGGAATACTCACATTTTCCAGACTCTCTGTCAGCTCTGGTTCGCTGCACCTCCTCTCCTGAAAGACCATACAAGACAGCAATGCAGCAATCTCATCTGGTGGGTACAGCGAAAGGATGTTTTGAAAGACAAGCTCAGTGATGAGTAGTTCATGGTTGCTAATTTCACAGGCTACTCGGCCTTTAAGTTGGATGGTTTTAGACTTGTCAATGTGATTCAGTTCTTTCAAGACCTAGAAGAACATAAACAGATTATGGTTGCTCAATAATATAATACTCAAAGATCATGACAACTTCAGAAAATAACATTTGATTTTGAAATAAAATATAATTTCCAATGATAGTAGGGAAAACAGTTACATATGATGTAACATGGCATGGTAACACTTTTCATAGTGTTAAACATGATGAGATATATTGCGCTATAATAAATATGCATAACAAAATGAATAAGTGTAAAAAACAGTCCAAAGATGCACAAACGATCTCATGATATTATAAAGATCCAATTATGGTGTCATAACTTTATGCACAATGATTGCATTATTCCACACAAGTTTTTTTGAACAAAATTTTTGAGCTTTCGAAGTTGTCTGTATATAGATTTTTGTACACAAAGTTGGTGTTTGCATGCAAAAAATTGTTCCTTTGTGGCTGTTTGAATGAATGAGCATTAAGACAACCAAATTCAGCGCAGGAAAGTCATAAAGACCTTCATCCAATTAACATTGGATCAGAACGACTCATAAAGATATCAACTCCACCTGTGTGTTGAAGCTCAAGAGTGTGAGTGATCACAAATAAACATAGGCTTAAAAATGAAGAGTGTTGAAAAGGCTGAAACTGAAATAGCCCCCATACCACAGCTGCCAAGTTTTATTTTGCAATGTCAGCATTATTCCACCTAAAATCAGTATTTTGGCAAAGTAAAATCTGTATTTTCCCAGGTTGGCCATAAAAACCAGAGGCCACATTCCTGTCTTGTTGTCTTCAACAGAGACAGAGGCAAGAAATAAAATGGTCTTGGAAAATAAATAAAGGTGGATTGAAAATGATCAAGGATTATCACTACGACAAAGGTAACACAAAACAATCACAATATACTGGTAAACAAGGACATAACACAAGTTGCTAAATTGAATTTTCATATTTCTGGTTTTTACCAAGAGCATACTGCCGTATTTCAATTTGATTTCAATACGAAATACGGAAAATATTCATACTCCTTGGTATGCCTGCCATACAGCGATACAAAGAAATGCTAAAGTAAGCTGACATTTAACTGAAAAAGTGGAATGCCTCTGGCCGCCTCATCTGCATCACGCGATTCAAAATAGCAGCAGTGCTGACTTTGAAAACTACTATAACTCACAAGATGTTCAGTGATAATTGGATACTCTTATTTCCACATTTTATGAACTAGACCAATATACTTACAGAGATAGGATGGTAATTCAACAAATACCCCCAATGTGGCCAAAATTCATTGACCTCACATGACCTTTGACCTTGATCATGTGACCTGAAACTTGCACAGAATATTCAGTGATACTTGATTACTCTTATGTCCAAGTTCCAAAAGTCAGATCAATAAACTTGCAAAGTTATGATGTTAATTCAACAGATACCCCCATTATGGCCAAAGTTCATTTACCTTTGACCTTGGTCATGTGACCTAAAATGTGCACAGGATGTTCAGTGATACTTGATTACTCTTATGTCCAAGTTTTATGAACTAGACCAACATACTTTTAAAGTTTTGATTGTAATTCAACAGATACCCCCAAATCGGCCAAAGTTCATTGACCCTAAATGACCTTTGACCTTGGTCATGTGACGTGAAACTAATGCAGGATGTTCAGTGATACTTCATTACTATTATGTCCAAGTTTCATGAATCAGATCCAAAAACTTTTAAAGTTTTGATTGTAATTCAACAGATACCCCCAAATCGGCCAAAGTTCATTGACCCTAAATGACCTTTGACCTTGGTCATGTGACGTGAAACTCATGCAGGATGTTTGATGATACTTGATTAACCTTATGTCCTAGTTTAATGAACTAGGTCCATATATTTTCTAAGTTATGATGACATTTCAAAAACTTAACCTCAGGTTAAGATTTTGATGTTGATTCCCCAACATGGTCTAAGTTCATTGACCCTAAATGACCTTTGACCTAGGTCATGTGACATGAAACTCTAATAGGATATTCAGTAATAGTTGATTAACCTTATGGCCAAGTTTCATGAACTAGGTCCATATACTTTCTAAGTTATGATGTCATTTCAAAAACTTAACCTTAGGTTAAGATTTGATGTTGACGCCGCCGTCGGAAAAGCGGCGCCTATAGTCTCACTCTGCTATGCAGGTGAGACAAAAACCAAAACCCCAAAAGCTATAGCTCTCACACCCTTGGAAGCTTAATTTGTTTTCACGAGTATGTACAAATATTGTTGCGTTCTTTATAACAAGTGGAATGCCTCTGGCCGTCTCACCTGCATCACGCGTTTCAATATAGCAGCAGTGCTGACTTTGAATACTACTCTAACTCGCACAAGATGTTCAGTGATACATGGTTACTCTTATGTCCACTTTTTATGAACTAGACCAATAAACTTACAGAGATATGATGGTTATTCAACAAAAAACCCCAACATGGCCAAAGTTCATTGACCTTACATGACCTTTGACCTTGATCATGTGACCTGAAACTTGAACAGGATGTTCAGTGATACTTGATTACTCTTATGTACAAGTTTCATGAATCAGATCCATAAACTTTCAAAGTTATGATGGTAATTCAACAGATACACCCAATTCGGCCAAAGTTCATTGACCTTTGACCTTGGTCATGTGACCTGAAACGCGCACAGGATGTTCAGTGATACTTGATTACTCTAATGTCCAAGTTTAATGAACTAGACCAATAAACTTTCAAAGTTATGATGGTAATTCAACAGATACCCCCGATTCGGCAAAAATTCATTGACCCTAAATGACCTTTGACCTTAATCATGAGACCTGAAACTTGCACAAAATTTTCAGTGATGCTTGATTACTATTGTGTCCAAGTTTCATGAATCAGATCCATAAACTTTCAAAGTTATGATGGGAATTCAACAGATATCCCCAATTCGGCCAAAGTTCATTGACCCTAAATGACCTTTGACCTTGGTCATGTGACGTGAAACTCATGTAGGATGTTCAGTGATACTTGATTAACCTAATGTCCAAGTTTCATGAACTAGGTCCATATATTTTCTAAGTTACGATGACATTTCAAAAACTTAACCTCAGGTTAAGATTTCGATGTTGATTCCTCCAACATGGTCTAAGTTCATTGACCCTAAATGACCTTTGACCTTGGTCATGTGACATGAAACTCTAATAGGATGTTCAGTAATACTTGATTAACCTTATGGCCAAGTTTTATTAACTAGGTCCATATACTTTCTAAGTTATGACGTCATTTCAAAAACTTAACCTCAGGTTAAGATTTAATGTTGACGCCACCGCCGCCGTCGGAAAAGCGGCGCCTATAGTCTCACTTTGCTTCGCAGGTGAGACAAAAACCAGTTGAAATTAACTGTATCTTGGGCTAATTATGGCACAATGTAAAAGAGAGACCAACCTGTATTCTCTGATGGTATTCAGGAAGGAGTAGAAGACTTCTATCTGATAGAAGATATCGGTAGTGCTTTAGGTCTTCCTGCACTTTCATCCTATAGCACATGTCAGCATACTGTACAAGGAATAGAAAAAAAATACAACACATCCTGGATCCTGATTGGATACAAGGGGGTCACATGACATTCAAAAGAAAATCAGCCATGCAAAAGATCCCCTGAATGTACCATACACATTAACTGTTTCAATTTCATGTGTGTAATAATAACAATAATCCGTTTATTATGAAGCGCTTAATACATCGGTACAACGTGTCTAAGCACTTTACAGATATATTATTACCCAGGTCATTGGATTCAATCAGTCATTCCCGCACACAATGTGTGCACGTCCTCCACTCCCTGGGGAGTATACCAGTCAGTCGCAGGTGAGGCGAACACAGTATATACTGGACAAGCTACAATGACTTTCACATCCTAGCGGGTACCCATTCAGCACCTGCGTCGAGAGTGGCGAACCGTGGATTAACGCCTTGCCAAAGGAGGCCAGACCGTGGTGGGATTCGAACACACGACCCTCTGTTTACAAGGCGAGAGTCAGAACCACTTCACCACGGCTCCTCCACATGTGTACATGTATATTGTTTGCAAAAACATAAATTAATAAAAGTTGATTCAACAACAATGAAATATAAGTCATAAAGCTATTAAAATATGGTAGAAACATGAAGAGAAGTACAGTCTGGTGCTTGAAAAAAAGAGTCCAATGCTCTTCTTGAGTACTGGCTTTCAACTGAATTGAACTACGGGGATTCACCAATTATGCCTCTGCCATTGCCTGAAATAAAAAAACTTATTACACATCCCACTTCTAACTCATGACCTCTATGACCTTTGACCTTTAAATGTCTGACCCTAATGTCTAATCAGATAATTGTAATTCATACATTCAGACAGGAGCCAAGTGAGAATCTGATCCATCCATCAGGTTTTTTTTTTTATTTGGTTAAAGCAAGAAAAAGAAATTTCATACACTCTATGTTAAGACCTACGTCAACTTTAACCCTGTGACACTCAAATCTAATCAGATCCTCATTCATAAGCAAATTAAGAAATTGATCCCACAAATAGCTCTTCTGTTACTTGCAAGTAAAAAGCAACAATATTTTCAGGACCTTTGTGTGGGGTAAATTTTCATAGGTGATGAAATAGGGAACATGAGAAAAATTTGATCATATATTTATCACCTACATCATGCATGATGGTTTAAGTAGCCTTTTGTGTAATCCAAGGTTAAAGCGATTCATATGTAATCACAATTTAATTTGTGAACCCAAATGTAATAATAATCTGATACGACTCACGTGCTGCTGGAAGTTGAAGCAAAGCGTACAATTAAATTTATCCACAGTTTTCTCTACTAAGTCTCTGGTGGTAAACTTGTCGACAAGATCAATGTCCCTTATATTCAGATCCCTGACCGGGTCAAGCGTATCCAGACCATCTGGATTTGTCTCAATCAGTCGTAGAAGTTCCTGGGTGGCTAAGACGGCTGACTGCCCTGGGGGATCATTCCTAAAGCAACAATTCATAAGATATCTTTGTTTGAAAATGAACACCATCAAATTCTGTGACAATTTCACAAGTATGAGTCTACATGTTTATTCAGGTACTACGCAGTCCCTCAGAGATGGCAAACTTCATCAACATAAAACAAAAGTATTCATAGAAGGAAAAGGGGAGTTTATTCTTATTATACATTTCTCTTACTGTAATGATTGCTAGCCAGTAGCTGTCAACTGACAAATCAAAAGATACGCATCTGGTCACTGTAAGGATAAAGCAGGCCCCAAACCAAGCATAGGCACTGTGTCTCTCTCTATGATAACCATTAGAAGATTGAGTATAATGCACAACTATTGCACACATTCCATGATTTGATATTTATAGTAATAATAATAAAATATTGTATTGATATATATATATATATATATATATATACATGTATTGTATTACTTGGTGTTTCTAAGTGCTTTACAAAACAATCGAGTAACATACATTAATATAATTGACCAATTAAACGAAACATACAAAATTGTACTTCCTTATAGCAAAAAAGAGGAACAATTATGCAAAATAGTTGACATTTCTGTATACTGCTACCAAAAAAAAAGATCAACCAAGATCTCCCCCCCCCCCCAATTTTTTTTTCAACCAACCAAGGCCAAGATTGTTTAATGACTTTATAGTAGAAATTTAAGCCACTGCTATTGCCATATCAATACATTACACACAAAACTTTTAAAATTTTTGAAATATGACCTTTGACCTTGTCACCCGAAAATCTTTTTTTTTTGTTCTTTAGTTAATGCAAGAACATATTTTTTGAGTATGAGATAATGCCATTCTTGTGACACCAACATCTAAACAGATAATTGTCACTCCTAATTTTCCTATACTCAATTTGAAATTGATCCGTCAAACTATTCTTTAGTTATGCTGAATATGTGAGAATGAAAATAAACAGAAAAAGACATCTACCATGGGTGGGGCATAAGAAAATGAGTATTTGTAAAACAGCCTACCTGAATCTTGGAATCTGCCTCTTGTTAAAATTCTCCACAATCTTGTTTGCATCTAGCTTTATTTTGACTGTAGTGATGCCCAGTATATCATCTGCTAATAAGTCTTTAACTGTATGACTTGGCTCCCCCTCAGGCCTCCAAAACGAGTGCTTCAATATCGGCGACATGTGAACTTCTGTTTCATTGGTAATGGATTCGTCATTGTCCGAAGGATTGCAGAGAATGAGTGTCTTGACTTTCCGGTCCTTTGATGTTCCCGAAGAGCTCAGAACAACTCCAAGGGTGTTCTTCTGGTAACGTTTGTTCCTGATGATGATGATGCGACCTGGTACCAGAGACTTCACGCCAGACGGGTGGGACAGGACAACTTTCTATATCACAAGAATGTTATACTCAAATTACTCTCTTTATCAAAATTAAACATCATACAACTCAAATTACTCTCTAAATTGTAAATACACAATATACAACTCAAATTATACAACTCCCAAGAATGTTCTGTAATCTGATTGGTCCAAATCGGATCACATGATATTCAGTGAATTGCACTATGGCATCCAAAATACACTATCCTGCACTCTGACGTCATACCAAATGTACTTTCCTGCACTCTAACGTCAAAGTGCAGGATATAACATTCGGGGCAGCTCAGTAACATGGGGAAGGGGGGGGCGTTGTATAAAACAAACGATACACATATTCTTGTGCATAGAGGACCTAAATAATGAACTCTGTGCTCGACTCGCCAAATGGATATATCGCACTTGGTCCTGCGGACCACAGTGCGGTATATCCATTGGCTCTTCTCGCACATCGTTCATTATTTGGCCCTGCATGTAAGCGCTTACGTGCATTATTTGTATATTACTCTCTCAATTGTACAATATACAACTCAAATTACCCTCTACATCACAAATAAACAATGCAAAACTTAAATTACTATGAAAACGGTCTATTGTCTATGTCAGTGAGGCAGTAATGACCTTCATATTTCAGTGAACCAAGGTGCTACCAGAAGGTAAGAAAGAATATTAACAAGAGTTAGGCTGTATAACTTTATACTATTCCTCATACTTTATGAAGGGGAAAAATGGTCGTCTTGCATTGATCCTACAGTGAAAACTGACAATGAACATATCTTCTCAATCCTATTCCAATTTTGTGCTGGTACCAGTACATTTATTATCACAAATACATTTTCCAAGCCGAATAAATTATTTTACATAGTTTTGTAACTGTACATAAATTATAGAAAATAGATTGCTGTTCAAATGCTCAAAACCCATAACAAGTTGGCATAATTGAAGCTTGATATTTGATATATTTTCAAAAAGGCAGATTCTCAGCTTTAAAATGGTTAATAACCTGCCATTACTAATCACCAATTGGCCAAACAACTACTTACTTGAACCTAAGAATATTTCAGAGTAATATTCACAGAATAAGGAGAGAATAAAGTTTGAAGTTTGTGGTTCACTCAAGAATGACATGTGAATAGGCTACAAGATCTACTGAAAGTTGTAGCGCTTCTTGACTTGCATTCAAACTACATGTGGATAGAATAATAATTTTATAGCACTGAACACCTCATTATCAGAGATCTCTAAGGCGCTCTACAACAAATGCAGCAGAATCACCCTGGCTTTAACAGAGCTGCCTTGAAGCACTTGGCGTTTCAATGAATAGATTCCTGCCAGGTTCCCATTTACAAGTACCTCACCTGGGTCGAGTGCAGCACAAAGTGGAGGAATTTCTTGCTAAAGGAATTAGAAGCATGGAGTAGGATTTGAACCCATAAACTTCTCATGAAGAGATGGGAGTCAGAACCACTAAACCATGATGCCTTGATGTTTACCTTACAGTAAAGCTGACCAACTAAAATAAACCAAATGTCAACTAACCTGAGTTTCTTCTCTGAGTTGATGAAGCTCTTTACAAGTACAGTAGTAGGATTCCAAATCAGAGCACATGTAGCAATCTATGTCACGAATCTTAGCATGAAAAAAAAAGAAACCAAATCATTTAACTTGTTAAAGATAAAATTTATCAATCGATCACCATTTAATTTGATAAAAATTTTTGTTTTAAGTGAGGCATCTTTGATACATGTACGTGTGAAACTATAAAATAATTTTGATGTCATGTAATGACATAATGAAAAGGAAAGTGGGGACATGGCATCATCAAAATACATACTGCATATACAAGACAGAACAATATTTTCACAAATTATTGCTAAATTTTTAAATTCAATAGCTTCGTCATTTGTATCCGATTTTGATAGAATTTTCAGGGTTTTGCATATTCAATGTTTCTCTAGTTATTTAGACTATCATTTTCAGCCTGGAGTATTCCATTACAATCCTTAGACACCTGTTTGACTTTCTGTTGTAGGTCTTTGATGTGCTTCCTGTGTTTATCTGCATCCTTTCTGGTTGAAAACTCTGAGAAACTCCTCTTCATCATGTCTTCAACTCGAAGCTCTTCAACCCGTAGTAGGTTGAGAATCATGGGGTAGGTCAGCCGGAACTGGGATTCTAGCTTCGTTGGACGACCCTGCCAGAGAAAATAGAAAAAGAACTTTCAATTGCAATATGTTTTGTTATACGTTATGTAATGATCATGTAATGATGGTATCAACAGGCATGATATCGACATTGGTGTAGATACACAGAGAGTTTCTGACGTTGCCGATAAGTGGAAGGACAACCTCCCATATCAACAGAATAAATAAGGCCAAGCTTGAGCCTAAACTCATTAGTGTAAACCTTATCCCTGCAAGGATGATGTATTTTAATAAAAGTTTACAAAGATTACAAGGCTAGTAGCTACATCTATCAGCTTTTTCAAAATATAATCTATTTTTTGAAGATATATTAATGTGGCAGGTTAAGTGGTGAAAGATTACATTACTAAAACCACAGTTGCAGAGCTGCCAACCTGAACAGGAACATTTCAGTATTTCTAAAGCTGAAAATTAGTATTTTGGTGAGGAAATCAGTATTTTGAAAGAAATATCACAGGACAACACATAAAACTGAAACTTAAGAATTCAGTATTTGCATGAAACATTCAGTATTCTTATTTTTCAGTACTAAATACTGATACTCCGTGGCAGCTCTGCAGTTGTATTAAACAATGACGAAATAAAGAGTAACTGAACGTAAACCAATGGTTGAGTTTATAGTATGGAGTTCTAACCTTCATCATGTAGTGAAGATCGGATGTTTCGGGTACATCTCCTTTACACAGGATGATAACCATACCGGTGGTATCTAAACCTCTACGCCCCGCCCTACCAGCCATCTGGATGTATTCCCCAGGATGTAGATGACGTAGGTTAGTACCATCATGTTTCTTGATAGAATCAAAGAGGACGGTCCTGGCTGGCATGTTGACTCCCATGGCAAAGGTTTCTGTGGCGAAGAGTAGCTACATGTACAAGGGGGGGGGGATACAATAGCTGATTCTCTATATAATATTTACATGTACAGTTTTATGCAAAATTATTCAACCACATCCCCAGTACATTGTCCAAATTGAATTGCAGCCCCAATATTTGAAACAATATACCAAAAATAACTTGAGAAATTTAAAGTACCCCCCAATTTCATGTATGGTATATATTTTCAATGTACAGTTTATATCCCCTATATTGCAGACCTGTCTTATTAAACACACACAAAAAGGCAGTTTCTTGTGTTTGACCAAAGCCAATATAATTAGTTAAAGAATAAGTGTGATGTTGATAACGCATGTGCCATGCGGCATGCAAATTGTTACTTGCACTTGATATGTTGTAACACATTCACAAACAGTACTTTGTTTGTCTAATCCTAAATGAAAATGAGATATTATGTATTCTATTGACATGAAATGACCACTGACCTTGATATTCAGATGTCAAATTACAGTCCAACCTCTCTTATCCGGCCTCCCCTTATCCGGATGTACACTTGCAGAGATTTTTTTAATTTCTTTTAATTTTTTTATTCAATTTAGTACGTGAGGAAATAAGATTTCAATCTAAACTCAATCCTATACGTAATCTCACTTTAATTACATATATTTCCCAATATAGTCAACCTACAAAAAAATTATTTTCATGAAATTATCTCACCCAAATCACCAAAAGAACTTAGGCATGATTATTTCCAGTAAATCAGGGTGCAGCGCAAACATTTCATCACGCTTCTCTTTTTGCTTCGCGGGAAAAACAACACATGTCTCACTAGCTAACGTTAGGCCTCAATCGATGTCCTCAAGCGATGATCTAATTGTAAAACTTGGTTTCATCGAGTCATTCTCTTTCTTTCCAGGTATGCTCGATGTATACCTCTGTCATTTTAGCAGGTAAATTATCCAAGAGTTTTGGCCATCGATCGATTTCATTTCCGTAAAAACACTGCCTATAATTTGCAATGATACTGCAGTGAATACTGTCTGTACGCCCACTACAATAGTGTAGCTACCGCCGTTGGCCTGGGGAGGCAACCGGCAGCGCAGCTGCATGTATTTGATATTGGGTCTCCCAGATCCGGATAAATCCCTTATCCGGATTGGTGCTGGTCCCAATGTGTCCGGATAAGAGAGGTCGGACTGCAATGCGATTACTGATACTAGAGGATCCTTAAATGCAATTTTATGCAATCAAATCATATACCTTAAAACTCTGATGTTAACACAGCAACCGTCAATGCCCATGTGTTACTTTTGCTATGCTGTGGCGATAAAAACACTATTTCCATCACAATATCATTAGGACCAATAAGTTTTGACCTACCACTGCACAGGGGAATGATGTATACAATAAAATACATTGTACCTTGACTAATCCTCTTTGGAACAGCATTTCAACGACCTCTTTGAGAATGGGTAGGATTCCAGAGTGATGTACTGCAATGCCACGTTTCAACAGCTCAGTTAGAAGAACAACCTGACCAACATGATAACAAAGAATCAAATAAGAAATTACTAAATATATTACACACAAATTGATTTTCTGTATGCAATTATGGAAAAATTCTTCCTTTGAAATGTAAAGCCCGGTGCACACTATACCGTTCGTTTCAATCCGCATTTCAAAGAAGTTGTAATAACATTTGATATGAACATTCTTCAGTCAATGAAATCTTAGTAATTAGAGTTCAGAACAATGGTAGGACTACAGAAGTCGAAATTCAGTCTAGTTTGAGCCTCCTCGTAGGAATAACAGCAAATTCCATTCCAAATAGTAATGACGACATCACCTGCTGTGACTTGATGCCGCTTTGGACTTAACTCCGACCACAGGGCTTGCCGCAAAGCAAAATTACGGTTTTATCATTCCTTGCATTATGCTTAACTTCACATCAAATAATTTTGATTCCTGGAACTTTCATATTTACAACAAAATGCAATTTATAAAAAAATTGTGTTGAATCGCATCGCACAGTGTGCGCTTGGCTTTAGATACAACGTCTGTGAGAGTGCAGGATGGGGCCTTTTGGTAAATGTGTGTTATCACACCTTTATACCATAAAGAGAGTGTAGAATGACACATCTTTTTCTTTCATGAAAATTCATCTGTGACGCTTGAAAATAAAAAAAAAAATTAACTTTTAACAAAGAAAACTTGAAAAATTCCCACAAAAGTTTCAGCTATCTGCAGATAACTTTACATACAACCTGCTCATTAATTATAAGTCACTATTAAGGTCAACTTGGGTCACATCATTGAGGAAGACTGCAGTTCATAGCCAAAAATTTGAGGTAATACATGTACTAGTTTTCTTTGAGTGCTGTGAACAATTGTTTATTATTTTGTTTCCTTTTCTTTTTTATATTGATGAACAACATGCTTTTTTGAAATTTTTTGGAAAGCACAAAATGTCTAAGACTTATTCACTATGCACTTTCCTTAATTTATACCCAATTCTTTTCCCCATGTTTCAAAGGTTATCTCATTCCTTGAAAATTATGGATAGGCTAACATTACAAAGGTCAATGTGCTCAAAAGATAAACCTCTAACACTAAAGATATGTGTCACATGTAGCCACCCATATTTAAACCATGACTTACGACTGCAGCTTATATGTTAAAGGCATGGTCTAGCATTGATTTGACTATTAAAATTCTGAGCTGCAAGGTCCCCACTTGCTAAAAAAAAAAAAGCTAAAAATCATTATTTGGTGATTAAAAAAATAGAAAATTACAGTGAGCGGAAACGTGACCATAATTTCATCCCATACACTAAAATAAGTTAAACTAATCTCTTCAAAAGATTTAGAAAATGATTTTTCAGTCACAGATGTCTTGAAGGAATCTGCACGAATTTGACTTTTTTCATCCTGGGTGTTTTATTTAATCCCTATGAACAAAATATCAAGTACAACACGAATCAAAGTTTAGTATTTTCTAATAAAATCTTTGTAATATTAGCATATGCCTTTTTTAAAGAGATCAGAATTTCTGACAACTGGATGGAAGTCATGTAGGTTCGAGCTTCCAAAATAGGTACCGACTAAATATGCTTTTTCAAAGTGAATTCAAAATGTGGAAAAGGAGAAAAGAAGTGATAGTTACCTGTGGAAGCTTCTTATCAGATCCTTTGAGCCGATCAACAGACTTCTTGATAAACACGGTGATCTCACTTTTCTCCGAGTTTGTCGTCAGGTCAAGGTTGGACAGCTGAGTTGAGTTATCATTGCAACGTTTCTTTGAGAATGTGAAGCATACGATGGGTAGCTGCTCTTTCTTTCGAAGCATCTCCACCACTGACATGTAGACATTTTTGTCCTTAAGAAAAAAAAGAAGAGAAAATAATCTGTTTGAAGGGATGCACCAAATACCGCATGGGTAAAAATGTAGTACAATGTTTATATCTAATTGCTCTCCCACACATATGTATAGTACATGTGACAAAATCAAAGAAATAAACAAGTTAACAATGAAACATAAGGGGAGAGAATAAGAACCAATTTACATGCAAAAAGCAGTAAAATACAAGGAAACTCATGAAAATCAATGAAAGAGGAATATCCAATTTCAGTATCTCTTTGGTACTGAATAGATCTCTAAAATATTTTATTGTTTGTGATTTGCAAATAGATATGATAACATACATGTATTTGCTTTCTAATGTTTGCAAGTCCCTATCTAGGCCGAGGGGGGGGAAGGGGTGGGGCCCCCAGTCAGTCCGCAGGTCCCTATGCTAATGAGCAAAAAAGTCAGATTCATCCAAATCATCTCGTGGCTGAATCCTCCTCCTTGCAAAATCTCGTGATTCGTGAGATTTTCTTACTCTAAGAATTTACCTGTTTTAACCTCAAGTTAAATTAAATATCATTGCACCATTAGATAGAGTAAAAGTTACTCTTTCATATCGGTCATTTATTTTGTATACAATATTTTGTTAAATAAGTTAATTTCTGGCCTGAATGTGTGCCTCAAAACTGAATTTTCTTCCTCTGTTTTCTTTTGCAAATTGTGCAAAACTTTTTATTTTGAGCCTCAATGATATCTATATCACCATAAAGCTGAACTTCTGTACTTTCTCACAATGCCACTCTTAATATGCGGCACCTTTTAATCGGGTCAAGATCACACTTTTCCCACCAAGGTACAAGACGAGATTTCTGAAATTTTGTACTTGCATGAAATCCAGAGTCCTGATTGGCTGGATAAGGTTCACAGAACAACAGGCGCGGGGTATTTGAGGAGATTACCACATGGGAAGTGTGACCTCCCAACGAACCCAGGCACTAGAACCGTTGGAATTTGCCACTGGGTGGTCTCTTTGACCAATCAGAGTACAGTATTCTTGTTTTCAAACTGCTTTATGTACTTGGCAAATGAAAAGTGTGATCTTGACCCGATTAAACCAATTCTTATTTTGAAACCTATATCATTACAAAGCATACATATTCAGCTTTATCATGATATAAAAATCATTTGGGCTCAAACATAAATAAAGTGTGAAAATAGCAGCTTTTGTCAGGTGAAAATATTTATTTTGTAGCATATTTTAGATCAAAATTTCAACCTATATTACAAAATCTTTGAATAAATCCAAACACATGACCTGAAAGAATGATTCTTTTTCTTTACAATGGCACCAAATTCATGAAATTCGATGCACAATTAGAGCAGCAATGACTGAATGAAAAGAGGTGTTTTGGTCCGCATCAAGCTCATTAAATATGCAAAACAACTCAAGTCATGAATATCACTTGGATGAAAGAAGCCACTTTCTTGGGACCTGCAGTCTGACTGCCCCCCTCAACGAATCGCGCGATATTTTTGCCGCTCAGATTTTTTTGATCGCGCTGCTCACTGACTTTTTACTTTCAAGTCTTGCGCAACTTTTGAGACCAATGTTGCGTCACCCGGATACTTGGTTCAGAAATCACGCAACATTATGTAAGTGCATGTCGGACCAAAAATTGCTCAAAAACGTGGTTTGTGTACAAAGTCAATGCAAATTGTGTTTACAACCAAAATTCATAAATGTATGATTATTTTTTGTTCTGCTGGTCTAAATATATATATTTTATGCTTCTTAAGATCTCAGAAGAGTCCCCAACAAATTTCATTGAAAAAACAATGAAAAATAAAAATTAAAAAAACAAAGAAATACATAAGAAATTGCAAAAAACAATATAATACATAAGAAAATGATTTGATATCGAATTTTTTTCATGTACACTTGCTAAGAACACCACAAAGAGTTTCTATACCCAAAATTAGTACATTTGAAGCTTTATTTAGAGAGTTAGAGGAAAAATATGATTTTGCGTACTAATTATGCATAAATAAGCATAATCACTCAATAGCGATTTGCATGAAATAAATTACTATACAATTTTAGATTATGTCCTAGGCAACCCGCGTGGCAATTTTCAGCGCGACTGCACGGTCGACGGCCGAGATCTCAAGGGGCCTCCCAGGCCCCCCTTCCCGGCCATATGAACTCCCAAAATACCCTGGCCTAGATAGGTTTAAATCATGGCTGAAGTTTGATAATATTGATGAAAAAGCTCCTTACACTCTTGAAATGACCCTCTCTGGTTCCTTTGGCACCAAAACCAGTGCTGCTCTTTGTTGCTCTGTCTTTCTTGGCTTGGACAGCCTGCTTGTACCTTTATACAGTGAGATAAAGAAATCATGAAAGAAAGAAAGAAAGTGAGATAAAGTTGTCTTTATCATCATCATCATCCTCACTATCATTATCACCATCATCACCATCCTCACCATCATCATCATCATATCATCCTCACTATCATCATCACCATCATCATCATCATATCATCCTCACCATCATCATCATCATCATCATCATCATCATCATCATCATCACCATCACCATCACCATCATCATCACCACCATCATTATCATCACCATCACCGTCATCATCATCACTATCACCATCACCATCATCATCATCCTTATCATCATCATCACCATAATTTGTATACGTACCCTTGCTGTAGGAAGTTTTTCTTAGCATCCACAAGAAGAAATAGTTCATTACTTGTCTTATTACTGTTTCCTGTATAGAGGAAATGCTCCAGCGGGACAGGTCTCTTCAATGTACTGATAACGTAGATGTGTTTTCGCTTGATTCTCCTACAAACACAAAAAAGAGCATACATATATAAACAAGATGGATTCTCAACTGCATGCAATCAGATATATACTTCTGCCATTGCCACATCAGGAATATATTACACATCTAACTTCTACAAGTTAAAAAAAAAAATCACCTCCGTGACCCCAAAATCAAATCAGATCATTGTCACTCCCATGTGAGTTAAGTTTGAAGTTGAATCCTTTAAAAATTGTTAATTAAAAAAAAACATTTTCATGTAGGTCAAGACATGTGTGACCTTTAAATTGTGGCCCCCAAATCTAACAAGATAATCACTTCAACATTTGAGCCGAGTTAGAGGTAAATCCCTGAACTCGGTAGATGGGTGTATTTCAATGTATATGACCCGTCACATTGCTTAGAATTTAAAGCTAAAGGAAAGTAGTTGGGCAAACAATTATTTCATGAGAAAGTCTTTTTAAGTCAAGGTAAATTGTCACCATATTACCATATATCTAGATCTTGTACATTATCTTTGTAAAATCATGAATCTTGGCTCAAAACTGATCATTTTGATGATCATTAACACAGAAAAGCATATATGGGAGAGTGTATTAATATTGTGTAGAAAGATACCTGACATTTGATGGAATTCTGTGCTTATTTTGCTCATTTCTCAGCAATTACACATTTTATTTGAGAGCGATTTGGCACATGTATTTTTTATTTATACATACAAACACTTAAGTGATAATTTCATTGGTTTCTGTTTGAACTCATTTTGAGATCATTACCACAGCTGGTATTCATCTTTAAGCAAACTGAGTGTACAATATCAAACAAATTCAATAAACTTTGCATGATAACAATAAATCAATAACATACTTTAATGACTAGGAATGTAACATGAATGTCTTACCCAACCCAGTCTGCGAATTCCATAGTGTTTGGTACAGTAGCACTCAATAAGATGATGTTAACATGATCTGGTAGCATGATTAGAACTTCCTCCCAAACCACTCCTCTCTATCACAATTAGAACAATAAAGTCATGTCAAAATCTCTTATATACTTGCTGGATCATTAAAAGCAATGTATTTATTTATATAATATTGACTGGCCTTGAGGGGAACATCAAATATATTGCCAGCAAATGAATCATATTGGCCCGAGTCTTTAGACGAGGGCAATATGGGTCATTTAAGGGCAATATATTTGATGTTCCCCGAAAGAAGAGCCAGTCAATATTTTTATTATCATCCAAATCAGATATCTAGAGCAAAAATCATGATAATGGGGATATTTCTTTCAAAAATAGAGTTCTATTGAGTCATGTTAATATCGATCGGTCTAGGCTCTGCACTTTACCATTATGACGTACTTGCAAGCGCTCGGATTCAGCGTTGTCTTTATTATGACGTATATTGTTGGTGGGCGGATCCTTATGAAGCGTATCTCTTTATACGCATCCACAAATTCCCGGACGTGAGACCAGGGAAAATACAAAGGTATATTTTGCTTCGTCTCTGCATGCAAAGTAAATACGCGCAATGAGACCGAGGAAAATACAAACAATATACCTACCCTTCCCGATATTTAGAAAATGTAGGGCAATACGGTTTTGTAAATGACCAGCTCAGATGTCTGATACGGGTGATAATGTGCTATATCTATTATTTTTTTTCTATTGCATATGTCTGTTTCCATTGAATAAGCAATTAATTCTTCCCCCATATTTGGGGAGGGGTGTTTGGGTAGAATTTACCTGAGAAGTGATGGGAGAGAGAAAATATAATTAGGAGTTACATTAAATAGAGCAAACATCAAAATCATGGTCATAAAAAAATCCAACCAGAGAAAATTTGAGCAAAGATACTATGCAATTCATTAAAACAAAATATACATAGAGACAGGAACTATAACACGTACTCTTGAAAAATGTTTAGAAAATTAGACAAAATCATTAACAGCAGCCTACAGAACTTTTCAGGGCTACTTTTCGCAACTTACTGCCTAAATCTGCAACATTAGACAAGCTTTAACATGGCAATGAATGGGGCCTTCCAGGGCTCCTTTTCAAATTTTCAAAGCTCTTTTGAGCATTTTGGGCACTTGATCGCCCCAAGCCCCCCCCCCCCCTATCATAAAAAACATGTTATTAGACCAAATAGATCCCGGTTGAAAATTGCTCTTAGATAGAATGGACATTGCATTACATTAGACCAAATGGTTAATAGAGTAAATGGTCATTAGACCAACAGGTGACTGAAATAAATGATGATTTCTCTAGAGATAGTTGGAGAAAGAGTTGATAATATGAATCTTACCTCTGAATCATTGATGTAATGGACCTCATCAAATACAACCCATTCCAGGTCTCTTATAACATCAGAACCGTTATACAGCATAGATCTGTCAAGAAATGAAAGGTGGTCTTGAATCAGTGATCTGAAACCTGTGCATAAATGAAGTTTAATTCAACATGTATATAATTAAACAATCCAATACTGATTGCATGCTTTTATCACATGGTGCTCAATTCATGGTTGTTACTAAGGTTAATGCATTGGGGAGTCAAATGTTTACTACGTTAGTTAATGCTCATGACAAGAATCACATTTTCTTTTTAAAAAAAATCCAAAGGGTATTTGCAAACTTCCAGTGGTACGGTATTCAATTTATCTTACTGTAAATGAGTCCACTGACATTCTCACTAAATTGACTGATATCTATGATAGTTACAGACATTCATTAGTCATAAAGTCATGATACACAGCATTTACATTTTTCTATATTTCTGTTTAAAACATTCATCCAATTCATCCAATTAAGCTAATTACTGCACATCTGCTGAAATAAGTGAGATTAGAGGGACGATTTGAAGAGTTCAATACTGTCAATATCACGGAGCGAAGAAGGGAGGGAATTCCAAAGGCGTGGAGCAATAGATGAAAATGCACGGTCTCCATATAGGTGTGTGAATCCATGAAGAGTAAAACCAGTACCAGATGAGCGCAAGCCAGGAAGTTAGCGTTGTTCTATGAGGGAGCTCACATATCCTGGAGCTAAACCATGGACAGCCTTGAAAGTCAAGAGAAGGATTTTGAGTTTGATCCTGGACTTAACTGGTAGCCCAGATGCAACTCTGTGAGGACAGGGGTGATGTGGTCATATTTCATACGTAATCAATATCAATAAATGGAGACTTACCGTAATATTTCAGTTGTCATGACAAGGCATGAAGCTTCAGGTTTGATCTGAACATCTCCAGTCAGGAGACCAACATCACCAAAAGTATTCTTGAAATCTCGGAACTTCTGGTTGGACAAAGCTTTGATTGGAGATGTGTACACTGTTCTGTAATAATAAGAATTATATATAGGCTCAACATATTTATATTTATCTAACCTTACCTTCATGTAGGCCGAAATGGGAGAGGGGGAGGGGATTTACATAATAAGCCCCCTCACCATATTTTGTGATAAATGGCAAAGCAAGATTATCTCAATGCAATGTTTTATGATTTTCTATTGGTACATCTTTAGATAATTCCAAATTTCCAAAGTTCAGACTTTGCACTTGCACATTGGCCACGAATTACACATGATTTTCAATCCAAATCAAACATGTTTTTTCCGACCAAACTTCTTTTTTTTATTAAAACCAATTCAATTTCATGCTGATCATTACAAAGGTAGTGATATTGATAAATATCACTTTGCTTTCACGTAAATAAAGTGCAAAAAATAGAGTCATACTCAGAAGAAGCAGTGATCTGATCGTAATAGGTTTATATATGTTTTCAAATATCATAGGCTAAAGATACACAATCGTCTTAGACACCACTTTAATCATGGACTGCTTGAAAGTTTCATAGTGATTACAGAGCATACACATCTAATGCTGGAGTAAACCCCAAACTTCAAACCTTTGTTTTCTGGTTTACTCTAAAGCTCTAGTAAAGATCAAATTTCTTCAATATTCAATCATGTACTTGTGCCAGTTATCATGGTATCATGTTAAAGCTTAGGATGTGCTTTGAAAATTTCAATAAATATTTTTAAAGAGACTTAGTTATTGAAGGTTTGGAGATGGAATGTAAGAAACATGTATTGTGTATCCAGTGTGTGTTTCATAAAGCTGTTCGCAAGTTAAGAGCGACTTTAAGAACGACTGATGAACATTTTCTTACACGCTAAATAACCACCAATGGACAATTCATGGTTAATATCATTCACCGCAAGAAAGGATCACAAGTCGTTCTTTAAGTCACTCTTAAAGGAAAATGAAACCTTTGGAACAAGAAAGCTTGTGTGAAAACAGAGAAATAAAAAAAGAACATCTATCAGTAGATCATATATTCTTTCTATAGGAGGGCATGTACTACAGATTTTCAAATAATATATTATGGATAAAGAGTTTGTATCACCATGAGAAAGAGGAAGAGACATATTGGTGACATTTTATAGTCCATCAAAGGGAAAGTTGTTCACGTGTGACATCACACATCTTTGTTGCATTGCCAATGAGAGGATCTCCATAGCATTTGTGATCGCAATATTCAAATGCTCATAACTTTCTCATTATTTGTCCGATTTTTCTCAAACTTTCGTTGTTCTTCTCTGATTTTTCTGTTTCCACACAAGCCCACTTATGTCAAAGGTTTCATTCCCCTTTAACTTACAAATAGCTTTATGGAACAGCCCTCTATATTGTATTACCTTGTAAGATGTCTCATTGATAGTGCGATGGCATACTCGGCTACCACAGTCTTTCCTGCTGATGTATGGGCAGCAACAAAAACACTCTGATGATTCTCAAGCTTGAGAACAGCTTGCTTTTGGAATATGTCCAGCTCAAAAGGGTACTACACAGGGGAGAACAAAGGCAATAAACCCCATCATTAAGACATGTGAACAATTCGTGTTCAATCTGGGAAGCATTTCATCAACATTTTTGTCCGACAAGTTGTCAGACCTGACATCTTTCCTTGATTTTTATTGGCTTAGAAGCACTGTTACTATGGTAACTATTGGATAAAACATCTGACAAGCAATTTCATGAAACACTACCCAAGTCATAAAGTCATAATAAAAGTCATATCATACATGCCTTACGGTATTATAAACTTCTTAGGAGTGGGAGTAGGAGTATGGGGAGTGGGATTAGGAGTGGGAGTAGGAATTGGAGTAGTAGTAGTAAGTAGCAGTAGCAGCAGCAGTAGTAGAAGTAGTAATAATAATAACGGTATATTTACCCAGGGTAACCACTTCAGTTCCAAAAACTGTTCTCTCAGCAGGCCCTGCTATTATTATTACCCTGGCTTTAGCTTGCCTACGTATAGGCACTCAAGCATTCAAGGAATTTCTTCCTACCGGGAACCCATTCTCCTCACATGGGTCAAGTTTAGCACAATGTGGGTAAATTTCTTGAAGAAGGAAAACATGCATGACTAAGAATCAAACCCACATCCATCAGACTGAAAGATGAGTCATGACCACCAGACCAAGACACTTCCACAGTTTAATGTATTTAAATGTAACATGTACGACCATGTGATATTTGTCACAATTTTTTTTATTTTAGCGGACTATGTTTAACCCTAAAAAGACTGGGGGGGGGGCTGATTCAGCACCCCCTCGACATTTTTCGCGATAAATCTGCCTCGCGAAATTTTTTGACCGCGTCGCTCGCTGACTTTTTAATTTCAAGTCTCGCGCAACTTTTGAGACCAAAATTGTGACCCCGGGGTACGCGGTTCCAAAATTACGCAACATTTCGTAAGTGCATGCAGACCAAAAATTACTCAAAAACGTGAATTTGTGTACAAATCCAATGCAAATAGTGTTCTTAGCCAAAATTCATAAATGTATCATTATTTTTCCTTTTACTGCTGAAAATCAATTAATTTTATGTTGTTTATGGTCAAAATAAAGTCCCCGACAATTTCCATCGAAAAAACAATAAAAAACAAAAAGTCAAAAAACAAAGAAATACATAAGAAACTTAGAAAACAAGAGAATACATAAGAAAATAAATGTGATTTTGAAATTTTTTTTAATCAATTTGATCAGATGCCTATCTAGAGTATATGAAACAAAAATTAGCATTTCAGGGGCATTATTTATTTAATTAGAGCAAACTTATGATTTTACGCATAAATTAGCATAATTAATGAGACTGAGATTTTTTTGCAGAATTTGATGTTATAGTTTTGTAGATAATGCCATGGGTAACGCGTGTGCCAATTTTCGTCGCGATCGCGCGATCAACGGCCAAGATCATAGGGGGGGCTGAATCAGCCCCCCCCCCCAGTCTTCTTAGGCGTCGAAATAGCCCAGTCTATTTAGGGTTAACACATTAAAAAGAAAAATTACATGTGGGTGCGTCATGGTCTATTGGTTCTGACTCTCACTTTTCAAACAGAGGGTCTTGGGTTTGAATCTTAGCCATGGCGTGTTTTCCTTCAGCAAGAAATTTATCTACATTGTGCTGCACTCGACCCAGGTGAGGTAAATGAGTACCGGCAGGAAGTAATTGCTCAAAAAGCTGTGCGCACCAGGATCGGTAGACTAGCTTAGCCGGGATAATATAGGAGCACCTTGAGCACCTAGCAAGGTGGATATGTGCGCTGCACAAAGCCTATATAATTATTATTATCATTATTATTATTAGTCTCAAATTTCATTGTCAGATTGTATCTTGAATGTTTCATGTTAGTTTGTATATATATATCTTATGATCGAAATAAGTTTGAATTAAACTGAAGTAGTGCCCGGGGGGGGGGGGTACTAGAATTATAGGCCTAACATGATACTATGTGCTGCCCCAAAGTCAGGGTCGGTGGCTCCGGAACACCTCTTGGATCAATGATTGTTAAAACGACAATAATGCTCTTGAACTGTCCACATTAAAAAAGGGGGTCTCCTGGACTCGTTAGATCGCAGGAGTAATTGGTAGCGGCTATGAAAAAAAAATGCGCTTGCCCGATTCATATCGGGATAGCGCAAGCTAGTAGCTCATGATGGGCATGCATTGGAATGAGAAATCAAAAATTTGAGGGGTTTTGGAATGGGGAAAAATAAGAATTTCTATGGCTTTCTGAATTGGTGATGCTCTGGAATGGAAATTTAGGCTGAAAATGGGGGTCTCGACCACAGCACATACGTATCATACATTTGTGCTATGAAAGTTAAGGTACCTGGTGAGCCATAACAGGAACTCTCTTGTGAAAGTCATCCACTGGTGTACTGACATCAATGTTGATAGCCCAAGACTTCTCCTCCAGGGGTTCTTTCGTTTGATCAACCTTCTGTTTGATGTTTCCCTTTAAATGAAAAAACCATCGAATTCGAATTTAAACTAATGATTCATCATGTACATAGATACCGGTCTTGTATGATCACATTTTTGTTCCATTAAAAGGGACTCTAACCCAAACAAAAAAGTATATTTTAAAAGAAGAAAGAACTAGCACATCAATCAGGTGGTGCTTATCCAATATGGTTAAACCAAACAGACAATCAGACATGGTGACTTATTTTCTCAATTTTTACTACATTTCATGAACTGCCCACTTAAACCATGATACTTAGAAAGCATTACAAATTTTCAAAACAGAAAACAGAGACATATACATTTCCGGCAAGTCACACATGTTGGGGATCACTTGCACATATTCTGTGTAAATGTCCAACAAATAACTGGCATGAGCTTTGCGATTAGATTTAATTCCATACTTACTTCAGGTAAAACCTTATCGAGTTCTTCATCCTTGGATTTTGCATTTTCCTTTGCTGTCTCCTGTCAAAAACAAACAAAATATTTTTTTTTTCTTATTCCTCATAGCAAAATATCAAAAATATATATATTCCTCACAATTTCAACCATGGTCAAAGTTTTGACTATAGGTAGCCAATTTTGGAAGGTATCTCTAACATCAAAAGTTCATTAAAAATTGACTGGGACCAATAACTAAAATCATTAAAACACGAAGAAGGAGTTATGTAAACATAGAGTACCGAAGTGTGACATCAGTTGCCATGGTGTCATGGTGGGCTGGTTCTAAAAAGAGTCGCAGCTGACGATGGTCTGTACACATTTATATTCACAAATGCTCGTCTGAAAAATAGGTTGCAAGCAATCAAATTCCGATAGCAGCCATTTTATCCTATGAGAAACACACGCTTTCATTCATTTGTTTATTTGTTTAGAACTGGGCCACCATGACACCATGGCAACTGACGTCATCGCTTCGGTACTCTATAGGAAATGTACATTGTGAACAGATTTTTTTTACATTTTTGCTGTAGAGGTGCTGTGGGTAAGTGGATAGGTCTCCAGACTTTGAACCACAAGGTCCGGGGTTCAAATCCCACCGCAGCACTCGCGTCCTTTGGCAAGGTATATGCCACTCTCTACCCAGGTATAGTAAATGAGTACCCAATAGGGAAGTATTCCTTGAATGCTCCATGTGCCTGATCAGGGTAGATTTGCTAAAGCCTGGATAACAGCATGCAGCAATTATAAACATTGTATTACCCAGTAAGCACTATACATGTATAAATGTTACATAATTATACCTTTTGGCTTCCCAAAATTTCAGCACAGAGGTAGACCATGGACTAAATTAAACTGGCCAATGTATAGTACATATCATATGATCAAGACTTTCCTCGATATGGCTATCTAAAAATTGTATCATTCATAGTACTGTAGCTCGGTTCCTTCAACTCTATCCAAACCCGGCTCGTAAATCTTATCAGAATCATAGCTCGACCCGGAGAGGCCCGGTAACCCGGTCCGGCTAAAATTGATTTATGTCCATGCAAAAGTACAAAGTTTTGACCTACTTGACTCTTATCTGTGACCGACATCACCTTCTGACCTTGTTCTCAAAAGATGATACAAACCCCCAAAATATTTAATTCACTGTTTATATCATCCAGTAGTAATGTAGAGAGGGGATTAAGACGATACAAGGCCAACTCGCTATTCCTCACATGCTTATCACCAGTGCAGCGGTCAACAGCACAGTCTGTGCACCGCTAGTGATTTACTACGAAACATGTGCTTTGAGATGATTTTTTTTTGTGTGTGTGTGTGTGAAATCAAGAGGCAGATTACAAACCACATTGTTTATTATGTTATCATTCTGGTGACCCAATTTTCAAACAGGCTCTCACAGAGATTGTTTCTGTCTATCATAGGGCAGATTTGTTTTCGGAGGGGTGGAGGTGGCAGAAAGAGTTAATTTCTGAGCGTATTTCATTCTTCATATTTGCTTTGAAGCAATAGAATATTTTATTCAAACTATTTTTTGTGTATGATTTATTTTTATCTGTCTTATTCTATCCTTCAGCTACCGGTAATAATATTTTTAATAAAAATATTTTTAATAAAAAAATGAATCAAAATACATTTTTATTTCATATTAAACTTTGACAATCGGTCCAATATCATCCTACCCCAATATCATCCATTTAGTCATCTCTCACGTTTTTTGTTTGCTTTTTTTGCTCTTGTACACATACCCCCCCTTCTCTCTCCCGGTAACGGCACCCTCCTCTTCTCGTCCGTCTCGTCCACCCTCTTTAATGTATCCCTTAAATGGGAATTAAATTGTTTTGCACCCACTCCCAGCTGAGCTATTATTTTCGGATCACCGACTTTGTGGAAAATGTCAACACAACAGGGTTTTTTTTTTGGGGGGGAGGGCTTTTATGGTTAGCAGAAAAAACTGGTATAAAAGATATCTCAATAAACTGGACAGATTATTTTACCAAAAAAGAGAGAAATATTCTGCATGTCATCACAGTCATAATATCAAAAGGAAAACTTCTTGAGTTATGACCATGCCTAAACAAATTGGACATTCTCACCCAGTGAAACCATTACTCTCAGCCAATCACATGACCAGTCAGACGATATCACATGGCAGGTACTGTGTGCATGTGCGCCGTTAGCCGGCTAGCTATATCATCTCGATCCCTCACACACAAGGCCATAACTCAGACAGGAGGTCCAATCATGATGGGTGATGGGGAAAAAATGAAAATAAGGTAGGGATGGTTGGCCTTTGACCTGTCCCCTCGACCCTCACACTAGGTGGATGGATTGCTTGTTAAAAATAGTTTCACAACGTTTATTGCGGTGACAAATGACACCTCAAATATTATCAAACAATCCGGGTTTATTTTATTATTTCACTGAGTTAATCATTCACTTGCCTTTTGTCTCTCTTTTTCTTTCTCCTTCGCTCTATCCTCTTCTGTTTCCTTCTCCAAGAAGTCAAAACGATCATCGGTCCCCATGATGTCATCAAGGCCAAGCTCTCCAGAGACTTCTATCAGCTTGCTGACTCCTCTCTCCTCATCTTTGGCCTTATCATTTTTCTTCTGATCCTTAAAGGTCATTCCCTCCTTCCATCCTGGTGGCACAGTCAAGAGATCATCAATGTCATTGGCCTCCTTGAGTTTATCAACACCTAAAGCAGTGTCATCATCGTCGTCCAGGAAAGGTTCGTCAGCGAGACCTCCCGGCATGAAGGGGAAGTTGGTGGTACTGCCTTGGATTGCTTCTGAGAGAGGTCCAGGCTGACGAGTCAGGGAGAGGCTGTTCTTTGCTGTCCCACAAGTATCACCTATGAAAACCTTAAAGGTAATCCAACAGAAGTAGGAAATTTGTTTTAATAGAAAATTAAGCAAATTCAGAAAAGCAAAAAAGCAGTAACCGCTATACATATTGGGATTTCAAGAAAAGAGCTGCATGTACATGTAGTGTACACGTGTAGGTGATTCACTGTGAGGTAGGATAGGGAAAACCCCTTTATATGCTTAAATACACAAAATAACAAAAAAAGTCCTTTATTTCAAAGTTAATATTGATTAAATTGCAACAGGGCTCCGATTCTAGCCACCCCCCTCCCCCCTACTATGACACAGCTCATGAATAATTAATGATTTTGCAAGTGTTCAACATAAACTTTTGACTTCTTTTAGCCCTACTTTCCATTGTGGTTTCAGACGACAAATTTTAGCACTGCAATTGCCCAGATAGTAACGCAATAAGCTGGCTAGCCTACAAGAGGCTAGATTTGAAAAAAAATGTGTTTCACCATTGACTTAAAGGTCAAGTCCACCCCAGAAAATTGTTGATTTGAATCGACAGAGAAAAAAAATCAAACAAACATAATGCTGCCAATTTCATCGCAATCGGATGTAAAATAATAAAGTTATGACATTTTAACGTTTCGCTAATATTTCACAAAACAGTTAAATGCACAACTCAGTGATATGAAAATGAGAGTCAATGATGTCCATCACTCACTATTTCTTGTTTTTTATTGTTTGAATAATACAATATTTCAATTTTTACAGATTTGACAATAAGGACCAACTTAACTTAACCATAAACTGTTAAATTCCACATGCTCAAGAAGAAATAAAACTTTGGTTCACTTGACAAGGAGAAAATTAGAATATTTCATATAATAAAATACAAAAGAATTAGTGAGTAGATGACATCATCAGTCTGCCAATTTGCATACCGACCAGGATGTGCCTATAACTGTTTTGTGAAATAAAGCAAAATTTAAAAATGTTATAACTTTCTTATTTTACATCTGATTTCGATGAAATTTTCAGTGTTTTGCTTGTTGGATTTTTCTCCTTTTTTCAAATCAACTTCTTGTTGGGGTGGACTTGTCCTTAAAAGAATTAGTCCCATTGATAGTTTGATTCAATAATGCCATTTTTACAGTACCAGCAACTGGGAACAGCCACTCACTACAGCCCAATCAACAACTAAATTTAACCCTAGATTAATTCAAGAAACCAATTAAAATGAACTGAATAAATCAAATGAATTTCATCTTCCATTGATTCATTCAGAGAAGATTATGATATGACTCCCTGATTATCTGGCAAGTTAACTTACTTCTTTGTAGCCAAGTAGTTGCCCTGTTGTTGCATTCCTTTCCACCTGCAGTGTGGTTTGTAATGTGCTTAGGCTCACTGAGTACAGATTAGCTGGATTCGCTAACCTTGCCAATTTCCTGGATAAAAAGATTAATCGATTTTACTGAAGGGTTTAATATTTCTATGCACATTTTGAATTTTACTCCATGCTTTTTGAGAATTTGTTCACACTTAATACACATACACTTCATACAGTATGGAAAAGAAAAGTTAGTACTAGTGGGGCCCCAACTTTCAATGGCCATTGCAGCTGAATCAATTATCAAACTTCCATGAAACTGGTAGCATTGAACCGAAAATTATTCAAGCAATCTGGAACATACATTATAATAGGAGCTTCTTACCTTGATTTTGACCCATATGGAAATTCATCAAAAAGTTGATTTTGTAGTATCCTATTTATTGCTGTCCTGGTTTCAGAATATTCAAAACATATCACCAATTTCTTTCCTGTATTGCAGATACATGAAATATAGGTAACATCTCTTCTCCAGATTTACTTAAGAATAAGAATATTCATTCAAATGATTTATAAGCCATGACTAGCCATTTTGAGAGGAATTTGCTTGATCAAGATTATTGCTTGTCTCATACACTGATGTAACTTCTCACCTTTGACCCTTGTTGACATCATGAACAGGTAGCTGATTAGGGCAGTTAAGGAAGTCATCTATCCTCTGTGGCAGGTCATGGATAACAGGAGGTAAACCAAAAGGCAACTGTGGAGTTTTAAAAAAATGATAATGATAATACGCAGCATAAATATCACACTTGATACAGTGTTTCTGAGCACTGCATACTATTACCCTGGCTTTTTGTTTAGCCACGCTTTTCCTTATCCCAGATTGGTTTCAGACTGCAGTTCTCAGCACTGAAAATGCCTACATAGTACCACAAAAAGCTGGCTAATGTTAATGGTGGCCACTTGTGGTGGCTGTTTGCCACCGTGTATGTCGCCCCTTGTCTATTGACTTTATATTTCCTGGCCTCATTTAGCCTTGTTCGAATGTAATCCCAAGGCCAAGGCCAAAAATGACTGACCTTGAGACAAGAATCCAAGAGCATATATGTAACACATGTAGACTCTACTTCTTGATTTTTTAATATAGCAGCACTTTTTTTAAATTAGTCATACTTACAGTGGTGGTATATGGCAGCGATTCAGGTTGGCATTCAGTTACAGGAATAGCAACCGACTTTCCATTTAATCCAAGTCCCAGAAGTGAAAAGGGAGGAACATCATCTGAAATGAATATAAGTAATTCATATGGTAAGGACCCCCCTTGTCTGCGCACACGCGAATCTGCACGAATCTAGTAAAAGATACACAACGAACAGAAAATTTACACATGCAATACATAGAAAGATGTACATTGAAAATTCTGACTCAAAATGATGAAAAAATAATGAATTTCGGACATTTCATGTGATGGCCTCAAAATACAGCCTCATCAAAATCCCTGAATCGTGTATAAAGTGAATAGGTTTGCAGGCACAATTTTTTTTTTTTTAATCTGAAAATGAATGGTCGAGGTTTTTTCCAAGAAAATCATATATTTCTTTCAATTTTTCATGAGATTTCTGGCACACTTACTAATAAAAATATAAGGAACATTATCAACTGATTTTTTTGGTGAAATAAAAAGAAATTCATGTTAAATCTTAATTAAATAGTTAGGTGCACAGACACAGGGCCCCTCTCAATACTCATCTCATGTTGTTCTTCCCCCAATATTCAAGGATCAGCGATTATCCGCAGGTTCGTTACTGACTGAAAAGTTTCTTCCTCTCCAACTTAAATGACCGTTAAAACAAATTTTCCACTCAGCATTTTAAAGGACCAGAATGTGGTGTCCCATCAGTAGTTTTTTTTCTCAATCCCTCTCAGACCTGCTGCTTGCATGAATTCACAGTATATCTCGTGCGCAGCCCCCCCCCCCCACGGAGGATACTCTACTCAATTTGTGAATCATTTTCTATGTTATTGTTCTTGGTTTCCCTTTTTCAAGCCTTTAGGCCTACTGAAGTTTAAGTTAATTGGGACGCCTTTTAATGTTTTTCGTTCATTATTCTGAAATAGAGGTCTAGACTTGGCCTAAGGCCAAGTAAAAAAAGATAGTAGTTGATTGTCCGGGTTTTCGAGAGCAGTGATGAGGGAGGTCCTTACTATTTGCTATCTTACTATTTTTTTTAAAACAAGGAGACATTTTCTCGGCCTGATTTTTTACATCAGTGATGAGGGAGGTCCTTACTATTTACTATCTTTTTTGCTATTTTTATTCAAATGATTGTCAGGCCATGTCAAGCTTGAATTATGTGATCGATGCATGCTCAATATTAATAATAAATGAGTAGAATATATATATATATAAATATAATATTAATATCTACGATTGATTGGAAATCTATGGAAAATGTATTATGCGATAAAATCTATTGATGTACTACTGATGTATACTGGTACTGTATTGTTGTAAAACAGAATGTTCATGTCAAGTGAATAATTTAAACATTCTGTATTAATATATATGTAAGGGTAAAAAAAATGCTTGGGGGGGTCATTTATTTCGGACCCATGTTCAATTTTTCAGAGCCGATCTCTTTTTTAGCTCTGGGCTTGGTTTTGCAGGCTTATTATAATCACTCGGGTCGCGTTCGCGTTCGAAATCACTCGGGTCGCGTTCGAAAACACTCGGGTTTTGGATTTTTGGCGATTTTTTTTTATTTGGATGCAATTTTTTTTCTAACGTTGTCTTCAATGGGACAAACACGCTGGGAAAATGAAATGAAATTGAAATTCTAGTTTCGTTTTAAGCCGGCAAGTGCCTCAAATTAAATGCACTCGCCTACTGCTTAACATAACAAACAAGCAAATCAGCCATGTGGCTCAATTATCCTAGAATACATCCAGACTTCTGCTGTTTTTATACGAGGACTCCGAGTCGGAACTTGCCATATCTGCCACATCGATATTACATCGTCATTCCCATGTGCGGACATGCATGCCTGCATGCAATTGCCCCAAGGCGGGACCCGGCCACGGTCGGACAAGGCGTGCATCGGTAGCATGGAGCAAGGTAACGTGAGTCGAGCCGAGTTAGATCCCACGTTACAGTGCCAGTCAGTCTTCAGCGGTATGCATAGCCAGCCATCCATGGTTTAATGCATATATACGTAATTAGACCAAAAGCTTCGGTCTCTGTAATGTTCGTTGTTCCGCTGAACTCCGTTAGCTCCACTCACCAATAGAGACCGAAGTTCTAGCTCGATCTGTACAGGGACCCAATGGCCATATGTTTATGCATTATGTTCCAATAAAACGGGGAAGTGAAGTTGCGCGACAGCCGAAGCAATTAGTTACTGTTGTTTCCACTCCAGATATTTAGACGCAGGACAAATAATGCTCTGACAACCAAGCTAACTTTTCGTCAGCATCAGTAAAAATGTGAATTGGTTTTTAAAAACTAATAATAAAACTGATCTAAAATTGATCTTAGATCGATTTTAAAATTGATTTTGGAAATCGATTTTAAATTAATTTTAAAATCGTAATTGTACCTGTTCTAATTAACTGATTTTAAAATCGGCTCCCGATTTTACCACAATCAGCGATCACCTGCCAATCTTCGATCATATCCTTGAAGGAAAAATCGGATATAAAATATCGGCGGACTGACTGGCACTGTAACGTGGGATCTAACTCGGCTCGACTCACGTTACCTTGCTCCATGCTACCGATGCACGCCTTGTCCGACCGTGGCTGGGTCCCGCATTGGGGCAATTGCATGCAGGCATGCATGTCCGCACATGGGAATGACGATGTAACATCGATGTGGCAGATATGGCAAGTTCCGACTCGGAGTCGGTAGAAAAACAGTAGAAGTCTGAATCTATTCTAGGATAGTTGAGCCACATGGCTGATTTGCTTGTTTGTTAAGCAAATAAAAAAAATCGCCAAAAATCCAAAACCCGAGTGATTTCGAACGCGACCCGAGTGATTTCGAACGCGAACGCGACCCGAGTGATTATAATAAGCCGTTTTGCATCGCAGTTTCCAGCTGCTTGTTCGTTTACATGTTTAACCCGTTGCCAACGGGAGCTGGATATATACGGTTCCCTAAAACTTATTCATGTACGGGAGCCGTATATAGTCGGTTCCCCAAAGGCTATTACTCGCATCCATTTGCAGGCTTTAAAAATACAATTTCATACTATGTTTCTGCCTTTTCTGTGTTATAATTACAATGTCCATTAATTAAACTACACATTCCAGAAAGTCATACGTTTTTACCTTTTGTTTCTATAGTTTATAAAGCATTATAAAACGAGTTATGCTTCGAAGAGAGTCCAATATTGGCGTACAGTGGGCATTGCCGCGATGGAAGCTTGATTTCAACGATTTTCAGTTTCGCAGAACCACGTATATACCGTAATCAATAAAAGTGAGGGAAAACAATGGGAGCAGCGAAATGCAACCCAAAACGCACGCAGAGCTGCGTGCGTGCGCTGATATGATCAACGATAGATCGAAAACGATCGATACTTTATAAGATTGCTTGTGAGGTTTCAAAAAGTCCGGGGTTCGATCCCGGCCGCGGCACCTATGCCCGTGAGCAAGGCATTTAATCTACAATGCTCTTTTATCCTGCTTTTCAAATAAATGAAAATGCTATATGCATTACTGCTAACTAGGTGTGCACTTCTTTTTAAAAAAATGGCGCCGTTGATAAAATATAGGAAGAAGAAAAATCATGGTTTCAGTTTATAACACATCGATTTTTGTTTTCTTCTTTCATTTAGGTGCATTATTTTGCCTCTTGAAAATGGCTGTCATAATATTCAACTTCATGAACTGATCAAGCTAGATCAAACTAGAAGAGAGTACACGACTTTAAGTTGATATCGATTTCTATAATCCTAAACAAAAAGTGTATACAGCTGGCTATTGAGAATACCTCGGATCGTACGTACACTCTATGTTGTTCTAGCGATACGGATGTGGTAATTGATGGAGGCATGGCCCCCTTTCCTTTGAAAATCACAAAAGGGCATCCAGCGAAGGTCAATAAAGTTGCCACTTACTAACAATGTAAAAGAGTGACTTGAAAGGGAAGGATGTACGGATGAATTCACACTTTGTCAGTTTGGTTTAACACCAAAGAGTGATAAACGCCGTGACATAGGCATAATCATGCTAATGAAGACTAATATGTGTTATTTACGATGTACAAAGTATATGAAGCATGTTTTATCCATATCAGTAATCTCATATGAATTTTCGAAAAAAATCTAAGGTTTCCCCAATTGATTTTATTCTGATTGAGTATGTTATCGTGGTTTGGTTTGACCTGCATATAAAAAAATGTGATGCGATAGGAATCCAGAGCATGGAGTAAATATGCATTCCATGGATATATTATTCGAGAAGATAGAGGGAATGAAAAGCAGAATATATTAAAATGAAATATTTATGTTTATGTCTGCAAACAGGCCTATAATGCTTTTCACGGAACAAATGATGTAAGCCGGGTAATGAATAAGTAGAGCGCCTTGATCACAATGTTTAGTGGATATTATATGAATTATTAATCATGATGCGGCTCGTTTAATTTTTTTTTTAATTGCTTGTTAGAAGGGTGCGAGAAAAACGGCATAAAGCATATTGTGATTCCATATACGTCCATTCAGTTATTTGTTTCATTTTTGGCCGTACTCCATTGAATATAACAGACGTTCAACTTTGATAAAGATAAATATGAGATAAAGCAATCAGTACATGAATTGATTAATGAAGACAATTAATTAATTAATTAGAGATAATATATATCACTTAATATGAGCTGGAATATGATATTTAGGCAGGCGAGAATGGCCTTTCTATGTATCTCTTTTGAAGCACGCTCTTCCTCTTACAGTTCTCTAATCAACTCATATTTGTATTTTCATCGGAGCTCTTATGGATTGTTGGCTACAAGGAAAAACGAAGTGGAGAAATAAAACATAAGAATTATTTTAATACATCGAAATTCTGTAAAGGTGAATGTACCGGGTGAGAAATTATATACACTTACGACATTTTAGAATTATACTTTGGCAATGCAGGTTATTATTTTCAGAGTCCTTTTTCATCTTGACGAAATTGGATATTAAAACAAACTGAACGCAGGAAATAATAATTTCCGAACGGAAAGTTCCTAAAATGTTAATCAAATCATATATTGTCCGAAAATTTGACAGTGAGTGTGGCGAAACAAATGGGGGGGGGGTTAAATGATGGAATATAATTTATATGCACTAGAATAAAAAAAAGGGTATAAAATAGTAATGGTGTAACTTGGGTTGCGATTTCATTGCTGACCTCTATTTCTCCCCCCCCCCTTTGCTTGTCAGAAAAAAATAAAGAAAAAGTAGCGTATTTATAGTCCCCTCCACCAAGAATTCCTTGGTTCACCGCCGATCTCTGACAACTAGAATACCAGCAAAACCGAAAATGTCTTTCTGGTCACACTCATTTTTTTCCATTTTAAATTGACCAACATATACTTAAGTTATTTTTTCTTGCATTTTCCATGAATTACTAATCATTTGTTGATCATTAAATCCTTTGCACATAAATGTCAAGAAAATAACCACACACGTTCTAAACTAGTGAAATAAACTGAGAATTGAGTAAGTTCACAATAAATAAAACGGTTTGCAGGGACTTATTGTATATTCTTGGATAATGAAAGAAAGGCAGAATGTCTTGTTTTTAATACAATTTTAATTACTAGAATCATTTGATACATAATATTCATTTTTTTACACAAATACATGGCAACGTCTCCGTTGGATTTTGAATTAAGGAAATAATTTGGAGGTTTTTGTTGAACATTTCTCGACGACGTATAAAATCTAGAAATCATTTGAAATTGATTATGGGCCGAATATGCCGGGCACCTATCCTAATGTAGGTTCTATTTTTTAGTATGGGTTGGGCTTGGAGGGCCGGGTTTGGACATATTTCTGTGATGACGAGAATATACTCAGAAGGGAAAAAATAGAGAGAGGGCCGGGGGGCACGGAACGGGAGATGAAGAAGAGAGAGAGAGCATAACCCACTTGTCTGCGCTGTGTTGTAGTACATTTTTTTCGATTAAAAGCGCCTCGTATGAAATTGAACCCTCTCCCCCCTGCGTAAGGGGAAAAAAGTAAAGGGAAAATAGAGGAGAGAGAGAATATAAGTAGAGGTTGACTAGAGGTAAGGGGATTAGAGAGAGTAGAGGGGATGGCATTCATGACAATAACAATAATATTTTTCAATCGAATTAAACTAATTTTTTTTATTCTTTACATGTAAAATATTCAAATGTTTACATAATATCAATGATAACAATTATAAACATTACTATCAACACTAACAATGATAATAACAAATAATAAAAGAAAATATAACAATCGGATAATAAAAAAAATAATAATAATAGTCATAATAATAACAACAATGGTTAAGATTATGAATATAATAATGATAAGACAAAGAAAAAGATAAAATAAAAAAGTAGACGAAACAGAAAAAAGATGAAGGGAGAAGATAATGGTGATCATGGGGGATGGGGTGGGCTAACTTAAGTAATTGGATGATAAATGATAAATAATCTTCATAATAATTGTCGTATACCACCTTGCAAATTTTAATCGAGAAGATTATGATTTCTTGTTCAGAAAGTATTACTTCTATGCATATAACGATATTTTGAAGATTCATGTTTTGGGGGGCATACTTTTAAAAGGAAATATCATATTCTTCATTTTTTTTCATTTTGCATGAAGAGAAAAACAGAGAGAACAAAATTAAGCAAAATAGGACGACGGGAGTAAAAGAATGAGAATAGGTATAAAGAGAAGATAAGACGACGAAGAAAAAAGGCGAAAAAAAGAAGCACAAGCAAATTCATAACAAGAATAAATAGAAGGGAAATAGAAAGAGAAAACTTAGGAGATGGAGGTGTAGGATTACACAATTATCAGTGAAGAAGGAGGAGAAAATGAAAAGGGAGCATTATAAAAAAGAAAAAACAAGGAGGATTTCATTTGCAAGAGGAAACAAAGCAAGACTATATCAAGGGAGAAGGGGGGTCTATAAATAGGAAGTATAAGAACAAAAAGATGAGACAGAGATCGAACAAAAGAAGAAAGGAAATGAGGATGATAAGATAAGAAGAATATCGAAAAAAAAGAATATGAGAAGAAAAGAAATGAGAATAATAATTTTGATAATAATAAGAAGATCGAAAAAGAAGAAAAGGAAGAAGAAAGGAAGGGAGAATATTATGATAATAGTAACATTATGAGAATATTATGATAATAGTAATATCGAAAAAGAAGAAGTCCAAGAAGAACTTCAAAACCCACATCACCAACAATACATTCTCAAAGAAGTCACTCTGTACGGACATAATAATATAGCACTGGAGCGACAGGTGAGCTCTGAACTCCGTGCAGCCAAAACAGGAAATGAACTACGCATGCGCGAAAACTATCGATCGATCAATTCACTCATCGTGGATCGCACACACGCTTTTGTAATCAACGATCCAGCTCGCACGCACGGAACAATGGAGCTGTTCGAACTTGACATGGCCGGCTGATTAATCTCGTTTGGGGTGTTAGAACCTATTCTACTATGCCGTCGCGAACGGGTTAATACTGTTCAATTTTTATTCATTTTTTAAATTGATATTGAATATTAAATCCATAATTAAATATTCAATGCATTGCCTGCTGATGTTAGAAAACTCGCCAGAAAATTCAATTCATTTCACAAATTCACATGTCGCGCCAGCAGTCAATCACATCATCCCAGCACTCATGCATCGATTCACCCAACAGACTAGCACACAGACAATCACCGTAACTAAGTACAGGCGCTATCACTCACCAAAAAACCCGCTGAAATACAAATTATATCATTGAAATTGATTTATCTGCGCCATATTTCCAAAGCACGCGACGGATTTAGTTCAGATTCAGGAAGTGGGGTCCCCGAAAATGCACTAAAAATGAAGAAATCTGTGATCTTTTCCAAGTTTGCAAACTTTGTTTTCTCGCTAATTTATGAAGGTATCTTCAAAATTCCAATAAAAAACCAAATCAGATTTTTTTCTTTCTTGCAGTTACCGCGATATTGGACTTTGCAATTGGTTTTGAAGTGGTGAGAGAGATCCCAGAGCACATGAGAGCAAATCGCTCGCCAATCTTGTAATTTTTTTGCTATTCAGCAGCCATAAAAATAGTAAATATCAAGAAAATTGATGCTGCAAAAAAAAGGGAAGAGGGCACAGATGAAAAACATCACAATTTTTTTTTTTTTAGAAAATAGTATCAAAAAATTTCATGCAGCGGCCAAAATTGATGCGCGCGAGGACGATCAACTACTTTCTTTTTTTACTTGTCCTAATCTCATCTTAAAAATATTTATGTTCAAATGTATGATATTTGTATGATATTATATCATAACCTTGTTCATTGAATGAGTGGATATGTATGGTTTTACATGTTTTAATTATTTTGAAAGAAAAGAAATAAATGAGAGTATTTTTCATGTTTTTACAGAGTAACTTTGTCTTTATATTATAATACAATGACATATGAGAGCAATGGATACACACTGTAGACAATGTAGTAGAACGAGGCATCACATTTCAGTTCATGACAATGGATTCTAAAGGTAAGCCATTTTCAAATTATTTATGATCACAAAATAAATTTTAATATTTGTTAAATAAGATTTTTTATCTCTAAATTGTTCGTTAAGACGGCATTGCTTTCCGGAAGTACGTCATACATAAGCGGTTCAAGGGTCGACGCTATTGTATTTCCGTTGTTTACATGTGGAACGAGGGGTCTACGCGGCATCAGTTAGGTAAGAAATCTTCATTTTTTTACATTTTTAAATAGTAATATTTCAAACCTTCCTACGCATTAGGCGTAGGAAGGTGTAAGAATTAATAAAATTAAATGAATGCTCTTTAATTCGGTTTAAAAGGATGGATTTTTTGGGGGAATCCATCTTTGTTTTGGTCGTTCGCTGAAGGCACTATGGAGAGAGTGTCAAGACGTCAATGATGAAGAAATATATAACATATTTAAAAAAATCATCATCATTGCGTCCTCAAGACTACATTTTCACTCAACTCAACAATACAATTACAAAGGTCAAAGCTCCAGTTGAGCTGTCGTTGTCCCGAGCTCTGCCGCCCCCGGAGCGTCGGCCAAATTTTGCCTCTGGTCCGCTGCAACAACGCGGCAGCCCTAGCCTAGCAGATTCGATTGTATTGTCGAGTTAAGGGATGGGGATGGACTGCCTAATTGCATTACCTGATTCTAAAGAGGAAACCTTGGTCTCTAAATCTTCTAAATGTGACGAAGCCATCATCAATTCTATTTGGTGGTTTGAATCATGTTGTCACAATCTCGTTGTCGATTCAGCTCAGCGCTGCTCACGGATCCGGATTTCCATGCTTCAACTCAAACGGCTAAACGGCTCGCGCTCCAGCCGGCCGGCCGGCCAGCTCGTGCTGCTCGAGCTCGCTCCAGCACGAGCTCCATTACAGTTTTCGTTGTATGGTATCGGCAATCATTCATATTTATTTGCAAAACTTGCCGAGATTTCAATATTATTTTTTATGTTTTTATGTCCCAAGATGTAGCGTAGCTGATTCTGATTGTGTTTTAACGATCAGTATACATTTGTTGAAATAAATGAATGAAATAATCAATCGATCAATAGATAGATAGATATATGAACAAATAAAAAATTAGCTTAGGCCCCTTTAATGAATAAATAACTAAATACACACGACACAGAGTCTATGCATCTCGTTCAAGAATTGATGAATTTAGCTCTATGGGATTTACTCCAAAGCACACCCGGATAGGTATTGAACTAAACAATATAGCTCTCTTTTGGATCTTAAATCAATTTTTTGTTAATTTCCCCCATTTTTCACTACTTAAAAAAAATCATAGGAGGTTGCCCCCCGGGTTGCCCCTGACTGTCACTCATAATGATGCACCAAGATGTTAGACACAAATAATTTGCTTTTCTCAACTCTAATTTATAAGTAAGCTTTACACAGTATTTTCCGGGGTATTTTCCAACTACTAAACATCTGGCAGTGCATCTCTAGATCTGTTGCATGAGGTAGCTAACCTTTAAGAGGCCCGGGGTGCCATGATTATACAACAAAGAATATCTATGTCAGGCAGATTGGGGGAGAGGGGTGGGGAAGGAGGCCACAGCACTAAATTTTTCATTTTAGGGTTTTATAGTCTATATTTCTTTCCTTTTACTAGAACATTCTTTGGTCCACTAGGGAACTGGATTCCTTGAGGGGGGAGCACTTCCGTGATACATATTTTGAATTTGTTACTTTATCGACTCATAAGAGATACTTGAAAAGTGTGAGCGTTCACCTGAGCACGGGTCTATGCACTGTAAGAACACCTTATGAAAAAATTTATGCTCTTTAAGCCTGTCACTCTAACCACTATTGTTAAGAATTTTTTAAAAAGACAAGGGCCCGTATTCTGATGTCAGGTTCAACTTAAACTCAGGTTTAAAGTTGTGGTTTAAGTATGGGAAGCCATAAGTATCAAATTTTTTTATTAAGTTGAACATTTCTTATGTTTACTGTACTCTTTCCTGATTCATCGATAGTGAAGACAATAATCTATTTATATTTCCAAAACAATTATGACTGATTTGAGATCCAAATGAGCTGAAATATGATATCTCTACTGTTAGTGATTTATGTAACAACTGGCTATCCATACTTAAACCTGAGTTTGTGTTAAACCTGCTATCAGAATACGGGCCAAGATGTTTCAACTTTTAGACAAGCCATTTAAAAAACAATAAAGAAATATTTATATGTTAATTGTTGTGGTGATGGGCTTAATAGGTACCTGTGATTTTCAACAACTTCCCAGGATTCCTCTTCTCCCTCCGAAGGAACCCTATAATTTCATCCGGGAATTTCACCCAGTTGTAAATAATAATTGTATCTATGTGAAAGATAAATAATCAAGAAGATACCAAGGAGACAACAATACCAAAAATAATCATAACCAAGTTTAAATCTGAAATTCATTTTAAGCTTTATTAGCAACAGGATTCAGCATTTGTAAATGTTATATCCTTTGCAAAACAAATTATAATAATCTATGTGTAATTAATACCTTATGAGTATACACAATATCTCATACTTCATATTATTGTACTCTCTTATTGATGATATACCCTCTTCACTGCATTGCATTATAATATGGTTTTGCTCTTCCATAAAGGAACAGGAATTATCATTGTACATTAAAAGGAGATGTTACACATATTGCCTTTAAATGATGATTTAGGTCCAAGGGTGTCTTGCATGCTTTGAACCTCCTCTTATAATGCCCATGTAAATGTTGGTAAAGTCTAGATACTTGATCAATGATAGAAATATATCTGAACATTTATCCAAAAAATATATATGAGGCAATTTGATCTGATGTGGTATTAAAATGGCTGGAAAATGGTAGTGTTAACATTTTGTTTCTGAGCAGATATCGTGGTGTAAAAGCAACAAAAACTTTGGTAAAAGACTACATTATCAAAATGTTGCATTGTGGGTTGTATTCATGGGAGTATCAGGGCTGTTCAAATTCTGGCATACTAGCTTTAAAACATCATTATACAAACCCATCACTTTAATGCTTATGGAAATATTATCAGGACCTTTATATTCGCACTCTCCTACATAGTAATAGCAGGGCCCGCTGGAAGAATAGTTTTCGGAACCGAAGTGGCTACCCTGGGTAAATATGTCATCGTTGTTATTATTTTTGTTATTAGTTTTAATAGTAATAGTAGTAGTAGAAGTAGTAGTAGTAGTAGTAGTAGTAGTAGTAGTAGTAGTAATAATAATAATAATAATAATTGGATTTATATAGCGTTTTTTCCAGAGGATACAAAACGCTGTTGATTGCATAAGACAAGTTAAACTTTATGGTTATATAAGTGTGTTTTGAGATGTTTTTTGAAGAGGATAAGAGAAGAGAGGTTTTGAAGAGATGGAGGGAGTTTGTTCCAAAGACGGGGGCAAGAGATTCAAAGGAGTTGATACAGGCCTGTTTTCTGGACTTTGGAATTACAAAGGAGCAGCAGTAGAACGAAGAGAGTATGTAGAACTTTGTTGCTGAAATAATGAAGAAATGTAAGGTAGTGTGGTTGACAGTAGTAGTAGTAGTAGAAAAAGAAATTCAACTTTTAACATAGTATCCTGGGTGTGAGCCTGACATTTTTCATTTTTAAATTTAATTAAAAAATTATCTGTCTGCTGCTATGACTATGAAATCAATTTTTTGTTGATCAATATATATTTCCTCTGTGGATAAACACCAATTGCAATATATTTAAAACACAAGTTATTACTGATCTCTGGTCCTTACATTGATATTTCAAGATATCCACCAGTGATTCTGATTGTAACAAGGACAACATGTGTAATACTCCTCACTACTCAGTTACCAAGCATAAAAATAATCTTCAATTTATCACAAAAATGATCAAACTATCAATGCATACATCACTTCAATATGAAGGCACATTGGTCACATTTTACAAGCATAACATAATCTGCACATGAACAGATGAGACTATTCATGATAAAAATCATTGTGTTTTTCACCAATGAAAATCCTAAATGCATATATTACTGCTATTGAAGCATTCAAAAATATATTTGAATTGATATCACAAAGGCATGCTTGTCAGATTCCTCTTCTTTCTGCACTTATTCCTAGAATACATTATATTCAAGATTCAAGAGTTGCATAAACTTTCAAATTCAACATCATGGATAACACTTTTAAATCGGGTACATGATTATCAAATAATACTCAATACATAAGGCACAGATATACACACATTCACTGAGTTACACAGATAACTTTCAAAGTTCAGTATACCAAACTTATGAAATTGCCAGCTTTTATATACAAGTATATTATATGCAATCCATTGGTAAAATGAAATAGAGTTATTTTCTTATATACACATTTACAAGGAAGTAAAATATATCTTTTTATATCATTACAAATATAAGGCAAAAACATCAAAATCTTACAGTACAAGTCATGTCTTTATAAATCAACTTTGTGCTAACATAAAAAAAATTGAGAATACTTTGTGTTCACAGAAGAATAATTAGAGGCCTACTATCATGAAACATACTTGATTGTATAAATTGGATGTATCAACCTCATTCTGTTAGGTTCACCAAACTTGGCTATTAATAATCTAGTCACAAATACATGCAGCCAGGAATACATTGTGGTGGCATCATGGTCTAGCGGTAACGCTTCTCATCTCTCAATCTGAGGGACGTGGGTTTGAATCCCAGCCATGGCGTGTTTTCCATCAGCAAGAAATTTACCCATATTGTGCTCCACTCAACCCAAGTGAGGTGAATGGGTACCCACTAGGATTAATTTCTTTTAATTCAATGAGCGTTGGAAGGCTGCTTGAGCTAAAGCTGGGGTAATAATAACAATGCGCCTCTGAATAGATAATTTCTAGATAGATGGCGCAATATAAATGCCTATTATTATTGATAATACATTTCTGTGTACAATTCAGCCATCTCTTTGTCTTCCTGAAGTCTGTGTGCCTCACTTTGATTGTTAGACCTGAATAACGGACTCACCAAACACATGGCCCCTTCTTACAAAGACTTACAATTGATCTAATCAACCACAACTATGGAAAGCCAGTAACGTCAACATCTAAAATACATGTTTATTTAAAATGTATTCATACATTCACGGTTTTCTTGACAATTCTGTATGCTTTTCTATTTTAAAAGGATATAGTGCAAATTTCCTATTACAAAAATTAATGACATAGATGGATTTACATTAACTTGAGATTGATCGGATCAATCGTAACTCTTTCTAAGACGGGCCCTAACACCTGATTACATGAATTTTAAGTAGACATTCACTTTATTACGTAAAGTTATTCTAGAAAATTTTATAAATTAGAATATAACGGATTTGAAGAATCGAAGATGGATTTATAAAGCACATATACAACGATGGTAGGGAAAAAGAATAAATTGTACATATTTTCTTTTTATGATTTGCTCAAGTGAACAATGAAATTGAGCTTCACATATATATGGGTTGTAAAAAGAAAGTCTAAATCACACAGCTTTCTAATTTATTAATAGTACCTTGCCTTGAAGGAGGAAGTGAACCAATTTCAATTATGCATAATAAAATATAACATTCAGTGATGAATGCTTCTAGATACCAAAATCAAGGTATCATTCGAAAGTTACATTATCCAAGTGATATAAATATTTTCAATGATGTCATTGATTCAAGATATTTCTTACAACCCAAAATATAAAGGTTGACTTTCAGTCTTTGAGCACTCTTATTTTTAAGCATTCAGATTGTTAAAACAACTCATTACAGAAATGAAAATTGATGGAGCAAGCTTGATTATTAAATAATATTGACAGGGGGCACAGTGCAGAAAACGGATGGTATCTAGAATTATATGAAAGAAACTAATAAAATCAAAGGAAAATTCAAGAAAATATCCAATGGCAGAGGTACTTTCGTTTCTTTACAAATATTGAAGAAATAATCAATAATCAAAGAAATAGGCCTTCAACTCTACCGAGGTATTCCCAACCTATAACATAGTAGGAAAAAGAAGGAATGTTAATTATGAAATCAGTGCACAATTATTGATAAAATAATTAAGTAATATAAAATATTGTAACTCTAATTCAACATTTGAAAAATGAACTAACAAAGTTACAATTACAAATACTATTTATAAAAAATAATATCCCCACAATATTGGAATTGCATTTTGGAAAATTTGTTCATGATATTGTCAATTTTTTTCATGATTGTCGAATTAAAAATTGCAGTAATAGAAAAATAAACGGCTCTTAATACACACACACGTGCAAATTAGATTAAGTCATATAAGCTGACGAAATACAAAGTGAAAATGGGAGAAAATACCAACTTGTGCATCCATTCTTAGGTGTTGGAAAGTAGAAATGAATAAAATAGAGAATCATGAAGAATGTATAAATAAACAGAATATATACATTGACTTTGATAATGAGAAATGACTGGAATGTCATGCAATAGCTGAATTTATAACTTGCTGTCTCATCACATTTCAGCTAAGGGGGGGATGGCTATTTTGAGTTCAGGGGGACATTTCACAAAGATTTATGTATGATCAAGAGTTGCACTTAAATTCCTAGTTGTGTGCGGTATAAAAATGGCATGACCGCATTGGCCAGATCAAGCCAAGAGGATGGGTACAACTGCATACTGATCAATAAGATTGTGCGCTGCATATCATGTACGCATCTGCATTCAAGTGTGACTATCAAGTCATACTTAGATCTCCGTGAAACACCCCCATGACTGCAAAGTTCTCATGTCACAATAAATTGTTGTTTGTTGTTGTTATTATTCAGGATATAACATACACACATTCCAATAAGATGTCTACAAGCATCAAGTTAATAAAATAGGAAGTACCTGTACTACCGTACACATCCAACAGCTTGAACGATTCATGTGACGCTAGTTGGCACCAATTTCATCACTTGCCCTTCGCCAGTGAAGAAAGCGACAGCCGTCTTCGAAACTGTCACAGGTCATTTTCAAACTATAGGATGTGTATAAAGAACTTCATACTTTATTATTGATTGTGAAGAGTCAATTACGATTCCATTAACAACCAACAAATGACGAGGGGTTGAATTATCCCCTTCCCCTTTTTCATAAAAATGATAAATCAGGTATATGAGTTGTAATCATGGTGGTGCAAATCAGTAATTTTTTTTCCTTTGTGTGATTTGGATTGGAAATGAATGTTCAACAAATACCCCACGATTATCATTAGATCGAAGAAGAAATACACAGGAAATGACTACAGAAATATATTCATGTATCAAAAGATATTCTGATTTTGGCACAAAATTTGTTAATCTAAGCATAATTAGATTGGGATTTGAAAAAAGGTGATCAATATGATTAATCACATTTTAAAATAATTATTTACTTTATCTTCATCAAGAGTTGAAGAATTAATTTAAAATAGGCAAGAAAATGAGAAACATGGGAATCCCATTGAAAAGTAAATATTTGAAAAAAAATATAATGAAGATCTGAAAATGCATTGTCTAAGCTTCAATGGTGTAGTTGTTATATTTCTACTTAAGCCGCCAGTCTGTTTAAGAGTCTTGGAAATAAAAGCCAAGTATTTTAAGAGCTTAAGTAAAATTAGTCGATATGAGTACAGGCAAGAATGGCATTGTAATAAAAACCTAAACATATAAGATGCTTTACAAAACAATACATGACAAAATAACTGTACAGGGCCATGCATGTAAACATATTAATATTGTTAAATATTCAAACAAGACATCCTGACTTTCTCGAACAACTCTCAGGGAATGGGTTCAAAAATTAATTCATCACCCCTCAAATTTTACATTTTACAAGTAATTGAATCATAATGATAGTAATTGAAAGAATAAATTGACATCTGGTAAGATTTCTTAATCCTAAAAAATATAAAAAGGCACAAAATGATATGAGTTGTATTCAATTTGTTCAACTGAATGATTATACAGTTCAGGGGAGGGGGGGGAGGGTGTCCAGAAAAAAATCCAAATAAGGGTAATAAAATGTTGCAATTATAAATTTGAGAGGTAAAATCATAAAACTGATTAATTATTCATTACATGTATTTTGGTCAAAAAACATATATGAAATATAACAAATATTCATAATCTAGCATTTGGAGAAAAAAATTGAGCTGCAATTCATATAAAAAAGGGAGTGAGCAAGACTTTCGAAAAATAAACTTTATAGAAAAAAATCATCATGCACTTAAGGGCTGAGTATAGACACTTTGTACACTGTGTCAGTTACATGCAAAGGTGTTGCCTGATATTGCATAATTTTTCCTTATTTAGACTCCTGCACGCACATCCTATGAGACCAAAGTCATGACGTCCACATACATACTTTTGACGCAGCATTTTTTGTACTTCGGACAACAGAATGCTTAAAAGCATTATTTGAAAACATTTGAATCATTATCCATGAGTGGACTCTTTGACAGAATATTATTCTTAAATCAGATTTTAATGCCCTTATATTGTAATGATTGTTTTAAAGAAGGCCCTTTGTAGTAATTCAGATATTTGATTATCAAATATTCAACGGCTGAACACTGCAATTTTCATCCCATTGCATGCTTCAGAAGTCATTTTTGAAGGGAGACTAGATTGACTCTCATCTGTGGCAGTTGAAATCTATGCTTCCTCCATTGCCGAATCATAAACAATTTGTTTCTACCAAAAGATTAAGGAAATTCCCTGATTGGAATTAGGAGATTGGTGGCTTTCTATATTTTACACTAATTGGATCAATCTCAATTCTCTGTAGAATGGTGCACTATCATCAAACTAAACTAGATGGCATGGCAAGCATTATCACGCACATAATGTATAAACCACTTGGTGTCAAAATATTCTACACATCGCAGCGGTAATTTCTTAATTGTCTGGTATTCTGCATAGCAAATCTGTATGTGAATCGTTCTACGCACACTGCTTCCCTTAAACCTGATGGAGACCAAGCCTGCAAATATGTGGGCTGAAGTCTATGGAAAACACGTTATAGAGCGAAATCATTCAGTCTCAGACAGGTTAACACAATACTAATACTCTGTACTGTGAATTCATCACAGGTCACCGTTTCCATAGATCCAATGTCCACTCTAAACACACACGATTGAAATCTAATGAACATCCATCCAGACCGATCACACCCATGTCCTGCATGTTCAGTCCGTCCTCGGCGTCATTGTGCCGTGCAGGAGGGGGGGATCTCATCTAGCTTCTTCGTGAACTTTGACCCACGACATGCGCTTGATTAGGGGACGTTTTGATCCCTTTTGACTTCCTCCTCGCACACTCTTCTTTTTCTTGCTAGAGTCCTCAGCTTCTACGGACTTACTTCGGAGGAGGAAATGAGGCTGGGCAGCTGTGTTCATTGCATAGAAGACATTAGCATCTCCTGGTATGATGAGTTCTATGATAGTCAAATTGATAATAAAGGCACTTAAAGACATTCTTAATGTCCTTTTTAAATATAAATGAAGAACATTTTTGCTACATGTGATACAGTACATACAAATCCAGAGATATCGTAAGTAAATAATTTTTGGCAGTATTATGTGTTTCTCCTTTTTTGGTTTGTATTTTTTTCTTACTCTGAGTGTCATAAAATATTTTTACTCACCAATATACAAGTTTTCACTTATTAAAGTACTGCTTTTAATAAGGTTAGATATCAAGCAAATCTTTTATTATTGCTTCCAACAGAGCAATATCAAACCAAATGCAGATAGAAAGGTTTAAGGAGCCAGAACCTTTGCTGCTATCATATGAATACCTACTTCACATGAAAGGTAATATTTAGTGAAGAGATTTGTTATGCAAAATATCCAAGATATACAAATGGGGTAATGTATTGAAGGGTTGTATAACCTTTCGATTAATTCCTCGTAAATGGCATTTCAAGATTGCCTTTTGAAAGGAATAAATGTGAATCATCAATGCTAGTAATACACAGAACTGTTAAAATGTGATATTTTCAAGTACATGACCTCTGTAGCTTTGACCTGTTGACCCCAAAATCTAATCAAAGCTTTGTCCCTCCAATATGCAACCATGAATTCAGTTCAGAGTTTATCCCGAAAATGGTTCCTCAATCATCATTAGAGCAAAATTTTCAATCGCTGTAATGACCTCTGTAAACTTTGACCAGATGACCCCAAATCAAATCTTCATAATTATCACTCTATAATTCCTCTGGCAACCACCTATCTTAAGCAGAGACATAAAGGCTGGGATTTATAAAGGTGGTTCGGAAAACCTTTGGTTGAGCCCAGTTTAAGCAAATTTCAGGTACAAATTCTTAATTGACCATGTATATTTCAAAATGTCCAATGATGATGATGACGCTTTTATCACATTGTGCCGAATTGTAGCCTGTTGCGGTGGCTGAGCTCAATATTTCATTCATGAGTTCTCTGTTTTGAAGAAACAAGTCTACTGTTCAAAAGAGTGGACTCATTAATTAAGATGGCCGTGACAGTGCTTAACCATCGCAACAGGCATCTACCTGGCGCACTGTGACAAAAGTGCGCATCAGCATTGGACAATTTTTTATATATATCTGGAAAATTTTGCAAAATTCATACAGGAATTCTGCGTAAACCATGGGTTCAACCAATGGTTTTCAGAACCACCTTTGTAAAGTTGTGCCAGTATTAAAGACTGTCGTCTAATTCTTCATCTACAATGAAGTAATGGTAATTATCCGTAAAGCACCTTAAGGCCACCCCATACATACAACTCGACTGGTCTACGACTGGCTTGCGACTGAGTGAGTAGAGATGAATCGCAAGGTGTCATAAGCCTCGACACCACACACCTTACGATCCGACTACCATGCTGTCTGCGACTCACGCATGCGCTTTTTGCCATAGCAACTGAGAAAATGGCACTTACTACAGCATATGAGCGTTGTATACCATATACGCGTTGTGAAACTCTGCTGTCTGATTGGCTGGAAGTTGGATTGAGCTTGCGATCCAGTCATAATAATTCAACATGTCAAATCCTTACAATTTTTCTTGCGACTTGTTTTTGGCCAGTCGGGTCATAAGGTGTGTAGTGGCTTTTAGACATTGTTCTGATACATTAAGCGCTATACAAGAGGATAACGTTATCAATTACCTCTATCATCAAGTAGTTGAATGAGCTGAAAATCCTGGTAATCCCAAGGCTCTGGAATGTGATGCTTCATTAGAGCAGTCTTGATGATACTTGGAGTATGCTCTTGGTGAGTGATCTGCAACAACATACAGGACAAAACCCGCATTCATCAAATTTTTCCACTTTATAAGAAACATGTGTCTATACATGTATAAACAAACCCAATCTGACTGGAGTTTAGAAGAGGAAAACATTTACAATAGCTGGTCAAGTCCTTAGAGTCGTTGGTCAACATTAAGTCCTTGAGCAAAACAATTTGTGCATCATTACTTTACTCTGTATTGGGGGAGTGGACCAGTTGGTGAGGAGGGGTAATGTGGTGAGAAACCAATAAAATGTTTGAGCATCGGAGTTCTAAAGTTGGAGGTGGTAAAGATAAAGTTTCATGTAATACTTCCTGTAGAATTATTGATTAAGTGTTGATTAAGTATTGATTAAGTATTGATTAAGTATTGAAAATATGATGTAGGTCATATCATCACATAACACTACTCACCACAAGACTCCTGTAGATATTTCCATCTCCTTCTTTTTGCAGACTGTCATCGAGACCAACTCTGATGATACGACAAGAATGAGATGGTAAATCCCAACCTTGAGGACCGGTGGACCTCCGTCTTTCAAGGGTAGGGAGGGAGGTCAGGGAAAGAGAAGCCTTTAGACTCTGCTGCAAATTGGAATAAAAAATATAATGAATAGCCATGACAGATTAGTTCTTTGATATTTCCACATATAGTCTGTTAGCAATGCTCATAAACCCACCTAGGCTCTAATGCACAAAAAAGTCACCATTTGTGATACAGTGGTAACTTGCATGAAATCCTTGATTCTGATTGGCTGTTGATCATTGTTGCCATGGTAGTTACCACTGGATGGCAAAGTTACTATGATAGTAGCTTTTATGTAACAAGACCCTGATGTCACTCTCTGTGAGGGTTGTAATTAAATCAGATTTTTTTTCCAATCTATTTTCTTCTCAGCATAAAGAATTATATATATGTTCAACAATGACAAATAACATGCATAAGAGAACAAGTGGAATGCCTCTGGCCGTCTCACCTGCATCACGCGGTTCAATATAGCAGCAGTGCTGACTTTGAATACTACTCTAACTCGCACAAGATGTTCAGTGATACATGGTTACTCTTATGTCCACTTTTTATGAACTAGACCAATAAACTTACAGAGATATGATGGTTATTCACCAAAAAAACCCAACATGGCCAAAGTTCATTGACCTTACATGACCTTTGACCTTGATCATGTGACCTGAAACTCAAACAGGATATTCAGTGATACTTGATTACTCTTATGTACAAGTTTCATGAATCAGATCCATAAACTTTCAAAGTTATGATGGTAATTCAACAGATACACCCAATTCGGCCAAAGTTCATTGACCTTTGACCTTGGTCATGTGACCTGAAACGTGCACAGGATGTTCAGTGATACTTGATTACTCTAATGTCCAAGTTTAATGAACTAGACCAATAAACTATCAAAGTTATGATGGTAATTCAACAGATACCCCCGATTCGGCCAAAGTTCATTGACCCTAAATGACCTTTGACCTTAATCATGAGACCTGAAACTTGCACAAAATTTTCAGTGATGCTTGATTACTATTATGTCCAAGTTTCATGAATCAGATCCATAAACTTTCAAAGTTATGATGGGAATTCAACAGATATCCCCAATTCGGCCAAAGTTCATTGACCCTAAATGACCTTTGACCTTGGTCATGTGACGTGAAACTCAGGCAGGATGTTCAGTGATACTTGATTAACCTTATGTCCAAGTTTCATGAACTAGGTCCATATATTTTCTAAGTTATGATGACATTTCAAAAACTTAACCACAGGTTAAGATTTCGATGTTGATTCCTCCAACATGGTCTAAGTTCATTGACCCTAAATGACCTTTGACCTTGGTCATGTGACATGAAACTCTAATAGGATGTTCAGTAATACTTGATTAACCTTATGGCCAAGTTTCATGAACTAGGTCCATATACTTTCTAAGTTATGATGTCATTTCAAAAACTTAACCTCAGGTTAAGATTTGATGTTGACGCCGCCGCCGCCGCCGCCGCCGTCGGAAAAGCGGCGCCTATAGTCTCACTTTGCTTCGCAGGTGAGACAAAAACGGGAACCACAAAGATATTTGTAAAAAAACTTGTGAGTAACAAATAACATTGACTCAATAGACTGATATCGCTGTTGTGACGACTCGGGGCAAGACTACTTCTGGAAATGCATGTACACGTATAAGTGAAATCTCCCTCAAAGCCATTTAATATTATTAAGTTAAAATAAAGAGCTTCTCTTACAGGTGGAGGAATCTAGCAAAAGAGGGAAAAAGCAAAGCAACATTTAGACATATATCATAAAAACAATGTTAAGTTCAATCAAAGTAAAGGATTCAAATACACAATCTTATTCTGCTGGAAAACAAGTGCATTACAATTCTCACCCTTTGAGGTTTGTTAATGGGACTGTTCTCAACCGACAACAGACTTGAATCTCTACTACCAGCTTCCGATGAAGACGATAACGACAAAGATGTCGTGCCTGATGCCGCTGAAGACGACGTCGAAGACGCTGAATGTGTGGGAGTTGGCAGTTGATTGTCGATGCTTGCGATGCTCATGCTGTCGTCCGACGATGGCGTTGAGGACGTGCTACTGCTGATGCTGCTAGTGCTACTGTGATTCTTGGCTTCAGGGCCCGTCCTCACACGGCACGAATCCTTCCCATTGCTGCTGTTTGTATTGGAATATGACGAAGAGTTCACGCTCTCCGTTGTACTGTTTGTGCTTGTCCGATTTTTGAAGTCCTCGGCCGTGAAGCTGAAGAACTTCCTACGGAAGAGAGGGGTAAGCAAGAAACTAGGGTTTGGACAGGATCTTGGAGGGGAGAGGGAGGAGCATAGGGTAGGGAAGAGAGGTTTTGCGAAGCCCGAGATTGATCTTGAGGTCGGTCTGGACTCCTCGGGGCTGCGTTCAGGGGTTAGGAGCATTGACATGGGGCGGGGAGGGGTGGACACCGGTCGTGTTCGGCTACCAAGATGGAAATTGGGGTAAAGTTTTCTGTTTGTAGCTCGGGGTGACGTTTCTTTTGTGGGTCTAGGTTAGAGATGATTAATATAGCAGTGGGGATAGTCAGTTTAAAAAAAAATAATTGTAATATATCATACATCAAGTCATAAATAAAAATACAATATAGCATGATCTTGTAAGCCTCAATATTGTCAATACCTTTCCCTTATACCTAGTGGTAAAAGTCAGTGCAACATATAGTACTGAATCAATTTTCAGGCATTGAACTAAAATTGCCATTATTCAATAGAGTATGTTTACTCTAAAAGCAATAAAACGACTATAAGAAAAAACAACCCCCCCCCAAAAAAAAAGAGTCAAGTCCAGGGGAGCGTTTCATGAAAGTGGTCAGCATTGACAAATTGGCTTTCTCCGACAGTTACCATAGTAACTGTCAGGGGCAAGTGCCTCGCAGCCAATCAAAACCAAGGATTTCACTGAAATTGTCAACACTGACAATTTAGTCAGTGCTGACAACTCTCATGAAACACCCCCAGGTTACAATCAATCTGCCAGTAGTAAAGTGTGCAAAGAGACTCTCATTTTATTATTCACCTGTATGTCTTAGGTTTGTCAGCTTTGGTCATAGTTGGTGTAGTAGGAGCAGAGCTAGGCATCATGTTAGATGACTCCAATTCCTCTGATAATGTGCAGCTGTAATAAAAATAATAACAAAAGCTTTTATAACTATGAGTAGATCAGGGCCCTGTTGTATAAAGAGTTACAACTGATCCAATCAATCATAACTCTATGGAAATCCATCCGTGTCATATTTTTTCTACAGGAAATTTGCACAATGTTCTTTGTAAACAGAGAGAAGCACAGAGAATTTTCAAGACAATGAATGAATACATCATAGCTAGAAAATATTTTGAACAAACATGCATAATTGATGTGGACATTGCTGGCTGTCCATAGTAGCGATCGATCGGATCAATCGTAACTCTTTGTAAGACGGGCCCCTGGAGTTGGTTTTGGGGTAGGGTAGTGCGAAGGGGCATTGCCACCCTCTAGACATTTAAATAAGGTGGGGAGGGTGTCAATTTTAACAACTTTTGAATATTCACAACTTTCTAATTGTTTGTCCAATATTGTTCAAACTTTCACCTATCAAATTGTGCTATTTTCCTCTAAAAACATCTTTTACATTTGGGTTTGATTGCCCTGGAACAATATATTTTTTATGTATACACATATGTTGTGTGTTGTAAAAGTGGAACAAATAAAATTGAAATTTAATTTGGTTAGACTTACCATTGTTGGTATGAAAGAACATTGATGTTATTGAACCAGTCTAGAAACTTCTCATCAGGGAAGATTTGATAGGTTTTACTCGCCATCTGAAGTAATCGAATTTGAGCAACAACTTCAAACTCCTGATGAAAAAAGAAAAAATATTTGTGGTGTTTAGCTGCAACCGTTAAGCAGATTTCCCTTATGCCTTTCTGATTGGGGTAGGGCAATCAAGGTAGTAACACCTTTCTTTAAACAAGTGGAATGCCTCTGACCGTCTCGCCTGCATCACGCGGTTCAATATAGCAGCAGTGCTGACTTTGAATACTACTCTAACTCGCACAAGATGTTCAGTGATACATGGTTACTCTTATGTCCACTTTTTATGAACTAGACCAATAAACTTACAGAGATATGATGGTTATTCAACAAAAAACCCCAACATGGCCAAAGTTCATTGACCTTGATCATGTGACCTGAAACTCGAACAGGATGTTCAGTGATACTTGATTACTCTTATGTACAAGTTTCATGAATCAGATCCATAAACTTTCAAAGTTATGATGGTAATTCAACAGATACACCCAATTCGGCCAAAGTTCATTGACCTTTGACCTTGGTCATGTGACCTGAAACGCGCACAGGATGTTCAGTGATACTTGATTACTCTAATGTCCAAGTTTAATGAACTAGACCAATAAACTTTCAAAGTTATGATGGTAATTCAACAGATACCCCCGATTCGGCCAAAGTTCATTGACCCTAAATGACTTTGACCTTAATCATGAGACCTGAAACTTGCACAAAATGTTCAGTGATGCTTGATTACTATTATGTCCAAGTTTCATAAATCAGATCCATAAACTTTCAAAGTTATGATGGGAATTCAACAGATATCCCCAATTCGGCCAAAGTTCATTGACCCTAAATGACCTTTGACCTTGGTCATGTGACATGAAACTCATGCAGGATGTTCAGTGATACTTAATTAACCTTATGTCCAAGTTTCATGAACTAGGTCCATATATTCTATAAATTATGATGACATTTCAAAACTTAACCTCAGGTTAAGATTTCGATGTTGATTCCTCCAACATGGTCTAAGTATTGACCCTAAATGACCTTTGACCTTGGTCATGTGACATGAAACTCTAATAGGATGTTCAGTAATACTTGATTAACCTTATGGCCAAGTTTTATTAACTAGGTCCATATACTTTCTAAGTTATGACGTCATTTCAAAAACTTAACCTCAGGTTAAGATTTGATGTTGACGCCGCCGCCACCGTCGGAAAAGCGGCGCCTATAAGTCTCACTCTGTTTGCAGGTGAGACAAAAATGAAAGCAAATTATCATTTTTTAAGGTGATGGGATTTATTTTCAATTCTAAAGTGATATGGATGTAAACATCTATTGGAGCTAATCTGAGGGAAAAATACTTTCTATAAATATTAGTTAAGAAAAGATGAAATGTATCATAATATAAAACCAAATGTTGCTCACTCTCTAAGTTTGATGCTGAAAATCTTAATACATATTTTTAATTGTAACAAAACTAATGTTTATGTGCATAGTAAAAAAATGAAGTGAACGTATATACACCTATAGGCTTATTGGTGGATTTCAGAAAGTGATGGCAATTGTCATTTCAAAGAATAAACAGCACCAAATGTCTCATTTATGCTATGCAACTGCTCAGTTAAAACAAAAACACTGTATCAAGAACAATTTACAGGAACAAATTACCTTTCTCTTCTTCTCAAAGTTGATGAGTCCATCTTCTACTGTATCAGGATAGGCTGAGTCGATCTTGATTAGATCTGATAGGAATGTTCCTAAATAAGGCACTGTCCCATTGACTTTACCATGCCACTAAAGATAAACATAACCAACAAACAAAAAATCCACAGATTATCAATGATTATTCCAACAATCATTGTCGAAGCATTCCATAAGGGTTCATTCATAGTTAATTCTTTGTGTAATACTATTGGGGTGAAAAAACTCCTCATATTTAACCCCCTTCCCCCAAAAAAGAATCATACTGTAGTTTAATTTTCTTAGTGGAAGGGGGATGGAGGGGGCAGGAAAATAATTTTCATGTGGGAAAATTCACATGTCTTTCTTGATCACAATTCAATAATTTTTTTTACAAATTGCTGATACCTTTCACATGGGAACATTAATACTTTTTTATCCTAATTACAATAAAATCGGTTTTATTGAAACTATAATTAAAAATATATATAAAAAAATAATTACCGAATCTCTTCTCTGTACGACCAGCTTATCTGAGCTCATCATTTTGCGCAAGGACTTGGTCACTTTTTTGCTGCTCCTTGGTGAAATTGTGGCAAACTTGGCTGTACCTTCCTGCAACGAGACAAGATGATATCAATTAATTCAACATGCAAAAGCCAGGGTAAAGACAACATTATTCATGTACAGCAGGGCCCACTGGGCAAGGGCGGATCCAGGATTTTCAAAAGGAGGGCGGGGAGGGTACATTTTCACGATGGAAAATTGACAAGCAAAAAAAATTTGAAAATAAAAAACGGCTTATTTAAATTATACAATTTGATAATGGATCTCAAGGGGGGGGGGGACAGGCCGGATGTACCCCCCCCCTCCTCCCCCGGATCCACCACTGTCTCTGGGAAAACAGTTTTTGGAACTGCAGTAGCTACCTTGGCTAAAATATGAAGATACATATACATAGCTTGGTTTGGTTTTATTAACCGTCTAAGTCACAATAAAATACATTGCACAAGACATGATATTAAATATAAATATATAAACATGCACATAAAAATATACGGATGGATCACTCTATTCAGAGCCATTGATATAATGGCTCTGTTCTTCCTAGAGGTCCAGTCAAGGTAACATGAGAAAAGATAATAGATTAATGACAACACGTATTTAAAATATTATTAATTAAAAACAAAAAATACAAAAAAGCGAGTGGTAAACAAAATAATAATTATTAGACACAATTACAAAAAAAAAAAAATATATATATCCTAACCATTCCTAAACATGTACTTAAGGATACTTTAAACCTTAATCCCCCCCCCTGTCAATCAAACGTTTACAGATCAAAGGTTTCTATCCATTTATCAAGGCCAGTTTTAAATAAAGTGAGTGTGTCGGGTCTGCGAAGATAAAGTGGGAGTTCATTATATATTTTCGATCCACGATAAGAAAATGTCCGCTTACAATAATTAGTCTTTGGTTTTGGCAATACAAGATTTCCAACATTTCTTAGAGAGTAAATACTTTCTTTGTGAACGAGATTACTTTGTAAATATTTTGGAGCTAAATCGCGAAAAATCTTATACAACATTATATACATGTGTTTTTGCGCCTAGTTTTCAGGGTTTCCCAATTTAAAAGTTCGTGCATTTGGAATATAGATTTGTGAGTGTAAGGACTTATTCCGAGAATTATGCGCCCAGCCCTATTTTGGAGTTTTTGAAGTTGGTCCAGAAAGATGCAAATGATAGCAACAGTGAAAAATAATAAAATAAAGCTTGAATACCTTATTGATGATTTGTCTCCACGTTTCAAAGTTGTTGTCATCTACAAAGATGTTGGCAAGATCTTCAAAAAGTACTAAGGTAGATCTAGGAGAAAAAGCACACACATCCTGATGTAAACAACAGAATAAACTATGCAGCATTTATTGTAGAGTGCCTAGAGACTAAAATGATAAAGAGGTATTAGTGCTATATAAGCAATTATTATTAAACACAAGACACAATCATGTGATAGTAACAGTTTCAAATGCACAAAGACTAATGAAATGTACAGGAACAATATCAATTTAGATGAAAAGCGAGAATGAGGAAACTCTTAAAGTTGAATTAAGAAGGGAGTGAGTTTCCATAAATATGGGTTCCACACATAATATATAGTATATATCAGTTGTTAAAACAAATAGCATGTCACAAAAATCTTCTGCCTTCTCGATATTTTGCTTTGAAAGTCTATGAAATTAGCCACCTGTCAGAGCCCGCGAGACGAGTGTACAGAAAAATCACTCTGAGTGTGACGTCACCGGAGGGAATTTAGTGTAAGAGGTGCCTGGGTGTAATACAGAAATGCTATGCAGAGAGAGAAAGATGATTTTACAATTTTTTTTCAAAGCAACTCAAATCAAACAAGTAGGAATCATATGTACAAATCTTTACTTTACCTGTATAAAGAACAGTATGAATAACTATCATGAACTCTTAAATCATGATGAAAGATTGAAAACAGTGAGTTATTGAATGATATTTTCACTATTTCTCATTTATTTTGTCACGATGTTCCATCAAGTGAGTAGCTGGAAAGTAATTCCGGCGGCTAGCTCAGCTCTGCGCGCGCTGCATGCCTATACACACAACACCCAGGCACATGAGTGTACTGCACTGTAGTGGGGTAGTGGTCTGGTATGTCGACCCCCAGACCATCCCCATATATATCTCTATGGTCGAACCGCAGTTCATGACCATGCAGCAATCCCCTGACGTCTTTTTCTTCTTTCCTTTTGTCTTCGACTCCATTTTTATATCCTGTAGATCATTTCCACTCGTGGCTCATTCCACAGAACAATCTTGAATCAACTTACTATTCTTCTCGGCCTTCCGAGTTGTTTTCTACATGTATATTTAATTACGCTAGAGGTCACCGTCACACATACAAATGCAATTCGCAAGTGAGTTGAAGACAGCATGAAAGGTATGCGGTCCGGCAGCTCGACAGCTAGCTGCGCCGGAGCGGGTGGCCGGTCCGCACAAAGCAATTCCGCAACCAACTGTGTTTTTTGCAAAAGCCGCGTCACACGCGGATAAATATATCATGATAACACGTCTGCTACGTTATCGACTGGTGAGAAGATCTTGGTCAAATTTCATATTATTCGCCTTGAAATTATTCCTTTAGGGTCTATGGTATCATTATGAGGGAATTTACATATTTGGAATAATAGTATGGCCATAAATATAATTTTAATCATTTCCTTTTTGCAAGTTCTCCGGCTCGCAGATACAACTTCAACTGCAGTTTATTCAATTGTTTCGCCACGGACACAGTCCGGAACGAAAACAAGGCATTAAAATCGTCTAAAATTGCTACAAAGAAGAACAATTTTAACAATGTAGGGACATATTATTGACAATGTGTCTTATGACAATTATTACTTCCTTTCAACATCGTTCACATAAAATCAATAGCGATAAAATGAAGTTTTGACACAAAAGTAAATATGAAGGCGTACGTGCATAGTACACAAAACAGCACTGCCTTGTTTACTACGATACCCCCGGTGACGTCACAGTCAAAGAACACCCGTCTCGGTAGGCATTGCAGGAGCAAACTCGGGGAAAATGAGTAGGGATAAATCGTTTAAATTCACTATTTTGAAAAAAGAAAATGGGGGGTCGAATCACCTCTTAGTTTTTGGTGGGTTGTAAGGTTGCTATTAATGTAAATATCTCAATATTTTGAATCGTCTTCTTAATTCAACTTTAAGGAAGTTTAACTTCAGTACCCCTCTTTGTAAAGTCAGAGAAAGAAAAGGTTTGGAAAACATGGAAACAGCTTAATTTTATCAACATTTGAAAATATTGATTAAAGGACAAGAACTTTAAATTTCATTCTGCATCCCCCCTCCCCTCAGTATACCAGGGATGGGTCCTTAATTGGATTTTTTATGACTTACTTGGGCACTGAATTCCATGACCTTCTTAATCTATGAATAGGGTGAGATTGAAGGGCTGAGATGATTGCTTTCAACGCTGAGAAATTCTTTAGCTCTCTACATGCCTAGAAAAAAATAAAATTGAATGCATTACTACAGGTAATCAAGGCATACATACAAATTAATACCTCAATGACCTTATGACCTCATGACCCATTATACGACTTAGATCATTGTCGATCCTATGTGCCAGCCTACACACAGCACATTGGAAACATTCATCATAGTGGAGTGTTGTGGCCCCGTGGATTAGTCTCCGGACTTTGAAACAGAGGGCCGTGGGTTCGAATCCCAGCCATGGCGTGATTTTCCTTCAGCAAGAAATTTGTCCACATTGTGCTGCACTCAACCCAGGTGAGGTGAATGGGTACCCGGTAGGATTTTTCCTTTAACGCTTTAGCGCCTATTAATATGGCGGCTCAGCTACAGCCGGGGTAATAATATATGATACCAAGTATCAACGTGCAGTTAAGGATATGCACATAGTAACTGTGCTACATAAATGGACATATTAATACTATCATCTAAACAGAACATTCTCTTTATTATTACATGTATGTTCATCTATAAAAAAAAATGACCAAAATGTATTCTACTACATCTAAACAGTATTCTGTCAAGCAAAAAGAAATATGATTCTAAAGCATACAGTCATTATAATGATATTTAAATTTATTATACTGCTGTTTTAATTATTATTATTACCATGGTCGTCGGATACTTGCATGCCCGCACACAATGTATGCATTTTCTCGACTCCCTGGGGAGCATTCCAACAAAAATAATACATACTGATTAATAGCAGATATTACCTGAGCCACATCAATCCATTTGCTAATGACAAGACCTCTAGTGATCGGCCTCAGTAACTTGTCTTCCAAGATGGTCGACATGACTTTCATTGTGATGTCGTTGAATTGGTCAACGGTTGCCGCGACTGTTGTAGGGTCAACACCATGTTTCTTGTCTCTCCTGGACCAGATGGACCCAAGGCAGTGTTGAGGGATAACCTTTTGAAAGAGTGCCTGTCAAACAGAATGGTCATGATTTAAGTGTTCCATTTGATTTCTTTTGATAAAAAAATATACTGGTAATATACAGAAGAAAATTTTGAGAATCTTATTCAAAACTCCAGCCTTTATATTACGATACATACACAGTTGTGCTAAAAAAATAGCGAAACCCACCACAAAATGCATGACGACAAGACAATGTCTGGCAACTCTAGAGAAACAAAATTTATTGAATGTAATATTTTATCACCTGACTTCACAATTAAAGATAAACAAAAGTAGTTGCAGTAAACACTGATTTCACAAGAAAGTCAGTAAAACCAAGGTTAAGCATTACTATTAGGCCCGTTTTGAAAGTCCATTTTTGATGCACGTGTACACTAATGTTGTAACCCGCAAGTGAAAACCCGAACCGTACCGTCCCGTATAATCCAACAATTTGAAAGCGGGACCCGCTGACCCGTCGGGTTTCAACCCGCAAGTCAATTTATCTTTGAAAAATGAAAAACATTATTTCTGCAATCCCCACACTATACAGGCTCAAATCAGGAAAATATATGTCTACTACTACCTAGCCTAGAGTGAATTTACTTACAATTTGCAAATTCGCCTTTTATTCCGGAGAGAAAATGTTTTTTGGGTGACTTTGTACCACGAAATGGGTCCGCTCTGATCTCGAAATTGAAAGCATTACGCAATTAACGCCTCGGATCTGAGCTAGCGCGCGAGCCGCAGCTCAGCGCGCTAGCTAGCCCAGGCTGCCCAGCAAGGATCGGCAGACGGCAATGTTGTTTTTCAGTCCAGGTCGGTCGACACTGCGACTCACAACAATCATAATTACAATATTCAATTCTATGGGACCTCGTCTATAAAGTAATCAAAATTGCAATAAATACCTGGATAATGATACAGTCAATTTTTTCTTCTCGTTTATCTCTATATTATTTCCTTCTGTTTTTGTATTTCATTCGATAATATGGCCGCTAAAACTCGATGTTCAGTTTCCCGTCGCCCGCGTTTGAAAATCAAATTCTGAAAATAAACTATTTGGATATCTAGATTCAAAACTGATTTAAAACATTAATATAAGCTTTTCAGTAAGACAATTACTTGTAGATCTTGTAAATACCTGCAAATCTTTTCTTTCTTTCTTTTTTTGTGAATGGAATGACGCTGCATGCTCAACCATACCTCGAGCTTTCGTGCAGGCTCCACTCAACAACCGTAGAAGTGGTGGAGCCTGCACGAACATCGCTCGAGGTATGGTTGAGCTACCTCAATAAATCCCAAAGTCTAGTAAACTCGCGTTGGTGAGTTATCATACGGCCTAGTACTCATCCAAAATAACTTATCTTATTTGCTAATTATAACTTAAAAATCATTTGTTTTATTTTTCCAGGGGATGACTTAAATATAAGATAAAAAAATCATCAAAGCTCAATCTGTTACAAGGCCGACGGGAGACTCACCCACGTACGCATTGGCGCTTGTGCTAGCTAGTCTGAGCTCTGTCTCTCTGCCAGAGCTCTGGGGGACAATTCGCTCTGTAAAGGCCTCAATGATGGTGATTTTCTGCTTCAGACAGAGTTTATATTTCGGGTATATTTTTCAAAACTGCCAATGAAGTTTGATGATTTCTTCATTGTCATGTATATTTAAGTTATTAATGAGTTCATTCTCACCAAATTTAGACTCCCCCATAGAGAAATACAATTTTCGTGGAGATCTGCGTTTTCAAAGAACTTCAGGAAAAGTAAGGGTATGTGGGCCTTTATTACATGGCCAAGTACTGGAATTAGATGGAGTAAAATTTAGATATTAAATTCATTTATATCAAGTTCAACTCACAGTCTCACCCACACAAACACACCCACATCCAAGATTCTAGGCCTGAAAAAAAAACTTTAAAAATCATACAATATTAAACAACAAGTAATAATTAATTTAATAAGTGAACAGGTATTCCTCAAAATACAAAAACGTAGCATTTGAAAAGAGCCCCTGAAATATTGCAAAAAAAATGAAAATGGAGCCCCCCCCCAAAAAAAATGATTAATTTTTCCCTGGCTTCAAGTTCCACAGAATAAAGTGCGTTAAAAGGTTACAAAAGGTCAAACTTTCATCTTCTGAAAAATAATGAATAATGAAATCGGTTCCTCATTATGAGCTGGAAAAAATGGGACGGGAAACTCAACATCGAGTTTCATTGGCCCATGCGGTTGCTTTTGACTGCGCTGCATGCACGCACTGGCGCTGGCCTTTGAAAGAGAGCAACTCGATGTATTTATCATGTTGAACTGTCTCAGACTCAGTCCTGTTCACTATTCACAAGACAAAAATACGCCGGCATTTTTAAAAGGAAATATCTACGTCTCTAAAAGAATCTGCCACGTAAGAAGCACATGATCTTAACTCAATTTTCACTGTGAATGTTTTTAGTATGCGTCGTTTATTCTCCCTTTTTTTCGCATGACGGTCTGCGGGTTTGAGAATGAACTCGGCCCGGCCCGCAACCCGCGATCGGAGGCATACCGGCAGGTTAACCCGTACCGCAACGGGTGCGGGTTACAACATTAGTGTACACGGCGTGTTTTTCGGTTGTGTACACGTGTACACGTTGTAAACACTGTGAGAGCGAGTTCTGTTTTCATGTCGACACGGACCCGCATCAACATGTCATAAAAAAGGGGTCTATATAGCCTAAGTCACAGTTTTAAGCTTACCTGATAAGTTTGAAGTTACAATCCACAAAAATTGGTGCAAATTAAAAGTTTACTCGGCTTAGCAGCGCATTAAATTAATAAAGAATGCAAAAGAAAATCAGTGCAGGGCCCTAGCTAGCGCCGACGCCCGTTGGATGCGCATTTTGTATACTGTACCGTACATGCATGCACAGATCGCTGCAGAATAAGTGTAACTGAAGTTATCGATTGATTTTCATTATTATGTTGCCAATTTGAAGAGCGTTTGTTTGTAGGCTTGTAGCACATGTGTGCGAGCGTATAACACGTAAGTTGAAGCGATGATCGCTATCGCAATTGGTGATTCTCAAATTGACTCTGAGTGTGATTGAGCAACGCTTCCGAGCTTTCGAGACCGGAGCAGACCCATTTCGTGGTACAAAAACGTGAGTCTCCAGAAAGAATGTGGATTAAATTGGCGATTTTGGAAGTGAACTCACTCTGGATTAATTGAAATATATTGACATATTAGTATTTAAAACATGTGCAGTGTCTGAGAACTAAGATTTAATGTGAGGCTGTGAGCTTGTTCACTGACTTTGTAGCCCCATGCAAGCTTTATGCAGACGCTACCGTGTACACGGTGATGGAATTTAGTACACGTGCACTGACTTGACCGTGCACGTGTACCCGAAACGGGCCTAATTACTATATCATCGTGGATCTAGATCTGGTACAGTTACATAAACTGAACTTTGAGAAATCTTGAAATCTACGCTGAAAAACGTTCACACCGAAGATCACCAACACAGATAAGCGCACGTCAAACAGTGTATCATTATTGCTTTGAATGGCGGCCGACGCTTGTCCCGAATTCCATGCTTATTTGCTAATTTCTCAGCAATTACACAATTTTTTTCGAGAATCCTTTGGCACATATTTTTTATTTAAATACAAGCAAACACTTTGGTAGTCATTTCATTGGATTCTGTATGAACTCATTTTGATATCGTTACCACAACTGGCATCTATCTTTAAATATCTAAAACATGGCAGAACTTGAACACTTCATTTCTGGAGGGGTTCACTAAGTTTTGAGCGCCACTCTATAATGATCACCATGCTTTAGTCTGTCATTAGAACATCAATAAGTTCTGAAGGAAATTTTGGTTGCATTTTGGTTTTAAAATCATAATCAAAGTGACCACTTGATTAGAAAACAGGCAGGAAGCATGTAGTTCAGTCAGTTTAACAGATAAATGCCAGTTGTGGAAATGATCTCAAAATCGATTCGCACAAAATAAAATCAAATGACCACTCATGTGTCTGTAGGTATTAAAACAAATATACAAAATATGTGCAAAAAGATTCTAGAAGAACATGTGTAATTGCTGAGACATTTGCAAACAAGTATGAGCTTCAGGCACAATGTTGGGTATTTTTCCAAGCAATAATAGTACACTGACCCATATGTGCTTATCTGTGTTGGTGATCTCAGTGCCATTGTTTTTTCAGCTTAGACTTCACAAAGTTCAGCCAATGCAATTCCATCAGTTCTACCTGTGTAGATGTACAATGACATAGTGAAAATGAACCTAGGTTTCACAGATTTTCTCATGGAAACAATGTTTACAGCAACTACTCTCATTTATCTTCAAAATCGGTTTCAGCGTTGCAACTGTTGGGATACACATGTAGTGTGACACAGTTGAAAATAGCCCAGTTGGAATAGCTTAAAACCCCAAATCATCATATATGACATATAATTATTGTTCTACCACAACAAAACACTTCACTAATCAGTTTTGATTTGATCTATTAAGGGGCAGATCCAGGATTTTCCAAAAGGGCAACTACTCTCATTTATCTTCAAAGTCAGTTTCATCGTTGCAACTGTTGGGATAACCATGTAGTCTCTAACACCTTGTTTATGCTTCTACTTTTCAGGCCAGAATCAGTGTTTCCAAACGTGATTAGTCCAAAACACGGTTGCGTCCATGCTTACTTTCATTTAAACGCTGTTTCAAAACGCCGATCGTAAACTCATAACAAGTGGAATGCCTCTGGCCGTCTCACCTGCATCACGCGGTTCAATATAGCAGCAGTGCTGACTTTGAATACTACTCTAACTCGCACAAGATGTTCAGTGATACATGGTTACTCTTATGTCCACTTTTTATGAACTAGACCAATAAACTTACAGAGATTCAATTCAATTCAATTCAATTATTTATTTTCCACTTTCAATTTCATATTTACAATTATAATTCAATTGACATAGTAACATATTACAATCACATTTGAAGTACATACAAAAAATAAATTACATTCTAAAATTACAATAGACAATCATCAGATCGAGATATATAAATATTTGAAAGGGAGGGAGGGCCAACTAAAAAGCAGAGCTTGTAAAATGTAGGCCCCCCTTATTGTTTTAATTACTTTTTTTATAGCAACTGAATTGCCTTTTTTTGTAAAAAACGAAATAAAACAAACAAACAAAAAACGTAACAATATTTACATTATGGAATATATACATTATTATACAAATCATATGCATCATATTTTAAAAAATATATATATGAATCATTCACAGTATATACAAATTATTAAAGGTTTTCCACTTAACACTGAAGGCCTAATTTGAAATTGATGAATTGAATATTTAGTAATAATTCAGGAGAAATAATTTAAGTCGTTTTTTGAACATTTGTATAGAATTGCATTGTTTTATATCAATTGTAAATGAATTCCATAGTTTAGGACCCATAAATATAAACGTTTTTTGAGCAAATGATGTCCTGTTCAATGGCAAATGAAAAGAGTTTGCTTGGCGAGTGAAGTGACTATGAATCGAACTATTTTTTAAAAACATATCAATTAGAGGCAAAGGTAGTTGTTTAGTATTGAGCTTGAACATAAACTGTCCAAGTTGAAAAGTGTACAATTCTTTAATTTTCAGAATTTTATTTTTTAAGAATAGATTATTTGTATGTGCCCGGAAATCTGCATTATTTATTACACGAATAGCTCTTTTTTGCAATATAAATATTCTATCGATCAGCCAATTTGTTGCATTACCCCAAGCGATAAGTCCATAATTTAAGTAAGGGAGGATTAATGTAGAATACAAGGATAGCATAATAGTGTGTGGTAAGAATTGTTTTAATTTACCAAGGATGCCAGTATTTCGAGCCATGATTTTGCAGACATTATCAATGTGCGGTTTCCAAGAAAGCTTGTCATATGATGGTTATTCAACAAAAAACCCCAACATGGCCAAAGTTCATTGACCTTACATGACCTTTGACCTTGATCATGTGACCTGAAACTCGAACAGGATATTCAGTGATACTTGATTACTCTTATGTACAAGTTTCATGAATCAGATCCATAAACTTTCAAAGTTATGATGGTAATTCGGCCAAAGTTCATTGACCTTTGACCTTGGTCATGTGACCTGAAACACACACAGGATGTTCAGTGATACTTGATTACTCTAATGTCCAAGTTTAATGAACTAGACCAATAAACTTTCAAAGTTATGATGGTAATTCAACAGAAACCCTCGATTCGGCCAAAGTTCATTGACCCTAAATGACCTTTGACCTTAATCATGAGACCTGAAACTTGCACAAAATTTTCAGTGATGCTTGATTACTATTATGTCCAAGTTTCGTGAATCAGATCCATAAACTTTCAAAGTTATGATGGGAATTCAACAGATATCCCCAATTCGGCCAAAGTTCATTGACCCTAAATGACCTTTGACCTTGGTCATGTGACATGAAACTCTAATAGGATGTTCAGTAATACTTGATTAACCTTATGGCCAAGTTTTATTAACTAGGTCCATATACTTTCTAAGTTATGACGTCATGTCAAAAACTTAACCTCAGGTTAAGATTTGATGCCGCCGCCGCCGTCGCCGTCGCCGCCGCCGCCGTCGGAAAAGCGGCGCCTATAGTCTCACTTTGCTTCGCAGGTGAGACAAAAAGTTGCATTTGTAAACGTCGTTTGACCAGAATCAGGCTTTCTGGGGAAGTATAAACAGAACAACCATCGTAAACGTGTTTAAATAACTTCATTTGGTACATGCTTCCAGTGAGATGAAAATCCGCGGGCAAATACAGTTATATTGCTCCATGTTATCTCCACGTAATAACAACAATCGGAAAAAAACTTTCGAAAAAAGGCGCGCCCAATTTGACCTCACTTTACGCAAAGCCAGCTGGAGATCATGATTTGCTCTGAAAAGTTAAGCATAAACAGCACTCCCAGAACCACGTTTACGATTGGCGTTTTGAATCGACGTTTGAAATCGCTGATTCTGTCCTCGCAATGGAAGCATAAACACACCCTTAGTTGGTGTGACACAGTTGAAAATAGCCCAGTTGGAATAGCTTAAAACCCCAAACCATCATATATGACATACATGTAATTATTGTTCTACCACAACAAAACACTTCACTAATCACAGTTTTGATTTGTTCCATTCAGGGGCAGATCCAGGATTTTCCAAAAAAGGGGGGGGCACAATATCCCTCTGAAAATTTGACAAGCCCCCCCCCAAAAAAAAAAAGAGAGAAAGGTTTTTGGTAAAAAATACAGAGGCATTTGTCCCAAGTAAAATTTGACAAACAAAAAAAAAAGAAAAAAGAAAAGAAAAGAAAAAGGTCCTCCCTTGTGTATGAATGACACATTTCCATTCAAAATATTTGCTGCGATTGTCAAAGGGGGGGGGGTATGACGTTCATACAGTAACACAAGTGTGCCCCCCCCCCCTTTGACAATCGCAGCAAATATTTTGAATGGAAATATGTCATTCATACACAAGGGAGGACCTTTTTCTTTTCTTTTCTTTTTTCTTTTTTTTTTTGTTTGTCAAATTTTACTTGGGACAAATGCCTCTGTATTTTTTTTCGACCCATCACCTATACATTACTTACTGATTCCATCCTTGTGATTTGTTCTGCTAACAGCTGACTATCTATCTCCCTTATATCTTGGTATCCTATCGTTGCTAACATCATGAAATCAACTTCATCACAGACAGAAAACTGAAACTTGGGCACCTCGGGTGATAATTCTGTTCCAGGAAAAAGATGAAATACATACAATTCCATTACATAATAAAACAACTTAAAGGAAATATACCACTGTCACTTCTTGGCTGGTATTCAATTGAAAACATTGATGAAGTAAGTATTTTAATTAGCATTTTACTTGGATAAGCTAAATGTTTATCATACTGTTGAAGGAAATGATGATTAAATGATTCCATCACATAATAAAAACTTAAAGGCAATACACCAAGGTCACATCAAACAGCACAATCATGAGACCAAAACTACTCAGATAGTTCCTATTGTCTTTGCCCAGGATGCAAAACTTTGATAATGTACTCTTCAAAAATGCTTCCCACTGGAATGATTAATAATTTTCATAATTTGGAAGTCAAGAAAATGAAGGATCTTTTCTGTTCAAACCTGGGCAATCACAAACCTCCTGACACAGTATGATATCATATACATGTAATGCAGGCCGATGAATACAAAAAAAATATCTAAGCCTGATTACGATTTTTCTCAAGCAAAGCATACATTGCTATGCTATGTAGTTATTTTTAATTTTAAAATTTTGCTTTAAAGGGGAAGTTCACCCTGATAAAAAGTTTATTGTAAGAATAGCAGAAAAAGTAATAAAAAATATTGCCGAAGGTTTGAGAAAAATTCATCAAATTATTAATAAGTTATTAGAATTTCAATTATTTGATTTGTGACGTCATATGCAAGCAGCATACCTACATAGCGAATGGTAAAAAATCAATGAAATGTCATTTTCTCAGAAAACTGAAAATGGTTTTCCACTGTACCTTTTGTATATCAATAGGCAAATCATTTCACACCCGATCATGAATAAAAAACAAAATTAAGTCATCAGGAACCATAAAAAAATTGAAATTCATGCATTTTATATTACATAACACATGGGGCAGCTGCTCGTTTATGACGTCACAAATCCAAAACTTTGAACTCTAATAACTTTCTTACTCTTGAACGGATTTTTCTCAAACCTTCTCCAATATTTTTTACTATTTTTTCTGCTATTTTTATAAGGAAGTTTTCTTCAGGGTGAACTTCCCCTTTAATCTTTGGTTGGGGTCTTTTAATCTCATAGCATACAATTTTCAACTAAGAATTACGTTCCCTTGATAAAAGAACCGAAAGCAATTTTTAACAAGTGGAATGCCTCTGGCCGTCTCACCTGCATCACGCGGTTCAATATAGCAGCAGTGCTGACTTTGAATACTACTCTAACTCGCACAAGATGTTCAGTGATACATGGTTACTTTTATGTCCACTTTTTATGAACGAGACCAATAAACTTACAGAGATATGATGGTTATTCAAAAAAAAAACCCAACATGGCCAAAGTTCATTGACCATACATGACCTTTGACCTTGATCATGTGACCTGAAACTCGCACAGGATGTTCAGTGATACTTGATTACTCTTATGTACAAGTTTCATGAATCATATCCATAAACTTTCAAAGTTATGATGGGAATTCAACAGATATCCCCAATTCGGCCAAAGTTCATTGACCTTTGACCTTGGTCATGTGACCTGAAACGCGCACAGGATGTTCAGTGATATTTGATTACTCATATGTCCAAGTTTAATGAACTAGACTAATAAACTTTCAAAGTTATGATGGTAATTCAACAGATACCCCCGATTCGGCCAAAGTTCATTGACCCTAAATGACCTTTGACCTTAATCATGAGACCTGAAACTTGCACAAAATATTCAGTGATGCTTGATTACTATTATGTCCAATTTTCATGAATCATATCCATAAACTTTCAAAGTTATGATGGGAATTCAACAGATATCCCCAATTCGGCCAAAGTTCATTGACCCTAAATGACCTTTGACCTTGGTCATGTGACGTGAAACTCATGCAGGATATTCAGTGATACTTGATTAACCTTATGTCCAAGTTTCATGAACTAGGTCCATATATTTTCCAAGTTATGATGACATTTCAAAAACTTAACCTCAGGTTAAGATTTCGATGTTGATTCCTCCAACATGGTCTAAGTTCATTGACCCTAAATGACCTTTGACCTTGGTCATGTGACATGAAACTTTAATAGGATGTTCAGTAATACTTGATTAACCTTATGGCCAAGTTTCATGAACTAGGTCCATATACTTTCTAAGTTATGATGTCATTTCAAAAACTTAACCTCAGGTTAAGATTTGATGTTGACGCTGCCGCCGCCGCCGCCGTCGCCGCCGCCGCCGCCGTCGGAAAAGCGGCGCCTATAGTCTCACTCTGCTTCGCAGGTGAGACAAAAATCAAATGCAAAAAAATGAGAGCTCCAGTTACATAATAAGAAACACATTGTTCCTGAAACAGAGATGAATCATAACGCTGCTAGGAATTAAGGGATTGGGGTATTTACAACATCATACACGTAAGCCTACACAAAATAGATAAATCAAGATTATGATTTGTAAGATTAAAAACAAGAATTAGATGATATTCCTGAGAGGGATAAACTAGCAAAGACTCTTCAATAGGGTTTCTTTTAAATCACACTGTCTTTAATGTATGTACACTGTACATAGGCTAGAGCAGAGATCATCAATAAGAATGAAGATTAAGAACTAGAGATTTAATACAAGAGAGAAGTAAATGGATGTACATGTAGATTAAATGAATCTTCCTCCATAATTAGTTTCTTCAGAAATATCAAAACTGCACATTGATCTGTTTCATCCTCGATAAACAAAATGTTAATCGGATGAGGATGATACTTTGGACAATAGTCTCCTTTCCCCCCAACATAATTTGTAGGCACCTGTGATGATTTTGGCATACTTCCTGCATGTGCAAGGGAATAACCATGGCAACCGTGATTGCGTATTTCCTTCCAACTTTTCAGGGAGGTATATATTTAGTAAAAAACATGGGAAGTTCCTTGAAAAGAAACGAAAGTGATAGAGCAAGAAAAAGCAATGGAAAAAAAATGAAATAATGAAAAGGAACATTGCAGTGAATCTTTCTTTACTGTCATTTGTTTCATAATCACAAGGGGAGGGGGGAAGGGTCTACCGAAATGTAGTTGAAAAAGAATACGATTTAATTTCATGATCAAAATAATGAATGCATACATGTACGCATTGTTATAATGATACACAATAACGCAAGGAGAGCCAATGATACACCTCATCGAGGTCCGCAGGTTAGAGTGCAATATATCCATTTGGCAAGTCGAGCAGAGTTTATTATTTCTGTCCTTAAATTCACAAGGAAACATGCAGTGTGACGTCACCTGATTGAGGTCGTTAAGAAGCTGAAATAAGACCAATACTGCTTTATATGCTTTTCTTCTTTGAGCAAAATACTAAGAGGGGAGGCAGTAACTATATATACATGTATATTGTTGTGCTTTGTACATGTAGCTTAATATAGGTTTTCATGCGTCGATTTCACTTTTAGCTTTCTTCTGACGTGTATGAATATACAATAAAATTTCAGTGATTAATTTTGTTGTGATAACAATCATTTTCAAGGTAAATTTCTTTTTAATTTTCAGATTTGTTTTGCTTTACTTTATATGGCAACATGATGGAACATACATGTATATAACTGTTTCATGACCATTTTGATGTGCATACTGGCCACACCCATCAATACTGTCTCATGTTATCATTATCTGAATCTGTATAATAATCCAAATGGATACACAACATCATAACAGCTGACTATCAGATAATAAGGGGCCTTCTCATTACAATGTTTCCATGGTTACAAAGAGTTTCTCGACATTGCCATGTTACAGTCCTTGATTTGTCCCTTGTGATTGCTTGGTAGATATCTATTTTGAGTAGAATAGCAGATCCTCAATTTGATTCAATTATGTTTGGTTACTTTGTGTAGTGTGTACACATGAAGGAAAGGGTATGTAGATGAATCCTGTAATCGTTTTTCTACCCCAAAATCATAATTTCTTGGAGTGTACATGTAGTTGACCTTCAAAGGGATACTCAGGGCTGAAAATATTTACATCTTTATAAATAGAGTAAAATTCACACAGCTACATGTAAATGCTGAAATTTATCAAAATCTGATGTTCAAATAAAGTTAGGCCTACTTAATTTTAAGGTTTGGCGATATTTTCTGCAAACGGTTTTATACATGTCATCATGAATATTCATTTTTAGGTGGGCTGATGATGCCACATCCCCGGGAGGGGGGCACTCGGTATATGGATGCATAGTGGGTATGTGCCGCGGAGAGGACCCTCATTTTTACACTCAAATTTCCGTTCCAAGGCATAGCATTTTTGTCTTGAGAAAAAGAACAAAGAAAGCCACTCCAAAGCATGGCACATTTTTCTTATCAAGAAAAAAAGAAGAAAGAAATCCACTCCGAAGCTTCGCATATATTCCGTTACGCCGTTCTGGCCACATCGATCTGCTACAATGAGTCGCAATTTTGGTGAAAAGCAGCCGCAAAGAGCTGTTCGACCATCGACTCTGCGCTAGCGCACGCGGTGCCCGTGCCGCCGGGATAGCTGCATGCACGTATGCCCATTCCATAAGGATGCATACGCACTCACATGCAGGCGACCCATTCCAAGGACCCCCGTTTTCACAAACATTTGTAGTTCCAAAGCCCGTTCCGGGGACCCTCCTTTTTACAATGAGCCTGCTTCAAGGCCCCCGTTTTTTTGTCTCGCCCGCGGCACATACCTACTACTTTTTAGGTCGAGTAATTGTTTCCTTTTTCATAACAGGGGGGAATGGCATGTCTCCCTTTATAAAGAAATATTAAAGCTGCAGCAATAAATATATAATTTACTTAAAGGTCAAGTCCACCTCAGAAAAATGTTGATTTGAATCAATAGAGAAAAATCAGACAAGCACAATGCTGAAGATTTCATCAAAATTGGATGTAAATTAAGAAAGTTATGACATTTTAAAGTTTCGCTTATTTTTAACAAAATAGTTATGTGAACGAGCCAGTTACATCCAAATGAGTGAGTTGATGATGTCACTCACTCACTATTTCTTTTGTTTTTTATTGTTTGAATTATACAATATTTCAATTTTTACGAATTTGACGATTAGGACCTCCTTGCCTGAAGCACAAAATGTTAAAATAATGGAATTCCACCTGTTCAGGGAGGAATGAAACTTCATTTCACATGACAATGACGAGAAAATCAAAATATTTCCTATTTCAAACAATAAAAAACAAAAGAAATAGTGAGTGAATGACATCATCGACTCTCTCATTTTGATGTAGCTGGCTCGTTCATATAACTGTTTTTGTGAAATGAAGCGAAATTTTGAAATGTCATAACTTTCTTATTTTACATCCGATTTTGATGAAATTTTCAGTGTTATGCTTGTTGAATTTTTCTCTTTTTATTCAAATCAATTTTTTGTTAGGGTGGACTTGTCCTTTAAGCTGATTTTGTTTTATCTGTTCAAATAATATTATTTTCATCCTGGAGTACCCCTTTAATACCAATCTACAATATGTAGTGCCTCATTTACATGATTGGATTCTGCAGGATTTTGTTTTCTTCAAATTGTTACAACCAAGGACCTTGTTAAAACTGAAATTTTTCTTTAATATTTACAGTGAGTGTTAAGTCCCCAGTTTTTCTTCAGAGTTTTAAACAAGATATCCCGAGTTCTCTGATAACTTGCATAAAACACAAATCTAGTGGTCAAATGATTTTGAAGGAATGATACTATTGAGGTGTTATTGTGCACATTGGTAAACATGTAGACAATTTAAAACTATAAATGGTTACAATCAACAGGACACTGCTTGGCCACCGATTATTTTTACAGCCCACTCACCTTCTACAAAACTGATTGGGTGATGCCTAAATTCCAGCAGCACCCGAGCAGGCCATTAATCGGTTGGTCGCCACTCTGAGTTGTGACTGAAGCCTAAATGGGCAGATTTTCTTCTAAAGGCATGGTTTGTTTAATTGGATGGGCATTGGTTTTAATACTATCTACTGTTATTTGTGTTGCATTTTTTTTTAATTATGGGCCATCGCCCTCATCATTTAAAGCCTCAAATGATTTTTTAATGTGATGCCCGGGTATTAAAGTGGATCTGAATTTACAGTTTACACGTTATTATGTCAGACACTAACATTAAATTGCTCAAACACATGACTTCATTTAAAATATTTCATGCAAATTCTGTTTCGAGACAGAATTCCTATATCGTTAGCATTATTCTTACTCTTACTGAAACAAAATCAATAGATTTCATGATTTCATTAAGATAATGTAGCGAAGATATTCTTAACAATTGAAAAAAAAAGAGTTGAAAGCAAAAGTAATATACAAACTTAAGAAACTAACAAAATAAAATCAAATATGCAAGAAAATGTTTTGACTTCGATTTTCATAGACAGAAACTTTTCAAAAATAGTTAAGTTCTCAGTCTTGATTCACTAAATCAACAATCAAATTCTAATGTCACGTATAAATAGACGGATACATTAGATTTAGCAGATTACTGATACGTTGTTTTCTAATGTCATGCAATTTTTTTTTTTTTTGGGGGGGGGAGGGGGAAATAAAATACCCCAGGTCTAATATGTACCTCCCATTCTTGCTACTGGTACCGATCTGTTTTGTTTACCACTTATATAAATACCAGCCATAATCCTTGCTGCTTCACCTCTGTTATACCAGCCACAATCCTGGCCAATTAATACTTCATAATGAATGATTAATCCCCTATCAAAGCCATGCGGTTGCAATATTAAGACCCAACACAATACTAGTATGTTCATGAAGAAATAATACAATATGCATGTACATCTAACTGCTAATGCCAGACACAATCGAAAATCTCTTGTTATATGAAGTTTTGCCATTACATTGATTGCTTGTATGTGTGCTCAAATACATAATTAAATGCAATCCAACTTTGTGCTTGTAACAACATTGTGACTTTCAAATCTGAACTAGACCCATCTTTTCCAGCAAATTTGTGAATAATGTGTGACATACTGGGGAGCCGGTGCCTTTGAATGTTTATTTACAGATAAATAACGCTATACAAATGCTGTTCATCATCATCATCACCATCATCACCATCATCTATCATCATCATAATCTTTCATCTGAGCACACCAGTCATCATCGGCTCGTAGAATGTGTCGCTACGCACCTATTTACAACCAGAATTCTCCCAAGTTTTCCCCACCATGAGCCTGAAACAAGTCCTGGGCTCTCATTTGTTATGTCTTTAATAGTCAATGTATCTCTATTGTTATTTTTACACCGTTCCTTTATCACTTTTCACAAAAGATAATGTAGTAAAACAAACAATATCAAGTCTGAATTTCAATTTTAGTTCAAGATTCTCTGGCTGTTTAAAACCAGACTGAATGAATAACAATCTTCATGACTAGACTTACTCTTTGGTGAATCTTCATTCTCAAAGGATGTCATCAGGTATTCAGCGCGCAGCTGGAGTTCTACATCCTGAGACACATCCCGTGCAAACTCCTCAATCATATGAAGGCAAGGGTAGTCAGGCGCTTCTCGGAAGTCGTCCTGGCTCTCCTCAAGCCACATCATAACTACTGACCGGATATTCCTGAACATGGAAGTTTGGAAAAAAAAGGAAGAGTTGTGATTTGCATAAAAGATGGGAAGTCAATGTGAGAAAAATATGTTTGGAAGATCTTCAAAGGAGAATGAAACCTTTGGAACTAGATAGCTTGTGTGGAAACAGAAAAATCAAAGAAACAGATCAACGAAAGTTTGAGAAAAATCGGATAAATAATGAGAAAATTATGAACATATGAATATTGCGATCACTAATGCTATGGAGATCTTCACTTTGGCAATGCGACAAAGATGTATGATGTCACTTGTGAACAACTCTCCCCACGACTTCAGTATATATTTCACTTAAACTGCCTCTTTTATCACATCTATCAGTAGATCATTTGTTCTTCCTACAGGAGTGCATGTACATGTAATACAGATTTTTAAAGAATACGTCATAGATAAAAGAGTTTGTATCACCATTAGAAAAAGCAAAAATAGACATTTTGGGGGTATTTTTTAGTCCATCAAAGGGAAAGTTGTTCACATGTGACATCACACATCCTTGTTGCATTGCCAAAGGGAGTATCTCCATGGCATTAGTGATTGCAATATTCAAATGCTCATAACTTTCTCATTATTTGTCCGAAGGGTTTCATTCCCCTTTAACTCTTTGTGCGCTGAGCCATGAACCCCTCTGTGCTGAACTATTTTCAGGGAGGGAAACAATGTATTGTTTGCTTGAGCCTGAAATTCGAAGTTCACACGCCACCAAGTTTGCATTGGTGAGAAGTACACATGGAAAGGGTTAATAAATGAGTAACCGATCGCGTTTGACTCAATACTAAAGTTTAGAGGAACTGTGATAAAAAAATTGTGAATGAATCTTCTCAGTAACACATTTACCACCACTTGGGGGGGGGTTCATCCTGATGGTTTGAGGTGCAAGTAAGGAGATACAGGGGGGTGGGGGTATTGATGGGGGTTGGCAAGAATCCATCAAGGAATAGAGGAGTTGCCATTTTGTTCTTGGTGGATGTATGTTCCTTCTTCTTTGGGCTTCTACCCCAGCCAACTTTACGTCAGGGCGCACATCCCTTTTAACTTTTCACTTTACACTTGCATTAATGTCCACGAGTCTTTTCAAGCTTCTTTTGGCTTTCCAGAACATTACATTATCTTTTAAATGATTCTAAATGTTCATTATCATTATTGCTCTGATCTTAAATAGAGTTACGCTAAAAGTATGCTTCTTCCGTAAGTTACAGAGGAAATACTCACTTAAGTTGTCTGTCTTTCTCTGGTTTTCTTGACCCCTCCTGCAGTTCTATATACCTGTAGAACCAAAATGAACAATATTTCGTATTTTACATTTTGAAAATCATATGTGACCTGGTAGGCGTTTCATAACAATTTATGTACGTTACCAGTGACTTGTGACAAATGATTAGTGATCCTTTCTTAAGTGCTAAATCAACACCAATGAAAGTTTTGTGTATATCATGCCACAAGAGAGGATCTGCAGTTGTTTGTGGAGTCACTCATACATGTAACTACGGACAGTTTTATGAAACACCCACCGGGTATGACAAAACCAACAAAAAGTCACCAGAAATAAATTCCTTGTTAAATATCCCTAAGTACTGAAAGAGGAGATTCTCAGCTTTAAAGTGATAACTAAAGACTATTGGGTGATCATTACACTCACTACAAAAAGAAGAACATTCACTACCATTTTAAAGTTTTGAGAAAAGAGGGATTATTTTATTGAGCACAAATATACTCATATTATTGTACAGAGGTGACAAAAAGATTATGAGCACCCATTAAGGGGTCATCAAATTAGCTTCAAAGTTGTCACACTAATTAGGAACCTCCTGTTCATGATTACAGACAAGTCTCAATGCAGGAACTCTTTTCATTGGAGTTCAAACTTCAAAATAAAGGAATTCATATAATTTGCTTTTCAGGAAGGAACATGAAACATATCCGGACAACAAGCTCAATTGTACAATAAATATTGAGGGTCTATCTTTATTTCAAGAAGTATGATATTTTTAACAAGACTATAGACAGTTAGTAAACAGAATTATTGTATATTTTATATGTACATATATTACACTGTGTATAACATCCAAAGGAAACAATATGGTGTCAAATTATGTTTGGCATTTGTATCATATCCCTGATTTTTAAAATAAAATCTAAACCAAACGATAAAACATCCAGAGATGAAGATTTTCAAAAATACCTTTTGAGGAGAATACCCAGTGCCTCGCGGAGTGAACTAAAGGTTTGGTACGTTGAGAAGAAAACATTGATGTAGACAGAATCCATCTGTTCTACGGCTATTGGAAGGTACTCCACAAGGCGCTGCACGGACGCCGCCTTGATGGTTCGTATCCTCAATGTCTCCCACTGCAGATACGATAAGAATTGAACACTACTTTCCGGAGAGGACTGTGATCGGTTGATGATGGTGGTGGTTGATGTTATGGGAAGGACAGTTGATAGGTTGGTAAGGTATTTTAGGTCAGGTATGGAAGGGAACAGGACAGGTGTGACGGGATTGAAGGTAGGATATTTGGATAGAGTGAATGTAGTAAACTTGAAATGTAGACACATTGTTCATGGGTATGACCACAGACGAATACAAGGGGATTTTTGGAAGGCATGGATAATACTCAAATGTTGGAAGATATGAATGCATTTTGCATGATATGAATGATTTTACAGCATGGATGTATTTTGAAAAGATGTGCCAATCGATTTTCCATAGGATGAGGAATTTTCAGAAATTGTGAATGCATTTTAATAACATGATGTGAAAGCATAGAGTATGAAAGTAGAATAGGTTTGATTGCGGTGTAGAATGTCGTAGTTTCGAAAACAGTGTGAGCGTCATCATTTCATGATTTGTAATTTGAGACATATTGATGACATATGATTTAATCAGTCATATCCAAACATGATCAAAGTGACACATACACAAACAAAATGTGACGAATCATTCCTCACACATGTAATTGCAGTGAAAATTTAGCAGAAAAGGAAATAACAATTAAACAAGTTATCAAATAGTTTGTTTTCTCAATGGAATATGAGAAAAAGTATTTCACAACAGGATGACATCACAACAGAAATTACAAAATGTTGGCATTGATATAAATGTATCATATGTGCATGTATTGTTGTAATAGTTAAGTCAAATAAAAAAAAATCAGAGAATATTCTCCCAAAACATGCAATATTTGAGATTCAAAGAATATGAATATAAAAGTCCAAATTAAGGTCAGTGTTTGGGTTTAGATAATGGAATATTCCAAATACAGGTTTCAGTTTTAAAGGAGTTGTATATATATCATATTATGGGTTGAAATTTTGAGGGTTGATGTATCAGTTGGGAGAGGCATCCAAGACAAGGAGGGAAAAGAGAAAATAAAGAAATACAATGAATAAGAATGAAATTCAAATGGTGAGTTGCACTTGCAGCAGAAGAGGCTCATACATAAACAATGAAACAAGAACAACACTAACGTAATGACATAATGTGTGTACATTGTTACCAAGGCTAATACCGGGAAAATATCATGTTAAGAAGGGTCCGCTGCGAGAACAGTTTTCGGCACTGTTGTTGTTGTTGCTATTATTGCTCATATTACATTTATTATTAATTTCATTATTATCATTATCAGAAGTAGAAGTAGTAGTAGTAGTAGCAGTAGCAGTAGTAGTAGTAGTAGTAGTACATGTAGTAGTAGTAGTAGTAGTAGTAGTAGTAGTAGTAGTAGTAGTATATAGTAGTAGTAGTAGTAGTAGTAGTAGTAGTAGTAGTAGTAGTAGTAGTAGTAGTAGTAGTAGTAGTAGTAGTAGTAGTAGTAGTAGTAGAAGTAGTAATAGTATTATTTTGATTTACCTGTAAATAATTTCTGTATGGATTTTAATATTTCAATTTGTATCAAAGTTTTGTGCTGGCTGGTAAACAGGGCGATATATTCATAAATTTGAACTCTATATCAGATGACAAAAAACACAACAAAAACAATAACAACAATAATAATAAATAATCAAATAATGATACACAATGTTTCTAAAGTGCCAAATCCACATGGATAATGTGCTATTAAAGGCACTGAGAAAAGGGAAAATACAAGGAGACGGAAGTGACAAATGATATTAAAGGAATACAGATTGTCACAATGAAAGGAAACTACTACCTGTAGAAGGCAATTTCAAATGGGTTAAAAGGCAATCTGGAAACAACATTTACGGTTACGAACGCTGCACGCGGCAATTAATTCTACAGGGGAAAGTCCAGCATGTCCAAATGACCAAATCCCACGATTTCTCAGATTTGGCACAGCAAGCAATTTGTAATCAGAATGGTGGAGGATTGTATGTCATCAACAAATTAACAATAAAATAAATGAAAAGTTTTGATACTAACATCATCTTGTTGAACTGCAGCGGAGGCATCTGTTGCAGACTTCTTATAGCTGACCTTCTTGAGAAAGACGGAGTAGATGATATCTGCCTCACGCTCCTCACCCCAAAACCTGAAGGCACTCTCCGGATATCCCTCCTGAATACGAGATACATGTAGAAAGAATAAAAATAAAATCATCATAGCAGCCAGGCCGAATTGCAATGTATTTACAAGGTAATAATGAAAATGTATGAAAATTCTTCAAAACTTTAAAAACAAAGATAATCAATGAATTAAAAAATGTATTGCTAGACTGGCATGTGTAATGTTATTGCTTGAGAATGGACCCAATATTCTGCTGGAATGCCATGCTTTTTTGCGATTTCTCTGCAATTACACATTTTGCAAATATATCAACACTCTGGTGTTATATGTAACAATAAATATTCATAACATGCAAAGCAAGCCCATACGGTCTATTCACGAAAAGGCCACAAAGTATTTTAATAATAAGTAAGCAACGTTGCGTTGCAGTGGAATGACCTTGTTTGTATACTGTACTTGTTCATCATCAGAAAGATATATCTGTCAAAAAGATCACTGATAGCTCACCAGTGTATATGAATGGGTAATAAGGCTACCGAATAGTACCGATAATGGTTTACTTCTTCAAATACGTTGTAGATCTCCCTGATAACAGCTAGTCTGCAAACACAGACTCAAATGAGACACTTATACCATACCATGTGTAGGGCGGACACTATAATACTCCAAACCCTATGTACAGTATGTTGGTACATTTACAATTTGCATAGTTATAGTGTATAATATAGAGTCTCAAGGCTCCACACTAACTCTTTTTCTTGGTGGCCCAAACAATCTACCAAAATCATCAATTTCATATTTTTGGTGGCCCTAAAACAATAGAAAACATTACAATTTATCAAAACTTTGGTAGCCCAACCGGGCCACCAAGTGTTGGCTTTTACAAAATTTCGGTGGCCCGACTCTCATTTTTGGTTGCCCCGGGCCACCGGGCCACTGCTAATGTCGAGCCCTGTATTGAGTCTGAAGTAGTGAGACTATATTCACAATGTACATATACTGTGGCTGGCTCTACTAGTACTACAGACAAAAACTTTGGCATCTAGTCTTCACTCAAACATGGTACAATTTGTTAAAGTGTTATAAACATCAACATGTATGAGTCTGTGCTTGCAGATTAACTTCAGGCTCTGTATATGCATCATGCACTAACTAAAGGTCTTGGCATGCAGACTAGCTAACAGCACAGTACAGAGGTAGATAAAAGAATTTAAATCTCTGTGGCACATGAGACAACAGCAGAGATCCCTCTCCCATACTAATCACATCTTTTAGAGTGAAAACTACATGCATACTTAAAGTAAAACATTCTTATGTAGTATGTTTAGCCTTAATGAAATGAAACCAAAATTATAAACTTGAATTAATTTTTTTTGGGGGGGGGAGTTCAAAACAAATGGCCGACTTCCCAAATATAACAAAACAACAATCCAACACAGATTTTTTTTTAAAGTTCTCAAAGAAGGTTTTATTTTTGAACTTATGGCAAAAACTGTAGCAAATCAAACTTTTATGACAGTTTGTGATTGTGATTCATTTTAATATGAATATCAGCCTTCTAAAGATAGCAAAATTATATATTTCAGGGACCATGCATCATTGAACACCCAGCAGTACACTTCTAGGGCACAACGGAACTTCAATCTTGTCAGTGTGTGCACATGGACAATTTACAAGTAAATACACTGCATTCACATTGAAAATATGTTCAAAGCATTTTTGTGTTGAATGAAACAACATATTGTATTAGACTGTTAAAAAAAATCATACCTGTACTGGTATTTCTTTCATTTTTTATTTTCAATTGTGTCCAAAAGTGTATGAATGACATCATCACAGGACCACTTGAATGCCAAACAATGTTCTGTTTACATACATGTATGGTGCTACATAAGCACTTGCCCGATTGCCAGGGGCAAGTAAAAGTTATAGTAGGGCAAGTGTTTTGAAGACCAAACCTACTTGCCCAAACTGGGCAAGCAAATTTCTCACAGTAGTATTACCCAAATTAGGGTCGATATGATATACTGACACTAACTTTGGTCATGGCTGGCAAGATAAAATTAGTTTGTAAAAAGAAATGCAAGAACAAGGTTCCTCAGATCACGTCAAAAGAGAGAAAAAAGAGATGCGGTTGCGTTGGAAAAGGGTGACCTTGTGACCGCTCCATGGCAATTATCCGCATTACTTTCGAAATGCGTTCATAAAGTCAAAATCTGGTGCCGATCTGCTATTATGCGGATAATTGCAGCATCAAAATAATGCGGATAACTCTGGTCCTCCTCCGATTTTATGACCAAGTTATGCTGCTATTAGCCGCATAATTGGGTTTATGAAAGGGGTATAAGACCCATTACATGTAGGGTGAGATTTTATGTGACTCAGCATTAGATTGCAGGCATTGTGTATGGCCTGGGGATAGGCTTCTATGTGAGTTCTAAGGAGATTTGAGAGGATGAGCATGAGTCCCAAAGCGCAAGAGACTTGGTAAAATGTACATCTGACCAACTTGAATACCGCCAAGTACATTGATACCAAGTATTGATACCACGTATGTTCAGTATTATGTCACCAAACTTTGTTATTTCTCTTTATACTTGAAGTTCATCAGGACTTCAGGAGCTAATCATGAATTATATTTGTTTTGTCCTGCTAAGGCTAGAATTGCCTTGGATAGGGCAGCGAACTATGTACATTATTGCACAGTTTCCAGAAAAACTTATATTATAGCAGGCAGCTATTAACAGTAACTCAGTACATCGAATCATAGCTCATTGTATAGGATCTTTGTGTGGGTTTGCACATACCGGTATGCATAGAACGTATTGATATGAGACGTTTGAACTGTGACAGTTCTTGCAACTTTTTGTTTATCCACTGCAAGAAGATTGTAAACAGAGTTTGATACCAAAGTCTATTTTCAGTATTGTTTACTTTAGACAATGGTGAATGAACTTTTGGCTTCATCACTTCAAACACAATCAGGAGAATTTGTCACAAAAATCAATTAGAAGAAGCTGTGTACATGTAAGGATTCAGCATCTTTTAAAAATAGTTATGTGGTGTATAGTGAGTCCACTACATATCAACCACCTTGCATGCAATAGGATGCATACTATTACAAATGATACATGAATATGCAGTGTCATTATACCTCAGTCACATTTCTCCTGTGGCAGCCTTACGTAGGTTTTTTTTTACCAAATACATACACTGTACAATGTATAGGTGGCTTGAATAAAAAGCTGTTTTCGGCTCGCCATACGGCCGCCCTAGAGGAAATAAGACTGAGGGATTAGAAATGATAAGAATCGATTATACTGCAGAAAAGCGGAATATATTGGAATAGGTTGAAATATCTTTACATTTCTTCTGATTTTTGTCCTCCATTTCACCTTTTACATATTTTCTGAAATATGACAAAATACCAAACTGATTAAAACCTGACACCTAAAGAAAATAGAAAATCTAGTTGGTGGGATGTTCTAGGAAATTTGCGATTGATTGCAAGTCGTTATTAGGTCCCAAATCATTCATAATTATTGTAACTGAAAGCAAATTGGATAGATCACTGGTCCACATTCTTATTTTTCTTAAAATAACAAAATTGATCAACACTTCAAAATTTCCATCGAAATTTGCAATCGACTGTGCAAAAATAACATCTTGTTACACCCCCATAACACATGGATATTCTATACCTGATAATATGACTTAAAAGTAGCTCCCCCCTAAAACAAAAAAGAGAGGGAAATATCAGGTATCATCCATTGCCCACAAAGAAATATTTTACACCTCTAAAAATGATTATCATCAAATTAATTGACCTATGTTAGATCTTTAATTTATGATTTTTAATATATGAATAACAAATTACATTAATATTTTCTATTTTTCTACATTTTTTTTATATGTTCTAAGCAATTGCCTTCATTTAATATGGGTCATTCCATGGGGTTGGGGCAAAAATTGTGACATCAGGGTCAAAAAATAGAAATGTAATAAATGAAATGTTTTATTTCTTATATGTTTCATGGGACAATCCTTCAACTAAATCCACTTACAGGCATTTGATACCACCCTGCATATTGGAGTAAACTGAGAAACAAGATTTGACAAAATACCACCGTTACATGGACATCATTTATCATCCTTGCTAAGACTATGCTCTCCCACTGTCAAAATAAAGGGGTTGATCTCCATTACTCTTGATAAATATGTTGCTAACTACATTGTTAGTCACTTTATTCCACACTTTCCAACATGGCATATATATTTTAATAGATTTAGCATCAATAAATGGAACTTGATGCTCTGTGTGTATACCAGTGCCATGTTCTGTGTCATTCTTTTTTCTCACCAGTCTAGAAAATTGAATTTATGATGGCATGTAGAACTAAATAGTTGAGAGAAGTCATGCCTCAACAGAATGGAATATTCTCTTTGGAAAAACTCAATTACTCTTTCTGGCCTAACCTTCTATTTTTCGTGTTACCACCGTTACATGGACATCATGTCTCAGTAACAGAGGTATACTTTGAAGCATTGTTAAGTTAAGGTCCATTAATGGCCATTACACACCAAATTCCACTTTGTGCCTTAGAATATTTGCACAAGATCAATTGATTATACTAAAGAAAAACATTTTTCATGTCAAATTCTTTGCAAATAAAAGCAAATTAAATTAGAGTTTAAACAAGGGAAAATGTACAAAATTATGAACAAATTATATTTAAAATCATACTACGGTAATCCTCAAGTTTCCACTTCCGTCTATCTCTGGAAACATTTATGTTTCTGTCTAAAGGGGAAAAAACGAAACAGTGCTATCTTATGATCTCCAAATCTTTTTACTTTAAAATATCTCCTTCAAGATATTACTTTCAAATGTACATACCACCGTTACATGGACATCATGTCTCAGTAACAGAGGTATACTTTGAAGCATTGTTAAGTTAAGGTCCATTAATGGCCAATACACACCAAATTCCACTTTATGCCTTAGAATATTTGCACAAGATCAATTGATTATACTAAAGAAAAACATTTTTCATGTCAAATTCTTTGCAAATAAAAGCAATTTAAATTAGAGTTTAAACAAGGAAAAATGTACAAAATTATTGATAAATTATATTTAAAATAATACTACGGTAATCCTCAAGGTTCCACTTCCGTCTATCTCTTGAAACATGTTTCTGTCTAAAGGGAAAAAACAAGAGTGCTAGCTTATGATCTCCAAATCTTTTATTACTTTAAAATATCTCCTTAAAGATATCACTTTCAAATGTACATACCACCGTTACATGGACATCATGTCCTTGTAATGGTCATATTGAATAGTATGACTTGACAGTCTACTTATCAACACACTAAATGCGAGTTAACTCATCTTACTCAAGTGTAGAAATACAACATCTACAGGCAAGCTTCTGAAATGCATATCAATGAACAGGTAAATTTTTTTTTATTCATACATGTACACGATTATAATTTTGATACCTTTGATACAATACTCGGGTGAAAAAGATGTAGGGAAAAGGTACTAGTTTAGTTCTTCTAAGCTATGGTTTTTCAAGACAAAACAAGACAAAGTTGGCATGCAATTCATGGACAATGCATTAATACCTTACACATATAACTTGTTTACTCTAATTTGTTTTACCTCAGTTACATGGTAATGTAGTTCTAAGTGACTTTAATTAAAATATAATCATGTCATCACTGGAATAGATGCATTGGATAAAACATTAAGTTCCAGCATGCCAAAAGGACAATTGTAAAGTACTTAGTGGACAAATTGAATAAAAAACTTACACCTGTTGTTTGAACATAGAGTTGTGAATGAGAGAGTAAAATGTACTATTTCTACTAAGCTATTCTAATAAATGTTCAAGTATAAAACTGCAAAGTACAATCTTTTCCTTTAGTTAAAAACTATATGGTAAACTTCTTACTGGCAAATGTAAAAAATGTATTACACTGTACACTAAACCTGACTATTAGAAATAACATGCAATATTTCTCTCTGCATTCAGGTTACAAGTTTATGAACTTCAAGAAGATCGGTGACCCAACGGATAGAGGTAGAATTGTGCCTCGCCATCAGGCCAGGAGTACAGGTCACCAGATTGACACTTCATGTACTGAAGATATACATTTTAACCTTCAACAGAGGCTACCTGTAGTTATTTGAGAAAAATAGTATTTGGAAGTTTGACTATTTTTTTTACACAATTCAAATTATTACATTTTAATCAACAAAACTTGCCGGATTGTTTCCACGATATTTTATATTATATGAAATCATTTACTCATGTACATGTCTTGACATTTTCTCATTAAAGTAAGGGGGAGGGTGGATTACTAGGGCAATGACAAGGAATCTGATCTGTTCTTGCAAAATACACAAGAACCCTCACTTTGTATTTTTTCATAGCAAATAGAATTCATCATTTCATAGTTCATAAATTAAATATAAAGTTATGTTTTATACAAAGATTTTTGTATTTGCTTTTGTGTTCTACTTTGTTTTGACAATACAATTACTTGCCCATTACCTGTACCTTTTCATAAATTATCTTTACTTCAATTTCGTTTCTCAATGGATGAATTTAATCCAATTTTATTCTGCATTATAATCAAGGGTGGTTCTTGACAATTCCATTTAGTTCTGTATGACCATCCTATTTAATTTTCATCTCTGAAGTTTAATTGTTCAAGCAATTACATAATATATTCATGTTTTATTGGAATTAAATGAATTAATGGAATTCAAATCTGCAATTTACCTTTTGATACAGCAAATAAACTCTTGTGAAACAAACTTGATTGTGTCACATTTTCTTTTGTTCACTTGTACATGTTTTTAAAATGTCGTTATATTGCAATAAAAAAATCACATTGAAAACAATCACACAGGCTTTTGCTTTCTGATAAAACAAATACCCACCCCCTCTCCTAACAATTGAATAAATAGAAATTAAAATACGATTGAAAAAGTCCCTAACAATTGAATATAAAGAAATTAAAAAAAATACAATTGAAAAAACGGAGAAAGAAATGAGGGAAAAAGAATAAGTGCTGAAAAGTATACCAACATTCAACAAGATGAAAAGTTTTGGGAAGGTTAGGCCTACAGCTAAGAATTACTAGTAATTGAATTATTCCCATGCTTCATCATACACAAAGCACATCTACTATGTGTAGGGGGGTAGTAACAGAAAAATTATTTTGCTCCCCCCCCCCCCCCTCCTTTCGGGCGCTGGGATCAGCTGACGAGCAGGAAATTTTTTTTTTTTTTTTTTTTTTTGGGGGGGGGGTCTACCTCCCCCGTGGCGCTGCCACTGGTTCTAAATTCTCATTTTTTTGCAAATTCAAATTTGATCCTCAGGTCTTTGATACCCATATTTCCTAGAATCAGTAGGAGCCAATTTAAACAAGGAGAAATTTTGTACCAAATTGAGATGTCATCGTGATCGTCATGATCACCAGTGAAAGAGCCGTTTCTGAGTATCCATTGGCCTATTGAATCAACATATTTCGGTGTAAAAAAATCAACTAAATTACGATTGAATCATGTCAGCTACCATTCAAAACATGTTTGCACGGAATCACAGTAATAAAAACATTTTCTTTGGAACCATTCAGCAAATCTGGAAACAAACACGGCGATGTCTTAATTTACATATTTTACTTACACAAGAAGCTACATGTGGGACCGAAGTGAAAAATAATGGAAAATTAGCGAGATTTTTCAAACTTAAAAACACTTTCTGCATGGTAATATAGTTCCACATTTTAAAGATAAGGTTTAACTAATTTCAAAATACGAGTATCGGGATAAATCTCCGTACTTACGTTGCTTTGAAAGGGAAAACATCGTGGAGATCCAATCCACCGTTTCACGGACATCGCAGGAAGATTCCCAACTGCGATGCTTCAAAACGCCCGACATCGTGGCTGTTCATGTGCATGTGGATCGCGGCTAACATCCCGTCCGTCTGATACAACGACGGTCTCTTCTCCGGTGTCTCCTCCTTACATACATGTACGCGATGAAATGTGATCCACCGTTACAAATTTGACCCGGACATCGCCCAAAACATCGGGGATACTCCATTAATTTAAATGACATTATCATAGGTTTTCAAAGCTAATCTTTTGATGAAAAGTTGCTTACTGCCTGCCCTTTATTTCTGACACATAACTTTGGAAAAAATGATATCTGACTTTTAGTTATTTACCACTTTACCGCCGTTACAGAAAAAAATAAACGCGGACATCGCATGTAACGGTGGTATGCCGAGTTGTAGGAATGATTTATGATATGAAGCCTCTTTTCATTTGCTACCCCATTACTGTTTTGTTATTAAACAAATGTTGCTTTATCAATTATGGCCATTTGAATTTGACTAAGTTTATCTTTTGATTAGATATCTTCAACTGAAAATGACCATTTTGGATGTCACACTTGGTACCCCAAAAAAGAGTCTGGACATCATCATTTAAAGTCTCACCATCAATAATTCTTGCAGTTCAACATTTTTATTTCTGCATCAAGTAATTGCTTACATAACTGCCTTCCAACAAAACCACATTGCAACATCAAAACACCAAACACATTTTCAGGATAAAGCTAACAATTCATAAGGAACACAAAAAAGTGCTGTTGCCCCAACCCCGTGGAATGACCCATATGTCATTCTAATTTTTGTTTGTATCTTTTACATGTTAATTGAAATTGTGAGCGCTTTGGGCCATTTGGGAAAAGCGCGTTATAAATGTTGAGTATTATTATTATTTTGATTTATCTAAAGTTTCTGTTCTGTTTCGATCTCATTACCGTTATTTAGACAAAATTACAAAAGTCAGGGAATTTTTTTTCAAATAAAGACAAATATAGTAACACAGACTATAGGCCTAATTATTTTTCTTATATCACTATAAAACCTTTGTTGAAGCATATAAATGTAGTTGAGGTAAATTAAAATTAGATGTAAAATATCATCCTTAAGTGAAAGTCCACAACAGAGTTAGCTTGCTAGCCCTGCTGATTGAGAAATGTGCTGCACACATGTACAGTTCTACGATCTCTCAGCAAGGCGAGCAAGCTACAGCTACTACATGTAGCTTTGTTTAGAAGAAAAAAAATTACATACATGTAGGCCTAGATATATGTGTGTCAGGACAGGTTGTGTGTCCGGACAATCAATTGTTAACAGCCATTTGGAAAAATTAACAAGCAAAGTTTCATCAGTTTCTAATTCTAGTACTTAAAAATGCCGTATTGAAGAACCATTTATAGATAAAATTACAAATAATAATTTTTATAAATTGTTCTTCAAAACGGTATTTTGTAACATCGCTTCTCGAAGCTACGTCATAACGAAGTGGTTCAAGCCTATTGTATTTACGGTTAATTACGGTGTTTACGAACGGATCGAGGGACCTACAGGAGATCAGTCTGGTAAAAAAATCTCATTTTTATACAAACATTTTGTTCATACCTTCATACACAAATAGGTGTACAGTCACACATCACATATATCCACTTGTTCACTGCTACCACCCTGCCTGTGGGGAATCTACAGGTAGGACTATGGTATGCCAATGTTGTCCAGAGCACACACTTTAAAGTCATTAAAATATCACTTTTGTGACCAAAATTACTAATTTCCATACAGTTGCAATTTATTTTTCAATAGTAACTTGGGAATAATTTTTGTATTCACCAGAGCGCTCAAAAACTTGAATTTTGGGCATATTTTTGTGTACGCCCTCTATTGGTGGAAATTAATATGGCAAGAAAATTTTCATTTTTTGATCTCTATTTTTAATTAAGAAAAAAATGATTTAAAGTATCAAATTTAAATAAGAGCCAAGTTGTATGAATAATAGGTGTAATGGAAACTGTCAGTGTAAAAACATCAATCATTTGCCCCAAACAAAAAGAGAAAATTAGCCAAACATTGCCACCCTTATTTTGCCACACATGGAGATATAACTGAGAACAAGGTTATAACATAACCTTGTTCATTGAATGAGTGCATATATCCAGTTGTTGTGAGTCTGGACGATCAATTTTAGAAAGTCATTTGGAAAAAAATACAAGCAAAGTTTCATTAATTTTTAGTACAAAATGTTAGAAAATATTATAGAGAACAAAACAGATGATGATTGCAACAATTGAATTCATGTTTTTAGTGTGATCTAAAGACAAAAAAAGAAGGCTTAAAAAATATAGTGTCCGGACACCCGACCCCCCATCCTACATGTAAATTTGTTGCATTTTATTTATCTGTACTACAGATACATAAAATGCAACAAATTTATGTGATCATGTAGGTTTAAAGATGGATTTCCTAGGAAAATCCATCTTTAAACCTACAAGGCTAAATCACATAAATATGGCCTAGGCTAGGCTATGGAGTATGGGAGGGTTTCAAGGCTTTGACCTTTTTAATATAGCCACTCATTCAATAATGAACAAGGTTATGAATTATATAGCCAATATTATTGCAATAGGGGGTCTACCGATATGAGTACGGTATGACTTTGTCAAAATATTAGAAAATATCATAACTGAGACTCCTCGAGGCTAGGTTCACTATTTTAGTTTAGCATCACTCGACCACGGCTACGGTAGATATTATAAGTAACATGTGCAGGTGTGTATTGTTTGGAGTGTGTGTTCCCTGAGCTGTGCTGTGGCGCGCGTGTATCTGTGTCTGTGACTGTGATCGACTGTACTGTGGAGTGTGTATTGTCTATTGACAATTGAGTTCTACTCACCGTTCTTTCCTTTTCTTTACTCTCCATTCTTCAGAAAGGATCTCCGTTCGATATCACTAACATTTTCACACATCTACGGATTGTTTTGACAAAAAAGTTCCAAGCCAGAATCAATCTCTCATTCTTAAAAAGTTGAATCAAAAACTTAATTTGTCTTAATTTAGGAGTCAACAACGAGCAATCGCCACAATAAAAGCTTTCCCGAGTCTACCGAAAGATAGCGCTAGAACATTTGAAACACTGATACGCCCATTTCCTTATCTAGTATTTTTGTCGAAAGTTTCCCCGGTATTATGTGCACTGCCGATCTGAGTAAAACTCGATCACCCTTTGTGTCATTCTGGATGACATGCATGCACTAGAAAACGGCTCTGTCGCTCTAATGATACTCCTTAATTGAGGCTAAACTTATGTAAAACACATACGGTAGATTAGACTCAGGAGTGCCGTCTATGGTCCACAACATAGTGTTAAATACGTACCGTACTAAACAACTCTATGGTTATCGGCGCGCTCTTCGCGCTCCGCGCCCCGCCTTCGCGTCAAATCATAGATAGATAAGATGTTTGCAAGTGAACACACCAATAGAATTGCAATTTTATATGTTTAACATATTTTTGTCTCACCTGCGAAGCAAAGTGAGACTATAGGCGCCGCTTTTCCGACGGCGACGGCGTCAACATCAAATCTTAACCTGAGGTTAAGTTTTTGAAATGACGTCATAACTTAGAAAGTATATGGACCTAGTTAATAAAACTTGGCCATAAGGTTAATCAAGTATTACTGAACATCCTATTAGAGTTTCATGTCACATGACCAAGGTCAAAGGTCATTTAGGGTCAATGAACTTAGACCATGTTGGAGGATTCAACATCGAAATCTTAACCTGAGGTTAAGTTTTTAAAATGTCATCATAACTTAGAAAATATATGGACCTAGTTCATGAAACTTGGACATAAGGTTAATCAAGTATCACTGAACATCCTGCCTGAGTTTCACGTCACATGACCAAGGTCAAAGGTCATTTAGGGTCAATGAACTTTGGCCGAATTGGGGATATCTGTTGAATTCCCATCATAACTTTGAAAGTTTATGGATCTGATTCATGAAACTTAGACATGATAGTAATCAAGCATCACTGAACATTTTGTGCAAGTTTCAGGTCGCATGATTAAGGTCAAAGGTCATTTAGGGTCAATGAACTTTGGCCGAATTAATCGGGGGGTATCTGTTGAATTACCATCATAACTTTGAAAGTTTATTGGTCTAGTTCGTTAAACTTGGACATTAAAGTAATCAAGTATCACTGAACATCCTGTGCACGTTTCAGGTCACATGACCAAGGTCAATGAACTTTGGCCGAATTGGGTGTATCTGTTGAATTACCATCATAACTTTGAAAGTTTATGGATCTGATTCATGAAACTCGTACATAAGAGTAATCAAGTATCACTGAACATCCTGTTTGAGTTTCAGGTCACATGATCAAGGTCAAAGGTCATTTAGGGTCAATGAACTTTGGCCGAATCGGGGTATCTGTTGAATTACCATCATAACTTTGAAAGTTTATTGGTCTAGTTCGTTAAACTTGGACATTAGAGTAATCAAGTATCACTGAACATCCTGTGCGCGTTTCAGGTCACATGACCAAGGTCAAAGGTCAATGAACTTTGGCCGAATTGGGTGTATCTGTTGAATAACCATCATATCTCTGTAAGTTTATTGGTCTAGTTCATAAAAAGTGGAGATAAGAGTAACCATGTATCACTGAACATCTTGTGCGAGTTAGAGTAGTATTCAAAGTCAGCACTGCTGCTATATTGAACTGCGTGATGCAGGTGAGACGGCCAGATGCATTCCACTTGTTATGTTTTATAGCGCTTTGTGATGTTTTTACAACACATTTTTGTAATGGATTTATAAATTATTCCTTTTGTCAAAATAATTGGGCATGATCGGGGCATGATTAAATGGATGCGTTTCCCGCGCGTTTTCATGGCGATTAGCCCCTTGCCCCCCGCTCAATGATAGAAATAGGCCTAATGACTCTATTATATCATGGACCTACTAGGTCCATGATTATATACACTACTGTCTACTCTAACATCCGGTCTAAAAAAAAATTGTCAGACTTTTGTGTTTTACAGGGCAGTGATCATTAAATTATTTTTGCAGCCAATGTGCATGGCGAGTATCCCGTTCATTAATTAAATGATGTTGCAGATTTTCCTCTTTTTTTTTAAAGTTCATAAAGTGCTCTTAGCTAGTGCAAGGTTTCACTTCAGATGTTGTCTCCCTGGTCACCACAGTCCCTCGTAATATCCAGGGGTGTCATTGAGATTAATACCCATCTCCTTTCATGTTCTGTGATATTATTTTCATTGAAGAATTATATGAAAGATGCCAACAAGAGATATGGACGAAAACATACCATATGAAAAGGAGGTGGAGATGGATCGGACATGTATTGAAGCGGATGACATTACAAGGATAGCACTGCAATGGACCCGGGCAATGGACCCCCGAAGGAGAAAACGAGGTCGACCCACGGGGCCCAAGAACACGGGGAGCGTTTCATAAGAGGGCAGACGCCTTTATCCGACAAGTCCGGGGGAGCGTTTCATGAAAGGACTTGTCGGACGTTTTATCCGACAAGTTCCCTTTTATCCGACAGATACTCTCAGCCAATCAAAATTAAGGAAAGATGTCAGATCTGACAACTTGTCAGGGAGCGTTTCATGAAAGGACTTGTCGGACGTTTTATCTGACAAGTCCCATTTTATCCGACAGTTACTATAGTAACAGTGCCTCTCAGCCAATCAGAATCAAGGAAAGATGTCAGATCTGACAACTTGTCAGACAAAAATGTTATCCGACAGTTACTATAGTAACAGTGCTTCTCAACCAATCAGAATCCAGGAAAGGTGTCAGATCTGACAACTTGTCGGACGAAAATACTGATGAACGCCCCCCCGGTATAACGGACCGTGGAGGGCAAAACTACATCCAACAGAAAAACACACATTTTAAATTGGTGAATTTCACATGAAACACAGCCATTATCAAACAAATTGTCGACAGGAACGGCAGCGTTTGCAATACTTTAGCATTAATTCCCGTAAAGAAACAGCTTGATTGGTAAGAAACAAGAAAATAATATTCAAAGGAAAAACTTGTAAGAATAATCCTACGTGCCTTAAAGGGGAATGAAACCTTTGGAACAAATAGGCTTGTGTAGAAACAGAAAAATCAAAGAATAAGAATAAAGAAAGTTTGAGAAAAATCAGACAAATAATGAGAAAGTTATGAGCATTTGAATATTGCTATCACTAATGCTATGGAGATCCTCCCATTGGCAATGCGACAAGGATGTGTGATGTCACTGATGAACAACTTTCACTTTGGTGGACTATAAAATACCCTCAAAATGTCTCTTTTTGCTTTTTCTAATGATGATACAAACTCTTTATCCATGATGTATTCTTAAAAAATATGTAATACATGCCCTCATGTAGAAAGAACACATGATCTATGGATAGATGTGATAAAAGAGGCAATTCAAGTGAAAAATATACTAAAGTAATGGGGAGAGTTGTTCACAAGTGACATCACACATCTTTGTCGCATTGCCAATTTGCTATCTCCATAGCAATAGTGATCGCAATATTCAAATGCTCATAACTTTCTCATTATTTGTCAATATTTTCTCTAACTTTTGTTTATCTATTTCTTTGGTTTTTCTGTTTTAACACAAGCTATCTTGTTCCAATTGTTTCATTCTCCTTTCAGTTTCATGAGTCCTGTAAATGGGGTAGATAAGTCATTTAATTTGTTCTAAGGGATGGTGCCCCTTTCGAAAGAAAAGTACCCTTTGCCCCCCCCCCCCCACTTTAAACTTCGACAAGCCGCCCCTTCTATAGTCTTGTATGTACACTCAATAGCATAAAGAATCAATTCGAGGGCGAAGCGCGAGTCAATTTGTTGATATTCCGACCTAAATATGAAACATTTTAAGCACCATTTGACTGTGCATTTCAACAGTGGCGTAAATACGGGGGGGGGGCACGTGCCCCCTTCCCCCAAAATCTGCTGGTAAAAAAAGGAAAAGAAAATAGGGGATAGAAAGAGCATGAAAGAAAGAAAGGAAGAAAGAAAGAAAGGGAGACATAGTGAAGAAGAAAAAGGGGAATATCAGAAATATATTTTAATAATTTTGATGAAACATAATTTGCTTGGGCCTATCACACCCCATGCTTACATTGTCTGTTCATGAGATACATAATCCCTTTCATGATAATTAAATGGCGTCTAGCTGTTTCCAGATCAATATGCAACAAATATTTTTCGCTCTTATAGAGCTTTTTCTTTTGGTTTTATCTAGTGACATAATACGCATCTTTTTCATGATTACCACCTTTCAAAGTCTGAATAAAATATCTTTTTGGTGGGATGGAGTTGTCCTAGCTTTAAATATGTATGCTGTTCATGAATTTCGACAAACAGTTCTTAAAACGTCGCATTTCAGCCATTTTCCACAAAATTTGATTAATGAGATACGTATTCATTATTACAAAAAGTTGTCTGCATTTAGGCCTAATTCCATATTTCAAGATATCTGGCCCGCGCTTCGCGCTCGCATTATTTGACCATCGAGACAACGTTGCTCTTCGTGAATTGCTAGAAGAGTCCTTGAAGTGTTCCCTATTGATCAATATGTACAATAATTTCAGCTTGGGCTTCGCGCCCTCATTGTTTGCTAAAACGTGACATTCTTAACACAATTATTTTTGTAACATATTGAACAGAAACTTGAGTCCCGAGCAGAACACATTGCGCATCATTATGAATTAAAAACGGGGTGTTAACATCTTGAGTAGATTATTATCATATTATTTTCATATTATTTCATTACAATTTTCCTCATCCTTTCTTTCTTTTTCTCCAATCCGTCCCTTTTAAATGAAATATTTATGATTCCATTGATATAGTCTAGGCCTGAAGACCCCAGCTTGTTAATTTATTCCATTTTTATTTATTAATTACAAATCTTTATCCAGAGTAGCCTGCTCAGATTATACAAACAAACAAACAGCTTTTATCATGTACAATCTTTGCTTTTGCGAGTACTCACGACATTTTTTTTTGGGGGGGGGGCGGGGGATGCCCAATCATTGGGGATTTCTGGGGATCGAGTTATGAGGAAAAACTTATTACAAGAATTTTCAGATTACCACTCCAATAATAAGTAGGTTTGACCTCTAGTTGCATTTTTCGATGTGTGTAAAATAAATTGTTGTATCTTTGGTGATTTGGAAAAAAATGTATATCAGTCACGCACCCATCCTTGGTTGGTAGGGAGGGGGAGGCCGGGAGGGGGCTAGCTAAGTAACTCGCGTACTCGCACTCGATCAGGCTGCCCCCGCATCTCTGATCAAGGTCTTTTCCAACCAGGAGAGAGCCAAAATTTTGAGGGGCCAGGCATAGCACATATATGCTGCGAGTGAGAAGAAATTTCAAGAGGGCTTTATACGTAGGCCTATATAGATTTTAACATAGTTTAAGAAAATGATATCATATTTCTCCCCTTTATTTTCCATTTCTTCATCTATTCAATTTCAAAATGATTTTTTTAGGGAGTGCCGGGGGGGTCCCCATTACCCCCAATGAAGCTCATATGTACGCCAATATTTCCAACAGGTCTGACTCCATCAGGAAACGTGACGTAAAACGGTAGTTTCTCTCCGTATGCCTACTAATGCTGAGTTTGTTGAGGTCTAGTTCATACTTCCTTTTTAAATACCGGTATATATTGAGAATCTTTTTTTGTTTAACCCACAGGACGCGAGTTCGATAATTGATTGCGTAATACCGGTCTTGTGTATGGAAGGCTATCATGTGATCATATGATTGTACGATATACGGGTACACATGATATATCATTGAACGTACGTACGATCGAGTATTACGGTATACCCCGGTACTTATTTTATTCATAAAATAAAAAATGGCTGCACAGACTCCAGGAATCCAACAGCTTTTACAGGCAGAAAAGAAGGCCGCCGAGAGAGTTGCAGAGGCCAGAAAACGTAAGTTTTTATTCAATTTTTTAAATACAGATACGATAGAATAGGTTAGTAATTTACTGAAACTGTAATATTCGTGATGTTTTTATGATTTTCATTGGTTTCTTGACCGTCATGACCGTGTACGGGTGTACGATGTATGCCTGGGTCTGGGACAGGGAGGATCTACCACTGTACCAGGACGGAGTTCCGGCCCGCGGGCCGGAGCCCAGAAGGTCGCCGCAGGCTGCCACAGACCTTCGAAGTAGGGTGACCAGATTTCACAAAATGAAATATGTGATAATCAACAAAGTAATCTGCATGAGGATGAGCAGATCGACCGAGCCAGGTCTTAATTTTAAAAAGATCAACAAAGTCAAAGAAGGCTACACACTGTAGACTAGACTTGTGAAAAAATATAAAGAATTGGAAGGGAGGGTGAACGAAAGAATGAAGGAGAGAATGAAAAGATGAAAGAAAAGAGATTAATTGAGAAGAAAGAAAGAGAAAAAATGAAGGGGAATGAAGGAAAAAGGGGAAAAATATTAGAATAAAAGAGAAAAAGGTTTCTGTCATTCTTTTAAGTGAATAAAGAAAGAAAAAGAAAGGAAGGAAGGGAAAATGAATAAATGCGTGAGAAGAAAATAAGGGAGAGAAAGGAAAAAAAGTAAGAAAAAAAGGAGGAGGAAAGAAAAATGTTTCCTTAATCAAGGCTCCACATAAACTTTTTTTGGTGGTGGCCCAGTCGGGCCACCAAAACCTACAATAATTTTTTTTTGGTGGCCCATGAGTAAAGTTTGGTGGCCCAAGAAATATAAAGAAAAACATTAATTGAAAATGAATAAGGGCAAGTCCAAGAATTCGTGCGCGTTACGTATGGGACATTTCAGAGGCTTCAATGACCTGAAAAATAGTGTTGACTTTGATTAGATTGAATACCCTCATGATGGTAGACATCTAGGAGAAGAATAATCATGGAAAAAATGGTGGCATATGACCTCGACCTTGACCTTTTAGAGAGAAAAGATGGGCCGTTACGTATGGGACGCAGAAAAAAGACAATTTTTAAAACAATTTTTACAAGTTGAGAATTCTCTGAAAGTATTTCATTTGACAACTTGTAACTCAGTGTGATAGAAGTCACAATACTCTAGTATATCTAAGGCAAGTTTCATGTCATAAGCCAAATCCCTCTAATTACAGACTCTAATTAAACAAATTAATGACATGTTACGTATGGGACAGTTACGTATGGGACATTTTGTCCCCATAGAGAATGTACACAATTTCCCCCATAATTAAAAAAATTGAAATAATTTAAAATATGGAAATAACAAAAGAGTTTCTGTCTTTTAAAATGTTCTATTGAGACATATTTGATATGACTGACAAGGAAATTAGCCATTTCCACATTTTTTCCTCGTTTTTCATGGTTTCATGAATTTCTTATGTATTTCTATTGTTTTTTATTTTATTCATATTTTTCAATTTTCACAATTTTTTCGCTTCAATTGTTTTCATTACTCAGTATTCATAAGAAATCAGTCTTTAAAAACTAAAGAAAAGGTAAATAATCACTTTTTAGAGCACTCTTGAAATTTGTTTTTCTCTATTCACTTTGTACACAAATCTCCCCATTGACATTGTGTGTAAATGTCCCATACGTAACATGTTGTCCCATACGTAACAATTATTTAATTAACTTTTAATTAAAAAGTAAACTCTATTTTTGAAACTTTTTGGGGTATAACATTTTCATACTTTATAAATTAGAACTTCCCAGAGATGCAACAATACAAGTATTGTATTATGAGAAATAACTTAAAAAAACATCCTCAAAATGTTACGTATGGGACATTCCGTCCTTGGACAAGACCTAATTTGCATAATTAATTAGATGACATCACTTCTTTTCCCCCAAAAGTAATAAGATGTTAGGGGGTCCATGTCCCACCTATGACTAAATCTCACAAGTTTTGTTTTTATTTTCTATGAGTTTTCATAATTGTCCCATACGTAACGCCCATTTTACCAATTATGCAAATTAGGTGCCCCAAATTAGCATAAATATGCATATTATCAAATTTTTCTTAATGAAATTTAAAATTTCAACATTTGGGCTTTCTTACCCCACCAAAGATAACTTCTTAAATCAAAGATGAAATTTTGCCTTCTAGGGTGACCTTTTCTTGGACTTGCCCATAAAACAAACTGAAATATTCTGCAGTCACTACCACGTACCACTATTCTTTGTACATCTTGTAAATCGTGCTTGCTGTTATTTTACTTTGCTTATTTTGTGGTAATATAAATTGTTCTATCATTGTAAATATGAAATGATTGAAAGAGAATAAAAGAATTATATTGTTCCCAGGTTGTGTGGACTTTTAATCTCCGTATAGACACAAACTCATAATGGTAAAGTAAATAAATAGTGCATTTATATAGCAAACTCATTAATTAAAAATGAATAAAACAAACTGAAATATTCTGCAGTCACTACCACGTACCACTATTCTTTGTACTTCTTGTATGTAAATCGTGCTTGCTGTTATTTTACTTTGCTTATTTTGTGGTAATATAAATTGTTCTATCATTGTAAATATGAAATGATATAAACAGGCGCGCCGGAACACTTTCAGTTTTGGGGGGGCAAAATCCCGAAGGGGTCACAATATTTTTGACAGCGGGAGAGGCTGTGGGACCCCCCCCCCCCCCCCGGTAAGGACTTTGTGTAAAAATGGAGTATAAAAGTTGCGTTTCTAAGAGTATTCAAACATAAATTTCATGAGAATTAAAGGTCAAGTCCACTTCAGAAAAAATTTTGTTTTAAATCAATATAGAAAAATCAGACAAGCACAATGCTGACAATTTCATCAAAATCGGATGTAAAATAAGAAAGTTATGACATTTCAAAGTTTCGTCTATTTTTAACAAAATAGTTACATGAACGAGCCAGTTACATCCAAATGAGAGAGTCGATGATGTCACTCACTATTTCTTTTGTTTTTTATTGTTTGAATTATACAATATTTCAATTTTTATGAATTTGATGTTAAGGACCTCCTAGCCTGAAGCATATAATGTTAAAATAATGGAATTCCAGGTGTTCAGGGAGGAATGAAACTTCATTTCACATGACAATGACGAGAAAATCAAAATATTTCATATTTCATATAATAAAATACAAAAGAAATGGTGAGTGAGCGATGTCATCAGTTCCCTCATTTGAATACGGACCGAGATGTACATAATTTATAACTGTTTTGTGAAATGAAGCAAAACTTTAAAATGTCATAACTCTTATTTTACATCCGATTTTGATGAAATTTTCAGTGTTATGCTTGTTGAATTTTTCTCTTTTTATTCAAATCAAGTTTTTGTTGGGGTGGACTTGTCCTTTAAACAGTCTTGGAGTTCTTTTTGCTCCTTCTGTTTCCTCCCTTCTGACCCAGACTGGTGTTCTTCATGATCAGGTTCGCAGTGCCAGCAAATTACGAGCCTCATTGCAAACGAAATTGTTTCAAACCAATAGGCCTTTTAAAGACTTTAAGATGACAAACATCACCGTACGCAGACGGGGGCCGCCGATCGAGAGGGCAAAATTAAAAAAAAATCACCAAAAGTGTGCACGAAATCCTTCAATTTTATTCTAGAAAATGCAAAAGCTCCCCCATCACAAACCCCCTCGCTCTTAAGTTTCTTCGAAAATTTAGGTCTTGCAGCCCCACCCACTCCCGAATTTTTTTTTTTTTTGCAATCGTCCATGAATAACAAAAGCTGGGATGAACCAGAGAACATAGCTGCCATCTCAATCTGATTAGTAACAGGTAATGGGAAGAAGTTCTGGAATATAAAATACATAATTGCTATATCATATGAGCTGAAATAGTATCAGACAAAACGCCTTCCAATCATGCCAATGAAAAGGAAAAGAGGAAAATTCCGGGCTGTGAAAATATCTTCAGATTTTTTTTTATAGTAGAGCAGAACTCTAACGCTTATTTTTATATTCTTTATTTACATTTTTATTCATATCTCGGATAATATGAGTCCGGTCAAGAAGACACTTTTACAGATGATTTTATTTTTTTCATGTCTAAACATTATCTCTTAGTTGCTTTCGAGTGGGATTCACCATTTTCACAAATTATAAATTATAATCCTCTACACATGATTTTTCTGTGTGTAATTTTCTGATAACATGTCTATATTTAGTTGAAAATGAAATAATTTAAACAAGTTTCTCGAGATGTTATGGTTTCTGGGCTTGACAGCTATGAAATAGATTCCATATGTTGCTCGAGTAACTAGTGTTCATGCGCGTTTGTGATATCGGGTCCGGTCTGAGCGTTTCTGGGCGACCGCGCGTTTGTTAGACGACACAGCCAGCATCATACAGTTATAAACCTAATTATTGGGGGACCACTATCAATTTGCCATTCGCTTTTAGTCTGAAATGTTTTCATTAAAAGGTTAAACGTTATCACACTGTAATAAGATGGAAAGGGGGCTTATCAAAGGTATGTTTCACAGAGGAACTGTTCGTCAAAAGACGCGAGACTTATTATGATAATGTATTTGCCCCGTCAGGGGCAAAATTTTTTTATTTTTGACAATGGAAATGACAATTTTCAGGCAGAAAAGTGCCTTTGTTTACTTTTGTCCTTAGATAATTTATCATTTTTCTACTTTCAGGGGGGGCAAAATCTGGTTTTGCCCCCCCACAATTTTATTGGGGGGGGGCAAGTGCCCCCCCTGCCCCCCCCGCTTCCGGCGCCCTTGGATAGAAAGAGAATAAAAGAATTGTATTGTTCCCAGGTTGTGGGGACTTTTAATCTCCGTATAGACACACACTCATAATGGTAAAGTAAATAAATATTGCATATAGCAAAGTCAGACAGAATTTACAAAACAATGATTTTTTCCTTTCTTTCTTTTTGATCGTAAAACCTAGATTATGCAGGCCCCAAATCCAGTTTGTTTTCTCTTTTACAGCATATTTATAGCATGAGAAAATCACAGAAAAATATGCTGCAGAATTAGAACAATGTGTAAAAGGGGGAAATAAACAAAATTAATTTTTTTGAATAGTATATTGAAAAAAAAGAAAACAGAAATTGTAAAAATGAATAAGTGAAATAAAACAAAAATAAAAAATGAAGAAAGAAAAAACAAAGAACAGGAAAAAAAAGAGAAAAAAACAAAAGAAAATGTAAGAAAATGAATAAGACAAAATTATCAAAAAATGTGGAAAATAATTATTATTACTATTATTCAGTAGAAACATGTTCTTTAATTTGGCATATTCAATGGGAAGGGGTATAAATGGTTTAATCACTGTAAAAAATGAAAGAAAAGAAATAAGAAAACAGCAAATGTTATCTGGAAAAACAGTGAGAAAAGTCCTTCCTATATTTGACAAAATGGTGGAAAAAATTCACATTTCATATCAATGAAATGCCTTCCAAAAGTATTTACTTCCTTAAGATTGGTTTAAGAAGTCATTTACAAACAAGAAAGAAAGGAGCTGTCTATTTATTTTTGGCTAGAAGCGACACAGCTTCGAAATAAACCAAATACGTATCAACATACATACAAATGCAGATGTGGGACTGTGATGTACTCACCTATGTGTTTTATGTGTATTAATGCATTTGGAAATCGGTCTTTTTGAGTCAAAAGAGAGGTCATAATTCCTCCTTTTAATGCTTGCAAATAATCAGGTTTCAGTAATGGACTGTCGGAGGGCATTTCATTGGTGTAAAATGTGACTTTGACATAGATTTTCAAAGTTCTGGGGAAGATTTCTTAGCAGTAACATTTCGTATCGCAGCTCCCTGAGTCTGAATAGTCTGCTAGCACACAGCTAGCTGCAGTGGTTACATGCATTCAAAGCTCAGCCAGACAGCCAGCGCGGCCGGCTGAATAATAGTTACTGTATGCTAGCGGTAGGCCTACATACTGTCATGACTATGCAATCTTTGTGTGTGTGTAGATTAACAAAAAGGCGCATGACGAATTGGCTTGCAAGTTGAACAGTAGAAAGTTGATAAATGCATGCAAAATTGGGAGAAAAATTGCGCTACTTTAAAAATTATTGGTTGCCCGATTCAGGCCACCAAAACTTAACATTTTTTCAATAATGGTTGCCCGAGATGAATTTTTGGTGGCCCCGGGCCACCGCTAATGTCGAGCCTTGCCTTAATTCTTTGAAAGATAGAGAGAAAAATTGGAGGAAAAGAAGGGAAAGAAAGAATAAGGGAAAAGAATTAGAAGGAAAAAATAAAATAGAGAATGAAAGAAAGGATGAAAGTGAGGGAGGAAAAAATGAAAAAAAAAAGAAAATAATGGAGGGAGAGAAAGAACGTAAAGAAAAGAAAAAAGAGAGGAAGGGAGAAGGAAGCAAAGAAAAGTTTAAGGAAAGGAAAAATGAAGGAAATAAAAAAAATGAAATTGAAAAAAAAGAAGGAAAGAACGAAAAATGAACAGAGAGAACGGATCAGGAAAGAAAGAAAATAAAGATAAATTGAACAAAGAAAGTGCAAACAGGAAGGATAAAAGGATAGAAAAGAAAGAAAGAAGAAAAATGTTCACATTTCAAGCAAAAAAATCAAAATATCCAATCTAACAAAAATCATAATGAAGTGATAAAAAACCTAGAATGTTTTACAAATGAATAAAATTTAATAGTGAAACATTGTCAGACTTTGCGGCAGCATGTATTTTGTACGGGCATCTCTCCTATCCCATTTCAAGTTCACACCAATCAAGACTCAAAAGGAAAGCTGAAACAACTAGATCTAGTTATGAAAACTCAAAAACTTGTTCCTTCGATTACATCACCAAATCAGTAATCTGAGAATCCATAATATGATTATGAAAATTTCCTGCCGATTTTTTAATTATTTTGGTGGAAAAACTGTTTATCATTTGAGATTGTTTGCACCATTGGGAATCTGCCCCTATTCTACATGCCTAGCTAGTAGCCTGTCACACACAGGCAGGAGGCCAGTTCATTTTCAATGTATTGGGTTAGCAAGAAAATCTCTGCAGAACTTGCAAGAGTTTACAGTTACTAGTATCAACTTTGTGTTGTCTCTGCTTCGTCATCTGTTGGTTATTTGATGAAAATTCGTCACTTTCAAATCAGTTATAACAAGTTTTATGAAATTTGCCCCAGATGACAATGCCATGGTTAAGATAGAGGTGTAAAGCATAATAATATAGTCAAATAAAAAATTGCAGAATTGAAGTCAAATAAATTATTGTTTGCAAATGTAGGAGAAAAAGTATTGAGTATTATAAAGTGAGTGTAAAATAACTTGACTTCATCTTGTTTTGTATTATTGCTTAATAAATATTTAGGCCTACATATGCAATGGTACTATTTCAATCTGTTCAGCTAATGTTATAATGCAGATGATATGAATTAATATATTTATTACTGGATTACTGGATTTTCAAGAATCAAATATATTTGCTTGTTCTGCATATATCTTTGACTCACTGTTACCTGTTAAAACCAGATTCAGTGGACCGAATCTATTGTTCTCTGGTTTTAACAGGTAATAGTCAAAGAATTGTGACTGGTGTATTCAATGATCACATTCATCTGATAAAGTAGACCAAAATGTATACCAATAGGTATTATATGGATTTTATTTGATCCATTATTGGAAATGGCTCATGAAATTTCTCTACATGTACTTGTATATTTGCTTGCAAGATTTCTGTCAGAGGTCCCCATTACTTGTGATAGTCACTTGTAACGTCAATGGAATGATCATTGCCTTGGGAACATTGATCACTTCTATACTGCTGACTAGTTTACATATTAAGCTTGGTGCTTGAGCAGAAACAGTCTAACATAAGCATCATATATTTACTAATTACTAATTTCGTGATTAATGAAACAGATGAGAATCTCTTTGGTAATATTTTCCATTCAAATCCTTGCAAAGACGTTCGTCTCGCCTGCATACATGTATAAAAATTGAGACATTGCATCATATAATAATCAAAATGAACATATTTCAAATAAAAGTAGTATTTATCTTCGAGCTTAAATAATCTTTAAAACATCATAATGAATCAATGCTTATCTAATAGATTCAGTGATATGTATCTTGTCATGTCATCCTGTATACATGCGTTCATGTACATGTATTTCCTTTCATATTTGGTACACAGGAAAAGCCAGGAGATTAAAGCAAGCCAAAGAAGAAGCGCAACAGGAAATAGAAGCATACAAGAAGGAGAGGGAGACACAATTTGAAGAAATTCAACAAAAGGTAATACAAAAAGAAAGAGAGAGTGCAAGAGGTAAAAATCACATGTATGATACTGTAGTAATAGAGAAAGATAGTACATTCACTTGCAGTGCTTATCACGTACATGTGCATTATGAGACAATGGATGAGGTTTTAAATGACATAGGTATGGTGGCTTTTTTTTTTGGGGGGGGGATTCACATCTTGGAAGATGTGATATTTAAAGGTGAATAAAGGACTTTGTAAGAGATCCAAATGTCTTTATGGATGTAGCATTAATGCCACGTTTTATTGTCTGACTATGCAAGATAAACTTTTTTTTCAATTTTTTTCTTCCAGTACTTGGGTTCCAAAGGAGATCAGGCACGCGAAATTGAGATCCAGACCGCTGCTAAGATCCAAGAGATTAACCAGAGAGTAGGCCAAACTAGAGGGCAGGTCCTCAATGATCTATTCAACATGGTCTTTGACATCAAACCAGAGCTACATCAGAATCTTCAAGTTTGATTATTATATTAATTATCCTTAGTTGATTATTTCACCTATTTGGCCAAGATGTTGGAAATGATAAGTACTCCGGGTCCTTTGATTTGTGGTATGCAATACATGTGCGTATTTAGAATGTAACTAGTGGTTAAGCAATGGGTTGATATCCAGATATTTCATGGACATTTTTTTTCTTCTGACAATTAAATCAAACTTTCATACTCATAGGCCTCTCCCATGCAGACTGAGTACATTTACCCATGCTTGTTTGTGAATATTACTTGTGATGAGAAATATGTTCTGTATATTTTATGACATTGCAATTAGATTGCATTCACTTCTGAAGATCCAGATAAGAGGAACTCGCCCTGAAAACCAGGCATGTGAATAAAAAATCAATCTCAAAAAGTCCAGCATTTTTTTTTTAATATTTGCATTTTTTCTGCAATTTATTCATACATGTAAATCAATAATGTATTAACATTTTCACATAACAAACATATAAATGAATACATTTTAAATGTGACAATCGAAGTGATAAATAATACTGACAAAGACTGATCATTATTTATACATAAAGCATGTGATATACTGTCGTAGGTTTGGTAAAATACAGTGGCCAGCTATTATAATCACAAAACTGCTTGAAGCAATAGCATCCAGGAGATTGGCTGCTTATTGGCACAAGGGTTGTAATAAGGGCAAGTCCATGCAGGCGGTCCACCGGTCACTGACTGATGCTGCCGGTCACCTGTGCGATTTCTTCCAGACTGGTTGACCGATGAAATAAAAAAACACATCATTTTTTGTATTTCTTTATTTTAACGGTCCACCGGTTTTTTGCCAAAAAAAATCATGGGCGCTAACTGGTCAAGAAAGAACAAACCCACAATGATTTGGCTTAAAATCTTATAAACTTTCTATGAAATATTCAATATATCTATGTGGTGGATTTTGTTTGTGTCAATGTTTCCTCTTTGTAATAGTTTGTATAGGTTAGTAGTCTCTCTTTTGAAATTTGTTAGGAAAAGAATGGCATCATTCAGCAAATATTCAAAGAGAGGGCTTTTATTCAACTACAGATAATGTTTCTCATATTAAATGTTGGCCGTTTTTCTTCCAATAACAAAGCAGAACGGACACAAGGCTCTGCTTTTGTAATTCAGCAAAGAGTATCATGGTCACATGAAATCAAAATCTGAAAGTCTGGGTGAAGTACTAGAAAGGTCGAATACTGATTTTCATCAGATGTGTTCATGTGTAGTATCAGGATGATATGGGGCATGTTTCATGATGAGATGAGCGATACATAGGAACTACAGCAAATCAATTCTGTTGTACTGAATGAGGCAGACCAACAAGCATTATGATGCAACTTGTAACTTCCTTTTGATTATATCAATGTCAAACATGTAACCAACAGTCAAATAGAATTTTCAAAATTATTTGGAAATGTAGGTTCTCTACCATTCTTTTTTGCAAAGATTTGTCAATTATATTTACCAGCACTTGAGACAATTTTTCTTTTTCCAATTATTTTTTATTGGACTTCTAAGTGCTGCATTGTTTGAAGTATGTGTAGTTGCAGCAAACCACACTTTCAGGAGAAAGTCGTTGAAATCAAGGTCAATTCTCACCATATCATGGAAGATCTAGATTTAGTATACATGTATTACATATACTTCCAAGTAATGCTATGAATTCCTGAAATATTAGCAAAGAATAACTTCCCTGAAGGTCACCAACATATATAAGCATATGTGGGGTAGTGTATTATTGTTGATTGGAAAGGGACTGAGCATCTGATGCTTACATTGTCAAGTTTTCAGCAATTACACATTTACATGTAACAGAGTAATTTTGCACCATTTTATGAATTCATACGTACATTCTCTACGCTGTTGGCCATTTTGTTTTTACACTAACTTTTAGGTCATCGCTAAGCCTAGTCATCACCACAACTGGCATTTGTAAAGTACATTAAATTCATTATTGACATGTACAGGAATACATTCACCTGTAATCATGTTGAGAGTGCGTGCAGTCTCATCCTTAGTGTCTCGTGGACCCCTTCTCAATGAGAGCAGGTACCTGTTTGATGAAGAAAAGAAGACCTCTATCTTTATATGTATATGCCATGACAATTGATGACACTTCTCAAATCCTCCAGTTTTTTAAAAATACATCAAAGTTGGCAGTAGGAGTAAGGTGAAGAAACTGTATACATAATGTACCCCTGTTTTTTGTCTTTTTCTTTTCCTTTCTGTTGTAGATCTATTTGAGTACCAAGTCAACTTTAAGTGTTCGTAACATTCCAATACAATTGAATTCAATTTTTATTAGGACTGAAAAAGAAAATTGATGAAAGATTCTTGGTTTACTTGTACATGTAGCTAGTGAGGAGCAGATAGAGTCAGTGGCCTGTATTCTGAAGTCGGGTTTAACTTAAACTCAGGTTTAAAGTTGTGGTTTAAGTATGGACAGCCAATTGTTACATAATCACTAAACAGTAGAGATATCATCCTTCAGCTCATTCGGCTCTCGATTCATTCATAATTGTGTAGGAAGTATAAATAGATGATTGTCTTCACCATCGATGAATCAGGAAAGAGCACAGTAAACATAAGAAACATACAACTTAATAAAAATGTTGATACTTTTGGCCTCTCATACTTAAACCACAGGTTTAAACCTGAGTTTAAGTTAAACCCGACTTCAGAATACGGGCCAGTATGTTTACTGTGAATTTATTTCCTCCTGGAGATTTATGAAAGAAGGGCAGATATTGATGAACTTATCATGCATGTATGTAGGAGCCCTATTATAATACAAGGTATGGATAGATCAAAACTCTGGTTCTAAAGGCAATTCACTGTGAATGAAACTTTAGTTTGTACACCACATAAAATACAAAATGGTTGTGTTTTGGCATGCCATATGCCCAGAGGTATATAGTAATTCAGAAGACAATTTGAAATGGTGCTACTCGGTAAAAAAAAAATAGCAAGATTTTTCAGGCTTCGAATCTAACGACAAGTTGTTAAAACTTTAAATATCTGTTTAAAAGTTGTTCGAGTGACGGGCTGAAACAATATGCTTGAAATTTACCGTGAAATATGAGTTGACACACTAGAGGAGATGACTGAAATGCCATATGATCTCTCACATGCCACATTCATCTTAGAGGCAGACTATTTGACTTCACATTTAATCAGTTTCAGATACATTTAAGTTTTTTTAAATGTAGCTAACAAGGACCTGCATTAGTTTTAATCAGTTTATATCTTCTCAATAGAGAATAGACCTTTTTGACTTGTTAACTCTGATCATCACTGTGATGAATCAACTTTTTTTTTCTCTATCTTTAATTTTTTGAAAACGTTCAACTTATATTCACATGTCTCCTGAAACTACCTTGGTTGATATTGGTTGTATATTTTTTTAAAGGTTGTATCTTCCTAGACGAGGGATAAATCAATTTGGGCATGATACAAACTATCTCTGCTCAAGAAAACCAATTTGTTAGTTATCAAACTTTCATGTTTTTATTTGAAAAAAAAATCACAGTTAAGACTTTATTTCTAATGACGCCCCAGGTTGCAATATATGGGATGTATGATTTATGTTAAAATATACAAAATGTATGTTTGTTTTTAATATTGTGTCAACATTTATCAGTACACCCTATTTAGAAAATATATATAAATGTCATATATTACAATTGAAAATTACAGAGTGCAAGTGTCATTTTTTCATTTCTCATTTATGTCATTTGTAACAATGTCTCTTGAAGAGGAAAATATATTGTGTATGTGTACGGTCATGATAAATCCTAGTATGCAGACACAGATGGCAGTATTCTGAACTCTGATTCAATTGAAACTGGTCTATGATTATGGTCATAACCAATTATGAAGATATGTAACAGGCGAAGTTAAATGTTTCAACGTATTTAATGCTCAATTCATTCGTAACTGCCTTGGAACAATAGTTAAGATAGTTTTCTCACTATGCAAGCATTTGCATTTAAGTATAATTGAAAAAAAAAAGGAGGAACATAAAATATGAACATGTTTGACCTTTTTGGCTTGCCATAATTTTAGCACAGAGTGAGAGCCTGGCTCAAGATTGGTCCCCAGAATATGGATCAGACTAATGCTGCAGTCCAGGGGCGGCGGAGCGAATTTGAAAGTGGGGGGGGGGGGAGGGAAAAAAGGCACTATCTTAAAACAAAGAAAACAAATTACTTATTTACAGTGGCGTAATGTGCCAAACATTGTCAGGCGGCTAGAGGTTGTACAAGAAGTTGCTCGCAAGCGAGACAAAATTTTGATATTTTTTAAAGCGAAAATCCAATTTTGTGATCGATTTTGACATAACATTCAGAAAATAATATTATATTTCAACTATCGTTATTTACTTTCTCTGTTTTTTCTTGGTCGTGAAATTTGGCCGAAATTGACAAAAATCATGATCTGCCATTAAAAAAATAGAAATGATCCGAAACCTCTCAAAACCATCAGCCTATGGCGGTTCCGCGAGGGAGGAGACCACAGCAAGTAACAATGACCCCCAACCCCCCCAAAAAAAAAGGGGGAAAAGAAAGAAATTCAGGGCCTTTTTACACGTGAATCTAGAATATTCGGACCTTTCACACTCCCACTCATAAAATATGATTCGAATTCTCGAGCGAAGGCGATATGTGCCCTCGGTGACTTGTCAATCAAAGCACTGCATCGCAAATTTATACAAACTACGATGAGTGCATGACAAGGTTACGTAAGCTCCGCCCCCAAAAGATGCTTTGGAAATGATGCCTTTCACAAGCAAAATCCGTACTGTGATTTGAGTGAAACTTAACTGGAATTCACCTTCGGAGTTGAATTTGAATTCGTGATTGGGATTAGCGTTTGTGATTCTAATCATGTGCTAATTTGGTTTCACACGTGCTAAAATCGTCATTAGCCTTATTTTTTCACTGGATTCATCATTCAAATTGATTTTTTTTTACCTTTGTGAAAGGGCGGTCAGAAACGGACGGACGCAGATGATTATGTCCTTAAAAACGCGCGTGAAAGAGCGTGAAAACTATTCTATAATCGTCGTCCCTGATTTTTGTTGAAGATTTAATCTCGTCATATTCACAGAAAGAAAATCTTGAAGGAAGAAATCCAAGAACACTTGAAGGCACCATTATTTCTCAATAACTACCTTCAGCAGACAAAGTGGCTGTTGAATTAAGTTGTCATCGAAATAGAGGTCAGATTCGTTGTTGTAGTATTGATAATGATGCGTATTATATATGATTGGAATAATTTATTTTTGAAAAACACGACAATGCGTTTTACTCCAGTGGTAATTACCACCTGAGTAAAAATCATTTTTCATTGCCTTAACGTATAACAGGGGCGGATGCAGCTTTCGCCAATGGGGGGGGGGGGGGGGCGAAAAATATTTTCATCAACATTTTTCTCGATTGGCCTCTATAATCTGATTTTTTTGGTTGGTTTTTCAGGGGTTAGTCCTAACAAAAGACTGAAGTTTTAAGTATATGTTAGTTTTTATTGTTATAAACAAGATAAGGTATCTCATGTGGTCTTAATATATAATGCTAGCGCAAAGCGCGAGCAAAAATTATTTGATATAAGCTAAGATTCTTTGATATTTTGTGTCCTTAGAACTGAAGATTCTGAATTTTTTATAATCATGAACAAAGACAAGTATCCAACTAAACAATGCGAGCGCGAAGCGCGAGCCGAAATTTTATTATATGGTAACGTGAAAAGGGACTCAATTGGGACTGTGTTTAGTGATTAATAAAGAGGATACAAGTATCACCAATTGAATGAGAGTGCGAAGCGCGAGCTCAAAATTTTTGATATTCCGACCTGAAAACTGGACAGTCTAAGCGCGTCTTTGCTGTGTGTCTCAAACAATTAAATGCGAGCGCGAAGCACGAGCTTAATTTTTTGATATACTGACATGATAAAGGAGCATTTTGACAAATTTTGTAAAGAATTTCCAAAGAGGATAGGTAACTCACAAATCAAACAATGCGAGCGCGCAGCGCGAGCTGAAAAAAAAAAAAAATCACCCATATAATGGTTGATCGGCCGTTCAAAGTTTTCAATTTTTTGTTTGTTGCTTTGAAGGGGTATTCGTAACAGTCACTTCTTAGCTATATTCTTATAATACAACATAATATCAAAATAATCTCTAGAGCCCTATTTAAATAGTGCGAGCGCGAAGCGCGAGCTATATTTTGGGGGAAATTTCATGCATTTTATCCCGAAAATTGAACATTCTGGGCAATGCGAGCTGAAAATTTTTGACATTCCGACCTAAAAAATTGACATTCTAAGCACTTTAATCATGAACAAGATAGGCATATAACTAAACAATGCGAGCGGGAAAAAATAGTTTTAGCCCTTAAAACGGTCATTATATTCATGTTTTGTGAATCATGAAAAGGACGGATAATTGGGTGTCTTCCTACACAATAATGCGAAGCGCGAGCAGAAAAAAAAAATTGTTTATATATTCTGATCTGAAACTGGATATTGTGAGCATGAATAAAGAACAAGTGATATGAAATCAACATCCTTAAATTGTCAAGTAAATCTCATTAGAACATTTTTTAAAGATCTAAGACCAGGCAACAACCAATGGGTGAAAACTTATTTATCACCGACGATGTATATAAACCTGAAGTGCCACTTTTAATCGTACTCTCAATAATTTTCATAGTTCTTATTCGATTTTATTTCATTTATTCGTAAGTAGGCCTATTCATTCATGTTGTTTTATTTTCTGTAAACTTTCTATACAACAAACCAAATTGAATTAGACTTTGGGATATGAGGGGTTTCAGTGGAAGGAAAAAAAAATGAGGAAATGCGAGCTAGCGCAGAGAGTGAGCTTGGATAGTTTTCTTCCTTTTTTTCTTCCTTCCTTTCTTCCTTTCTTTCTTTCTTTCCTTTTTTTCCCTTTTCTTTCTTCATCTTTTTCTCTTTTAAGGGGGAGGGGGAATTGTCCCCTCCATCTGAACTTTAGGGGGACGCGTACCCCCCCCCCCCGCTTCCGCCGCCTATGGGACCGGGACATTCTAAGGACATTTTGTCATCATATAAAAAGGATGACTATCTTCTTATTCCTCTTTCTAAGAGAGAGATAAAACTTGTCGATATTCCTTTTTGAAAAAGGGACAATTTAATTACTATTAAATAAGCCTAATGACAGCGCAAACCTCAAAACATGACATTTTAAGCACTTTGGCAATTATGAATGGTTAATAAATTTTCAGCAATTACTGCGAGCGCAAATCGCGAGCCGAAATTTGTGATAAACTTTCATGAAAAGGGGATTTTAAGTAGTTTTTTTGTATAATTATAAATCACTTGCCGATCAAAGCGAAATTGAGGCGCGATAGCGCAATGCATCTATTCCACGAACCGTCCTCTCTGTTACGATGCCCACTGTGGCAGGGGCGTAGATAGCGGGGGGGGGGGGGGATGGGGGGGATGCATCCCCCAGAATTTTAGGTGGGGGGATGGTGTGTACAATCATCCCCCCAGGTTTCTGTGGGGGAAGAAGCAAAACTATACAGTAATAAAGCAATGAATGCTAGTTAAAATCAATCAATAATAATAGAAGTAATAATCATAACGTACAGCAATGACAAACATGATCAAAATTGGACTTTTATTCAGAGTCAATCATCTTATATGCATTTACAACTTGCAAGTTTTAAGTAATAACAACTGTCTTGCGTCGTCATATACATTTAAGGATCGTTATTCAGAGTTTCACCAAGTACATTTCCTTATAATAATTATGTATTTGCAAAGGAGATAAGTTCAAATATTTCATTACAGATTTAAGAAAGTGTCGCTTAATCACTCCCTTTCAGAGCAATTGCTTTCATAACACATTAACACTGTTCAAACGAATTAATAAGAAATTACCTATACACATACACTGACCCTTTTCCCTGCTGGCCATGTCCTCAACCCCTACTTTGCAAAGGAAAGGTGAAAATTTTCAGTCTCTAAGAAGCGAATTAGTAAATGAATGATTTTGGAATGAAAGTGCAAATTTTGGATGGCCTCCAGTGATATCCGAGGTTTTTTTCACTCAATATTTTTGGCGCAATGTATTTTGGAATTACTTATACCAGTGATTTCTGTACGTGCGCAGTCTTCTAGGTTTGAAGGTTATAAACTGTTACATTTCCTTACCTATGTTTTTATCATAATCATCATAACAAGGTACATAATAAGAAATGAATCGAAATTATAACAAGTTACTATCTATACAGTTTACTTCCGACAACCCGGTGAGGTTTATTTCATTTCCATACTTATTTCAATCAAGCCTTTGTAATCATGGTAATTTTAAACAGAGTGTGCTTATCATTTTAGTGTCCGCATATCTGCACGTGGATAAGAAATATAATGTTGAGCTTTTTTTATTTTACCCCTATTACTATAATTGTAATTGATATTTTTTTCAGTTATTTGGCTGTTTATTTGTTTATTCCTTTAGTTGTTGATTCATTCGTTTGATCATTAACAATATCGCTACTTTTAAAAGAGTATACTACTATACTAGTAAAATAAGGAATACTAGTTATTCTAGATCATGTTTAGCAGGACTGTTATGACCAAGATGATAACTAGACATCCGACAAATGACATTTCTCTTATGATCATCTTTACTCATTGTCATTAATCAAACAAAAGATTACTGCCATGAAAAATGTGCAAGGAAGTTTGTTTATTACTGGATGCCCTGTTTATTGCTGAAAGCAAAGTGATTAAAAGACACACGAGATAATCCATGAGGCAGATCGTGTTATTTTGTTATCTTTAACTCGTCTGCTTTGGCCCATGATATTTTGTTTTTATCGAGTACGTTATCTCCTTCATTCTTTATATTTATATATTAATTATATATATATAAATATATATATATATATAAATATATATATATATGTATATATACATATATATAATATATATATATATATATATAAAATATGGCCCAGCTGGGAGGGATCATCCCCCCCCCCCCAGGTCTAAGGACCTGTCTACGCCACTGCACTGTGGCGTAAATAATTCACTTCAAGAAAATAATACGGATACGGGATGAAACTTTGGAACCTGAACTTTAAACGAAGACACCGGTAAACAATTTGCTCTCCTTGCAGGTGCACTTATTGCTGGTTTTAAAAAAGCTTTTCTTTAAATGCGTTTTCTGCAAAACTAACTTTCGCATCGAAGTGCGCAGAGAGGACGGTTCGTAGTGCGTACGACGAAATGATGAGATATGTCTTCTGCTAATTTTATTATTCCAAAATTGAATTTATCATGTTTATTAGTAAATACATTGCCTTATGTTTTAACGATCTTTCATCCTTTTTAATGTTTTTTATAAACATAATCACAGAGCCCTGAGGAAGACCAGCTTTTAATATTAATATTTTGCATATCATGTATCTTGCCATCTGTATATCTCGTAGCACATTTTCGTATTTTTACTTTGTATTTGTTCCTTTTTTCTCTATCTCATAATGTCCTGTTACTATGTTTTTCATACATTGTATGTTTTTTATGCTGATCAGGCCACCCTGTTTAAATATTCGAGAATGAATAAATAAATAAAAATAAAACGGACATTTTACCTATAGCCATAGGCGGCGGAAGCGGGGGGACGGGGGGACGTGTCCCCCCCCCCTAAATTTGAGGAGGGGGGGGGGGGACGGTCCCCCCTAAATTTGTGGTTGATGACCTTTTTTTTTTTTTTGCTTGTCAATTTATTTTCCTACGCGTCCCCCTAAAATTTTTAGGTTGAGAACCTTTTTTTTTTTTGGCTTGTCAAATTTTTTTCTTGGGTTGTCCCCTTCTAAAATTTTTTGGCTTCCGCCGCCAATGCCTATAGCACTTAAAATCAATTTGTAAATTCTGAAAAAATAACGAAAGCTCGATATCCGAGCTGAAATATGTTTATGATTACCTTTTTACTGTCGTTTCAGGATCCCAACACTGCTCTTGTAACGCGTGCATCACTCGTCGTCGAAACAGGGAGTACCTTATCGGTGGCATTATACCGACTCATCGTGATACGCTACGACCCATTCAACAAGCGGAACCTCGTAACGGCGCCTCGTTGCATCGTGGCCGTTATCTTTATATGGATCATTCCCATCGGGGGCTTTTTCGTCATCGAAACATTGACTAGGGGTAAACTTCTACGCATCCAAAATATTATATTCATTATCAGCGTTGTAGCGCAATGTCTTTGTGTTACATTTTATGCTGTCGTGTACTTGGCCATCGCAAGCGCAGGGCGTAAAGCCGGTCTGTCGGGGCGAATGCTAGAACAGCGCGTGAGCCAAAATAAGAGTATCCTAGCTACATTTGCACTCGTCTCAGTCTCAAATGGCCTGTGCTTATTTCCGGTTAGTTTTGGTTTCTTCATCACCTTTGTGAGGATAGACTGGATAGTAAACTCAGTAACGTTTCAAACGTACCGTTGGTTTGTGATTTATTCGCCATTGTCATTTACAATGATGGGATTGAATGGCATAATCAATCCAATCATATACTGGACTCGGTTAACGGAATTTCGGAAATGTCTTCAGGGCCTTGGTGATCTTTGTTTGCATAATAAATGTTCTCACAGTGAGTCTAATGTAACGAAAGAAAGTAGTTTTCAACCAAGTTTTAAACAAGAAAGAGAAAATTCTGATAGGTCAGGCAAACAGGTTATCAACACTGTCTCAAAATAGGTGCTCTATGGGAGGGATTGCACTTATACATACAGATATTCTCTTAAATTTGTTATTCATGCCATGCATGAGGGCATTGTCGTACCAAGCGCGGGGGGGGGGGGGGGACAGTTGTTCCTGAGAAATTTTGAAAACTTATTTGTTTTACTTATTTTTTTTTACTGAAACATTTCAGAGAATACACCAAAAGTATATACCAAATCCTTCAATTTCACTCGACAAAATGCAACCCCCCCAAAATCAGACAAGCTTTCAAGTTTTTTTTACACCTCAACCCGATACTGCACTCAATCCCCCCCCCCGGTTTAAATCAAACCCTGGTCTAAAATTGTGGTTTGATTGTACATATAAGCCAATAGTAAATTGTAAAATGTGTCCCTAAAACAATAGGCTACAAGTTAAATCAATCATCTAATTTGCACTCGGTGCATGGAATGCTTCCATCAATATCTCAGTCCAACAAGTTGTCAGATCTGACAACTATCCTTGAATTTGATTGGCTGAGAAGCAAAGTTACTACGGTGTCTGTTACAAAAGACTTCAGATAAAACGTCTGACAAGTCCTTTCATGAAACACTCTACAGATCATTCATAACTGGGAATTATTACTGAAATAGTTCTCTTCATCATTTTAAACATGAAGAAAGAGATCCAGGGAAAGTTAGGTAACATACATTGCGTCCCAGAAAAAAAGGAAACCGGGATTTCCTTGCCTTATTAATTCAAAGGCAAATAGATTATGATATTTCATTTGCATAATCATGTAATTCAATCATTTTATTTTGATGCTTATTTCTTGAGACGAACACCTCAGGCATTTAACAGGCAAGACCAGTTTGAATTTTTAATGTCAAAACCAGGTTGCGCAGAAAAATCTGACAAAATGATACGACGATCGTGCACATTCGACAATTGGCTCATTAACATTTCTTTTGTTTGTTAAGCTTCTCTCACTGATCCCTGAAATGAGACTCACACGTAAGATTCTGCGCAGCGCCAAGAGTTAATAAAGTAAGACTTAAGTAAATAAACTAGACAACTTTGAGGTTACGTGTGACTGTCCTTAATGACCATGGCCAAGAGACCAACACAAGGTGGCGCGCTTACACTTAGCAGTTGCAACATGATCAAATCATCATTATACTAATACAACATACTGGCGCAGATCGTTTCTGATATGCCTCGTAAAGCCAGTTCGAAGTTCCTTTCTGCGCATGATCTAAAGATTCTACGCATGATCAGAGAAGGTCATTTTTACTAAAGTGACATGGCGTTTTAAAATCTGATTAGATAAGCGCCAACACTACCTTCATAAAGTGTTTCATATTGGTGTGCTATTCTAGTCACCTGGTCTATTCAATTTCTTCATCCTGCTATGTAAGGCAAGCTTACGTAATATCTTGCTTTGAAATCTGCTATCGTAGTGAAATAAATGAAAGGTCTTTGACCAAAACTGTCCATGAAGTAACTACGAACTGGTCTATTGTTTGTAATCTTGCCATGCCTGAACGATTTGTTAAGCCGTTTGTTTCAAATGAGAAATGAGATTACACTCTTGCAATGAGTATCGAATTTATAGTAAAAACATATTTAGTAATTGTGAAATCTATCTTTGAAAACGAGTTTCCTTTTTTGTGTGACACTCTGTATAGCACAGACTTAGCCTTATTTAAACCGGGCATCAGAATACGGGCCATTGAAGTTTATCATTATTTGATAAATTAACTTAAAAAAAATATTTCAATAGCTGAAATGTATATGAACATAGCGAAATTGAAAAGTGTAAGTTTTTGTGTTGATGTTATACTTGATGATATTTTGTTATGCTGTAATCACGTAAATGATATGATTAGAAAGGTATTTGCACGACTTGTGAAGCTCAAAGAAATAAGACAATATGTAGAACCGTTGTCGAAACATCATTGATATTGTTTTATATAAATTGGTCTTATTTAAACACAAATGGATTACTGTTGTGAAATGTGTATTCATAGGTTAAACTGGAGTTATCGAAATTGAAAATAGGACAGAAAGGCTTGTTTTAAATTGTAATATGTATACCAAATTGTTTAATCGTTTAACCCTAAAAGGACTGGGCTATTTGAGATATATTGAGGACGGGGGGGGGGCATGATGCCCCCCTTCTGATCTCGGCCGCCGTTCGCGCGATCGCGCCGAAATTTAGCACGCACAATCTTTTCCACGTAAACTACAAGCCAGTACAATAAATCTGAAAACGATTTTTTTTTTATTTATTATAATAAAATATTCAAATTTATTCGTGAAAACATTATTTGCATATTTAACACCCAATTTCAATTCAAATTTTCTTTTTTTTCAAGATATCATCTTTTTAATCTAATTTAAAGGTCTCCACAAAGAAAAATTCAAAAAAACAATGTATTTGTTTTTTTTAATTTTTTATGTATTTGTTTGTTTTTTATCTTTGATTTTTCATTGTTTTTTCACTGGAAATTACCCTTTTAAGAATTTAATCTCCCATAGACTTTGTACACAAACTATAAAAATGAGCCTTTTTCGGCATGACATTGTCTCGTAAGAAGTCACGCGGCGTTGATCGCATTGCTATACTCGTATGTCGCGAACTTGGTCTCAAAAGTTGCGCGTGATTTCAGAAAAAAGTCATAAAATTTTGCGGCGTTAACTTTTTTCGTTTCGGAAATATCGTGCGGGTTAAGATGGATGCCTCCTTTTTTAAAGAGTAGACTTTTCATATGTAGATTTGTTTATGAATATCTTAATGATTAATCAGATACTTTTTAAAAGAAATCTCTAAAGCTCATAATATGATTACTCACCGTATCGCTCATCGTGGTTTATATAATAGTCCTCAGTAAATGTTGTACAGATCACAGTAGGAGTTTACGATGCCTGCATGCATGTGTTTTATGAAATATACTTTAAAGAATTATAAGTAAAGTATAAAAATAATGAAATTGAAAAGTGTAATAGTTTTTTTCATGTGTTGGTGTTATAATTGATGATATTTTGTTATGGACAGGTGTTGTCTAGCTAGAAAAGTATTTGCACGACTTGTGAAGCTCAAAAGTATAAAAATATATGTCGAAGCATGATATTGTTTTATATAATTTGGTCTTATTCAGAGACAAATGGATTGCTGCTGTGATATTTATAGGTTAAACTGATGTTATCGAAATTGAAAAATAGGACAGAAAGGCCTGTTTTAAACTGTAATATGTTAACCAAATTCTTATATCGTTTAAGACGGATGCGCTTAAAAAAGTAGACTCTTCAGACGTATATTTGTTATACGTATCTTAATGAGTTATCAGATATTTTTTAAAGAAATTTCTAAAGATCATAACATGAATACTCACCGGATTGCTCATCGTGGTTTATATATATATTTCTCGGTAAATGTTGTACAGATTATAATAGGAGTTTATGATACCTGTTTTTATGGTATGCCTCAAAGAATTATAAGTAAAGCCTAGCGCACATTATGCGATCCGATAGACATGATAGAATTCAAAGTTTTTGATAAATCGCATTAAATATGAAAGTTCCAAGAAGTAATTATCATATCAGAAGTTAGACATAATGTTAGGATAAATAAATGATAACTTTGCTTTGCGGCAAGCCATGTGGACGGAGTAAAGTCAAAATCGAGTCGCAGCCGACGATGACGTCATCACGATTTGGAATTGAATTTAATCCTCCAGGGAGGCTCGAGCTAGACTGGATTTTGATTTCAGTAGTCTTGCCACTATCATGAATTCTGATCGCTAAGATTTTATTGTCTGGAATGTTCATCTCAAACATCAATACAATTTCAATGATATTCGGATCGCAACGAATCGCACAGTGTGCGTCGGGCCTAACTTAAGCCTACATTATTTCAAACTGTCTGAAAACAATTCCAAATCTTGCTGGATGATAGGGTGTAATACCGATTCCCCTTTCAGGTGTAGGGCCTACTTATTTTTTCCTTTTTCATTTTCTTTGCATTGATTTATTGAATGCTTGTATATTTTGGTTGTATTTCTATACATAGATGACTGCTCATAAATCATCATTCTTTGATTTAAATTGTATGTATTTGTAGTTTATTTTATCCCTGGCCTCATGCATGAAAGATCATATTGTGTTGAATGGGCTACCGTTGTGAAATATGAACTAAAAGAAATGAATACACGCATAAATAAATGAAATGAATGAAAGAATAAATCAAATAAATAAAATGTGTCACTTTCTGCACGCGTGGCTCGCGATACGCTTTTGATAAGCCCGTGCTGTAGTGGTGTTGTAACAGTGCATCGATTAATTATTTTATCTTCATTGATGGCGCTATGGAAGCTTAAAAGTGCCACCGAGATGTTGAGATAATTATCTCGGGAAGTCGACATCTTGATAGCAAAGGATAAGATGACGAGATCCCAGATCTCATCATGTCGACATCATTAAGAAGAGATGATGAGATGACAAGATCCTGGATCTCATCATGTCAACATCTTTAAGAAGAGATGATGAGATGACAAGATCCCGGATCTCATCATGTTGACATCTTGTAGAAGAGATGATGAGATGACAAGATCCTGGATCTCATCATGTCAACATCTTTAAGAAGAGATGATGAGATGACAAGATCCCGGATCTCATCATGTTGACATCTTGTAGAAGAGATGATGAGATGACAAGATCCTGGATCTCATCATGTCAACATCTTTTGGAAGAGATGATGAGATGACAAGATCCCGGATCTCATCATGTTGACATCTTTTAGAAGAGATGTTGAGATGACAAGATCCCGGATCTCATCATGTCAACATCTTTTAGAAGAGATGATAAGATGACAAGATCTCGGATCTCATCATGTTGACATCTTTTAGAAGAGATGTTGAGATGACAAGATCCCGGGATCTCGTCATGTCGTCATCTTTTAGTAGAGATGATGAGATGACAAGATCTCGGATCTCGTCATGTCGACATCTTTTAGAAGAAATGGTCAGATGACAAGATCTTCGATCCATGATCATGTCATCTAATCATCTCTTCTACAAGATGTCGACATGACGAGATCCGAGATCTTGTCATCTCATCATCTCTACTAAAAGATGACGACATGACGAGATCCCGGGATCTTGTCATCTCGACATCTCTTCTTAAAGATGTAGACATGACGAGATCCAAGATCTTGTCATCTCATCATCTCTTCTAAAAGATGTTGACATGATGAGATCCGGGATCTTGTCATCTCATCATCTCTTCTAAAAGATGTTGACATGATGAGATCCGGGATCTTGTCATCTCATCATCTCTTCTACAAGATGTTGACATGATGAGATCCGGGATCTTATCATCTCATCATCTCTTCTACAAGATGTCAACATGATGAGATCCGGGATCTTGTCATCTCATCATCTCTTCTACAAGATGTCAACATGATGAGATCCAGGATCTTGTCATCTCATCATCTCTTCTACAAGATGTCAACATGATGAGATCCGGGATCTTGTCATCTCATCATCTCTTCTACAAGATGTCAACATGATGAGATAATTATCTCAACATCTCGGTGGCACTTTTAAGCTTCCATATGGCGCTTCATTTAAAGAAAAAAAATAAACGGTAAGAAAACTATTGATATGAATCACTGCTGAAAGATCGAAAAGAAAATTCACGGTAAATACCAGGAGTTGGCAAATAAAACCTTTTAGAAATTCAAAGGCATCAGTACTATTCACCAGTTCAACGATTTCCACAGTAGGAATATTATTCATTGAATTCAACGAACTGTTTGAATCAGATGCGCTTATAGTATAAGTAAACATTTCTGTATCGTCCTCCCCTCAGCTTAATTGAGTCATAACGACGATGTCTTATGCTGTCCCTATGCTGTTCATCCACTCCTGCTGCGCATTTCTCCTTCAAAATAGTATTTTCATTGCAGGTCGAGATGAGAGATATAGTCTTTTGATATTTCAGACATTGAGATCGATCTATTAAATCCATGCTAATACATTTTAATGGAATCAAAGACAGAGAGGACTAGGAAGAACGAGATCTTAACTGGGTTCAAACAGAAACTGATCAAACTTTATAAGGGCACTCAGTCAAAATGAACAATATTGTAACACAGGCTAGCTTCAATAATCTTTACTAAGAATATGTCAATAATTAAGAGATTGGTTCAATCACGAAGAGTCTATCGCCCCTCACATCAATTGGTTTCAGCATGGAGCTAATTAGCTCAATGGTTTCCGAGTCCAAGTGACATCTCACATGTTCTTCACAGGCATGTTCAAGTGATTGATTTGATCACAAAGATGCTACAAGAAGTTGATATCACAACTTTAAATACTGGACCAATATCACACAATCACCCACAGATCCACCGGGGATGTCCCGGTTGATATCATCTGAACACACCGTGTTCAGATTCAGCGATTACCGGGACCGGGACATGTGGCTGTGTGATTTTTCCTGCCATTTAAAATTTTGATGTTAATTTTCTACAGCTTCTTTGTTAATTGAGGCAATCACTCGGTGGCGTAACTACGGGGGGGGGGCATGGGGGGCACGTGCCCTCCCATGCCCAAGAAAAACGGGGAAAATGAGAGGAAGAGGGAGGAAGAGGAAGTGGGAACAAAAAATGTTGTTCATTTTAATGGTATATTATATTACAATTATGCTATATTACATAAGAAACCTTTTTAATAAGTTTATGAAACACTTACTCAGGGCCTATGTCTTCGTTGATCCTGGTGCTTGCATTGTCTGTTTAACAAGATATATAATCCTGTTGTATTAAACCCTCTCGTTTTCTAGTCAATATACACCAAATAAACCCCTCAAAAAAGTTTGGAAATCTGAGTTTGGCCATTAATTTCTCCTAACTCCCAATTTTGAACAATGCATATTTGATATCATTCAAAGGATCATTTAATTATCTTTAAAATGATACCATGCTTGTTATGATCATGCCATCACAAAAAGAGCAGGATTGGATGGGGTCTGAATTGAAAAGCTGCAAAACGAGCAGAAATACTCATGAAGGGTCAATAAAGAACTTCCCTCTGTCTGTGTCAATACAGATTAAAATCCATTCAAATCAAGCCCTTGCATTTTCATTTTGGATGTTTTGTTGTGGTTTATGTAGTGAATGTTCTGTGAGATAACAGGGTTTGAGTCTTGGTTTGAAATACCCACGTATGTCTGTTTGTTTGTTATGTGTTTGCTTGTGCAGAGGTGTGTTTGATTCTATGTTAATGTTGATGTTATACCCCCTTTACACCAGACGAAGTTCCCGCTACGTTCTTGAAGTTCAGAAGAAACCCTGGGACGTGGCGCCAACTTTGTTTGAATTTCTCGAAAGATGTGACATTGTCACGTGCGTGCTACGTCCGCATCACGTTAATGTGACGTTTATGCTGCGTGTGTAGTGTGCCCACAAAGTTCATTCTGCGCGCAGAGCCGGTCCATGCTGCGTCGAAACGGTTCCCGCTACGTTCCGACTACATCCAGCAGATTGCGCGACTTTCTGTACCTTCGTCTATTTGGACGTAGAGCCAACCAAGTTTACATGGTGGCCGCGTAGTGGCAGTACAGTAGACATGGACAGAGTTGTTGCCACGTTATTTCGGTGTCCGCCCCGGGGGGGGGGGGGGGGGCACTCGACCAAAAAAGTGGTGGGGGTGTGCTGCGGGCGAGACAAAAAACGGGGACCTTGGAGCGGGCTTATTATATAAAGGAGGGTCCTCGGAACGACAAATGTTTATGAAAACGGGGGTCCTTGGAACGGATCGCCAGCGTGTGAGCGCGTATGCATCCCTACGGAACGGTCATGCGTGCATGATGCAGCTAGCGCGGCCTCCGCCGGGGAGCTCTGCGGCCGCTTTTCACCAAAATTGCAGCTCATTCAACGCGATCGGAGCGGCGTAACGAAAAATATGCGAAGCTTTGGAGCGGATTTCTCTCTTCTTTTTTCTCGATAAGAAGAAAATGCTATGCCTTGGAGCGGCTTTCTTTGTTCTTTTTCTCAACAAGGCAAAAATGCTATGCCTTGGAACGGAAATTTGAGTGTAAAAATGGGGGTCCCCTCCGCGGCACATACCCACTATGCATTATATACTGAGTGCCCCCCCCCCCGGGTGTTCGCTACGTCTATGAAGCTGTTGGTAGGTCTTTACTGAGTCATTAGGCCCCCATCTCACTAGGATGGCGATCATGGCGACCAAGGCGACCATGGCGATCTGATTAAAATCCCGCAAAGCGTAGCAGAATCGTCCTCGAATTCTATTTTTAGCCTGCGAGGCGATTGCACTACAACTTCACTGCGACGGACCTGCGCTGAAGGCGATGGTAATACGCTGGTAGTACGACGCTGCCACTCTCTTGCCGCGATTTGAGGCAGATGTGATGCGCTGCTTCTGCGATCAAAGCGACCGTACAACGAGGCCCATACGCTAATTAGGACCTCGGTACGGTGGTGCTACGAATGGAACGATTGTGTTACGTTCATGATGGGCTCTTGAAACGATTTCAAGCAATCGTCATATTGATCGCGGCACATGAGACATTTTTCAGTCGATTGCCAACCTCCGACCAAGATGGATGTCCAGAATTTGGTTGGACTTATACATCTTAGCATTATACAACAACTTCAATTAGAAGTTGAATACGAGGACCTGATACGAGGACAGTAGGAGGAGGCCCAAAAGATACTGGGTCCGATCCTGGCTGTCACTTAAGTCATAATATACAATATATATTACAATTTCACTCAAAAGATGTCGATGAGCCTAATAGTTAATATGAGGGATGCATCCAGAATTTCATAAAAGAGCATAAAAATGTTTTATATTTTGTTTATTTTTTTCCACAAAAGTTTGTCACTCAAAATTGTTAGGTAAATTCCTTTCAAATTTGCTTTCAAGAAGTAGTCTACTGATGTGAGAGCACTCATAAGGGGGGGGGGGCACAATGCCAGAATCCCCATAAAGTGTGCTTTCCAATCAATACATCAGTGATCGAATCATTAAAATTTTAATATTGTTTACTGTCACTGTAGTTAGAATTCATTCTATTTTTAAAACATATTCAATTTATATATTTTTGCGGAGGTAACCCATTTCGTCATCAAGACATGCGAGCGTCTTTTTTTCTCTCTTTCAAGCTGGCTCAGCAGTTAGATTTTTATCTTCCTACTATACCTCCTCCTTTTCCTCCTCCTCCTCTACCACCACCATAACCTCTTGTTCGCTTCCTCTTGGACCGCCGGCATAACAGATAGGGCAGCTTCCCTTTTTTATGGAAGCTTAAAAGTGCCACCGAGATGTTGAGATAATTATCTCGGGAAGTCGACATCTTGATAGCAAAAGATAAGATGACGAGATCCCAGATCTCATCATGTCGACATCTTTTAGAAGAGATGATGAGATGACAAGATCCCGGATCTCATCATGTTGACATCTTGTAGAAGAGATGATGAGATGACAAGATCCCGGATCTCATCATGTCAACATCTTGTAGAAGAGATGATGAGATGACAAGATCCTGGATCTCATCATGTTGACATCTTTTAGAAGAGATGATGAGATGACAAGATCCCGGATCTCATCATGTTGACATCTTGTAGAAGAGATGATGAGATGACAAGATCTTGGATCTCGTCATGTCTACATCTTTAAGAAGAGATGATTAGATGACATGATCATGGATCGAAGATCTTGTCATCTGATCATCTCTTCTACAAGATGTTGACATGATGAGATCCGGGATCTTGTCATCTCATCATCTCTTCTAAAAGATGACGACATGACGAGATCCGGGATCTTGTCATCTCATCATCTCTTCTAAAAGATGTTGACATGATGAGATCCGGGATCTTGTCATCTCAACATCTCTTCTAAAAGATGTTGACATGATGAGATCCGGGATCGTGTCATCTCAACATCTCTTCTAAAAGATGTCAACATGATGAAATCCGGGATCTTGTCATCTCATCATCTCTTCCAGAAGATGTTGACATGATGAGATCTGGGATCTTGTCATCTCATCATCTCTTCTAAAAGATGACGACATGACGAGATCCGGGATCTTGTCATCTCATCATCTCTTCTAAAAGATGTTGACATGATGAGATCCGGGATCTTGTCATCTCAATATCTCTTCTAAAAGATGTTGACATGATGAGATCCGGGATCGTGTCATCTCAACATCTCTTCTAAAAGATGTCAACATGATGAAATCCGGGATCTTGTCATCTCATCATCTCTTCTAAAAGATGTTGACATGATGAGATCCGGGATCTTGTCATCTCATCATCTCTTCTAAAAGATGTCGACATGATGAGATCTGGGATCTCGTCATCTTATCTTTTGCTATCAAGATGTCGACTTCCCGAGATAATTATTTCAACATCTCGGTGGCACTTTTAAGCTTCCATACTTTTTGGTCCTTTTTCTGGGAAGTATATTTGAAAACGTCGTGGTGTCGCCTCGTAATCTGTTGAAAATGTGATAATCCGCTACCATCGGCACGTTGTTTCATAGCAGCGCAGACGGTCGCTGCTCAATCGCTGGCCAGTCATCAGCGGCGCAGCAAAAGCGCAACGCGAATGCCTGCAGCGGGCTGAGAACGTGTGCCACATGCCACCCAAAGGGAAAGCGTCGTGGTGGAAACGGTGTGAAGCGTGTCGAGCGCAAGGCAGTCGCCTCGTAAACGGAAGCAGCGTAGCAGAATTGTCTTGGGAACGGGCCTGAAAAACACGGGCGATCGGTGCCGCTTTTAATGCGCTTCTACCACGCTTTGTGCGTTGGAGCTTCGTTACAGCTACGAATATGTCGTTTGTAATACGCTCTTGACTCGATTATGATGCGCTTTAGCACCTCCGCGATCTCGCTACGTAAGTTTTGGACATGTTCAAAATTTTGTGGCGACCAGGAAGATGGTGGCGATCCTTGCCGCTTCAGAAAAGATCAAGGTACGACGGAGAAGATTGAAAAGATCAAGCCACGTTCAAGCTACGATATACCACGCTTTGTCGATTTTTGACGATCGCAGCGGAATCGCCATCTAGTGAGATGGGGGTATTACTTCGCTCGGTTTAGACGGCGCTTCCACTACGCGGACTTTGGACATGTTCAATTTGTTTTCGGAGATCATGCAGACTTTGCCACGTCAATCCCGACCTTTCGTTTGAGGACGCGGACGCTAATTTACAACAGTAGTTGACTTTGGAAGAGACTCTTTGGGCCCGTCGTAAAACTCTGGCCGGCAATGCAAATTGTGTGACATGAGATTTTTTTTTTCGTTTCGCATATGCGACGGAAACGTTCAATATGCGTTTCGTGTGCAAAATTCTGGTTGCTACTATGGTAACAACGATATATCCGATTGAGGACGACTTTCCAAATCAACATTTGACTCCTCCTAGAGCTCGAGAGGCCGCCCGGAGGCCAACTTCCATTGATTAGTGGATACCAAGAGCGACGTACCACGCGTAAAAGGGGACAGAGTGCATGGGCAAGTACATTACGTATAAAGGTGTCAAAACGATGTTTAAAATGCTGAAAAAAGGATACATATCCAATACTTGCAGGGTTTCACACTTGTTAAGAGATGCATTTTCATAATCTGGAAAACAATTAATTGCTTCCCTTGTTTAGCAGGGTTATGTTCGAAACCCCATGGTCGTGCCTGGTATCCACTCATCAATGGAAGTGTTCCCCCCGGAATTTGAATCTAATCCACATTTCTGCGGAAAGTAAAACATAATGCCCATTACATCGTGTGCTAGAGACATCGTTTGTGTAGAAGGGGTTAAACAAAAGAAACAAAAGAAACCCGCGAGGTCAACACGTCCCTGGTCAAACGTATTGCATGCTGTGTACATACGTGTATCAACGCATGCAAAATGAAATGTTTGGCTGGAGAGGTTGATCTAACCCATGAAATCAATTGCCAGTGATCCACCAATAATCCACATTAAATGCAATATCGATTCGATGGACTGTAATGATCTATATCTAAGCCTTCATTCAGTAAGTTTTTTCTCTCTCAATATGTAGTCGATTTTTTTTTGAAAAAACACTTTCTTATCCATGTCATAATTTATTTTAGGTCCTGCATTTCGAATATCTCCAGCCATCAGTCGTAATATACATGCACATATGGTGCGGGTGTCGCGGGAAAGGATTTTGCACACGAAAGGCAGATCTGTAGGGCCTGTAATCCCCTGGTAACATAAAGCTTAGCAATGATTGTAGAACAATTTTCTACGTTTGATTCTATTGACTATAATGTACAATCAATATAAAAAATCAAGTGTATGATTAAGCGTTAACATTTGTGTTAGGGGACCCTAATATTAGCGTCGGTGAGGATTGCGAAAGGTCCCAAATAACAGTTCTCTCTACGCTCTCAGTACGCTGCAGCAAGTTCCCACTGCGTCATGACAATTTTTCTTTGACGTAGCGAGAACTGCATGGACGTAGCGTTGGTGTAATGGGGGTATATATTAAGGTGCATGAAAACAAAAGAAACCGCTGAGAAACTCACTCATCACCACGGAAAAAAGAGAACAGTGACTTTCAATATTGTGTCATTTTGCAACATTTAAATTTTTACCTTGCCCCGCATTCCAGGGGACTGCACCTCCGTGTGAAGCAAAATCCTATCATGTAGGGTATCACTTTAAAGGGAATTAAATGATATTAATTACACATTGATATTCACTAAACCGAGGAGAGTAAGATTTCGAAACATTTTTTTGAGTTCATATTTCCTCGCACATCGAGTTATTATTGTTTTATGAAGTGACATATGCTTCCTTTACATGACTACTTATCCTGATTGCCATATCTTAAGGTCTTAATATAAAACATTTCATGTCCGTGTTTAGGTTCGAATGAGTGGATTGGTGAGATATGTCTTCATGAATTCCTAAAAATAGTCCTCAAAATGTCCTTATCTGAATGTTCTTATCTGAATAAAAAAAAATCCAGCTCGCGCTTCGCATCAGTTGGTCAGTAAAATCCATATGGTCTTCGTGAATTCCTACAAACAAGCCCCTCTTCAGGTCCGAATTTCCTACATTTTTAGCTCACAAGAATTGATTATTGAGATGCGTATGTTAATCATGATTGCAATGACTGCAAGCGCTTTATGTGTAGATGTAATTGTAACAAATGCAGCGCTTAGCACTGTCCTCAAAATGTCTCTATGAGGTCGGTGTACTTGGCAACAGAGCGCACTTCGCGCGTTCACTGAGTGACTCAAAATTTTTGCTGGTGCCCCCCGATGCCGTGACCCAAGGTTTTAAATATTTTGTGAGAGAAATGGATGAAGAGAACAATCGGGGTCGTCCTAGCCACTAACCCGTCTCTGTGGTCTAGTGGTTAATGCACTGGCGTTCAAAGCTGGGGGCCCGAGTTCGATTCCCGGCAGACTGACATTTTTTCGGCATCACTAATTTTTCCAAAGGGCAGATAGCTCTGGGGAACCTTGATTTAAGCTACCCCTATCATTGTTCTCTTCATATTTATTTATTTATTCAAATATATTTATTCAGGATGACAAGATCAGTTAAAAACTGTTTTACATCATGGTCCTGACATTAAAAACATAAATACATGTAAATCAATAATATATTATAAATGAGATAAAAATCAAAGTAATATCTAAAAGATTGTGTTTAAAGTGATACAATGCAATATAAGAACATTTTCATTATGTTATACAAAGAAATAAAGTAAATGTAATTAAATTCAAGTATTTAACAACGAAAGAAGTACACGATTCATGGACGAAATGTATGAATTAATGGTTATAGAACTATATAAAAATCAGTAAAACTCAGGATAATAAAACAAATTCATAAGTTGAACACTGATATGAGATAGGAATAAAAAAAGTGTTATATGATTTACATTAAAATATGAGCATACATAACACATGTGTTTCATATATTTATGAAGCAAACTGAATTAAAAAAAATGATACATAATAAATTGTAACGAATTACGACAAAGATATAGGTACTAAAAAAAGAAAACAATGTTTGGATCGAAGTGTATTTGAACAAAATGGTAGGTAAAATGTACATGAAACTGCATATCGGGTTTTGGGCTACAATTCCCTTCCTTAAATAATTAAAGCTCTCAGGTCATGTAGTACATATAAATTGCACACCATGGTTTTGGAATCAATTTCTTGTATTTAAATTTAAAATTATCGAGTGATGTTGCATTTTGGAGACTGGGTGGAAGCTCGTTCCATATCATAGCACCAGCATATTAAATCATTGTTTGAATAATTCTAGCTTAGGTTTAGGTATTATTACATTTAAAGAATCTGCGTTTCTTGTGTTAAAACCATGGCGGTCACAATACATCTCAATTTCATTACACAATCTTCCAGGAGCTGTGCCATTAAATCATTTGTACATAAGTGTTGCAAGAAAATAGTTGCGTCTTTGTTCAATGTTTGGCCACGACAAGTCCGTCATTAACTTAGTTCCATTGTATTTCTCATAATCAAAGTTTTTCGTGACAATTCGTGCTGCTCTTTTTTGTATTCTCAACAATTTCTTTTTGTAAACTTCTGGGCAATTACCCCATACAGAACATGAGTAATCATAGCATGGTTGAAATGTGGATTTATACAATATATTCAATAAGTTAGAGTTAACAAATTTACTATGTTTGGCAAGAATATGGACTTTTTTGCGACAGATTTACATAGAATATTAATTTGAGCATTCCATTTCAACTTATCATCAATCATGAGTCCAAGATATTTGATGTTATTGACTTGCTCAATCTTGTGCCCCTCAATATAAACGTTAAGTTCATTTAAGGACTTTGATTTTAATAGCATCACCTTAGTTTTATCTTTATTAATTCGAAGTCTGTTATTAACACACACACACAGACACATATATATTTATACACATGTATATATATATATATATATATATATATATATATATATATATATATATATATATATATATATATATATATATATATATATATATATATATACATATATATATATATATATATATATATATATATATATAAATATAAGTGTGTGTGTGTTTCGTAGGTGTGTCTATATATTTGTATGAATAGATAAATAAGATACTCTCCAGCGTTTAGTCAAGGAAATGAACGTCAAACAAACAGCTATTCATCTGTATTTTAATCTATGTAAAACGGTCGAAACGTTTGAAATAGGAATGCTGAATAATTAAGAATACAAAATGACAGAAAGAGCAGCGAGAAAGTTCAAAACCTCCCAAATACTCGTAGTCAATGGATTTCGTTATTAAAACCACTTAGCGCTTTAAAGAAATAGTTCTGTACTGTAAGTACAAGAAACAAGTTCAAAGATATGACCATGATATCTTTTAATCGACGAACAGTCAATTTCCGTTAATTCCGGTGCACTTCTTAGAAGGAAAATGCGAAAGGAAAACGGGTCCCTTTCTTGATTTACCTTTCGAATTTTTCGTAGCACTTTCGTCACTTTCTTTATTTGATCATGGACTTGATTTCACAATTGCCATATCATTTTGATAGAAAAAAAATCACCTAGGCCTATTGATATTAATAATTCTATTTTACAAAATGGAGACGATTCTTCAATCAAGATGCGTTTTTCAGTTTTCTTTGCCGATGTCAATTTCCTATTGGAGGCGAGATGAAGGTCAGTTTCTCTTCATTTTCTTTGAATCAATTTATCCTGAGCACTTTTTAATGTTTAAGAAGCCTTGCAAAATAGCATCATTGTAATGAAAATCAAAGCGAAGTAAAAAAAAAAGATTTGTCAGAGATGGTTCGTCATCAGAAAAGGAAGTTAATTTTGCAAACTTCTCACATCGGGAAAATTTGAAAAGTTCACTAGGTTGTCAAAATGTTATGAAAGAAAAAAATGGAACAAATGGCAAACACTGACTGATTTTTCTTTATTTTTTTTCTTTTACTTCAGTACGGCTTCTTTTTATTGGTTAGTAATTAGGCGGGGTGGGTTTTTTGAGAAGAAAATGTAATTCAAAATTTGACTCTCATTATAAAAACAGCTTGTTGTTGCTAGGAGATTCGGCAAACGATCATTCTATATCGTTCCAACCGCGGCACTCTTAGTTATTCAACATGGCTGATCTTAATGAAGACATGGCTGAAATCATTTTCCAAGGTTTGGCTTTCACCCTTAATGCTCTAACAGTCGGCATCATCATTACGATCAAGAAGATGAGAAAGCGCCAGAATATTTTCACCTGCAACATCGCCTTGGCTGATGGACTTTCAGCTTTACTTGTGATCGTTGCAAAAGGGCTGTTATACCAAGGTGTTCTGTACAGAGGGGTAAGTGAACACGTGATTAATTCTATAAGATGGAAGGAAAAGGAATAAAAAAATGTGTATACCATTACATTCAACTGATGAAGGAATGTCTGTGAACACGATAACTGAGGATCTTTGTTCTCTTGTTAATTTTGTCAAACCTCACTTCAAAACAATATTTGGATTATTGCTTTCGAATTTATTACATTGCCCCACAATAGATTTTATATTGTACACACCTTTCCGCCTTCGACGTGACAAAATTACAACCTCAAAATTAAAGAAAGATGATAAAATCAATATTTCGGGTACATAATTTCGCCACAATTTCACTATACACGGAATATATTTCTCTCATTTTTCTGCTTAATCATGATAATAAAATGCAAATTAAACCTTCACTATAAAATAAATAATAAGAAATATTCTAATTAACTAGCTAGCAGTATTCCTTTTATCATTCATTTTCATTGATTCAAGGTAACATTGAAAAACTCTGAAGAATATTTATGTTATATATATATATATATATATATATATATATATATATATATAAATATAAATGCGTATCTTGCCAAAGAGCATGTATCTTGGTAAAGTGAAGCTTTCTTGTCTGTTCGTCGACAGGGTATAGCAAATCAATTTAATTCTTTTAATATGCAACTTATTTTTTTTAATATTCATGTAAATAATAATAATGCTCACTATGATTGAACAGAAAATTAAACAATTTGAAATGACAGCTGGAGATGTAATAAGCTTTTTTTATTTTAAGTAAACGCAGTTTATCTCACTCCCCCTATTTCTATCTTTCTATCCTCCCCCTTCTCATTTATCTCTCAATTTTGATTTAATCTTTTGTTTGTTCATGTTGTTGCGGAATTTATTCTTAATCAGTCAAATGATACAGGAGCACTTTTTATTGATTTAAGACGTGCTTTTGATACCGTAAATACGTCTTTTTTGTTGAATAAATTAAAGAATATAGGTTTAAGTGATTTTTCTTTAGCATGGTTTAACTCGTATTTAAATAACAGAAAACAATATATGTTGCGATAAAAAATGCTAAATCAAATGATCGATGTATTTCCCTTGGAGATCCACAAGGATCTATATTAGGTCCGTTTCTTTTTAGGCCTACTTGTTATTTATATTGATGATATGTTAAAAGTTTTGAATCATGGAAAGTTAGTAATGTACGCTGATGATACTACCCTATATGTAAGTGCTACGTCTATTTATGAAATAAAAGTAAAGCTTCAGAATGAATTTGATGCAATCGGGAAGTGGATCAAGTTAAATAAGCTGTGTTTAAATGTTGATAAAACCAAATATATGATCATTGGAAGTATAAAAAAGAGACTAAAGGTTTTAAAAGATAGTGAGATTTCTATTAAGTATGAAAGTATTGAAATTGAAAAGTGTAATAGTTTTAAATGTCTTGGGGCCCGCTGCATAAAACTTTTTACCTGAGAAAACTCAGGATGTTTTTACCGGAGTTTCTTCCCTGTGTTAAAGTCAATGGCAGAAATCAGACTAACCTTACTTTTCAGTTTTTACCAGAGTTTTCTCAGGTAAAAAGTTTTATGCAAACTCTCTGTTAAAAGACATTTCCTCAATCTTGCCTGGGCCGATCAACTACGATGCAATACCAACTCCCCTTTCAGGACTGATGCTTTTAACTATCATCTCTTTTTTGATGTATTACTTCATTGAATACTGTTGCCACTTTATAGTCTGTATTTCAACAATGTCATAATATACTGATAACTGTATATGTATTATCGCCAATGATTGTTTTTAATTGTATAGTTGTATTGTTTGTTATCCAGGGCCTCATGGAAGATCAACTTTTGTTAAATGGGCTACCTTGGTGAACTATGAATAAATAAATAAATAAACAAATAAATGTGGCCGTAACTACACTTGAAGAGGTTTACTGCCTACTTTCTCAAATAGTGCCACCATTAAGTCAGTATAAGAACTCACTTTACAAATAATGAATTGCATAAGCAGGACAATACATAATTATTATGGTCGTTACAATCAATATTATTGTGTGAACTCATTTCCTTGTAAATGTTAATCAATGATATGTTTTATACTTTGTTGTTGTAGGGCTTCTTCGCCAAAAGACATATTAATTTGCTTAATAGAGTCTTTGTTTCAATATTTTGCACATATCAGTGTTTGTAAATAATTCAGATGTTGATTTAAAAGACGGTATAAAACTTAGGGAAAAGATTAATATTGTTAAATCGAACGAAGATATCAAATTCCATCTTACTGAAGTCTAATGTCCACTGAATCATTTCAGCCATTAAAATTCATATTTGGAGTTGATCGTTGAGCTATCTGGCGCCTTATATTCAGATGATTGTTAGGTTTTTATCTTTTTCTTTTATAACCTAATGTAATAGGGGTAAGTATGGTTCGAACTTTAACCCTAACATGCCTAAGGGTTAGTATAATTCGCAGCACCCAAGAGGTGCCAATGAGTGCAATTATGCTCTACTATAAGCACCCTATAGGGTGCTAGATGAACCAAGTGATAAAGGTTGAAATTTGAACCTTTTTATGTTTAGTATGCACCTTTAAAGAATTATGCACCTCAAAAGGTGAAAAGTTGCATCTTTTAGGCCGCAAACAAGCGTTCTTGGTGCAAATAATGATAAAAAATATGCATTTCTCAAACTTTTTTCCACTTGATAACACCACAAAAGGGTTGGTACAAATGTTTCATTTAGGGTTCAAAAATCTGCAGTGAGTAATAATTGAGTAATTGGATATGAGCAAACTTCTGACCGATTTTATCCTGAAATTTTCAGCCCATTCCCACATTTAGGAAATTGATTTATGTAGGGCCTATATTTAAAAAAAACAAGCAGATATTTCATTTTGACTGAGAACCCGATCACAGAGAAGTCCAAATGTGGATTAGACGCAAACTATCACGTGTATCTTACTTTGAAACATTTGCTACAAACTGGGATCGTCTAGGTACTAAAGCGATTGTTGGTCTAACTCTTCTTCTTTCATTATGGCTTGATTTCCTCAGGTTCTGTGGATCCTCCTTTCCTACCGATCACTATACTTCATAGGAATTTTCAGCACATTGGCTGTGGCGCTCCACCGCTTCATCATCATTCGTTTCGATCCCTTCAACAAGCGCAACATCGTCACAGCGCCTCGCTGTATCATCGGTTGTTTCCTTATTTGGGCCGTACCCTTTGTAACGTTCTTCAGTATTGATCTAAGCACGAGTTTGGCAATCATCCGACTTGGATTACCGGCTATGATATTCGCCACAAACGGTATCTCCACTGCGTGTTATCTGCTGGTGTACTGGGCCATTACAAGGGCGGCGCATGCAGCCGGTTTATCCGACCGCGCGCTCGTACAACGCTTGCAACAGAATAGGAGAGTCCTCGTGACTTTTGCGCTTGTTGTGCTAACTAATATAGTATGCTGGACCCCATACTGCATATGTAATTTCATATCCACCGCAAGACCAGACCTGGCATTCGATAATCGTCAATTCACTCCTTGGTACGGAGTTACTTTCAAGATTGCGCGCGGAATGCAGTCCCTTAATGGCGTTCTGAATCCCATCATTTACTGGAGTCGGTTAACCGATTTTCGCCAGCTTCTGAAGGAGGTCTGCACATGTCGTAAGACTGGAGTTAAGGAAACTGCATCAAGTATTGCCAACAACAGTAGCGTTGCTGAGACCTCTCTGAGAACAGAGCCTTCGGAATCTTCTCCTAATGAGCAGCATGAAGTCCGAGGTTTGGATGCAGTACAAGCAAACCAAGTCAGCTATGTTGTCAACACCTGATTGCCCATACTCTTAAAATGTTGGGCAACATACTGTCCACACAACAATTGGTTTAAAAAAATTATTCAATTCTTGGTAGTTTTCAACCGATACTGTGTAGTTTTCACCCAAAGCACACATTATTGGTATAAAACATGCCAGAATTGGATAAAGCTTTAACAAATTGTTGTGTGGACAGTATGTTGCTTAACATTTTTAAGAGTGCACATCTTTTTTTCATGGGGGGAGTAGTCTAACGGTACGTTGTTTTATTTGGTGAAAAAGCAGATATTGAATGATTTTGTTTGTAAAACTTTCAAAATCCAGTAATACACTTGAAGAATTACAGAGCAGTTTTTCAAAAAGATCGCGAAAGCTTGGAGATATACTTCTATACATTAAGGTTGTATGAATAATGGTCAATAATGTGCAGAAAAATAAATTATCAGAACACATCTGTCTTAAACAACTCTGTTAGATTGTACTTAAACATCTAAGCGGGGATCCAAAATCTATCTGTCGCTCGGAATACTTTCCAGTTTCATATAGTGTACTTGAAAATATCCTATCATGTCATTAAAGGACAAGTCCACCCCAACAAAAACTTAATTTGAATAAAAAGAGAAAAATTCAACAAGCATAACACTGAAAATTTCATCAAAATCGGATGTAAAATAAGAAAATTAAGGCATTTTAAAGTTTCGCTTCATTTCAAAAAACAGTTATATGCACATCTCGGTCGGTATGCAAATGAGGAACTGATGGCATCACTCACTCACTATTTCTTTTGTATTTTATTATATGAAATATGAAATGTTTTATTTTCTCGTCATTGTCATGTGAAATGAAGTTTAATTCCTCCCTGAACACGTGGAATTCCATTATTTTAACATTTTGTGCTTCAGGCAAGGAGATCCTAATCGTCAAATTCATAAAAATTGAAATATTGTATAATTCAAACAATAAAAAACAAAAGAAATAGTGAGTGAGAGATCATTAACTCTCTCATTTGGATGTAACTGGCTCGTTCATATAACTATTTTGCTAAAGATAAGCTAAACTTTGAAATGTCATAATTGTCAAATTTTCAGCATTGTTCTTGTCTGATTTTTCTCTATTGATTCAAATCAACATTTTTCTGAGGTGGACTTGACCTTTAATTATCAAACATCACTTGGTCATAGTATACTACCAGATTAACAGATTACCTGGTGTACAAATGAGCACGCTTTCATGTTTTTGTTGTCGATAGATAATATGACACTTGAAATGTTAGTTTTTTTCTGATAGACACTTGGTCACATTTTCAAAGATAGTGTTGTTTTCCGCACTTTATAATCGAATGATGTACTCAAATTGTTCACGTTATGTATATTTTAAATCAATGAATGTTGGCGTATGGTGAAGCGACAGGAATGCCCATGGTAAAAGCTTGCGGCCAAGAGTTAAAGGAGAGGTTTACCCTGACGAAAAGTTTGTTGTAAAAATAGTAAGGAAAATAAAGAAATAATTGGTGAAGGTTTGAGGAAAGTCCATTAAATATTATTAAAAAAGGCTATTAAAATTGTCAAGTTTTTGATTTGCGACATCAACGAGCAGCTTCCCCTTTATTTAATGTAATATAATAACATGCATAAATTTCTTTTTTTAATGTTTCGTGATGACTTCTGTTTAGGAGCGCGTGTGAAATGATTTGTGAAGATACACTAAAAAACATTTTCAATTTTCTGAGAAAAAGACATTTCATTGATTTCGTAACTATACGATACGTAGGACAGTCGCTCGCATATGACGTCATCAATCAAATAAGATTCTGATAACTTTTTAATTCTTTGATGAATTTCCTCAAACCGCCAATATTTGATATCATTATTTTTTCTGATGCTTATGTTATAAAGTTTTTGCCCGGGTAAACTTCCCATTAATACAGGTACTTGCCTTCGCAAGTATATAGTATACACACTAAGAAATAAAGGTTCAATATTGAACCCCGAAAGGTTGATGCAAAATCAGCACCCTATGAGTTCAAAAATTGAACTCCTGATTTGGGGTTCAAAAATTGAACCCTGCGGTTGGGGTTCATTTTTGCACCCTGAGGGTTCAAAACTGCACCCTAAATTTTAAATTGAACCCCTAGGGGTGCAGTTTTGAACCCGCAGTTTTCAAAAATGAACCCCAACCACAGGGTTCAATTTTTGAACCCCAAATCAGGGGTTCAAATTTTGAACCCATAGGGTGCTGATTTTGCATCAATCTTTCGGGGTCCAATTTTGAACCTTTATTTCTTAGTGTGTATACATTTTCCATATAAAAACAACAAAAATACAAAACGGGTGGATAGCCCACATTCATTTTTGCCAACATGACAACTGTCCTTCTATGGGGCCTACAAAGTGAAAACATGATAGAAAAACATGAAGAAAAAAACATACAGTAAAACAAAATAGCAAAAGACTATAACCTGTCACGGAATAGATCTTATTATGATAATTTGGCAAAATTTTACACAAAATATTTTGCTAATGGCTTATTCTGCTATCATAATCATTAATATGTGTATCAAGGAGTAAAACAACTGTTGAAATGTACATTATCGAATACTGCCTTGTTCAAACCCATAAATCGCTGTCAACCACACTACCTTCTTATACATTTCTTCATTATTTCAGCAACAAAGATCTACATACTCTCTTCGTTCTGCAGCTGCTCCTTCCTATGTCATTCCAAAGTCCAGAAAACAGGCCGGTTTCAACTCCTTTCAATCTCTTGCCTCCCGTCTTTGGAACAAACTCCCTCCATCTCTTCGAACCTCTCTTCTCTTGACCTCTTCCAAAAAAAAACATCTCAAAACACACTTATATAACCATAAACCTTAACTTATCTTATGCAATCAACAGCTCTTTGTATCCTCTGGAAAAAGCGCTATATAAATCCAATTATTATTATTAATGTAAGATATGACAAACTGAATGTACAATGATTGCACAGACACAATATCTTAAGACGCGACGTTGTTGACGGACCATTTAAATGTAACTAAATGTAAACAGATTTGTTTCCCGTATACAATTTTTAAGTGGACAGCTTAAGTTTGAGCGTAAAAGTATTGAAGGAAAATAAGTATAAAATTCATATTCCATTGTTCAGTTTTGAGATTAGTTGTATTAGTCATACAGTGGTTTATGAATGGGTCGAGCCCTGCCCGGTAGGGTATCATTATTGGGTATGTTAGTGGAATTTACATCAGCTTTTGTTTGGATGGTGTTTGATGAAATGTTGTTGGGGTCTTTACCTAGTTTTCTCATGTGGTTCGGAGAGTAAGTAATGTTTTTAATTTGAAAGGGAAGATGCACAATATCATATACTTCAAAATCAGTATCTTAACAAAGTATTGCATTGCTGTTATTATTTGTTCTCTTTCGTTCTATTGTATACCTTTGTATAGAATCATCATTTATGCAATTTTGGTTTATAATTCGTTTATATAAATTTATATTGATAATTTGACCTTCAATCAATTTGTATCCAATTAATTTTTTAACTACGTGATATTAAAGTACTGATTCCGATAACTTTAAAACCGTCTTAATTGAATATTGTAAATCAAACTCCTAGTCATCATTCATTTTATAATGAAAAATGGTTATCATGTAATATTTCAAATGAGCTGTAAATAATGAAAACTTGTATGAATAGAATTGAACTGAAAAAACCCTATAATTCATCTCCATTGGCTTTCTACTGAAATTGCATCTTCTCGCATGTATATTGTATATACATAATGTGAGCAGTTATACATGTATAACAGCTTTGGCAACTCTTGTATTTAGATATTTTGTGAAAGAATTAAATGAAGAGTACATACCAATATTAAATGCTACCTTATCTTAATTTTGTAATTGACATTCGAATGTAAATTGATCACAATGCAGACATTTTGGCAGCGTCATGCAAATAGTCCCTCTTTATATGTACACTTCAGTTTCAAAATTGTCAATTTCGAGAGGGGCTTTCCGGAAGTTTTAGCGGCGTCATTTCGTGTCTGTTGGATCAGGGTTCACTGTTAAAGATAATTTAAACAACACTGTTTACTATGTGAATCACACAATAGTTGTTCAAACAGTTTAAACAAGTGTTCAAAATCTTACACAATCAGCATGCTTAGATTCAGTGGCGTTCCGTGGGTTACGGCATTGGGGGGGGGGGGGCGGCACCAGCAAAAATTTTGAGTCACTTAGGGAGCGCGCTCAGTTGCCAGGTATATTGACCTAGTAGAGACGCAGTACCATTAAACGGATATGTATCTCACTGATTAAATAATGCGAGCGCGAAGCGCGAGCCGAAAATTTTTGATATTCAGACCTAAAAAGGGACATTACAAGCAATTTGTTTGTAATCATGATACGTACCTATCGCTAAACTAGCAATGCGAGCGCGAAGCGCGAGCTGAAATTTTTGTATATATTCACCCCAAACAGGGACATTTTAAGGACTATATTTTAGGAATCCATAAAGAGTATACATATCTCATCATGGTCATCTTATGCTATAATGCCATCCTTTGCTGATTATGTTAGAATTACATCTAAACACATGAAGCACATTTTGTAGTCGTAGTCATACGCATCTCACTAATAAAGTACTGCGAGCGCGAAGCGCGGGCTGAAAATTTAGGAAATTCAGACCTGAAGAGGCTTGTTTGCAGGGATTCACTAAGACCGTACGTACTTCACTTACCAAATGATGCGAGCGCGAAGCGCGAGCTGAAATTTTTTAATATTGAGATCAGAAAAGTTGAAATTTTAAGGACTGATTTTAGGAATTTATGAAGAGCAGACATCTCACCAATCAACTAATGTGAACGTTAGCACGGACAGAAAATGTTTTATATTAAGACCTTAAAATAGGGCAATCACTTTAAGTGGTCTTTAAAAGAAGCAAATGTTACTACATAAAACAATAACTCGAATTGCAAGGAAATATATTTGGCGTACAGTATATTGATATGAAAAAGGGAGGTTTTAGTACAACATGCAGGGTTGTATAGATCTTGTTAAACAGTCTATGCGAGCACCACGAACAATAAAGACATAGGCCCGGAGCAAATAATGTTTCATAAAGTGATGAAAAATGCTTTTTTGTGATATAACATAACATAATGTAATATAACATATTGTAATGAACAATAATTTCTTCTTTCACCACTACGTTTCTCTTCCTTTCCCCCTCTTTTTATCTCTTTTTCCTCGTTTTTTTTTTTTTTTGGTCAGCCGATGGGGGGGGGGCAAGTGCCCCCATGCCCCCCGTAGTTACGCCACTGCTTAGATTATTGATGATTAAATATTTAAATTAAAATTTTGTTGTTTAAGATTTTAAACACTCGATTGAAATGTTTGAACAGCTGCTGTGCGATTCACATAGTAAACAGCGTTGTTTAAATTGTTTTAACAGTGTTGTTGGGGGCTTGTCAGTTTTCCTTCCAACAAGCATATATATATATGTATATATTTAGTGTGATGATAAGTTTACTTCTACCAAACGCTGTTGAGTTGTGAATATGAAACATAATGAGATGAGGCGAGGCCAACTCAACAGAAAGCTAAAGCGAATAATGGTGTCCTGCGTCATCTGTTGAGTTGGCCTTGCCTGATCTCATTATATATATATATATATATATATATATATATATATATATATATATATATATATATATATATATATATATATATATGTATGTATATATATATAAACCCCTCAAAAAAAGTTTTGCAACTCAATTTTGGGGATGATATCTTTTTGGTTAATGAAGTATAAAAAATGAAACTGGTATCATTGGAAAGCTGAATTATTCCTCTTTACAATGACATGCCATTTATTGTGATTATGTAATCATGGAATATGCAGTCTCCCTGAACATTGAGAAAAGTCAGAAGTGAAATGTTGCAAAATGCATTGATTTATAACAAGAGTCTCCATTTCTATAGAATTTCCACCATGCAGATGACAGTGAATGCACTCGGTCCGTATCCTCGAAACAATTGGAAATTCGCTATTGGAAACGACGCATTTTGCAACATTTCATTTCTAACATTGCTGCGTATTATCATGTCTGTATTTCATGATAACACTAGCATTACAAATGACATGATTGTAAAGAAGAATAATCATGATTTCTAATGATATCACTTTTTCACATGATAATGGCACATTAAGAAATTTATTAGCACTCAGACTTGCAGTTTGAGTTGCAGAACTCAAACATGATATGGCAACGAATTTTGCAACATTTCATTTTTTACATTGTTGCATATTGATCATGTCTGTGTATTTCATAATAACACTAGCATTACAAATGACACATGACCGTAAAGAGGGATAATCATACTTTTCAATGATACCACTTTTCTATACGATGATGGCACATTAAGAAATTTATTAGCACTCAAACTTGAGTTGCAGAACCTTTTTTGAGGGGTTTATATATTAGGAGAACTGATAAGGCTCTGTGAATGTCAGGCATGGGGCATGATGCTATTATTGTAGACATGATTATCTTTAGAGTACGATGAGATCCTCTTCTCATACAGCAATATATCAAGACACGCTTCATCTATAATTCAATTTTATACCTCAAGAGGTAATCATAATGATTTATTTCTTTCTTAAGAAGGTAAAAATGTAAATTTTGGTGGCTTTTGGTTCATGCCTTTATAACAATACATTGCAGTGTCTCTGATATGGTAATTGTAAAGGTAAATGATCTGAGTATTATGAAGAATCCTGTTCTGCATTTATAATTTGTCCGTCATCTCCGGCCGGCGAAAGAAGGGATTTTTCTTTCTTTCTTTCAATCAAGTTTTTTCTGGCTGATTTATTATATTGGATCAAGACACAAATAAATCAAAGAGCTGGATGATATATAAGGCCTATTATTATCACTGTTTCTTTCAACGCCTAATCCTTTAAAATGCTAAGTTTGGTAAACACAATTCTACTCTCTGAAATAGGGGCTTGTATAGTTACGAACGACTAATAGTTGTCATATCTAATTAGGTCAAGATTATGCCTATTCTCCAAATGGACATTAGACTTTGATTATCTTGAACATTATTCTAGCAAAACAAATACACACATATATATATTAACATTATATGTACACTCTTAAAACAAATCAGTCAAACTGACTAGATCAGTAGTCAGCTTGGTGTAATTGATATGTCTAGTCACACTTACGATGTATATCATAGTCAGAAATAACTCTGTTCCAGTTAAATATGACTAGAACAGTTGTACCCTGTTGACATGAATAGCTAGTCAATTTGACTGATTTGTTTTGAGAGAGCTCTTCTTATGTAAATATGCTCAAAGCGCTTTATATTATAACATACAAATGAATAATTCTACTCTCCAAGTGCTTACAATAAATTTATAAAGTCGGTGTAACAGGGAAAATTACTAGGGTTTTAGCTCGTTTTTGATAATTGTACAGAAGGATATGAATGGATGTTGAATACTTGTCCACTTAAACTTATGCATTCTAGGAAAATTAAATCTTCCCCAAATTTGCCCTCTTTTTTCAAAATGACAGGCAGACACGGGGCTTTCAGTTTTGATTTTTAATGGCAGCGTAATCTCTGATTAGGTTGTCAGGTTTGGATCAACTGGATGGACTTTTGCTAACCACTAAAACCCCCGAATTCATACAAAAAATCTGATTTAAACATAAATAAAAAAGATTACTTTTTTTTCGAAACGGCTATCACCAGCAGTCATGTTTGATATTCTAATTGCAGTAACTGTGATGAGGAGGACAAGACTACGTCATCTTGTTAAATAGAGTTTAGACTTAGATTCCTTGACGCATACATTCGTAATTCCGAAGCTTCGCTATTCCGAAGGTTCGTTATTCCGAAGGTTCGTATTTCCAAAGGTTCCCAATTCCGAAGGTTCGTTAGTCCGAAAACGAAGTGAGGTTCGTAATTCCGAAGGTTCGTTAATCCGAAAAAGAAATGAAATTCGTTAGTCCGAAAAGTAAATGATTGAATAACCTATTTCGTTTTTGGACTAACGAACCCCCCCCCCGGGGGGGGGGGCACTCAGTATATAACGCATAGTGGGTATGTGCCGCGGAGGGGACCCCCATTTTTACACTCAAATTTCCGTTCCAAGGCATAGCATTTTTGTCTCATTGAGAAAAAGAACAAAGAAAGCCACTCCAAAGCATAGCATTTTCTTCTCATAGAGAAAAAAAAGAAGAAAGATATCCGCTCCAAAGCTTCGCATATTTTCCGTTACGCCGTTCCGGTCGCATTGATCTGCTACGATGAGCCGCAATTTTGGTGAAAAACGGCCGAAGAGCGCTGTCCGACCATCGCCTCTGCGCTAGCGCAGACGGCGCCCGTGCGCCGTGCTAGCTGCATGCACGTATGCCCGTTCCATTTGGATGCACACGCAGGCGACCCGTTCGAAGGACCCCCGTTTTCACAAACATTTGTAGTTCCGAAGCCCGTTCTGAGGACCCTCCTTTATACAATAAGCCGGCTCCAAGGCCCCCGTTTTTTTGTCTCGCCCGCGATACACCCCTACCACTTTTTTGGTCGAATGCCCCCCCCCCCCGGGAACGAACCTTCGGAACAACGAACCTTATTTCGTTTTCGGATTATCGAACCTCCGGAATAACGAACCTTCGGAATAACGCCACAAATTTTTCGGATTAACGAACCCTTTTACGTTTTCGGATTAAGGAACATCGAGATATAGGCAATTTACGTGTTTCGGAATTACGAACCTTCGGAATTAAGAACCTTTGGAATTACGAACCTTCGGAATTACGAAGTATAACCATTTATTGACCCCTATAAGCCCCTTCTTTATTAATACTTCTTTATAAACAGCTTTGTAGTACAATTAAGCCACTGAAAAATATTTTCCAAAATGGTCGCCGATGGCCATTTTAGAGTTTTAATACCGAATACTAAGGTCAATACGTACACTCTAAATGCTCCACGAGGGTAATTATGTGTCCAACCAATATTGGACATGTCTTTTGGGCATTTTATTTGTCCAATGTGATGAAAGTTTTGCCCATTCTTAAGTAATTGCTGCTTATTTTTTAACCTTACTGGACAATATGCTTCCCGCATTGGGTAAAATACTGCCCCAAATTGGTTGGACATATAATTTCCCTAGTGCTGGTTAAAAAATTACCCAATATTTTTTTTACTGTGTATAAATTTTCTTCATACAATTGTCGAGCAATGAAATAAATGTGATTATAGAATGTATTTTCCCCCATTAATATATTTTTCTTTATCATTAAGTTAAATAGACATCTGTGATTCCTAAATTGATTTGTAGGTTGGGGTAAGTCAACTCACCAAATGGATGTCACATTTCAATTTCTTGACACCTTCTTTGACAGCTTTCTAGGCCAAATAATTAAATAAATCATATTTTCAAAATGGCTCCTGAATTTTCCCGAATTCCGCACACCCTTAGAAAAATTTACATACCGGCTAACTCATTTTTAATTTAAACAACTTAAAAGGCGAACGGTCGAGAAAGGGATTTTCGCACTCCAGATGTCCCAACTAAAGTTTCATGTGTGGCACATTAATTCCTGACCTGAAATATACTCAGACATTCCTATATACATGATATAGTAGACCGGCCAAACCTCAAAAAGTGCTCTAGATAAGGATTCGACGGCAAAATTTGTTAATGCTTGGCATCCCAGCTAAAAGTCTTGCAAAAATACCCAGGAATAGCGTACGGCCGGATGCCAAGCGTAATTTTGCGTGAAAGTGTCATTTTAGCGTAAAATCTGAAAGACTGTCGAAAATCACGCATTTTTATATTTTGACGGATTATCATCATATTTTTGATTATCTTTGATATGAAATTATTTTTATTCAGTGTTTCAAATTATAAATCTACTAAATATGCATTTCAAATTTGAATATTACACACACACATATGGCACAGGGAAACATAAAACCGCGATTTCCTCGAAATAAAAGTTTGTGAAAACTATCAATAGTTTGAAGTTTTTTACGCAACATAAATTCTTCGATTTAAAATGCGTTTATCCATCGAATGTATAGTAAATGTTCTAGAGCCACAAATATTAAAAGAATTTTCAAATAAGATGGAAGATATCTCATTTATGTTATCCGAAAGGAGACAATGTGCATTTTACCAGGTGCGCATTTTGAAAGAAAAATTGAAAATACCGTACATTATGTACATAATTACATGTATAAGTATATACTAAAGCGAGTTTTTATTTACATGTATAAGTCCATAATAAAGCGAGTTTTTAATTGGATAGCACAATTTGTCAATTCCTTGCATCCAAGATAAAAGTCTTGCGGCAATACTGAGGAATAGCGTACGGGCGGATGCCAAGTGCACTTTTGCGTGAAAGTATCATTTTTAGCGTAAAATCTGAAAGACTGTCGGAAATCACGCATTTTAATATTTTGACGGATTATCACCATATTTTTGATTATCTTTCATATGGAATTGTTTTTATTCAGAGTTTCAAATTATAAGTCTACTAAATATGCATTTCAATTTGGAATATTACACACACACATATATGGCAATATGACACAAAAATCGTGATTTACTCGAAATAAAAGTTTGTGAACACTATCAATAGCTCTTAGTTTTTTTTACAACTCAAATTCCTCGATTTAAATTGGTTCATCTATTGAATATCGATCGTTTCTAATGTCACAAATATCAAAATAATTTTTAAGTAAGGTGGAAGAGATATTTTCCGAAACGGGACATGCAAAATTTATCGGGGAGGGGGGGGGGCATTTTTAGTGTAAAATTGAAGATACTGTAAATTATAAACATAATTACATGAATAAGTACTTTAAAGGACAAGTCCACCCCAGAAAAACTTGATTTGAATAAAAAGAGAAAAATTCAACAAGCATAACACTGAACAATTCATCAAAATTGGATGTAAAATAAGAAAGTTATGACATTTTAAAGTTTCGCTTCATTTCACAAAACAGTTATTATGCACATCTCGGTCATTATGCAAACGAGGGAACTGATGACATCACTCACTCACTATTTATTTTGTTTTTTATTATATGAAATATTTTGATTTTCTCGTCATTGTCAAGTGAAATGAAGTTTCATTCCTCCCTGAACCTGTGGAATTCCATTATCTTAACATTTTGTGGTTCAGGCAAGGAGGTCCTAATCGTCAAATTTGTAAAAATTGAAATATTGTATAATTCAAACAATAGAAAACAAAAGAATTAGTGAGTGAGTGACATCATCATCTCTCTCATTTGGATGTAACTGGCTCGTTCATAAATTTTAACCATTTTGTTAAAAATAAGCGAAACTTTGAAATGTCATAAGTTTCTTATTTTACATCCGATTTTGATGAAATTTTCAGTGTAATGCGTATTGGATTTTTTTTTTCTCTTTTCAATCAAATCAATCTTATGTTGGGGTGGACTGTCCTTTAAAGTTCACATTTTAATTCTTAAAGCTGATTTCATCACAGTGTATTGCCATTTTGGGAAATGCAGTCGCACGACCATTATGACAAACAAATCTAAAGGCTAATGACCGGCGTCCAGCGCATATATTGTAATATATAGATGGTCGTACAACTGCATTTCCCAAAAGGGCATTGGTATTGCCAGGGCTGCCCAGGGTCGGGCTGTCCGGCCCCCGTCTTAGACCAGGATATATAACAACATGGACCTGTGATAATAGCAAATGCAAAAACTTTGATGAAGTAAAATGAATTGAATGAAAATCATAATTTGCAATGCAAAAGACCAAATAACATTTATTATTCATATTTTAACATAATAATTATAGCAGCAGGACATTGAAAACAACTGAAATTAATAATTATTCACAAAAACGCCGTCCATAGCTCATCGAACCTAAATAACGTATGACCTTGATCATGTGAACTGAAATTTGTGCAAAATGATCGATGATACTTTAGTACCCTTATGTTCAAGTGTAATCTTTAACTGGATCAATAGAAATAAAAAGTTATGATGACATTAAAAAAAATACCCCCATATGGCCAAAGTTCAGTGAGTCTTAATGACTTTTGACCTTAATCATGTGATCTAAAACTTGTGCAAGACGATCAGTAATACATGAATATTAAAGTGTCTCATTAATTGTTTTCTATACGTTCAAAGTTATAATGAAATTTTGGAAAATGTAACTCTGGCTAAGATTTCAAGGTTGATATGACGCTGTTATATCAGAACTACCGTCACCTCCACCGGAGAAGTGGCTCCTTTAGTCCTGCTCTGCTATGCCGGCGAGACAAAAAATAGGTACTGCCGTGCAACGGCCATTTTTTTTTTAATATACTTTGATAATCAAATAACTGAAGTAAAATGTAGATTGACAGAGTGGTTTCAAAATGCTAATTTAATCGCTTTATTCATTAATGTATGTTTTCTATGATCTTGGATATAGATATTCCTATGAAATTAATGCTACCATGGTAACGGCAAATTAAATATCAGACCTATTTCTGAATATCGCCACAGGTAGATTTAAGTTCAGCACCAATTCATTCGCGGAAATAGCAAGAAGATCGAACTCTACAAAAGCAAACATAATCCTATATAATAATATCATGACGAGTATCGCACTGATATAAGCTATGTGCAATATCGATGTAATATTATGCGCTGTTTATTTTTTTATCAGAAATGCGCATCTGATAAAATAATATGCATTGCTATATTTCGCATATATAACATAAAATGATATATATCTTGCATCTTATTTCAATATTTGTTTTCACTATATGTGACATGACAACAATTATTAAGTATTTATTCGGTTAGCACTAAATCTTGACAGTATTGAGATGCGGAACACAAACATTATACCATTCATAATTTTTACAAACCTTTATTTTGAGTAAATCACGGTTTTATATTTCATATTGCCATTATGTGTGTGTAATATTCAAATTTGAAATGCATATTTAGTAGACTTATAATTTGAAACTCTGAATAAAAACAATTCCATATCAAAGATAATAAAAAATATGATGATAATCCGTCAAAATATCGAAATGCGTGATTTTCGACAGTCTTTCAGATTTTACGCGAAAAATGATACTTACACGCAAAAGTGCACTTGGCATCCACCCGTACGCTATTCCTCAGTATTTCCGCAAAACTTTTAGCTGGGATGCAAGGAATTGACAAATTGCTATCCAATTAAAAACTCGCTTTATTATGGACTTATACGTGTAAATAAAAACTCGCTTTAGTATGTACTTATACATGTAATTATGTACATAATGTACGGTATTTTCAATTTTTCTTTCAAAATGCGCACCTGGTAAAATGCACACATTGTCTCCTTTCGGATAACATAAAATGAGATATCTTCCATCTTACTTGAAAATTCTTTTAATATTTGTGGCACTGGAACATTTACTTTACATTCGATGGATAAACGCATTTAAATCGAAGAATTTATGTTGCGTAAAAAAACTTCAAACTATTGATAGTTTTCAAAAACTTTTATTTCGAGGAAATCGCGGTTTTATGTTTCCTTGTGCCATATGTGTGTGTGTAATATTCAAATTTGAAATGCATATTTAGTAAACTTATAATTTGAAACTCTGAATGAAAATAATTTCATATCAAAGATAATCGAAAATATGATGATAATCCGTCAAAATATAAAAATGCGTGATTTTCGACAGTCTCAGATTTTACGCTATAATGACACTTTCACGCAAAATTACGCTTGGCATCCGGCCGTACGCTATTCCTGGGTATTTTTGCAAAACTTTTAGATGAGATCCCAAGCATTAGCAAGTATTAACATATTTTGCCGTCCAAAGTATAAAAAATCGTTTTGGCCGGTCTACTAATATTGCTTATACAACTTTTTACTGAAGAGGCAGTCCAACCCAGAAAAGATTGATTTCAATTTTCGGAGAAAAATCTAACAAACTGATAAATTTACTCAAAATCGGATGTAAAGTAAGAAAGTTATGGCATTTCAAAGATTCACCCAATGTCTCAAAACAAATGCAAATAAGGTCAGCATGCAAATGAGAGAGCTGATGACGTCATCCACTCACATTTTTCTATCATTTGATTTGAAATTTTCACATATGTATCGTTAAAATTCAAGCATCACTATGACAACATAAATTCTTACCATTATAATGATAATGAACTCATGCAAAAAAAACTAACGTGTTCTAATAAGAGGAAAAGAAAGAAAATCAGATCCAACATGCTTTTATCGAAATGTTTACTTTTTTGAGGAAAAAAATATTCGTTACCATGGCAATTGGCCATTTACAGCATTGATATTTATCATTTAATTCAAATATAACCAAAGCAACATCGTTCTAATGAACTCGTTCAGAACACATACTGCAATTTTTGTCAATGTTTGTATTTCATGCCATTGATTTTTTACCTTCTTATTTATGTATATGTATGTTTTTTTACCAAATGAGGTGTTATTTTGGTTTGCCATGGCAATGGCCTAAGATGGTAATTTTGCATTTAGCTACAAGCGCATTCATATTCAGCACCCTCATATACCATGTCTACCTGTATACGGGAAAATGGAAGAAAAATCAGATTCTACATGTCTTATTAAAATTTGTACTTTTATGAGGGAAAATGATCTGTTACCATGGCAACAGCACATTGGCAACCTTGATATTTATCATTAAATTAAATTGTTCCCAAGGCAACAGCAATTATCGTTCTAATAAACTCCTGCAATAAACCTCACTGCAATGTTTGTTGAAAACTACATGAACGGTTCAAATCTTATATGTAGGTGAGGTTATTTTTTATTGTACATGTATTTCTCACTATTATCTTATTCACCATGTTATTTTTTAACAAATCAGATATTATTTGGTTACCATGGCGATGGCCTATGATGGTATTTATACATTTAGCTACAAGCGCAATTGGCCATGCGTTTTGAGCTATGCCCATTTCCGTTACATCTCAAAATTTTTCCCCAAATCGCATCGTTTTATTCAATTGAATATACTGTATTTCTTATGTTTGACGACATCATATCCATAAAAGTATATATATTTTGAAAGGGTTTGTCTGACGAATTCAAGAAATCCATCAGAAAGTGCAAAGGGTTATTTCATAACAAGCTAAAGGTAGAAATATGTAGAAAATTTTGAAATAAGTTTACGTCCCCCCAAAATCTGAGAATCAGAAAAACTTAACATTCTTAAGGAAAATTACATGCATACTTCAACTCTTTCGAGTCAGACTTTTCAAATCATGTATAACTTCTTTTGGGATAACTCTTACTGAAATAATTTTGTGCAATCATAAATAACAACAACCATTTTTCAGGAAAAAAATGTAATAATGCATGATCCCCCATATTATGTTCTCTTGCCTTTAATTGCATGAACTGCAAACACTTTCAAATACATTAAAATTACAGTGGTTATTATGAATAAAAATGATTTCATCTGATTCAGTCATATCGTGTGGTTTCTTTTCTCTTGGCTCGAATACTGGCGGACCATAGGATGACATATGAGAGTCAAAAGGTTTCATATAGGATAAATATGAATGCACAATGAAAACTTTTCACAGCTGTATTTTGAGTTAGTAGGTACATAAACAAATTACGTGTACTAAATAAATCTATTCATCTTACACACAGCAATAATACTCCTATGAGGTATTTTATAGTGCTATGATGCAGTGATATCCTCTTGCTCAAACATTCTGCAGGACATGCTACATGTCGTCAGATCTCTAGGTACTAGTTTGATTATCAATGCCATAATACAAAACACATTCTTTTGGCACAATTGCCTGTTTTCCGGGCCTGTTTTATTAGTATAATCTTTGTATCAGTGTCCTCTATATGTTGTTTTTTTTTATAATTGTTCTCTGAACACCTTTGTGCTAGCCAAAAGGTGTTGCCATATTGTGATGTTGTGTCATCTACCCGCCCTTTCACACGGTAAAAAAAATCGTAATGTGAATGATGATTCCAGTGAAAAATACGGCTAATGACAAATATTTAGTACGTGTGAAACCAAACTAGAACACGATTAGAAACACGAACGCTAATCACAGTCACGATAACAATAGCAATCACCATTAAAGATTCACGTGTGAAAGGGCCCTACACGTACTAGTTTATAGACGCATCGCCATAACATCAAGAAGAAAAAGGAAGAAAAAAAAAGAGAGTAAATAGCATAAGATGAAGGCTTTATTGATACAAACAAGTCTTCAGCAATGAAATTTGTGTATCCAGAGGTGTACTGGCTATCTGTTATTTACCAGAATCATCTGACAATTCGGACTCGTCAAAGTCATTACTGTCAGAGTCGACACTGGCAAACTTGCAACCATGATGTCATACTTCACAACACACTGGTCTATTTCTGAAGTCTTTAATTAGTTTGTGCTTTTCTTAAAATTGTTTAAGTACCTTCTGAACTTTATTGAATTTGTAAGTTAACCTACAACTATCAGATCATTTTCCTCTATTATCTTTTTTCAAACCTGACAGCCAAAACACAACTTAAATCAAGTTTACTCCATGATTTACCTAATTTGATTACATTAATTAGCTTAATTAGCTATCCTTCAAACTATAAAATCCAAATTTGACTCACTATTGATAAAAGAATAAGCCAATAATACCAAAAACTATTACATACTAGGTACGGTGATGTTAAATATTTATTTTCTTAATGAAATAAAAATGTATGCTTCCCCTCGTCTACCACAAAGCAAAAATGGACAATTGGTGTTACTTAATTGTTAATTACTGGTAAACGAAGTAATCCCAGGTATTTTTCCTTTAAAATAATTGGTATAAAAATTCCCTTCAACATACCGAATATGCCTATGTAGCAGGTATAAATGTATTTAAAATCTGATACCATCAAACTTTCTGCGCTTGTCGCACAACATACATGCCGTTACAACTTGAAAATCATGACCCATTCATATCCACTCCCTCAAATTAGGGCCAATGAAAGAAAAATAAGATTCTACATGTTTTCATTAAAATTTCTATTTTACTGGGGAAAATAAGCCGTTACCATAGCAGCGGCCTATCTACAACATTGATATTTACATTAAATTCAATTGTTACCAAGGCAACAACAGTTATTTTCATTCTAATGAACTCATGCTGAACACTTATTGTATATAATGGTTAACAATTAAAAAAATTGGGTCAGACCTAATGCATGAAGATTAGGTCATTTTTTTTCTTATAGTATATCTCACCAATATCTTTTTCACCATGTTATTTTTCATCTGACCAATTCGGATGTTACTTCGTTGCCTTTGAAATGGCAAAAATGGCATTTTTACATTGAGCTGCAAGCGCACTCACATCCAGCACCTTCAAATAAAGTGAAATAAAAGAAAAAAACAGATTCTACATTTTTAAGACAAAATTGTGCTTTTCTGGGGGAAAATAACCCATTACCATAGCAACGGGCCAATTTGAACTATTTTGATGATATGAAATAATTTAAAATTCTATTTGTATTTAATTGAAACTTTTTTATGTGTATTGAGTAGTTTTTATTGACAACTTCAATTCATATACAAAATAAAATATATATAACAAATAGAACTTTGAAACATAATATTTTCATGAATGTTACAATAAAACACAATGTCAGATATCTTCCAATACATAATTATAAATATTAGATAGCCAAGACAGATAGCCAAGCGCGATTGGTCAATTGCGCGTCACGTGATATGATCGAAATCCGTGTATTTTCCCAGCCGGTCCACTTCGATGAATATATTGACCAACCGGTCCGTGAATATATTTTTCTACGTGTATGGCGCCCTCTTGTGGGTAAGATGTTACCAACTAAACGGAAATAAAATATGTGGGACTAAAGTATCTGAACTGGACTCTAACTTAGATCTAGGGCTAGGCCTAAAACAAACTTGATTTGATTAGAAAAGGGCCATTCACTGCATTAGAGTAGTAATAGACTAAAGTTACATCTAGATCTATACCAGTTCCATCAATCACTCTGACTATCGTAAACAACAGGCTGCACGCATCGTTTTATTTTTATCTAAATCATTAAAGGCTATCTAATATAACAGATATTGACTGATGGGATGTGTAAAAAAACATTCTTTGGACCGCCTAAAGGATTAATATTTTCCCTCGTGATCATATTTTCCCTCAGCGCTGTGCACTTCGGGAAAATATAACCCCTCGAGAAAATATAAATCCGGCGGTCCAAAGAATGTTTATATTACACACTCCATTAGTCAATATCTGTATAATAACATTGATGATAATAATATGCATCAAGAAGAAACTTCTACAGAAAATTCAACATAATGATTTTTTTTCCAGTGTCAAATAAAAAAACATAAGAGAAATTTTCCAAATACAAAAGTGAATAAATAAATCATTAATAAAACCTAAACGAATTGAAGCCATCAGCATATAGATTTTTGACCCATCACCTCGGCCTCTTCACCCAAATAAATTCAAACACAAACTCAGCCCTTGTCATTACCCCCCCCCCCCCACCTCCCTTGAACACCCCATCCCCTATCCGGTGGAGAACTGGCTCTGGGCTCCAATACATGGTCTAATATTTAAGTTTTCCCATTTAGAGAAATGGATTGTAAGAGTCCCCCTCTTTGTTGCTAATTTCTTTTCTTCTCTTTGATCCCCCCTAATACTATTTTTATTTCAATCAATGAAGGAGGTTTTTTTAATTCTCGGTTTTTGTAAATAAGATATTTAACTAAAATCAAAACATGATTAATTAATTGATATTTACCTTTACTTTTCTCCTGCTTCCCGAAAAGAATTTCCTGCCAACTGAATTTATTTATTTCAAAATTTAAACTTCTTGCACATAGATCCCAAAGTGATTTTGAAAATTCACAAGTATAAAATAGATGTTCATACGTTTCTTCTTCCTTTTCACAAAATGAGCATAAATTGGTCGAAATAAGACCAAAACGGAAAAGGTGGTGGTTAGTGTATAAAATATTATGCAAGAGTTTATACTGGAACTCCCTTAATCGACTATTCAGTGTGCAATATCTTAGTCTTAAAAATATACTTTCTATTTCCTTATTGGTAAGATCATAATTCGTTCTAATTCTGTCAAAAATAGAAGGTTTAATTTCATTTTTATATAACAGCTGTTCGTATATTTCTTTTGATTTTAAAAACATCAAATTAGTCGTTTTCTTACCCAAATTGAAATCGATTCCAGAGTTATGCTATGCATTGATCGATCGGGTCATTTACTATAATTATGGACCCATTGCATAGGTCCATGGATATTCTATCATGACTATGTATAAAGGCGATTCACCAAACGACTCGGTAAATTCTTGAGAGAAATTACGTTTTTGTCTCACTAGAATAGTGATAAATTATATAATTCCCAATTTAAATTACGCTTTTGCTCAGTTTCTTTCTGAGCAATTTTATACGAGAAAGGTTCATCAGTCACTCGTGAAATCATTTGTTACTTAAGCACATGCAGCTTTTTGAAACGCCCACCCGGAATCTAGTAAGAATTCCCGCTTCGAATGGTCTAGCAGAGTACGCAAGGGGAAAAAATGAAAGGAAAAGGCTGTTTAGAATATCATTCCATACAATTCAACTTTGGTTCAACTTTCGAATCTAAAATCATGGATAAGTTTAGACACTATAGTAGACGGGCTCATAGGCCATGTTCAAGACCTGGAAGAGTCGTTAAGTACAATTTTTTTTATCCATGTTCTAGATGGTTATTGAAGTAAATTCAGCTTGGTTGCTACCTTGGCAACCTTGAGTATTTTTTTAAAAATTAGCCTAATTAGCATGATCATCTAATTAGAATATATACAATATACAATATGCTACTACTCTTAAACCAGAAAGACTGAAAACAGAAATAATCTTATTTTTCTAAGAGTTCTTGTGACGAAGAATCGATTCGTGACAATAATTTTATTTCTAAAGTTATGTAATTATCGTAATCAGCCTAATGAGCTAATTAGCATAAAGTGTAAAATAAGTGTATATGTATATGTGAATGTCTATCAAGAATTTTTTATTTATTTTTTTAAAACAAGTTCACACCTAGTTTAAATAATACATATAGCATTTCCATTTATTCGAAAGTAGGATAAAAGAGCATTGTGGATTAAATGCCTTGCTCACGGGCATAGCTGCCGCGGCCGGGGATCGAACACCGGACTTTTTCATGTATAGGCAGGCGCCTTAGACCACTCGGCCACGGCACCTCCACAATACGTAAAGCAATGCAGCCCCCTACGGTTTTGTATGGCGAGGAATTCATTCATGACATTATTTTTTTCCATTTTAACCTAATCTATTCGCTGTAATTTGCATAAGTAGCATAATGCGCTGATATACGTGTAATATATAGATTTTCGTAAGAAAACGCAATATGTAGGAGTGATAAATTATGCAATTAGGGAGACAGAGAAGGAAGAGAAATGTGAGGAACCTAGAATCCATATAATACGAAAGCGTTCACATGTTATCGATTTGTCGAAATGGGGAGATACATTATCTCAACGAGTCGACATAAAATATTGTAAGTAAACATGCATTGTGAGATATGCTATCTCTTCAAGTGGACATATAAAACATTGAATGTCCAAATGGCACGATATGTTATCCCACCAAGTTGACATGTAATAATAACATTCCGCATTTATATAGCGCTTAATACATCGGAGCGACGTCTCTGAGCGCTTTACAGACATATCATTACCCCGGTCATCGGATCCTTGCATGCCCACATACAGTGGCGTAACTACGGGGGGGCATGGGGGGCACGTGCCCCCCCCCCCCAATCGGCTGGCCAAAAAAAAAAAACGGGGAAAAGGAGAAAAAGAGGGAAAAAAAGGAAGAAAAACGTATTGGGGGGAGAAGAAATTGTTGTTTATCATAGTGTTATATTATATAATGTTATATAACATAAGAAGCATTTTTTCACAACTTTATGAAACATTATTTGCTGAATTGTGTCTTTATTGTTCCTGTTTTAACTAGTGATATATTCTTCTTTTTCATGACTACTGAAAGTTATTGCCCTATTTTAAGGTTTTAATATAAAACATTTCCTGTCCGTGCTAACGTTCGCATTAGTGGATTGGTGAGATGTCTGCTCTTCATGAACTCCTAAAATCAGTCCTTATAAAATGTCAATTTTTCTGATCTGAATATCAAAAAATTTTAGCTCGCGCTTCGCGCTCACATCATTTGGTTAGTGAAATAGGTAGGGTCTTAGTGAATACCTACAAACAAGCCTTGGAATGCCCCTCTTCATGTCTGAATTTCCTAGATTTTCAGCTCGCGCTTCGCGCTCGCAATATTTCATTAGTGAAGTGCGTATGATAATCATGATTACAATGACTTCAAAAAGGTGTTTAGATGTAGTTCTAACAAAATCAGCAAGCGCTTGGCACTCGCATTAGATGACTATGGTGAGATATGTATACTCTGACTTAATGGATTCGTAACTATAGTCCTTAAAATATCCATGTTTGGGGTCAATATATACTAAAATTTCAGCTCGCGCTTCGCGCTCGCATCATTTGGTTAGTAAAATACGTAGGGTCTTAGAGAATTCCTACAAACAACCCTTAGAATGCCCTCTTCAGGTATATATTTCCTAAATTTTCAGCTCGCGCTTTTGCGCTTGCAGTATTTGATTAGTAAGATGCGTATGATAATCATGATTACATGACTACAAAGGTGCTTCATGACTGTGTTAAGATGTAATACTAACAAAATCAGCAAAGGATGGCAATAGCATTAGATGACTATGGCGAGATATTTATGCTCTTAATGGATTCTAAAATATAATCCTTATAATTTCCTTGTTTAGGGTCAGTATATACAAAAAATTTAGCTCGCGCTTCGCGCTCGCATTATTTGTTTAGCGAGACAGTTAAGTATCATGATTACAAAACAATTTGCTTATAATGTCAATTTTTAGCCCTCAATATAAAAAAATTCAGCTCGCGCTTCGCGCTCGCATTATTTAATCAGTGATATACATATCCGTTTGATGGCACTGCATGTCCTTAAAATATCTCTATTAGGTCAGTGTACCTGACAACTGAGCGCGCTTCGCGCGCTCCCTAAGTGACCCGAAATTTTTGCTGGTGCCCCCCCAATGCCGTGACCCACGGTACGCCACTGCCCGCATACAATGTAAGCACCTTCTCCACTCCCTGGGGAGCATTCCAACGAGAGTTCCAAGACTCAATTGCTAGGCATACTACATATAGGCTTTCACATCCTACCGGGTACCCATTTAACACCTGGGTGGAGAGTGGCAAAGTGTGGATTAAAGCCTTGCCAAGGGACGCTAGGTCATGGTGGGATTCGAACACACGACCCTCTGATTACAAGGCGAGAGTCAGAACCGCTACACCACGACGCTTCCACATATGAAAAGGTGTATGTAAAAATGGTGACACAAGTCGACTTATGAAAAAATATATATCAACTTGGCAAGAAAACACATCTCGCCAAGTTGACATAAATGCAATTATTTTTACTTGGCGGGATAATTATGTTGAGATAAATTATCTCACCATCTCGACAGTTCGATGTCACTTTAAAGCCTCTGTATTATAGACAATTAGACAATGAACTGATAGATCATCTCGTCATGCTTTTCAGTCATACAAACTCAACAAGTACGAAGAAGAAAAAAACAGTACGGATACATATAATTTTTTTTATATTTCATACTTCTATACTTTTATTACAATTATTGCATTCCATAAAAGCAACTTAATACATGTAATAAACATAAAAGCCACTTCCCACTGGTTTTTGCCAACATGCAAACAGACAAAAATCTATCACCGTGATTAGTCTTCAAAGGAGAAGATCACTCTGACAAAAAAATTGTTCTGAAAATACCCTAAATGATAGTTTTACAAAATATTGGTGACAATGTGATAAAAATCCATGAAATATTATAATTTTTTTTTCTTTGTTTTAAGATCATGGCCGTACGCATTGGGGGAGGGGCAGTGCCCCCACCCCCGAACTTCTGAGAATAATAAACTTATCTACCCCATTTGCATGACTCATAAAACGTAAGGCACATAATATTATTTTAACAAGTTTTTTTTATTCATTATGCAGTTTGCAGAAGGAAGCAGAATGGTGCTAAATAAAGAAAGCGGGTGCTCATCGGGCAAGGAAAGAGCGGTTTTTCAGGACAAATTATCTGACTTGAAGAGAAGGCAAAGAGGCACTCGTTAATACACAAAACAGGTCGTTCTCAGGTGAAAGGGGTAAAAAACACGTTCGTGGGGGCACTTTTCTTAAGTAAAAGGGGCAATGATACGAGAAAGGGCACCTATAAGAAGGCAAAGGGGCGCTTGCTAACGGCATAAAAACGATCCTTCTCAGGTGAAAGGGACACAGGGCATGTTCGTGAGGGGCACTTTTCTTGGATAAAAAGGGGCACTGAAACTAAGCCTATCTAAAAACTTTATGGTAAACAAAATGTAAAACACTTAAAATTAGGAGCGTGTATGATGAGTGTTATAACTCCAATAAGTGACTCCAACTCTTAAGTATATTATGTTCAGATGACATTTATTTAAGTTCGTGGAAGATGTACATAGACACATAAATAAAAAAAAACAAAATAACTATTCTACACTACCAGCCCCTGTCACTGCATTGAGCATTACCACAGACCAACCCCCTGTACCAGAGAGAGTTAGATTGACAGTTACCTGTTGACCAATCAGAGCATGTTTAGATCACTCACGCCTTAAAACTAATGATGTAAAAAGATGTCTTGATTATTAGAGATATACATAGACACAAATATATACAGAGAAATAGATGACTAGACGGACATATTTCTGAATATTTGTTTCCATTGATACTTCATTCATGTCTGGTCAGAACATTGGAATCTTGAATAAATAATTCATGGTCTAACTGAACTGTATTGCTCTCTCCAGGGTTTCTTCATTTATACTTCCCTTCTAAATCATTACCGATCCCGAGCACAACATAGGCCTGATGAAGGTCCGATGAACGGCCGAAAGCTGCCTATATAATATATATGTATATATAAAACATTCATTGTAATCATTTTTTAAGTGGAGGGGCAATTGTGTATGTAGTTTTAACCCCCTTCTTTTTGCTTGGCAGAAAATTTGTGTATGATACCCCCAGGCTCATTGACTGCCCCCCCCCCGCTCCGGCTCATTAGTAAATACCCCATCCGCCCCGGTAAAAGGAAGGTGTATTTCAATCCGATTTAAGATGAGTGTAAAATGGAAAATCTAGAAAATTAATTGACTCTTTAACGCCAGCTTTTCTCGATTTCTTGCTCCATTAAAATTTATAGCTGAGCAAAAAGGATTGTTAGTGCCTTTTCCCCATGTGGTGGTGATTTTATCGTCGGGGAAAAGAGATCGAAGCATTACAAATTCACCGTCATCTTTCTCATAAATTTGCAATCCAATAATCAATCCATTTAACATTTACTATTTGCCATGATAGGTTGGATGATTTAAAACATGAATTTTTGAATTTTTCACTCTTCTCACAATCGTTACCAAAAATTATCAGAAGATGGCCAGAAATTTATCAATATTGGAATGTGTCATTCTTATTTGTCTTCTCATTTTTGCTTATGGTGAGTATTGGTTTTATTTCATTTCTTTTCTACAATAACAGCAAAGCAGATACAGATTTTACCTCTCGAAAACATTATGAAAAATAAGATATAAACATTTGGAACATACCAATTTAATACACATAGTTAAATAATCTTAGATAATCATGTCAACACTGACCCAGCAATTACCTCAAACAACGAGGTTATGGAGGTATTGTCATGACATGAAGTCAGAACATAAACAATTTGGTAAAGTTTTATCTTCTCTTTGTCTTATGTTATTCAATTTTATCCCTATTTTCAATTTCTCTTTTAAATAAGAAAATAAGACTGATTTCTTTATCAAAACCAAGTGAATTTATCTCCAAAATCAATTTATAAATATTCCATAATGCAATGAATATTATAAAACCGAAAGCAATAATTTCCAATGTTAATGAATAACTCATAGTGATTACAATTTCAGTATGAACGACTTTTAAAATAAAATATTCAACGAAAGTAAAAAGTGATTTGTTTAACTCCCAGTAAAAAAAATACATGATTTATGACTTTTTCAATATCATAATTTAAAAATAAATTACTATTGAGTATTTTCCACTTGTAAAGGTTTTCCGGGGGAAGTAAATTAAATAGTAATTTGAAACTAAATTCTCGAAGTCTATTATCGTCAATCAAAAAAGCGTCTGAAAACATGTGATCAAATGATATCAACAGCCTAAGTTGTTAAACAAAATTGACATAGTATATCAAAATATGACAATCTATTACAAAAAAGCATTCTATTATATTGTTTACTGCTTAAGTCATATACACTTTTTGTTGTTGACAAATATAAATGGTAACGTATTATTACTACAAATAATTACAACATTTTATAACCATGCATTTGGTATTTGTATTTGTAACTTACTAAAATAAAACACAACATTCACCTTACTTTTTCTAGTGGTTAACGTATTTGAAATAATTTCTGCACTCTTGAAAGATCCATTTTGAAAAATATCACTTAGGAACAAAATACTGACTTTGAACCAATCATTGTAAAATAGCATCTATCAAAAATTATATTTTTTATTAAGCCATAGAATTTCTCCTGCTTTATCATTATTCTTATCATGTCGTTTGACACGCGACCTTATTAACGCCCATGCATATAAAACTTCTCCATAATATTTTGGTATCATTTTTTTCAACAAAATTTGTAATATCTTTATATCTTATAATAACAATTCAATAATAACTTTAAACTACCTAATTGACTGAAGCAAAAATGTTCAATTTCTTTCCAAGGGGAGATAATGTCATTGGCAGGATCAAACAAATTCCATATCCACTTTTATCTAAAACTTAACATTTGATTTTTTATGTGAGTCATACTAATTCCTCCATATACATAACTATCTTTTAACACCGCTCTCTTTATTTTTCAAGTATTGATTTCCCAAATGAAATTTAAAATAATCTTATTCAATTTATTCAAAAATTTGTCTGTTATAGAATCTGCAATAATCAAAGAAATAACTTGGCTCAATCCTTAACAAAATTAGCCAAATTCTTATTTTCCAACTGTGAAGAATATTTTGTAATTTTGATTACCTATTTACCCAATCAGTTTTCAGAGCCAATTCAATACCCATACCAAGCAAACAATTACTCATCTATTTCTTAGATGTTAATATGTAATTTCATTTTGGAACGAAGTTCACGAGTGGTTAAAGGCCAAGCATATTACTAGTACACAATTCAGTGACATTGAAATTTGTTTTGGAGTTATAACCCTCAATAACTTTCATGTTACCAATATTACTGTGTTGTTTGCAAAATGTTTCATTTATTCATGTAAATACAAAAATATCAAACCCACTTTTGCTCATTTATTTTTGGTTAGGAAAAAATCGAAACAACCGAGAGAATAATTGTTTTTAAACGTAATATGATGGACTTGCATCGAAAAAAAACAAAACATTTTGTAAACAAAATGAACTATTCATTTGAATTTGTTTGAAATGTATGCTATTTTTTTCAATTACAATGTATCTGTGCCTGTCATACTTATGTATGGAATGAGTCGAGAAATAAAAAAAAACTTAAATAAAGAAAATAAATATCCATACCAATGATGACCTAAATACTTCACAGGTTTGTCAGACCATGAAAAATTATGTTTAGAAATATTTTGTATTCTCTCAAGTAGTGTTGCAATTGTACGATTGTGCAGGTGCGGATCCAGGATTTTTAGAAAGGGTGCACATTTTCCAGAGGAAAATTTGACAAGCAAAAAAAAAAGGGGGCAGGCTATGCCCCCCTGGATCCGACAGTGCGATTGTGTGATCGAAAGAACTCAGAAAAGAGTGAAAACACGAAAGAGTATAACCTCACTCTTTCCCATGAACTCTGCTAATTTCAAGATTAAAAAAAAAGGGGGGGGGGTCCTCAACTCTTCGTCCTCACTCAGTCCGATTTCTATTTTGCTCCTATTTTTTTCCGTCTGGGAGCTTCCTTCTTGACAACGTTATCTTGATATGATCTGCCCCTGTTTCCTTTTATGCTTCTCGAATTTATGTTTTTGATCATGTATATCCTTTAAAAAATCTTTTTTTTATCATTTATTTCAATAAGAACTAACATGAAATACAAAATATTATTTTTACCTGATTGGTTGAAACGGGGAATTAACCGTCTTTTGGTTGTAAGGTAGATATTTACCTTTATTATTTTTTTTAACCATTCGTAAAAAATGCAATCCCTGCTTTTAATGTAGGTTCCATCGCTTTGTTTTTTTTTCGCAGAAACTTGTTTTTTTTCAACTTATTGTGCTTGGTTAATGATTACCTTATCATTTTCCTAGACACATTCACTTTGTCAATTGTTCTTTGTGTATCATGTATGTATTGTTACGATTTATTTCAACAATTCTTTGCCTATGTGTATTATTATGAATTGTAAATGAAAACGAGTCAGAGCGGGAAAAAATAAATCCAAATCAAATCAATTGTAATTTGGAATAGAATATGCATAATTGTGAACAGTGGCAACAAATATTTTCTTCCAAATAAATTCATATCAATAAAAAAAAACTTTATTTTTTATTCTGGGTTTACAAAAGGGAAAGTCAACTTTAACGTCTTTCTTGAGAAAAAATATTAAATCAGTAATATGAAAAATCATTTCTCCTTATTATACCTCTTATTTAGCTTTGTTTTTCTTGAACAGCAAACCATGCACTGCACACCTATTTTTTTATTATATTTTTTTTTGGGGGGGGGATAGATAATGTGCAAAAAATATACACCTGGCTTAATAATCTGGTTATTCATGATGTGCTTAAGACACATTGTACTTTTTAAAGCGCTTACAGCTTAATTATTACGCCGGTCATGGGATTCGATAAGTCATGCCTGCGCACAATGTATACACATCCTCCACTCCCTGGGGAGTATTCCAGCGAGTCGCCATTGGGGCGCACAGAGTACTGGACAAGCCACCTACCGGTTACCTTTCGGGCACCAGGGTAGAGCGTGGGGAAGTATGGACTGACGCCTTGCCAAAGGGTGCTAGGTAAGGCAACACCGGGATTCGATGATCACAAGGTGAGAGTCAGAACCCCTACTACCCTGCTCTTCCACTCCTTCAACTGCATGCTCAGAGCAGGTAACATCAAAAAATAGAAAATAAACAATGAAAATTTAAAAAAAAATCCTTTCACATTTTTCTCTTTCGTTTTACTTGCTTCCAACATATTGGGTAAATTTAAATCAAACTCGCAAAGACAAAAGAAACTTACCGCCCTTTCAAACCGTAAAAAAAAATCGGAATTTGAACGATGATTCCAGTGAAAAATAAGGCTAATTACGAATATTTAGCACGTGTGAAACCAAACTAGAACATGATTAGAATCACAAACGCTAATCACAGTCACGATTACAAATATAGCAATCATCATTACAATGATGATTAAAGATTCGGCATTAAAAGGCCCTTAGTAGAAGTAATGTTGTCTGAGTAAATTGCTTTTTACATATACACACACTGCACAATTTGCCTTTTCAATATGCAATGAAAGTGAACCACCTTTCTTGTACTCCTTTTTTTTAGAACATTGGTATTCAGTGAAGTTTGGTCACAGAAATTTGATTTACTGCCCTTCCACAGGGTAAAATAATCGTAATTTCAATCATGATTCCAGTAAAAAGTGAGACTAATGGGGGCTAATGACGATTTTAACACGTGTGAAAACAAACTAGAATCACGAACGCTCATCACAATCACGAATAATAATAATAATAAACAGTTCTTGTATAGCGCATATCACAATTATGAATAATGTCTCTATGCGCTTCCAAAGGACTTGGATATTATTACCCCAGCTGTAGCTTGGCTGCCGTAATTACTATGATTACAGCGCACACGCATTTCAAGGAATAAATTCCTGCCAGGTACCCATTCACCTCACCTGGGTTGAGTGCAGCACAATGTGGATAAATTTCTTGCTGAAGGAAATTACGCCATGGCTGGGATTCGAACCCACAACCCCCTGTTTCAAAGTCCGGAGACTAATCCACTGGGCCACAACGCTCCACAATTCAAATTTTACCCCGAAGGTGAATTCCACTGAAAGAAAGAAATTCCTAAGAATATCATCTTTAATGTATTATGCTCTTGAATATTTTCAAAAAAGAAATTTATACACAGACATAATTACAATCGCCAAATTAATTCAGCACAATCTCGGGGTTCCTCCACCCAAGCCATAATCATAATGAACTTTGGGGCACTTATACCTTTAGCTTGCGTTTGCAGCGACCATCATAAGATGGATTGGCATACGATTTTCAGGTAACATCCACTCTAAAAATTCGAATGTTAAATCAACATTTGAAAGGTTGGAGGAGTGACAACCTTTTTTCAAATGTTACATTCAACCATGTATAAAGCTGTTCCAACATTTTAAGTGTTGGGTAGAACCATTTAAAGTGGTAAATGCAACATTTAGAAAATGTTGTCACTCGTCCAACCTTTCAAATGTTTAGTTAACATTTCTTTTTTTAGAGTGTCGTATGAGGCTACGAGCTATGATTCTTATATGCTTACCTTATTTACTATAATCCTACGAATTGACCTTATTGACATAGTAGAGCGCCAGAGACTACATGTATATCGCAGAGGTCGTACGGAGATCGTACAGACATTAGACGATGTCCTTAGGTTTATCGTAGAATGTCTGTACATTGCATGGTGCCCTTGCGCGGCCCATCCAGAGGATTAGGATCTTACGATTGAAAAAGAAAATTGTATGACTCCGCCCTAAAAAGCGCACAAGCCATACCATGATCGTGAACCACACAGTCTTCGGACGCCACCCTTAGGAGATGGAACAATTATGCCATGGTCACATTTGTTCTACGGCGGCCATACGGCGAGTCGAAAACAGCCGTTTCAACATTTTTTGTCCAACTACATATAGGTGGTTTGAATCAAAATTAAAAAACGGCTGTTTTCGACTAGCCGTACGGCCGCCGTAGAACAAATGTGACCATGGTATTAGATTACGAACACTCTTTGACAACCTATGATAAAATACGTCGACGAAATGTAAATGGGACATGATATTCGCGCGTTAAAGAAGTCGAAACAAAATTCCATTGGCATAGGATATTGCTTTCACGATCTTTTGCTCTCCTACGTTAAAATAATTCTCTTCAATTAGGGGCAAGATGTAACGGAGGTATGACTCCGCCCTAAAAAGCGCACAAGCCATACCATGATCGTGAACCACACAGTCTTCGGACGCCACCCTTAGGAGATGGAACAATTATGCCATGGTCACATTTGTTCTACGGCGGCCATACGGCGAGTCGAAAACAGCCGTTTCAACATTTTTTGTCCAACTACATATAGGTGGTTTGAATCAAAATTAAAAAAACGGCTGTTTTCGACTCGCCGTATACGGCCGCCGTAGAACAAATGTGACCATGGTATTAGATTACTAACACTCTTTGACAACCTGTGATAAAATACGTTGACGAAATGTAAATGGGACATGATATTCGCGCGTTAAAGAAGTCGAAACAAAATTCCATTGGCATAGGATATTGCTTTCACGATCTTTTGCTCTCCTACGTTAAAATAATTCTCTTCAATTAGGGGCAAGATGTAACGGAGGAACTTCATTGGGTGGCGTTTGCGGAAAAGGACGCATTCCACACTCCACAGTATTGACTAGAGACTCCAACTCAAACCGTTTTTTGTTGGCAAGCAATGTAAGAACGTGTCCTGACGGGGTGGAGTTTGATAGAGCCATAACGTGCCTTTCAGCTGGTAAGTATGTTCTGACATATGCGATATACAACCAATACAAACCAGCATTAACAATGTATATAGCACCATCTCAAGCCATCAACTACTCATATCTGACCATATTCCTAACCCTTTATACACCATTCTGAGAAGTGTGGTTATAGGTATAATATATGCCAATTTGAATGAAAACACACTACTTATATCGCAGAACCGTGTCAGAATGGAGGATACAGCATCCTTGATCAAATGGGACGCTTCTTAAGATGTCACTGCCGTTACGGATTCAGTTCACCGTTATGTGAATGTAAGTTTAATGATAATGATAGTGATAATAATAAAAATTATGATAATTATAATGAAAATAATAATTATGATAACAATAACAATAATAATAATGATGATGATAATAATAGTAGTAGTAGTAGTAATGAATCCCAAATTTTGTAAGGAGCTTATATAAAACTGTAGAAAAGAGGGAAGGAATTTCAGCCAAAAAATAAGTATATAAATGATTAAAATAATAACAAATTAATGAAAAAATGTAGTAGTAGTAGTAGCAGGATTAGTATTAGTAGCCGCAGCAGCAGAAGCCGAAGTAGAAGTAATGAACATTTCTTGTTTCTGTGCGCTTCCAAAGGAATTGAATATTCCAAGCATTTCAAGGAACCATTTACCTCACCAGTGCAGCATAATGTGCATCAATTTCTTGCTGAAGGCAATTACGCCATGGCTGGGATTTAATCCCACAACCCTCTGTTTAAAAGCCTGGAGACTAATCCACTGGGCCAAACAGCTCCAGTATGAAAGAATATCCCCAATGAGCAGACTAAGGTTATGGGTAATATCTGTTTCAAATGACAACGAGAATGACATTAATAATGATAATAATAATATTAAAAATAATAATAATAATGATAATGATAATAATGATAACAATAATAATGATAATAATAAACATAATAAATTACAATATTTGTATGGTTTTTATTTCAAAAGCGTAGAAAGAAAGAATTTCAGCAAAAAATTAAGTATGATAATAATAATTTATCACACATGGTTGGAGAGTGGAAAATGTATATAAACGCCTTGCAAAAGGACGCAAGCGCTGCGGTGGGATTCGAAGCCCGGACCTTCTGGTTCAAAGTCGGGACACTGAGCTACAACACCTCTCCAATCGAGGGATTTGTACTAACAGTTATCTTGATCGGAAAAAAACACACATGACATTACCCATTGATGAAAATGTCAAAATTGTTGAAATTACGCTAGTCCTTATTTACTCCCCGCAGATCAGTGTGAGATTAAGACAAATCCTCTGCCCGGACATAGTCTGAGGCGTTTAGACTGGTCAAGAAAACGAATAGCGATGACTTTCAAAGCTACGACAATAGGTTTAGTATTATCTGCTAACAGGAATACAAACAACCTACGAGTAATTTCAATACGTAAGTATCTATTTATCAATATATATACATATATATATATAAATGTGTGAAGTTATGCATGTACTACAGCTTTGGCAACTCTTTTATTTAAATATTGTGTGAAAGAAATGGATGAAGAGAACAATGACAGGCGTTGCTTAAATCAATGTTCCCCAGAGCTATCTACCCTTTGGAAAAATAGGTGATGCCGAAAAATGTCTCTGCCGGGAATCGAACCCAGGCCCTAGCTTTGAACGCCGGTGCCTTAGCACCACTAGATCACAGACACGGGTTAGTGGCTAGGGCGGCCCCGATCCGATTGACCATCAGATAGACAGATTTTCGACACCATACCAATTATAATTTCCTTTGTCGGGTGAAGGTGGGTTTTGAACAATGACAAGCCGCCATGCCTCAGCTGGATCAAAGCTATTGCTTTGATACAGTGCACGTATGGGAGAAAGTATACAAATGTGTGAAGTTATACATGTACTACAGCTTTGGCAACTCTTTTATTTAAATATTGTGTGAAAGAAATGGATGAAGAGAACAATATATCTATATATACATACATACATATATATATATATATATATATATTTAATATATATCTTAAAATTTAAAATTTCGCGTATTGGCTTCAGTAAGTAACAAAATAATGCTGATAATAATGCTTTGATTGCCAATAATAAAAACTTTATTGGCAATCAAAGCATTATCATTATACACACACACACCCACATTATATATATGAAATATGATATTTTTCGTTTTCCTGTTGATCCGTAATATTCGCTGTGAGTGTCGGGGCAAGAATCTGGAGACCATTGATCTTGCTTTTTTCTTCCTTTTTCTATTTCTTTCTTTTTTTTCTTTTAAACTATTCATTCAGATAGATTTAAGTTCAAATTTCTACCATGTTGTATTTGTGTTTTGTTTACATTCTTCATACGTGTGTTATAGGAGGCTACATCCTACAAGCTTCGCTTTTTAGCAGCCTCCTCCGTTTCCGACCTGTTATCTTGATTATTATACATAATAAGTTTCTTTGTTTCATTGATTATAATTATATCAAGATGTATGTAACAAAACTTATTGTAAATGTAAATGATTGTTGGAAATGGAAAAATAAATGAAATATGAATATATAATGTGTGTACATATATATATATATATATATATATATATATATATATATATATATATATATATATGTGTGTGTGTGTGTGTGTGTGTGTGTGTGTGGGGGTGTGTGTGTGTGTGTATCCATGGTTATCTACGCTATTTTATTCATGAATCCACTGTTTGAAGAGTGGACTCATGAATAAAATAGCGGAGATAACCACGGCAACAGGCGTCAATTTGGCGCACTGTGACAAAAGCGCGCATCAGCTGATTGGACATTTTTCACACGTCACGCGCCCGATACGCGCTAAATTAGGCGTAATTTATATAGGAAATCTGCATAAACCATAGACTCAACCGTGGGTTTTCAAAACCACCTTTGTGAATTCGGGCCAAAATTACCAATTATACGCCATTCGAAATGACGTAATATCCTTGGTTGATCTGGGATCGGTTTGGTTGGTGTAACCTGCTCATAAACCAGCTGAATAAACAAGCGAAAAGTCCAATAAATGAAGCGATGGTTTCCCTGACATTAGGGATTTTTCGCACCTCCACGCAGAACGAATTAAAAAACACAGTAAATGTATTGAAAATGCCTTTCAAATGACAATGAACAGCTGGGAGAACTTTGTCGAAAATTGGTGAACCGGAGCAACAGTTTAGTCCCAAGTTTCGGAGCTGACGAAAAATTGCAAATATTTCGTTTGTCCAGAGTCCAGGACGAAACTGCTCATTCACCGATTTTCAACAAAGACTTCTTGGATGCTCTTTGTCATGCAGGGCATTTGATAATATTTATTTGTATGTTCTTGAAAATGCTCTACGCCTCGGTGTAAAAATCTCCTATCGTGACTGGAAAGCGCTTTTAACGGCGATTACCTCTTTGTAAAGTCGTTATTAGCGCCGCCTTTGATTACCAAAATACTTTAGTTTTTGTACGGGCAGATGGAAGCATTTTGGATTGAAATGGCCATTGTAATATGTCTGCTTATTATTTTTTCCAGATCCATGTTCAGAAAATAACACTCTCCAAATAAGGAGGTTGCCACGCGCGAAATCTTCAACTATTATCGCTGTACGTGACCCGGAAATGATCTGCGATGGAAATTCAAGTAACCCCTACTGGGTTGATTTCGACAACAACTTTTACCAAGTGGGGCACATCGGTGACCGGGAACCAATCATTCAATGGATAGATGACCAGCGATTTGGGATCCGTCACGTTGATATATTAAGTGAATTCGTCGGACACGTGAAATTTGATATACCCTGCTCCAAAGGGTATAAACGGCACCAGCAAATGCAGGCATAGGCGGCGAAGTTGGCGGGGGGGGGGGACCTGTCCCCCCTAGAATCAAGATTGGGGGACGGCCCCCCCTAAATTTTTTGTTGATAACCTTTTTTTTTTGCTTGTCAAATTTTCTACCTGTGTCCATCACAAAATTTCAGGTGAACCCCACCCCCTAATTTTTTTGGCTTCCACCGCCAATGAAGGCACGCACATTTTGTGTCCTGTTTCACATAATCGGCCCTCTTGACTTGAAAAGAGACCTTTTAGGGACTGTTTGCAGTGACTCGTGAAGATATCTCACCAAATGAATAATGCGAGTGCGAAGCGCGAGCTTAAGATTGTTAAAATCCTGAGATGCTAATTGTACGTTATCAAGCACTTTCTGTAACAATGAACAGGATGAGTACCTGAAGTATTAATGTGAGCGCGTAGCGCGAGTATAGAATATTTAATATCCAGCACTTTTCAAAATTATGAACAAACAGGATGCGTGCATTGCTAAAAAAATAATAAAAACTTAAATCATTAGAAGAATAGTTTGTGCATATTGACTTAAAAACTGGGGTTTTAAGCATATTGAACATTGTTTTATCTCAATCAACAGCCACTGCGAGCGCGAAGCAGGAGAAAAATTTTTATATTTAGATAATGACCTCAACGATTTGTGTCAGTGAATAATATTATTGGGCTAAAACAGTGACTGGATGAGATTTTTTTTAATTTAAAGAGTGAAAATTGCAGTTTGGAGCACTATACAGCTTAGCAGGGTGTTTATTATAGCATATACTATACATTTTTTTTCAGTGTTCAAATTTTCGGGGGGGAGGGCAAATGTCCCCCATGCCCCACTGGTGCCGCTTCTGGAAACAAATCAAAGCTTTGACGTGATATCAACTTGTCGAGATGGCGAGATCTCGCAAAGTCGACTTATTATAAGTTTTACGTCAACATGGCGAGAGACGATGTCGCGCCAAGTCTACCAATATGAAATATTGGATGTCAACGTGGTGAGATACTTTGCGTACGGTAAGCTGCAGCTGGCATGTGACGTCACAAAAATGAAATAAATCATAACTCCATTATTTTCGACGAATTTTCATCAAGAACTCACTGTTATTATATCTGCTTTTAATTAAAACAAAGTTATCGCCCGTGTCATTGTTAGGGTTAACTTCTGAGTTAATCTATACCCATTTTCCTTATTGCACACTTGTAATTACGTGCATGATTATTTTTATTTCATTTGCCCAAATCGTCAGTTTTTCCTTTCAGAACTTCAATCCTGAATCAGAACACGCAGCGATTTTAGGGTTTATACCTTTATCAGATTTAGAGTCATAATAAAAACTAGAAAATTTATTAAAAAGCCACGGGCCAACCGCAAATCTCACCCTAACCTGTTTATTACTGAGCCGAAGGCGTCTTTTCATTATTTTACCTTGTTTGAATTTTATGCGAACTGGGTGTATTTTTCATTGTGACGTGTCAGATCTATAAGATAACGAAACCCCCTAAAACCTATTACATTATATTCTTTGTGAGTGCAAAATTCAATGTCAAGAAAATTGAACCTTTATGCTGTTATCAACTAAATAATGTATGAGACAAAATAAATGTGGTAAATTCACCAAATCTGCCATTTAAGAACTCTTCAGATATTCGAGAAAGTTTATCTGTTCATTTTACATCGAATCCGGATTTTCCATCTTTACATTTACATAACATTGTAAATGAATGTTTTATTTTTATGTTCTTAAGGCAAAATATTAAAATATTTTACTGCTTTGGTATGTCTTGTTATGCTGATGTATAGTGAGTATAAGGGGGCTAAGTTAATTCCAAGGGAATGGGAAATCGCTGTGTAGATTGGATTGGAGTATGCCTACTACCATGACTATTGTTATGTCAGCCCTCATCATCATTTTGCGCTTCGCGCGAAAACATCTATATAATCCTCATATCTAAATCGTTAGCCTCGGATTCATGTTTGTCTCACCTGCATAACAAAGTGAGACTATAGACGCCGCTTTTCCGACGGCGGTGGCGGCGTCAACACCAAATCTTAACCGAAGGTTAAGTTTTTTTAAATGACAGAATAACTTAAAATAACTTAAAAGTGTATGGACACAGTTCATGAAACTTTTCCATAAGGTCAATCAAGTATTACTGAACATACTTCCTGAGTTTCAGGTCACATGATCAAGGTCAAAGGACATTTAGGGTCATCGAACTTATACCCTTTTTACACAGGATTTTCTTAGCCCCGGACTATCGCTAACCCCGTACTATCCTTAACAGCGTACTATTTTTTTTTCCTTTTCACACATGCCAAATTGTTATTGCTGACCCCGGATAAGGAATGCTTGCTTTTCACACACGAAACTCGCTAACCCCGGACTAGTGGTTTTTGTCGATCATTCGTAGTACAAGTACTTCATTCGTACACTTTTTACAAACGCTAAAATTTCCTTAACCCCGTACAATAGGTGGGGCTAAATTGCCATTTAGCCCCACCTCTATATGGTACGGGGTTAAGCTTAGCCCACTTTCGTTTTACACTAGCGATTTTAACCCCGTACTATCGCTCTAAGCACCGAAATTGCTGGGATAACCCTGCTTTTTTGCAGGGCCAAATAATCCCGTACTAAAGGTGGAGTTAGCCCACTTTGCAAAAATGCTGTGTAAAAAGGAAGTGGGCTAAGCTTAAATGGCAATTTAGCCCCACCTATAGTACGGGGTTAAGGAAATTTTAGCCTGTGTAAAAAGGGTATTAGACCATGTTTGGGGAATCAATATCAAAATCTTAACCTAAGATTAAGTTTTTGAAATGTCATCATAACTTCGAAAATGTATGAACCTAGTTCATGAAACTTGAAAATAAGAGTAATCAAGTATCACTAAACATCCTGTGCAAATTTCAGGTCACATGACCAAGGTCAAAGGTCAATGAACTTTGGCCATGTTGGGGGTACCTGTTGAATTACCATCATAACTTTGAAAGTTTATGGATCTATTTCATGAAAACTAGACATAAGAGTAGTCAAATATCACTAAACATCTTGTGCGAGTTTCAGGTCACATGATCAAGGTCAAAGGTCATATAAGGTCAATGAACGTTGGACAAGATTGGGGGTAGTTGTTGAATTACCTTCATAACTTTGAAAGTTTATCGGTCTAGTTCATAAACTAGGACATAAGAGTAATCAAGTAGCACTGACAACCTTTGCGAGTTTCAGGTCACAAGACCACAGTCAAAGGTCATTTAAAATCATTGAACTTTGGCCATTTTAGAGATGATTATCAGATTGCTGTCATAACTTTCATAGATTTCGTTTATAAAATGTGGATATAGGAGTAATCAAGTATCACTCTCAAGTCTGAGGTCACATGATCAAGGTCAAATGTCATTTATTGTAAGTGAATGTAGTATTGTATCATTATATGGTGTTTTTTGTGAAAAATTATTTTATAGTAGTTTTCAAAGTCATCTGCACTGCTGCTATATAGAATCGTGTGATGCAGGTGAGACTGCCAGAGGCGCTCCACTTATGGTTTATGGTTACTACCCTTCTGCACATGATCAGGTTAATGATTTGATGAGCAGGGGAAATGTCCCTGCTCAGATCCTGGATGGTAAAGTGGGGGTTAACATGTTAAAGACAATGCAGAAATACAGCATTGTTGCAAACTTGGAATGGCCTGAAATGCACCACTTTTGCGTAACATGGCGTGTATTCGAAACCGCTGAAGCGATACCAATGGAATTTTCATTAGATAATGAAATAAGCTTTTTACTCATGTACATTTTAATTGAAAATGCTACCACATTTTGGTATTATTTCACCTCTTTGTCAGAGGGACATTTTTTTTGGGGGGGGGAGAGTCGTGCTGTACAGTATGACAAAGTGGAAAGCCTTCCCTGCCACTTGCCACAATCTGCTCACTAAATCGTCGAAACATGGAGTAAAACAAACCTTTCGTTTTCCAAGGCTTATCGCATTTGAAAAGTCATAGAACGTCATGGTCTCTTCTGAAACTAATTACAACTCTCGATATTTGTAGTTTGACAATAAGGTATAGATAATTATCTCCCTTGAAATCATTTTTTCCTTGTTGAAGAGAAATTTTGGAAAATTCGCTTACGAAAGAAACCGTTTTTTTTGGAGGGGTTACCTTATGCCCCTTTGGTGCTAATCACAATTACCTTACATTTACTGGCTAAAAATTGAGAACTAACGAGAAAAGAAAGAGGGATATGTCAGAAGTAAAAAGAGGGACTGGGGACAGGGCACTTAATCAGAGGTGAGAAAAGAGGAATTCACCATGGAAAAAAGAGGTAAATGGGGGCAATGAAGTCATTAACACATTTATAAAGAGATAATTCTATTAATAAAACGCGCATGTAGAACGTAACAAAACGCTAAATAATGAAAACGGCCTCTGATCGGGCACGAATCGAGCGGTTTAAAAGAGGCAATTCATCTGATGCGGAGAAGGGAAAGAGCAGTCGTTAAGACATATAACGAGTCATTCTATGATAAAAGATGCACCAAAAACGTTCGTAAAGGAGACATGTTTCCTTTGGGTCAAAAGGGGCAGTGTTTAGTGCTCCGAATAGTCGGGGGCAATGTGTCCTCCTTGCCCCCAGAATCGCCGCCCCTGCCACGTATCTTTTATCTCAGATAGTTTTTCCATTTTTATTGCCCAATCATCTATCAATATTGCGTCTCTGTCTGACATCAGTGACACAGATCAAGAAATGGGATGGGCTATGTGAACCCGGTATGTGAACTAGATTAACAACTCCGGACGACTTCTCCACGAAACTTTGGTCAAAAGCACGAGACAAATTGTGAAAGTACAAAGGTAGAAAATAACATTGCTCTCCATCTTTGTGGGGGGGGGGGGATTTCCTTTCTCCGCGTTGAAAGACCCCATTTTCATTTTCATCTCATATTTTTGAGTATTCATTTTTAACCTTTAACAGTGAATCACTGTACGTATTTGTCATTAATGTTCTACATTGGAAATGGAGGGAAAGGTTGTCTTACAGAACGTTGTAATTTGGATTTTGATGCCATGTCTTGTCATTGGTAAGTACTGCTTTGGTTATCATCATGGATTTATTTTGATATCAGATTAATTGACAGATGCATACAAAGTAGCAATTGCCTTTGCTAGGCTTTTGCTTGATTCCGGATGAATAAAAATGAGCGAGCAAATGTTTTTGCGTGTAAGCTCAAGTAATTGCTGTCTGCATGGTAGTACTTGTTTGACGATTAAGCTATTGCTAAAGGCGTATATGCATAAACTGAACATTTCACTTGTGGTTTAAGCATTTGCTTGTTTTTTTCTTTCAAGCTTCGCCAGAGCAGCTTGAGCGTTTGCATGATCAGAGCCGTCGCGTTTTATAACCATGTTTATAAAATGCAAAATGCACCCGAGAGAGAACCACAAGGTGCACAGTAGCCTACATGAACATGTTTTCTTCCCAGTAAACATGGTAAATGCAAACCGAACGAAAACTATATATATATTTATTAATAAGAAACAAGTTAGAGAATAGTTTGACACCACGTACAAGGAAAAGATATGTAACACGAGAGAAATGGTATTTTGCACTGCCAGACTGCCACACCTGTGCGTTCGAGTCCATCCTTTCTTCCGTTTCACTCCAGCACGACGTCGCTAGTAATGAATGGGTTAGGTATAAGAAATAAAGCAATTGCTGGAAATCTGAGGTGTAACCCTGTTATTTATGAATATGCTTATACAACTCTATATTTCTAGTCTTTTTAACCTATACATGTACAGCAAGAACAGTAAGTAGTAACTGTGTAATGCTATGTTGTTATAATAGTGTGTTTGCCTTGTTTTTGTTTTATTGTTTTGTTAGTTAAACTTTAATTGCCCATTGTTACAATAACTCTGATCTGTTTTAATAAGTTGTTAATATTGTAATTTTACCTTGATTATGATTTTATTATAATGATAAAACATACAAATTAAAAAAACGAAACAATTCGTCTTTTGCTTTCCAGCAATCGCTACTTTATATGCATATAACCCAAAGTGTAATGCTTCGCTCAACGAGGCATAAAGTAGCGAGATTCGAACTCGTGACCCTTGCATTTCAAGTCAAGAGCAATAAGAAAGAAGTGATGTGGTTCAAAGGATAAAGAATATCCGAACTTCGAACCAAAAGGACCGTGAATTGCACATGATGTTAATTAGCGCATTATGCTTATAACATCAATTACTTTGGTTAAAATGGAAATTTCTCGTCATATAGAAAACCTTAGAACTTAGAAGATCTATGTTTTTTTTTTTTGGGGGGTTCTGGATAGATGCTCCCGACCTTTCGTTGGAGAACGCGAACGCTTATTTACGACGTTAGTTGATTTTGGAAGATACTTTTGGGGCCCGTCGTCATGGTCGTAAAACTCTGTCCTGCAATGCAAATTGTGTGACATGAGATTTTTTTTCGTTTCGTATCTGCAACGGAAACATTCAATATGAGTTTCGTGTGCAAAATTCTGGTTGCTACTATGGTAACAGCGATTTATCAGATTTAGGACGACTTTCCAAAGCCACATTTGGTTCCTCCCAGAGCTCGAAAGTCCGCCCGGGGGGACCACTTCCATTGATGAGTGGGTACCAGGCGAAAGAATTTTGCACACAAAAAGCAAATCTATAAGGGCCTTTAACACAAAGCTTAGCAATGATTGTAGAGTAGTTTTGTACGTTTGGTTATATTGACTAAAATGTACAATCAATCTTATAAATCAAGCGTATGATTAATCGTTAACTTTCGTGTTAGGGGACCCTAACGTTACCGTTCCTGAGGTTTGCGAAAGGTGGCAATTAGCAAATACATGTACGCATGTACTACACTTATGCTAAAATACGATGATGACGTTACTTAATAACTATACGATTGTAATGAATCTATTCCTCGTCACAAGAACTGGGAGATGCCGTGGTCGAGTGATCTAAGGCGCCTGGCTATATTATGGAAAGTCTGGGGTTCGATCTCCGGCAAATAAAAAAACAAATATTAGAAAAATTATATTATTTGTGTTTTCAGTCTTTCGCGTTTATAATTAGATGATTATGCTCATAAAGCTGATTTAAAATATGCTCAAGGTTGCCAAGGTGACAACTAAGCTGAATTTACTTCGATACCCATCTAGAATACGAATCAACAACAACAACAACAAAACCACAAAAAAACTTTTCAAGGTATGAAAATGTTCTACTGAACTGCTTCTCATGAACAGGAAGTAGGTGACCTCACCCTGTGATCACCACTCACGTTCCTTGATCATTCATATAGGCGTATGAAAGCTACATTGACAATTAGATACAAAGGAAATAACAAATGAGCATTCACACAATTCATGCATACACTTGTAAGAACTCATGAAAATAACATTGTTTTTCTAAGTGACACTTTACGCTCGTCTTCACCTACATTTTATGGTTTTTGTGGTTCTGTGTTCTGATTTTTATACCTGTTTACGTTCATAAAAAAAGGAATGGTTCAACGGCGTATCCAGACTAATGATTTTCTTTTTACCTCACCTTATACCTTACCGCAAATAATGGAAGAATGCTGAACCAGCAGTCGACCTTCCAGGTCTATTTTCTTGTCAGCTTCCTTCATGATTCAATAAGTTTAAGGTTCGAGGCTCTTTAAGTTGTCCGTTGTCTTGAGCTGAAACATACGACATTTGGTGCAGAGATAATAGGGGACATCATAAAATGAAAGGACTCACTGACGTTTTCTCCGACATGTCCGAGGAGTCGTAGGGCCGATTGAACGAAAGGGTTTTTGCAAGGACCGCCCTTATATAAGTGTTGCCCATTTATTATGATGTGCTGTATGAGGCTTCTTATACAAATCGATTATAAACCATTAACACTATGTAGCTCACTTAAAAATCGATTTTATGATGATATAAAATATTACATCATTTATAAAAAAAAAGACATTCGTTCGTACAAACGGATGAATAAAATACGTTTGCAGGGGGCCGTTTCATAAAGCTGTTCGTAAGTTAAGAGCAACTTTAAGAACGACTGGTGATCCTTTTTTGTGGTAAATGATATATTCATTGGTGATCACTTATAGCGCGTAAAGAAATGTTCATCAGTCGTTCTTAAAGTCTCTCTTAACTTACGAACAGCTTTATGAAACACACACCGGGTACTTCATTAAAAAGGGTTTCATGCAGCGCGTCATAATAAATCGGCGACAATTACCATTGTACTTCTCCTTTGTCATTTTGATCTGTAACTGTGTCTTTAAAGTTATTAATAGGGCAGTATATTTGATTCTCCTTTTTCATTATGGGGAAAATTTCGTCGCAAAATTGTGTTCATGTTATTTAACAATCATGGCCTTTCGTAATGGATCGTATAACAGTGGGAATGTCAAGCCATTAGCAAAGACACTAAAGTGGAAGATTGGACACTTGGGGGTGATTTTGTGAAACGCTGTAGATTATACAAGGAGAAGTTAGCCGTAATTATGCGTAATGATAACACACTGCACCTACTTTAGAATTTCAGAAAGATCGTGAAAACACCGGAAGCTAACGGATATATTTGAAATACTCAGATATTCTTTGGAAAAATATTGGAACTACATTGCGGCTGTATTTGAGGAGCAGTGTCCAGATTTCAAAATAATAATATCTAATATCGATACACGGTCATATCATTACGTCATCATTGACCGATTTTGTGATGAGACAAAGTGACTATCACAGATTTGTGACTATTCTCTTTGCGGTGTGACATCAACTAACTCCCAGGAGTATAAATACTGCTAACAAAACGATTTATTATATCACAATCTCTTTTCATGACTCGACCGGAAGAGACTTCTCAACACCGCGGCGGCAACGGAACTGTAAGTAATTCAAGAAATCTCATTTCGACAACGAATTCTCTTAACGCGATCTTTATTTCCATCTTGCAGTTCACCTTAAAAAAAAGGAAAGAAGATATTCCGATCAATTCATTGATTAACTTTGGGTCAATTTGGCAGATTGACAAAACACAATTTTGAAGGGTAATTTCGTTCCTTCGTTTAAGTTTTGCATTCATAAATTTTGCATTTAGATGCACATATGGCTTGAAAATTGAATGTTCTTAATTTATCATTTTACCAGAGGTTCAGAGTAAACCTTGTTATGAATTCTTCTCTTCACCCATTTTTTTTTTTATATTGATCAATACATCTACCTCCATTTCTCAAGCGGACAAAATCCATATATGACTTTTTTCGATGGAGCGTTCATTCAAGAAGGTTTATTTCTTTAAACTATCAATATTTCTTCTTTAGAAAGTAAATCTGGATTTATTTGTAAGCTTATGGGGATCAATTATCAATCATTACGAGCTGTATCCCTAAAGAGCAAAAAGAACCAAATACCAAGATATTCTCTTTAATAAGAGATAGGTATTTACCTTCAAAGTTTTGAAAAATGAAATGTGTGCCAATATTTTTTGTGTTTAAACAAGTCCCCAAATTTGTATTCATAATGCGTATAGCATTCTTATTTATTTGATGCACGATAAACCAGCAATGTGGATAAAATGCCTTGCTCAAGGCCATTAGTGCGGAGCCGGGAATCGAACCCCCGATCCTCCGATCTCCAATCAAGCTCTTTAGACCACTCGAACACGGCACCTCCTCTACTGAATGTCAACATACGTTTTGAAAATCATGGATATGAAGTTGATTATAATTAAAGTCGTCCTTGTTTCCTTGAGAACGTTTTGAGGAACTACTTCATAAGCATCAAATGAAATATCGAGGTGCAAAATGGGAATTTGAAATTATCATTTTCTTCACTCTATAAAAGGATTGATCGCAATATCCAATACGTGAATAATCTGATATGTTGATAATAATATGTTAATAGATAGAAAAACAGTAAAAATAATTCAAAAGCTTGTCAAATGTGAAACTAATTGTACATATTGCTTGTGCTTGTTTATTTATTTTGATGTATTAGATACCTCTGATGAGGACAAAACAAAATCATTTTAATTCTCGAAGTCTCTCATACAACTTTGATGCAATATCTGACTTTATATTTTCATTGAATTTCAATTTTTCTATTTATGGATTTTCAGAAACTTGGATCCATGAAAATACAGGAATCACTTTTAACCTACCTGGACATTCATTTATCCATACAGATCGTAGATATAGTTGAGGAGGTTGTGTTGGATTATTGATATCTGATTCTTTGAATTAAATTATACTACCATGTAGGTCCATGATACTATTAGCATGGCTAAACGATGATTTGTGTTTGTTTATTTGAAGCGGTAGTCCTAACAGACACTTCTCAGCTATCTAAAACAACATAGATATATGATAATTTCTATAAGCTCATTTTAAAATAGTGCGAGCGCGAAGTGCGAGCAAAATTTTGTCCTGAAAATCGAACATTCTGGGCAATGTTCGTGATTCTGAACAAGATGGGTATATACATGTAACTATATAATTACTGCGCATACGTAAAAACTTGAAATATACGTTCAGGCCTTATCGAAAATTTTCCTGTTAAGGACTGTTTGCAGTTAGCCATGAAGACGGATAGGCCTACATGTTTCAACGATCAAATAATGCGAGCGCGAATCGCGAGCTGAAGATTTTTAACATTTTGACCTAAAAAATAGCATTCAAGCACTTTTTGCAATCATAAACAGGAGAGGTATAAATTCGAACAATGCAAGCGCGAAGCACCAGCGAAAACTAATGAGATTTAGACCTAAAAACGGGACTCTATCTATGTTTTGTAAATCATGAAAATGATGGGTACTTGGGTATCTTCCTTCATAAATTATGAGAGCGCTTAGCGCGAGCAGAAAACTTTTGATATTCTGATCTGAAACTGGCTAATTCAAGCACGTGTAAATAAAGACAAATCTGTGTATCTCAATAAAAATGTGTGCGCGTATTCAGATTTAAACCTAGAATCTGGTAATTCTAAATCCATTTTTTATCATGAAAATTTATAATGCGAGTACGAAGCGCGAGCTGAAAATATTTGATATTCTGATCTGAAAAGGGTCAATTTAAGCACTGATTCAAATACTGTGTAAGAAAATTCTGAAGTGGATATGGATATCATTTAATAAATGATGCGAGCGCGAGCTGATATTTTTATTTTCACCTAGGACCGGGATATTGTAAAGGCATTTTGCTATCATATGAAAAATGATGACTATCTTCTTATTCATCTTTCTAATCGCGAGATGATACTTGTAGATGTTCCTTTCTCAAAAAGGGACAATTTAATTATTAGGAATTCATCAAAATGTTATAATCTTATTAATCTATTGTAATAAAGCTAACGAGAGCGCGAAATTCGTTGATATAAGTCCTGAAAACTGGACAATTTAACCACTCTTGTAATTGTTAATAGGATGCAAGGGTTAACATATATTTTCAACAATGAATGCGAGCGCCAATCGGCGAGTCGAAATTTTTTTTTATAAACCTTCATGAATTTGAAGAGGGAACTTTAAGTAGTTATATAATAGAGGTACATGTATACATTACTCACCCATCAGAATGAGAGCGCGCAACCCTAAAAAATGACATTTGCGAACTTTATGGAATACAAGAAGAGAATCATGCGAGCACGCAGCGCGAGCTATAAATGTTGATACTAAAAGACAATAAATCTACGTTTTACAGAGCACTTTTTGAAAATAAATTTGTTAATCAAACCAAACAATGAGAGCTCGATGTCCGAGCTGAAATATATTTTGTGTAGTCCCTTGCCATATTTATTCACTCCCCTTCCTCCATAATTTTTCCTTTCTTGTTTTTCTCCTCTCACTCTTTTCCTTTCTTTTTCTTTCTATCTTTCCCCTTTTTTCTTTTTGCTCCACCAATGGGGGGGGGGGGTGGGTCCCTCAACCCCCTGGACCTGCCCATGTAAAAAATATCCATTAACGTTACCACATCTAATTGGAAGAAAATGATAAAATAAAGGAACTTTACAACTTACATGCACATGTACATTACCACAAACCACTGTATCTACCATTGTCCAGAGAATTATCTCGCTTGTCTTGACTTCAATGTATTTTACCTTCTTCGTAGGGACGTACGCATCAAATAGGACAAGAAAAAAGAAAACCAAAAAAAAAAACACATTATACCTGGCCTGCATTGAACAGAAGAAAAGTCCGAGCGTAAACGAATATAACAAACAAAGCAAAGGACCTATTTAAAGAGAAGAACATTTCCGAAGGACTCAACGTCCAAAGAATCGTGCGACTGTTAGTGTACGGTAACGGAGAAATCGTAAACGGGAAATCGTGCAGAGGACTAAGTTACGAGAAACCAGAAACACATCTACTGGAAATTCACAAAGTTGGCTAATGTGAAGAAACGTCACTGTATAAATTCTCGATATTGGACATGATGGAAGCAGATATGTCTTCGATATATGCTAAGATTGGACTTATTACGGTGGACAGTCTGGCCATCCTCTTAAATGCAGCTACAATGATAGTAATTCTGGTCAACAAGAAACTCAGAGAGACTCGAAATATTTTCATCTGGAATATTGCTTGCTCCGACTTGCTGGCTTCCACAATTGCTATCACAACTTTGATAAAGAGACACTTTACTGGAGATTTGGTAAGTACAATTAATGGCATTTCTGAATAATTCTATATTTCCTAATTCGATCCCGCGAGATCCTAGATGTACAGGGGCCACAAAACCTGCAACTCATCTTGCAGGTAACATATCCACCCCATTTACACTGCCCGGCCTCGAGAGAGAAATATTTATATCAACGATTGATCTAATTAATCGTATTGATTGATCCAATCTATCGTATTGATTGATCCGATCAATAGTATTGATCCAATCAATTGTATTGATTGATCCAATTAATTGTATTGATTGATCCAATCAATTGCATTGATTTATCCAATCCATTGTAACTCTAATATTTTTTTCTACAGATAATCTGCACAATGTCCTTTGTAAACACAAAGAAGCATTAGTGAATTTTTAAGAAACAATGAATGCATGAATTATGATCATAGTTAGAAAATATTTTGAACAAACCTTCTTAATAGATGTTGACGTTGCTGGCCGTCGATTGTCGCGATCGATCGGATCAATCGCAACTCTTGGCGGGACCCAGATCTCGAATACACTGTGCAGGCCTGCCTCGACACCGTCCTAATTGCGCGAGCACAGACTTTTCTCACGACTCTCTCAAAAAGAGAGAAAATGATTGTCAAATATACCCTTCAGGACAAAGAAAATCCAACATTTCCTTTTCAGAAACTGGTGAATCAAAACAGGTTCTCGTTCTTGACCCTTGACAAACGACATATTTGCAATTTTTCGTCAGCTTCGAAACTTAGGGCGAAATTGCTGGTCCGATTCACCAATTTTTACAAAACCTCCAAGCTGTTCTTTGTCATCTTTCGGACATTATAAATAAATTTACTGTGTTCTTGAATTCGTTCATGCGTCGCGCTTGCGAAAACTCGCCACTACGCAATCCGACATCTTGCTTTCCATGATATTACGGTTTTGTGAAAGAAGCGAGCCGTGTAATACCTAGAATCGCATGCGATGTGTGCAGGCGCGCCGGAACACTTTCAGTTTTTTTTTTTTGGGGGGGGGCAAAATTCCGAAGGGGGCACAATAATTTTGACAGCGTGAGATACCGAAGCGATCGAGGGGGAGAGGGTGTGGGACCCCCCCCCCCCCCCACGGTAAGGACTTTGTGTAAAAATGGAGTTTAAAAGTTACGTTTCTAAGAGAATTCAAAAATAAATTTCTTGAGAATTAAACATTGAATTCACAACGAAAAACTATACTCAGAGTTTATGAGAACCTATGAAATCTACGCGCAAAACGATCGCTTAATTCGGAATGTGGTTTTCGTGTCTGATCAATTGAACTACGTAATACGCTTATATTGACTCAAAATACCAGAAATTACATTTTTCATGCAATATCGATCTTTCAGAAATATTTATTTATGTACATTTACATACACGGACGACGCGAGAGAGCACAATTATCATAAGTTTCAAGGAGTGTATTAAGCAGAAGAAGCGTAACAACAGAAACAAAATACATTCTAATCATGCTAATGAATGTCTTTTAAAATTCAAAATGTCATACTGTTCTGACGTGGCAGACGACGATAAGCGCTTAAATCCCCATTCTATTTAAATCATTTCTGACCTCAGCATTGGAGAGAGTCCCTGATTATCCATGCATAGGCAAAACGTTTCATATTTTGTAACTGGAGGAAAAAGAAATATGACCTGCTTAATTATTGTGTAACAATTTAAAACTTTTCTGAAAATTTAAAACATTACTCGATTTATGTGTTTCCTTTGGCATGTTTTGTATTGCTGGGAAGCACTTTTGGATGACCCCTTCAAAATCTTCCTTTTTTCTTTACATATTTTCTGGGGAAAATGTGACCATAACTAGGAAATGATGAATATCAAATTCCAGGAAATATTCATATGTAAATAATCATGGACTAACAAACTACGGCAGTTCATAATGTACGTCATTATGTAACATTATTTAGAAGAAAACAATTACATTCCAACAGCGGATGTGGTTGACGGTACACCATGTGGAGTTTTCGAAAAAAAAAAGTGGATAGAGGAAGAAGTGAAATTGATAGGAGGAAGTAGACAGTTGATAGTCGAGTAATTTTTTGTTCAAACGAGCGTAGTCCTGATAATGACAGTAAACCAGAAAAGGTTGAAGAAGAGGCTTGATTAGTTGATAGATGAGTACTCCTGCTCTGCACTCCATTCGCCGACTCAAGCTAGCATCTTCTCATTTATCCAATAAGCAACTACTCAATCCTCTATAACTCTTTAAACTTTTCGGTTTTACAGCTATTTCCAGATTCCATATGTTGCTCGAGTAACTAGCGTTCACGCGCGTTGGTGATATCGGGTCCGGGGGAGCGTTTCATGAAAGGACTTGTAGGACGTTTTATCCGACAAGTCCTGTTTTATCCGACAGTTACTATGGTAACAATGCTTCTCAACCAATCAGAATACAGGAAAGTTGTCAAATCTTACAACTTGTCGGACGAAAATATTGATGAAACACCACCCCGGTCTGAGCGTTTCTGGGCAACCGCGCGTTTGTTAGCCGACACGGCCAGCATGCAAATTTTTTAGTCTGGAATGTATTCATTAATAGGCCCCCATTCCACAGAACGGAGACCATTGAAAGACCACTGAAAGACTTAAAATTGGTGAGGTCTTACAGCGGTTTTCAAGATCAATGAAATTTGTCATCTCTGTGGAATGGCTCAGAAAGACCTTTCAAAGAACTCTGAAAGACTGATGGATATTTCTTGTCGTACTGGTCTTAGACTAGTCCTCTCGAGATCTTTCCATGGTCTTTCAGAGATCTTTTATGCAATAAGTGATCTTTCTGAATTCTTTCCATGGACTTTGCCTGGTCATGGTCTTTCAATGATCTTTCAATAATCTCTCATGAGTCTTACAGTGATCTCCGCAAAAATCTTGAGAGACTGCCGAAAGATCAATGAAAGACTATGAAGACCTTTAAAAGTTCATCGAAAGACCGCTGAAAGACTGCTGAAAGACCACTGAAAGACAATTTTCCTGTAAGACCGTTGTAAGACTGTTTTGAACCGTTTCAAAAAGTTTTGGAGCCCATGAAGACCACGAAGACCACTGAAAGATTGGTCAGGACTCGTGTAAGACCTCAAAGACCATTGTAGGTTCATTGAGAGACCTCTGAAAGACCAACCAAAATTCATGGTCTTTCAAAGGTCTTCCAGCAGTCTTGTTCTCTGTGGAATGGGGGTTTAAAAGGGTAAACGTTATCACACTGTAATAAGATGGAAAAGGGGCTTATCAAAGGTATGTTTCACAGAGGGACATGTTCGTCAAAAGACGCAAGGCTTACTAAGATGTGTAATTGCCCCGTCAGGGGCGAAATTTTTTCATTTTTGGCAAAAGAAATGACAATTCTTAGGCAGAAAAGTGCCTTCATCGTTTGCTTTTGTCCTTAAAAAATATCATTTTTTTTACTTTGAGGGGGGCACATGGGGGGGGGGGGGGCAAAATCTCGTTTTGCCCCCCCAAAGTTTTCTTTGGGGGGGAAAGTGCCCCCCCCCCCCCGCTTCCGCCGCCCTTGGTTGTGTGGCACAGTGCTGTTGGTGATATTTTCCTATTGTTTATATGGTCAAAACAAATATTTTGACTGCTCTCCGACGTTGCATGCATCAATCTCTGCCTATTTTCTGAAACGAGAAAGTCAAACCAACGAGCACTACGCCAAACCGAACGATGGTGTGTCATTTGAATTAACACATTTCTTTGGTCGTTCTGGAGCTTTTTCCCCGTATGTCGGGGCGACAAAAATCGATGTGTTTCCTGTTTCCACAATCGTGACAATTGAAAGTTAAATTTGCTCTAGTTCTCGTAGTTTTTTTTCCGGGCTCGTCCAGTTGGCGTGTTGATCGCTGCTTCACAACTTAATTACACATCTAACGTTGCTTCCCGAGTGGCCAAAAGTCCCGCCAAAAGCGAATCATGTGATAATGGCAGGTGATTGTTACCATGATATAGCTATATTCAAATATCCTTTAAAATAGTCTGTTTCATCAATGTCACCGTAATTAATAATTTATAACTGTATTTTCTACCAAATTGTTCTTTTCAGGGAAGACCAGAGACAACCTTCCTACTGCGTGCATGTTATTTGACCGCTGTCTGCAGTGCATTGTCTGTGGCCATACAACGCTTCATCGTCCTTCGTTTCGACCCGTTCAACACCCGCAACCTTGTGACAGCACGTAAATGTATCATCGTCTGTTTCCTGTTCTGGACGTGTACAATAATGGCTATGTATTTCAATGATTTGTTTAGGCCTGTTGGGAAGGATGGTCCTGGGCTAGGAGGTCCAGGTGGATCTCATGTGCGTAGTGGGCTGGATGGACTGGATAGGGCGGTTGGCACGGCTAGACCAGACACTAACATAAGATCGGGTGGTCCGCCCGACTCAGATAGATCTGATTTTGCTGATAAAGGTCTGAAAAAGGGTACCGGTTTACTGCGATTACTATTCCCAACAGTAATATTTTCTGCGCACATAGTCAGTAGCGTCTTTTATGCGGTCGTGTACTCGGCAATAGCCAACGCAGCGCGCAAGGCCGGCCTGTCTGGAAATGTGTTAGAACAGCGCATCAAGCAAAATAAAAAGATCTTAATCACCTTTGGGATCGTAGTGCTCACTAATTTGTCTTGTTGGCTCCCATTCTGTACGCTCTTTTTCCTTCAAACTACTATTGAAGATTTGACCATTTTCTCTGGAGGACCATACTCCATATCTGGGTCAATGTGGATCGGGTTAGTTAGAAATCTTGCAATGATCCTCATTGGCTTGAATGCTTGTTTGAATCCAATTATCTACTGGACACGGATAACAGAGTTCCGTCGGACGCTATTTGAGATACTTCACGGTTGTCGTAAATGCAACCAGAAAAGCGGATCGCGTAACCTAGACGCGGTGAATGTTCGAAAGAATTCACTAACCAAGACGCGTTCCGCAACAATCCCAAATGCTGAAGTCGCAAACAAATCAAGTGTTTACACAATCACAACATGAATTATTCCAAAGACAACAATATTTGGCGTGGCTGTACAGATGCATTTTGTTAAATATATTTGCCCCAAAGCGCATATTTATTCAAGACATAAACCTAGATTTCCTTGCAAATTAGGAAACTCTGAAGCCACAGCTAGTGACTTACGATGAGTTACGTCCGCCGCGGATACATGCGGATATTAGTGGACGCAGACATCCGCAGGGTCGTGAGTAGACGTTTATCTTTGTTACTTGCCACCATTCGCAAACCTCAGAAATGGTATGCGTTAGGGTCCACTAACACAATAGATAACAATTAATCATACACTTGATTTATATGATTGATTGTACATTATAGTCAATAGAATCACACGTAGAAAAATGCTCTACAATCATTGCTAAGCTTTGTGTTAAAGGCCCTTATAGATATGCTTTTCCTGTGCAAAATTCTTTCACAAGACATCCGCACCATTCGTGAATCTACATTACGACTGATGGTCATCATCGTATATGCCCCCTGAGCCGGCTGTGAGCCTCTACTATGACAACTGGCGGGCCCCACAATAGATTATGACATTGATAAGAAAGAGGTTTTTCAAACAAATCGAGTACGTATTGAGTGAGGAAAAACTTACTGAATTAAGGCTTAGATATAGATCATAACAGTCCATCGAATCGATATTGCATTTAATGTGGATTATTGATGGATCACTGGCAATTAATTCCATGGATCAAATCACCTATCCAGCCGAAACCATTTCGCATGCGTTGATATGAACACAGAATGCAGTAGGCAAAATTCGTCTGAACTTCAGTCAATTTTTTTCGGGTTTTTTTTCTTTATTTTACTCCTACACAAGCGATATGCCTCTAGCACACAATGTAATGGGCATTATGTTTTACTTTTCCCAGAAATGGGGGATTAGATTCAAATTCCCGGGGGAACACTTCCATTGATAAGTGGATACCATACACGACCATGGGGTTTCGAAAAGCACCCTAAATAAGGGAAGCAAGTCTTTTCCAGATTATGAAAAATGCATCTCTTAACAAGTTTTTGGCTTGTGAAACCCCACGGCCCGAATTCACAAAGGTGGACTAAAGTTATACCGGGGTTTAAATTTAGTCGGGGGTTAGCTAATACCCGGGTATAAAGTTAGTCCACCGCGCTATTCACAAACGGTGGACTTACTAATCCATGGACTAACTTTAGCACCGGGTACTAAATTTAACCCACGGCTGAGTTATACCCCGGGTATAACTTTAGTCCACCTTTGTGAATTCGGGCCCACAAGTATTAAAAATATATCCTTTTTTCAATATTTTAAACATCTTTTTTGACACCGTTATAACGTTACATAGGCCTATACGTAACGTACTTGCCCTCTCTGTCCCCTTTTACGCGTGGTTGCGCCTGGTATCCACCATTCAATGGAAGTGGTCCCCCCGGGCGGACTCTCGAACTCTGGGAGAAACCAAATGTGGCTTTGGAAAGTCGTCCCAAATCGGATATATCCCTGTTACCATAGTAGCAACCAAAATTTTTACACACGAAACGCATATTGAATGTTTCCGTTGCAGATGCGAAACGAAAAAAATCTCATGTCACACAATTTGCACTGCAGAACAGAGTTTTACGACCATGACGACGCGGGCCAAAAAAGTCTCTTCCAAAATCAACTAACGTCGTAAATAAGCGTTCGCGATCTCCAACGAATGGTCCGGAGTCGTGCCAAGCCCGCAAAATTTTTAAATGTTCAAAATTTCGTAGGGTGTCGCTGGGGATGCTGACTAACGCAAGTAAACGCAGCTATTCGTAAAAGTGCGTAACAATCCGTAGCTGAGACGCAGATCATCAGTGAACATTTTTACATCGCGTCCATTTGCGTTCATTTGTGTCCACCGTAAGGATCCGCAAGTACTGTACTCGTATCCAAGCACTTACGTCCGTTTGAAACTGAACTGAAATTGACATTGAATTTAATTGAATTCTTTACAGACTAGTACAGATCCTGCGGACAATCGCGTCCGTTTACGGAAGCCCCCAGTCACCCGTTCTGCCTTCCCCTAGCCCTACCATCTTGCTTCTTGGGGAAATTTTCAAATTCAAGTTCTCATTCATTTTATTCACATCCATTGAAAAATGAACAAAAAATCATGCAATATACATATGAATAATAAAAGGGAAACAATCAACACAAGCAAAATCAAGATCTTGACTTCAGGGGGAAAACTAACATGCAGTGGATGCAGGTAATTGTCCAAGGCCAGAGACCTATCGAAGTCAACCCCCTTAAGTTCTGCGCATTAACTCCCTGCAAAATTTTGAAAATTTTAAAAATTTTGCATGATTGCTGCCATACCTGCAATAAGTCTGCGTTTCACTACGGATCACTTACGAAGAGCTACATCTGCTTACGACCCTATGGATGATTGCATATGGCCGCGACCTAGTCGTGTCCACTAATCCGTATCTATTCGCGGCGGACGTAACTCAACGTAAGTGAGTGTGGCTTTGCATTGTAAGATTCTAAAAATATGATAAAGTTCCTATTTTCATACATCAGCATTAAATATTGAAAGACCATTTAGTTAGCGGAATCTAGTCAAGCGTCTTAATGTCATAACCAGTGATGTCATGCTAAATTATTTTAATACCACGATAATCATGTCCCCGTAATGCCCATGTGCTACCTTCCTATGTAGGGCGGATCCAGGATTTCCCAAAATGGTGGGCACATTGTCCCGATGAATATGTGACAAGACAAAAAAAAAAGTTTTCACCCACAATTCAAGGCCATTTCGTCCGAGGAATATTTGACTCCCCCCTTCCCTAAAAAAAAGGTCCTCACTTTCAAAAGACGGGGGCACACTTGGGTAAATACGGCATGTTTACATTAAAAATTTTGATTATGGCTCTCAAAAGGGGGTGCATGGGCCGGCTGTGCCCCCTGGATCGGCCAGTGTTCCTATTGATAGATAGGCATATCACTTACACCTTTTATATCGAATTTTGTGATTGTTTCTCTATAAATGTTCCTAGCTACTGATCACATCCACTCTTTAGATGAAAAGGGTGAATAAGGAATGGCGTACGACCCTAGTTGCTGCCGCCGAAAATTTGGAGCGTTATGGCCCAGTGGATTAGACTAACTCTGAAACAAAGGGACGTGGGTTCGAATCCCAGGCATGGTGTAATTTCTTTCGGCAAGAAATTGATCTACATTGGGGTGCACTCAATCCATGTGAGGTGGATGGGTATCTGGACAAAATGTATTCCTCGAAATGCTTCTGCGCTCTTAAAGGCTGCGGAGCTGAAGCCAGGGTGACAATATCCTAGTCTTTTGGACGCACATAGGACGTTATGTCATAATGTGATGTGCGCTATACAAAAAACGCCGTTATTTTTGTTGTTATTATTGTCATCATCATCATTATTATTATCATTATTTGTGAAATGAAACACCGCTTCCAAAAATTAGTAGTCCCGCTGGTGCTTCCCCCTTCAGAATTGCTTCTAGCGCGCCCTGGCGTAATCATACGGTCATAATGACTTAAGATTAATATGATGTGTTGATAAGTCATCATGAAGGAAGATTATGATCATCAGTTTTTGGTATGGTAATTGTAACGTTATTAGTCGTACTTGATACCAGTATTGGGATATTGTCATTCTCTCCACCCCAACACACACATGCGCTCACTTACGAGTGTTATCATTTACCAATCCAATGTTTGATTGATTGATTGATTGATCATTGATTGATTGAATGAATGAATGATTGATTGATTGTTAAACTGTCATTGCTTCTTGTGTTTCAACTTTTCATGATTCCGACTTCATATGCCTTTTGTAATCTAATATGTATGTATAATGTATTTACTTTGTTTATCTTTACCATTTGTATATACTTGTTTTATGCTTTTAGGGACTCTTTTAATACCACCTTTTGCTGAAAGGGCACCCTATTGAAATATTTTTCAAATAAATAAAATACACATGTAAATAAATTGATTTATTTTAGATATACAATAATTACACAATGTATTCTTCTTTTTATAAATTTCTTTCACAACGTTTTGAATGATATCGAGTTGTCATATCTGTTGTAAAATAGAATATAAAGTAATATATTTATCTACCTATTTATTCACTTACTTTATGGAGTGACCAGTTTAATCTAAAAAAATGTTTTCTCATGATCTCTATATTTGTATGTCTAATTAATTGTCGTAATGATGGTTTCACTTTCGTTGTTCTATTCCCTGGATATACTATATATTCTTCTTTCTTTTCTTTTTTTTCTTTCCTTGGCACTTTGAAACTTTTGTATAAAGTGCTTTATATTTTTTTATATCATCATTATTACTATCAACTTGTCCGTGAAAGTATGAAAATGTGCAAATACAATGTAATTTCTCAATATGTATGTTTTTTTTTCGAGGCGATCAGACGAAGTTAACACTTATTATGAGAAATACAGCCCACCCCTCACCAACCTCACCCCACCCTACACTTCCCCCGTACTTTCGGAGTGAATGAAGGATAATTTACATCATTGTTCTTCCCAAAGGCTTAAATAATCATATTTGCAAATTTTCCACCGGTAGTTATGAACTCTTATACAACTCACGCTTATTCAATAATTGTATTGATCTAAATTAGTAGTTCGACTATACTGTACGAAATATGAGTGTGCTCAACCGAAAGAAGAATAAGGAGAGGTGGGGAGAGGAGGAGAAAGAATGAGAGAGAGAGAGAATGTTTCATACACGTCATTGGTTGCCAGTAGATAATTAATGTAATTTATTGTTAACAAATATTGATTGATTGATTGCTTGATTAATTGCTGAATTTATTGATTGTCGTGCTTAGTATATACAATAAAGTAACATATTGAACAAAACGGTACTCTTATTACGTGTACAGTTGTTCAGAAGTAAAAAAAAATGATTTTTTTTTATATATTTCTCACCGTTTGCGCGTCTATTGATATTTATGCGCCCGTCCTACGAGACGTATAGTATCAGGTGACATTTCGTTTTATTTAAAGAAAAGAGAAAGAGAATATTCAGATTTCTTACGAACCAGCTCAAACCCCTCGCTACCGTTCATCATTTTCGATTTCGATTGTTTATTTTGTTTTCGATTTTTGTTTATGATTTTTTCCCCCAATTTTGTGAGCGAAATTCGACCCTCTCTCCCGACCGCTCCACGACCGCTCCAACAACGCTCGGGTGGTGTGACCAGACCTTTACGAACTGGCTTAAATCACTTTTTGTAGGTGAGCGGCCAGAAGTCCAAAAGTGGCTTATTTCTTCCCGGTTGGATCAAAGCAAAATCGTACCTCAAATCAAAAGAAATTTTTTGATTTTTTGAAAATTGGGCATAAAAATGCCGAAATGTTTAGCATCACCATGGAAAGCAGCCTTGCATAAGCCTCGTTCATTTTAAATACTTCATGAATATGTATCATGAATATTGATTTTTTTGTACTCATTCAATTGAATTATCAGGTACTCAAAAACATTTTCAAAGGATAGAGCCACTTTATATTGTGAGAAGAATTACTGGAAAACAACTTAGCATAATTTTTTATGAACAGTTTCTCAGAAATTGTTTCCTAGCAACATAACTTTCCTTAGCAACCATTTAGCTTCTTCAGTCAACCATGGGTGTCGATCACGGGGGGGATCGGGGGGATATATCCCCCCAATATTTCAAGTGGGGGGGTGGCCTGTATTATCATCCCCCAATACTTTAGGGTAGAAAAATTATAATAATGATGATGAAAAAAAGATTGATCATGATGATTATAGTGTGCCATCAATCAGTTTGTTTCCCTCGCAATTTGTGTATATTGTTATCATTTTCAGGACTTTTAAACAGATGGGTGGAGGTTCAAGTTGAAAAAGAATGAAATGTTTATTTATATGATATTTTTAACACATGGCATAAAAGGACCCCAACGAAAAACAACTTTTGTTGATAGGGTGTTCCATCCCACCAGTTGTGAGTAAATTAATTTTAATAAATCAATTAATTCAACAAAAGGGTGGAAAAATAAACGGGAGTAAAATGGTGGCAAGATAAATCGTCTACGGAATGACGGTTAGCCCTATGGTGCACGAGAAGCCACACAGTTTGTAATTTGTGCAAGTCTTAATTGGTCCGAATCTGCATTTTATCATCATGCATTAAGAAGAAAAAAGATATTGCCAGTCGGGTTGTATACACAGAGGCGTCGATCCTCAATAATTCCGCATGTGCAACTAAAAAATAAGATTGTAATTCTACACTTAAATCAGCAAGCGAGATTGAGATATCAACTCGATTTTGATTTAAAATCGTGCTCAAAATGTCTGCTTTTCAGATTGGAATATAAAGCTTTTCAGTTCGCGCTCGCATCATTTCTGTACCAAAACCCCATACTTTTCATGATTAAATAGGTGAATAGAATGTCCCGTTTTCAGTTCTAAACCTCAATAGAACTCCCGCTTCGATTTGCAATAATCTTTTGTGGGATATATATCTTGTTCTTTATCAAAAGCGTCCAATAATCTGTCTTTTTTTCCAGATCGAAATATCAAAATTTTCAGCTCGCGCTTTGCGCTCGCATCTATTGTTCTTCTAGATAACCATCTCAATCATTGGTACCAAAATTGCTTAGAATATCAAGCTTTCAGGTCAAAATATAAAGAAATTTCAGCTCGTTCTCTAGTGAGATACATGTATCTATCCTCCTCATGAGTTTTACAAACAAACCTAAACAGGTACATTTTTCCTGTTTTCATGTCATACTAAAAAAATTCAGATCGCGCTTCGTGCTCGCATTGTTGGTGAGGGTGAGATATGTGTCTCTTTCTCATGAGTCATATACATATACATACATATATATATATATATATATATATATATATATATATATATATATATAATATATATATATATATATATACCTATGTGTGGGTGGGTGAGTTTCTTCGTTGTGTGTGATAGAGCGCCTTTAGAACGTTGATTCATGATTTTGCCCCCCCCCCATCTCAAAAATGGATCGACGCCCCTGTGTATACATCATGCTCAATAAACAGATCAGATTTTTGTCATTTTCTTTCTTTCGCATGAGTTTAGAATAGGCTCACTTGTAACACAATTTGAATTTTACTACACTACAACAATTAAGGAATTTCCAAGAACACCATGCATATCAACCACTCCCAAATGTCCTTATTTGTGATTTTAGTGGGGGTAATGTTGAAAGATCCCCATCTACAAAAAATTTGTGTCAATCATCCCCCAAACCAAAAATACCGATCGACACCCATGAAGTCAACCACTTATTTTTTTTCCATTTCAACCGAATATTTTTTAACTTAGGTGAAATTAAACCAAATAAGTTACACCAATAAAATCATAAATGATGTTATTGAAAAATAATAAAAAGAACTGAAAAAGCCATTTTATCTATATATTACAAACCTCACATAATAATAATAATAATAATGTTTTATTTACCCAGGGTAGCCGCTTCAGTTAGGAAACTGCTCTACCAGCGGGCCCTGCATAACACAACATGTTATTATTACCCTTCTCCAATCTAAATGTTGAGCGCTAAGAAGGCAGAAGGTCCCATTTTTATAAGTCTTCGGTATGACTCGGCCGAGGATCGAACCCACGACCTCCCGTTCATGAGGCGGACGCTCTACCGCTGAGCCACCATGCACCATGGCTCTATATTGTTACACATATCCTGATTATGTCACATACTCTATACTAATTTGTGGTGAAAATCTTAAGGTTCATTTAATGATATCTGATCAACTTCTCTTCAACAAATTGGCCATTTCATATTATCCATGGATACCAATTTGTTGCCTAGCCACACTCTTTTCCATAGTAATGACAATTCTGACACTCTTTTCCCTGTGCAAATCTGTGGAATAAATAATCCATTATGAGCAATTGTACTGACACAATTATCATATATATGACCTCGTTTTCATATAATCATCCATCAAGCTTACTAATCTATTACTTCCATGGAGACAAGCGTGTAGTAACGACTGTGTCACCATCCTTCATCTCGGCCAAATTTGCTGAGACAGTAGAGTTTCATAAAGTGAAATTACTGTAGCTGAACCGACTTTCTTTTCTGTCGACAATTAGAATTTCCCGCATATTAAGTTTTCATCACAAGCAATTTTTTGCATCTTTTGCAAAGGGTTTTGCGCTTCGTTTACTTTTTTTTGTTCTTTTCAACTTTATTACAAGTCCCTAGGCGGATCCAGGGTTTTTTAAGGGGGATGGGTATTTTGTTCAGGAAAATTTTAAACAACAAAAAAGTGACTATTTTCACTGCAAAATCAATGTCATTTGTTCAAGGAAACTTTGACAAGCAAAAAAAGGGTCCCCAATTGCCTATGCATGACACATTCCGTAAAAAAAAAATATGTGCCTCTCAAAAGTGGATCCGCCATTAACATGTTCCTTTTTATACATATTTACAAGTTTATCCAATTTCATAGGTCATCCTCTGTATAAGCATGGTGGATTTGGAAGTGTTAACTCTTAGGCCCGAATTCACACAAAGGTGGACTCTGCAAAATCCACGGATTTTAGAATCCGTGGACTGTGGACTCAACAAAATCCGTGGATTAATCCGTGGATTTTGCAGAATCCACCTTTGTGAATTCGGGCCTTAGTATATTCTCGGAAAAAAAAACATTTACATTTTATAACATTATTTCAAAATATAACCAACAGGAAAAGTAGGCCTACATAATATAAAATTGCCTAATAATCAACATATTTTAAGTGAGTTCTTGCTAACATCTTAAATCAAATGCACTACTTCAAAACATGCCTGCCTATATACGAGAATTTGTTTGACTAATGACTATTTCATATTACCCATGGATACCAATTTGTTGCCTGGCAACACTCTTTTCCATAGCAATGACTATGCTAACACTCTTTTCCCTGTACAAATCTGCGGCATAAATAATCCATTATGAGCACTTGTGCTGACACAATTATCATTATGACCCCGTTTTCATATAATCATCCAACATTCTGACTATTGTATAACTTCCATGGAGACAAGTGTATTGTCACAATATTCTCTAGCAACGACTTTGTTACCACTCTACATCTCGGCCGAGTGTGCTGAAAAATAGTGTCATAAAGTGAACATACTATAGCAGAACAGACTTTCTTTCCTGTCGAAAATTTGAATTTCCACTATTTATTGAGTTTTCATCTCAAACACAATTTTATGCAAAGGGTTTTGCGTTTCGTTCACAAAGGCGTTAAGGACAACTATGTTTTTCCTTTTCATCTGACAATGCTGACTGTGTGGGTATTTTCATTAATGTTTGCTTTTTTCTATTTGTTCTTTTCAACTTTTTAACAATTCCTTAGGGCAGATCCAGGATTTTTCAATGGGGGGGGACATTTTGTTCAGGAACATTTTAAACCACCAAAAAAGTGAGAAGATTTTTATTGGAAAATCGAGGTAATTTGTTCAAGGAAAATTTGACAAGCAAAAAAAAAGGGGTTTCCATTTGCCTATGCATGGCACATTCCCGTAAAAAAATATGTGCCTATCAAAAGTGAATTGAATTGAATTTATTAGAACGTCACTGGTATTCGCCAATATTTTGTTCAAAACAAGAAGTACAAAATGATACAAAATAAATATACAATTAAAGGAATATAAGCAGATAAACAAACACAAAATTGTATTTAGTCAAAAAGAGAAACAACTTATGTCTACTTAATAAATGCCTCATGACATAAATAATAGAAGGGATTGGTAAGCATGCAGGCGACATAGATACAGTGCGTCCCAGAAAAAACGAAACCGAGATTGATCGATGATTTATCATTACTTATTCTTAATCAAATTTCATAAATGACCCACCATTTTAAAGCTTAGGGTCTCTTCTTTCATGTGGGGAAACCAATGTGACCTGTATGAGTAAGTAAAAACAATTTGAAGAGAGGAAACCAAAAAGTCGTTTGGCGAGCGATATCTACAGTTTTCTTTAAAATTTACACATTCAGAAAGTTCATTTCCTGCCATTTCATATGACACCACAACCAATAAAGATGCCTCAGAAATAAGAAAGTTATGTTCATTTTAACAAGTGCTTGCAATTAAATAATTTCATTCAGCATACTCGTCTGATAGCCATATTCAGCTAGCTTGATTAACATCGACCAACCAGTTCCTGTCATTACCGATCATCCATGCATAAATCCTTTTGTTACCTCTGTCTAGTGCGAGGAAAGGGAACAGTCAAACAAATTTATCGAATGAAATTATTGAAAGCAAGCACTTTTTCAAACGAACATAACTTTCCTATTTCTGAAGCATTTTTATTGGTTGTGGTGTCATATGAAAGGGCAGGAAATGAACTTATCGAATATGAAAATTTTAAAGAGAATGCAGATCGCTCGCCAGATGACTTTTTGGGTTCCTCTCTTTAAATTGTTTTTACGTATTCATGCGTGGCGTGTGGGTTATATTGATTTCTTCAATGAATGAGGAGACGTTAAGCTTTAAAATGATGGGTCATTTATGAAATTTGATTAAGAATAAATGATGATAAATCATCAATCTCGGTTTCGTTTATTCTGGGACGCACTGTATACATAGATACATATACATAATTATACATACACACACACCCACACCCACACACACACACCCACCCAGACATACACTCGAACTTACTATTCCGATATGTATTTTTCTATTGCATTAAGCTTTACACCATGTTGCGGCACATCTTTGTTAAGGTGCACATTTCAAGATAATAAAAAAATGCTACCAAGATGTTCCCACCGTTTATTTGAATAAAAAAATATTCTTATGAGTCAGTGAAAAGGAATGAATTCAGGAATGGCGGAATATTATCTCCTTCGTAAATATAACGAGCTGCTCTTGCTCCATGGCACTGTGTACTATGGTTTGATTCAAATTTGTAAGAATGTAAAGGAAATAATTTTGTTTCTGGTATTCTGTTATCCAAGTTTCAGTTAGACTGATGACCGATAGAGTTTCCGTAAGTATTTTTCATGACTCAAAATTCCTATGTAATATAATCTATTGTGTTACAATGTCAAATTTTCAGAAAAAGTATAATTTAAGTTGTTTATTAATGAAATATATTGATCTGTTCTGCCCTTTCGTGCAATGGACAGAATACTTCATTAGTGAAAGATGAAATGATCTCTTTACCTCATGAAGTATCGGTTCAACAGCCAGCTTCGACCAGACTAATCGATTTGACATTTTCCGAACCTAGAAATGTTCTTTCCGGTGAAATTTTTTTCTTGATTCGTGTTCCTATGGGGTCCTAGAACAAATTCAGCTTGGTTGCCCAAAGTTGCCGTTTGGGCAATTTTGCTAATTTGCATAAATCCAAAATGTCCGCTAGATGCCATCTTGAAAACCTAACTTTTTAACCCCTGTCCACAAAATGATGAGTAATGACTCGTTTTAGGGGTTTAGAGATGTGTAGAACCGATTTCTGTAATCATTTTTGCAACATAAGGTCATCTTCAGGTCAAATCCAAGATGGCCGCCAGATGCCACCTTGAAAAATTGACTTTTGTTCCCCTTGCCCCAGAATGACGAGTAATACCTCTATTTAGGGGTTTTGGGATGTGCAGAATCCATTTCTGCATTCTATTTTGCAATATAAGGTCATCTTCATGTCAAATCCAAGAAAAAATCTTCATCGGAAAGAACATTTCTAGGTTGGTGTATTGAGCCTATGAGACTGCAAATCGACTAGACGAGGAGTCACATTCACCGGTTCGAAAAAGAACGCGCAGTCATTCAGACCCAAAACTAAAACATTTTGAGTGAGGAAATATTGTGCTACCCGATAAATTTGGATATGTAGGCCTACTATCCAAGTATGCCGAAGTCACAAATTATATATTGATACCCGATTTCAAATATTTCTGTTCATTCTTTTTTGGACCACTATTTTTAGTCATCATCATCAGGCGCGGATCCAGGAGGGGGCCGAGCCGACCCCGGCCCCCCCTATTTTTTTGACAACCTGCAGAAAAAAGTGTACACTTTATCTTGTTAGAAACTACAAAAAACCGAAAGAAAAGTAAGAAAGAGGTATTATACCCATGATGTGTAATAATGGCCTCGTAATGGCCGGTCCGAACCCGAAAGGAAACAAGAAAAAGGTGAGGGAGAGAATTGGAAAATAGTCTTTATAAAAAAAAATTCGCTCGCTCTTCGCGCTCGCATTGCCTGTGTAATGAATCCCATTCAAGAGGATTAAATGATATTTCACATATCCAGTTCTGAAATCAATTTGCTCACAATATTTTAGCTCGCATATCAAGCTTTCATTATTTTGTTTGATTTACACAAATTGTTATATTAAAATTTTCAGCTCGCGTTGTGCGCTCGCATTGTTTGATTTGAGAGATACCCATCCTCTTTGGAAATTCTTTCCAAAATTCGTCAAAATACTCCTTTATCATGTCAGTATATCAAAAAATTAAGCTCGTGCTTCGCGTTCGCATTAATTGTTTGAGACACACAGCTTGTTTTTTATTTAAATAAAAACACGCTTATAGACTGTCCAGTTTTCAGGTCGGAATATTAAACATTTTGAGCTCGCGCGTCGCACTCTTATTATTTAATTGGTGATACTTGTAACCTCTTCATTAATCACTAAAACAGTTCTAATTGAGTCCATTTTCACGTAACTATAAAAAAAAATTCGGCTCGCGCTTCGCGCTCGCATTGTTTAGTTGGATACTTATCTTTGTTCACGATTAGTGTGAGCGCGAAGGACTGGACCGCCTGCAATTTTTGTGCTGAAGAAATTGGAAGTTATTACTGATTATTTGCACCGCTTTTTGGAAACATTTATTGTGGATTGCTCTCTATATACTCCTTCATTCGTTATTGGTATTTTCTTCGGATACAACCATGCCCAAACTTAAAGAAAAATCAAGTAAAGAAACCCGCCCAAAGCAGAAGCGAAGGAAGGAGACGCCAATCGAAGTTCTTGAGAAAGACATCCCCGGGAGCTCCCCGCATTCTGCTGACGACGAGGAGATCAGTAATCATGCTGGTCATTGGAGTGTACCGAGCCAGAACACTGAATGTGATGATGATCGAAATACACATACCAAAGCGGATATGTATCAAATTCTCCCGCCACGATTAAGGAACAGATAATGCTCGCACTGCAATCGCCGCCGGTGATTCGGGCCATTGTTGACGCAATTTACTCCGAGATCTATGAGAAAATTGCTAGTGATTTGCATGATGGTCTCCAGCTAGAACTTCAAAATAAAATGCGAGAACTACAGTCACTGGAAGTAAAACTGAATAAAGTTTCAAAATGTCTGTCAAAGATAGAGTCAAGTGTTGAAGAGCAAGAACCGTATAGTAGAAGGAGCTGTTTAAGGTTTCATGGAGTGAAAGAAAAACCGAATGAAACAACGGATCAGGCAATCATCAATCTAGCGAAGGATAAGATGGGCATCACTCTAGCACCGACCGACATCGACCGCTCGCATAGACTATCTTCATCTAGGCTAGCAGCATCAAGTGTCGACGAAGGATCGGAATCCACAGAGTCAAGCAGTAAGCCTAGAATTATCATCGCTAAATTCAGCAGATACAATGTAAGGGACGCTATCTACCGCAATCGTATGAAACTTCGGGGCTCCAAGGTCTACATTCACGAGGATCTTACAAGCTACAGATCATCTCTTCTTTTCAAGGCAAGAACCAGTGTCAACGTGAAGAAGACTTGGACATCAGATGGCAAGATAACTGCCTTCACCAACAATGGAATGAAAGTACGTATTACTTGTGAACGCGATCTTGAAAATCTTGACAGTTAGTTTATCCTTTATCTCGATATCTATAAAAGCTTGAATTGTCTTATGGTCAAACTCTTTCCATGTATTAGATGTAAACAATCAGTTACTAATAATCAAAATGCTGTGTTATGTGTAAAATGCCTTCGATGGATTCATCTTAAATGTTCATCTCTGAGTTCTGAGTTTTTTAATTCGGATACTGATTGGATTTGCGATGTATGCCTGTACAGAGAATTGCCTTTTCATTTTATTGATCAATATGGAGAGACGGAAGGACCAAGTGTAATTGATACAACTTCAAATGACAACCATTATGACTCTATCCCACTTGTCTTTGAAAAACTGAATTGTAACAAGGGATTGAAAATTGGACATCTAAATGTATGTACTTTGTTAAAAAATGTAGATGAAATTAATCATATTTTAGAACAAAGCAATTTGGATATCTTAACTCTCAGTGAAACAAAGTTGGATAGCAATATATTTGACTCTGAAGTTTCCATATGTGGCTATAATATTATCAGACTGGACCGAAATAGACATGGTGGTGGTGTCGTTATGTATCTAAAAGATAACATTGTATTTGAAATGCACGAACGTGATTTTGGTCGCTTGGAATTAATATGTATTAAGATCGTTATTGAGAAACAAAACCTTTTCACCTTGTGACATGGTACAGACCACCAGATTCAAAGAAAGATGTTTTAGATGATTTTAATTTGTTACTTCAATATCTGGATTCTTGGTGTCTTGATTTTATCATACTTGGTGATATGAATTGTGATGTATCAAAAAAACCTCAAAACTTTCATACTAAAAAATTATTATCGCTTGCCAGTGATTATAATATGAAACAATATATTTCAAAAGCTACCAGGGTAACTGACACGTCTTCCTCAACTATAGATCTACTATTTTCTTCTAATGATGACATAATTCAATTCTGTGATGTTGTAACAGTTTCCATTAGTGATCATTACATGATTGTTGCACGTTTAGAAAAAACTAAAATGACATTTTCTAAGCACAATTACGTCACCTATCGTGATTTGAAAAAAAATGAATTTTTCCTCATTCTGTAAGGAACTGCATAAATGTTCATGGTCTCAGATCCTTTCTGAAAATGATGTAAACACAGCCTACGATAATTTTCTAAATATGTATAATGATATCCTAAATAGGTTTGCAGGTGGAGGAGCCGTGGTGTAGTGGTTCTGACTCTCGCCTTGTAAACAGAGGGTCGTGTGTTCGAATCCCACCGCGGTCTGGCGCCCTTTGGCAAGGCGTTAATCCACACTTTGCCACTCTCGACCCAGGTGCTAAATGGGTACCCGGTAGGATGTGAAAGTCATTGTAGCTTGTCCAGTATTGTGTGCGCCTCACAGGCGACTGACTGGAATACTCCCCAGGGAGTGGAGGATGTGCACACATTGTGTGCGGGAATGACTGATTGAATCCGATGACCGGGGGTAATAATATATCTGTAAAGCGCTTAGAAACGTCGTTCCGATGGATTAAGCGCTATATAAAAAGCGGATTATTATTATTATTATTATTTGCACCTGTGAAACGTAAACGAATTCGTAAGAAAAGTGTTCCATGGATCAATGAACAGATTTTAACGATGATGAAGCTTCGTGATCAGTGTAAAGAAAGGGCTCGCTTATCTGGTGACCCAGATGTCTGGCGTGAATATAGACTGTTACGCAATCAAGTCACGGCAAAGCGACGTAAATCCAAAAGGGAATATATAACAAAGAACATTCTTGAGAACTCTGGCAATAGTGCTGGGATATGGAAACTGCTAGGTAAAATCCTTCCAAATAAACGTAATAGTCAAACTTTGAAATCTCTTGATATTGGTGGTGGTATATTGTCTGATCCTGAAGACATCGCAAATTATATGAATAATTATTTTGCTAATATAACTAAAGAACTTAAAGATGGTGCCCAGTTTACTCAGAAAACGTTTGAACCAACAATCAAATGCTCGACTGTGTTTTCTTTTAATGAAGTTACACAGAACGATATAGTAAAGTGTAATGAGATTCCAAAAAATAAGTCTTCAGGATTGGATGGTATACCTACCTGTATCTTAAAAGACTCAGTTTCACATATTATTGTACCATTGTTACACATAATAAATCTTTCTCTTAAACAGGGAATAGTTCCATCAGACTGGAAAATGGCTAAGCTCACGCCATTATTTAAAGGTGGCAACTTAAAGGATCCTACTAATTATAGGCCAATTTCCGTATTGCCTGTACTGTCAAAAATAATGTAAAAGGTTGTTTTTAAACAAGTTTATAAATATGTTTCTGATAATGATATACTTTCAAATAATCAGTTTGGATTTCGCCCCAATTATTCAACAAATACAGCCCTCTTTACAATTACAGAAAATATTCGTAAAGAATTGGATATTGGGCACGCTGTTGGCTTAGTATCGCTTGACCTTCGGAAAGCATTTGATATGGTTTCCCACGATATTCTGTTAACAAAACTTGATCTTCTGGGGTTCGATGAGTCAAGCTTACGATGGTTCCAAAGCTATTTAACTTTAAGAAAACATGTAACAGTTATCAATAATACATTTTTTTCTTATAATACAATTACCTGTGGAATTCCGCAAGGGAGTATAATTGGTCCATTGATGTTTATAATTTTCATAAATGATATTTCTACTGTTGTAAAGTTTAGCAGTATTTCAATGTACGCTGATGATACCTGTATATACTATTCCTCAGATGTTTCTGATTTATGTTCCTGTCTAAATGAAGATTTGGCACGGATTTCAGACTGGCTGAAATGTAATGAATTATTACTGAACCCTAAGAAATGTGAATTTATCATATTTGGATCAAGGCATAAATTATTAGCATTTGCAAATGCACAAGTTCAACTTGACGGTGAAAAAAATCAGAAGAGTGGAAGAGTGTAAATACCTTGGCGTTATGCTCAGTGCACCGCTTAACTGGAATGCACATGTTAAATTCGTTAAGACGAAAGCAACAAAAACCCTGTATTGTTTGAAACGGCTCAGGCCATACATCAGTCTGAATACTGCTATAATGCTTTACAAAGCACTTTTTCAACCACACTTTGATTACTGCTCTATAGTATGGTTCAATGCAGGGAAAGTTTTACTTAAAGAATTAAGTGTTCTTCAAAATCGAGCACTGCGTATGGTCTTAAGAGTTGATTATAGATACAGTTCCAATCTATTGTATTCTACTCTGAACATTGATAAGTTAGAATTGCGATGGAAAAAACAGGCAGTTTCCTTTATATTTAAATTACTTCATGGACTACTTCCATCTTTCTTGTGCTCCAAAATAAGCATCAAGAAAAGTAATTATTCTCTTCGAAATTACCAGTGTAGGATTAATCTCGAAAAACCCAAAACTAATTTTATAAGGGACGGTGCTCTCTATATAGGTATTCAATTATTTAATTCCTTACCAAGTAATACCCGGCAACTGGATCAGTTCTCTTTATTTATGAAATCAGTTAATTCCATCGACTTCTAACTCATCTAACTAATTTCTATGATTTCTCTTCGCACTGCGGTTTTATGTAGTTTTACTTATTGTTTTTCATTTTAATTATGTATGTCTTATATTATGTGTTACTGTAATATTTAAAATATTTTCGTATTGTCTCACTTTTACATGTTTTTTTAATGTTCACGGACTTGCTGAAAAGCAGTCTGTTATGACTGAATGTAAGTTTTACCGTGATTAAATAAATACAATACAATACAATTATAAAAACTCCTCAGAATCTTCAGTTCTTAAGGACATAAAATATCAAAGAATTTTAGCTCGCGCTTCGCGCTCACATTATATATTAAGACCACATAAGATACCTTATCTTGTTTATAACAATAAAAACTAACATATAATCAAAACTTCAGACTTTAGTTAGGACTACCCCTAACCCCATCCCCCCCCCCAAAAAAAAAAAAAAAGATTATAGCGGCCAATCGAGAAAAATTTTGATGAAAATATTTTTCGGCCCCCCCCCCCCATTGGCGAAAGCTGGATCCGCCCCTGATCATCATCATCATCATCACATCTCATCTTCTACTTGCCCATCCTCCCCTAGCCTCTTGTCGAGACCCTGACGGCTACTTCCTGAGTAAAGCGAGCGATATCCTAATTCGCTTTGCGAATTAGGATATCCCTCGCTTCGCTCGGGCAGCAGCCGCCAGGGCCTCGACAAGAGGCTAATCCTTCCCCGATTTTCATTCTTTTAAGTCGGTCCAGCATGAGTATTTAAATTATTTCTACCCACCCTCTCTATTTTACCGTGCCTGGCTTATGTTTGTTGAATGTGTTTTTATTGAATCTTAATTACATGTAATTGTATATACCGGAATGCGCAATACTCAATGGTTTTTCTGTGAGGCCTCTGGGCAATATACTTATATTATGTTGATTTGTTTTGATTTGATTTATTTATTTCCACATTCCAAATAAAAAACAAAAGCATATACATGAAATGTGGGAGACCTCCATTTTAAGCTTTGAGCTTGAAATTGATGAAGGCCTCTAAAGGAAAGCGGAAGGTAAATCAGACAAACAGTGCAATAAAAGAGCCTTATCCTTTATTACACAAAAGAATAGGAATATTACCAAAAAAATAGTAAGGGAAAGAAATAATCAAAATGAGGAAGTTATAATCATGTTGATAAAAGTTAAAGTGCAAGTGTGCGAGGGTGCAAGTGCGGGGGGGGGTTGTAATATCGGTTGGTACGTAACAGGTATTATATATTTTAAGAGTGTATTTCTCTTCGAAACAGCCTTTAATGAATAAAGTGTAGAGCATAACTTAGTGTCGGGTGATAAATTATTCCATACATCCGCACCGTAATGTCTAATTGATTTGTGTGCTATTATAAGTTTTGGATATGTGAGATAAAATTTGTCAGAGTTTCGTGTTGGATAAGAGTGGATGGTGTTGTTGATTGTGAACATATTTTGAAAGGGTGGGGAAGTATTCCCTTTTTGTATTTGAACATGAAGATAGCAGCTTGATATGTATTCATATCTGAAATTTTTAAAGTTCTTAATTTAAAAAATAAAGGACTGGATCTAGCGAGATATTGTGATCCTGTACAAATACGAACTGCTCTTTTTTGCTACAAGAAAATCGGATTAAGTTTGATATTACCACAGTTACCCCAAACTATGTTGCAATATGATATTTGAGGGAGAACCAAGCCATTATAAAGAAGAAAAAGAGTTTTGGGGGTAATAAGTATTTTGATTTGGAAATTATCCCAACACCTCTGGATACGGATGCGGTGATATGGCGTAAATGATAATTCCACGATAAATTTTCATCAATAGTTACTCCTAAAACTTTGAATGTTATTTTTGTTGTAAGGTTACGCTGTCAATGTTTATCGTTATTTCTTCGTTAACTGCATGGAAAATGTTTAAAGTGCATAAAATGTGTTTCGTTTATGTTTAAAGACAATTTGTTGCATTTGAACCAAGTACACACTTTACATAATTCATCATTTAAAGTAGATAATACAATTTCAAGTTTTGGTTGGGAATAAAAAAATATTGGTATCATCTGCAAATAGGATAAAAGATAAGGGGAAGTTTTATAGTAGGAAAAGGAACGGTCCCAAATTGACCCCTGCGGCACACCACATTCTACAGTTTTAAAGGTTGAACCTATTCCATTAAATGTTACATATTGTTGTCTATTTGATAAATAATCTTCTATCCATCGATGTGCGTTGCCCCATATTCCGTATAAATGTAGTTTATGAAGCAATATTTTGTGATTAAGTGTATCGAAAGCTTTGGTTAAGTCCAAAAATATTCCAATAATGTTCTTTGTTAGCAATCGCTTTTTTGATTTTGTCATAAATATTTACTAGTGCTAAGTCTGTCGAGTGTTTTTTTCTGAAACCGTATTGATTTGGATTTAATAATCATGCAAGTTTAAAAAATTGGATAATCTTGTGTATATTATTTTTTCTAAGATTTTTTATATGCTACAGAGAATAGAAACTGGGCCGTAATTACTTATTTCATGAGGATCATCTTTTTGTAGATTGGGGTAACTTTTGCAATTTTGAGTAAATTCGGACAAATCCCTGATGAAATAGATTGATTAAATATATAAGTTAGTGGATCAACAATAGTATGAATAATTTCTTTAAGCGTGGATGAACTTATCCTATCGTGACCTTGTGACCTACTAGAGTTCAACGATTTTGTAATATTAATTATTTCAGTAGGGTTGGTGGGATTGAGAAAAAGAGAACGTTCGAATGGCGTTGAAATGAAATCAGTAAAATGGGCGTTGTTGCAATTACCTATTTGATTTGCTAGTTGGGGGCCGATGTTACTAAAAAAAGAATTAAAGGATGAAGCATATTTGGATTGATCTGGGATTTTATCACCATGTAAAGTTAATTCATCTTCAGGTAAAAGAGTATTTTTTCCCAATAATATCATTTATAATCCGCCACGTGGCCTTAGAATTAGAACTAACTTTAGATAACTTGTCTGAATAATACATCTTTCGAGATATTCGTATCGGGTTTGTAAGTTTGTTACGATATTTCTTATATTTTTGTGTGTTTGTAGTTGTAGATTTCTTTAAATGTAGTTTGTAAAGATTTAAGGTTAAATTTCTGATAAGCAGTATGCACGTTATTTTCACTGTAAACATCATTCCAATTTTCTTCAATAAGGTCCTGTTTAAATGATTCAATTTTTCTAGGAGTTTCTAATCTATAGCTGGGAGATTTAGTTCATTTATTTTTAGATGCGTTTGTTTCGGTAATGGTGAATACTGGTAAATTATCTGATACTTCAGAGTAGAGCAAGCCGCCAATAATGGTTTCATTATGAATATTTAAAAAAATGTTATCTATCAAAGTCGCAGAGGCTGATGTGATTCTTGTAGGTTTGTTTATATATGGAGAGAAAGCATAAGAATGTATCAAATTAAAAATTCTTTCAGTATTAGAATGATTTAAATTTAAAAAGAGTTTTGCTATACGCTGTTCACAGTTTTGACAAAATAAATCGAATTCAGCAGTAGGTGGTTTAATAATGATGTTTTTACTCTTTGGGATATCAATCTCAATAAACAATGTTTCAGTTAGATGAAATCTTATTTCATTTCGAATTCGGAATTTCAAATTGTCGGAAATATAAAAAGCAACACCACCCCCTCTCCGTCCTACACGGTCAGCTCTAATTAAAGAATATTTTGGTAAATTGAATAATGGAGGAGACGTTTCATTAAGCCAGGTTTCGCTTACACCAATAACTGAAAATTGAAATTTATTGAGGGCACAAAGGAGGTTTTCAAGGTGGTCAAATTTTTTGTTGAGGCTTCTAGAGTTAATATGCAAAACGCTAAAGCTGTTTGAGTTTGAAAACGAATCATTAAATTTTGCCACTGTATCATGTCTGTGTTGTTATCCATGTTAAAGGCTGTGAGTTGGGAGTGTGTGCATGTGCGTGTGTGTGCAATCAAGTGGATGCAGAGGAGACGAAGGTATCAGGATCGTCAAATGAGATGACAATGCTGGACATGTACCAAAGGCTCTATTGGTCAATACACCGCCGTAGGAATAAAGCACTAAATACCTGCAGCGAAAAAAAGAGTAAACTAAAGAAAACAAAAGAGAGTAAAAGAGCAATGTCATTAAAGGAGATTTTCAAAAAATGTCTAAGACAGGCAATGTCGGAGGCAAAGCAAGAAGAAAAGGAGCGTCTGTATATAAGGAAAAGAAACAATTTGCATGAGTTAGTGAGGACTTTCACTAGTGTTATAATATAACAGTGCTCGATTGTGGGTCTGAGCAAGTTCGTTCCCCTTTCCCGAGTTCACAAATTTGTATACGAGACCTCTTTAAAGGTTATCGACATGTATTATAATACACTGATGAGAGATTAAACAAGATTCAAGATTACGAGTTTGAATTTGATAAATACACAACAGGTGGTTATAGGTTTTTATTCAAATACTAACTCATTTGGATGTGAATAATGGGTCGTGTGGTCCAGTGGTTAGAGCATTGGACTCATAATCGCAAGGTTGTGAGTTCGAATCCCTACTCTGCCATTGTCTCCACTTTGATAAAAAGGCCCGAGAGTAAAATGTTTCCTAGGTAATTGGTTATATACCAGCTTGGCGTTTACCAGCAAAATGCTGTCCTGCCGAGTTCCTACGGGAGTTGATTGATTGATTGCATTTATTCTTTTTCATTCCAAATTTAACAAAAGTTACAATGTAAAGCATAACACAAAAATATCATATACAGAAATGAAAAAAGGGAACCTACTGGAAAGCAAAGCTTGTTAGTGTGGGTTCCCTTCAATAAATAGTTAAAGTATATCTTTGATCAATGAAATTCAATTCGTAAATTTAAAAGGTTTGTACAATGAAAAAGAATACCAGAGTTACCATGCATAAACAGAAACAGAATAATGGGTGTAAATTGTAGTTAGTATAGTATAGGTTTTCCAGTCCAATTTCGCACTTAGTGCATGCAAAAGTAAAGATAGGTCATTGAATTTCGCACATAGTGCATGATAAAGTATGAATAGGTTATTCAATTTATTAGATAGGGCAGCCAAAATCACAAGTCGGCATTCAAATTCGCTATAGTGCAACCAAAATGGCCATTTGGCATTCATGATCGATTTAGAACAACCAAATCCGCCATTCGGCGTACGAATTTGTACATAGTGCAACCAAGTTCGCCCGTGAAAACCCATCGAGTTATGTTAGGGCATTCAATTTCGCCATTGTGCATCCAATTATACAGTTTGTGCATGTAATTTAGCAAACGTATTTTTTTCTATTTGTTTTCATAACTTTCTCATGTTTATATTTTCTTCCATTTTATGAGCTTACTATGTCCATATTAAGTCAGCGAAACAAATATCGGATGGCTGAATATTTTTTGGGTCATTTGCACCATCTCTTCGATATAATGCATTGACTAGATACATAATCATAGAATGTATACAATATCATGATTTTCTTCTTTCATATTTACGTTTAATATTATTTTATCTTGCATCTATTTCATATGACTTTAATCATTTGAAACAATAATATTTTCATTATAAATTAGGACATTGACTACGGTTTTCTTCCCTTATACAGTGCGCATCAGAAAAGTTTACACTTTGAAAAAGCCTTGAGAATTGAAAAAAATATACAACATGTAGGTAATTTTTTCACATGTAAACTTGGGTTTGGGTCTCATCTATCCAATAAAAGTTAAAGATTTGACAGAATGTTACACTTGAGTGAGCACTGTCCATTTTCGTAAAGCTGGCAGAAATCCTTTTCACGTTGTGTCAAGGGAAAAGGGAAAGGGCGAAATCAAACTTACCCTGCGAAACATTTCTTACACATTTTCCCTGCATCTTTAGTCAATTGAAATAAAACGGATATATTCAAGCATTTAAAGCACACCATTTACCCTTTTTGTGCCAGCTGGATCTGAGGACATAACTGAATCTGAACAAAAGTTTATATCAGACATCTTCAGCTTTTTTCACTAAGTTTCTATCATTTAAAGTGCGTTTATATTTCGTTTTTCATTTAAATCCTGTTTCTCCACACTTTTCCCAAGCTTGAAATGATTAACAAAAGGAAAATCAAGTCTAAACCATTTCATGTAAATCACAGTTCAGTGTAAAGCAAATATCGTCACGATTGCCTCGGTGTGGGGGAGTGGGATGGAGTGCAATGCTCTCTTCGAAGTGTTTTGGGCAAGGAAACAAGTTTTGAAAAGGCAAAAGATATCTTCAAATCAATTTTACGAGCTAAATTCTATGTGTTCTTCATGATTAAGGTCTACTTTTATTCGCATTTATATTTCAAAGGCATTGCGCGTTATTTTTAATATGTCCTGGAGATCCCACACAGACCAATTGTTTATTGACAATAAAATCTTAAAAGTAAAAACATTATATCAGTATAACTTGGGTCAATTTATGTATCAATTAAATAATAATATGCTACCATCAATCTTTGATTCTTCATTTAATAAAAACAAAACTATTCATAAATACCCTACACGTCAATCCGAGGAATTTCATTTTCCTCTACCCCGGACAATTCTTGCCAAATCCATCTTCACTTTCGAAGGCCCTCGACTTTGGGGCACTCTTGATAATACTATCAAAGATTCCCCAAGCCTCAATTCTTTTAAATTTAAATTGAAAAAGTTTCTCCAAGATACTCGTTAGTTTTTTTAACTCTTCATCACTCATACATTATATTTTTCATATATACTCAGCACTACGAGCTGTGAAATATGATATTTTTCGTTTTCCTGTTGATCCGTAAATTCGCTGTGAGTGTTGGGGCAAGAATCTGGAGACCACTGATCTTGCTATTTTCTCTCATTTCTATTTCTTTCTTTTTATTTCTTTTAAACTATTCATTCAGATAGTTTTACGTTCAAATTTCTACCATGTTGTGTTTGTGTTTTGTTTATATTCTTCATACGTATGTTATAGGAGGCTGCATCCTACAAGCTTCGCTTTTTAGCAGCCTCCTCCGTTTCCGACCTGTTATCTTGATTATTATACATAATAAGTTTCTTTGTTTTATTGATTATAATTATATCAAGATGTATGTAACAAAACTATTGTAAATGTAAATGATTGTTGGAAATGGAAAAAATAAATGAAATGAAAGTTCTGCGCAAATCATTTTTCACTAACTTTTCAAAAGTAAGTGATGCTCACTCAAGCGGATTTATTTTTCGACAGTTACATGTATATCGTCATTCGCTTAAATGACGATACATGTAAAATACATGCATATAAAAATCATCTTCATTCTGTATGATTAAACTTCAAACTGAGATTCACAAAATATATCGATATAAATATAAACAAGTGGAATGCCTCTGGCCGTCTCACCTGCATCACGCGGTTCAATATAGCAGCACTGCTGACTTCGAAAACTACTCTAACTCGCACAAGATGTTCAGTGATACATGGTTACTCTTATGTCCACTTTTTATGAACTAGACCAATAAACTTACAGAGATATGATGGTTATAACAGATGGTTATAATATGATGGTTATAACAGCAATTAATACAAAATGTCAACATTCTACATGAAAGAGAATATATTAGCGAAAACATCGATATGCTTCATGACAGTATTAGTGTCTTAATTTGCTTAGAAAGAGAGCAAATATGTCAAAATGAATGACGTGATATTGCGCTAAAACGAGACCAAAAACAACCTCTACGTCACAGTCACACTCACGAATCTGACAATGAAGCAATCAATGGTATGTCATTTGAGATAACACAATCTCAACACAATAGCTTCCATCGGCTTCTCGTATCGCTTTTGTTGGTGTGTCTGCCACACCGTAATCTATGATATATACGGGCAGCGCGTTTCCGTTTTACACCCTGGCGAAGGCATTTTCCGGAAAAGTAGCCAAAAAGCAACTAGTGAAGAGTCTACGTCTACGTTTGTTTACATTATCAGCTGGGCTCGCGATCCAAAGTCCGCACCGAAGTTATCCGCAGAACATACCGTACTTTATACAAATGCAGCTGAGCTTATACTTTCCAGGTTCAATATGAATGTTTGCCTTGATCATTTGCCTTGCCGATTTGCTGATGTCTGTCTTTCTCTCTATCTGTGACTATATATCTATCTCTATCTATCTATGTAACTGCAGTATCTATCTAATAATCTTCTCTGTCTCTCTCATTCTTTATCTAATTAACATCTATCTATCTCAAATTCTCTATCTCTCTCTATCCATCCATCCATCCATCCATCCATCTGTCTGTCTTTCTCTATTTTTCTCTCTCTACCTACCTATGTAACTACAGTATCTATCTGTTAATTTGTCGCTCTTTCCTCTCATTCTTGATCTATCTGACATCTATCTATCTCTCAAATTCTCTATCTCTCTATCCATCTATCTATCCACCTGTCTGTCTTTCTCTATCTATTTATCTATTTTTTTTTAACTAGAGTATCTATCTATCTGTTAATTTGTTAATAATCTTCTCTGTCTCTCCCATTCTTTAATTATCTATTTAATATCTCTCTCTATCTATCTATCCATCTGTCTGTCTTTCTCTTATTCTCTCTATCTATTTATCTATCTATTTTTTTTAACTTATCTATCTGTTAATTTGTTAATATTCTTTGTCTCTCCCTCTTTATCTATCTAACATCTATCTATCTCTCATCTATCTATCTCTATCTATCCATCTGTCTGTCTTTCTCTATTTCTCTCTATCTATATATCTATCTATCTATCTGTTAATTTGTCTATCTTCTCTGTCTCTTTCATTCTTTATCTATGACATCTATCTATCTGTCTCTCAAATTCTCTATCTCTCTCCCCCTCTAGCATCTGTCTGTCTTTTTTCTCGCTTTCTCTTTGTCCGTCCATATTTCTATCTACAACATCTCTCCTCTCCCCCTCCCCCTCTATCTATCTATCTATCCTTCTCTCTCTCTTTCTCCCCCTCTCCCTCTATATATCGACCTCTCTGTCTCTCCCCCGGCTCTCTATTTATCTATCCATCCATCTTTCTCTCGCCCTCTATCTATCTATCCACCTCTCTCTCTCTCTCTCTATTTCTGTCTATCTATCTATCTGTCTATCTTGTCTCTATTTATCAGTCTTCTATATCTATCTTTCGGCAGCTTCTAAGTGTATCAATCCATCAAACTTCAATTTGTCTTTCCATTATAAGTATCTGTTTATTTTGATTTTGTCTGTCATTCTATTCATTTAGTTAATAATTTATTTTTAGAAAAAAAAACTATCATAAACAACGCGACTGCAAAAGCATGTTCGGATTTCACTCCTGACTGCCGCTCTCTCTGTACATGAAGTGCCGAGGAACTCTGTGCTCTATGGAAGCTTAAAAGTGCCACCGAGATGTTGAGATAATTATCTCATCATGTTGACATCTTGTAGAAGAGATGATGAGATGACAAGATCCCGGATCTCGTCATGTCGACATCTTGTAGAAGAGATGATTAGATGACATGATCATGGATCGAAGATCTTGTCATCTGACCATTTCTTCTGAAAGATGTCGACATGACGAGATCCGAGATCTTGTCATCTCATCATCTCGTCCAAAAGATGTTGACATGATGAGATCCGGGATCTTGTCATCTCATCATCTCTTCTACAAGATGTCAACATGATGAGATCCGGGATCTTGTCATCTCATCATCTCTTCTTAAAGATGTTGACATGATGAGATCCAGGATCTTGTCATCTCATCATCTCTTCTTAAAGATGTCGACATGATGAGATCCGGGATCTCGTCATCTTATCCTTTGCTATCAAGATGTCGACTTCCCGAGATAATTATCTCAACATCTCGGTGGCACTTTTAAGCTTCCATAAACAACTCTCGGGCATTCACAATATTATGCAAAAGCACTCGGCGCAAGCGCCTCTTGCTTTTGCATAATTGTAAATACCCTCGAGTGTGCTGCATCGTCATAACACACTCATAAATGTGCATTAATTGTATACTATTGGATGGCATTTTGGAGCACTGGCTTATAGATGGGACCCATGAGCCCGGCAATCTTTTCACCACATAGAGCAAAAGATGGAAAAAAATGAAAGGGAAACAGATGAGATGTGATATAAGTTACTGAATATCATATCTCAAAATCATATTTTTGTATTAAGCTTTCATTTTTCGCTAGCTTCGCTCACTCGCATTTTGTTTGTTTTGTTTTTTAGAAAATTTGTCCGACACACTGTGTCTGCGTCAACCATTCATTTAATTACACTACTCATTTAGAGAATGTGTGCTTGTTTAATCCTGTATCTATCAAAATTGTTTCGCTTCCTTCTTACAGACTTATATCCACTGGCGGATCCAGGGGGGGTTAAAGCCGGCCCATGCACCCCCCCCCCCCCGAGAGGCACAATTACAAATTTTGATGTTCAAACATTTCTTTAAAAATGCCTTCAAAACAAAAGTGTGCCCCCACCCCCTGTCAAAGTGAAGGCCTTTTTTTTCCTTGGGAAAATGTGCCCCCCCCCCTGCTTACATCTATAAGGACAGTGCATTTGTATCGCCAAAGCCTAGGCCACGGATGAATGGTTCACACCTCTATATGGCTGGATAAAAATATTATCATGAGACTGAATGTAATAGCGAGATTCTGGGGTTAACATTTCTAGATTTCCTCTTCTGAACAAAAAAAAATCATATATAGTCAACAAAGACCTTGTATACATGTACGTCTGTTGATTGCCCGGTCGGTTAGTCATATTTTATAGGACTATTGAATACAAAATGGCATGACAGAAAGGGACCCTGGGACATGGTTACAGGTCGATGAAGATGAGAGGCCGATCCGACGGGCGATCCACTTCTTTCTCGCCTTTCTTCAACTTCAAAACCATAAGCCCCCTATACACCTATCTCTCAATACTACAATAAGGATTCTTCCTTCAGACAAAATTGATCATATTTGTGAAATCATGGAGCTATTAATATGGAAAATACGAAAATGAAGTCTATTCTAACTGATCCGGACCACTACAATTCCTTACGCGTTTTGGCTAAGAATTTTGTCTTCGACAGAAAATAAGACAAAATGCTTTGATCTTTTGACTTAAGCATACTTATCTCGGATGAATGGTTTACACCTGTATTTGACTGGCATGACTGGATAAAATTACTATCATGAGACTGAATGAGCGAGATTCTGGGGTCATGCAACTTTTCTAGGTTTCCTCCTCTGAACAAAAAAATATCATACATCGTTATCAAAGACCTTGTATACGTCTTTTGATTGCCGGGTCGGTTAGTCATATTATATAGGCCTATTGAATACAAAATGGTATGGCAGAAAGGGACACTGTGAAATGGTCACAGGTCGATGAAGATGAGGGGCCGATCCGACGGGCGATCCATTTCTTTCTCGCCTTCCTTCAACTTCATTCTATAAGCCCCCTACACCTATCTCTCAATACTACAATAAGGATTCTTCCTTCAGACAAAATTGATCATATTTGTCGAAATCATGGAAAATACGAAAATGAAGTCTATTCTAACTGATCCCGACTACTACACCAAGATGTTCCAGGTCTATGCCAAGAAGAGCAACAAGTTTTCGCACTTGGTTAATTGGACCGAGGAAGTATTCCCCAAGATGGTGTTGGAGAAATTGAGGGAGAGCTTCTCAGCAAAAACACAAATTAACATGCTCGGAATTGGGACCGGTTCGGGTAAGTATTGCGCTAAGTGTACCGTTTTAATCTTCATAACATGTTCTTAGTGTATTTACATAGCTTTGTATGTACTTAATACATGAATCCAATAACTCGACACCAGGAACTAAAAGATCTCAGAGTACCTCCCACGCCTGTTTTAACATCACCCAAATACTCTTAAAGATAACCTGCCAATATTTTCATGCGAGGAAGCATATCAGCCGAGTGGGGAAAAAAAATCGGTAATCCATAAAACAGTAGGGGAGAGCGTGGCTAATCCACCCCAGGGGAAAGTCAGTCTACCACGTGATTTCCCCCTTTTCTGTGATTGGATAAAAGTTTTGTTGATGATGTATTAAATATCAAGCTACCCAACGGTAGCAATCTTGGCGTGAGGTCATCATCTAGAAAATTTCGGCGACTCGTCCATTTCATGGCCATTTTGTAAAAAAAAATCAAATTTCTTGTATTTTCTTATAGACACTCATGAATGCAGTTATAATTTTTTTTTTGGGGGGGCTAGAAAGGTGTGATAAATACTTACTGAAACATACCCTTGATTCTTCAACATAATGTTGTACATTTTCCAAAAAAATCAAGAAAAAAGAAAATGGCGGGCCGCTGGGCGAGTTCCCTCATTTTGCGACGGGGCAGGTCCGCCCTACTATTATCTACATAATAGGCCTACAAGAATATCTTCATAAAAATGACATGACATGCAAATATGTCGGCATATGTGGTAAATCACGATATAAGAAAAATGTTTGGTGTCTTTGAATACATCAATTTCTTTCATACATCACCCTCTTTTTCAAAATCCGGAGACTAATCCACTGGGCCACAACGCTCCATACGCTTAGACCTAGCGTGAGCTAAAATTTGTAATATTCTGACCAGAAAGGGACCTAATAAGGACTGTAGGAAAAGCATGTAGCAAAAATGTGAAGAGGATCTTACCAAATGAATGATCCGAGCGCGAAGCTCGAGTTCATTTTTTTTTAAGAATTAAAACCGGGACGTTCTAATCAATGTCGGTACAGAGAGGTCCAAAAATCACGAAAATGTAACAATAAAAACATATTATAGACATATACCGACAAAGATAAAGGAACTCTAAAGACCGAGAGAGAAGATGCACGGTACAACTGGAACAATTCTGCGTGGCCCGACAATTAATCATTTTTCCGACAGGCGTCAGTCCAACCATGGTCCAACAGCCCTGCGATTGTGTATCAAGCAATTCATCATTTTCCCGACGGACATCATTATTATACCGGAACATCCGCAGGGTATACCCAAAACATTGAATACCCGGTCCCCTCCCCGTTTTTTTTTTCTTTCCTTTTATTTTTCCCCTTTCTTTTCATCTTTCCTTCTTTTTTTTCTTTTCCTGTTTTGTTCTTTTTTTCCTCTTGTCCCCTTTCCTAATGTTTTCCCGATGGGAGGGCAGATTTAACGACGATATGAAGAGTAGTGGGGGTGTCGCACCCCACTCCTTTAGCAATGGCCCTGGTGGGGTGTTTCATACAGCTGTTAAGTAAGATGGTAAGTTACTAATGATCCTTTCTTTTATAGCTACAAGATATATCCCTGTGTAGTTGACTTACCATCTAAGAACATGATCCAGTCTGAAAAGCTGACAGCCGTCTTCTTCGAGGAGTTTTTAAACATTTTTTTTTATCCTCATACACAGACGGCTCGCAATTTTGTGCAGCCGCCATTAGGGGGTTAAAGATTCAAAATCCCCCCGACGGGGCTCATTGATTTTTTTCTTTATTTCATAAAAATATATGAAAAGAACTGGACCAAAAATAAAGATTATTTTCCCGTTTTGGCCCGACATGCACCAAAACGGGGAAAAATTAATTTAAAATGGAAAAAACAGTGACTTTCTTCGGCTGTCGCGCAATTTCACTTCCCTGGGTTATCCGAACTTACTGCATAAACATATGGCCATTGAGTACAGATCGAGTTAAAACTTCGGTCTCTGTAATTGGTGAGTGGAGCCAACGGAGTTCAGTGGAACAACCAATAAAACAGAGTCCGAAGCTTTAGGCCTAGTTCCACTCTTGTCGTGCGTAATGTCACGAGTAGCTTTACGAACGGATTTGAGAAACATTCACCTGGTTATTTGCTCCGGGCATCCATGCCATTACATTCTAAAATCGTCTGTTCTTATATAATCATTTATCATTTTCTCGTGTTTTTCGTTATCAGGTGAGATGGACCGGAAAATGGCAGCAAGCATCAATGCCCATTTCAAGTCTGTCCGAAACGTAGTGGTGGAGCCCGCGAAAAGACAGCTTGAGATCTACCACTCTGCCCTAGAGGAGACCAAGTCCGAATTCAGTGGCATCGATTTTGACCTGCGTCAAATGGTCTTTGACAAATATCGTGAACAAGAGGGCAAACGCCCGCCCAAATACCACTTCATCAGCGCGATCCAATCCATTTACTACATTGACGATATTAATGATACTCTGCGATATCTCTACGACTGCTTGGAGGATGGCGGTGTTATGCTGATAACCACTCTATCTGGTGAGTTTCAATATATTATAGCTTCTTTGGTAAAGACCTTGTGCGTATATAACGTCATTATCTTATAGCGCCCTCCCTTAGAGGATAAAGGAATACGCGTAAACGGATTTGTCAGAGATTCGTCAGCTGCAGATCGCCAATGCATGCAAGGCAATGGCTTCAGCCTCTAAGATGGCGGCTCGATGATGTCAGTGGGTAGTCTTTTTAAAAAAAAAGATATTTGGTTTTATCTTTAGCTTCTATTTTATCTATATCGACTCCATTAAATTTCAATTGAAATAAGAAAAAAAACTAAACATATCAAACCTTAGTTGGCTCTTGAATGGGAATCTTCAACCGTATATAGAATCATGAAACTTAAGTTTCACTATAAAGATGAAATGAATACAACTAAAGTGACATCAAATGACAACGGTATGAATGGCATTGCGTCAGGTTACATTACAGGAAACAAGGTTATATATGAAATCAAACAATATGATCATTACATTAAATTACGTGAAATGAAACACTAAAATGCATTTAACCTGGATATTTTTCCATATTTCACATTGCAGATATGGGAGGTTTCAGACAGGTTTGGAGCAGCTTCCCCCAAATACAGGACGTCGTCGGACCCTATCCGGGCACCAACGATATCCGAAAACACCTCTCAGACCTCAACATCCCTTTCGAGGAAAATCTCCAGAAATCGCAAGCGGACATCACCAGCTGTTTCCAAGAGGGGTCGAAGGAAGGACAACTCATCATCGACTTTCTCAGTCAGATCATTGATCTCCGAGGGACAGCGCCCTCTGCGCTCTATCGGGAGGTAGTTGAAAAGCTAGGCTCGGACCAATGCTCCGAAAGAAAAGCTGACGGGACGGTTCTTCTCAATAACGACTGGGACGCATTCGTGGTGTACAAGTAAGCCCACATTCCATCTCGATGATCAAATAAAAGAAAATTTTCACTCGTTGAAAATGAGGAAAGTGGAAATAAGGGGCAACCTAACCTTGTCAGTACCCAATTTGATACATACCTTGTTTACACGTGCATCGGCTCGCGGTGCATTTTTATGCATGTATATAGGCTCGCGGTGCAGACGCAGCAATTTTGCTCCGCCAAAAATAGTAGGATCAGAACCGCGAGCTGGTGCAGACACGGCCATTTTTTTTCCGTGTAAACACGAAGCCGATTCTGCGCCGGTAATTAGCGCGTTTTTTATGTAAACTCTATCCACTGATCTGTGTTTTTCTGATCCGAGAGCTGGGGCAGCGTGAAGCGCGACGCAAGATAATCCGCGAGCAGAGTCAGCACCGGCTCGCGGGTCTGCACCGCGATCCGATGTAGAGTGTAAACATGGTATAAATCGGGAAATAAATGTATTCAGTGAAGTTTAACGTAAATCCATGAGAATAACAGGGTTTCGAATTCTTGAAGGGGTGTAGGTTTACGAAGCCAGATGGAACAGCTGTTCTATATTCTTTTCAACTTTCTAATTTCATTTCTTGTGTGTTTTTAAAAGTGAAGCAAAAGGTATCAGGAAGACAACGATTAAGGGTTTGAAAAAGTAATAAAAGTAATAATAAAAAACTATAATAATGATTATAATAGCAACAATGAAAATAACGATGATAAATAACGACAATAATGATAATGATTAAAAAATATAAATGATAATGATAAGAAGAATAATTGGCATTTATCCAGTGTCATCTATCTAGAAATGATTTATTACGCGATTTGCGTGCAATAATATACAATAGAAACATAATTGTTGGAAGTCAAGGATAGATCCTTGCGGGACTCCACCAACAAAACAGGAGAGCGTAGCGATATGGGTATCGGTCATTTAAATAACTTCCAGACAAAAATAGATGACTACCACATTCTCCGTAATAACATGAATTAGAAAGAGTAAGCCCAATTGAAAAATTGTCAATGACAAATAATATTCGACTGGTTATTGAATATATCAATAAAAATATTCAATATCATTTGTATTTATTGCTTATCTTACGTCATCTCATAGCGCTATAATTTGTAAGGCATACTAATTGCAATCGGAAAGTATTTTTTTTAGGTAACTATACATAAGATTAACAAATTTTCCTTCAAAAATGTTCATACACAAGACAACTCAGATGAAGTTTTGTAACTGTTAAAATAAATAGTAATAGTATTCCTCATGAACTTGAATTTGAATTTATTAATAACTTCATTCACTTGATAAACATTTTGTTTTATAATTTATACAATGATAACATGAAATAATTACAACAGTTTATATACAACAGAAATGTATTAAATAATTTGTATCGCATACAGTTTTCATAGATTTCTCACATATCGGTATAATTCTACCTATTTAAGATACCGGATGATAATTCTTAGACAATATGCACAACTTTTTTATAATGGTATGAATAATCCTATTAAATAGTCATGAAATATTGTCAAATTTACAATATAGTTAATTCTTGAGTAATTTACAGACTCTGATTGTGTACTTTCATTAAGCAACTTGGCAAAATATTGGAGCGCAATTAGGATTTTTTCAATTTCATTTCATTTATTGGTTTTGCAACACTTTTCAAAAAATCAAATTAAAAAAGGAAATACAGTAATAATATACGTATAACTGATAAGCAAAACATTTAACACATTTTGCATTTTCTTTTAATACATATCGATTTTTAGAAGGTTGCAGGCTTGAATGCTTGGCAACCCTAAATTTTGAATTTTAGAATTTCAAATTTTGACATTGAAAAAAAATGTGGTTGTAAAGAAGATCTAACCACATTCAGTAGATTATAGATTGTTTTACAGGCTCCTATGACATTTTTTCCTAATTTAAAATTTAAATGTTTTTCTCGCTTTATACTTTATTCCTATACTTTTATAATTCACTTTTGTTTGTAAGCGACCAATTTTGAATAAAGTAATTATTTGTAATGTTTTTTTTTTTGGGGGGGGCTTATTGATACATCTAAACACATTCGGGTGTCCAGCGTTTCTTTTATTTTAGATTTCCTGACTGTTTTATGGAAAAGTGTTTAGCATTGAGTTATTTCAATAAATATTAGAGAGCTATACTTTCGTTTGTGATTTGTTTTTCTCAAATAAATGATTAAACAATATATTTGCTATCATAGTTATTATTCATTAATTTCTCAGCTTCAATTTCAAAAAGGGAAAAGACAGACATGTGGTTTATGACAACTTTGTAGAATGTTCCATGCACATATTTCGAATTATTAGAATTTATCAGATATATTATCAAGTAATGTAGCAGTAATAAATGTTATACGCATTGGAAATTCCATCGAAACCAGATGAATAATTAAAATTCCTGTCTGTCAAGTACGTTTTTGGCATATTTTGAAGATTTAAGTTCATATCAAAATCGCCGGTAATTATTTAATTTACTGTTTAACAACATAAAGTGGAAAGTTGACAACTTTTAAAGTGGAAGAAAGTTTTGAATGTCAGAACTCTTTTGTTTTGTAAAAAACCCATCGGTTACAATTCACAAATTGCTTATTAATCATTTTAATACAGGGCCCTATGAACGATTTTTTTTGGGGGGGCTGGGGGTGCTGAAGTAAATTTGACAAGCAAAAAAAAATAAAATAAAATACAAATAAAAAAGGAATTCACTACAAAATGAAGGTCGTTATGGTGCCAAGAATTTAGACGAGCCAAAAACAAAAAAAAAGTTCACTACAAAATGTTGGTCATTTTCCTTAGATTATTTGAATTCCTGGGGGGTGCTGTCTATTGAGAATAATACACGCAGCACCCCTGGGAAAATCTTGGGGTGCTTCACCTTCAGTACCCTCGCTTCCCAGGGCCACGCTCTTTATATATATATATATATATATATATATATATATATATATATATATATATATATATATATATATATATATTTCTGTGAAAATATTGGTAAATTATATTTCAGGTCCCTTTTCAAACAAATATTACCTTCTTAAGAAAATAAGAAAAAAAAAATAGCTCGAGGGGCATTTCACCGTGACAAAATCAATTAAAATAATCTTTAAATTGTAAAAAAAAAAAACAGAGCACCAAATAAAAACAGACGAAAAATACATGTATAAGCAGCAAAATTATTGGAATAAAATACACAGAGGACAGTAACTACATGATATCTAAAATAAGCACAGTTAATGATTTCAAAGCGGGATGTATATGGAAGTTTGCACACATGCCACGACATTTGCTCCTGCGACAATTCGTCGCCTTCTCCCATACAGGCCATTATCGCGCACTGCGCGTCGCCTTCCCGCAAAAGGGCTGTTAGCGCGGACGTGGACTGCGCATCGCCTTCCCGCACAAAGGCAGCAAAGCGCACTGTTCACTGCACGCTAACGGCCCTTCTGTGGGAGGCGACGTGCAGTGCGCGCTAACGGCCTTTGTGCGGGAAGGCGACGGCTCCGGGCTTAATTTGATGAATTTGAAGATGTAGCGTTAGGTTTGCTATTATGTAAGGTTTATGGCCATGGGTGAAGTTGGTCATTCCACTTGTGTGTGGAATTCAGAGCGGAGCAATTGTCCCCGGAGCAAATATTATGGAACCCGTACACACATAATGAAAAACATGAAACATATTCAAACGGATGTTATACTTAAGGCTGAAAATAATATCTTCATTGAGATTTTTTTTTGGGGGGGAGAATGATCAAAATTTCATAAAAATCTGATAAAAAATTCAAGGTTATGATTTCATTTATTTTGGGGGAATTATTTCGGGAACTCTTTCTTCATCGTGAATAGGTTGATGACATCACACCCCCGTTTTCCTCTTTCTTTCATTATTACATGAATTCATATCTATTTTTATTTTCTACGTGTTTGTAACTGCTTGTTTTCTAGAAAGTTTCTAGAAAGAGAAAAGTTCAACAAAAAAAATTATTATCTTACATATGAAATCAGTAAAGTTGATTTTATTGATGCATCATTCTTGGAGGACAAAATTCGGAATTGGGGGCAAAATAAGCTCCCCCGTTGCATCATTCATGAGGACATACAATAGAATAATTGTTCCATGGAATCCTTTAAAATGCCATAACTTTGTTATTACTTGTCCAGTAGTGATGAAATTTTCAGTCCTTTATTTGTCTGATTTTACTCCATTCAAATCACATAATGTTCAGCCCAGAGTATCAGTTTAACCCTTCTTGTCTATTCAGTCACTCTGCATATAGATTCTGTCTAACATAGCCAGCTCTTCCAAAAGATCCTTGCGCTCTTGCAATTTCTAGAAAGAGAAAGTTGAAAAAAAAAAATAAAAACCGACATTTAATTTTACAAGCTATAAAAACAAATGTTATATTTGCATTGTGTACTGTATCTCTAAAAAAAAGAAATATTAAGTAAACATTTTTAAGGTTGGAAGAGTGACATTGTATAAATGTTGCATTTACCCTTTAAATGGTTCTACCCAGCACTTGAAATGTTGGATTCAGCTTTATGCAAGGTGGGATGTAACATTTGGAAAAGGTTGATTTAACATTCGAATTTTTAGAGAATAAATAAACAAATATGATAAGCATATGATTAAATACTTCTGTTAGTTTAATCACATTTTGCTGGAATGATAACCGGGTATTAAGTGCATACGTTGTATACTGGGAAAGCCTGAATCCGATGATCAGGCTAAAGGAAGCATCTCACTGAGATTGCAACTAGTCCTGGACTAATGATTAGCCCGAGAAATCCGAGGAAGAAAATCGAACGAGCTCGTTTTTTTCTAGTCTTCCAAATGTATCTGCGAGATTTCAGAGAATCTCTATCAGCGAAGACGTCGAGTTTGAGGATACTATAATTACATCGCAAACTGCTGAGACATCCTTGCATTGTCTCTACAAATTCTCCAATTCATCTCCATTAGTTGCAGAGACGTCGAGGATACTACAATTACATCCCGAACTGCTGAAATGTCTTTGCGATGTCTCTGCGAAGTCTACAAGACACCTCCACCAGTTGCAGAGACGTCGAGGATACTATAATTACATCCCCAATTGGTGAGATGTCTTGGCGATGTCTCTGCGGAACCTCTCAGAGAAGTCGCGTAGACCTGCAATAAACAACTGTCGCAGAGATGTCTCCAGCTTCGGTCCAACAAGGAGACGTGTCGGCAACGTCTCCGTCACATCTTAGAGGCGACACATCGGCGACGAATCCAGACAGTTAAGGTAACAGGCAATTTGCCTGACAATCGCGAGGATCTTGCTGCAAACTTCCCAAGCGTTTGCTGCGACAATTCGAAAACATCTCCGCGATGTCGCTGCGACCATAATCATGCATTACGCACACATAAGCCATATTACCTGTTGCAGTGCTCGTTGCAAGCGCTGAAGGGTTGCGTCTTTGTCATCAAAGGTGGTGTCAGTAGAGGTAGCCATAGTGAGAGGGCGTCCTTTTGTATCTGATGCTGGATCATTAATTGCCATCAGCTACAAATAGAAAATGAAAGAAGAAATCAAAATTCCTTGCAGGTGTTTAACAAATTTATATTTAGTTCAGAACAAAAAAAAAACATGCTAGTAATTTGAGGGACGTGTTTGTGTGTTTAAAATATCAAGATTTTCAAGATTCAAGAAGTTTATTTTCATTTCCATAACAAATATAAATCAAATACAAATCAAAGTACGAATTCAAAATCATTTTAACTTAGCATAATTATATAACAAAAGCTTGTATAAATAGTAAAAAAAAGCGTAAATGGGAATGAGGGGATCCACTAAAAAGCATAGCTTGTAGAGCGTGAATCCCCTATAGCAAGTTGAATAAATAATTTATATTAAGCAATTGAGACAAGGCAACGCAATAAAAATTAAGTAAATATGGAAATTCATTCGATTGTACAAATATACATATTATGAAATGGGAAAGTAAAATGTGATAAATATATCCTAGAATATCCTAGAATTTTCAGCAATAATTCAAAGGTTATAAAAGAAATACAAGGAACGATTGTACCAATCGTATCAAAGTAATGGTCATACAAAGGTCATACAACTGAAGATGTCAAGTCAACATGATCAAGAGACAGCTTATCTTTATGCATGATATTGCGTTGTTATTTCTAGTTCGCACAAGATTCCTGCCCTGCTATTGAATAAGTTTCTTATCCCACCACTATGATATCATTTGTGTGACTATTTCCTACTCTGTAAAAACGCTGTTTAAAAATTTTAAGCACGTTGTTTAAACCCGTCACTTTAATGAATCATGTTTAAACTTTTTAAACAAATGTTTAGACTTTCTAAACAACTGTTAAAACTTTTTAAACAAGTTGTTTAAAAAGTTTAAACAATTTAAGTTTAAAAAGTTTAAAGTTTAAAAAGTTTAAACAATTGCAAAACAATTTAAACAACCTGTTGTTAGAGTGACAGACTTAAACAACGTGCTATTTTATTACTGTGTAATGGATAGTGCAATTTGACATTCTAGATCAGGTCAGCACCCCATTAACGAACAAAATATGATATTCCAATTCTTACTTTCGGCACGAAAACCAAACACAGCACAACGGTGGTTGCAAAGACTATGGCGCCCCCAACGAAAGTAAATACATAGTTGATGTCTCCTCTGCTGTAGAAGATGTATGCAAATGGCACTGCGATGACGCAAGTCAAACAGACAGTGTAGACTGAAAGGGCAATGTATTTACCTTGGAAAAAGGGGGAAAGATGTCTCAGTGGATGCATAAAGGTTATTAATAAATATGAATAATTCTGTAATGTCCCTTCTCTCAATCACTGAAAAGGTTCATTTGATTGGTGTGTAGACATGAACAAAATCTTTATAACGCAATCTTAATAAAGGTTTTGATGTCCCCTCTTACGTGATGTTTAATTAAAATTGATATTAAATATCTCATAGTGATAATAATAATAATAGGAATTTATATAGCGCCATTTATCTAGAAATATTCTATTCCGAGGCGCGTTGTTATTATTATTATTACCCCGGCTTTAGCTCGAGCTGCCATTCAGCGCTCATGCATTCAAGGAATTAATACTGCCGGGTACCCATTCACTTCACCTGGGTCGAGTGCAGCACAATGTGGATTAATTTCTTGAAGGAAATTACGCCATGGCTGGGATTCGAACCCACGACCCTCTGTTTCAAAGTCAGAAGACTTATCCACTGGGCCACAGCGCTCCTTATTACGGTAACCAAGCCCTTGCACACAATTAGTCATAGGTTCTTTGTCGTCATTTTGTTTCATTTATTCTTACTTATCATTGAATACTTTAGGATTAATTTGTATTTTGTAATGCTTTACTCTTTATAATACACGGGCTTTCAGAAAAAAACAGCATTTGGCCCGTCAACCGTGACTAAATGAAATAAATCAAATCAACCAATCTTCGTTAACTATAGGTCTACTACTAACCTCTCCGATGTCTTCATAGTGAAACTGATGCTTTCATAGCACATTCTGCATGTTCTGGGGGTATTTTGTCATTTTTTTAAGGTAGACCAATCAACTTTGTCCCCTTTTTAAAATTTCTCTGACACACTTTATGACGTCTTCCCTTAAATGTTTTCAGTGGCGTAATTACACCCAAAAAATAAAAAAAGGTAGTAATGTATAAATTCCGATTTCATTTAAGTTGCACTTGAAAATAATTAGGCAATCTTATTTGATATAATATATATTCATTTTTCTAACATATCAATAATGATATCAATATTGTAATATATAGTTTACGATTGGCAGCATAACAAAGAAAGGAATTCATTCATTGGGTACACTGCAAAAACTCCGGTGTTGATTTAACACCAGCTCAGAATCTGTATATGTCCACACCAGGGAAGTGTTAACAACACCAGTTCCGTTTTGATCTATTACCAGATAGGTGTTTAAACAACACCAATTAGTTTTAAAACATCATCGGTTTGATTCCAAACTGGTGCTGTTTCAATTCTCCTCTGGTGTGGACATATATAGATTCCGGGCTGGAGTTAAATCAACATCGGAGTTTTGCAGTGTAACAAATTTGCCTAATTTTAGCCAAGAACCCAGACTCAATTCTTCTGGCTTACTGTCATTCAACTCCATGATGCGGACTTTTCGGGTAGACCAGGCGAGAAAAACGCCAAACAAAAGCAGCCCACCCTTGTAGACTCCGAGAGCTCCCATGAACGGAAGCATTGATGCCGATGTGCAGATGTTTAGGGTTGGGACGAAAGAGATCTCTAGCTCAGGCGCCGTGTCATCCAGCTACCAAAAAAAATATCGGTGAAATCAGACAGGCGGTTGCAAAGTGGTATGACTTAGGGCTCTGCCATATGAATAATTCTTTGCTTTAAATTCCCGCAAATAATTTGAATTCTCTCTGTGAAAAAAATCCTCTTTTAGGCTCCTTCCTTCTTTCTATCTACCCCCCCCCCCCCCTCCCCCTATCTCTCTCTCTCTCTCTCTCTCGCTATCTCCCTCTTTATTAAGTTACCTTGTTCATTGTAATGCTATAATTTTGTTTTGACCTGTTTCCCCCTAGTGAACAAAAATAAATCAATTGGACATTCGCATTGCTCGTCCTCATTTGATCAATACTGATAAAATAACGATTAACTTGTGGTAACGCGACATTTTAATATTGGTCCATATGAAGATATAATTTTTAAGAATTCTTACGATTGGTTTGTAGGTTCTATTCTCCGTTGTCATTGGATCGTAGCTCATCCAGAAAGCAAAGAAAGCGAGATCGATGATGATGAACCAAGAGATCGCAAAGAGGAGACGGGAGTCGGTCAATCCTTTCTACAAAATGGAAGATAAAACATTTGCTCATGCGCCAATTTATCCGGGTTTAAAGGGGAATGAACCCTGTGGAACAAGTAGGCTTGTGTCAAAACAAAACGCTATGGTTGGGATTCAAACTCACGACCCTCTGTTTCAAAGTCCGAAGACTAATCCACTGGGCCACAACGCTCCATAGAGCAAATGTCTTGAAACCAATACACGAATGCAACAATTATTGTCGATGTATTTTTTTTAAGTAGATCGTGACAACAAATTGGAATCACAAATTGAATTATTACCTCTTTTGTTTTATATTCCGTCTATGTTTTTGTTTTGATGTTCATTCAATGAATGGAGGAGGTAGTGTATATGATGCGATATTGAGTCTGATTTAAGTTTGATTAGATTCTGAGTTCGATTTTAATCAGACTTTGATTTTAGTGTGAGTGTGAGCAAAACATTTGAGTCTGAGATTTTTGTTTGAGTACTGTTTTAGGTTCTGGATTTGGTTAGAGTTTGAAATTGATTTGACTCACTAGCGTACCTACGGGGGGCAGGGGCAAGGGCCCTGACGAGCCACAACCCATGTAAAGGACGTATCCCTGCCCCCCTCCCCTTGACGAGCTTGAAAGACCTATCTTGCCCCCCCCCCCTGACGAGCTTGAAGGCCTTTATTGCCCCCCTGACGAGCTTGAAGACCTTTTTTTTTTTTTTGCCCCCCTCCCCCCTGTGGAAAATCCTAGGTACGCCACTGGTTTGACTCTTGTGTTCGATTTGAGCCTGAATTCGATTATAGTCTGATTTAAATCTTTAAAAAAATCCTCCAGGATCGGATGGATAAAGTTTTGTCTGTCCGTTGAACACCTATTCTACACAGTATAGTGATCACATATAAGAAAAATACACAAAAACTCTCACATGAATTAAAAAAAATCATATCCCATGTATCCATCAAAATGATTTTTTTTATCATCATCCACACTAGCTTTAAAACAGACGCATTCGTGAATTTTTTCGGAAATTACCAAAACTAAAGATAGACCTTAACTTCAAAAACGACCGGGCGGGAGGCGATGAATCTATCCTCACCCCGCCCCAACATTTTACTTTGAAGTCTCCTCCAACATTTAAGCCCAATTTTCGATTCCCAGCTACGTGGTTACAAAATTACGCAACAGTTACATGCCAGACAGTGTTTATACACTTTAATAATCCGTAAAAAAAAACGTTCTTTCACAATAATACGCTATAACGTTGTTGCTTTGAACTTGATGAGAGCGAAAGTAAAATTCAAACCTTGAACATGAAATCATATAACCTACTCACCAGAACTTTTCTGACTTTCATAGCGCTTGTATAGATTTGGTGAATACGGTATGTTTTCATAAAGAGAGCGCCGAAAGACATAGAGAGACCGACCGAAGCAACCAGAAGAGCAGCCTATAACAGAACAAAGAGATAAATAGAATAGGATTTATATCAAAATCCTCTTTAGTATGTATATTGAATGGAATTGAATTTATTTTCCACATTCTCATTAAACACATACATGCAAATATACAAAGCATAGCAAACAACATTAAGAAAAAATACAATATTACAAAAAAGATTACAATGAAAATGTGGTGGGATCATAAAATTTTATAATTTTTTTAAACAACTTGTAAACCTGATCCCAATGAACATAAACATAAGATTTACATAATAAATACATTGAGGGAAATTTTTTAATTTTTAAAAGAGGAAGCAGTGAATACTGAGAATAATGCAAGTACAAAGTATGTATCATATTTCATTTAGCAACAAATACTCCCTAAACTTGCGTACGCAATAAAATAACACTAATGATAATGATAAAATGCAAAAATGCATACTACAGTGCGTATCAAAAAAAAGTTTACACTTTGAAAAAGCCCTGGGAATTAAAAAATATACAACATGTGGGTAATTTTTTCACATATAAATATGGGTTTGGGTCTCATCTATCCAATGAAAGTAAAAGTTTTGACAGAATGTTACACTTGAGTGAGCACTGTCCATTTTGGTAAAGCTCGCAAAAATCTGTTTGCGCAGAAATGCTTGTTTTCACGCTGTGTCAAGGGGAAAGGGTGAAATCAAACTTACCCTGCGAAGCATTTCTCATAAATTTCCCTAGCACTTTTAGCCAATTGAAATAAAACGGATACATTCAAGCATTTTGTAACAATTTTGCCGCCCAAATTTCAACACTTAGTAAGCACAACCTTTACCCTTTTTGTGCCAGCTGGATCTGAGGACATAACTGAATCTGAACAAAAGTTTATATCAGACATCTCCAGCATTTTTCACTAAGTTTTTATCATTTAAAGTTGGTTTACATTTCATTTTCATTTAATACTTGTTTCTCCACACTTTTCCCAAGCTTGGCAATGATTAACAACATGAAAATCAAGCCTAAGCCATTTCATGTAAATCACAGCTCATATCAGTGTAAATCAAATATCGTCACGATGGACTCTGTCACATTGTGTTTTATGTGAACTTGACTTATTAATCTACTCAGGCTGTTTGACCACCCAAGAATTAAACTATAAGATAGGATTGTACATTTCAATCAAAATGAATTTATTATATATATATCCATACTGCCATTATCCAGGCTCACATGCTGACAAAACATAAAAATCAATAAACTTGTATCAACAAGTTTTTGGAACAATCTGTCTTAAATTAATATAATCTAAATAAAGTATTGTGACCTGCTATTCCTATTCAAAGAGCATAAACTCTGTTTATGAAAACAATTATGTAGTATACCGACTTCATAATATGGAGAAAGTTCAGTTTCTCGAGTCTTCACTCATCACGTCAGACGTCGAATGCTTCAATGTCCAAGTTGATCATACGATGCTGAAGAAATGGATGAGCTGTGCGAACGGAAGACGATATGGGATGAACTTGCGAATGTGATGAACTTGTCAAAATAGAAGAAACCGGATAACCTAGATCTCGGGACTTTCCCGTGAATAACGTAGCAATCGTAGAACGTCGTAAGACGTGGATAAATCATCAATACAAACGGCCGTCTGGAAGAGAACACGCAAGGATTAACAGCCTACAGTTCATATCATTTCTGTTGTTCAAATAGTTTAAAAATAAAGTAAATGCTGAGTACATTCAAGCAGGTCATTAAACTTCTATACTTGCTTTTGAGTACCTAATAGCAGAGTCCTAACTTCGAACAAGTGAAATGTTTATTCTAATTAAGTGTCATATAAAAATCTCCACTCTCCTTAGTTAATCAGTGTTTAAACAAAACCTTCAACATTGTAATAACTACACCAATTGTCTTGATAAATGACAAAATAGCTTTAAGTTTTAAGTATTGGATAGTTAAGCCACTTCCTAAAACAATCCTTTCATGACATGTGTAAGACATATAAATATATCATGAATTTCCTAATAAAGTGTATGACAAAGGTATATATTTATATAAAATATCCAATATCTGTACATGTATGTCTTATATCTTGTCTTCGAATAGCATAATTATCCTTCTACATGTTCAATTGTGATACCAATTAACATCAGTTTTTAACTATAATCATCAAAGCTTTACATAATGATGTGGTAAAATAAAACATCAACTTACAGTCTGGACCTTGAATTCCAACCAGTGTACCAACCACTGCTGGCTTACATGCCACTCCAAATAGCAAAGGCGTGGCACCAAAGTGCTGGCTTTCCCAGCCAAGGAGCTGCTGAAAGGTGCTGCTGCACCCTATGCTTGCTTATCTGCAGTCTGCTCAACATTTGCTTGCATAGCCCTATGCAGTGCACACACACAATAGCTATCAAACACAGTGAGGGGTTGCCTACTCTAGCAGTTAGGTTTGGTCTATTGATAAACAAATTAAGGAGTTACTCAACCAAATAGGCTCTTCCACTGGCTAATAAAGGGGAGTTTAAATGAGCTTCTGACAATTACCCCCTATTTGAAAAAAATGTATCACATTTTGCAAAAACCCAAATATAAGAGCTTATTTCAACTCTGACACTAACTTCCTATCTTTGTTTCAATATCGTCAGTAATCAAATAAAACCTGACTCCTTTTTGGGATCATTTTTTTTTTCTCAAAGAAAATCATCGAAAATGCATATGTGCATATATATATATATATAAATATCTATTCCTAACTAAACACATATACATATGTATTTAATATCTCTCATTGTTCAAGAACTTGTAATTGATATGATGTGTATATATTATGTATATTATGTATGATTATTTCCTGTAAGTGAACATTACATTTCAATACCTACTGAAGTTATGTTAATGGTATTGGTAGCAGATTTTGTTTTTTTTTCTTTTTTAAAGAGAAATTATCAAGTTAATTACGCTTGATTTATTATGCGGATATTTCTATTCCTAATCAGACAACAAAAAATAGTCTTTCTTTACCTACTAAATATCTCTTCATGGTATAAGACGATCTGTTTTTTTTTCTTTGTCTTTAACCTAAAACATTGGATCAAGATAATGAAAAAAACAATAGCTCACTTTGGCTAGTCAAACATTAAATTAAATTAAACTCTACTCAAGAAATCGGCTCCGACATTGTCAGATCCGCGGATAGCTTCGATACGGAACCGAAATGGTTGTAGGGCTAGTGCCCATCTCATTACACGATTGTTAATGCATTTTGTGCGATTTAGGTAGAGGAGGGGTTGGTGATCAGTTTCGAGGGTAAATTCTTTACCTTCAAGGTACACCTGGAACTGATTGATTCCCCAGACTAAGCCTAAACACTCGCGCTCAATCGTAGAGTACGCTTGTTCTCTTGTCAGGAGTTTACGACTTGCAAAGGCGACTGGGTGTTTATCACCATCATATTCCTGAAGGAGCACAGCTCCAATGCCTGTCGATGAGGCGTCGGTCCTGACAATGAACCTACGATGTATATCGGGGAGACACAGAATGGGTCGTTGGACAAGACTACTTTTCAAAGTCGTGAAGGCTTTCTCTTCACGTTCTGTCCACTGAACTTGGTTGGGTTCCCGATTTTTTGTCTTATCGGTCAACGGTGAGGCTATGGACGCGAAATGTGGAATAAAGCGTCTGTAGTAACTTGCCAGTCCAATAAACGCCCTGAGTTGCTTCTTGGTAGCTGGCCTGGTTGCATTCTTGATTTTCTCCACTTTGTCACTCATTGGCTGAATCCTACCATCTTGCAAGAGGTGGCCCAAGAACTCTACTTGTTGACAACCCAGTTGGCATTTACTGGGCCGAGCAGTCAGTCCCGCTGCTCGCAGTCTTCTCAGCAATTCTTGTAGAACAACAAGATGCTCTTCCCATGAAGGGGTGTGGATCAAGATGTCGTCTAAGTAGTTTGTTACATGTTTCATACCTGCAAGCAGTTTACGCATTACTCGGCTGAATGTCGCCGGCGCGTTAACTAGTCCAAACGGCATTACGCGGAAATGGTAAAGACCACTCGCAGTCTGAAACGCGGTCTTCTCTTTCGTCTCATCAGAAAGGGGAATTTGCCAGTATCCTTTACTAAGGTCTAGCTTCGAAAAGAAGTGGGACCCTGACAAACTAGAAAATATTTCTTCTGTATTCGGAAGGGGCTCAGCATCAAAAACAGTCACGCGGTTCAACCGCCTAAAGTCTATGCAAAAGCGATTACTTCCATCTGACTTCTTGACAATAACAATGGGGGATGAATATGGGGAATTAGACTTTTCTATTACCTCCATCTCTATCATCTTCTCAACTTCATCATCAATTACGCCACGGAGGGCATGAGGAACTGGATATGGCTTCTGTCGGACGGGATCGTCAGACGTTAGCCGAATCGAGTGTTCACCTAACCGAGTCTTACCAGGTAAATCAGTCATTACATCTCTATAACTACCAAGTATCCTCTTCAACTGACGCTGCTGACTAGTTTCTAAGTCAGGTCCTAACTTCACATCTTCAACAGTCTCTTTCGCTTCCAATCTTGGAACTTGTATCGTAATTGGGTTTGATGTTGGAGATGGATTGTCCTCGTCGTCTTCATCTTCATGGTCGACGATCGTGGCCTGGGCAATCACATCCAACAACCCAGCAACAGTAACATTGGGATCTGAATTACTACTATCACTATCAGAATTTGCCTTTGTTTTGTCAAACCTATCAATATATCTCCTTAAGAGGTTTGCATGGAATGTCTTGTGGTTTCCATTAACATCAAGACGATAATCATTATCGCCAAGTTTGTGTACAACCTTAAATGGACCTTTCCACTGGAGGAGCAACTTATTATGATCAGTGGGGAGGAGGATAAGTACCTTATCTCCAGGGTCAAATTTACGCTGCCTACTCCTAACATTGTAGTGCCTTTCACTTCTACACGTTGCCTTACGAAGCTCATCATGAGCAGCTTCCAAAGTACTCTTCAATCTCTCTTTAAGATCGACTACATATTGATAAGTAGTCTTCAACTCGGGATCATGAGTTTCATCACTCCATAAGTCTTTGAGTATTTCTAAGGGACCTCTAACCTGCCTACCATAGATCAATTCGAAAGGGGAATACCTAAGGGATGCCTGAGGGGCTGATCTATATGCAAACAACACTGGTCCTATGTACCTGTCCCAATCATTGGGTCGATCCGCACAAACCCTTTTCAAGATTTGCTTTAGGGTCTGGTTGAAACGCTCAACCAACCCATTACAAGAGGGGTGGTATGGTGTCGTCATCAACTGTTTTATTGACAACAACCTACTCACCTCCTTCATCATGTCAGACGTGAACTGACTACCACGATCGGTAAGGATTTCCTGAGGAACTCCTACCCTACAAAACACTTCAACCATAGCCTCAGCTACAGTGGTTGTTTCGATATTTGGCAATGCGACTGCCTCTGGATAGCGAGACGCATAATCAACAATGGTCAGGATATACCTGTTCTTCCTTTTAGTCATTGGATGGATAGGGCCAACTATATCAATAGCCACTCTGAGAAATGGAATATCTATTACGGGCATTTTGCCAAGTGGCACTTTGGGAACTCTTCCCTTTGGTACTGTCCGCTGACAAATGTCACAAGAACGACAGAAACGAGTAACATCGGCATGAATGCCGGGCCAGAAGAAACAAGTTAAAATCTTCTCAGTGGTTTTGCCTATACCTTGATGCCCACTCATTATTCCTTCATGAGCAAGTGACAACACAACTTTCCTAAAGACCTGAGGGACTACCAATTGCTTCACAGAATTACCTCTCTCATTCTTAGGCTGAAACATTCTGTACAACAGTCCATCTTCTACTACGAAATAAGTGTTCTTCCTATCCTCATCCGACAAACTAACTTGAGCGAGTTCTCTCGCTTTCCTTAAACTAGGATCTTTTGCAGTTTCTCTTCTAATTTCTTCAGGAGAAACATCTGGGATCTGAGATGGAACTTTCAAGGGCCGCTGGGGGCGTCGAGCTTCTCGACTCTGAGACCTTGTCTGCACAGCCAGGCCTACATTAGTACCATCATCACGATTAACTTCAACTATCTCATCCTCAGAATTAGAGTTACCATTGGAATCTACCTTCCTAACATGACCTTGAGTACTATCATCATCGTGAACTTCAACTCTCTCATCCTCAGAATTAGAGTTACCATTGGAATCTACATTCCTAACATTACCTTGAGTAATATCATCACCCTGAACTACCTTTTTCCAATCTGGATGGGGATTACTCACGGAATGGACACCTTCAATGTCCCCTATTATAACATCAAAAACTGGTGTCTCTATACACAGTACTTCTATTGTACCTACAAACAAAGGGGACCTAATATGAACATTAGCGGTAGGAAACCTACGCAGAGTCTGATCTATCAAAACACATTGTCTATATTTACCAGTAAATTGATCTGACCTCACAAGACTTTTCTTAACCGCAACACCAGAACATCCTGAATCATAAAGGACATCAACCTTGTGTGATCCAATCCTACCTTCAACAACAGTCAACTTACCACGCCAACGACGCTGACATGCAGCACACATCATTGGTGATTTTCGTAAGGTATTTCTAGTAACTATCTCTGACTTATCTTTCTCACTAACTAAAGACATTAACAAAAGTCCAAGTGTCTCACTTCCTTCCATATCTGGACTAACAAGCGAACAAGTTGCACAAGAATCTGACCTACTATCAACTGATACTTTACTATTTGTTTCATACTGAGTTGATTCTCTTTTCTGATTTTGGTTTCTACCTTTTGAATGATCAGTACTACTAATTAGACTTGCACCTTGTAATTTGGAGTTACACTTAGCTGCTAAATGCCCCATCTTGTTACAAATGAAACACGGACCAATTCTTTTCCGTTCAGGAGGTGAATTTCTTAAGTTCCCCGGACTTGTTTTAGCTTCACTGTCTGACTGAGGGTACCTACTACCTTGTGGCTTTCCCTTCCTATCGTTCTTATTTTTTTTTGGTAATTCCAAAGTGACCACCATGGGCCTCTACATACGTGTCTGCTAGACTAGTCATCTCTGAAATATTCTTAGGTTTCCTTTCCTTCAGAAAAAGACCTAGAGAGGTTCCACCTCTTTCAACCAGTTGTTGCTTGAGCAACATTTCTACTACACCATCAAATGTACGTTGCGTACCTGAGAGATCAATCCAACGACTCAAATAATGTTCTAACCTAACAACAAATTGACTGGGGGTCTCCCCAGACTGTGGATTGGAATACCTGAACTTTTGACGAAAATCGTCGCAAGTAAGTTCAAACCTTAACAACAATGCTTCCTTAAGGGCATCATAATCTTCAGCTTTATCTGCTGGAAGTCTTGAATACACATCGAGTGCCTTACCTTGCAAAAGTGCACTTAAACTAATGGCCCAACTACTTCTTGGCCATGACTGAACTTCCGCATACTTCTCAAACCTTTTGAGATATGCGTCCATATTATCTTTTCCTTCAACAAAATGAGGGAGTTTAGGGGTTGGTACCAAACTACGACCGTTTCCATTACCATTATCAATCATACTATCAGACCTACTCTGACTCTGAACACGAGCCAATTCAAGTTTCATCTCCAGAATTTTTTCTTCCTCTTTCCTAACTTCTCTATTAGCCCTACGTTCCTCTCGCTCTAATTGTTCCCTTTCTCCTACAAATGAAAGAAGCTCAGGCCCTGACAGACCTAATTCCTTACCAATCTCAAACCACTTAGTACTCATGTTTAAATCTGTGAACTACCACTACCTAAGTCAAAAAACTATTAAGTAACTAATACTATATCAACTATTTCTCAAAGGGGGTGTTTGATAACTTGTGTGGCACAAATAAATTTTCACGCATATTCAATTTCGCAACTCACCGACAATCCAAAATAAACCTTTACTCGCACTTGACCTTGCTGCGCATGCTCGTTGCTAGCAGGAGTGTTGGTGCACTGGATGGTCCTTGGCCCACTGACACAAAGAACTTGAAGGATTTCGGCTAAATTCTGAAAATTGAACAAGAAATTTCTCATAAGTACATATCACAAACTCTGCGAGAGGTCATGTCATCGACAAATGAAATCTTATATTTGTTGACCAAACTAGATAAAGACAAAAGAAAATCCTAGATTATCTTCATCATTACGTTATACAAAACTAACAATCAAATCCTATACCAATTAATTCAACCAACAGGGTATGTTATGGCCTAAACCTTCCCGGACAAGCCCCCAAATTGTCACATTGTGTTTTATGTGAACTTGACTTATTAATCTACTCAGGCTGTTTGACCACCCAAGAATTAAACTATAAGATAGGATTGTACATTTCAATCAAAATGAATTTATTATATATATATCCATACTGCCATTATCCAGGCTCACATGCTGACAAAACATAAAAATCAATAAACTTGTATCAACAAGTTTTTGGAACAATCTGTCTTAAATTAATATAATCTAAATAAAGTATTGTGACCTGCTATTCCTATTCAAAGAGCATAAACTCTGTTTATGAAAACAATTATGTAGTATACCGACTTCATAATATGGAGAAAGTTCAGTTTCTCGAGTCTTCACTCATCACGTCAGACGTCGAATGCTTCAATGTCCAAGTTGATCATACGATGCTGAAGAAATGGATGAGCTGTGCGAACGGAAGACGATATGGGATGAACTTGCGAATGTGATGAACTTGTCAAAATAGAAGAAACCGGATAACCTAGATCTCGGGACTTTCCCGTGAATAACGTAGCAATCGTAGAACGTCGTAAGACGTGGATAAATCATCAATACAAACGGCCGTCTGGAAGAGAACACGCAAGGATTAACAGCCTACAGTTCATATCATTTCTGTTGTTCAAATAGTTTAAAAATAAAGTAAATGCTGAGTACATTCAAGCAGGTCATTAAACTTCTATACTTGCTTTTGAGTACCTAATAGCAGAGTCCTAACTTCGAACAAGTGAAATGTTTATTCTAATTAAGTGTCATATAAAAATCTCCACTCTCCTTAGTTAATCAGTGTTTAAACAAAACCTTCAACATTGTAATAACTACACCAATTGTCTTGATAAATGACAAAATAGCTTTAAGTTTTAAGTATTGGATAGTTAAGCCACTTCCTAAAACAATCCTTTCATGACATGTGTAAGACATATAAATATATCATGAATTTCCTAATAAAGTGTATGACAAAGGTATATATTTATATAAAATATCCAATATCTGTACATGTATGTCTTATATCTTGTCTTCGAATAGCATAATTATCCTTCTACATGTTCAATTGTGATACCAATTAACATCAGTTTTTAACTATAATCATCAAAGCTTTACATAATGATGTGGTAAAATAAAACATCAACTTACAGTCTGGACCTTGAATTCCAACCAGTGTACCAACCACTGCTGGCTTACATGCCACTCCAAATAGCAAAGGCGTGGCACCAAAGTGCTGGCTTTCCCAGCCAAGGAGCTGCTGAAAGGTGCTGCTGCACCCTATGCTTGCTTATCTGCAGTCTGCTCAACATTTGCTTGCATAGCCCTATGCAGTGCACACACACAATAGCTATCAAACACAGTGAGGGGTTGCCTACTCTAGCAGTTAGGTTTGGTCTATTGATAAACAAATTAAGGAGTTACTCAACCAAATAGGCTCTTCCACTGGCTAATAAAGGGGAGTTTAAATGAGCTTCTGACAATTACCCCCTATTTGAAAAAAATGTATCACATTTTGCAAAAACCCAAATATAAGAGCTTATTTCAACTCTGACACTAACTTCCTATCTTTGTTTCAATATCGTCAGTAATCAAATAAAACCTGACTCCTTTTTGGGATCATTTTTTTTTTCTCAAAGAAAATCATCGAAAATGCATATGTGCATATATATATATATATAAATATCTATTCCTAACTAAACACATATACATATGTATTTAATATCTCTCATTGTTCAAGAACTTGTAATTGATATGATGTGTATATATTATGTATATTATGTATGATTATTTCCTGTAAGTGAACATTACATTTCAATACCTACTGAAGTTATGTTAATGGTATTGGTAGCAGATTTTGTTTTTTTTTCTTTTTTAAAGAGAAATTATCAAGTTAATTACGCTTGATTTATTATGCGGATATTTCTATTCCTAATCAGACAACAAAAAATAGTCTTTCTTTACCTACTAAATATCTCTTCATGGTATAAGACGATCTGTTTTTTTTTCTTTGTCTTTAACCTAAAACATTGGATCAAGATAATGAAAAAAACAATAGCTCACTTTGGCTAGTCAAACATTAAATTAAATTAAACTCTACTCAAGAAATCGGCTCCGACATTGTCAGATCCGCGGATAGCTTCGATACGGAACCGAAATGGTTGTAGGGCTAGTGCCCATCTCATTACACGATTGTTAATGCATTTTGTGCGATTTAGGTAGAGGAGGGGTTGGTGATCAGTTTCGAGGGTAAATTCTTTACCTTCAAGGTAAACCTGGAACTGATTGATTCCCCAGACTAAGCCTAAACACTCGCGCTCAATCGTAGAGTACGCTTGTTCTCTTGTCAGGAGTTTACGACTTGCAAAGGCGACTGGGTGTTTATCACCATCATATTCCTGAAGGAGCACAGCTCCAATGCCTGTCGATGAGGCGTCGGTCCTGACAATGAACCTACGATGTATATCGGGGAGACACAGAATGGGTCGTTGGACAAGACTACTTTTCAAAGTCGTGAAGGCTTTCTCTTCACGTTCTGTCCACTGAACTTGATTGGGTTCCCGATTTTTTGTCTTATCGGTCAACGGTGAGGCTATGGACGCGAAATGTGGAATAAAGCGTCTGTAGTAACTTGCCAGTCCAATAAACGCCCTGAGTTGCTTCTTGGTAGCTGGCCTGGTTGCATTCTTGATTTTCTCCACTTTGTCACTCATTGGCTGAATCCTACCATCTTGCAAGAGGTGGCCCAAGAACTCTACTTGTTGACAACCCAGTTGGCATTTACTGGGCCGAGCAGTCAGTCCCGCTGCTCGCAGTCTTCTCAGCAATTCTTGTAGAACAACAAGATGCTCTTCCCATGAAGGGGTGTGGATCAAGATGTCGTCTAAGTAGTTTGTTACATGTTTCATACCTGCAAGCAGTTTACGCATTACTCGGCTGAATGTCGCCGGCGCGTTAACTAGTCCAAACGGCATTACGCGGAAATGGTAAAGACCACTCGCAGTCTGAAACGCGGTCTTCTCTTTCGTCTCATCAGAAAGGGGAATTTGCCAGTATCCTTTACTAAGGTCTAGCTTCGAAAAGAAGTGGGACCCTGACAAACTAGAAAATATTTCTTCTGTATTCGGAAGGGGCTCAGCATCAAAAACAGTCACGCGGTTCAACCGCCTAAAGTCTATGCAAAAGCGATTACTTCCATCTGACTTCTTGACAATAACAATGGGGGATGAATATGGGGAATTAGACTTTTCTATTACCTCCATCTCTATCATCTTCTCAACTTCATCATCAATTACGCCACGGAGGGCATGAGGAACTGGATATGGCTTCTGTCGGACGGGATCGTCAGACGTTAGCCGAATCGAGTGTTCACCTAACCGAGTCTTACCAGGTAAATCAGTCATTACATCTCTATAACTACCAAGTATCCTCTTCAACTGACGCTGCTGACTAGTTTCTAAGTCAGGTCCTAACTTCACATCTTCAACAGTCTCTTTCGCTTCCAATCTTGGAACTTGTATCGTAATTGGGTTTGATGTTGGAGATGGATTGTCCTCGTCGTCTTCATCTTCATGGTCGACGATCGTGGCCTGGGCAATCACATCCAACAACCCAGCAACAGTAACATTGGGATCTGAATTACTACTATCACTATCAGAATTTGCCTTTGTTTTGTCAAACCTATCAATATATCTCCTTAAGAGGTTTGCATGGAATGTCTTGTGGTTTCCATTAACATCAAGACGATAATCATTATCGCCAAGTTTGTGTACAACCTTAAATGGACCTTTCCACTGGAGGAGCAACTTATTATGATCAGTGGGGAGGAGGATAAGTACCTTATCTCCAGGGTCAAATTTACGCTGCCTACTCCTAACATTGTAGTGCCTTTCACTTCTACACGTTGCCTTACGAAGCTCATCATGAGCAGCTTCCAAAGTACTCTTCAATCTCTCTTTAAGATCGACTACATATTGATAAGTAGTCTTCAACTCGGGATCATGAGTTTCATCACTCCATAAGTCTTTGAGTATTTCTAAGGGACCTCTAACCTGCCTACCATAGATCAATTCGAAAGGGGAATACCTAAGGGATGCCTGAGGGGCTGATCTATATGCAAACAACACTGGTCCTATGTACCTGTCCCAATCATTGGGTCGATCCGCACAAACCCTTTTCAAGATTTGCTTTAGGGTCTGGTTGAAACGCTCAACCAACCCATTACAAGAGGGGTGGTATGGTGTCGTCGTCAACTGTTTTATTGACAACAACCTACTCACCTCCTTCATCATGTCAGACGTGAACTGACTACCACGATCGGTAAGGATTTCCTGAGGAACTCCTACCCTACAAAACACTTCAACCATAGCCTCAGCTACAGTGGTTGTTTCGATATTTGGCAATGCGACTGCCTCTGGATAGCGAGAAGCATAATCAACAATGGTCAGGATATACCTGTTCTTCTTTTTAGTCATTGGATGAATAGGGCCAACTATATCAATAGCCACTCTGAGAAATGGAATATCTATTACGGGCATTTTGCCAAGTGGCACTTTGGGAACTCTTCCCTTTGGTACTGTCCGCTGACAAATGTCACAAGAACGACAGAAACGAGTAACATCGGCATGAATGCCGGGCCAGAAGAAACAAGTTAAAATCTTCTCAGTGGTTTTGCCTATGCCTTGATGCCCACTCATTATTCCTTCATGAGCAAGTGACAACACAACTTTCCTAAAGACCTGAGGGACTACCAATTGTTTCACAGAATTACCTCTCTCATTCTTAGGCTGAAACATTCTGTACAACAGTCCATCTTCTACTACGAAATAAGTGTTCTTCCTATCCTCATCCGACAAACTAACTTGAGCGAGTTCTCTCGCTTTCCTTAAACTAGGATCTTTTGCAGTTTCTCTTCTAATTTCTTCAGGAGAAACATCTGGGATCTGAGATGGAACTTTCAAGGGCCGCTGGGGGCGTCGAGCTTCTCGACTCTGAGACCTTGTCTGCACAGCCAGGCCTACATTAGTACCATCATCACGATTAACTTCAACTATCTCATCCTCAGAATTAGAGTTACCATTGGAATCTACCTTCCTAACATGACCTTGAGTACTATCATCATCGTGAACTTCAACTCTCTCATCCTCAGAATTAGAGTTACCATTGGAATCTACATTCCTAACATTACCTTGAGTAATATCATCACCCTGAACTACCTTTTTCCAATCTGGATGGGGATTACTCACGGAATGGACACCTTCAATGTCCCCTATTATAACATCAAAAACTGGTGTCTCTATACACAGTACTTCTATTGTACCTACAAACAAAGGGGACCTAATATGAACATTAGCGGTAGGAAACCTACGCAGAGTCTGATCTATCAAAACACATTGTCTATATTTACCAGTAAATTGATCTGACCTCACAAGACTTTTCTTAACCGCAACACCAGAACATCCTGAATCATAAAGGACATCAACCTTGTGTGATCCAATCCTACCTTCAACAACAGTCAACTTACCACGCCAACGACGCTGACATGCAGCACACATCATTGGTGATTTTCGTAAGGTATTTCTAGTAACTATCTCTGACTTATCTTTCTCACTAACTAAAGACATTAACAAAAGTCCAAGTGTCTCACTTCCTTCCATATCTGGACTAACAAGCGAACAAGTTGCACAAGAATCTGACCTACTATCAACTGATACTTTACTATTTGTTTCATACTGAGTTGATTCTCTTTTCTGATTTTGGTTTCTACCTTTTGAATGATCAGTACTACTAATTAGACTTGCACCTTGTAATTTGGAGTTACACTTAGCTGCTAAATGCCCCATCTTGTTACAAATGAAACACGGACCAATTCTTTTCCGTTCAGGAGGTGAATTTCTTAAGTTCCCCGGACTTGTTTTAGCTTCACTGTCTGACTGAGGGTACCTACTACCTTGTGGCTTTCCCTTCCTATCGTTCTTATTTTTTTTTGGTAATTCCAAAGTGACCACCATGGGCCTCTACATACGTGTCTGCTAGACTAGTCATCTCTGAAATATTCTTAGGTTTCCTTTCCTTCAGAAAAAGACCTAGAGAGGTTCCACCTCTTTCAACCAGTTGTTGCTTGAGCAACATTTCTACTACACCATCAAATGTACGTTGCGTACCTGAGAGATCAATCCAACGACTCAAATAATGTTCTAACCTAACAACAAATTGACTGGGGGTCTCCCCAGACTGTGGATTGGAATACCTGAACTTTTGACGAAAATCGTCGCAAGTAAGTTCAAACCTTAACAACAATGCTTCCTTAAGGGCATCATAATCTTCAGCTTTATCTGCTGGAAGTCTTGAATACACATCGAGTGCCTTACCTTGCAAAAGTGCACTTAAACTAATGGCCCAACTACTTCTTGGCCATGACTGAACTTCCGCATACTTCTCAAACCTTTTGAGATATGCGTCCATATTATCTTTTCCTTCAACAAAATGAGGGAGTTTAGGGGTTGGTACCAAACTACGACCGTTTCCATTACCATTATCAATCATACTATCAGACCTACTCTGACTCTGAACACGAGCCAATTCAAGTTTCATCTCCAGAATTTTTTCTTCCTCTTTCCTAACTTCTCTATTAGCCCTACGTTCCTCTCGCTCTAATTGTTCCCTTTCTCCTACAAATGAAAGAAGCTCAGGCCCTGACAGACCTAATTCCTTACCAATCTCAAACCACTTAGTACTCATGTTTAAATCTGTGAACTACCACTACCTAAGTCAAAAAACTATTAAGTAACTAATACTATATCAACTATTTCTCAAAGGGGGTGTTTGATAACTTGTGTGGCACAAATAAATTTTCACGCATATTCAATTTCGCAACTCACCGACAATCCAAAATAAACCTTTACTCGCACTTGACCTTGCTGCGCATGCTCGTTGCTAGCAGGAGTGTTGGTGCACTGGATGGTCCTTGGCCCACTGACACAAAGAACTTGAAGGATTTCGGCTAAATTCTGAAAATTGAACAAGAAATTTCTCATAAGTACATATCACAAACTCTGCGAGAGGTCATGTCATCGACAAATGAAATCTTATATTTGTTGACCAAACTAGATAAAGACAAAAGAAAATCCTAGATTATCTTCATCATTACGTTATACAAAACTAACAATCAAATCCTATACCAATTAATTCAACCAACAGGGTATGTTATGGCCTAAACCTTCCCGGACAAGCCCCCAAATTGTCACATTGTGTTTTATGTGAACTTGACTTATTAATCTACTCAGGCTGTTTGACCACCCAAGAATTAAACTATAAGATAGGATTGTACATTTCAATCAAAATGAATTTATTATATATATATCCATACTGCCATTATCCAGGCTCACATGCTGACAAAACATAAAAATCAATAAACTTGTATCAACAAGTTTTTGGAACAATCTGTCTTAAATTAATATAATCTAAATAAAGTATTGTGACCTGCTATTCCTATTCAAAGAGCATAAACTCTGTTTATGAAAACAATTATGTAGTATACCGACTTCATAATATGGAGAAAGTTCAGTTTCTCGAGTCTTCACTCATCACGTCAGACGTCGAATGCTTCAATGTCCAAGTTGATCATACGATGCTGAAGAAATGGATGAGCTGTGCGAACGGAAGACGATATGGGATGAACTTGCGAATGTGATGAACTTGTCAAAATAGAAGAAACCGGATAACCTAGATCTCGGGACTTTCCCGTGAATAACGTAGCAATCGTAGAACGTCGTAAGACGTGGATAAATCATCAATACAAACGGCCGTCTGGAAGAGAACACGCAAGGATTAACAGCCTACAGTTCATATCATTTCTGTTGTTCAAATAGTTTAAAAATAAAGTAAATGCTGAGTACATTCAAGCAGGTCATTAAACTTCTATACTTGCTTTTGAGTACCTAATAGCAGAGTCCTAACTTCGAACAAGTGAAATGTTTATTCTAATTAAGTGTCATATAAAAATCTCCACTCTCCTTAGTTAATCAGTGTTTAAACAAAACCTTCAACATTGTAATAACTACACCAATTGTCTTGATAAATGACAAAATAGCTTTAAGTTTTAAGTATTGGATAGTTAAGCCACTTCCTAAAACAATCCTTTCATGACATGTGTAAGACATATAAATATATCATGAATTTCCTAATAAAGTGTATGACAAAGGTATATATTTATATAAAATATCCAATATCTGTACATGTATGTCTTATATCTTGTCTTCGAATAGCATAATTATCCTTCTACATGTTCAATTGTGATACCAATTAACATCAGTTTTTAACTATAATCATCAAAGCTTTACATAATGATGTGGTAAAATAAAACATCAACTTACAGTCTGGACCTTGAATTCCAACCAGTGTACCAACCACTGCTGGCTTACATGCCACTCCAAATAGCAAAGGCGTGGCACCAAAGTGCTGGCTTTCCCAGCCAAGGAGCTGCTGAAAGGTGCTGCTGCACCCTATGCTTGCTTATCTGCAGTCTGCTCAACATTTGCTTGCATAGCCCTATGCAGTGCACACACACAATAGCTATCAAACACAGTGAGGGGTTGCCTACTCTAGCAGTTAGGTTTGGTCTATTGATAAACAAATTAAGGAGTTACTCAACCAAATAGGCTCTTCCACTGGCTAATAAAGGGGAGTTTAAATGAGCTTCTGACAGACTCGTTGTGTGGGGGAGTGGGATGGGGCGCAATGCACTCTTCGAAGTGTTTTGGGCAAGGAAACAAGTTTAAAAAGGTAAAAGATATCTTCATATCAATTTTACTTGCTAATTTCCACGTGTTCTTCATGATTAAGGTTTACTCTTATTCGCATAACTTTTTCAAAGTTCTGCGCAAATCAATTTTCACCAACTTTTCAAAAGTAAGTGGTGCTCACTCAAGCGGAAATATTTTTCGACAGTTATATCGTCATTTGCTTAAATGGATCTGTACCAATGCTAAAATGTGGAAAAATCGTCAGGATATTACAAATAAATAATTTTACAGGATTTTTTCTAAGTGTAAACTTTTTTTTGATACGCACTGTATAACACCGGCTTTAGCACGGCTACCCTGATCGGGCGCATCTAGCATTCAATATTAATTCCTACATACCCGGTACCCATTTACTATACATGGGTGTAGAGAGTAGCAAATATAGATAAACGCCTTGCCGAAAGATGCGAGTGCCGTGGTAAGATATGAACACTGATATTGTGGACAAAGTCCGAAGACTTATCCACTGAGCCACAATATCTTTGCAGTATAAAATTTCTTTCAGGTATCGTAAACCCGTTATATAATGAGTATTGTTTTTATGATTACTTACCTGACACTCAATATTAGTGAGAACAGAATTTTCTTGTGGCTGCACTTCCAATGATTCGCTCAAGAGATATGTCGAACAGTAGAGGAAGATGCCTCCTATTGAAATCACATTATTCAACATTGGACTGGAGATCTTCAAAGCTCTACATGGGGGAAAAGAAAGAACGCAAAATGGGTGATAACTCGAAATATCCCGAGATTATATAATGAGTTATTGCGAGAGATAATACGAGAAAATGCAAAGGAATCATACTAAAAGATTTTTGTCGTAGATCTTACCCAATAGATCTTGGCCTTCATCATCGTCATCGTATCACCATCACCCTCAGCTTTATCATGTTCATCTTCATACTATAATATTGCATGAATTCATGTTTTGTATTTGAAAATATATGCCCATTCTGCTTTATAAATGTATTAATTAATTGAATTAGTATAAGTTTGGGATTGTCATTTTTTCAAGCAATCTGCTTATGATGACAATCCTTCTCCTGAAAACTGTGAATATCATATAGTTATATCATTTTTGTCTGGAATTATTTTTTTAGTACTCTTTCTTTATGATTCATGCCAAAAAATGCTAACATATTATGTTTATTATGTTATGAAAAATGCATTATACATATGTTATGGATGCAAAAGAAAACAATAAATCAAATCAATATGATTGCAGGCACTACGTGGCTTAGTAGTGACCACTTATTCAATTCAATTCAATTATTTATTTTCCACTTTCAATTTCATATTTACAATTATAATTCAATTGACATAGTAACATATTACAATCACATTTGAAGTACATACAAAAAATAAATTACATTCTAAAATTACAATAGACAATCATCAGATCGAGATATATAAATATTTGAAAGGGAGGGAGGGCCAACTGAAAAGCAGAGCTTGTAAAATGTAGGCCCCCTTACTGTTTTAATTACTTTTTTTTATAGCAACTGAATTGCCTTTTTTTGTAAAAAACGAAACAAAACAAACAAAAAACGTAACAATATTTACATTATGGAATATATACATTATTATACAAATCATATGCATCATATTAAAAAAATATATATATGAATCATTCACAGTGTATACAAATTATTAAAGGTTTTCCACTTAACACTGAAGGCTTAATTTTAAATTGATGAACTAAATAATTAGTAATAATTCAGGAGAAATAATTCAAGTCGTTTTTTGAACATTTGTATAGAATTGCATTGTTTTATATCAATTGTAAAGGAATTCCATAGTTTAGGACCCATAAATATAAACGTTTTTTGAGCAAATGATGTTCTGTTCAATGGCAAATGAAAAGAGTTTGCTTGGCGAGTGAAGTGACTATGAATCGAACTATTTTTGAAAAACATATCAATTAGAGGCAAAGGTAGTTGTTTAGTAACTTATAACTTAAGTGCTATCAAAATGTATCTAAAAATAGTTTTCCTCCCTTAAATAAGTAGCACTTGTTTTTTTTTTCATTTTCATTTAAATAGGGAAAGTGATTATTATTTCAAGCCATTATTAAATCGCATTAATTTCTAATATCAAAATCAATCAATATTGACCTAAAGAATGGAGAAGAATTCATAGTGGCTGATAATTTACCGTTTTTTGCGGTGTACAATGTTGACCGAGAGGAAAATGATTGCCAGTATTATCCCCAGACCCGCCAGAGCGCTGATCACGATACGATTCGCATTGTTGATGTGGACGTCCAATAACTGTTCAGTGGGACCGTCAACCGGTACGATAGAACCTAAATAACGAGACCAAGAAAAATGGCTGTCCATTAGCGTGATAAGACATTTGCTCCGGCGACAATTGCTTGGGGATTTACTTCGTCTGAGATATAGGGGTTGTGTTGCAATAGGGTTTTGTTAGGTCTTGGATATTGTATATTAGCGAGTTTTAGATTTACACGTCGACTAGCAGACTGCGACGAAAGTGCGTCATGATAGTCTGCGTTGTGTTTACGGTATACAGAACCGCTTAAGTAAATCACCACGTGGCTTCAATCAATGGGCAAAGATTTGATTGCTCGTTTACTACAATTCGGACAAGCGTGATCTGAGCAAAATTCACGGTCGTCATCATGAAGTTGACGTGTTAGGAATGGCTTGCACATGCTCAGTGTCTTCCAATCATGTGCTCGACTGACTTTGTATACCATCAAAACAAAGCAGACTGTTATGACGTACTTTCGTCGCAGTCCACTAGTCGACGAGCACATCGGAAACTCCCTATTATTGTTAAATCCAGGGCTGAAGTTGGTAAATCCACTAGTGTGTGGAATTTACATCGGAGCAATTGTCGCCGGAGCAAATATCATGGAATCTCCATTAGATCTTATACACTTACGTCATAACACCGCCATCCCCGTGGCTATGTTGGCCGCAATAAAAAAATGATAAACTTGAAACAGACAGTTTGTCTTCTTTTAATCGCTGTTGTTTTTTATCCGAAAATGCCTTCCACCTCTCTTCTTCTGGAAACAGTACAGTCCACCGTCTGGTGTATTGTCGTACTTGAAGTGCAGCGTGCAAGTGTATGTACATTATCCAATAAAAAAATGCTTACAGTGTGCAAGTAAAAACAACCACCGTTATTAATGGAGCTGGGTCTCTCATGACTTTCCTTAATTTGCCGATAACCCGATAACCACAATTCTGTGACCGTTTCGATGTTGGATGAAGCAGACTTTGTCAGCAACAACATCCAACAAGTGCTTTCTTCAAACATTGTTACCTTGTCTGAATGTATATGTATGCAGACTGAAAAAAGTAGGGAATTAAGAGCATACAAATCCATAACCTCAACGCCAATTGGGAAACTCACCTCCCCACTGAAAGTCCCGTTTGAGACGGATCGTATCCGTCTCTCGATCGAACACGAATATTTGCTCCACTTGCTGATCTGAAACACAGAAAAAACGCTGTTTAAGATTTTATACAATGTTGTTTACTATATGAACCTTACACTTACAGTATTTGTTTAACCGTTTAAACAATCATGTTTATTTTATTGAAGATTAGATATTGAAAATTAAACTTTGTTGCTTAAGATTTAAACACTTGTTTAAACAATTACTGTAAGGTTCATATAGTAAACAGCGTTGTATATATTTTTTTTACCGCGGAGAGAGTAATAAATCATTCTACAATTTACAGTTAGTAAACCCAGTCTCGTACCCAGGGGGTTACAGATGGGGCTTGGGGACCATCCCCCCCCCCCTAAAAAAAGGAAAAATCACAACCAAAAAACAAGGAGAGAAAGTAAGGGAAAGGGAAAAGTGTGACATATATTACATATTCATAATTTTCTGAATGGTATGTCGAAATCAGTCACAAAATAAGGCTTTTTTGTACTACAATGAGCCTTGTTACCATGGTATTTACCGTAAAAGCAAAGTTACCAAACTTATATTTAATTATATTCAAACAATTATTCACAACTTTAAACTCACTTTGTAATTGTTGAATCACAGCGTTGCTCTCTCTACTTCCGACTGAATCAAAAGCCACTGGACCCTTGTGGAAAAGGAGAAGTTTATTTTGATAAAATATATATTATTTTCGACTGCTCTTCTTAAATGAAAAAAGGTATTCACCATTAAGATTATTTATTTAATTCAATTGATGATGAAAATGTCGTTCCTTTCGAAGTTAGTATGGATTGAGAATAGGGGAAGATAAACCTACACAATTTATCACAAATAAAATATGGCTACAATAAATGCATATTGAACATCGTGATTTTTTTTAATTCGTGACCTTAATATGAAAATCAGTATTAATTACGTTGTTTTATAAGCGTATGGGGGTTGTGCGAGAGTGTGTGTGAGGGTGTGTTTTTCTTTATATTTCTTAATCAGCTTTTCTTTTAGTACTGTCCGTATTGACATAGTCAGTGGGACTCGGTGCCAGAGTATAATTTTGACACTCCAGTAGACGTTTATGAACTTATATATAGGCCCTAAAAGATACATGTATATATCGATATACATGTCTAGAAATGCATGTGTTGATAGAGAGATGGAGTCAGAGCTTGAGAGGGGGAGGGGGTATACGGACCGAGACAGGGCGTTTGAGAGAGATGGGCAAGAAAGGAGATAATTAAGGAGCGTTATATAGACAGATAGATAGATAGATAGATAGATAGATACATAGATAGATAGATAGATAGATACATGTAGATAGATAGGTAGGTAGGTAGGTAGGTAGGTAGGTAGGTAGATAGATAGATAGATAGATAGATTACAAACAGAAGCAATGGGACTTACTGTGAGACCAACAAACTTGACATTCTTTGCCTCATGAAGAAAGATATCAGCCATTTCGGTGTTGGTGTAAGTAAAGTCCGCAAGGGTGCTGCCCGGGGAACGGGAAGCAATCACTTCGGTTGAAGAATTCAGAGCTAAAGCTATCGTCATTATCTATTTTGAGATGAAGATGAGAATTCTTAGCATATTCCACAAACTAGAAAAATATCGCTTCGCAAATGATTAATAGTAAATTTGACTTGATGTATTGTTTTTATTTTCATTCATATTATTCGTATAATACATTTTTCATGACATAAACATAATACATTGATTACTGCTTATTGGTATAAATAATCAAGAAAAAATGAACTAAAAATAAAATTCTAAGCAAATACGATCGACCTAATTAGTACAACATTCACATTTTCAAGGAGAAAGACTGTCATGATAAACAGAAACTACAAAATATTACAAAAATGATAACGGTTCGTCTCTTCAAGAAAAAATAGGTCACAATTGGCTATCCATATAGTTTAACCACAACTATAGACCTGGGTCCCGTAACACAAAGGTTAGCGATTGATCGTATGCTTGATTTTACGATTAATTGCACATTATAGTCAATGGAAACAATCGTAGACAAATGTTCTACGACCATTACTAAGTTTTGTGTTACGGGCCCCTGAGCTTAAATTAAACCCGAGTTCAGAAAATGGGTCATTTTGTTTGTTAATACGGGATTTAAATACCCTTGCAAATTATTTTAACCATAACCTTGAAAACGGAGAATTCTTGGAAACTCATGGAAAACAGAAGAGGTGGGGCACTAAAAATGTCTGGGATGTGTGTGGCTTAGGCATGATTTTCCCCCTTTTTCTCCGACCCGCCACCAGTGAAATCCCCGTTCTAAATCGTAAATTCCCTATTCACCTGGTCATAACCATAGGAGTCACAGGCTCCAGAGAATAGCAGCTCACCCTGGAGATGATGAAAGAACTCTAGACGATCCTCATCAGGATACTGGAAATAACACAAATAGATAATAGGAAATCGAAACAGTAATGAAAGTAATGAAAAATATTAAGGTATGTCATAGGATATCTGGGGGCCGGAGTTTGACAAAGAGTGGAGTTAATTTGACACCATCCGGATATGAATCACCCAGAGAAGAACCAGTGTTTTGAGCAGCAGACGTTAAGAAATGCCACTCGTGTTTCCTAACCTGACAGTCAGTCGAGGCTAAACAGGTTTAGTCGAAGGATTTCTAGATAGATGGTACGCCGAGTTTGCTTTTTCCCAAATATTTCTCTGTTACAGGAATTTCAAAAATGCATTCCACAAAGTCTGGAGTCGGCATTTATTAGAGAGTTTTTGCATGTACCACGGAGCCGCTCTCTACAGGCAACAAGTCCTTTGAAAATGCAAGTCAAATCACAATGGAGATAGAGCGGATGGGCTTTTGTCGAAAGCTGATGGGACGGGGACAGCAGCGTAGTGTCTTGACTCTGGACAACGACATATTTGTTTGTCCGGTGCAAATCTTCGGATGATCAGATGATCTGCTATCCCGTCCATCAACTGTCGACAAAAGCCTCTCAGCTCTCCATTGTGATTTGACTTAAATTTGCAAGGGGATTTGTGCGTTGTAGAGAGCGGCTCCGTAGTAAATGCGAAAACTCTCTAATAGCCAGGAAAGAAGGGTGAAATCACTGAAACGATAACTCACGATTCCATTGAAGTTGATCTTGGACAGATCCTCCTGTATCTCGAACCCTCTCATGCTGAGATACCCTTCTACCGCTTCATCCATCTGATCAAAGGTGCAGAACTCTTCTCCTCTGTCCCGGAAGTTGGTGGTTTCGATCCTCCACCAGCCAGCGTGATACCAGCCGATAAGGATCCAGACATACTTGGGTCCATAGAGCCCCTGCCGGTAGGCCTGTATGTAACGAAAGGGGGGAGGTGAGAAGGATTATTTTTCAACTGGTCTAATGCCAATTCGTACAATTACCAGTTCGTCTACTATCATTTGGTCTACCATCAGTTCGTCCATTATCCACATGCTCTAATTGCCATTTCGTTAATTTCTGAAACTTAAACAAAAATATAAACATTTCTGTTCAATTCTTATTATGAAAGCGCACATCAACCCGATGACAATGATATTGAATCATTTTTTTTTCGAATAGACTGTGCAGAATCCATCCAGTTTCTGTAGGCCCAATAGACTTTGTCGAGAATGATCTTTTTGTCTTACCTCACAAAAGACCTTGGTCGCCATATCTTGGTAGACACTGAGAAAGATTATTCTGGCATCATGCCTCTGTTTAAAACAGGTAAATAAAAATAATTTCTGTGAATTCAATGAGCAAACTGACAAACACTAAGTATTGTCTCTCATTGACTGTGTGTTTTAAATGGCTAGTCTCAAAACATAGCTTTTGATATCATGGCCGTATGCAGACATTTTTTCGCTGGGGGCAGCACGCGTAAACTGTTTTGAAAGAAAATAAAAAATCGAAAGTGAGGAAGCATAGCGACCGAGCTTATCATTGAGCGCTTTTGCATTTTGTAGAGTGAAACTGACGGATATTGTGGATCTTTTTGGTGAATTTTGTGAAAATCTTCAATTAAAAAAAAATAGTTTTCAAAATTTATTGGGGTGAGCAACTGCCCCCTGCATCGGCCGCGCTGCGTACGACCATGTACGACAAATAAGCCATTACATCTGGGGCCCGTTGCAGAAAGAGTTGCGTTTAAACGCAAAGTAAAAAAATCAAACGCAAGTCCCAAATGCGCGCTGCTGATTGGTTGAAAATCAAGTTACGCCTGATTTTTAGAGTTGCGATTGATTGCAACTCTTTCTGCAACGGGCCCCAGTATAGAGAAACTCAAGTGTTTTTGAGAGGTAAGTAGGCCTACCTTGTTTTGAGATTTGGTAACGTAACTACTGCAGTAAGAATGTTATGAGAGGTGAAGTAGGGTGTTTCAATTTATGTGGGTCTATAATTACAAGACTACTGTTCTCAGAATGTTGCACTGTGGGTCGAGAACCTGACCAGATATGAGCAGTTGAGGTGCAGGGCGCTGAAGGCAGCTGGTTCGTACGTCCTTTAAAAAAGGCGTAGCGGTGCTTGTCTTTTGTAGCAGTGAGTATGATAGTGGGAATGGTGGCGGTGGTGAGAGTGATGATAGTGGTATGAATGATAGTGGTGATGGTGGTGGAGGTGGTAGTGGTGGTGATGATGATAGTGGTGTGACTGATGGTGGTGATGGTGGTGGAGGTGGTGCTGGTGCTGATAGTGATGATAGTGGTATGAGTGATGGTGGTGGCAGGTGGAGTTGGAGGTTATGGTTGAAATGGTGGTGGAAGTGGTAATGGTATTGGTGTTGACGGTGATGGTGGTGGTGTAGATGCTGATGATGGTGGTATTTATTCAAATTATCCACACATTGCTCTTGCATTTGAATTCAAAATACAAGTATAAATTATATTCATTGATTACATTTTACAATACAATTTTAAAGTGTGCAAAGTACACAATGTACTGTATACCATTGATCTTCTGATACAACACTGTAAAAACTGTGGTGTTAAAACTGACACCAATTGGTGTTAATAGAGGACCACACCCTGAGGTTTTTAAAATTACACCCTAAAGATTGAACATAACACCAAAGAGTGTAAATATAACAACCAAAGGTGTTGTAATAACACCTACACTCTAAAAAATGAAGTGTTAATTCAACTCTTAAAGAGCGTGTATAGTGACTGCACTTCCGAGTGCTGATTTGTCTAGTTCAAATTTGAACGAGAAAAATCAGCACTCCGAAGTGCAGTCACTATACACGCTCTTTAAGAGCTGAATTAGCACTTAATTTTTTAGAGTGTATAGGTGTAAAACTAACACCACCAATTTAACACCGGTGTAAAAAAAACTGGTGTGGTCTTCTATGTACAATGGTTAACACCACAATTTTTGCTGTGAATAAAGCTACTAAAATTACATTCATGCATAATTGTATATTGTCAAGATCGAGATATGTGGAAAGTAGTAGGTAAGGAAATCGGTTCAGAGTTAGACAAGTTAGGAAAAAGAAAAAGAAAAACGTTAGGGATGGTAAGATTGATCCTGACAAGAACATGCGACAACTACATAAAAGAAAGGGTACGTTATGCTACTTATAGTCACTATACCCATTCATTATATTGCGGAGAAAACTAATGAATTTTATCATCATGATCATTCCCAGAAAATTGTGAAGGGGGTGAATGTTTAGACATATACTTTTAGAGATTAATAGATGAATGGGCTTTCCAAAGTTAAACGGCAACTATAGACCGGAGTTTAAATTAAACCCGAGTGCAGAATACGAGCTCATATTTCCACTTCAGTACACAATTAACAGAATGTATTCGAATAGAGACATTTTACCGAAGAACTCAAGGCAATGTAAGACTTGGAGTCACTAATCTATTATTGAGGCACTTTTATTGCAAGCCCATCTTATACATTTTGGCCGCGCGGTATCAAACAACGGATTATATAAATTGCCTAGCGAGGAAGCTTGATTAAGATGGATGAATGCAAAATTAGATCACGGAAAATTATGGCGGAGGCCCTCAAATAAACATTCCTGATAATGTCTGCATTCGTACATCTGGGTTAATTTCACATTAAACAACTCTTAATATGTATACATAAGAAATATCCACTTATTAGCGAATGTATAAATGGGCTATATATACACTTGGCAAGCCGAGGAAAGGTGGATGTCGTATTTATCAAGAGGATTGGTGCATTATGATGAAAACAGTATATAATTTCATTGAAAGATCTCAGGAAAAATATGACCCCCACCCCCTCCCCGTCTCCTTTTACCATGTCTGCATAATGTTTTCGCCATTCGCTCTCTTGATGTTTTCCCGTTCCCAATTTCCTTCCCGGATACCATCTCGCTAAGTCAGGATCACCACTCCAGTATCGAGATAGAAGGGGGATATAAAATGACTTACGATTTTCCTTTTTACTTCTAATCAAGAATTACAGGGTTAATACAGTTACACAACCTGCAGCTATTTTTTATACTCTTCTGTCTTCTTATTTTCTCCTTTGCCCCAGCGCCCCCCCCCCCCCTCCTATATGGCGGCACCGCCTCCGCGCCAAAGACAATCCGAATCAAAGATTCCGAATGCTATTCCTTTGCCCGTGGTACGTCCATCTGTGGTAGAGCGTCCGCCTCATGAACGGGAGGTCGTGGGTTCGATCCTCGACCGAGTCATACCGAAGACTTATAAAAATGGGACCTTCTGCCTTCTTGCTAGGCGCTCAGCATTTAGACTGGAGAAGGGTAATAATAACATATAATGTGATGCAGGGCCCGCTGGTAGAGCAGTTTACTAACTGAAGTGGCTACCCTGGGTAAATGAAACGTTATTATCATTATTATTTTTTTTATCTGGGGTCCGTTTCATAAAACTTGTTTTAGTAACAAATTTTCAATAATAAGCTACCGAAATCCTTTAATCTGATTGGCTAATTTGGTTTAGAAACTGTTCATTTTTTGTTACAACAAGTCGTTTTGAAACGAGACCTTGGTTACAACACTGATCGGTTACAAAATCAACGCATGACCACTCGGGTTATGTGATAATTCTATCAGTGCGGCGAATAATTTAATAAAAACGTCTCCGTCTTATTACTAGATAAGATTAACTGTATTCGATACGTTGGACGAGTAAAAGTAATATTGAATCAACCTGGCGTGGCCGTCTCTTTTGATCATGCATTGGCTATTGTAAGAGATATGAACAGGACAAAGGAGAAATCAAAGGTAAATGGATTAGCCAACGAGACCGGATGGGCGGCTTCGATATATAAGATCGAGACGCCGATTTTGTAATCATCTAAATTGACCGCCTGATTCGCACGAAAGAAAAATAACCACTATAAAGGACATACGAGTTTATTATTACACGGGCAGAATTTCAAACTACGTTGATAAATCGAACATGTCACGAAGCTTTTCGACAAGTCCGAGGATGTCGGAAATCGAACGGGATTGGAAAATAGAATAATGGGCGTCGCTTTACAGGGCAGGGGCGCTTCCTACGCATGTTTTCAAGTGATGAACGAGAAGTGAAGACCCGGGGGGGGGGGCAGTCAAATATATTGCTGTACACACGCGTGACCCAAAAACGCGTTGAAAGGGGTGTTTTTTTCAGTTTTGGACGCGGTCTAGGCGTGGATTCGTAAAGGGTATAAAAAACACTGATTTTCTAGAAAAGGGGTGGTTTTGAAAGACTGGTCAATGGTCAATCACGGGGTCAGACGTATTTAGGGTATGTTTCTTTCCTTTCCCCCAAAGCTTGTTTTTTTCTAAAGACTAGCCAAACGTGTTTAGGGTGTGTTTTTACCCAAGCTTTTTCCCCGAGGTCATGTTTTGGCGACAACATGTTTAGGGGCCAAAATGCGTAGATATATAAAGGGGGTTATTTTGCACACAGAGAAAATCTCGTTTAGTGGATGTTTGAAAATAACTTGCTCACGCGTGTGTACAGCCATATATTTGACTGCCTCCTCCCCCCCCCCCCCCCCCCGGAGTGAAGAAGAAAATTGAAGGAGGAGAAAGAACAAGTAGAGAAAAGAAGCAGAAAAAGAGAAGACATGATCATGAAAGTATACAATGCACAAGTTTTATTTAAAATATGTTAAAGGACAAGTCTACCCCAAGAAAAACTTGATTTGAATAAAAAAGAACAATCAAACGACAGGAACACTGACAATTCCATCAAAATGGGATGAAAAATAAGAAAGATATGACATTTTTTTAAGTTTTGCTTAATTTCACAAAATAGTTTCCCGCCCGGTATGCAAATGAGGGAACTGATGATATCACTCAATCACTATTTCTTTTGTTTTTTTATTTTATGAAATATGAAATATTCAAATATTCTCCTCATTGTCCTGTGAAACAATGTTTTATTTCTCCCTGAACATGTGGAATATTCATTGTTTAACATTTTATTGTTCAGTCAAGTTGGTCCTTATGGCCAAATCTGTAAAAAAAATGAAAATATTGTATGGTTCAAACAATAAAAAAAAAAAAATAGTGAGTAAGGGACATCATCGATTCTCACATTTGCATGTGAAGAAATAACTGTGCATATAAATATTTTGTGAAAAATAAGCAAGACTTTAAAAGGTCATAACTTTCTTATTTTACATCCGATTTTGATGAAATTGTCAGATTATGCTTGTCTAATTTCCCATATTGACATGATTGATTCAAATCAATATTTTCCTGAGGTGGGCATGACCGTTAAAAACATTGGACCCTTATCATGCTTATAGATCAAACTCACATTCGAAGTATCAATCACCATAACAAAGTAACCTTGTTTGCGCTTTTCTGTTTCTGTTTCTGTTTATGGTAACTCCAGTAGGAACTCGGCTGGACAGCATTTTTGCTGGTAAACGCCAAGCTGGTATATAACCAATTTCATCAAAGTACATTGTAAAAACTGCGGTGTTAAAACTGACACCAATTGGTGTTAATAGAGGACCACACCCTGAGATGTTAAAATTACACCCTACAGATTAAACGTAACACCAAAGAGTGTATATGTAACAACAAAAGGTGTTGTTATAACACCTATAGGTGTAAAACTAACACCACCAATTTAACACCGGTGTAAAATAACTGGTGTGGTCCTCTATGTAAACCGGTTAACTTCACAATTTTTGCTGTGTAGAGACAATGGCAGAGTAGGAATTCGAACTCACAATCTTGCGATTATGAGTCCAATGCTCTAACCACTGGACCACACGACCCGTGTAAAACTTCCTACCAATTAATAGGAGAACAAGAAAACTGTCATACTAGTAGAATTCGTATTGATTCGGGCTTAACATTCCGATTTATTAAACAAAGACACATTTCAAGTAGCTGGCCATAGTCAAGACAGTATATGTTCATATCAAAATTAGATTCAACAAACACAAATAATGATAGCTTAAGACATTCTCATGAGCATACGGAGGGAAAGAGATTAATCATTCAAAAGTTGGTCATTTGATAATTTAACAACAAACTTCCAAGATCTAGGTAATTCTGATAACCACAAGAAGTTGAGCAAGAATTTGAAAAAAGGTTCAATAGAAAGGCTTTCCATAAGCATAATTGACTTAGAAATGATTGAAGAAAGTATTTTGAGAATTAGATACATTGCCTACCTTTAAGCTTTGAATATTCGTCCTTGGATCCTCGTTGACAGTTTCGATAGAAATTGTATTCAGTCCTTCTCCTTGCATCATTGTTGCTAATTCAACCATCTCCTACGTGTGAAACATAATGATTTTTCTTCTGGTATTTTCATACCCAACATGACATGTCTAGAATGGTATGTACATCATACATGGGGATAATAAGTAAACAAAAAAAAGGAGGAAGCGGTCATGAACTTGAAGTTGAGTAATGCAAACTTCTAGTTTTTTAAAAGTATGATGAGAAACATGTGAACTATAACATTACAGGCTAAAACTGGAGTACTACATCGAAATATGAAAAGACAAGGAGAGTGAGAGAGAGAGAGAGAGAGACGGAGAGTAAGAAAATAAAAGATCGCATCACAACGCGAAATATTATCACCACTGTCATAATAGACAAGTTTTGTGTGAATTTACATTTCTTTGTCTATAATGCCTAAGAAAATGTAGGTTAAAACAAAATGCATTAGAAATACAGGATTCCTTCTGCTGTACGAGTCGTATATTAAATAACGGGAATGCAATACAAAATAATTAACACGCAAGGGGACATGTAGGCATGGGCGGAAATCCCAGCTCCTAATTGCCCCCCCCCCTACCTTTAGTGAGAGATTCCCGCCCTACTACACGCCCTACTTACTGAGAACCAATAACGCATGTGTAGGCCTACTCTTTTATATAAAACAAACATGACATTATGAAGGAAGTTTGGAACGATGATTAATATTTATATATTTATATATATTTATTATTATGGCCTTCATTTTCGCTATAAATCAACAGAGGTATAATTATAAATGAATAAGTTTAAGCTTAAGTTTTATACCTGTCACATTTCCCATACGGCGGCCGCCCGACCAGTCGAAAACGGTCGTTTTATTCATGATTATTTAAACCGCCACATAGCTGATACAAAAAGTGTTAAAACGACTGTTACAACTCGCCGTACGGCCGCCGAAGGGGATATGTGACGTGAGGTATTAACTTACATCTCTAAAGAGATTGACGTTTTGGTACATAATGGCCGCTCTTTTCCATTTCATTTCTCTCATCAGGGCGATCCTAGCCGGGTTGAACACCGAGTTGGCAGGGTAGATCTGAACGGTGTATGGGTAGGTCTCGACCAGTTGCTCATTCGCCTGAAACTGGGCGATCCCAACCTAGAAGAAAGGGACACAATGCCGCAGTCACACCCAACGATACCGATTCCAGACCGATCAAAGCTATTACGTTATTACCAATGACATGCCATCGGTTGGTTCGGAGTCGGATCGGTTGCAGTCATACGAACGAAACCGACTCCAGACCGATCAAAGCTATTACGTTATTACCAATGACATGCCATCGGTTGGTTCGGAGTCGGATCGGTTGCAGTCTCACTAACAAAACCGACTCCAGACCAATGAAAGCTATTACGTTATTTCCAATGACATATAATCGGTCGGTTTGGAGTCGGTTTCGGTTACAGTCACACAACGAAACCGACTCCAGACCGATCAAAGTTTATTTCCAATGACATGCCATTGGTCGGTTTGGAGTCGGTTTCGGTTACAGTCATACCAACGAAACCGACTCCAGACCGATCAAAGCTTATTACCAATGTCATGCCATCGGTTGATTTGGAGTCGGTTTCATTGGTGTGACTGTAGTATAAATAATTAAAGAAGTGAGAGCAGGTTCCCGTCTTACTTAGTTGCAATTGATCCGATCAATCACAACTATGGACGGCCGACAACGTCAACGTCTTACACGCATGTTTGTTCAAAATATTGTCTTACTATGATGTATATTCATACATTAATCGTCCTCTTGAAGATTCAGCGTGATTCTCTTTATTTACTCAGCAATTTGCGCAAATTTCCTAAAGAAAAAAATTATGATACCGATGGATTTCCATAGTTACGATTGTTTGGATCAATCTTTTTATTTACGGGGGCCCAGGTGAGTGTTTCATAAAGCCGTTCGTATGTTCAGAGCGACTTTAAAGGTCAAGTCCACCTCAGAAAAATGTTGATTTGAATCAATAGAGAAAAATCAGACAAGCACAATGCTGAAAATTTCATCAAAATCGGATGTAAAATAAGAAAGTTATAACATTTCAAAGTTTCGCTTATTTTCAACAAAATAGTTAAATTAACGAGCCAGTTACATCCAAATGAGAGAGTCGATGATGTCACTCACTCACTATTTCTTTTGTTTTTTATTGTTTGAATTATACAATATTTCAATTTTTACGAATTTGACGATTAGGACCTCCTTGCCTTAAGCACAAAATGTTAAAATAATGGAATTCCACGTGTTCAGGCAGGAATAAAATAAAAATATCTCATATTTCATATGATAAAATACAAAAGAAATAGTGAGTGAGTGATGTCATCAACTCTCTCATTTGGATGTAACTGGCTCGTTCATATAACTATTTTGTTGAAAATAAGCAAAACTTTAAAATGCCATCACTTTCTTATTTTACATCCGATTTTGACGAAATTTTCAGTGTTATGCTTGTTGAATTTTTCTCATTTTATTCAAATCAAGTTTTTGTTGGGATGGACTTGTCCTTTAAGAACGACTGGTAATACTTCTCGTGGTAAATAGTATACACCAACATGTTCAGTGGCGATGGTTTTAGCGCGGAAAAAAGGTCTACCAGTCGTTCTTTAAGTCGCTTTCAACCTATGAACAGCTTTATGAAACACCCACCTGAGAAGATATGGTGTTTAAAAGGAAATGGATGAAAAGTAGGATTGTTATCAAAGAAATTTCACAGACAAAGCGCGAGAGATCGATTAACTCAATTCATTATCTTCTGTTTGATTTACACAGTAGAAATAAGCCGTTTAAAATGTAATACAACGCTATTTAATATATGAACATAATTACATTAGTTGTTCAGCAGTTTAAACAACCATGCTTAATTCATTGAGAATTACATATCAAAAATTGTACTTTTCGTTTAAGATTTTAAAAAATTGCTTAAACGGCTTAAACAACTACTGTAAAGTTCATATAGTAAACTGTGTTATATAAAAGAAAATGAACAGCGTTTTTACTGTGTCTAGTATGAACAGTGATCCTCACTAAAATTATAAAACTAGAAACTAAAGTTGGCTGATTACATAAACGCCGGAATAGCTCTGATTACAGAAAAAAAAATGGCTGGAGAGGGTAGCCATTGTGATTTGTTTATTTATTATTTATTCGTTTGTTCATATTTCACCAAGGTAGGTCATTCAGCAAAAGTTGATCTCCCATGAGGCCCTAGATAACAAACTATACAACTGTATACAATTACAAACAAGCAATGATGATTATACACATACAATCATCAGGTCATAAGATATTGTTCATGTTGCTAAAATACATAGGTATAAAGTGACATCAGCATTATACATGTATAAAGCAATACATTAACAATGGATTAACCAATATGATAAGAAGGATCGGACCATCAAATCATTTGTGGGCTCAAGGCTTTTAAGTGTCATGCTATCCATAGACCTACCTGTACCAAATGATATTGAGCAGCTACACGATTGAGGACTTCCCCTACCCTGGAATAGGTCGGCCCCCACGCCATGACCACTTGAGGGGAATTGTATACCATGTCGTAGAAAAGCTGGAGGGCTGGACCCGGAAGTGCCTGTAAAATAATCATAATATTGACGGAAAAAAGTTTTACCCCCATCCTCTTTAACCACCATCATTTTCAAAATCTCTAAATAGCTCTTATAAACCCCTTCCTTCTTTGCTCACTCATGCGTGAATGAGGAATAGTTTAAGTAATATCAGATGAAAGAGGGGATTCTAAGCTTTATGGTGTGGTAGGTCACTTTCTTATTGTATTTGTGATTAATTTATGATAAATCATCGTTAAATCTCGGTTTCGTTTTTTTCTGGGACGCACGGTATAAATGTACACATTTTGTTCTTGTTTTTTTTTACTGGGGGTGGGTTTTTTCAAGAATTATGTGTGATCAAGAGAGATCGCAGGTACCTTGCTGGTCACTAGGGACATTATTTTACAAATTTGCGTTGAAATTTCAACATTTTATGCTAATTTTTTATGTATTTGTATTCTTAAAATGCATGAATTTCTACATTATTTTCATAGATAAAATTATTGGAACACATTGTAGTATTGTTTAATTTATATTCAAGATTTGTTACGAAATTTCATTGATCTGCTTGTATTATATTGAATATGTTTTGTTACTTTGATTATATTTTGAAAAAAATTGTTGAATGGAAATAAATAAATCTAAATATAATCTAAATAGTAGGCTATGGTTTGGATATATGCTAGGTGGGCCGACTGACCCATCAACCCCCCCCCCCCTTCCCCTTCCCATCCCCGCATCCACTGCATACTGCCGTGAGTCATACCATCACAAAGGTGTTGGGAAGTAACAGCATGAGTGGTATGATAGTTATCAGGTAGGTTTGAACAAATTCTCGGGTTTTAATTAGGGCAGCCACACAGCTTCTTAAGTGAATTCACGGTCAAATAGAAATTCGATATGTGATTGACGGTTGTCCAGCGAATATACTTCGACGACATTGACCTCCAAGGCAATATTAATGTATCTGGATATGACAATGCACAATTTACACTGTACCGCCGGTGGTGAAAAGGGTGAGAAATGGACCTCTATTATATCAGTCATATATTAATCAACTTTTATTGATAAAATGGAAACAATATGCCCAGGTTATCTGTTCTAGACGAACAGTATACAGGGCAACATAAAATGAATATACATAAACAAACGTAAATCATGAGATAATAATTATGCACATGGATTATAACGAGTCGATTCAATTCATAACAAAATGCATAAAGAAGGAATGAGATGTGGGAGGAGGTGATATGCTATATCGCGTGGTTTAACTTATTTTTTTTTTGCATGAATTCATAATGTATATATATTTCCACAAAATGTACACGGTATAGCTAAATATTCACATTTCATGCACATACGCAAAATTCCTAATTATTCTTATCTATCTAGAAATAATTTATTCCGAGGCGAATTGTTTATTATTATTATTATTATTACCCCCAGCTTTAGCTCGAGCTGCCTTTCAGCGCTCAGTGCATTTCAAGGAATTAATCTTACCTGTACCCATTCACCTCACCTGGGTTGAGTGCAGCACAGTATGGATCAATTTCTTGCTGAAGTAAATTACGCAATGGCTGGGATTCCAACCCACGACCCTCTGTTTTCAAGTCAGATGACTAATCCACTAGGCCACAACGCTCCACATTGATGATATGAGACTGAATGTTGATGGTAATGATTTATTACTTTAAATTGCTAAGAAGGAAGTAATAAACCAAAGGACCGTAGGCTTGATGTCCTCTACGACATGTTCGATGGACCTGGCTATGAGAATGATTGCCTTAGCAATGGGCACCAGAGTGCATAGTTGGAATCGAGCCCGGATCATCGGAATGCGATACCACTTCTCTACCGACTGAGCTATCCCTGCTCAAATTTATGTTCATTTCAGAAGCAATAATATATTCTATTACATTCTTTATGCTGAAATGTATGGTTATATAACTACATTCTTTGTATTGTATCGGAAATGAGAAATAAATCAATAAAGCTAACAGATAATCCCCGATAAGTCACCATACCTACGAACGCCCCACACTGCAAAAACTCCGGTGTTGATTTAACACTTTCCTGGAATCTATGTTCACACCAGAGAAGTATTGAAACAACACCAGTTTGGAATCAAACCGATGCTGTTTTAATACTAATTGGTGTTGTATAAACAGCTTTCTGGTGTTAGACCACAACGAAACTGGTGTTGTTTAACACTTCTCTGGTGTGGACATATATAGATTCCGGGCTGGTGTTAAATCAAAACCGGAGTTTTTGCAGTGCATGTATTTTTTAATCATATGCCTACAAATATATATAATCCGAAAAGTCACGGAAACAAACTTAATGGCGCCCTTACCCTCACAGACGCCCCTATTACTAGTTGACCAGTGCTACGCCACTGACCATTATCTAATCATGGATATTCCCAGCATGCACTGTGTATCACTTGGTGAAAAAAACCCGTGTAGCTCCTTACTGCCGACAGAGATCAATAGATACTCGTGTTTTAGTACGACCTTGAACACGCATCGGTGAAAATTATAATTGGATCGAGACCAAATCAAGATTGTGTATCAAATTATATGAAGATGCCGTTACGAATTTCCGATATTTAGTTTCTTTTTCAAACGCATGTCGTGCGGGGATTTTTTTTTCGTCATTGAGATACTTTGCGATTGAGATACTGAATTTCATTACACAGTTTCATTTCTTAGAATAGGTCTTGAACAAACAACAACTAAAAAATACCATTGGCTTCGAATAGTACAGAGAAATTAACAAATTGCCCATTTCGAACTGACTTAAGTATTGTATTCTAAAATTATACAGAGGGAAACCCCCAAGAAAACATAAAAAGGTTAAATGATATAATGTTGCAATGATGCTATGTGACACATTTTGCAAGAAAACATAATCTTCTTATTTAAAAAAATTATTGTATGGGGGAATGATTTTTTTAAGATAAATGAACTAACATTAGCCGTTTCATGGTAAACCTTAAAATGTGGGTTATACAATTCTCACCTATATTACATGGACCTAGCTATTGCTGAGTTTGTATACATTCGAGATATGGAGAAAACTTTAATGAAATTGTGTATTAATGCATGGCTGTCAAGTAGATGACTCCTAGAGAGTGAAAAGCCTTTGATAAATGAGCTAGTGCTTGCAGTTATGACCGATTTGTCAAGTCTTTACCAAATTCTGGTGCGCATCCTTCAGTTTTGTTTATACCCTTCTCACATGCTAGCTAAACTCTTTGTTGTAGTGAATGGGGTAAATCCGGTATGAACAGTACACTGCAAAAACTCCGGTGTTGATTTAACACCAGCCCGGAATCTATTATGTCCACACCAGAGAAGTATTGAAACAACACCAGTTTGGAATCAGACCGATGCTGTTTTTTATACTAATTGGTGTTGTACAAGCACCTATCTGGTGTTAGACCAAAACGAAACTGGTGTCGTTTAAAACTTCTCTGGTGTAGACATATATAGATTTCAGGCTGGTGTTAAATCAACACCAGAGTTATTGCAGTGTGGGGGATGAATCACGATGATAGCAATATATTGACCTGAAAATTCAAATGTGGGGGACACTCACACACCAAGGGCTATGATAGAGTATACAACCGTGTGTATAATAAAGCCATCTTTCAGTTAAAAGCATATCACGAATTTTTCAATGGCTTTATTGTATATGGATCTGTTGTGATAAAAACTAATGAATTTCAGTTAATATATACATGCGAGCGAGCAAAGCGAGCGTGCAAATTTTCAGTATTTAAAAGTCAGAATGTTGTCCCCCCAAAAAGTCTTTCAAACGGTGTGTAATTATTACATCACGGGCAATTTCAACGTAGGTAGGGGAAGGCGGGGGAAGTTGAGCATAGGGGCAAGTTGAGCCACCACCCCAGGCTAATAATGAATGAGTCAGACATTATGGTGGTGTCATATATTGATGACCCATTGCATAACCCTTAACCCCACCACTTTGTTTTCAACTTTGAAACAAAAAGTACTTTTTTAGAGGGAAAAATACAATTTTCAGCCAAAAAAGTAAAAAAAAAAAGGTGTAAAATAGATAAGTGCTTTTTACCCCACACGTCTTTAAATGTATTATAGAAATAACAACAATATTGTTAGCCCAGGTATGGATTCTCATTCTTGTCATACTGTTTTACATGATGAATGCATAAGAAAATGTGTGGATGTGAAAATATCGCAATAAGTTTGGACTGGGGTAATTTAAGCCAAATCAACATGGGGCAAGTTGAGCCATGGTAATTCTTATGGTGATGTATAATAAAAAAAAAAAATAAGAAAATGTAAGAAGCCATTGATATGCAGGCAGAAAGGAGCAAATTCACATGACAGTTCTTTTACTTTTAGAAGATGTTATTTATAGAGAATTAGCAAGTGAAAAGACTTTAAATGAAAAGTTGACATCCTGGTTCTTCCCGCATAGGGGAAGGCGGGGTAAGTTGTGACAGTTTTTGCTTTTTGCATGTTAGAATTGATAGGATTAATAATCTTGTCGAAATAAGTACTTTGCCTTGAAATTTAATTCTGATGAAATATTTTCCACCTATATATAACTTTCTATCCCCACACTGAAAGTCATCGTGACCTTTGAAAAAAACGATGTCAAATGGCTCAACTTGCCCCATATATGGGGTAAGTTTGAGCCACCTTCTGGGGTAAGTTGAGCCACAAAAACTATGTACAAAATGTATGAGGGGAGAACCAGCACGTCAATTTTTGTTTAAAGTCTTTTCACTTGCTAATTCTCTATAAATACTAACATCCTGTAAAAGGAAAAGAGCAGTCATGTAAATTTGCCCCTTCCAGCCTTAATTTCAATCGAATTTTATGGTTTGTTTGTTTGTTTGTTTCTTAAGATACATTACCATAGGAATTACCATGGCTCAACTTGCCCCATGCTGTTTGGCTCAACTTACCCCAGTCCGAACTTAGTGCGATAATTTTGTATCCACACATTTATTATGCATCCATCATATAAAAGACTATGACAAGAATGGAGATCCATACCTGGACTAATAATGTTGTTATCATGTCTTTATTATATTTAAAGACGTGTGTGTTTATAAAGCACTTATCTATTTCACACTATTTTTTACTTTTTTGGCTGAAATTCATATTTTTCCCTCTAAAAAACTACTCCTTGTTTCAAAGTTGGAAACAATGTGGTGGGGTTAGGGGTTATGCTATGGGTCATCAATACATGACACCACCACAATGTCTGACTCATTCATTATTGGCCTGGGGGTGGTGGTTCAACTTGCCCCTATGCTCAACTTACCCCGCCTTCCCCTACATTTTGTACATAGTTCTTGTGGCTCAACTTACCCCAGACGGTGGCACAACTTACCCCACAGATGGGGCAAGTTGAGCCATTTGACATCGTTTTTTTTTCAAAGGTCACGATGACTTTCAGTGTGGGGTAGAAAGTTATATATTGGTGAAAAAGATTTCCCAAGAATCAAATTTAAAGGCAGGGTACTTATTTCTACAATATAGTCATATCAATTCTAAACATGCAAAATGCCAAAAGTGTCAAAACTTACCCCGCCTTCCCTTATACACTGTAAATGTATAATACGCCAAAAATCTATCGCCATTTTTTATGGGTATATTGCAATGGATTTGTTGTGTTGATGCGAGCAAGCGAATTTTCATTAGTTGGAAGACAGAATGGTGACCATAATGGTCTTTCAAGGGGTTTGTAAATATCATGGGAGATACGCAGAGTGTGCGAACCGAGCGAGCCTTGAACAGGTTGCTTCATTAAAAATTATATGCAATGCATATAATTTTTAATATATTACACTGCAAAAACTCTGATGTTGATTTAACACCAGCCCGGAATCTACATATGTCCACACCAGAGAAGTGTTAATAAACAACACCAGTTTCGTTTTGGTCTAACACCATAGGCCTATAGGTGTTTAATATAACACCAGTTAGTATTCAAACAGCATCGGTTTGATTTCAAACTGGTGTTGTTTTAATATTTCTCTGGTGTGGATATATACATGTACATAGATTCCGGGCTGGTGTTAAATCAACGCCAGAGTTTTTGCAGTGTATATATTACAATGGATGATAAGGGTAAATTATCAATAACTTAAACTTTAGAAGGAAAGGAAAATAAGGGAAATATATAGAGCAAAAAAGGGTTAAACAGTCCAGATTTGTTCACTGAAAACTAATTTGCTCACTGTGGAGCATTGTGGCCCAGTGGATTAGTCTTCGGACTTTGAAACAGAGGGTCGTGGGTTCGAATCCCAGCCATGGCGTTATTTCCTTCAGCAAGAAACTGATCCACAATGTGCTGCACTCAACCCAGTTGAGGTTAATGGGTACCGGTAGGAAGTAATTCCTTAAAAAGCTGTGTGCGCTATGAACGCCTAGCTTAGCCGAGTAATATAGGAGCGCCTTGAGCACCTAACAAGGTGGATATGTGCGCAATATAAATACCTTATATTATTATTATTTAAGGCGAGATAAAATGATAAGTATGAAGAAATCATGGGTAGAACCAATAAGGGTGCCTTGTGAAATGATTATAGGACATCACAGGTCCCAATATTTAATTCTATAAATTGATTGGAAATGGCACAATGAGCAAATGAAAAGGAAAAGACTGCAGAAAGGAAAGACTGTTAATAATCTTTAAGATTATATTGGGAGATGATTCACAATTAAAACCTTGGTTCCAAATTCATATTTCAGATATTTATAAGGTTGTTGTGTTTATAACTGTGATTTAAAGTTTCATATAAATGGATACAATTGTTAAGTATGTGAGAAATATTGCTGTGTTCACTTGCCTCCGTGTTTCATTGACCGCATTGATTTCGTCAATGTCATTCAATTCAATGAAAGATTTATTTTCTTCCGATTGACATTTTATCAATTTTTCATGTAGAATATTCAAATCAGTAATATCATGAAAATACAAAAACAATGAATGTAAAATAGAGTATGTAAATTATGTACATAGAAGGTGTAAAAAAAACCCAGAAAGCAGGTGCTTGATAAACTACATGATTAAACAACTAACTCATCGTACACTAAAATTGAGTTATAGTGTAGGGCTATATTGTTTTGTAGAAATTAACCCCGCTTCCACGAGGATGCCAGGAAAGGAACACCCCCCCCCCCCACCACCGCCCCCGGTCTTGTTTACTGCGGTTCTCTCCGAACGTGGGAAAAATCGACATAACATCTACACCTATCAGCTTAAAACTGTAACGCACGCACTGAAATTATTTCAAATATATACCTGAGTCCAGTTCCAGATGAAACGAAGCTCATAGTCCGCCAGGAGATTCGGGTCATCATTGACGTGTTCCACGGCCATCAACACGGTGCACACCAACTGGTCAAAGAATTCGCTGCTGAAGGGCAGGAAGCCGGCAATGTAGAGCGGTATCTTGCCCGAGGAGCTTGATGTCGCCGGCGACGATGACCAGCGAGCCGAGTCATGCCAGAGGTCCTTGGTCTCGGAACAGTTGGACCAACTTTCCAGCGTGGTCGCAGTGGTTTGTGAAAGCAGAGCCATGGCGAGGAGGGAGAGGAGGAGGATGTCGAAGAGTTTGGGATTTGTTCCTCGAAGTCGCATGGTGAATTGGTATTCTAAATTCGTTTAGAGATCGTACCCAGTCTGTATAACCTTTAACCTTGGAGAAGTGCTCTTCCTAACTGGTAAAGACGCTATCATGAAGATGATAGTGCCAGGAAATTGAGAGTTACCTGAATATTCAGGCTATGTCAGTTGTCGCTGGTGACGCGGCGAACCTGTGCAGTGTGCTATCATCTGGGGTACACAATAACAACAGCAAAAAAAGAGAAAACATTACCACACTTGCAAATGTCACTTTCCATCTTTGCTCACGCTTTCTTATATTCTTCATGTTAATCACTCTTATTTTTTAGAAAAAAAAATGATATCGATAACCAGCAGATGAAAATACTATTTTTGTAAGTAAGGTGATTATGCATATGTAACATATATGTTTGTATCGTGTTTTTTATTCGTTTTTTTATATGGTTTTTTTTTACCGGGCATTGCCGCGTTCACCGAAGCAGTGACCCTATAATACCTATCCGTTGTTGATTTGATAACAATGATCAACGTATTCTTAAGTGAATATACTACAGCTAAATGTAGGCCTATCATGCCTATAGAAGATGATGTTGTGTGTGAAGGTGCGTGATTGTGTTGAGTGGGGTTTGTCGGAGTCGGAATATTTGGTGTGTGGGTGCGTGCGTGTGTGTGTGTGTGTGTAAGAGAAAGAGAGAGGTAAATAAATTTGATTGTGGGTGTGGATTGGATGAATGTTTGAGGACGAGGATGTGTGTGGGTGTGGGTTAGATGTGTGAGGGTGTGTGTGTGCATTGGAGGTTGTTGGCTGAAAAAGTGTTTCAGAAGAGCGTATGTGCTTATGGAAAAGTGTGTGTGGGTTGGACGAGTGTTTGAAAGTGCGTAATGGAATGTGATTGTGGGAGAGTGTGTTTTGGATGAGTGTTTGATAATGGGTTAGGGATGAAAGGTTGTGGGTGTGGGGTTTGATGAGTGTTTTTGAGTGAGTGGGGGTTTGTGTGTATGAGACAATGTTGGCGTGGGTTGGGTGAGTGACTGAGGTATGAAAGGTTGTGGATGTGGGATTTGATGAGTGTTTTAGAGTGAGTGGGGTTTGTGTGTATGAGACAATGTTGGCGTGGGTTGGGTGAGTGGGTAAGGTATGAAAGGTTGTGGGTGTGGGGTTTGATGAGTGTTTGAGAGTGAGTGGGGATTTGTGTGTATGAGACAATGTTGGCGTGGGTTGGGTGAGTGGGTAAGGTATGAAAGGTTATGGGTGCGGGGTTTGATGAGTGTTTTAGAGTGAGTGGGGATTTGTGTGTATGAGACAATGTTGGCGTGGGTTGGATGAGTGACTGAGGTATGAAAGGTTGTGGGTGTGGGGTTTGATGAGTGTTTTAGAGTGAGTGGGGTTTGTGTGTATGAGACAATGTTGGCGTGGGTTGGGTTAGTGGGTAAGGTATGAAAGGTTGTGGGTGTGGGGTTTGATGAGTGTTTGAGAGTGAGTCCGGGTTTGCGTGTATGAGACAATGTTGGCGTGGCTTGGGCGAGTGGGTAAGGTATGAAAGGTTGTGGGTGTGGGATTTGATGAGTGTTTGAGAGTGAGTTGGGGTTTGTGTGTAAGGCTGTGTAAGGTGCCGTGGCAGAGTGGCCCGACGAGGGTCCTACACCTTAAAAGTCCGGGATTCGATTCCCGGCACGAACCTTGTCCAAGGCAATTTTATTTACATTTGCTCTTTTATCTTGCATCAAATGAATTAAAATGCTTCATGCATTATTGATACAAACGTGTGCACGTGGTTTAAAAAAAAATTATTATGGGAAAGGTGTGGTTTGGCTGAGTGTTTGGTGATGCGTGAAGTATGATAGGGTGTTGATTGGATGGATGTTTAAGAGTGAGTGAGGATGGATGTGTAAGGTATCTGTGGGTGTGTGTTTGTGGGATATGGAATTGCTAACAATTAGTTTTTGCATTTGCTGGTGATATTTTATAACATTATTTTGTTGTTCCTTCTTAGTAAGTGTGCAGAAGCCGTGTTATCACATCCTGTCCGTATTTTTGCACTTATCATTTAAAGGTCAAGTCCACCTCAAAAAATGTTGATTTGAATCAGTAGAGAAAAATTAGTCAAGCATTATGCTGAAAACTTCATCAAAATCAGATGTAAAATAAGAAGGTTATGACATTTACAAATTTCGCTTATTCTTCACAAAATACTTACATGCGCAATTTAGTCACATGCAAACAAGAGAATCGATGATGTCCCTCACTCACTCTTTCTTTTGTTTTTTATTGTTCGAATTATACATTATTTCAATTTTTGACAAGAAGAGCCAACATGACTGAACCATAAAATGATAAGCAATGGTAATTCAACATGTTCAGGGAGAAATAAAACTTTGTTTCACTGAACAATCAGGAGAAAATTAGAATATTTCATATAATAAAATACAAAAGAAATAGTGAGTGATGTCATCAGCTCCCTCATTTGCATACTGACTGGGATGTGCATATAACTGTTTTGTGAAATCAAAATTTAAAACATCATAACTTTCTTATTTTACATCCAATTTTGATGAGATTTTCAGTGTTATGCTTGTTGGATTTTTTTCTTTTTATTTTAATCGAAATTTTGTTGGGGTGGACTTGTCCTTTAATCTACATGATCTAGATGTTAATTTACAGGCTCTGTGTATAGGCAAACAATTATCATTTCGATGTATATTCCTGTGGATAGTATTTCTATGTATTCAAAGTCCCAACATTACTCCAAAAAGAGATCAATCATAAAACCGTTTTTAAAGAAATGAACTAGAAAATATGAGCCTTTTTCCTACTGTATAAGGCGGTGCACGTGGCAAGTTATACAAATATTGACGAAACATCAAATTTATATCAATGTCAAAGGACGTTCTATTTATTGTGAGTGACCTATCAAAATTGACATAAAAGTAGAAGGCATATACGGTTGCCTTCTACTAAAATGGGTTTCGAAAAAAAGAACGACAATAGACAGATAGAGATGGACCTCTTTATAAAGATCATTCTTTAAAAAGATCAATATTTATTTTGCCTCTAAAACAGGAGATGGAAATTGAGACTGTGATTTTTTTTAAATGGGTTGGGAATTCAGAGAGTTATTACTATATAAATGGCAAGGTCAAAGCTTACAATTTCAGCGATGAATGGAGAAATGGACATGCAAAAGGCCGTACGCATACATTTTGTCAGGGGGGAGGAGCAAAACAATTTTTTTAAGAAAGCGAGAGAGCAAAGCGACCAAGATAGGAAAAACGGAATGGTGGATTCTGTTAATCTTTTTCATAAAAATATAAATTCTACAAATTTCTGATGGGGCAACTGCCCTTTCTTCCCGCCTACCCCCCCCCCCCCCCACCCAGCCGCGTAGGTGACAGGACGACAGGACATTTAATCCGGCGACAATTACTCAGGGTTGTTGTTTTTTTGTCTAAGATATAAGGTTAGGGTTTCAATGGGGCTTATGTTAAGTTTAGGGTTAAGTTTAGGATATGGTACAGTGTTCTTGAAGTGTTGGTCATTCCATTAATGTGTGGGATTGCAGCGGAGGAATAGTCGCCGGAGCAAATGTCATGAAACCACTGCATCCTGCCATGCAAGAGAGAAAGATAGAAGAGGGGAGGAGAGTGGGGGAGAGAGAGAGTGATAGGGGCGAAAGAGGAGAGAAGAGACACTGAGAGAGAGGGGAGCGAAGAAATGGAGAGAGAGTAGGAGGAACTGCCTGGAGAACGAATGTCGTGACTGTGTGAGAGGGAGGGAGGGGGAGAGAGAGTGAGTGAGAGAAAGGGTGGGGTGAGTGAGAAAGAGGGAGATCCGTTATCCTTGTATCCATAAATCCTCCTGTAATTGTTCTCTCCCTAAATTCTTAATAATTCATTTACTCAAAGCATTTAAATAAATGTTATCTATTTTATACTATTCTTAATTGTATTTTTTACAGGTAAAGTAGTTTACATATCTCTGGGTAAAAGCAAATATTTCCTTCACGTTTGTAACGAACTCAAAATATCTAATCCATTTGGCATTACAGATTTATAATAAACGGTAGCCTTTCGCACTGGAATCATAATGAATAGGTCTTTATACATCTTGAATTTGACCGTGACTATACCCTGTGCAATTTGATTATAAATTGTGTATGGTATATCGGGGCTAGTATTATTGGAACCGTGCGTGATCTTTGTCATTGATTTAATTAGCGCTGGTTCAAACACTGCAATGGGATGCGTCCATATCCATATTAATTCTTGATTTAATTAAGTCCAGATTAAACTTAAGAGTTTTGACTCGATAGTCCGGTTACTCTACCATGTGCATAGTTAGGATTCATAAGGGTTGGCAGTAACAGAACGTTAACCTTCTAATAATTTTAAATTTAGCTTCATTTGGAAGACATTTTCGTCGACAACATTCCCCGTGTTTTATTAAAAGAATAAGCGGAATCAGACTATTTTGTAGGTTTCTTCATTTATACAAGGAATGCACGGATTTCAAACTATAAACTGTGTATAATGTTAAGTCTTTGCTCGCATTACTTTATCTTGAATAGACAAAATGAGTCTGATTTCTATCAAATTATGTGAATTCAAGTTTAAGTTTTGTCTGCACGAAAAAGACATAGGATTACAAAATGATCACATGAAAACTACACGATATATCCCATCCAGACATGGACTGTGCCGGTGGGTATACGGTTCCCTATGAAATTTTAGTAGGACAACGGGGGTGGGGTGAAGAGGAGAAAAAGGAAGAAAGAAAGGAGAATATAAAAAGGATATATCTAGGCTGTGTATAACTTCATAATTATCTCAATACTTCGATTGACGAAAATGTGCCCCACCCCATCCCCTCCTTCATGAAAAAAAGAAGAAATAATACATTTTTGGTGCTGCCAGAGAATCTAGAAAACAGTCTTTCCTATTTTCTGCCTTACATGGTTAAAACCTTTCAAAATAACCACCGCCCATGCTCTTGGTGTTCCCATTTCTCATTAGGGTTTTTGTTTTGCAGATGCTTCACAGATGCTTTCTGGAACGTGGAGAATCTATCGTCAAAACCCTTCATGACAAAGTAGCCTTTGCAGAAATAAGTGAATCAAAACAAGCAGGGTTATCCTGGGGATCACTTTATTAAAGGGTTTGTCGGAGGTTTTATCCGACAAATCTCGTTTTATCCGACTGTTGCCATAGTAACAGTGCCTCTCAACCAATCAAATCCAAGAAATGTTGTCAGATCTGACAACTTGGTTAATGGGTAAATGATGGAGATTGTGTTTTACCTGATTGCTAAGAAAGTATGAATGCTTGTAAGCAAGCAACCAGAGGACAGACGGCTAAGGTCCTCTTCGAATGACCAGGTAATGAGGATTAATGCCTTACCAAAGGACACCAGCGCACCAAGTGGGAATCGAACCCGGGTCACCGGAATCCCAAACCCCCGCTATACCGACTTGAGCTATCGCACATCCTTGGACAAAAAAATAATTGAACGCTCCCCCTGAACTCTCGACAAAAACAAATTGCTGTTGCCGTACCGGTTCACAAATATTCAACAAAGACCTCTCAGCTGTCAGGTATACATAAAGGTCATTTTCATTAGATTAACTTTGTTGTAGAATCCGTCCCCGCTGCAATTGCGAAAACTCGTTGTTCTTATTTTGCAACATTGAATTTGGTTTCGTATTTCATTCTTTACTGTGTCATGAGGCATGACAATCAAGTTCTTTCCATGATGGATGCCAATGTGCTATCTGTTAACAACCAATATTGTTGTTGTTTTTTCATTTAAAATAGTATGACTCATGAATGAAAATAATTTTTTTTAATCAAAATTGACTGAAGGTCAAATTATTTTTTCCCTATCTTTCTATTCGATATGAACGTATCTCAAGCCTTTTACTTTCAAAACTGTTTGAAAAATTAAGGGAATTAATTGTATGATTAGCATTTAACAGATTAAATGTCGCACGTGTGAAAGGTGCGATTAAATTAATGGTAAAATCATCCATTCAAATATAAAAGAATATATTTCGTATCATTGGCTTTAACCCTACTGTATATTATGTCAAACCACTTCTCAAAAATGAGAAGACATTATAGAACATCTTCACATGGGGCTGACAGATAATGTGAAAAAAAATCGAAGGGCCTTTTTTTAATGATGAAACTTTAGATTCACCTGAATCAGATCAACGGCAAAACTTTAGATTTTTTAAAAAAAGTAAAAGGAAAAGCGATATTGCGGCATATACTGTATATTCCCATCTGACATGCACTGTTAAACCTTTATCAAAGCTCTATCCTGTTCAATCAGGTTTAGATATTCTCAGACTGCTTCTCATGTCATTTATTGATTGCCTTGCATAATGGCGTCAAATCAAATTTCCATTAGTGAGACCTTTGATCTTCTTCCTTTCTAAGCATGATTAATAAAAAAAAATCGATAATGCTGAGCAACGACAGATTGATTATCGTTTTCACTATGTTTGCCCACTCATGAACTTGCAAGTATAATTTTCCAACATTAAATTTGTAAAATGTATATAGAGAGATGTATAGATGAGAGGGAGATGAAGCGAGGGAAAAGGGGGGAAATGAGAGAGGGGGGGAGAGAGACGTATCATAATCAAGGAACCATCGGATAATTCTTTTTCTGATTTTGAAACGGAGTATTGGTCCAAAATTGATTTTCATTCTGTGATTGTAAAGAGGAAAACGGTCATTCATCAGAGATTTGTATCGGGAATGAATTAAGAAAATCAGACATTTGACAAAAACGAACCATCTTTTCGGGTCATTGCAGAAAAAATCTATTTTCCGCATTATGAAAAATTAACATTCATTTCGATTTTGTGATTCGTAAGAGAGAAAAACGGTCATTCATCAGAAATTTATATCGGGAAGGAATAATGAAACATCAGACATTTGAAAAGAAAAATGAACCATTTTATTTTTTGGTTCGTTGCAGAAAAAATCAATTTTTTCTGCATTATAGAAAATTAACAACATTGGTTTTGATTTTGTGATTGGTAAAAGAGAAAACGGTCATTTATCAGAAATTTATTTCGGGAAGTAATAATGAAACGTCAGACATTTGAAAAAAAAAGTTTTTCGGTTCGTTGCAGAAAAACACAATTCTTTATTAGTTTATTTCTTTTCTACATCCCCTTTTCAACATACAATAGAGAAAGAAAATAAGGGATGCTCCGGGCTGATAATATTCATATCTAAATAAATAAAGTAAAATTCACAAAGCAAAATGCTGAAAATTTCATCAAAATCTGATAACAAATAGCAAATATATCCCAATTTAAAGTATAGTAATATCTTTTGAAAACAGTTATATGCACGTAGACAGGAATATTCACTAGATGGACTGATGTCACATGCCCACTTTCCTTTTTCTTATATCTGTTTATAATATTACATGTAATCACAGTTGTTTCTTTTTTCATACACGTGTGAATGACATGTCTCCCTTATTGCAGCAATGATAATCTAATGCGCTTAATCAATTTTATTCCAAATTTTTGGTTCTTAAAGGAAAAAATTGAATCAACCTAATTTCATATAATAAAATGCAAAGGAATAAGTGGGGATATGACACTATTAGTTTATTCATTGAAAATTCATGGAGACATGCCTATGACTTTATTCCTTGTCCGATTTTGATCACATTTCAGTGATTTGTTTATTTGATTTTCTTTATCTGTTCGAATCATCATTTTTAGCTTGGTGCACCCATTTGAATAAATTATGAAAAGAATAGGCAAAAATGATTTTACAGTAAAATTAAAACTTTGCAAAATGGTTTTTAGTTTTTGCATTAAAAAATAGAACACCTTCTGTAGTTTACCTCTTCGGTTTTTTTTTGTCATCCTTTCATTCTTTCCTTTTTTCCTTTCTTTTTTTCTAAGTTGGTATTTTGACAATATGCAGTCATCAGTACTACTCATTCAAGATGATTATATAGGCACTAGATAAATCTAATATGTTTGTCATATTTTAAGCCACTTTGCTTACAATGAAAATCCATCTTCTGCAAGTGATTTTATGTTCAAATGATATATATTGTTTATTTATTTTCAAAATGTCTTTATATAGTTATGTTTTAAAAAATGCTGTGCTGTTGGCCTATGCTGGTATTACATATTTTCATATATATTTATTCATTCATTGAAATAAACATTTATGTTCTTCCATTTTTAAATATCACATTTTCAATATAATTATTTAAACAGAATCATTTTCATGAACAAAAAATAACATACTTGTGAACAGAAGGAGTAATTTCCTAAAAGCAGTAGCTTGTGGCGGGATATGCTTCTGGCAAAAATGTCCAGGATGCACAAGACAAGAAAGAAAGAAGGGCTATATTCGTGTCATCGATAAAATATAGACTTAATATTCAAAATTAATTCATATATTTATTTTTTTGTTACACTCTATGATTCAGGAAAAAAATATCACAAACTCACCGAAATTAGCAGGTCATGGATGTGGCTATATCAGAATTGATAGAATTTCATTGCACCTTTAGCCTTCTGTTTTGATTTTTAAATAATCACTAATATCATCTTCCAATCCAATACTTTTCTTTCCCGATCACAACAGGTGGTCGCAAAATATACCTCACTGCATGCCGTCCGAATAAGCGCTCATGTTGCAAAGTTTAACGCTCAAAGTATAACCTCGATGATATAAACGCAGTGGTGACTCTTCAGTCATTCGGCGACGAAATGCGCAGGCATATACACTACCTTTTGCATTGTGTCACGGAGGGTATCAATACCAGTGACAGATCCAGCCTCCCCCCCCCCCCCTTCCTCCTTCCCCCATCCTGAGTAGGAAATATGGTTGTGTGTGAGAGACTGGGACTTATTACAAGTACGGTTGTGTCTGTTTTATTCTTTTCTCTCTTTTTTTGCAAAGATATTAAAGTAGGATGTGAAATTTGAGGATGGATGAAATTATGACCTTCGTTTTTAATTTTCTGCTGGGGGGGGGGCGTTCCTAAAAAAATGAGGATTGATGGAAAAGTTGGCAGCCACCAACCTATTGCAAATTTTGCTGTTGGCTTGTGCCAAATATAAGACTCCTGCCTTGAACAGCCACTTACTGCGATCAAAAAAGCATCGTTTGAAGTAGGTGCGTATCTGGGTGTACTTTTGTCCTCATTTAGGCCCTACTTTCACAAGGCAGTAGCGAGTTTATTTTTACAGTTGCAATGAATGGGGAATGATTTAAATCACAATAATCACCTCAAAGGTCTTTATCAAAAAATGGTGATCCGGGACAGTTCAACGTCCTGAGCTTTGGAGCTGACGAAAAGTTGCAAATATGTCGTTTGTCAAGTCTCCAAGATGCCGAACACAGTGTTTAGATTCATCGATTTTCGACAAAGGCTGTGATAATTGGGCTTTTACAATAGAGTCTCTACGTTCTAGAAAGCGTCTGCTTAATGGACAGTTAGCTCCCAATAGAGTACCAAAGTGATGACGTCACAATTTTTTTTACATTTCAGCATTTTTTAAACCATAATTTGGTAAAGATGGTGAAGAACCCCCAATGCCAAAGGTTTGTTGGGAATCGGTCCATGGGGGCCCTAGATAATGACCTAATTAATACATAATCTTATTATTATTCCCATAAAATATTGTACTTTAACTTATCGTATTTACACTTGCAAATGAGTCTTATTTTTCTTTTTTTTCCATATCAGATGTTGTTAAAACTATTTTACATATATTTTGGAACTTGTAATTGATTTGTAATCATTGTTCATATTTCATTTGTATTTGTTTATATTTATGTATATTTGATTTGTATTTTCTTATATTATTGTTAATGGAAATGGAAAAATAAACTTGAACTTGAATTTTGTGTATTATCATGTCATAAATTTATTTCCCTGTTTTATTCCTATTCATTAATGATTATTAATTTATGATTATCATGATTTATTAATTTATGATTATTTATATTATGATATTTTTTGATATCTTCGTATTTTATATTTTGTGAGTATTATTTCTCTCTCATTTATTTTTTTTCTCATTTGATTACATATGTCTGTATTTGTACTCTGTTATTGGTTTTGTTATCTATTTTTGAGGGGCCCACATTGTACAAGCATTGCTTTTTAGTGGGTCCCTCCATTTCCATCTTAATTTAATTTCTATTGAAAAATAGTATACTTATTTAAAACCTCCAATGTGTTGCCCAAATCGTGTAAGTTTTTTTCACAACATATGTATTATTATTTTTGTTTCTTTGCAATGGATACAAATACTTATTTTTATATATATGGTATACAATTTGTTTTTGTTTGATGGAAGTGAAATAAATAAAATTGAATTGAATTGAATTGAATTGATTATTTCATGATTATTACGGAACGTAATAAAGAAGTCTGTGTAAGAAAAATAATTAGCCCCATTGAAGTCAGTGTATTACTGGCCTGGTTCTTGATGTGGGGAAGGTTGTGGGGCGGGGGGGTCATCATGCCCTACCAAGATATGGTAACAAAGACGCTGATATGCAAAAAAAGTGAAAATTGATGACGTCACGCTTCGGTACTCTATTGACAAGTGAGAGGCAATCACAGGATGATGAATATATAATTTTGTTTGAGTAATTAATATAATAGAATTAAGGTATATACCGACGTTCTTGCGAATATCTGCGCTACCTGCATTGATTAGATTAGTGTATTTACAATGACAGGTTTGCCATCAATGAAATAACCTTTGGTGTTTTTTTTTAAATTAATTAATGAATTGGTGGATTTGATTAAGTAATTCATTAATTAATTAGCAAATTGAGATGATGGTTTACTCTTTTTCGAGCCCACTATAACTTTAAAATGTAATTTGCTGACATTTGGCTATCTTTGCCTCAAGAATGGTAGGTCACTGATGAAGGTTGTAGCCAGAGTATTATTGATGGGGTAATTTGGGGGGGCATATGTTACGCGGGGGTCGAGGGGGGCTTTACCCCATCCCCTTTCAGTAAACATGAAGGCCTTCAAAACTGAAAAGTGATTATTACCATTCAATTCAATTAAATTTATTTTCATTCTTCAGAATAATACAAACAAGTACAAGATATATTGATTCAATTTAAATAATAGCATGAACAAAATTCAATATTGAAAAAAATGATATACATATTCGAAAATGGTCACCCCCCCTCCCCGAATAAGTTGCTATACTGGTAACTTGCTGTCCGGCGATGACAATGCAATGACATTTTTATATAACGTAAAGGCCTATGTGTCTCCCTATTTCCATTTATTTATTCATTCATTTATTTATTCATTTGTTTATTTATTTATTTCATTTTTTATCATGTATATTATTATTATCATTATTTTGCTTTTCTAACTTTAAATGGCTAATTGATATGAGGTAATAAAAAAAACAATGACCCTGAATAACATTGGGGCCGAGGGTGACACGTGTCCAGAGCGTGCAATCTGTATCTTTCTTCAGTATAAATCTTATTTTGACCTGGAATCAACACATACGTCTACATAATTTTACAATTTGCGTTTCAAAAAGTATTGGGATGATTTCCAAGTTAAAATGCCTTCGTCCTCATACATGTAACAAAAATTAGTCATTGTGCAATCCTTTAGTGATTAGTCCTCCCTTATACAGTGCGTATAAAAAAATTACACTTCGAAAAAAATCTTGTAAAATTATAATAATAATAGTGTATATTTGTAAAGCGCACACACCGTCAGCAGACGCTCATGGCGCTAGCCGAGCAACGTACAGTTCTCTTTTACAATGTATAAATTATATTTTATGGAAATTTATATAAATACTACACAAGAACAATTAACAAGTACGATGTAAGAATAATAATAATAATAATTTCACATCTGGTTCATTCACCCCAACCCATCCATCAGCCAATCATCATGTGGAACCCAGTGCCCTCTAGCTGCCCCGTTCACTGACAATTTAAGGGGTAAACCCAGTCAGTACATAACTCACAGGAGCTCTAGTAATCTGAGGACACCGGGTCCCACATGAACAGCCAGCGAACGGGAAGGGATGAATTATCTTTCTTTTAATCATAAATGGAATACAACAAAATACAATATACATTTGAAATCAATTACAATTGAAATAGGTATGTCTTCAGGTGATCTTTGAAAGTAGTATATGTCTTGATGGAGCGAAGTGAGAGAGGAAGCATATTCCATAACCTGGCTGCTGCATTCGAGAAAGCATGGTCTCCCCAGGAATGATAGGTACGGGGAGTTTGAAGCAGTTTACAATCTGTAGATCGTAAAGTGCGGATAGGATTGTATGGCCTAAGGGAATCCTGGATATATTGCGGTGACAATCCATTGAGGGCTCGATATACAAATAATAAAAGTTTAAACTGAACTCGTTTGTGGACAGGAAGCCAATGTAGAGAATGTAAAACTGGTGTGATTGGAGCCATTCTCGGTGTAAAGGTGAGGAGTCTGGCACTTGAATTTTGAAGAGATTGCAGTCTATTAAGTTGTTGTTTTGTGAGTCCATAGAAAAGAGAATTACAAAAATCAAGCCGAGATGTGATTAAAGCATGAATTAATTGTTCACATGCTTGTTTGTTTAAGAATTTTCGAATAAATACATTTGTAATATCCTGAAGATTTTTCCACATTTTAACATTGGTACAGATCAATTTAAGCATTAATTGTGAGCACCACTTACTTTTTGAAAAGTTACTATGAATTGCGCAGAACTTTGAAATAGTTATTCGAATAAATCTTAATCATGGAGGACATGTGGAATTTAGCTATTAACATTGATTTGAAGATATCTTACCTTTTTTAACTTGTTTCCTTGCCCAAAACACTTCGAAGAGTGCATTGCGCCCACCCCACTCCCCACACACCGAGGCCATTGTGACGATATTTGCTTTACACTGAGCTGTGATTTACATGAAATGGCTTAGACTTCACTTTCATTTTGTTAATCATTGTCAAGCTTAGGAAAAGTGTGTGGAAACAAGTTGTAAAAATGAAATGTAAACCCAATTTAAATGATAAAAACTTTAGAAAAAAATGCTGGAGATGTTTGATATAAACTTTTATTCAGATTCAGTTAATATGTGCTCAGATCCAGCTGGCACAAAAAGGGTAAAAGTTGTGCTTACTTAAAATTGTTACAAAATGCTTGAATGTATCCGAGTTTTTTTTTTCAATTGACTAAAAGTGCAAGGGAAATGTATAAGAACTGTTTCGCAGGTTTTATTGTCATATATGAATTTGTTTATAATGATATATCCTTGTTAATATGATATTATCAATTGATCCAATGCTTATACTACATATGATTAATTTGTTATATATTACATTGTACTAATTACCTTGTAAACTTTTATATGATGCATTGAATGCAGAAATAAAAACAAACAAATATTATTTTCCTCCGGGATTTTCCTTTTCATCCTCCGGATATCAATTGCCGCTCAATGCGTGATAACCGTATCCGGTCGGGCACGCGCACGTCGGATCTGACTAGAGTGTGAACCGGGTGTGAACCGGGTGCACGGTGTGAACAGTGAAAATGTTTTCAAAAGCTGCATATTTGATCATCTTTTACGTCTGCGTTAAAAGAGGTATGTTAATAATTCCGACAGCTTATATTCGTAGCATATGAACGTCTTCTAATTTTTCACTTGGGGAAATCAATGGAAATTAATGAAATTAAACTCTGGATTCTCTGATTCAGTCTGACTGCATAATCTACCTGTCCTGGCGCTGGCAATTCGTCCGTCACCCACCCGGCTCGGTCCCGTCGGCTGCTCCAAGATCCAGGGCAAGGCGCAGGCGGGGAGGTCCGGCGTTCAAACAGAGGGAGAGTATGTGATGGAAGAACAGTAGATGTAGATCAAATGATGCCTTCATCCAAATTTCATAAAACTTGGATGTAAAATAAGTTATGACATTTCAAAGTTTTGCTTGTTTTTCACAAAATAGTTAATGCACAATTTAGTCACATGCAAATGCACTTGCTCACTGCTACCATCTGGCATGTCTGGCCTGTGGAGAATGTACAGGTAGGACTGGTACCGTATGCCAATGCTGTATAGAGCACACACTTTAAAAAATCATTAAAATATCACTTTTGTGACCAAAATTACTAATTTCCATACAGTTTTAATTTATTTATCATTAGTAATGTGGGAATAATTTTTGTATTCGCCAGAGCGCTCAAACACTTGAATTTTTGGCATATTTTGTGTACGCCCTCTATTGGTGGAAAGTAATATGGCAAGAAAATTTTCATTTTTTGATCTCTATTTTTAATTAAGAAAAAATGATGTAAAGAATCAAAATTAAATAAGAGCCAAGCAGTATGAATTAACAGGTTTAATGGAAACTGTCAGTGTAAAAAAATCAAGCATTTGCCCTAAAGAAAAAGAAAATAAGCCAAACATTGCCACCCTTATTTTGTCACACATGGAGATATAACTGAGAACAAGGTTATATTATAACCTTGTTCATTGAATGAGTGTGCAAATGAGGGAATCGATGTCACTCAATAATTTCTTTTGTTTGTTTATTTATTGTTTGAATCAATATTTCAATTTTTACAGATTTGACCATAAGGACCAACTTGACTGAACCATAAAATGTTAAATAATGGTAATTCCATATGATCAGGGGAAAAATAGAACTCGGAATGTTTCACAGGATAAGGAGGAGAAAATTGGATTATTTAATATTTCATATAATAAAATACAAAAGAAATAGTGAGTGGTGATGTCATCAGTTCCCTCATTTTCATACTGACCGGGATATACCGGTAAATTATTTTGTGAAATTAAGCAAATTTTTAGAATGTCATATCTTTTTTTATTTTACATCTGATTTTGATTAAATTTTCAGTGTTATGCTTGTTGGATTTTTCTCTTTTTATTCAAATCAACATTTTCTTGGGGTGGACTTGTCCTTGAAGAACTTGGTCATTTTATAATTCTGAACTAATTTGTTTTATGATGTCACCACAACTGGATTTAATCTGTTAAATAGAGCTTCAGATTTTTTTTTCATATTTTGGAATCTTTTCCTAGGAGCAAGTGGAGAAGTGCAATCAGTTCATGATGTGAAACAAAATCTTCAACCCTCAACACAAGATGAAGACTTTCTACAGAAATCTGATAGAGGGGGACAGACTGTAAATAAAACCACTCGAGACATGCCGGAGAGACCTCTTCAGCTGGTCAGACCGGATGTCACCCACAAAAAGCTTGAGTTGGTTCAAGATAATATTCAGGTAAGAGCAGGCTGAGAACTATCTGCGTTGCAGTTTCTGAAATGAATCTCTCAATATCATCCTCATCTTTATCTTTATCATCATCTTTATCATTATCATCTTCAAAATAGTCTCCTTATCATTATTCATTATTCATCATCATCATTCTCACCATTAGATTGCTACCATAATAGTCACCATCATCATTCACCACCATCATCGTCATCAACGTCAGCAACTGTCTTATTACAGGTCACCATCATCATAAAAGGATAATAATCATCTATGCCATTATCATCTAATACATAGTAATCATTTTCTTTCTCACCAAACCACCATTATAATCATCACCACCACCATCATCATCACCACCACCACCATCATCATCACCACCATCATCAGCAGCAGCACCACTATCATCATCACCACCACCACCACTATCACCACCACCATCATCATCATCACCACCACCATCAACATCATCACCACCACCAAAATCATCATCACCACTACCACCACCATCATCATCACCACCATCATCATCACCACCACCACCACTATCATCATCACCATCATCATCACCACCGCCATCATCACCATCAACATCATCACCACCACTAAAATCATCTTCACCACTACCACCACCATCATCATCATCACCACCACCACCATCATCACCACCACCACTACCATCATCATCATCACCACCACTATCATCATCATCTTCACCACCATCATCATCACCACCACCACCATCTTCAACATCATCACCACCACCATCATCGTCATCATTATTACTGTCAGCGACATTCTTATGAACCTTGTTGTAATCATAGAAGGAGAAACTGTTCCTATAATTATAATGGATTATAAGTTCCTTTCAATGATTCTTTTGATTGATTTCTTCTCTCCGCATTGATATCAATTTACTTTATACAAGGTGTAATCATGAATTAAATGAAACTGAGATCTGTATTTTTTTATCTCTGAAAGATTTTGTAAAGATGCATTTCTATTCAACTTAATGTGTCCCTTTAAAGCCCAAAATAATTTTAGTATTTCTGAATTTTATAAATGATCTGTATTTTGGTCTCTAAAGGTTCCAGGCATTTCCATCCAATTTGCTATGTCCCCAATTATTTTTTTTTAAAGAACTCAGATTGATGATAAAGCTGGCACGTATGGATGATTTAGTGATTTCCAAAAAGTGAGAAAATGTTTCAAAGACTTTCTTGTGGAATTATTGCTTGCTGCAACGACATATACTTAGCTTTTTATCATTTTTCTGTCTTGTAATACAAATCCGCAGTACCTTCTAAAGATGGACCAGGCGGTGGCAGTGGTAGCTGTTGTGGGAAAGTATCACTCGGGCAAATCCTTTCTACTCAACCAGCTGATGGGCAAACAGACGCAGCTGGGGTTCAGAGTGGGACCCTCTCTCAGACCCGAAACCATGGGCATATGGATGTGGGGAAAGGTACAGAGGTTTGGTTACACAAGTCTCTCTTAGCCGACCAATAGGCAATGAATTGAAATTGAATGTCTTATCAATATTGCTTAGTGTTGTTTTTAAAAGGTATGCTCTAATGAACAACTGAGATGATGTTAATAAGCCAAATTGGTATGTATCCCTTAGATGTTGATGCTAGAGGTAGGTAGGACTGAAAAGAATGAATCTAGGGCCCTGTCTTACAAAGAGTTAAAACGAAAATTTAAGAAAAGATAAATGATTTTTGATATTTTTAAATAAATAACAACCAACTCAGTTTTATTCTATGATTGCTTTTTGTTCGCAATCAACATCTTATGCCTTTGTAATTTACTTTTTATGCACATTTTAACCTGCCTTGAACCAGTATAGGTTCATGGACCTGGGTTCGCTTGTTACTTTTCATTGTTTCACTTAGTTTATCTGTATTCTGCTTTTCTTTGAAATAAAGAAATGATTACAATCAATGCTGATAATTAAAATGTTCAAGGATTTGAGATTCTTCTGAGAATAATGAACTTTACTCCATCAAATGTTTTAGACATACATGTACAGGATTGAATATTAGAATTAAACTTGAAGGCTGATATATATTTTTTTTCATCTCCCTTATTCCCAATTGACAATTAACCGCATCAGCCAACTCAGATGACGCTTTCTTCTGGAGAGAATGTTGCTGTGATATTTCTTGACACAGAAGGTAGGCTATTATATTCTGAAGAGATTTTATAAATGTTGGAAATATTGAAATTATTATTGTTAGTTATTGTTTTACTTTCATGATATTTTGGAAAAGAATTGATCATATCAAAATTATACTAAAAAGATTGCTCTTCAAATTGCCCAATATTTATAATATAAGTGATAGAGTTGTAGTTCTCTTGCAAAATCTTAGTCCCATACAGGTTTTTTTGTGTATACGACAGCTGTGAAGGCCAGGGCCCCGTTGCATTATAATAACTTTGCCATCAAATGGTAACTACGATGGAAACAATGCTCATCAGATAATCAAAATCAAGGATTCCATGAAAGATACCATTGGATAGCAAAGTTACCATTTGATGGTAATTTTTATGCAACGGGGCACAGACCATGTAATCTTTTTGTTGATGCCAAATTACAAGACAATTCATCAATGTCCAATTCTATTATTACAAACATTTCTCAATCACTGTAAAACAATTTTATCCACAGTTTGATTTGATGCAAGAGCTTATACATGTATATACCCTAACCTAAAGTCATATCGTTTTGGATATGATACTGTGCCTTTATATCAAACTGCAAAACTACACGTAAATACTAGCTTTGAGATCATTTAAGGGTGTTTGTAGAGTTGTCAATCCCTTTACAAACAACTTTGTAAACAAAGTGGGGGATTTATTCATCTTAGCTCAAGTTATTTTAACATTTGGTATATACATTTTTCTCTATCTAAATACCTTCATCTGGTTGTTTTTACAATATTATGGAAGCGTGCATGTATTGGGCCTGTCTTGAGACTCTTAGTCAAAGGGTTGTGTGTCCTGGCATCCTTTGGCAAGGCGTTAATCCACGCTTTGCCACTCTCCACCCAGGTATTAAATGGGTACCCGGTAGTATACCTAGCAATTGAGTCTTGGAGCTCTAGTTGAAATGCTCCTCAGGGAGTGGAGAAGGGGCATTAGGCATGCATTGCATGCGGGCATGCTATGATCCGATGATCGGGGTAATAACAAAATGCTTTAATAGAGATGCCGTTCCGATGTGCGCTATATAAATCAGAATATTATTATTATTGAAGTTATTGAGATGGATAATGAATTTCTTTCAGCTTGTTGGATGTACTACTTTCTGAGAATTTACAAAAATTATCAGCTAGCCGAAAATACATATGCCCCTCCCCCTCCAAAAAAAAATGTCTGACACTACAATACTATAAATCAAGAAATAGAAAATGACAATGTACTTTTCTGCTTGTAGGTTTTGCTGCTAATAACGTATCTGAGACCTACGATGCGAAGGTATTTGCAGTGTCTGCTCTGTTGAGTTCCTACTTGATCTACAACTCGGTCAAAGTCATCGATCAAGCTGATCTTGATTACTTGGAGCTTCTTGCCAGGAGAACCCAGGTAACAACATTTGTATGAAGCAAGTGGTATTCACTGATTACTGTTATAAGCTACTGAAATCCTGGCATCTGATTGGCCCTTTTCAGATTTGTCAGTCAAAATTACTGACATGCTTCGTGAAACAAAAACAAAAAATATCCAGAGAAGAAAAAAAATTTGAGTGAAAGTGATTTGACAAGTTGTAGGGGTTTCAAGGTCAATGTCAAAGGTCACAATGGTCGTCATATATCTAAAATTCTCAATTTTCCAATCCTCAAATTGACTTAAAGAACTGCTTGACAGATCGAGTTCTAACTTAATTCATGTATGGGATATTAGGATTGACTAGTATGAATAATTCATTTTTGAAAGTTCAATGTGTTTTAGATCTGGCAATAACAGACTGAATATCATGGAGTCTTGGAGCTCTTGTTGATATGCTCCCCAGAGAGTGGAGAAAGAGCATACGTGTATGTGCTTACCAGGATCCGATGACGTGTAATGATAATTGCAACATGAAATGCTTGGAAATATAATGAATTAAGTGTCGTATAAATGTAGCTATTATTATCATTATTGTTGTTATTATTATTAATATTATTGAGAATCCATCCAACTGCCAATTACATACTTCTGTTTTTTAATATTCGTTTTTTTTCCTTTCACTCAGTTGTTTGCCTTGAGGTCCCAGTTGTCAAGAGCAAAGTGGGCCAAGGACTTCAATCACGATCTTCTTAGTTTTCCTCCATTATTGTGGGTAAGCTCTGATTACATGATGTTTGTGGAACCAGACATTAACTAAGCACAAGTTGAAAAGAATTTTGGCTAAATTTGGTACAGATTAATGGGAATAAAAGCAGGAGCAGATTCAATACATGAATTGCCATAAACCAAGTTAGTTTCTTGCAATTAGCTGTAGGAAGGACCCCACAGTTTCCTTCTGATTTTTATTTGAGTAGTCTTATGCTCCTCCTGCTACATAGTTGAGGACCCAGTCTTACAGAGTTTTGACTGATTTGATTAAACAACGATGGAAAGCCAGAATAGCCAAAATCCAAAATGCTTGATTTATCAATATATATTTTTTACATGTGAAGTATATTCATCATATTCTTGAAATTCAATGTGCTTCTTTTAGTTTACAAAAGACATTGTGCAAAAAAAATGAAATTGATGGATTAGCATATAGTTGAGGTTAATGGGATCAATCTTTGTAAGTCCGGACCCAGAACTTTTTCCAATCCCAGGACGCTGATGACATCACTTCAGTTCCTAATACTTTCCAGTTTGTTTTACGGGTAGGGAATTCAAGACTTTGATAATGGCAATGCTTCAGTCCTGTATACATTTTCCATTTGCTTATCCTCTAAGTTCATGTAGTTGAGGATAGTATTTAATCTCTGGACACTTCAGGAGGTCTTCCAGAAATTGCTCAATGGGTGGACACTGATGTTATTGCTTGAAAACCCTTATGCATTTCCCTTTTGCTTGTTCCCCCCTGTAGGTAGTTCAGGACTTTGTCCAGTCCCTAGATGCTGATGACATCGCTTCCGACCCTAAGACATGGTTACATCATATGATGCATTCCATGGCTTGGGAAGGGGACGATCACCCAATAAGTCTCTTAGATGTCTTCCAGAGTGTCGACTGCAGGACTCTCTTCTTTCCTGCCACAAAGAAGGAGATTCTTCAAGATTTATCAAAGGTATGAAATGTTTTATTTTGTATTTCTTGTTAATTCATGGGAATGGAATGATCACCTATTAGTTTCTGGGGGTCTTAAAATGAATAACGAGTGTAGGACACTCTTCTCCGAGAAGGAGATTCCTCAAGATTTGTCAAAGGTAAGAATTTTCATAAAGTTCCATTGATCAGTACCCAAAAGGTTACAAAGCTGGTGATAACATTGTTTTATATCCTGCTATGTTGTTCCAGTGCTGTGTAACCTATATACTTTCTGTGTCTTGTAGGCAACAGAGGATGACCTAACGGTCGACTACAGACAGGAGAGAGACCAGCTGATTATGGGTCTTAAAGCTGGGCTTGTGCCAAAAGAGAAAAATGGTAGGTCACATAAATAATCCTGTCTATTCTGCTCCTTGTCCTCTATCCTCCTATTCGTCATCCATTATCTTTGTTTAGTAATAAAACTTGCATACATGTGGTTTGAGGTGATTTCTAACAAATTCTTTCAAACAAGTCAACTGCATTATGTGATCTGAATAAGATTTTTCTTTTTTTTACCTCTTTTTTAAAAATAGGCAAGCTATAACCTGCGGGTCAGGCAATGGCATCATGTCATATGTGCATTAAGGGGGTTGTCCTTTGTTCCAGTTGATATAAAGCAATTATAAATAATAATAATTATATCATAAATTATTTTTAAAAATGAAGCTGACATTGGGCCAGCCACTATTTGTGGAGGCCCTGGTTTGTTTTGGATCTTTGAAATGTGCGGTGTATTTGGGGCCTGTGTCTCATGGAATTTGCTAATTCTATTACTGTTTACCATGAGATATCGTTTCTTGCCCCCTTTTTAACCCTAAATAGACTGGGCTATTTCGACGCCTAAGAAGACTAGGGGGGGAGCTGATTCAGCCCCCCCCCTTATGATCTTTGCTGTAGATCGCGCGATCGCGACGAAAATTGGCACACGCGTTACCCATGGCATTATCTACAAAACTATAACATCAAATTCTGCGAAAAATCTCATGTCTCATTATGCTAATTTATGCGTAAAATCATAAGTTTGCTCTAATTAATAAAATAATGCCCCTGAAATGCCAATTTTTGTTTGACATGCTCTAGATAGGCATTTGATCAAATTGATTTTTAAAAAATTTCAAAATCACATTTTATTTTCTTATGTATTCTATTGTTTTCTAAATTTCTTATGTATTTCTTTGTTTTTCGACTTTTTGTTTTTTATTGTTTTTTAAATGGAAATTGTCTGGGACTTTATTTTGACCATAAACAAGATAAAATTAATTGATATTAAGCAGTAAAACGAAAAATAATAATACATTTATGAATTTTGGCTAAGAACACTATTTGCATTGGATTTGTACACAAATTCACGTTTTTGAGTAATTTTGGGTCTGCATGCACTTACGAAATGTTGCGTAATTTTGGAACCGCGTACCCGGGGGTCACAATTGTGGTCTCAAAAGTTGCGCGAGACTTGAAAGTAAAAAGTCAGCGAGCGACACTGTCAAAAAATTTTGCGCGGCAGATTTATCGCGAAAAATGTCGAGGGGGGGCTGAATCAGCCCCCCCCCAGTCTTTTTAGGGTTAAGATAGACATAGTTTTATACTGCCTTTTTATGATTTATTTTTTGTTATATCATTTATATCACTTTACATTGATGTGATACATGTATGTGATGTGATATTGATGTGTTACCATTGCAAACAAGTCTGTTCAAATAATTTGATTAATTTACAATGTATAACAGGCAAGCTTCTTGGGGGTCCAGAGATGGCATCTTTGTTGAACGTCCTGGTGACAGCGGCCAATGAGGGCTCACTTTCTCAGGTAATTTATATAATCTCAATTTTAAAAAAAATTGTGGCAATTTGAGGTTCATTTCTATTCATGTTCAGTGAATGCCTGTTAACACTCAGCAAAATAATTCCGACACCATTGAAACCCAAGCTTTGATTGACTCATTGATTTTATTTGCCAAGTCACAAAAATGTATAAACACTATCATTAAAAACAGGCTTGCACGGGATAACCCACAAAAGCTCGAAAGCTCATTTCCAGTGGGGTCCTTGACGTTAACTTGCCAGAAATGGATGTCTGTCACGAGTGAAATCATTTTTAGACAGTGGACATGTATGAGAGAGTAGCATGTTTCATTACCTACTGTAAAAATTTTAGAGTCATAAATTTGAAGTAAACGTGAGGTACAAAATAATAATAATGGTGGCTACTTACATAGAGCACAGGTCCACCTTTCGGTGCTCATGGTGGAAAATAAACACCACACACAACAATAGAAAACGAAAAAGAATGAAAATTGAATTCTCCTAAATAAACACAATATACACATCAAACTGTTAATGGGAGATCAAATAAGTTTTCAACTGGGACTTGAATGTTTCTGTTGATGAAATTTGGCTTAATTGGATAGGCAATTGGTCCTATAACAGAGAATGCATGGTCCCCCATTTGTGTTTTGTTCTGGGTGTCTGGAGCAATAGCAGAGCTGCCAAGTAGTACAGATTTTCTGTATTTAGTACTGAAAAATGAGAAGAATACTGGTGGTTTCATACAAAATACTGATTTATGTGTTGTCCTGTGGTATTTCTTTGAAAATACTGATTTCCTCACCAAAATACTGAAATGTTCTTGTTCAGGTTGGCAGCTTGGCAATAGAGCATCAGATGATGAGCGGAGACTACGTGAAGGCTGGTATATTGAGATAGAGCTGCGGAGATATGTGGGGAAGAGAGAATAAATTGAATGATGTATTAGTAATTAGAATTTTGAAGAGGGGGTGGTTTTGACGGTGTCAAAAGCTATGTTCACAGTAATGTCAATTTCATCCTTGTTTATATTTTTTTAGATACCCAGTAGATGGTCTTCCTTCATTCAAAGCCTAGAGCAGTCCGCAGTGGAGGACTGTCTGAAGTTTTATGAAGCAGACATGAGTGTGTTGTTTGGTATCCATGACAACGGTCCCATAAACACAGAAGAGTTGAAGGTTAGTTTTTATGTCATCATGAACAGAGATCCATGCTTTTGATGTATTGGCAATTATTGATTATTCGTGGGTTTATAACAGAAAATGAAATAATTCATAGTATTTTACTGGAAAGAGGCTAAAACAATTGCAGATACAATCAGAATATTTAACTTTGTTTGCAAATCCCTATTAGCACTGATCATAGTATCGTTTACGGTTCCATGACATTTGCTCTGGCGACAGTTGCTCCGCTGTGAATTCCACACACTATTGGAATCGCCAACTTCAACCCGGGATTTCATCCTATCTAGGCCGGGGGGGGGCCTCGGAGGCCTCCCCCTTCAACGAATCGTGCAATATTTTTTGACCGCGCTGCTCGCTGACTCTTTACTTTCAAGTCTTGCGCAACTTTTGAGACCAACTTTGCGTCACCCGGGTACGCTGTTCTGAAATTACGTAACATGTAAGTGCGTGTCAGACCACAAATTGCTCGAAAACGTGATTTCGCATACAAAGTCAATGCAAATTGTGTTTTCAACCAAAATTCATAAATGTATGATTATTTTTAGTTTTGCTGGTCTAAATGTATTTATTTTATGCTTTTTATGATCACAGAAGAGTCCCCAACAAATTTCATTGAAAAAAACAATGAAAAACAAAAGGTAAAAAAACAATGAAATACATAGGAAATTGCAAAAAACAATATAATACATAAGAAAATGATTTGATATCTCAATTTTGTTCATGTACACTTGCTAAGAACACCACAAAGAGTTTCTATACCAAAAATTAGTACATTTGGAGCATTATTTAGGGAGTTAGAGCAAAAAATATGATTTCGTATACTAATTACGCATAAATTAGCATAAGCACTTAATAGCGATTTGCATGATATAAATTACTATACAATCTTGTAGATTATGTCCCAGGCAACCTGCGTGCCAATTTTGGCGCAATCGCACGGTCGACGGCCGAGATAGGTTTTACACTCTACCCTATCCTAAGCCTACATGTAACCCGTAACCTAACATAAAACCCTATTGCAACCCTAACCCGAACCCTATATCTTACACGAAATAAAGCCTGGAGTGATTGACATGTCACCATTATTTGTAGTATACATGAACATGTCAGAAATGGTTTGAGGGGGGTATTTCTGTGTGAATGGTTATTTCTTTGTTGGCTCTCACATGCTCACTCTCAGGTAGGGGAGGGGGGGCAAATCTTCCCCCCCCCTCCCCTGGTATAGCCTTGTCAATAGGCCCAGCCTGATTAAGGTTAAGGAGAAAGTGTATGTTATATAGTATTCATTTTAGTAGAGATTAAATTGAATGAATACTTTTTGTGCTGTTTGGACCTATTTTCCGTTTTGAAATTACTCACCTCATCTAATGCTGATATGAACATACTGATAGTATGTACATTGCAGTAGATACATAACCTTTATTTGTGCATTCATTGGAACATGTAGCTTACTGCCAGCTTAAATTGAATATAGCTAATTCTAGTAATAAAGACTGCTTAAAGGGGATGATTATAAGTGATTCCCAATATGTACAATGTAGCTACTGTATCTTGCATGGAGAGTACTTCTTTTGGATAACACTATATGCCAAGTCACTAGTTTCTGCTATACTGCTTGGTTAACAGCAGTACATGTAATCTCCAAGACCTTTGACCAATCAGAAGCTGAGAATCAGAGTGTAAGGTCTATAATTTTAGCTATTGACTGCTACAAAGCATGTATAACATTCCTTCATGGTAGCTTATCCATGCTATCTAATGAAGATATGAACCTATTAGTAAAGGATTAGAAATCAAATATGATCCTCCACCACACTGAAACAGGATGATTAGATCCTCCCAAGGCAGGGTATATTTCTATATTGACTGGAATATAGCATGTACAGTTAGTAGCTTTCCATTGTTGCATGTTCACTGCGCTGTCTAATGCAGATATGAATGTATTCTTTGGGATGAAATGACCACATTTTATGAATTTGTTCAAATGCATTTGATGAAGAACTCTAAAAGATGCTAGTTGATATTTATTTGCACAGTGTGGAAGCATCATGGTGTAGCGGTTCTGACTCTCGCCTTGCAATCAGAGGGTCGTATGTTCGAATCCCACCGCGGCCTGGCGTCCTTTGGCAAGGCGTTGATCCACATTTTGCCACTCTCCACCCAGGTATTAATGGGTACCCAGTAGTATGTGAAAGCTAGTATGCCTAGCAATTGAGTCTTGGAACTCTTGTTGGAATGCTCCCCAGGGAGTGGAGAAAGTGCATACATTGTGTGTGGGCATGCCCAGATCCGATGTAATAATTGCAATATTAAGTGCTAAGAAACAAAGTGTGGAGTGTTGTGGCCCAGTGGATTAGTCTATGGACTTTGAAACAGAGGGTCGTGGGTTCGAATCCCAGCCATGGCGTAATTTCCTTCAGCAAGAAATTTATCCACATTGTGCTGCACTCAACCCAAGTGAGGTGAATGGGTACGTGGGTACCTGGTGAGGTGAATGCGTGTGCGCTGTAATCTTAGTAATTACTGCTGCCAAGCTACAGCTGCGGTAATAATATCCAAGTCCTTTGGAAGCGCATAGAGACATTATTCGTTTCAATTGTGATATGCGCTACACAAGAATTGTATACTATTATTATTATAAGCACTATAAATGTAATTCTCTTATTATTATTTGTGTTAGTCAGGCATACAACCATCCAAGGTTTGATCATTCCTGCCAGCTACCCCATTCACTTCACCATTTGGGTGTATCATGAAACTTTTCTAGGCTTATGCATGACTAAATATACCATTTACCACATGAAACCATCACTAGTAGCTCTTTAAGTCACTTTTAACTCATGAACAGCTTTATGAAACACCCATTTGTGTGCGGGCGTCTTGGTCTAGTGGTTGTGACTCGTCTTGTCAATCTGAGGGATGTGGGTTCAATTCCCAGCCATGGCATGTTTTCCTTCAGCAAGAAATTTACCCACATGTGCTGCACTCAACCCAGGTGAGATTCATGGGTACCTGGTACAGGTAGGAAAAGTTCCTGATGTGCTTCAGCACCTACATGTATATGACAGCACAGTAAAGCCATGATAATAATAGCAGTACTTTGTATCCTTAGGCAAAAAGCGCCCATAAATCTAGCTAGTATCATTATGTTTATTATCATGAAACTATTCTAAGGTTATGCGAGACTGGTAACCCTTTCTTGTGCCCCACCATGCCTAGATTACTGACTTAGCACCTAAGAACATGTTCCATTTTTGCGTAAAGTGATACCTAAAGTCATGCATAACTTTGTAACATACAGCTTTGTGAAACGCCCACCTGGGTTGAGTGCAGCACAATGTGGTTGAATATTGTTAAAGAACATGGTTCAGAGCAACATACCGGTAGTTTATTTGAATCCACGACCTACTACATGTAGTTGAAAGAAACGAGTGAGGAGAACAAGACAAGGGCCCTGTTGCATAAAAGTTACCATTAAGATAACTTAGCCATGCTATGGAATCCTTTATTTTGATCATTGTTACCATTGATCAGTTAATGATTAATACCATGGTAGTTAACATTGGATGGCAAAGTTACCATAATTAGTATTTTTTCATGCAATTGGGGCCCCAGATCGTTTTATGGGATTTACAAGCAAGTACTGTTCTCCAGATGTTTAACTGACTGGTATTTATTTTGCTTTCTCCTGCAGGATTATTAATAGCCACCTTGAAGATTAATAGCAAACGATGAGAGCAGTCCTTCAAACACAACACTGATTTTCTTGCTATAATATTCCGTTTCCTTTTTCTATTGTGTTCTCCATTCAGGCATGGCAAGAGCAAGCTTTCGGTAAATCTGTTAAGCTGTTACATCAAGTTTTATTTGGGTAAGTACGTGTATCTTCTCTATATAGAGAGGAAATCAAATCGTAGTTGTCATTTCTTTGTTTGCAAGTCAGTAGTATGTTGTTTCCACTATTAAAAACAAAGTGGGGGAGGGAAGGGGTATTCATCTATACGGGGCCCTTACTATGGAATTCCCTCTCACGAGAGATCCGTTATAGTAAGTGTGTCGAAACAATTAAGATTAAGCTCGAAACTTACCTTTATATCTCATTTCATCAATGATTTCTGTGTTCCTTTGTTGTTTTTTACTCCCCCTTCACTTGTGCGTCTTGAGCATCTCTAACGAGATGGAAATGGCGCATAATTAAAATCCTTTATTTTTATTTATTATCATTGACTGTCTCATTTGCATGTCACTGAGTTGTGCATATCACTGTTTTGTGAAAAAATAACTTTTTCACTTACCATCCAATTTTGATGACATTTTCAGCATTATGCTTGTTGGATTTATCTCTATTGATTCAAACAAACATATTTTTTTGCTCCCCCCTTCACCTTGAGCATCTCTAATGAGATAGATATGGCATCTAATAAATTGCGTTTATTATTATTAGTAGTAGTAGTAGTAGTAGTAGTAGTAGTAGTAGTAGTAGTAGTAGAAGTAGTTGTAGTAAAAAAGAGAGAATTCTTGGTTTCTCAGTTAACTGTTATACCTATAAGGACATCTTCCCAACCCCCTCTCCTCCCCCATGGATATACGTATGGACCATTACTGCTTGGTTTACTAAGGAAGATTTTCAGATTCCATGAGTTTTTTTCTCGGCAAGTGGTAAAAAGGACTGTAAAGCTATTGTGTGTGTTGTTAAATGTAAATGTTTATATCTCTGCCCACAGTAGGTGGTTGGTAGAGGCATTGGGCAGTATTCTGATATTTAAACCTAGGTTTAACCCTAGTCACCTACTCTAAACTAGAATTTTAAACCAAATTTCTATAGAATGCTGGGCTTCATACTGTTGTATATTTAGGGCAATTATTATGTATCACTTGATCTATCAAAATGCAGTATATTTTGTACTTTCCTTTTCTTCACAGCACATGACTTAATTAATTTTTTCAAAACTTTTTCTCAACAGGATAAGAATATTTTTTTTATTGGTGAATGAGTTGACAAGTGGCACTCCATAAAAGTGTGGTCTAAGTTAACCCAGTTAACCATGGCTATCAGAATGTCATCCATTATGGTTTGGGGTTTGTCGAACACACAGGAATCTTTCAAGGCTATGGACCCCTATGGAAAACAGCATTTGCTGATAGGGTGTTCCATCCCACGGGTGGTAAATGAATAAATAGAAAAAAATAAATAAAAATCATTAAATGCAGCTGATTGAGAACTTCTTCCATTCCTTTGTAGACTGCATGGCATCCTAGATGATGCATCTAAGTCTCTGGAAGGCCAGCTTGAGACCAGAGCTGAGCAAGTCCAGGATCTCAATGACAAGAAGATTAGACTAGCTTGCAGTGAGATACAGCACAGATGTGAGGTACTTTTCCCCCAAGAATCTGAAAGACCAATCTTAAAAGAACTATCATTCAATCTCATGCATCCACAACGGCAAATTTTCCATAGACTGTGTACAACGGATAGATCGTCTCCGCACAGCGATTCGAAGACCGCTGATTGGTCAATCGCGCAGATCACGTCATGATCACGTGGTCCGAAAAATAATTCCTTCCGTCTGCGTGCGGAAGTATTGATAGCGATAACGATATCCGGTCACGATGTGTACGCGGTATATGGTCTTGGTTCGTGATCGGATCGCTCCGGTATCGATCGAAAATTATCGAAACTCTGCAATTTCATGCATATTCACGCGACACTCCGAAACCCGGAAGCCAATTGACTTTGTGCACGTTGCGATAGACTCTACAAATTCCAACGAACAGGATGACATATAGACGCTAATTTGTAAGATTTTGACGGAAAAGCAAAAAGTAATCGAAATTCTCTTACCTGTGCGGTATTGGTGAGAAAATAGATCCTCTGAGAATACCTTTCATAATTAATATAAAATACGCGAAAGTGAAATTCTAGGTCGATTTTGGTACGAGGTGATAGAGAATTGCACACTTGTTTTGGTGGAATTCTGTGTGGGGAAATAAAAGGCTTGCACTGCGCATGCTTACTATATTTTCATTCATAAATTGGTTCTCGGCAGTGGCTGGATGACGTCATGTAATAAGCAAAAATGTACACGACCGCTACGTTCACGCTCCGCTATCCGTAGTACACAATTTGTCACTGTGGCATCCCACATTCCAAATTTAATTAACATAATCACATATATGTTCACATTCGCCACTTGATATTCTTATTTTCCTCAACTGCAATCTACAGTATCCATACCTGCACCTGCATTGCATCCATTTGATCAGTAAATATCATTCTCACTCACAACTTTTTCATAAGGCCGCCATTCATTTCAAGCTTAACTGCTCACGATGGCGGTCTTCTGTGTTCATTAATTACATGTTTTGTTGTGTATATGAGTTAAAGGTTTATGCCCATGTCGTTATTTTGTACTCATTATGTATTATGACTATATTGTTTGTATTATAGATTATTTTTATGTGTGTAAACACACTTTATAGCAAAACAAAGCAAACCTAACCAATATGGGGGGATGCGTAATATACCATATCTTCCATATTCATTAGATTCTCTTGTCTCTGTTTATCATACCTGTTCTTCACAGGGCCCTGAGAACGATTTTTTTAGTGGGGGTGCTGATGTAAATTTGAAAAGTAAAAAGAAAAAGGTTAACATGTCAAGCTATTGTCAATAAAGAATCCTGCAATACCGGCAACAAGGTAGGCTGATGGGCCATGACCGCCATATCATAACCCACACAACAGCAACGTTACATCATCGCGCTTCAAATATGCAAATGATACATACATGTATGCAAATGAGACATATTACTACACACTACAAAATGGAAACCATATTGGGTCCGAGGAAATTTGAAAATTCAGTTCCATTTAATTTTCATTTCAAATTTCAATTCAAAAGTTTTACTACAAAATGGAGGTCATTTGGTTCTGAAAAATTGGGAAGCCAAAAAACAAAAGGTTAAGGATTTCACGACTACAAAATGAAGGTCATTTGGGTCATATTTTTTCCTTTTTCCACACTTTCCAGAATTCCAGGGGGTGCTGCCCATAGGAAATACATGTAATACACACAGCACCCCCAAGGAAAATCTTCAGCACTCCCAGCTTCCCAGGACCATGGTTCTTCATAAGAATATACCTGTCTTGTCTCTGTTTTGCTTCTTTTCATATTCCACCTCTCTCAAGATATGAAATTCATATTTCACAACCGGAGCCCGTCATTTCATCCTTCCAAGTTGATTGCAGTGCCAAGAGATAATAAATGATATGTGATATACTGTATTCATTCAATTTATGAAGCCTTTCCAGTAATAATGATTATCATTATTATTATTATTTTTTTATTATTATTATTTTCATTATTATATTCTTATCGTTATTGTTATTATTATTTTTATTATTATTATTATTAAAAGCTGTGCCACCAGAATCGTTAGACTAGCTTAGCCAGAGTAATATAGGAGCGCCATGAGCACCTAGCAAGGTGGATATGTGCGCTATACAAATCCTATATTATTATTTTATTATTATTATCATTGTTATTTTTTCAAGTTCATATATTCAAGAAACATATTGGTCTTGTACATGAAGTTATCAAATTGTGTATGAACCTGCATAAAAATAGACCTATATGTTTTTTTGGCTTTTTTTTGCTATTACTATTATGTTTTAACATTGTTTTCTTTCCAAATACTAATGCTCCCGTTATTGCTGAATTTAGTTGGACGTGGAGACTGCCCTCTCTCAACAAGAGCTGCCAATGAGAAGCCAAGAGTTTACACAGACCTTCCATTCCATTAGAAACAAGGCATCTCTGTCATTTGAGAATCAGTTAGCCAGATTCAATACCAGCAGTCACTTCAGGGATCATCTCAGCAAATTACATGTAAGTCAGAGTCAATGCAGGGAACATCTCAACAAGTCTAAAAGTCATTTGGGATTAACTTCAGGGACCATCATTAAGTTCCCAGTCAAGGAAAGTCATGTTATTAGTCATTACATTTTAGTTTGAAGGAAATATACCATTTCAGGGATCATCTCAACAGAATTTTAAAGTCAAATTGTATTACATGTATACTTGCACATGGAAAATTAAAGCAAATTACATGAAAGTCATCCTCATTTGAGTTTACCATATCAGGGATCATCTCAAGAAAATTGCAAAGTTCCTTTATTGTACATGTATTTTGGTTCCCTTTAGGGACCATGTTGGTGTGTTAGTCAGTTTCAGTTCACTTATTGCAATATACCACATCAGGGATTATCTCAACAAAGTAATTTCAATTTAGGTTCACTTTTTTTTCAATGAATAACTTGGTTTAAGTGTAGATACCAGGGGGCCCATCTTTCAAACAGTTACGATTGATCCAATCAATTGTAACTCTATGGAAATCCATCAGTGTCATAAATTTTTCTATAGGAAATGTGCAAAACTACCTTTTGTAAACAAAAGAGAACACACCGAACTGTCAAGAAATCAATGAATTTATGGATATACATTCATATCGAGAAAACTTTATAAGCAAACATGCATTTTTCATGTTGAATTTGCTGGCTTTCCATAGTTGCGATTGATTGGATCAATCATAACTCTGTAAGACGGGACCCAGCAGTACAGAGAGAATTTTATCCGGGCCAGAAATAGCCAGTATTTTTCTACCTACCCCACTTCTCAAAAGACTTATTTGTTCTTTTTTGTTGTTACAGAATAGTCTCCAAAAGATGAAGGATTCCTATACACTGAAGAACACCAGAGCATTAGAGAATGTCTTACTTGTTGCCAGAGAAAAGGGATTAGGTATTATTATAACCTGGGCCCAATGATATGGAGCTCTGTGATTGATTACATTTTTCATTGTGCATGATCAATTAAAATTATGCCCTACAATAAATCGCTGTATTATCATGTCATCATGAACTGGGGGCCGTTTCATAAAGCTGTTCGTAAGTTAAGACTGTCTTAAATAAAGACTTGTGATCCTTTCTTTTGGCAAATGATATTCACCGGTAAGTGGTCATTGGTGATTATTTTGTGCATAAGAAAGGTTGACCAGTTGTTCTTTATGTCACTCTTACGAACAGCTTTATGAGACATTCATTTGGTTTAGAGTACATTTCAAAACCCCATGGAAGCGCATAATATCCACTCACCAATGGAAGTGCTCCCCCCCCCCGAGTTACGATTCATCTTTCAATCAGGACATGAGTCCGAATCCCAGCCATAGTACGTTTTCCTTCAGCAAGAAATTTACCCACATTGTGCTGCACTCAACCCAGGTGAGATGAATGTGTATGGGCAGGATTAATTCCTTGAATGCACTGAGCACTGAGGCAGCTCAGGCTAAGGCTGGGGGTAATAATAACATCAGTGCATCTCAGAATTTACTATTTCTAGATAGATGGCACGTTATAAATGTATTATTAAGTTGAATTTTTCTTAATTAAAACAGCTTTCTGAGGTCCCAAAGTTACCTTTAGTTGGGTCTCAAGGATTAAAAATCTACATTAATATGATCTTACAGGTCTTTACCGTGAGACTACAACAAACGTAGGCCCTGAGCCATTGACCCCCAAGGAACTAGATAGACTGAACAAAGTAGGAGAAGAGAAATCTATAGAGACCTTCTCCAACGAAGCCACAATGGCGATAGACGAACCCGGATATAAGCTGCATATGGCTGCTCTTAAGGTTTGTATATTTTCTATGGGGAATATCTTTAGACAAGTTTAGGATGACCCGACGTTTTGATGGAGTAATTTCTCCTGCCTTATTTTCCTTGAAGAATATAGGTGAATTGGTATTCAGAGGCACGTGTAGGGTTCAAATTAATGCCAGGACAGTCCCAGACCGGTAACAAAAAAAGAACAAGTAAATTCTTGCCTACGAGCACATGTTTAAAGGGTGTATTATCGAGTAGAGTCATTTCACATGGTATTTCACCGATCTCACTACAACAGGCTGCCGATTGTTATGTTGAGACAAATTTTTAGAAATACTCTTTTTTTGTAAAAAATACTTTTTTTTCCTTATAAGAATACTTTTTTATGGTTGTAGATGGTTGGCAGGTCTGTAGGTAGGCTAGGTTAGGTTTGGTTGATTTTGCAAAATTTGCACAATTTTCTACTGGACTAAATGGGCAGCTGTATGTAATGATGTCCCCGTGTCTCATAAAGGTTCTTTTGTCTGGTGGACTGTTGGTTACTGTCTCTCTTTATTATTTCTATTCCTTACAGTCGGAGATGAAAGATGAAGAAGAGAAAGGAAGAGTGAAGAATGAAAATCTCTTGAAAGCATCATGTCACAAGAAGGTAATTGATGCAAAAAAAAGGAAAAATGAGAAAGAAAAGGAAAGGAAAGGAAATGAGTGAAATATTTTCTTGAAATAAAAAAAAATGATTTTGTATTAAGAATGTCAGAATTTTGTTGGCTTGCTTCGCTCGCTTGCATCTGTTTAGAACCTTTGCTCCATCCATCATTTCTGGCGCCCTCAAGAGTGTTTGGCTCACTACGCTACTGCCAGGGTTGATCTTGATACTTTCTTAATCTAACTCGCTGATTTGTGTTTAAAGGTTGGTTGTCTTTAAAGCAATACAAGTAAAAGCTCCCGAAATAGCATGTTTCATGTTTAAATTTGTGATTCTAATTTGTTATTTTAGCCCAAGTACTTTGAATGAACCCAACCATATTTTTTTAGGGGGGTTGTTTTTGGAAGGCTTGTGATCGGCTGGTCATGACTACAACCCTAAGATTTCACACTTTTTTTTCCTAGATTCTTGAAGTAATGGAACACATACAGGAGAGCACTGATAGCAATCATATGGTTCTACCGTTAAATGAAACTGACTTGACAGACAGGTGACATATCTAGGCTATTTTTGTTTATGAGCAATTTAGTTGTTTATATCTTTCTTTTTCATTTGGATGCCTTGATATTATAATATGTTTATTTTTCATGATTATTTTATTCAAATCTCAGACCAGGGCCCGTAACACAAAGGTTAGAAATGATCGTAGAACATATTTTTACGATCGATTCCATTGACTACAATGTACAATCAATCGTGAACATCAAGTGTACGATTACTCACTAACCTTCTGTGTTAAAGGACCCGGGGAGTATTTCATGAAGCAAATAGTCAGTGGTTTTTACTGACTAATTAGTTTTCAGCCAATCGGATGCAAGGATTTCAGTAGCTTTTAATACTTGACTATTTGTTTCATGAAAGCCCCTCTCTGCACAGCTTCTGCCCTGCTCAAATTTCCACGCCTGAACCATTGAAGTTTCTGTGGAATGTTCTTTTCATATTTTCCAAATATTGGCAGGTAAATGTATAAAATTCTGTCCAGCAAGGAATTCTTCCAAAATTTACGGCACCCGACCCAGATGTAAAAAATATGTACCCTATAGGAACCATTCTTTGATGGACTTAGGAATGCAGCTAGAGTAATAGTATATAACTTTGTAAAGTACAGAAAGGGCATTTACATTTAATTTACTGTAGTGTATAAATGGATGGCACTGATATTAAGCATTAATAATTTGTACATTTGCCACACTCAACCCAGGTGAGGGCACTTGATATCTGGCAGGAATTTATTCCTTGAAATGTTGAAACAGTTATTTTAGTACACTTGCTGTGTCATATCTGGAAAACCCACTACAATTATTATTTTACTATTACATATCTTTTTTTCCTTTACGTTTCTGCTCTTATTTCAGGTTGGCAACTGCTCTTGACAGGGCTAAGGCAACGTACCAAGATGCTATGGTAAGTATCTCTGTTTTTTTTTGTTTTTTTTTAATTGTGATGCAACATAATGTATGCCAAAAGAACACTTCTGCATTGTACAATAATTCAAGAAATATATATTGCTAGTTTATGTTATATTTGTCCCATGTATATAGCCAGCAGAGGTGATTTGTTAACATTTGTCAGCCAACAACTGTCAGTGCTGGCACTAAAAACAGCTGGCCTCTAACCGTTACCATGGTAACTGTCAGAGAATGACAATTTGTTAATGGTGACAACTTTCATGAAATCATCCCTAGGTGATTATACCATACCATACCAAATTCTTTGGTTAATGAAATGTTTCTCAATGCTTGAACATATGAATCTTGTTTTTATATTTTATTTTTTCCTTTGCCCATTGAAGAACATTAATTCATTGTTCAGAGAAGGGAGATATTAAAACAATTACAAATGGTATATTATGAAATAAAGAAACACTTTAATATTCTTCCGAGTTATTTTAGACTTTGAGAATTAAATTACTCATAAATCATGCAAAATTTGCTAGAAAAATTACGAAATTCTGATAATCTATCATTTTATACCTCCAGCATGATTTTATCAGCAGCCAAGTATATCATTCTGGGGTGATGGAGTTAGATCGTCGTCTTCAGGCTCTCTGTGCACAGAGGAGGCAGGATAACGTAGAAGCCTATTCAAGGGAGGTGAGTTCATTGAATTTCGTAGCGAGCTATTTTCCAGAGATCTCATGGGCATAAATTCACACTAGGATAAACCTAGTGGCAGTGGCGGATCGTAACCCGTGACCCGGAGGAGACAAAGCATTGGAGGGGCACAGCATTGTTCCCAAACAATACAGTGCCCCTCCAATGCTTTGTTTCCTCGAGGTCACGGTCTGCCACTGCCTAGAGGGGGTACAAAAACCATGGACTACACAGACTCTTCGTATATTCAGCACATACATTAAATGGTCTAATAACAAATGCATGCTTTTGCAAAGGGCTGAATTGTCACTGAATAAAGAGAAATTATACACAAAATCTGTATCATCCATACTTTTTTTAGTTTAAACCTCTTTTTTTTGTGTGAATTCTGGTCATAATGATTTGCCTGTGCATTCAGTATATATTGCTTGATACGTTTTTGTCTTTATTTGATTATCTTGAACCATGAAATGACAATTTTTGCAATTTTTATAAGTTCATTGTAAATGTGATACAATGGGGGAGCTGCTTGATGTGACGTTACAGAAGTACAAATTCATAGCTCTGTAATTCTTTGATAGATTATCAAAAAATTCTCACTAATATATGCTCTCTCATTTTTCTGTTTTTTAATACCATTGTGACATCAGAATAGACTTTCATTTTGAAAAATATATATCATTGATAGATGGCTCTGATAAGTTTATTGAAAAATAATGTTTGTCACCACATTTTTTTCATTAAAGATTTGAATATTATAATAATAGTCCAAAATGATTTGCATATATTGGCCCGTATTCTGAAGTCAGTTTTAACTTAGACCATGGTCTAACTCTGCACTAAAATTATGGTGAGTCAAAATTCAAAAATTTCTGTTTGTATTTTATATTTATTAATAATAATAATAATAATGGTGGCTACTTATATAGCGCACAGGTCCACCTTTCGGTGCTCATGGCGCTTTAAAAAGGCACTGCTATTATTACCCCGGCTAAGCTAGGCAACCGATTAAGGCGCACACAGCTTTTTGAGGAATTACTTCCTGCCGGTACCCATTTACATCACCTGGGTTTATGTTTACTATTTTGTTTCCTTTTGCTTTCATAATGAAGAAAAAATACTTATCATTCCTAAACAATTATGGGTGTTATTTCAGTTAATAAATTAAATGTGTACTGTTAGGGATTTGTGCTCCAATTAATTGGCTCTCCATAGTTAAACCACAACTTTAAACCAGGGTTTAATTTAAACCCAAGTTCAGAATGTGAGCCTGAATCTATTCAAGACAGGTTTCAGAATCAATTACACCATGATATTGCATATTAAACTATATGTCATGACTGTGATAAGGAAGTTGGTTCTTTTGGTGTTTTTTTCAGGTTGAAGCACCACTAAAGGTTGCCAAACAGGTAGCTCTTCTTTCAGTTGATAACTATGAAACAGTCTTCAGTTTAACAAGATTTGTGAGTATACGTTATATATCTGCTCTGTACCAATGTATTGGAGCTCTTTAAATTTCAAAAAAAAAATTTCAACACTCTAGCATTTTTCCAGCTCTGTTTATTTTTTATCACTCACACCTGTGATTATTTATGCATATTCTGTCTGTTGTCCTTTAACACTTTCACACTTTTTTAGTATTTTTTTATGTTTTGAAATACAAATTTATGTTTATGTATAATAATAGATAATAATAATAATGGTCAGTTTTATAAAGCGCATAACACGTAACAAATAAGTCTCTATGCGCTTGAGAAAACAAAGGAGAGGAAGATAGGTGTTGATGAGTTCGTTTGTTGAGGCTAGGTACAATTTAAATAAGTATGTATTTTAAGAGCTGTTTCGAATTTGGTAACCGAATCAATCTTTTTCAGGGAATTTGGGAGATAGTTCCATAAAACACGGGCTGCATGAGCAAATGCACGTTCGCCATATGATTTTGTTGATATTTGAGGTACGACTAATAAATTCATGCTTTGTGAACATAAATTACGTGTTGGCTTATATACAGTGACTTCATCATTTAAGTATGAAGGAGCAAGTCCATAGAAACGTTGATATACTAATAACAAAATCTTGAATTGGATTCGAAAATGGACTGGTAACCAATCAAAATGCTGTAAGACAGCGGATATGTGATCATGTGAGTGATCACTTGACGTATTCAATATGTCATTTCTCGGTGTGTCTTATCAAAATTGCATTATCTCTGCCTTAATTATTATTATTCATATTCAGACCTGCCAACCAGTACGTTTTAGGCGTATTTAGTACGTTTTTCCAACCAAAATCCATTTTTTTTTTTACAAAATCGAAATTTATTGAAAGAAATCATCTCTATGTCTCTATTTCATAAAATGTTCACAAATATGGTTATTAGTTCAATGTCATTTCAGGTAACTTGTTTTTTTTTTCAATCATTTGGTTAAAACCAGGGTGAGATATACACGTTTCAATGTTGTTTTTTTCATCTGCAAGAGCAGTGCTTATTTTAGCTTGCATGCAGCTTGAGCCCCTCGATGAGCGAGTGCGCCAAGCATTTTGTTATGAAATACACTTTTTGAGGGAAAATATGGTTTCTTTTATCACAGAATACAGTTTTTCATTCCCAGAGGTTGGTAGGTCTGATAGTACAGTATATCTATCTTTGTGCTTATTCCATTACCCAATTTAGATCCGCAATGTGTGTTTGCTGAATCTCAACGAAGGGAAGCCCAAGAATTGGCCGAGTGACCTCAAGGCTAGCATCATCGACCTCTTTATCCAATCTGACCCTGACCTTCAAAAGGTCATAAGGTCAAGGGAAGGTTTCTGGTCATCCTTGGTAGGCTTCTTCCAGTGGATAATGAGCCTCTTTAGATGATAAATCAGGAAGGAATGTTGAAGGGAAATAAAACTAGAATGCAATGCAAAGTAAAACATTATGGCAAATTATTAGAGGCCTGGGGAGCGTGTCATGAAAGGACTTGTCAGACATTTTATCCGACAGGTACAGTTTTATCCTACAGTTACCATGGTAACAGTCAATCATTCTCACAGAAAGTTGTCAGACCTGACAACTTGTCGGACAAAAAATGTTGATGAAACACTCCCCTGGTCACAGTTTACCTGAAGTAAAGTCTCCAGTCTTCTCGCAGAATTCAGGAACACATTAAATTCATGAAAACACGATTTTCGTACAAAAATATGTGCATTACGTAAATTACAATTGAAGTCCTCAGTTCATCAAGTTCACAATGTTTAGCATGTGTATATGGACACTGAATATATTTTTTCACTATTTACAATGGCTTTATATATGGTTTGCACATGCCAATGAAGAATTCAAAATGTTATGGTTATCTTGCCTAAGGACATCACATTTGATAATTAGAATACCAAAGAACACTGAATTTGCATTTTAGAGAACAGGAAACTGGGGACTTTAATTCAAAAGATTTGAGTACTAGTATTGCATATATAGGGTTACCCAACAATGAGCATTAGAGTGCAGTTGATGTATGTGCTATTTATTTGACTATGCAAAACTTAATATGGTGTCATTTGGATAGATTACAAGTTAAAAAGGGATACTGGAGTGGTGCTTAAAATAAATCTGAAATTTTACCATATTTGATAAGGTGGATTTATACAGAATAACTAAATTTCCAAACTATAAGAGTATATGCCAAATGGTTTTGGTAGAAATTAAGTAATTGGTCAGTAATTATGGAAATAAGCATGCTGTTAGTAGATAGGTCTTTTTCAATGCTGCAGTAATAATATACATATAGGTCCATATGTGCTTTCACTATCACTGTTGGAAATGTAAGCATTTCACAAAGCATGTCACAATTTTTGCGACCTTATTGCAACAATATTCCTGCTTGTTAATTTCTGAGAGATTGTTCAACAATTGGTATGGTATATGGTACTTGCTCAGTGTTTCTCTCCTATTCCAAGTGATTACATACCTCCAGGCAGAGGTGTGCACTGTTGGGGGGGTAACAGGGGTTCACCCCCCCCCCTTAAATTTTTTGACAATCTTTTTTGGGGGGTGGGAGTAGGAAACGACCTAAAAATGGTGGTTAAACCCTTTTTTCTTTCTTTTTGGTTGTCAATATTTCATTCAGCTTTTAAAAAAAAGTGCTGCATATGCTACTGCCTCCAGGTATCTAACTGATAAGTTCATAAGTTGTTTGTTTACAATATGATGGCACTCATGTGGAAAGTAACATAGAAGGCGTGAATTGGAAAATTCTCAATTAACTCTGTGTTTATTTTAGCTGTTATGATTTTCAACATTCAGTTTGTTAAACCATACCAAAACTGATCCAATCTTCATGTTAATATACTGTTCCTTATTGATTTCAAAGACTTGCTATAGTTGCTTCCTTCAAGTACTCCAATTTGGATTTTAAGAGGAAAAGAGGATCATCTACCATATTTAAGTGGGTATTTTTTTACCTTTGTATGTGACAACTCCTAACATACTTTCATGTGAGTGAAATTATGACTGATGATATTGTGGTATAGGCATGTCATTTATGTATTACATCATGAGCTGCGTGAAGTTCGAATTATTTTGTGGTAACCTCTGGAGAGCAATATCTTTTTCTTTGGTTATTATTATGTTGACATCAAATATGATTGAAATATATTCTATGCAATAAAAGAGGTATGAAATGCATTTATGTGACAACTCTTTTAGTACTATTGTGCGAGTAATGTATAATATTGTGACAATAGACTATCATGTATTATTTCAATGGAACTTCATATAGACAAAAAGTGTTTGACATACAGTAACATTGCAGGTCTGGGCCCTGTCTTATAAAGAGTTTTGATTGATCCAATCAACCTCAAGTTTACGGAAATCCATTAATGTCATATTTTTCTTTTGGAAATTTGCAAAATGTCCTTTAAAAACAAAGAGAAGCACACTGAATTTTCAAGAATACTATATGAATATACATCATATATTGAAAATACTTTGAACAAACTTAGTGTATTTTAGATGTTGATGTTGCTGGCTTTCCAACGTTGTGGTTGATTGGATCAATCGTAACTCTTTGTAAGACGGGCCCTGGTATTATTGAACCCTTGAAAAGCAGTATCTTTGTCTTGGATATTATCATTATGTTGAAAACAAAAGGAATGAAAAATATACTTTGCAATGAAAAGGGTATTAGATTTAATTCAATCAAGTTGCATATAATAACAAAGTCTTAAGCATATTCATCTAAGTGTATATTTATATATTGTTTGCTTTATTGCCTACAAGAGCTGAATAGTCCCTGTACAATTGATACTTGCCTTGTTTATATATTAGTTCATTTGACAGGCTTACAAAGTGCCCAAAACAGTAGTTATTTACAACTCAAGTATTCATGAAATGTGAATTAACATGTTTGTGAAAGAGTATGTATTTACTTTATTATTTTGAAAATTAAAAGAATATCAAAGTCTTTCATTTCTGTGTGAAACTTGTTCAGGTTAATATAATGGGTAATTCGAAAGAAGTCAACAATGGCAAATTATTTGCAAAAGTCATGTATTATGAACTGTGGATTTTTTTGGGGGGGTGACAAATCATTCCTTAATTAGTTTTTTTTCTAAGAAAAGCAGTGGCAATATATTACTGCAAGTCTATGTTGCGAAAACTAAAACAAAAATCTTAAGCTTTCTTCGTCCAAGCATGCTTGTATATAGAATAATGGCATATTCCAAATTATTTGGAATGTAATACTCGTTTTTTTCTTCATGGTGTATGATAATTTACTGATCATAATGATTTGGGGTTTTTTTATTAGCAATGATTAATTTTGTAAACTTTGTTCTGACTTAGATACTAGACATTTGTGTAGTACACTACTGTTTTCCATGTTAAAGATAAATGGCAACCTGTATTTGTATTGCTTCGGCAATGATGCGCTTTATTTATATCATGGTTTATAAAAAAATTGGATCAATATAGGGCTAGTATTGAAATCATTTGAGAGGTGTAGATGAGAGAAAGAAAGAATGGTGAGATGAAGAGAATGAGATATATAGGGGAAAACAAGGAAAGAGTTGAGGAGAGAGATCTGTATATACACAGCACATGAAGAGAGAGTGAGAGAAAAAAATCTGGTTTGCTTGATGTTAATGTGGTATATTTTTAAAAATCAAACTTTACATGAAAACATTATTTAGACCCACATATTTTTTAAAGGCATGGGCTGTTCTAATGATCAACTTATCAAGAACTTTTTGATGCACGCCCCCCCCCAAAAAAAAAAAAAAAACGCCCTTCTATGGAAAAAAAGGAGATCGATCTGAATCTACACAAAGGCATACTGTATTTTCTGACAAAACAGTATAGGTTCTTCACAGAAAATTCCACTTTCCATCGGATTGGAGTAATGCAATGTAAAAAAAATATATATAAACATTCATGAATAACAGTACTGAACACTATAACTTTACACGTTTGGGAACCGAAATTCACAAAACGGTCGTCGTGAACTTGCCACGCTTCGGGACTGTCCCCAAACTAGGATGACCTCATCATGCCCTTTTGGGTGACGTCATCTGAAAACAGTCTGAGGATTCCGTCTGAGTTGGCACTTCCAACATGGCCGAATTCGGTGAGTATATTTTAATATTAGAGCGTTTGTTTTGCTTTTTTAACGTAACTGTTGAGAGAAATAATGTTAAGATTATTTCATGATGTGAATGAAACTCTTTATCCTTTCAGTACTAAATTATTAGGTTAAAACAATTCGCTGTGAGGAGCGAGAATAGTTCATAACAGACCGTATTTTTTAATGATGGGAAGATGAGCCTTAACGGGATGCCGCTATGTGTTTGTGCATGCATGGGAATCGAGATGAACGAGCGAACGGAGCGGTTGGGCGCGCCGGCATTAGCGGCGCTCCGCTCCCGGGCTTCCGTTGAGTGGTGTGTAACTTGCAGTGTCACCTGTTGGGGAATGAACATTATGAAGGAGCTGGATTTTGCTTTCATTGCATTGCCATTTTAAAACTCAGGCTCGAGTATTATTGTAGGATTGTGAGCGTTATAGCGTTTGGAAATGAACAAAAAACTGTGGCAAAATTACTCAATCCTGATCCTGAATTCAATGGTTGCCAACCAAGCCAGGAAAGAAGAAGATACAACTTTAAATCAATAGAGAAAAATCAGACAAGCACAATGCTGAATATTTAATCAAAATCGGATGTAAAATAAGAAAATTATGACATTTCAAAGTTTCGCTTATTTTCAACAAAATAGTTATACATGTATGAACGAGCCAGTTACATCCAAATGAAAGAGTCTTGTTTTTTATTGTTTGAAATATACAATATTTATAGGACCTCATTGCCTGAAGCACAAAATGTTAAAATAATGGAATTCCACGTGTTCAGGGAGGAATGAAACTTCATTTCACATGACAGTGACGAGAAAATAAAAATATTTCATATTTCATATTTCATATAATAAATTACAAAAGAAATAGTGAGTGATGTCATCAACTCTCTCATTTGGATGTAACTGGCTCGTTCATATAACTATTTTGTTGAAAATAAGCGAAACTTTAAAATGCCATAACTTTTTTATTTTACATCCGATTTTGATACAATTTTCAGTGTTATGCTTGTTGAATTTTTCTCTTTTTATTCAAATCAAGTTTTTGTTGGGGTGGACTTGTCCTTTAAGGGTCGATGAACTTGGACCGTGGTGGGGGAGTCAATACCGAAATCTTAAGCTTAAGCTAAAGTTTATTAAGTTCTTGAAATGTCATCATAACTTATAAAGTATATAGACCTAGTTTATGAAACTTGACCATAAGGGTAGTCAAATATTATTGAATATCCTGCCCAAGTTTCGAATCACATGACCCAGGTTGTAGCTCATTTAGGGTCAATGAACTTTGGCCAAGTTGGGGTATTTGTTGAATTACCATGATAACTTTTGAGACTAAATTTGTGACTCCCGTATGTACATGTATCTGCTGTTTAGAAATTTGCAACAGTATTTGTGAGTGCATTTCAGACAGGTAAAAACTTGATTTCATGTACAAAGTCAATTGATCAATACAAAATATGTTTTCTGCTGAAATTAGTCAATGAGTGATTACTTTAGTTTTACTTCCATTGGCAGCAGTCATTTAATTTGATGTTATTTATGGCTGAAATAGTATCATGGTTACATTTTGTTGAAAAAAAACAATAAAAATTAAAAAAAGAAAAAGCCATTTAAAGAAAGTAAAATAAGAAATTAATTTTGTACCAGAATTTTTTTCATTTACAATTGTTATTAATGCTTTAAAAACATCATAAAAAAAATAGGGCTCCTTAATTGTATGAATGAAGCATAAAGTATAATTTCATGAATAAATTAGCATAATAAAACAGAACGTGAATTTAGTGCAATTTACCTATAGAAGCCAACACACGTATTATGTCATTCTCTACCTACGTACAAATGTATGTTGCAATTGTGCTATCCACGGCCGAGATCTTATGAATTTGAGCTCCCAACATAGCCCAGGGGGCCATTTCATAAAGCTGTTCTGAAGTTAAGAGTGATTTTAAGAACGACTGGCGAACCCTTATACGCGCTCAACATTCGCCAATTCAATACCATTTACCACAATCAAGGATCACCAGTCGCTCTTAACTTACAAGCAGCTTTATGGAATACCCACCAGGTCTAAAGTTAGGGATAGTGGTATTGAAACAAAACATGCAAACAAAATAGATGCTGTATGTATGTTTCAAAAATGTGAAGTGTTCTTTTTCATGTGGCACTTAAGCACTAGTCTTTAAGCACAGACTCATATTTGACACTTCAACAAATAACAGGTCTGGAGTGAAGACTAGACTCCAAAGACTCTGTCTGGTAGAGCCAGCCACAGTACATAGTGATTCTAGTCTCACTAATTCAGACTCTGCACTATGCGAATTGAAAATTGAAGGTTTTATTGTCATTTCAGAAACGAAGGTCTGTGCGTGCAGACTACATTGTACACTGTGCTACCCTACAAATAATATGCGATGGTCTTAAGTTGTAACAATCGTTTCCACCTACATGGACTGTGAAGGCATGACCTAGCCAGCAAGGAATCAATCCAAATTTCCTGTTTGAGATGTTAATCCTGTGTTAAATCCAAGGCTTCCTCCCTCCTCTCTGGCCACCTTTTCTATGCTAATGCAGGATCATCATTAGCATTAGCAACTAATTTGTAAGAGACAGCACACAATGAATTTATAATGACTGTGCTCTTTGTTTCATAAAATGAGTTTCATAAAGTTGTTCATAAGTTACGATCGACTTAAAGAACAACTGGTGATCCTTTCTTTTTTTTTTGCTAAATAATAAAAATCAAATTTTCATCATTGGTGTTGATGTACATGTAGTTCCGAGTAAAGGGTCACCATTCTTTTTTACTTGTAACTTACGAACAGCTTTATGAAACACCCACCTGGGATCTCACATTCCCTATCTCTTGACCCCCCCCCCCCCCCCCCCCGCCCATTTTCTCTCTCCTGCTGTCCCTTCCTATACTTACCGGAAATCTTTTGTTCTACCTTTATGAATTTAAAGAAATTATTTCAGTAAAATGTTTACATGTAATGTAAAATTCAATAATATAACTTGTTTTATAGACAATGATAAAATCATATTTTTTCCATTATTTACCCAGCCTGCATCTGCATCAACCACAACTTGCAGAACTGAAATCTGCCATTGCCAATTAAGCTGAAAACTTTGCTTCGTACATCAATACTGCCGACTCCAAGCTTGGATCCATGAAAGCACAAGAAAGCAGTCTGCCCATATCGGATTATGCAGTTACATGTATCAACTTATTCTATTTAGTGTGACAAGTTATACTGAATACTGTGTGTGGATTACACAAAATCGTGCAGGACGTTTTGCTTTCACTTCTCATGGTGTATGGAAACAATAAGAAAAACTTGTGTGGTGTGAAGAATTCGAAAGAAGCCTTTAGTTTGGACCTCTCGTCTTTTCTGGACCAACTTGAAGTGGAGAATATATTAAGAGTATTGGTTTACCCTCAAAACCATGTTTGCCAAGTTGAAGAAGAAGATTGCAGAGGAGGAGGGGGTCCAGGAAGGGGAGCTCAAGCGTAGTGCTGGACAACCTGGAGGAACCACCGGGAGGAGAGAGAGTCTGAGGAGGGCGGGGGAATCGTCGTCAAGCCTCAACTCCTGGGGGAGCACGTCAAGCCTCAGTGGGGCTTCGGCTGCTACTGCTGCAGGTCCGAAGCAGGTAAATCGTCATAGTTTTGAGTTTTAGATGATTATTGATAGGTCTTGAAACCTTTGGGAAATAAAGTAGCATTTTTGGTTCAGACATTGAAGAGTCATTCATTCCCCAAGGTTGTCCAGTTTGGACCCTTGCAAGAGGGAAGCTGCTAGGCTGCTTGTCTCCAAGCCATACGTAGAGGGAGACTCTTTCAATTCATGTTAAACCTCCCCCACCCCTGCCCACTTCAGAAACAACAAACACCTTGTTCCCTATTCTGAAGTCCGGTACAATCTAGACCATGGTCTAACACTTTTATAATTTTGTATGTGGTGCCCAAAATTTTAAAATTGCTTTGACATATTCCTGTCTTTGCTGTGATCCTTCCCAATTCTATAATGGTGAAGACAATTTTCTTATTTATGCTTCGCAGACAGTTAAGAATGATTTGTGCGTCAAATGAGCTCCTGCATTGAACGTCAACTGTTAAAGATTTATGTCACAATCGGCTATCCATAGGTAAACCACATCTCTAGACCAAAGATCAAATTCGATTCCATTTCAAAATGTTGGCCCTTGTGTTTGCTGCTGCTGAGTGGGCTGTCAGCAATTACACATTTTCTACTAGAATCATGAGGTAGCTGGTACATTATTCTTATGAATAAACACTTTGATGATGATTTCATTGGATTCTGCTGGAACTCCTTTTTAGACTATTACCACAACTTGCATTATGTTTAAGCACTGACGCTCCTGCTTATCTTTAAACAGCAAAATGATGTAAGTGCCAAACACGAGAGACTGCAAGGAGAGTTGGCCAAGAAAGACGAGACGATACGAAAGCTGGAATCCAAGCTAGACGAGTATTCGCTTCTAGTAAAAGAAGCTGTGAGGGATAAAGAGAAATCACAACTCCTTCTAGAAAAGCATCAAGACGGTGAGAATTTCCATTGCTTTTCCATAAACAAACAGGAGCAAAATGATTCACTCATACATAAATGATTTAGAATAGAAATCTGAAGTCGGGTCTAACCTAAGCCATGGTCTGACCATGAGCTAAAATTAAGGGAAGCAAAAAAAAGGAAAATTTTTATTAATTTTGTATATTTCTAAGGCTTACTGTGCTGTTTAATCATGCTTTAACGATGAAGAAATTTGTTTGAGGTACTATTTTACAGATAGTTATTAAATATTTGAAGGTCAAACAAGCTGATAAATTAAACCTGTACCATTAGAGATTTATTTCACGATTGGCTTTCCATAGTTATAGGGATAAAGACAAATCACAACTCCTAGAAAAACATCAAGAAGGTGAGAATTCCCATTGATTTTCCTTAAACAAACATGAAATGATGCATTCATAGGTGTATATAAATGCTTTATAGGATAGGAACAAAATTTGCTTGGATTTGCATGAAATCCCATTTCGTAGCAATATTGGGTCTGAGGTGCACTAAGAAAATATTGTCTTTTTTCTGGACTACATACCTGAGCATTGCACATTTGGTCTCAAAATTGTCGCAAGAGGTAAAAGAATATGTCAGTAGACGTCGGGCGTGAGCTTTTCATGTTACAGGTTTATTTTATTGTGAAAAATAAATCGCCCTTCCCAAAGTTTTTTTTTTTTTTTAGGACAAATGTATTCTCCACACAATCACCCCCCATAATGGTTTCAAGAATATAAGGGCTATTTGAAACTGCACCAAGGACAGAATCACCTGTTGCCTCGGGTTATTTCAAATTACGGCGAGTTTTTCATTTGATCAATTGATATATATTTTACATTACAATGTATGTATTCCAGAGGCCACCAAGAGAGTCCAAGAGATTAATGAAGAGTTTCAGGCCAGAAGAGCGAAGATGGCGGATAAGCTCAGCCTGGCTATCAAGAAGAAGGAAACCGAACTTCACGATAAGATGGCAGCTCTAGAAAGTGTGAGTACTGTTTAATTCTTTAATTTTTATTTGTGATAGATGAAATAAATAATACAAAATAATTAAGTTCTCATGTCCACTTTGCAGAGTGCTCAAGATGCTTTTATTCTCTTTTTTTTCACTGGTTAGTAATAATGTTTTTTTTATAATCATTGCATACTTGAAATTCAAACAAATGTGTGCCGAAATGTTATTTATTTTAGCTAACAGGCAAATTTCCAGTGACTTGTTCTATTAGAACGTCATGGTTTTTGTGATGAGGATGGTTTATCAAATAACAAGGATCTAGGTCACTATATTAGCACTTTAGTGCCTATTAATATGGCGGCTCAGCTACAGCCGGGGTAATAATATGATACCAAGTATCAACGCGCAGTTGAGTATATGCACATAGTAACTGTGCTATGTAAATGGACATATTATTATTATTATTATTATTATTATTATAAAACATATAAAATATATACATCATTTTGCTTGGGCATTAGAATAATTATCCACACTGTGAAATAGTTCAAATGCCCTCAGCTTCACCTTGGGCATGATAGAGCTGTTCCGAAGGATCTTTGTGTGTATAATTCTTGCTAATGCCCTCACATGCATTATTTTTTTATATTCATCTTGTTTGAATTTTTGCAGGAAAATTCAGACCTCCAGGAGAAGCTCAAGAAGGCGGAGATGCAGCAGTTTTTAAAGAGAGAAGACAATGATGAACTTCAAGGCTTCCAGATACAAGAACTTGCCAAAGTCAAGCATATGGTAATTTACATCTCTTGTACTTGAAGCTACATGTACATGAATGCCAAGATAAACAACGATTCCGTATACATATTTGGCAGGTGCCACCCCTTAGTCTGCCAAGAAAAATGATACAACACATACATACAGGTATGTGGTAGTGTCCCCCTCCCCATCTTATTCATTCCCACAAAGTAGTTGCTCAGTCAGGGAAGTGCCTGCCTTTTAGACCAAAGATTGTGGGTTTGGTTCAAGTCCACCCCTGCGAGGTGCTTGTTTTGTTATCTGCATTTGATGTTCCCCTGCCTCGTTTCACGAATGCAGGCTACATGTATCTTAAGGTGGATAACACTTTGTCCCTGGATAGGATGTTAAATTGGGGGGGGGGAGTTTTGTGTAGAGGAGAGTCACCAACTTTGTCTACTATGAACCCACTGCATTTTTCATTTAAAAAAGAGCAGGGAGACACTTGGTCTAGTGATTCAGTTTGCTCCTTTTTTGCCTTCTAGAGTTCTGGCCCAAGTGCAGGTTCTTCTTTGTCTTTGATTTCTTCTTCCTAAACTTCTTTGACTATAAATCAATATTATTTGAATTGTTATCAGAGTACCAGAGGTCATTCCCAAAAGCTTATAATCAAAACTCACTCCAGACTTGACATTAGGAAATATTTCTTCAGCAAAAGAATTAACGATAGCTGAAATAAAGCTCCCAGAAGCAGCCATCAAGTCGCCCACACTCCTCACCTTTACTTACTTACTGCCCGTCATGCCGCCTGGCATGTAGGGCAGCAACAAAAGCTCTCCACTCCCGTCTGTCTTGGGCCAGTCTCTGTAGCAATCCCCTGGTCTGTCGGAGTTGAGACATTACGCCCTTCACGGTCCAGGGCGCGACAAACCCGCTTGCCCGGGGCAAGTGAAAATGACGTGCGGGCAAGCACCTCTCAAAGTCAATTGCCCGATCGGGCAAGTGGTTGTTGCGTCTTTTTTTTTCTGTACCGTACCTCGTTCTTCCATAAATCATCCAAAATCCACACTCAAAATCATGAATCAGCCTTAAAAAATAGCGAGTAGCGCAGTTTCAAATTCCGAAATTGCGTTATTTTTTCTGTACCACGTATTTCCATACATGGTACCAGGTATGAAAAAAATCAACGCAATGGCCGGGAAACAGTTGAATGTAGTATAGGGGTCCGTTATGACTACCACCATGTGCAATTTCTAATGCACATTTTCCCCCTTCCGATATCACAATTCTGTGATGAAATAATTAGAATTACACAGGAAATAAATCAGAGAGTCTAGTAACCTCGCATTGGTGAGTTGTCATGTCATTCGGCTTTGCTTTTCAAAACGGCCTATTAAACATCCAAAATAACTTGCCGTATTTGTTAATTATAATTTAAAATTCATTTGTTTCCCTTTTTGAGGGGATGAGGTAAATATCAGACAATAAATCATCAAACAAAGCTTCATCTATTTTACAAGGCCGGCGGGAGGCTCACACACGTGCGCATACTAGCTAGCCAGTCTGAGCTCTGTTTCTCTGCCAGAGCTCTGGGGGACAATTCGCTCAGTAAAGGCCTCAATGATGGTGATTTTCTGTTTCAGACAGAGTTTACATTTCGGGTATATTATTCAAAACTTCCAATAAAGTTTGATGATTTTTTCATTGTCATGTATATTTAAGTTATTAATGAATACATTCTCACCAAATTTAGACTCCCCCATAGAGAAATGCAATTTTCGTAGAAGTCTGCGTTTTCAAAGAACTTCAGGAAAAGTTAGGGTATGTGGGCCTTTATTACATGGCCGAGTACAGGTTATTGTACTGGAATAGGCGAAGTAGAAATTAGATATTGAATTCATTTATATCAAAGTTCAACTCACAGTCACACACAAACACACGCACACACACAGACACACACCCAAGATTCTAAGCATAGTGAAAAAAATTACTTAAAATCATACAATATTAAACAATGTTAATAATAATTCATTAATAAGTGAACAGGTATTCCTCAAAATAGAAAACAAAAGTAGCATGTAAAAACATGTAGATAAAATTATTGACCGAGTGGAACATCATAAAATGATGAAGAAAAGACTTGATGGTTTCCAAATTATTTTTTTTTAATCAAGGAAATATGGAAAATAAATGATCATTTCATGGATTTAAAGATGCAAAATGTGAAATTTTAGCCACTCCACTTTTGATGATAAAATAATTTTTTCCGAGTCAATAAAGAGCTGAACATTTTTCACTGGCTTTCTTTATAGTTTCCAACTACGGTAAGTGAAAGCAATTCTAAGGAAATATGTTACGCAGGTAGCCATTTCATGGATTTTAAGATGCAAAATATGAAATTTTAGCAACTTTTGTTGAAGGTTTTTTTTTAACCTTAAATAGTCATAAAATATTGATTTTTTTCTCCAAAATAAACGTAAAGACTCAGGCTACGTTGCTGAAAATATCCTTTTCAATGTGTGTTCTTTTATACTGGACATGATTCTCAATTGTTATTTAGTATACCTTAATAAAAATAAGAGTAGTGCCATCATAATGAAAAAATTATTTAAAAAATTGGGCAAGCAGTTTTTTCTATCGGGCAAGCAAATTTTTTCATCACTTGCCCAACAGGGCAAGTGACGAAAATTTTTTTTGTAGAGGCCTGCGGTCCATCGCCAGGTATTCTTGGGTTGACCTTGTTTTCTCCTTCCTTAGGGGTCCATTACAGTGCTGTCCTTGTAATGTCATCCGCTTTTTTTCTCAATACATGTCCGATCCATCTCCACCTCCTTATCATAAGTATGTCTTCCATACTCTCTTGTTGGCATCTTTCATACCTTTCCACAAAGATTATCGAAATTGGGTTATTAATGGGCTACTCAGCCCCCTAAACCCTGCCACACTAATATCTATCTATATAAAGATGGAAGTGTGGCACTTCAAGGTATGTTATTTGGTAAAGGTAAGGTAAACTTTACTTTTTTGAGAAAATGCAATGGAATCAAGCATGTTAGTAGCCAGTCATGTAATCTAAAAGACAGCTCACTCAACTGTATTGAAATTGTATAATTATTAGATTATAATAGTAATTAATTATGTGCATGTACTAATTTTTCTCGATAATATTCTTGTTTCCTTCTGTGTTTCCAAATTCTTACGTATTTCTTTGTTTTTAATTTCTTATGTATTTCTTTGTTTTGAAGTCTCTATTTTTTATTGTTTTTTTAAATCTAGAATAGTTGGTGATAGCCCAAAAGAAAGTTATGTGAGGAAAAACAGAAAAAAAACATTCATCTGACAACACTTCTTGTAAAACCCATACATTGTACACACAAAAGTCGATGGAAATTGCCATTTTCGGTGACATTGGTCACGAATATGTGCTATATCTCCGCAAGTGTACCCCCGATTTTCGTAAACAGAGTCTTAAAATGTGCGGGAGATGTGAAAGAAAAAAGTCATGAAATTTCAGCTTATTATTTTTTTGCATTTAGAAATTACCGCAAAAAATGTCGAGGCCCCCCCCCCCGGCTATATAGGGTTAAAGTTTACTTTATTATCCAATTGTTTACTTCTCTTCCAGTTTGTAAATAGTCAGGAAGAGCTTCATAAATGCAAAGCCGATCTAGACCACATGAGGGAGAAACTAGAAGAGAAGACAAGACAGCTATCAACTATCGAGATTGATCTACAAAGCGCCCAGAGCAGCTTATCGAGTGTGACCAAAGAAAGGTATGATGACACAGTGGTGTTGTGGTTCCTGATTGGCTAAAATCTGTCATGTGACTAGTCATTTATTTTAAAGGAAAATGAAACCTTTGGAACAAGATGGCTTGTGTGAAAACAGAGAAATCAAAGAAACAGACCAACAAAAGTTTGAGAAAAATCAGACAAATAATGATAAAGTTATGAGCATTTGAATATTGCGATCACTAAAGATATGGAGATCCTCATGTTGGCAATGTGACAAAGATGTGTGATGTCACATGTGAACAACTCTCCCCAATACTTAAGTATATATTTCACTTAAACTGCCTCTTTCATCACATCTATCAGTAGATCATGTGTTGTTTCTATAGGAGGACATGTAGTACAGATATTTAAAGAATACATCATGGATAAAGAGTTTGTATTACCATTAGAAAAAGCAAAAAGAAACATTTTGAGGGTATTTTATAGTCCATCAAAGTGAAAATTGTTCACATGTGACATCACACATCCTTGTCACATTGCCAATGGAAGGATCTCCATAGCATTAGTGATTGCAATATTCAAATGCTCATAACTTTCTAATTATTTTTCTGATTTTTCTCACACTTTCTTTGTTCTTATTCTTTGATTTTTCTGTTTTGACACAAGCCTAATTGTTCCAAAGGTTTCATTCCCCTTTAAGTATTGAAAAGGAAAATTTGCTAATGATGTCTAGTTCTACTAACTGGTCATCGTTGTGAGATGATTTTTGGACGTAAACTTGTTTTGCTATTGGAAATAATTTTCTAGCAATGCCCCACAAGATTAATGATTCAAGCCCTGTGTTGATGGTGACACGACATTTGCTCCCGCGACCATTGCTCCGGTTCAATTTTCTCTAAGATGAAGGGTTAGGGTTGCAATAGCTTCTTCTTCTTATGTTGGTTTGAATGGCGATTAGTCATATTTGACTATTGTTGCCATTGACTCTATCTATAAAATCTCACTTCTGCTAACATAATGATATTATTACCAATATGATGTATACATATATAAAATATTTTTTTTGTGCATCCTTCTAATATGAAAAAGATAATTATAGACACATAAGTTTGTCGTAACTCTTGTCAAAATGGCATATAAACAAACCTTCATCAAAAACAGGCAGCTATCTTCAGCTTGCCCTGCCCTTTCAAAGATGCAATCATACCGGTCAGCACGGTACATCTTGCCGATTTGTCGGACATAAATGCCAAGGTCACCCATGCATAGACGAGGGGGCGCTAGTGTACCTGTGCTTACAGGTAGCGATTTACATGTATGTTTGGTTTAGGGAAGGGTATCTTGTGAAACTCAGGGTTGAAATTATCGCCAGACCAATTGTCGCCAGAGCAAATGTCATGGAACCATGTCAATATTAGCCATGTTTGATATTCAAATATTTTCTCTTGACTCACCAGGGATGATTTCTTAAAGGAGAAGACTGACCAGTCAAATCTGATTCGTAAGCTCGGCAAGGAGAAGACGGCCTTGGAGGAGGCCATGAATAGCATATCAAAAGAGAGTCAAGAGGTAAGGACTATATATAGAGTCATACTAGTCAGAAGTTAGTCATTCAGCTAGACAGATGTGACAACATGTTCGTCAGGCAGTGATAGACATTAGGAATGTATGTGAGTCCAATATTTGTGACCTTGTCAAAACTTGAGAAATAGGTAGAATCAAGTTAGTTAGATAATAATGACCTTCAAGTTAGTCAGACATTAGTAATGACTCATGGTAAGTTAGTGAGACATATATGATTGTTGTTTCAAGTAGTTTAGACATCAGCAGAATTAAACAACTAGTAGTCATGATATTGAGAAATATTTATGATTAAGGAATTAGTATGATCAAATTACATTCATTTAGGGACGGGCCATCAAAGTAGCCTTCCATTAATACTGTGCTTTTTGTTCTACTAACGTTGAAGAAAACATGAAGAAATCATTTAAGATTTATCCATAGAGAGGACACAGTGTAGTATTAAAGTTGGTAATAGTTGAATGACCAAAATCTGGAGTAACATCCATATCTATTTGATAATTTTGGATTCTTGTAAACTTTAGTCTTTTAGTTATTACGAAATAGTGACAAATGATAATTTTGTTTAGGCTCAGAATCATGTTTCTTCTTCTTTTTAAAATCTAATTTATAGCTTATCAGCCTCTCACAAATTAAGACAGACGCGTGGATATAATTTCTTTTAAATATTGGCTGGAATTTTATGACTTTTATATAAGAACTAAGAGAGTTTATGCAGAAATCTCTAGATGTGCATGATTTAGATTTGTTTTGACATGCCTAATTGCTGACTTGCTTTATAGATTTTCTGTTTGAGATTATGTCCAATGTTTGATTTTAGTGTCATTTGATGCTTCATGTTTGCATGATATTTTCATGTGTTTGTTTCATTTTTACTCCTTTATCCTGTCTGTTACTGCATGCTTGATGAGTTTGATATACTGCTACATTAATCACATCATTTATTAACCATCCTATTCAAGAGCTCAGTCATGCAATTTATCATTCATTGGTCTGCATTCAAATGATGACATTTTGAACTAAACTGGGTTCCAAAAGAAACTTATCAAATTTCGCAAGTGCACTACACAAATTCCACTCAGTCAAAATGAGCAAAATTTTGACACAGGCTAGAGCCTTCAATAATCTTAACTATGCTCATGTCAATAATGGAGACATTTTTTAATCGCCAAGAGGCTGTAACCCCTCAAATCAATCGGTTCCGGAACCCAAAGTCACAACATGGAATAAGAAAGACCAATGAAAATGAGATGGGATTAAACGAAATGGTCATTCTTTGCTTGACTGCTATTGAGTCCATTCATGCATTGTGCTTCTTTGACCTCAATAGGTGTGTTTAAAATGTTTATTTCAACTTGCTTTAACTTCATAGTTATTGAGGCAATCAATTAAACATGCCTATGGTATACTGTGAACTTTTAATAAATTGGCAAGTTTGTTGAATCCCATCTCATTTTCATTCGTCTTTCTTTTGCAATTTTGTGACTTTGGATTACGTAACCAATTGATTTGAGGGGCTACAGCCTCTTTGTGATCAAACCAATCTCTTGATTATTGACACATGTATGCTTAGTAATGATTATTAAAGCTAGCTTGTATCAAAAAATTTGTTCATTTTGACTGAGTGTTTTGGAACCCAGTTTAGTAATACTAATCTACACTTCATGTTGAAGTTGATGCTGCGATATGCCAATTGGGTAGACTGGGCTCATCTTCCACTTAAAAAATTTCCAGCCACAGGCCTTCACATACATTTAATCTGTATTCACACAGTCCACCAGCAAAGAGTCTAAAGGCCTGGTCCCACTGGCCAACGGACACAAAACGTATTTATAACAGATACTGCGGACAAGTAAAATTTTGTGGTGGTTCCATCCGTTCCAGACATTGGACAAAATGGGTGGACAATAAATTCACAGTGGACGGATGCTCAATGGATATAGAGCGTATGAAACACGTATGCAAAGAGTACACGATGGATACAAAGCTTTTTCCAACAGAGGGAAAGATTCTTTTTAGTTTACATCCTCTCTGCATCTGTGAGTGCAGTGGGACCAAGCCTTAATTTTTAGATCATCTAACACAATTATACCTAAACCCAATTGGTCTATTCTTAATATGGTCTAATTAACATTTGGTCTAACTATCATTCATTCTTTAATATAGAGTACTTACTAGGTATGATCGTCATTTATTCTTAATACCCAGACAATCTAATTTCAAGTTTGTCACTTTGTCAAATGAAAATGTGGTTCATATATTTTCAGCTTTAAGAAATCACTCGCTAATTTGTTTTTCATTATGGGTCAATGAGGTCATTAATAGTACATTGTCATAGTGTTCTACACTTATTTGCAGTAAATTCTCACTTTGTACTCATAGGTAGAATCCATCTAAACTCTATGTTCACATTATTCTGTCATTTGGAAGAGAGATTGTGGTCAAAAGGGAATGCTCATGAATGGAATCATATATGCGTCAGGGGAAAAAATACACGGGGGCTCGGGCGATTTTGCCCCCGAAATGCCCTAAAGAGCCCTGGAAAACTAAAATGGAGCCCCTGAAATCCATATTGGGTCCAATGTAAACTTTAACACAAATTAGGATATTTGGGCTAGTGAGGTCAAAAATAGCCCCGGAAAATAAATTATTAATTTTTCCCTGATATGCGTTTATATGGGCTTGAGGCTCTAACTCATCCATTCTCATTCATCAAGTAATAACTCTTTCTTCATCATCACATACTTTATGTTGTTTTCAAATAGGCTTTGGTTTAGTGGTCATTTTACTCCACAGTACAGGTCAAAATCAAAAGATTCATCCACATTTTTTTTTCCTTTTTTACTGCTCGAATAAATTTGTTTTTATCAGTACAAAGTGCATTATCATATTAATGAAATAACTTTTCTTTTTTTTTTAGGAGGGGAGGTTACACTCTACTTGAAAATACTAGAATTTGATTTTCAAGTGTAAACATGTTATACATCATATATGTTGCAAAAAATATCTTTAAACAGTATAAAAGTCATGTATATTCAAGTATTTCTTGTGCAGATACTTGTATATATACATTGATTGGGGAAACAAGGAGTCATACATTATTTCAAACCTAGTATCAAGGTAATTGCATATTTGTACTGAAATGGCTTAAATGTACTGGCAGTTATTCGTCTTGCATATTAAAAATGAAAAAGAGTTGTGGCTCTCTTTGATATCTTTTATTTTACATTCTTTTCTTACAATTTTTGTGTTTCTAAGGATGCTTTCGCTCGTGACTGTAAATAACATGGCCTATGACATTGTTGTTTCCATGACGTTTCAAAATCTTCAATGGAACTGTCTATGTCTTGTATTCCTTTACTTGTGAAATTAATTTTCACTTATTAATTTTTTCCCTTTTTCTATATTTTTTGGTTGTATGAGTAATTTTATAAGCTTTTTTTAATCGCTTAGATCTGTTCAAGTTTAAATAGTTCTTATCATTACTATCATTCATTCTATTTTGCCATCCTTATAATACTATCAATTCAAATAATTCTCTTTTTCATACTTTCCAATTAATTCAAATATCTATGTCAGTTCTTTCAATTTTGGCTTACATTTTCTTTATATTTAATCATTTTGTGAGTCAAAATACTCATCAATCCATGCATCGCTTTGGGTTTATTTACTTTTCAAACTCTAACTTGTTTTCTAATTCATCACAAAGGAGAAAACAAAAAGCATTTCCAAATGATTTTCAATGCTTTTCCAAGACCTCTGCCCAGGTTGTTTTACTGCAAGAGAAATTAGACCACCAAGACGATGCCTACAACTTGCTCAAACACAACAGTGAAATTCTTAGAAATCAGGTAGAATATAGTGTTATTGTGTATGTACAGTTACATTATTGGTCAAATTAACAATTTATATAGGCAAAAAATATTCATGTTTAATAACTTTACCATGTTAAAAAACCTTAAAATCAGACAAAATATACGTGCACCTGTAGTTTTTTTTTAGTATTAGAATTTAGTACTAGCAAGGCATTAGGACACTTTCCGAAATGTGTTTATTAGAGAGCAAGATAAATTTGAAAAATAAAAAAATGTTTGAAACAGAAATCATTAATAGAAATCCTACAAAAATTCATTTTGCCCAATAGATCATGGGCTTGGCAGCCGCTGAGCAGTACCAGATCGATGTTAATCTACATGTATCCCTTATGTATCGTAGAATGCCAAACGGAAGCAGCAACTCCCATCTGTTAACGTACAGTGAATAGAATAAAGAATAAATGGACAATTACATGCTTCTCTTCTGATGAAATTTTGAAAAGAATGTGCAATAGAGGGTCATTTTACAGCCTAAAACTTCAGTCTTATAATAATGATTGTATTCCCTCCCAAGCCATTGAATTGATACTATTACAATAACGTTTTTTCTGAAGCACCATTGAACATTTTTCATTAATCATCTCAATAATTTATTTTCTTAATTGAGCCTTACCCCTTCTCGATATAGTTGACAAAAGTATTGAAGTCTTATATTACATGTATGTTTTTATATTATTCGCATTTTGAAAAGTACTCCCATTCGGTTACAAAGGATAAACCAATTGACTTTCTTATAAACAAACTTCCTCTCAAATACTAATGACATGTACTTGTTTTCAGTAGATGCATGTATTTAGGAGTAGTTTTAATTGAAATTGATTGCTGTTAAGATTTTCGAGAGCATGAAATCTGACTCTAACTCCTCTATTATTTTAATCTATTGAAAAGTGAAATAAAATGAACATGTATCACTACAAAGGTTAATGATCAGAATGTAAGTATAAAAATAGATAAAGTGGACAGGAAATGGCTGTCATATCACTGTATCCAGTGGTATAGTATACAAATAGCGAATGTAGGCATGAGTGCGATGGTGCGAGATTTTGCATGAGGTGAAAGAAAGATGCTCTATTCAAAGAGGCATTTAGCCGAGTTGAATAGATTGTTTCTTTCTTTCACTGAATGCGAAATTTGGCTTGCACCATCGCACGAATAAGAATATTTGCTATTTTCGTTGTACAATGCCTCAGAGTTCAGCGAAAACATGAAAAAAATCAAGTTTTTCCCTGCAGTAATCTATGAAAAGGGAGCAAAAATATCGAACGCAAAAAGAAAAACCCACAAGCACACATGACTTTGGGCCGCATTGCGCATGAAGCCAGCAAGCTAACCGTGTATTTTTACTGAGCGCGATGATTTGAATCGTAATATGACGTCACCTCCTAAAGCCGTTCAACGGTACATTTTGGATAGTACGTCGTGTGTGCAAAGGTACGGATGTTTGACATTCAGCCTCCCATTTGCTCACGTACAACAAGCTACATTTGTATTAAGTAGGCGTTAAATTGTAATTGTGCTGTAGTTGCTTCTTCATTTTTCAAGATGACAAATTCAGATTTGGTCGGGGGCACAGTAACATAAAGCATAGCGATTAATCACTTGGTTGATATCAAAGACTGATTCCGTTATTTACTGTGTATGATCAATAATACAAATCAGTCACACAATCAATTACTAAGATTTATAATAATAATAATAGGTTATTTATATTGCGCACATATCCACCTTGTTAGGTGCTCAAGGCGCTCCTATATTACCCGGCTGAGCTAGGCGTTCATAGCGCACACAGCTTTTTAAGGAATTTCTTCCTACCGGTACCCATTTACCTCACCTGGGTTGAGTGCAGCACACTGTGGATCAGTTTCTTGCTGAAGGAAATTACGCCATGGCGGGGATTCGAACCCACGACCCTCTGTTTCAAAGTCCGAAGACTAATCCACTGGGCCACAACGCTCCATTTATGTTAATGGGATCTTGACAGATTATCAAATCATGATTAGAAAAGGACTTCCAACATAATTTGAGATACCAGGGCCCCATCTTACAAAGAGTTACGATTGATCCAATCAATCGTAACTCTGGAAATCCATCAGAGTCATAATTTTTTCTACAGGAAATTTGCAAAATGTCCTTTGTAAACAAAGGATATCACACAAGATTGTCAAGAAATCGATGAATTTATAGATAAACATCCATATATAGATTTTTTTTTAAATAAACATGCATTTTATATGTTGACTTTGCTGGCTTTCCATAGTTGCGATTGTTTGGATCAGTTGCAATTGTTTGGATCAGTTGCAACTCTTTGTGAGACGGGGCCCGGGATTTGTTTCTCAAGTGACTGGTGAACCATCAAACTTCTGCCTTCTGCACTATTCCAATTTATATAGGAATTGCCATTCCTCCATACATGTAGCATACATGTATCGCACATGAAATATACATGTACAACAGAACATTTGATCTGTACTAGCTTGTACAGTATGTACCTGTATGGTTGATACAGTAGATTCATGTACATGGAATTTTGGAAATTTTTAGATGCACAAGTGAGTGTTTCATGAAGAGATTTGTCATTGATTTGACACAGACTAATTCACTCATACCCAATCAGATACAAGGATTTTCAGGAGCATTTAAAGGTCAAGTCCACCTCAGAAAAATGTTGATTTGAATCAATAGAGAAAAATCAGGCAAACACAATGCTGAAGATTTCATCAAAATCAGATGTAAAATATTAAAGAAAGTTATGACATTTCAAAGTTTCGCTTATTTTCAACAAAATCGTTATATGAACGAGCCAGTTACATCCAAATGAGAGAGTCGATGATGTCACTCACTCACTATTTCTGTTGTTTTTTATTGTTTGAAATATACAATATTTCAATTTTTACGAATTTGACGATTAGGACCTCCTTGCCTGGAGCACAAAATGTTAAAATAATGGAATTCCACGTGTTCAGGGAGGAATGAAACTTCATTTCACATGACAATGATGAGAAAATCAAAATATTTCATATTTCATATAATAAAATACACAAGAAATAGTGAGTTAGTGATGTCATCAACTCTCTCATTTGGATGTAACTGGCTCGTTCATAAACTATTTTGTTGAAAATAAGCGAAACTTTAAAATGCCATAACTTTCTTATTTTACATCCAATTTTGATGAAATTTTCAGTGTTATGCTTGTTGAATTCTTCTCTTTTTATTCAAATCAAGTTTTTGTTGGGGTGGACTTGTCCTTTAACAATAAATTGTCTGTGAAAATACTGACAAATCTCTTCATCAAACGCTCTCCTGGACCCCACAACACAAAGGTTTGCGATTAATCGCTATTAAATGATTTGTCCTATCAAGGTCACCATTGCATGCGCATTTTGCTCAGTAGACTGACAAGAAACCAAATAGTGATTGATTAATTAGAATTAGTGATCGATCGCTAACCCTCGTGTGACGGGGCCCTGGTCTACAGTGGCATGTGAGAATGACAACTTGTCAGGGCTACATGTAACACAGAGCTACCAAGTCTCACGCATTATGCGTGAGACTCAAGCATTTTGGACTCTTGTTCATCCCCTCAAATCTCTGTCTCACGCAACTATCACAGCCTATCCCCATATACATTGTACACAATGTCTGTGATCTCACTCAGATTCACAGAAAATCTCACGCATAGCTGGTCTTTGAACTTGGCATCTCAGGTAACAACTTTCTAGAAACCTTGCCAAGATTGCCATACCTACAACTACCCATTCGTGTACACTGTGTTATCTGTAGATGTTATGCCAAATGCTTATTTACATGTATAGGCCTATAGATAATATTGAAAAATTGTTGTATCCATTTTGCTCTTAATCTGTTACCCCTTAATGTTAATCTCTTGATATTCTGACCATTACCTTCCAGGCCAAGAAAGACATTGCTGATAAAGAATCTGAGCTGGGTCATCTGAGAGAGAAAGTGGTGACCTTAGAACAAAGATTGCAGGACAATGACCTGTCGCAAGATGACCATATCAAAGCCATCCAGTCAGAGGTAAAAAAAAAATTATTAAATTGATCATATCTTTTCATGAAATTATTTCTGGCCTTCCACTTAAAAATCTTGCTTTGTTCTGTTCTGTTTATGTTAACTCCCGTAGGAACTCGGCAGAATAGCATTTTGCTGGTAAACGCCTAGCTGGTATATAACCAATTACCTATAGGGAATATGTAACATCTAGGTTAATCAGTCATAGTGGCTGACTGACCTTAAGGCCACCGCACACCTTACATTCACATTGTCTGAAAATGCGATCTGTTCCAAAATCGGATTGTGAAACCATGGTAGCTAGAAAATGGCAAAGTTTCATTATTATAAGTATGTTTTTGTCTCACCTGCGAAGCAGAGTGAGACTATAGGCGCCGCTTTTCCGACGGCGGCGGCGTCAACATCAAATCTTAACCTGAGGTTAAGTTTTTGAAATGACATCATAACTTAGAAAGTATATGGACCTAGTTCATGAAACTTGGCCATAAGGTTAATCAAGTATTACTGAACATCCTATTAAAGTTTCATGTCACATGACCAAGGTCAAAGGTCATTTAGGGTCAATGAACTTAGACCATGTTGGAGGAATCAACATTGAAATCTTAACCTGAGGTTAAGTTTTTGAAATGTCATCATAACTTAGAAAATTTATGGACCTAGTTCATGAAACTTGGACATAAGGTTAATCAAGTATCACTGAACATCCTGCATGAGTTTCACGTCACATGACCAAGGTCAAAGGTCATTTAGGGTCAATGAACTTTGGCCGAATTGGGGATATCTGTTGAATTCCCATCATAACTTTGAAAGTTTATGGATCTGATTCATGAAACTTGGACATAATAGTAATCAAGCATCACTGAATATTTTGTACAAGTTTCAGGTCTCATGATTAAGGTCAAAGGTCATTTAGGGTCAATGAACTTTGGCCAAATCGGGGTATCTGTTGAATTACCATCATAACTTTGAAAGTTTATTAGTCTAGTTCATTAAACTTGGACATATGAGTAATCAAATATCACTGAACATCCTGTGCGCGTTTCAGGTCACATGACCAAGGTCAAAGGTCAATGAACTTTGGCCGAAGTGGGTGTATCAGTTGAATTACCATCAAAACTTTGAAAGTTTATGGATCTGATTCATGAAACTTGTACATAAGAGTAATCAAGTATCACTGAACATCCTGTGCGAGTTTCAGGTCACATGATCAAGGTCAAAGGTCATGTAAGGTCAATGAACTTTGGCCATGTTGGGGTTTTTTGTTGAATAACCATCATATCTCTGTAAGTTTATTGGTCTAGTTCATAAAAAGTGGACATAAGAGTAACCATGTATCACTGAACATCTTGTGCGAGTTAGAGTAGTATTCAAAGTCAGCACTGCTGCTATATTGAACCGCGTGATGCAGGTGAGACGGCCAGAGGCATTCCACTTGTTTATGAAATGGGCCACTAAATGTAATTGTATTGTATCTTTTTACTCATGTGAATTGCCCTTTGCTTTGCTCTGGCTTAATAGGCAATCTATTTTCATGAAATGATGATAATAATAACATCTTTACCCAGGGTGGCCACTTAAGTAGGAATATTTTCCCCCCAGCATGTCCTATTTATTCATGATGATATTACTACCCCATCTTTAGCTGGGCACTCAAGGGCTGGAGGAATTTCTTCCTTCCAAGTACACCTTTTCTACACCTGATATGGAAGTGGCAAATGTAAATAAACACCTTAATGGGATACAAGTGCTGTGATGGGATTTGAAACCCTCAAGGAGAAAATCTGTGACTCTGTTCCTTTTTTTACATTTCTCAGAGAGACAACCTTGAACAAAAATTGGAAGAAACCAGGAAAGAACTTGCAGCTGACAGAACCGAATCCAGCGAAAAAATTAGCAGTCTGGAAAACCAGGTAGGTTAAATTACACATGTACTTAGCATTATAGGCTGTTAATTTGCATTGCATCTTCAAGATAAGTTAAAGCATACTTTTTGACTGTGATATAAATTAGCAAATTCACACAATTTTTTTTCAAAATAAGGTCAACTTTGTTCTAAGCCAAAGAGTCATTAAATCAGCCAGACCCATAAATTTTCTTGTTTTTATAGCCAAAATTCACTATTGACAGGTCCAATTCCAATGGAATGAATAATAATGTTATCAATGTGTACCTGAAAACAAATATTCCTGATATTAGCCATCAAGTGAAGGATTTGAACCCATTCAGCGTAGAGCAGAATGGCAACTTTAACCTGGCACCTTTTACCATTCGACCATGAGCAGCTGACAGTAAAACCAAATTTATCTAAAAGGCTTTAAAACTTTGCTCTATAGATATTCTATCCCCCTGCATCGCTCTGTATTTTTCCGATAGTCCAAGGTAGGATTTTTGCAGGGTCTCGAAATCCAATGACCTAGGATCAAAACAAAGTCAATGGGTGATTTCAAGTTCAGTGTTGACCCTTTGGTGTTAGGTCAATTTTTACACAATTATAACACCTAACATAAAATGAAGATGGTCCCGAAAAGTCACTTACTAGTTGTTGAAATGTCACTAATGTGATGTGGATCAGTTTTGCAAACTCCGAATAAGTTTTGGAGCGAGGGGAAGCCATCCAAATTTCAACACCAAGGCCAACACCGGACTTGAAATCGCCCAATGTGCAAGTGTCGTCATACATGTGTCGTCAGACTCTTTCATCCTGCATGCTGAAAGAACTTCTGTGTGTCATCAGCTGATGGCTTTTCTTGGTTGAGATTGGCTGGCAGGCTCTGGATTCGACTGTTACGCTGGTAACTATGAGACAATGACAACATGCTCCATGCTTCCTGAATCAACGCTAAGGTTCCTTGGAGAGAGAGAGACAGTGCTGAACATTGCAACTACATGTACTGGCATATGCTTGCCATTTGAACCCCAATCCCTGATTGAGAGGTATTAAATGCTATGGTATATTGCCAACTCGTCCACTCATTACATGGTCTACCTTCATTTAGTCTAATGCCATATTGTCCATCAACATTTCGTTTATCAGCCATTTGGTCCCACATGTACATGTATTACCATTTGGTCCAGTCATCCCTTTGTCTAATCACCAGTTTATCTATGACCATTTTGTCTCTTAACCAGTTGATCTGATTTTCATTCATTTTTCCAGTTAACACTTAGTCCAGTTACATTGTAGACCAAATGGTATGTTGACTAAATGGTTATTGGACCAACTGGTTATTAGACATCATGGTGAGTGGACGAAATGGCTGTTAGACCATGTGGATAGTGGACCAACAGATGGTAGGTAAAATGATAAAAGGCGAGTTGGTGATTGGAAGGATCGGTATTAGACCAATTGAAAATAAACCAATGCTATTCCTCCTGTAGACTCACAGCTTATGATTTTTTGTTTGGTTCTGCAGATTGAACATCTCAACACAAAGATTTCTGAAGACACGGAGGAGCATCGTAGTAGCTTGAGCAGAGCGGATTCAGCCCAGACTCAACTCAGAAATGAAATCTCTGACTTGAAGAGCAGGTTGGATGCTGCACAGAAGGAGACAAGCACACTGCAGCGGGAATCGATGGTGAAGGAGGCCCAGCTAAAAGCACAGGTAAGTTTCTACATTTGCCACCCTTCGCCCAGGGAGGACTCGACAAAGGGCAAGAATATCACAAGGGAGAATGAAGTCTTGATTGCATGAAATAAAGATGAAATATCCAGATTTTCTTATGGCAACCAACCTGTGAAGGGAAACAAATCTCAAGAAGCTGGTAGTTCTGATCAGCATTATTTTTTCTTGGATCTGGTATAGCAGGATAATTGACATCTTGGAATAATGGAAATGAACCTGAAATAAGTGTGATTATTGTGTAAGCGCTAGTAAAAACTATTTGTGAATGTCAACCAGGGGAGCATTTCTTCAATATTTTTGTCCGACATGTCAGATCTGTCAACTTTCCTTGATTTTGATTGGCTGACTAGCACTTTCACTATGGGAACTGTCGGGTAGAATGGAACTTTTCGACTATGGGAACTGTCGGATAAAATGGGACTTGTCAGATGAAAAGTCCGACAAAATCCTTTCATGAAATGCCCCCCTGCATGCGGTATCTAACGGGTAAACTTATTGATGACTATGCAGTAGTGTTTTATATATATATACATGTACTGCACACAACAAGAAATTTAGTCAATGATATATAGCATTTATGAGGCGCCGATCTATCTAGTTGCCTATTCAGTCGCGCACTATATATTACCCCGGCTGTAGCTCCAGCTGCTAAAGGCGCTTGGGGCATTCAAGGAATTGATCCTGCCAGGTACCCATTCACCTCGCCTGGGTCAAGTGCAGCACGTTGTGGATAAATTTCTTGCTGAAGGAAAACACGCCATGGCTAAGATTCGAACCCACGACCCTCTGTTTGAAAGGCGAGAGTCGGAACCACTAGACCACGACGCTCCCATGTCATTAATTCGTCAGTAATTATTTGTGAAACCTTCCCCCCCTTTTTATTCTTGTAGAAAGAAGTAAATGAAGCAGAGTTAACAATGGCCAATCAGCAGCTGACTGAGGTTAAGAGGCAGTTCATGGAATCCAAGAAACAACTCCAGGACAAGGTGGCATCCTTGGAGGCTAAGGTCATCGCCGTGGAAACAGCTCGAGATTTCGACAAAAGTGCCTCAGAACATAAGCTAGTGAGTTTTTGCGTAAGATGCAAGAGAATACTTAACCCTAGCACAGCTCGCCATTTTACAATCCATTGCCTCTGTCGGTTCTATCATATTTTGTTTCGCTCTTGTGTTCTAGTCATTCATGTGATTTTATTCTGATGAGGGAATGTCGAAAAAGCTTCAGTATATCCATTTTAATACTACAGTACTTTATGAAATAAATTACTATACAGTTTTGTAGATTATGTACCAGACAACTTGCATGCCAATTTTCAGCATGGTCGATGCCCAAGATCTCAGAGAGCTTGCGACAATGATATAAAAAAAAATTGCCCCCCCCCCGGGCATATGATCTCTCAAAATATCCAGCCTTTTATCATTAAATTAAACCATGAAAGTTCTCTGTAATTCATCTGGTATCAGATTTTGTGTGTGTGTTTTATTCACTTATTTTTATTTTCCAATACAGGCAAGATTAGATTCCATAAATGAGGAATTTCTTGAAAAGGAGATTGAACATGAAAAGCAGGTTTCGTGTCTAGAGGAAGAACTGGATAGATTAAAAGTAAGTTTCCATCATAAGAAAAGAAAAATAGATATTCATGAAAATTGTGACCAGCTATCATCAAACCAATAATAAATCGCCCAAAATGAATTACGAGATTTTCATTGAACTTGAAAACGTACATCCAAAGCTTTAAAGTCCACAGCTTGTCCTAACTTGCCAAACTTGATCAACAATATACTTGACTGAAAGCAGATAAAATTTAACAAAGGCTTATAAAAATGTGGAGAAAATATGGTTTGAAAATCAGGGTTCATTCAAGCAAGAGATGTGCACACTCAGCAGAGCTGCCAAGTAGTACTGATTTTCAGTATTTAGTACTGAAAAATTAGAAGAATACTGATAGTTTCATGTAAAATACTGATTTCTTAAGTTTCAGCTTTACATGTGGTCCTATGGTATTCTTTGAAAATACTGATTTCCTCACCGAAATACTGATTTTCAGCTTAAAAATACTGAAATGTTCTTTTTCTGGTTGGCAGCTCTTGACACTGTACAATCTCAATGAAACTTCCAAGCAGCCTGCAAAAGATGATGTCAAAGAAACTCTTATACCTTGTCTTTTATTCAACTTTACACTTTCAAATTTTGACAGTATAAAGATTAGGAATTACTCCTTCAGATAAGTTAGTTTCATTTTTGCTGTTCAAAGACAAAACTACCATTTCAGCTATTTACAGAAAACCTTCCCTGGCGACTTATTGTTGGTATTTGGATGGCAGGTCACTAATCATTAGATCCCCAATGGTCATCAATCTGTAGTTTGATGTTGTTTGAAAAATTGTATTCTCAGAAGTTCATTTGTTTAATACTGTACTGTGTATTAGCTGCAAGTATGAACAAATTGCTATTCGCCTTAATTAATTTATATGTGTGCCCCCCCCCCATCAGCCTTGAGAACTTCTTGAACGCTATTATTAAACCACTATGGTGTGAGTTTTGTACCTCTAATAACAAAAGTCTAACCCACATTTGAACTCGTCTTTGAATGGGAATTCTGGTCTTTACCTTTTTTACTTTTACCCCTTTTTTCCTTTAGACAAACCTCTTCTCGTGTGTTTCATTGGTTTTTTTTTGGGGGGGGGTCAGCTATATGCATGAAAAATAAATGGAAATGCTAGAAGGCAAGTCACACTGCAGTGGATGTTTCTTCTCTATATAAAAACCAAGGAATGATGTTTTATTGCCATATTTTCAAGTGTTATGTTTTCTGGTACTTGTACTGTATATTAGAGAATTCATTGTTTACTAGACTAATGTGCAATATGGAAATGGATTGAAGTGAAGCTTATATATTTTTTTTTTCATTTTTTTTCTTAACACAGAAATCCTTATCTTCATCTGAGGCTAAGCTGCACCAACTACAGGCCGATTTGGAGAGTGCTAACACAAGGGCTGAGGAATCACAAACAAATGTGAGTTCTTTTTTTGTAAATTCTTCTTTTATTACAACAAATAAAAGTTAAATACAAAATTTACAAAGGATTATTAAAAGCTTGCAAATCACGCAAACACAAGGTGGTCACACACAAAAAAGGAAACTTACAGTAACAGTATCATAATAACCTTGATTTACATCCTGGTTATCCATTGTAATGCCTGGGTGGAGAGTGGCAAATGTGGATTGCCACCTTGCCAAATGATCCCAGGCTGCAGTAGGGTTCAAACACACATCCCTTTCAAGTCATATCTTAACTTATATAAAAGGGTAACTATTTTTTTTTTCTTTATATTGTCCAAATTTGAAATTGTAAACTTAATCAAAAGACAAGATACAGAATTTTTATCAAAAATTAATTTTCCAGACAGCTTGGAAGTTTCATGTCCATGGCGCAGTGTGCACATCTTATGCTCGAGTGAACCCCAAACTTCAGACTTCATCCTTTGGATGTGCTTATCAAGCTCAATTAAAATCTTAAATTCATGTTAGGCGACTTATTGTTTGTGTTTTTATCAAATTTCCTTTGTTTAATATCCAGACCCAAGAAACAGAGAGTTTGATATCGAGACAGAAGGAACAGCTTTCAATACTTCATGCGTCCGTCAAAGAAAAAGAACAGCACATCAAGAAGCATGAATCAGGTATGTCCATTTTGTGTTTATTTAAAAAAAAGATTGAAATGAAATAATGATTCCATAAATTGGTATGCAGATCTTCTAATCTATCATGTATGTACATGTATAAGGTCAATGTGTTCTTGATCATAAAATGCATTTGAAAGGAGAACCCCTGGAGCGATTTCTTAACCAAAGTCAAGAACATGGTCCAGGTGTTCTAATTTTTGTGAATATTTCATTTTCAACCATCCTTACATTACTTCTCATTTCCCTTTAATGGTAATTGTCTTTTGATGGATGGATAACGCAGTATGTTAAGGCATGGCCCGAATTAACACACCTGGTTTTAATTCAGTGTTTTGAGACCATGATTTATGCAGAATTTTGGCATTAATTACACTTAATTCAGCTCATAATCAAGAAATATATGTAGTCCAATTATGAATGCATGCTTTTAACACAATGTGCTCTATTCAGGATTGTAACTATTGAAGGTTTCAGCATTAATGAGGTCCTCTTTTTATGTTAATTAGATATAAATGAGTGGGTTATTAATACGGAAACATAAGTCACAATTGTAATAATGCGCACTGTGATAAAATTATGCATCATCTGCCAGCTTCAATAAAGCATAATTAGTGAATTGAATGTTTGGTTCACATACTGATTCTTAACCACGGATTGTAAACCCATCTTTGAAAGTTTCGGGGCGATGCAATAGAGCAAGCATAGTCCCTACATGTACGTATGTGAGCCTTTCAGCAAATTAAAGGATATTCATAAAAAACATAAATATGATGTGTGTTGTTTCCTCTTCTTTTCTTTCAAAACAGAGCATCAATCATTACAGCAGACTAATGAAAGTCTGAAGCAAAGACTAGAGGAGCTGGAGAAATCCCATAAACTCTCTCACGAGGAGGCACAAAAACTTGTCTTTGAGAAAACGGAAACCATTAGTGTCTTACAGCAATCACTCAGTGAGAAAGGAGAGGAATTGGCTCTTATAACACAGAAGGTACATACTACAACTACTACATGGACTACCAATAATGATATGCAACTTTTATATAGCACTTAATACAATGTTTATAAGTACTGCATCTGCATATTACCCGGCTTTAGCACGGCTACCCTTATTGGACGCTTGAGCATTTAAGGAAATTTCTTCCTACCAGGTACCCATTTACTACACCTGGGTAGAGAGTGGCAAATGTAAACAAACAGGGTCTAAAATAATTTTTAAATTTTAGAGACCATTTTCCCCACTTTAGGGTGATTGATAAGTTTTGGGGGCTATTTTTTGTTTCATTTAACCCTAAAAGGCCTGGGGGCGGATTCCGCCCCCCTCTACATTTTTCACATTTTCGACCGCGCCGCTCGCTGACTTTTTACTTTCAAATCTCAAGCAACTTTTGAGACCAAATTTGCGATGCCCGGGTGCACGATTACAAACTTACGTAACATTATGTAAGTGCATGTCAGACCCAAAACTACTCAAAAATGTGAATTCATGTACAAATCCAATCCAAAGCAGTTAGACTTCTAACCATCAAATTAGATGTTCTTCGATGACATGTACAAAACATCTGATAAAGCAATTGTACTTTTTGAAAATCTTCTGATAATGATAATAAAAGTATTTTATTGTTTCAAGATTGATTCACAGCATTAGCTGAATGGTATAAATATTTAACATTTAAAAAAAAACATAAACATAAATACAGCAGATATCATGAATGTCTAACACAATTGTCAATCAAAGCAGTATCAGAATGTTAAAATGTGACTGAATATAGATAAAGCAGATGCATGGAAATGATAATGTACAAGCAATTTCTTTTTTTTTCAATTCTTTAGACTGTTGAAAACTTATCATCACTTTTTAGTATAAGGTTGCTTTGTTTTGAGGTTTACCTTGCAATTAAAGCAGTGAAATGAAAATGAAAGTCTAATTCTGAATCTAATTTTCATTATTATTTTGTATCCTCCGTCATACCATAGCTTCAAGAGCTTGAGGCCAAACTAACGAGGGTTGAAGCCGAAGCTCAGGCGAGGATAGAGGAGACAGAGATGAACGGTCATATAGAGCTGCAGGTAATATCTGCGTTACCCAGAATCCTTTTAATTAAGCGTTCAATTTAATGTATGTCTTGCATTCGTAGCAGAAGAAGAATGGTCATTAAAGGGCAGAATCAACATTAAAACAAAAAATTACAATTGATACCTTTTCATTGTAGTGCTTCTAACTGCTAAAGGCTTAATTTTTTTAATTTATGTTTATTATATTATATAGATTTCAAAAGGAAATTTAGCAATTGGAAGGGGGAGAGGCTTCAAACAAGTGTCCTATCAAGTTTGAAGGGGTACTTCAGAGTGAAATGCTTTGTGCAGATGGTGTCTAATCAGACCATCAAAACACTGAAAATTTCATCAAAATCGAACAAGGAATAAAAGTTTTGAACTTATGTATTATTTCGTTGAAACAGTTCTACGCATATCTCTATGAATATGTAATGAGCAAGCTTCATGTAACATATGAAATCAGGAAATGGGGAATATAACTGTTTTCACCACACTTGCTAAATTTAAAAATTCAATAACTTTTGTTATGTCAGAGTCTGATGAAATTGTCAGTGTTTTGATTGGGACATTTTACTCTTTTTATTTAAATGTATATGGTCATTTTCAAACGTGAGTGACACGACAATCGGAGAGGTTTAAGGGCTCATATCTTCAAACTTAAAGGTTATGAATCAATCATGACTACTATATTATATACAATGTAGGACTGGCATGGGCCACTACGAGTTTGATTTGAATTCAACAATTCGTTTAGTAGATATGATTAAAAAACGGTGCGTGAGTGACACGACAAATTTTGGACATGGGTTTCTGACCACTAACACATATGGTTGGATTCGTGCCCAAGTAGTTGTCATGGAGTACTGTGAGTACCAGTAAATGGACATAAATAGTGTACCTATCTAACACATATAGTAAAAATCAATCAAACCTTCTCTATGGAAAATGGTACCCTCCTATATACCGTGAGTGACACGACATCCAAAACGTGAGTGACACGACAAGTGCAAAACTACAACATTTATCTCAACATTGAAAGTAGTTTTTGCATGATGTAGAAGAGTAAAATACCATTAACCAAAAACAAGCTTAATTACATAATAACTGCTTTCTTTTAAGTTCATAATATGTCATCCTGATGTTTTATTCTTGGTTTATGGTCATATTTGCCCATCAACTCACATTCCCTATACCATACCACATTGTCACACTAGGGCTTCTACCACTCTCCTCTTTAGAGGAGGAGGGGGCACTTGAAGGAGGTGTTATGAGGTCTTGGCATTGACATCAACTCAAACATTCTTTTTGTGGCCTGATATCATTCAAAACTTTAACTCTTTCTCCCTATCTGTATATGAAAGTTTACAGGTTTATACAATTCAGCATCCACAACGGATGGAATAATTTTTCCTTGTAAGAAAGATATTCTCAATAGCCACTCACATCATCTGGCATGGTCTGGTAGCCAATGATGTCATGTACATGTATGACTCCCTTTTCTTGAAGTATTGGATTACAACATTATCCTCCTTTAATATTTTAGGCATTGTCCAAATAGGACATGGCAGTTTATGTCTTTTTTGGTCCCAAACCACAATCATGTTGCTGCACACTTCAGATGGACTATCAGCAAATCGCCTTGAGAAAATTGGAAATTCAACTCAACAAGCATAGGTTTTCTCCTGAACACTGCTTGTGTGTGGACCCTCCCAAGGCAGTACATGTAGGCACTGTACCAAAATTCAGAGCTATGCTTTTTGCTGGAATTTGTAAGCGCCTTTTCATTGCTAATTATTTGATCATATACCATACCACGGGAATCCAGGGAAAGCCACAAGGTGAAAGACGCAGTCAGTACCTGATTCTTGCAGTCTGCTACTATTACATAACAACTACAAGTCATTAGCCTTTCCTTTTCTAAGCCCTTGGATGTCACACTAAAATCCAATTCAGCATCCCAACCAGGCTCCCTTTACACCTCAATAGCTTTTTCCCCTCGAGGTCCAGCTCTGTTCTTATCAGGGTACCCCCCCAAAAAAAAATTGATTTACTGGTACATGGCAACCCATCCAAAGTTGCTCAAATCAAAATGCGGTCTCGGTTGGGACTTGTTGGGACCTACATGAACATGCATCATTTTGTTGTAATGAATATGTGTAAATGCAAATCTGCTCTGAACACACATCGGCCCACTTACGGTAGTTTGCTGTTCAGACCCTACATGTAGTTAATCACTAGCGGTATGAATGGTGGCCGAACAAATAATGATTTTGAACTTGACATGTAGCTGCTTCAAGCAATATCCAAAATGTTCTATCAAATCTCAGTACATTCTCACCTGAAATGTTTGTTTCTTGCAAATTTGTTTATTTCATGTCCTGGAATACAAGCTTTATGGCAAATGAAAAGGTTGATTTAATCAATCAGAAGGAAAAGAAAAATATTTTCTTTTCCGAATTTGAAAAAATGTTTGGTGTTCATGGTGATCTCTTATATCTTACCACTAAAATTTCTGCAAATTTAAAAAAAGGATCCATGACTTTTCTAGCTGAGTATAACAAAGAAATAACATTACTCAAAACAAAGGTGAACTTTCTGCTTATTTCTGTAAATGGAGACAGAGAATGTTCGAGTAATACCTATGACTTGAACCATCACCATCACCAACCCTTTATGCATTGTAAATATGTCCATTGCTTGAGTATAGTGGTTTTTCTCTTGATACATTCATAATTTTGTGTTGATTATGTTGTTATATTCTTAATCACAGTACATTCACCAAAATATGAATTAGGATCCGAGTCTTCACACCAATGGAAAATTGTCAGGATTTTTTAAACCAAGGCAACCACGGAGAGGAGAGAAAATAGATGAACTCAATGTCAAATTCAATATTTCCATAAATAAAAAGGAGTAAAATTAGGAAGATGGAGGAAATTATTAGCCTAAAATAGGCCTAAATGATGTCAGGAACAACATTTTGACTGTATCCCTGGTAAAACTCTTCAAAAATTACTGGATGTCCTTTTTTATACACAATATAATACCGTGAGTGACACGACACAACTTTGACAGTTAATTATAGCTTTACCTTAACACATTGGACCAAGTTACTTTATATACAATAAGGTACAGATAAACTGTATTTGCTCCAGTACTGGGATAAATTAATTTTCAGAATACACAGCTCTAGAAAACTTTTTGTATTTAAAACGTGACACGACAACCACTTTTGAAAACTTCGAAACCCAATTTTTTTCAGAAAAACACTTCACAGAATTTTTTTTTGCTTTTTAGGAGTTAGATACAATACACAGCTTGTATCTTGCCAACAAATGTGCTTCTAATACAAATTTTATATTGTGATAGGCAATATGTGAATTTTAATGCAAAAATCAACATTTTGTAACATTTAATTTCCCTTGCATAAAATTCACTGTATCTCAAGACATAATTAATAATTTTATGTAAATGAAATGGAAAAATATACTTTAAGATGTCTAGTTTCAAAAAACATTGAAGCCTAATGATTTCTAGCAAGTTTTAATTTTCACCCCCATGTCCACTTTTGTTTGAAAATGACCATTTACTTTCAGCCCTGAGTACCCCCTTTAAGTAATATTATGAATAAATATGTTTGGATAGAAATTATTATTTGTTTTTTTTTCTGCATTAGAACCAAGAGAGGTTAAAACAGACGGTGGAGAGTTTGGAGCAGCAGCTGGTCGATAAGAATAAAACAGTCAAGATGCAACAACAGAGATTGTCAGACCTCAAGAAAACATTACAGAGAGAACTGGTAGGTTTTGGTAGTAACACTCTGAAAAATGGTGTGACAATTGATATCGCAAGAAATAAAGAAGTGATTATGTTCCCTCTGCAGACACGGTCTGGCGTCCTTTGGCAAGGCGTTAATCCACATTTTGCCACTCTCGACCCAGGTGCTAAATGGGTACCCGGTCATTGTAGCTTGTCCAGTACTGTGTGCGCCTCACCGGCGACTGACTGGAATATTCCTCAGGGAGGGGAGGATGTGCACACATTGTGTGCGGTAATGGCTGATTGAATCCGATGACCGGGGTAATAATATATCTGTAAAGCGCTTAGACACGTCGTTCAATTGTATTAAGCGCTATATAAAAGCAGATTATTATTATTACTAGTAATTATCGCAGTAAATAAGTGATTAGCTTGAAAATCTTGATTGATTCCTGTCTGACCTATTGGTTTGCAATTATTATTACAGCATTAGCTGCTGCAAGAGAAGAACATATATTTAGATCCAGAATGAAGTTAAATATTCCCTTTAAGGGCATTGATGAAGGTGGTTTTAACTAGGATATACTGTTTATGTTTCGATATTGGTGGTAGTTATGGTAATGATTGTGATAATGATAACAACATCAGTGATGATAATTGGGAGTAGGATGTTGATGTTCTTAAATGAAATATGATGAAAGAGAGGATAGTATGGCCGTGGGGATGACGATTGTGATGAGGATGAAAAAAATTTGAGGAGGAAGAAAAGGAACAAGGAGGATTAGAATGAGGAGGTGAAGGAAAAAGAAGAACGAGGAAGGGATTGAGAAGAAGAGTAGAGGAGGAAGAAGAAGGGGAAGAAGAATTAGGAGGAGGAAGAAGAAGTTGTTGATGATGAAGAAAAAGGGGAGGAGGAGAAGGAGGAAGAAGAAGATGTTGATGATGAAGAAGAAGGGGAGGAGAAGAAGAATTAGAAGGAGGGGATGGAAAAGAAGGAGAAGAAGTGAGCAGAAGAGTAGAAGAAGAAAGAACAAAGGAAGAAAAAAAGGGGAAAAAGAAGGAGGAGGACAGTGAACTTGATGATGTTGATGCATATGCTTAATTGTTTTAAGTTCTTAAATGTTCTTTCTCACCTTCCATTCTCTTCTTCCCTTGAGCAGAAAGTGCAAACCATCGCGGGCTACGAGTCGCCCGAGGAAGCTCTCCGTGGCAACGACACCCAAGTCGACAAGAACAAGCTCTCCATCCCCGAGAACAACTTCCATGGCAGCAATAGCAACCTGACACAATCAACAGTATTACCTGATCAAGATGGTGGTCTTTCAAGGTCCGACTTCAGAGAAATCAACTTCCAATACCTCAGACATGTTGTCTTTACATTTATGAGCTCCACGGATTATGAGGTGACTGCACTTTTAAGGGGTTTGTTGACTTTGGGTGTGTTCAATGTTAAATGGCAACATAAAAGTATTAGAGACCAAACTTTGATATTCTTTTTCATTCAATTGCATGTAAAACTGAATAAAAATGTGAGTATTACATAAAAAAAGAAAGCTTTGATGTTCTTCATGTACATTCAGTCTCATGTAAGCCTGAAGAAAAAATAGCCTTATTAGAGGCAAAACAAATTGCTTTGATGTTATTCTGAATTCAATCACATATCTGGTTATTCTTTGTGTGTTTTTTTTTTTGTATTTGTCTATTCTTGCTTTCTAGTAGAAATGTGTAGAGATTCTTCCAGAGGGAGAGCAACAAACTTCTTCTTTCCTTGCAACAAGTTCAAAAAAAAGTTTGATTTAAGCAATTCTTAAATGCCCAAAGCTATGTTCATTTGAACATTGTCAATTATTTCCTCCTGAATGCATTGTGTAATTGCAGGCAAAGCAATTGTTGAAAGCCGTTTCTACCGTCCTGGAGCTGACGCCAAAGGAAGAAAGCATGATAAGAAAAACATTGGATTGGAAGGTAAGTGGTGGGAATATACTCTGAAGGAACAAAGGAAATACATGGGACAAGGGACAATGATGCCCCCTCCCCCGGAAAAATATTAATAAATCAATAATAATTGGAAATAGACAGAAAAAAATAGTGAAGAAATAGGTAAACATATAAAGAAATAAAGAAGGAAAGAATAAATCTTAATATGAAAAAAAAGGTATCTGTCATATACATCTCAGATTGGTTCAATACTGAATGCGATAAAAATAAGAGAAATGGCCCAATATTTAAAAAAAAAAAATTATATCTGTCGTATACATCTCAGGTTCAACACTAAATGCAATGAAAATAAAGAGAAATTACCCAATATTGACCTTGCATCGTACAAATTGAACATTTGAAAAGATTCAATCAAGTAAAAATTGATCCCAAATTTCCTAAGTTTTTGTCTCACCTGCGAAGCAGAGTGAGACTATAGGCGCCGCTTTTCCGACGGCGACGGTGGCGGCGGCGTCAACATCAAATCTTAACCTGAGGTTAAGTTTTTGAAATGACGTCATAACTTAGAAAGTTTATGGACCTAGTTAATAAAACTTGGCCATAAGGTTAATCAAGTATTACTGAACATCCTATTAGAGTTTCATGTCACATGACCAAGGTCAAAGGTCATTTAGGGTCAATGAACTTAGACCATGTTGGAGGAATCAACATCGAAATCTTAACCTGAGGTTAAGTTTTTGAAATGTCATCATAACTTAGAAAATATATGGATCTAGTTCATGAAACTTGGACATAAGGTTAATCAAGTATCACTGAACATCCTGCATGAGTTTCACGTCACATGACCAAGGTCAAAGGTCATTTAGGGTCAATGAACTTTGGCCGAATTGGGGATATCTGTTGAATTCCCATCATAACTTTGAAAGTTTATGGATCTGATTCATGAAACTTGGACATAATAGTAATCAAGCATCACTGAACATTTTGTGCAAGTTTCAGGTCTAATGATTAAGGTCAAAGGTCATTTAGGGTCAATGAACTTTGGCCGAATCGGGGGTGTCTGTTGAATTACCATCATAACTTTGAAAGTTTATTGGTCTAGTTCATTAAACTTGGACATTAGAGTAATCAAGTATCACTGAACATCCTGTGCGCGTTTCAGGTCACATGACCAAGGTCAAAGGTCAATGAACTTTCTCCAAATTGGATGTATCTGTTGAATTACCATCATAACTTTGAAAATTTATGGATCTGATTCATGAAACTTGTACATAAGAGTAATCAAGTATCACTGAACATCCTGTGCGAGTTTCAGGTCACATGATCAAGGTCAAAGGTCATGTAAGGTCAGTGAACTTTGGCCATGTTGGGTTTTTTTGTTGAATAACCATCATATCTCTGTAAGTTTATTGGTCTAGTTCATAAAAAAAGGACATAAGAGTAACCATGTATCACTGAACATCTTGTGCGAGTTAGAGTGGTATTCAAAGTCAGCACTGCTGCTATATTGAACCGCGTGATGCAGGTGAGACGGCCAGAGGCATTCCACTTGTTTCAACACTTTATGTGTTCCTGTACAGAGACAGTGAGGGTAGTTCAAAAATTTACCTTATACCCACCCCCACCCCTTCCACCTTGTCACTAAGGTTTACCTACATGTTTGTCGTACACTACGGCTCGCATGAAAACTTCTCCAGGAAATAGACACTGTGCTTTTAATATGTACAGGAAAGCAGATAGAGCCCATATCAACTCAAATGTAATGTCCAAAGTACAGGTCTATGGTGCAGTGACACCCTGACACAACATAATGCTCTCCTGACATTTGCTCCTGTCTTAATATCTCAGAGGGCATAAGGTTAGACTCATGGGGTGTTGCAAGAAACTTGCGATCAACTGCAAGTCAATTTTTGGTCCCTGAATCAACTATATGTCTTGCCGTTAATTGCAAATTTGTGATTTATTTGTGATTTTTATTTGTAATTATATTGATTTGTTTATGTATTGATTGTTTTTTATTGTTCTTATAATATTGTATGCTGTATATTTTTTTAATAGATGTGAATAAAGTGAATTGAATTGATCGATTGCTAATTTGCTCCTTGAAACAAGAAGTTTAATCTGATTTGCTACAGCTAATGTTGATCTATCAGTTGTAAAATTGAAACAGAATATTTGCAATTGATCGCAAATATTTTCTTGCAACACCCCCTAAGGATTGTGATAAGAGTTTTGGGATTCAGAATAATATAAAGATAAGGATTAGCGTTTATTTGGAGGTTTGGGGGTTTTCGGTTTGGCTGAACTCGCAGATTTTCCATCAGAGCAAATGTCATGGAAATATTGGTGCTCCATCAATGCCAGAAACCTTTTATAAATGACCACACTGTGATATTATTAATACTTCATTGATTTTTTTTTTCTTATTTTCACAACAGACATCATGGTTTGGGCAGAAACCGGCGATGAAGAAACTAGTCCAGGTCGCCACACCAGGGTCGGGGATGCGATGATGACGACGGCAGGTCCATTTCGGGGCCACACTGCGGCCTACTTCCAATTCTTGCCTTAGCGTATTCACCAAGGTGCAGTTCGATGTAGTCTAGATGATGTAGATCTGGTCCTTACGACAGAAGTGTGTTACAGAGATCAGGGGAGAGATTCATGAAAGGACTTGTGGGGCGTTTTATCAGACAAGCCACATTTTATCCGATGGTTACCATGGCAACATTGCATCTCAGCCACTCAAAATCATGGGTATCCGTTCCAACCAAAGTCATCAGACCTGGGGGGTGTTTCACAAAGATTTAAGTATGACTTGGAGTCGCACTTAAATGTCTAGTTGCGCGCAGTATAAAAGGCATGACAGCATTGGTCAGATCATGCCAAGAGGACGCGCACTTCTGCGTATTGATCAATACGATTGCGCGTTGCATATCATGTACGCGTCAACATTTAAGTGCGACCTAAGTCATACTTAAATCTTTGTGAAACACCCCCCTGACAACCTTTTGGCCAAAAATGTTGATGAAATGCTCCCCAGACCTTGCCATCAGAGCAAAAGTGAGTGGATAAAAAAAACGAATACATGATATTAGCTTGGTCCAACTGACCGAAAGATTGTAGTGTTAATGGACCTCTATGGAGATCAAACCTTGATGCTAAAAGTGATTTCATCTCATCAATGCAGAAATAAACGATCAAGGAACATTACTTGATGTAAACCTTGTCTTCATAAAGGATTTAATTACAGATGGCCTTTTCATAAGATCAACACTTTATACACCCATCAGTGCGATCAACAGTCCAGATCTTAGGGCCTCCGCACACCTTACGACCCGACTGGTCGCCGACTGGGTGAGGGGAGATGTGACGTCACAGTTCTTGTCAGCTTGAGAGTCGCAGACCGGTCAGAGACAAGTCGCAAGGAAAATCGGGAGGATTTGACATGTCGAATCCTTATGACTGAATCGCAAGCTCAATCCAACCTCCAGCCAATCAGACAGCAGAGTTGCACGACGCGAATATAAACAGCGCGCATACGGAGTAGTAAGCGCACTTTCTCAGTTGCTATGGCAAAAAGCGATGCGTGAGTCGTAGATCGGATCGCAAGGTGCGCGGTGTCGAGGCTTATGACCACCTTGCGATTCATCTCCCCTCACTCAGTCGCAAGCCAGTCGGCGACCAGTTGGGTCATAAGGTGTGCGGTGGCCTTTAGGAGGGTAAATAAGCCCACCTCCCTCAGGTCGAGCAATTTCAAAATAGCCTGGGCTACATGTGGTTCTATTAGATTTGAGTGAAAACCTGGCATAGTTATGGTGTTGACTTCTAAAGGTTTCCATGGTGAAGAAGAAGATTGTAGTACTTTCACGGTACACTATGTATTCTATCGTGGGCATACATGTATGTTGGTCCTGAAAAGGACCGCCCAAACATGACATTTATGCCCATGAAAGAATACATGTGTACCGTGAAACCCTTACACTGTTGTGGTGTCAAATCATCGCGTTTGGAGATGTATTGGAACTTTGTCCTTATACCATATAATCATGTATTATCTGTTTTAGATCTAGAAGGGAGTAAGATTGGTAAAGTCCTTTTGCCTCCAAACAGTTGTTTATGAAATCCTTAAAAGCTGCAATCCTCGCCTTGCTTGTATTAGCCACTGAAAGACGTGCAACGCCATTCACATCAACAGGACAATTTTTTAAATGCCTTCAGTGAACGCTTCTGTCAATTTTATCTCGGAAACTCTCAAGATGTAGTTGACTGCTCCATTATGCCATTATGATACTCTAATCCAAATAGTCATTTGATATAGCACCTTCAGAGCTGCCAAGTAGTACTGATTTTCAGTACTTAGTACTGAAAAGTGAGAAGAATACTGATTGTTTCATGTAAAATACTGATTTCTAAAGTTTCAGTTGTATGTGTGGTCCTATGGTATTTTTTGAAAATACTGATTTCCTCACCAAAATACTGATTTTCAGCTTTAGAAATACTGAAATGTTCTTTTTCTGGTTGGCAGCTCTGCGCCTTTCCTTTTCCTTACAAAGTGCTGCACACACACACACACATTTTTCCATGTTTGGGCCACTATATCAATATCTCAACACCTCAGATAAAGCATTTGCATGAACTTGCTTGATAGATTGGTGATGATAACATATGACATAATTAAATTAAAAAGAAATGCTTTCTTGAAAATTTTGACATTAGATACTGGTCTACTATGTGTAAGTGCCAATCTTGAAACTCCAATATTGAAAAAAAATCTCTTCTGTAGATGTTTACTACTACATTTGACAAAAAAAAATTTAAAATGCAATGTAATAGAACAACAGAATTTGCTGAATAGATTTTGAAAAGAGGTGATTTTAAATTAATAATCATTCCTGCCTCCAAGATTATCGAGGACATTCAATTCTTATTAAGTTTAGACCAAATAGATTTAATGTTGATGCATTCTTGATAAGATTGCATGAAGTAAATCTGCACAATTTCTATATTTTGGCAATTATTCATATGATTATATCATCGTACAATTATTTAAAGTGATATGATTCCGTCAACTTCAACAATGCTTCCAAATTGCTTTATAGTAAACTTGTGTACTACCGGTATTCCATTGTTAAAATGCCCAGTTTGACAGTTTGATACTTGCCAAAAATATTTCATTCATGATTTTTCATGCAATCCAAGCATAAAATACTCTCAAGTACTTGTAAAAGTTAATGTAATCCGACATATCATATATGACATTTGAAAGTCTTTTTTTCTGTGGAATTTGCAATACAAACTGCAGCAATTTACAGGCAACTGTCCTTACATTGAATTAATGCATTATTAACATGTCTCTAAAGCTGGCACAATATCTTAATCAAAAACTTAAAAGATTAAACCTTTACTGTAATGCCGGGTTGCGAGTTTGTATTAAACTGAATATTCCTTCATTGTATATCAAATTTTCTTAATGCTCTTAAATTGTGAATAATTAAAGGTTGCCTTTTTCAGTCTTTTGATATTCTCATCACCTAAAATATTATTTTATATTATAATTAAGTGTAAAACTCCTTTATTTTTATGTTTTATTGTGGATGGTAATTTTTAAAAAGTATAATTTTGAAGGTTGATTCATAAACTATGTGTTGAAACCTCTTTCTTGTTGACAAATCCCTTCATCATTTCTTGGTCTAATTTATGGATTTATTTTGGTATTTCTATGATTAACTTAATGTGTCTTTTGTATAAAATTGAACAACATTTTTCAATATTTCTGTTTCAATTCAAAATATTGATTATTTGTAATGGGTTATGTGCAAATATGATCTCTGAAACTTCTACATCATAAAATGTAGGGATTATAATAGAATCATTTATAAAGTAAAAGTGAAAGTAATAAGAGAACATACTATATATTAAAAATGAAGTGTATTCAAGCTTATTTAATAAGTGAAATTGTAATAGTAAAAAATATATTTCACTATCTGCAGAGGGCTTATGGGAAGTTTGTTGATGGTTTTGTAGTGAAAGAGTAGAGAATAAGGGAACGAGTTCAACCCCAAATTGTCAGATATATTTCATTTTGCATTTCCAATTCAAGGGCATTAACAGGATAATTATAATTATTATTTATTCGACCAATATAAAAAAGTACATACACATTACATCAGAATAAAAAACAATTACAGTACATGAACATGCAAAGAAATGCGGAACAGCATGAGGGGTCAGGGGGCACAAAGTCATCACTCTTCAGGGTGCTACATAACTTTTTAGAAGCACTTGCCCAGTTGGGCAAGTAAATTTTAAATAGTTGGAATGTACTTGCCCCATAATCTATTTCACATGCCCGAAAAAAATCATTGAAAAAAAAGTTTGATCTCTTCAAATAAAGTTTTGCAGTTTTATAAACTATTGACCCTTTCTCTCTTTTGACATGAACTGACCTACTTTGTTATTGCATTTCTTTTTTCCAAAGTGATTTTATCTTGCCTGCTATGACCAAATTAGGGTCAATATATCATATCAACCCTAATTTTAGTCATTCTACCATGAGAACTTTGCTTTCCCAATTTGGGCAAGTAGTTTTGGTCTTTACTTCAAAGCACTTGCCCGACTCTAACTTTTACTTGCCCCAGGCAATCGGGCAAGTGCGTATGTAGCACCCTGGCTATTGCCCAAAGGCATGTACCCCCACACTTGCTACTCCCAAGACTTAAATCAAATATATAAATACTCTTACACAAAATATTGCACATTGAAAAAAGGGAATCCAAAAATGAGGGGGGGGGGGAATGCTTTACACCCCTATTACTATGATTATATGATATTGTGAACAGAATATGAAATCCAACAAATGTCACCAAACTCTTTTTTTCTTCCAAGAACTTAACCTGTTTCTTTACCTCAAATTGTGTTAACTGTATCCAATGTTAATTTCATATTATTTGTTCCATCTTTTTTTTTTAGGTTTTCAAGCAAAATTGTGCAGTTGAGGGTACCATTATTATACACCCCTTTTTGAGTTGGAATGTCCTATTTTTCATAATTCTCAAAATGACTGCCCTTTAATTTATTTTCTGTATGTGATACAGACCATTCATTTTGAAAGCATGTCTCTGACTGTCATTTTTGATAAATTATGTTATTTGTAATGAAATATGTAATTATATTTTGGCAGATATATTTTATTTCATAAGTTTGATTTATTTTACCTCAGAGTATTACATTTAGTGCATTGTTTATGTATTGCTATTGAAATATATATTATGTAGAGCGTTGTGGCCCAGTGGATTAGTCTCTGGACTTTGAAACAGAGGGTTGTGGGTTCAAATCCCAGCCATGGCGTAGTTTCCTTCAGCAAGAAATTAATCCACATTGTGCTGCACTCAACCCAGGTGAGGTGAATTGGTACCTGGCAGGAATTTATTCCTTGAAAAGCCGAGCGTGTAAAAGCTGCTTGAGCTATAGCGAGGGTAATAATATCCAAGTCCTTTGGAAGCGCATAAAGACGTTATTCATAATGTGTTATGCGCTATACAAGAACTATTATCATTTATTATTATGTAATCTGTTTTGTATATCTTTTCTTTTAATTCTAACATTTCAGCACTTCATTTATGTCATTTTGCTCCCATATATTAATTTCATTTATTCCACATTAAAAATCATACAGAAAAATTACAAAAAAATCACAGAAATACAAAGAAAAATGTGGAGTATGAAAATCATTCCATTTGTTTGGCAAAACTTTGCTGAGAAGCAAGAAAAATAGGTCATTGCTAAGAAATGACATAATTTTTCCCCGAAGATAATGACATGAAAAAAGGGGGAGTGGCTATCACCAATCTAAAGAGATCCAGGTTGTGTTTTTTTTGTGTGTTTGTTTTGTTTTGTAATGGTCATTACATCTGTGAATCATTGGAATCATAACATGGATCCAGTATTTACAAGGGTATTGGTAACTGTGTGTATTATTGTACTGCATGTAATCTATCTAGTCTGAGGATTTGTGGGTTTCACCATTTTATGCTGCCTTCTGCTATCTGGGAAGTTCACCCTGACAAAAAGTTTATTGTAAAATAGCAGAAAAATCATTCGAAGTATTGCCGAAGGTTTGAGAAAAGCCATCAAAGAATAAAAAGGTTGTTAGAATTTTAATTATTTGATTTGTGACATCACATGTGGTATGGTTTAAAACAAGTAAGTGAAATGTTTTTTTCTCAGAAATTGAAAATGGTTTTTACTCTACAGTCAGTATAATAATAGGTGAGTCATTTCGCACCCGTTCCTAAAAAGAAAACAAAAATAGGTCATCACGAACCATAAAAATATACATGACATATGGGGCAGCTGCTCGTTTAGGACTTCACAAATCCAAAACTTAAAATTCTAACAACTCTCCAATCTTTAATGGATTTTCTTCAAACCTCCAATATTTTGTGTTATTTTTTACTGTTTGTTTTTTCAAGCAAACTTTTCTTCAGGGTGAACTTCCCCCTTTCAATCTGTCATATATTTATTTACAGGGCTTGGTACATGTATGCTTTTTTTAGATGAGTATTTTCCTTTTCTGTCACATTGTCTTTTTTAGGATGAATGAGATACCAATTGTTCCCTTTTTATATGTTTTCAATTCTTATTGATGTATATTTGAACTTGCAAATATAGAACAGGCTTATATTTTAGTGGTATACTTATCAAAGAAATGGACAGCTTTATTTTCACTTGATACATTATCAACAGTAACAGCAAACTATCCAAAATATTATGTTCTTGTAAATTAATAAGTTATTATTTTTGTCATTTGAGTTATATATGAATATGACTATTCAGTGAATGCAATGAAATGTACGTATGTGAAAATACATTTTTTTTAGAAACTTGATATTCTTTTGTTTTCCTTTGCCTTGTTTGTATTTTTCTCTTTTTTCATTTTCCCCCTTTTGATACTTCCAATATAACTTTCATGCTACCATTCTCCCCTAGAGCACTGTACAGATAAATACCCCCCCCCCACAAAAAAAAAAGAAGAGAACATCTTAGATCACTGGTAAATCCACAGCCCCCCCCCCCCCCTTGAGAAGCACAATTAAAATTTGTAATGTAAAATGCTGTGAAAACATAAGTGTGTGCCCCCCCCCCCCATGAAAGTGAGGGTCATAATGTGTGTGTGTGCTTGTCAGTTTTTTTATGGACGAAATGTACTAATTCTTGGTTGAAAACCTTTTTCTTTTTTTTTGGTCAAATTTTTAATGGGGAAAATTTGACCCCACCCCCCCCCCCATTAGAAAATCCTGGATACACCCCTGTCTCAGATAATCTATCAACTGGTTTCTTCAGGAACTAAATGCTAATCACACATTTTTTTTCACAAATTTAAAGCTCAGCAACATTGTGACAGAATAGAGCTGATTATTGTAACAGATGTGATATTACTCAGACATGTCTCAAGACTTTGTGTGTCTTGGCTCAGTCTTGTTGATCTTGTCCTTCTTTTCCTTCTTCTCCCTTTCTTCTTCACCTTGAATCCACTTCCTTCCTCTTCTGTAATATGTCTTCTCAATCCCTTCCTCCTCCTCCCTCTTCTCTATTTTTTTTCCTCCTTGATTTTACTTTATCCTCACCACAATCAATTTATCATCATCATTGCCATGCTATCATCACTTCCATTAAAGAACATCAACATATCTTTCTCCCGTTTTTTTTTTTCTTCTTGTTCTTCATCATCATCAATTTTTTTTTTTTTTTAAGGATGTTTTATTATATTCTCTCAAATCAACATACATAATCAGATTCTATAAACAATTTGTACAAACTATTTGAAACATAATTATAAATTATACAATAATATAGCTTTTGATATATAGCTTTTGATATAGCTTTTGATATCGATGATAATTTCTGCGTAATTTATTTTGTTGAGGGAAATACTAGTAAATTACGGTAATGAGCTATGACTGACCTGAGATGGCGCTATACTCTTAGCAACCATACTTGACAACGCAACGGCTTCCTTGGCCGACCTACAAAGCTGGTTCATCTTGCTGGAAAATATGTTGAAAATGCCAAGAAATTCATTAATTTTTCGCCATAGGATTTAATGGTAAGTTTATCAGTAATATAATGATTCAGTAGATTTCAAATTGGGAGCTGAAATAGCCCCTTGGCCTTTTATTCAAACGGTTATTTACAATGAACGTGAAACGTGACAGTATTTTACACATGTGGGACTGAAGTGGAGTGTATTTACGAGAGTTGTTGCGCTTGTGGGCGATTCCAATTCCATGTCGAGTTATTCGGGTGTTTATTCGGAGCCGGATTTGGAGGTGCGCTCACTTGTTTGTGAAATTTATTTGGCATGCCATTTTTTTTTAAGTTGACGATGGCAAACAAATTGATCTGTCATTCTATGACTTCTTAACTTGGAGTGTTACGTGTATGATGGGGTGTCCAAACTTCGCGCACTTTTCAAAAATATTCATCAGGCTTAATTTTGTTCACAAAATGTTCATAATTTATACAAAACCAATTCAAGAAACAGTTACCACATTGACGGCAAGATCATAAACTATAAAATCATGGACGAAAATGTAAAGTAGGTCAAGGGGTTTCGCCGGTATCGCGATCTCAAAATTCTATTCCGATCGGCGAATGCGGGCTGTGCTGGTATCGCGATCTCAAAATTCTATTCCGATCGGCGAATGCGGGCTGTGCTGGAAAACCGTTCAGAAAAAGTGTGACCTAACTTCGCGCACCAAAGCTTTTGTGGAGATTTAAACAAAGACTCAAGCTCAAAAAGTGAAATATTTATATCAGATTGATGGCAAAATGCTATGGAATCGGTTAGTACCACATTTAACTCACATTTTTTATGATTTCTGCCTGTAAAATGGTGACATCGTGATGCTTGTTGATTTCTTCAAAGCGGACGCCAGCGGTGACAAATTTGCCGATCTTTTCCCAATATTTTCATGAATACTGATCTCATCCTAAAGAAACTTTCACCAAAGGGTAGTTTTATAGGTCGCTTTTCACGTTAATGATATCAGATTTTAAGGATATTGGCTAGTTTTTTAGATAATGACCGTCCGCGAAGTATGGACACACGCGAAGTTTGGACTCACTGCCATACACCACCACCAGCTGAGGAAGTTCTGTGTGGCACTGCCACTGGGCCTGGCAAGTGACTAATGTTATTAAAGAAGAATGAAACCATTGGAACAAGATAGCTTGTGTGAAAACAGAAATATCAAAGAAACAGATCAACAAAAGTTTGAGAAAAATCAGACAAATAATGAGAAAGTTATGAGCATTTGAATATTTGAATATCACTAATACTATGTATGGAGATGGCAAATTGACAATGCGACAAAGAGGTGTGATGTCACTTGTGAACAACTCTCCCCATTACTTTAGTATATATTTCACTTGAATTGCCTCTTTTATCACATCTATCCATAGATCATGTGTTCTTTCTACATGAGGGCATGTAATAAATATTTTTTAAGAATACATCATGGATAAAGAGTTTGTATCATAAGAAAAAGCAAAAAGAGACATTTTGAGGGTATTTTATAGTCCTCCAAAGGGAAAGTTGTTCATCAGTGACATCACACATCCTTGTCGCATTGCCAATGGGAGGATCTCAATGGCATTAGTGATTGCAATATTCAAATGCTCATAACTTTCTCATTATTTGTCTGATTTTTCTCAAACTTTCTTTATTCTTATTCTTTGACAACACGACTGGTTTTTTGTCTCACCTGCGAAGCAAAGTGAGACTATAGGCGCCGCTTTTCCGACGGCGACGGCGGCGGCGGCGTCAACATCAAATCTTAACCTGAGGTTAAGTTTTTGAAATGACATCATAACTTAGAAAGTATATGGACCTAGTTAATAAAACTAGGCCATAAGGTTAATCAAGTATTACTGAACATCCTATTAGAGTTTCATGTCACATGACCAAGGTCAAAGGTCATTTAGGGTCAATGAACTTAGACCATGTTGGAGGAATCAACATCGAAATCTTAGCCTGAGGTTAAGTTTTTGAAATGTCATCATAACTTAGAAAATATATGGACCTAGTTCATGAAACTTGGACATAAGGTTAATCAAGTATCAATGAACATCCTGCATGAGTTTCACGTCACATGACCAAGGTCAAAGGTCATTTAGGGTCAATGAACTTTGGACGAATTGGGGATATCTGTTGAATTCCCATCATAACTTTGAAAGTTCATGGATCTGATTCATGAAACTTGGACATAATAGTAATCAAGCATCACTGAACATTTTGTGCAAGTTTCAGGTCACATGATCAAGGTCAAAGGTCATTTAGGGTCAATGAACTTTGGCCGAATTGGGGATATCTGTTGAATTCCCATCATAACTTTGAAAGTTTATGGATCTGATTCATGAAACTTGGACATAATAGTAATCAAGCATCACTGAACATTTTGTGCAAGTTTCAGGTCTCATGATTAAGGTCAAAGGTCATTTAGGGTCAATGAACTTTGGCCGAATCGGGGTATCTGTTGAATTACCATCATAACTTTGAAAGTTTATTGGTCTAGTTCGTTAAACTTGGACATTAGAGTAACCAAGTATCACTGAACATCCTGTGCGTGTTTCAGGTCACATGTCCAAGGTCAAAGGTCAATGAACTTTAGCCGAATTGGGTGTATCTGTTGAATTACCATCATAACTTTGAAAGTTTATGGATCTGATTCATGAAACTTGTACATAAGAGTAATCAAGTATCACTGAACATCCTGTTCCAGTTTCAGGTCACATGATCAAGGTCAAAGGTCATGTAAGGTCAATGAACTTTGGTCATGTTGGGGTTTTTTGTTGAATAACCATCATATCTCTGTAAGTTTATTGGTCTAGTTCATAAAAAGAGGACATAATAGTAACCATGTATCACTGAACATCTTGTGCGAGTTAGAGTAGTATGCAAAGTCAGCACTGCTGCTATATTGAACCGCGTGATGCAGGTGAGACGGCCAGAGGCATTCCACTTGTTTTGTTTTTGCACAGGCCTATTTGTTCCAAAGGTTTCATTCCCCTTTAAATAAAAATTAATACGCAAAAAATTAGTGGTAAAACAGAAAATGGAAAGAGTTCCATATGCACCCCCCACTAAAAATAACAAAAGATTGTTGAGACTTCCGGTTCGTTCACTTAAGATTTTTTTATCACTTCATTACTGTTGCTTACCTTGCTTGGGACTCGAACTCACCTCAATTTATCTGCAGTCAAGACCTTTCCCGCTATTGCTAGCGGAAGAAGAAGAAGAATGTTTTCCAAAGGATTTGTGAAATGAGTTTTAATCAAAATAATAATGCTCTTTTTTATATTTGCTTTTCTAGAATGAACATGTGACTTGCCATAGGTCACCAAGTTATTTTGTGCTGGTAGCAATGTCAAGGAAAGTCACTTTTTTATCAACTCAACAAACCAACTGGCAACAAAATATGTAGCAGTCTAGTGAAGCAAGAGTCAACAGCAAACTGCAATCCAGTAATTCAGCTTCAAGAAACATCAAGGAAAATATTTTTAACAAGACAAGCATAAGTACTGATTTATTTATTTTGTAAGCAAAGGAATATCTCGCAACATGCCCCCAAAGAAGAAGGGAGGAAAGAAGAAAGGGAAGAAGAGCGGGAAGAAGAGTGGAAAGAAATCAGCGAGGGCGTCGTCTGCACCAGACGGAGGGAACCTGAGTGAAGTTGGCAAAGAATTCTTTCTGATTCAGATCCGAGATTTAGAGAGGAGGCTTATCAGGTAGGTTTCCCCATATCAAGATAACTTCTTAGGCCCGTATTCTGAAGTCGGGTTTAACTTAAACTCAGGTTTAAAGTTGTGGTTTAAGTATGGATAGCCAATTGTTACATAAACCACTCACAGTGTAGATATCATATTTCAGCTCATTTGGCTCTCAAATCATTCATAATTGTCTAGGAAGTATGAATAGATGATTGTCTTTACCATCAATGAATCAGGAAAGAGCACAGTAAATATAAAAAAACATACAACTTAATAAAAAAAAATTGACATTTTGGCTTCCCATGATTTTAGCACAGAGTTGGACCATGGTCTAAGTTAAACCTGACTTCAGAATACGGGCCTTAATGGGGGTTTCACAGTACACCATGTATTCTTTAGTGTTAGTCCTGAAAGGAGGATCAGTATCATTATTTTTATGAGTTTATCTTGTAAACTGTCTTAACCCAGCCTTAGTTTTCAAGATGTTGCTTTTATATCCGTGAGATCCAAGGAATTGTTCTTAATGTTAAGAAAACTCATTGATATATGCTTCTCTGATTTGGCAAAATATTGGAGTCATTCCAACTTAATTGTTGTATGAGTTGACTTTATGATGTAAGCTCTTGAGGTACCTGTTTAATATGGATGTTATGGGGTTTTTTTGGGGGGGATTCTTAGATCAGACTGTTTGTGGAAATAACTGAATCCAATTGTCATCATATTCATGATATTACACTCTTACACTTATTTCTATTACTGTTATTAGTATTATTTTTATCATCATTATTATTATTTTTTATTATTATTACTATTATCATTATTATTAATATTGCTACTATTATTGTTATGATCATTAGTATTATCAATATTGTTATCATTATTATCATTTGCAATATCAGGTACCAGCAAAAATGTGACGAACTTGAGGTGGCCAATGGCGAATTCAAATCCCGCTATGACCAGATGGGGACGGACAAGAAGGAGATTGTTGCCTTCTTGAAGAAGCAGCTTGAGCAGCGTCAGGATGAGATCGCAGACCTCAACGATCGTCTGGTGGGTCTCCAGCAGGCCAAGGATACTGAGAAGGATGCCTACGAGGCCCAGCTTGCCCAGCTACGCAATGAGTTCCAGGAGACCAAGGACCAGCTGACTTCGGAGAACATGATCCTCAGTAAGTGGGGTTATTTTTATATGTTTTTTTAATTCATGGCTACAAAATGAAGGTGTTCCCTACATTGGAAAATGTAACATGTTCATGAAACTCTACAGCATGACATACATTGTGGAATCCATTGGGATCCAATAATGGAAACAATGCACAGTAACTTTTAGTTAAAGCTGATGAACAAGAGATATTTACCAAGTAAAATTTGCCAAATTCTGGTTCAAAATAATACTTCACATTTTTTTTCATTCAGATTTGTAGAGCTTTTAGCATTATGCACAGAGTAGAGGGAAAATTTGTTTAATCCTATAGGCAGTTGTGAGGATGCTCTTGGGTCGATGTTTCTTGGGAGCTGATTTTTAAATTCCTCTGATTTGTAAGTTTGCAGGAGAGGGTATCTGGGATATTTCTGGTATAATTGCTCAAATCCGGAGTATTGTAGAATTTAGTTTTCAAACAATTACTATTTAATACTCTTGCAAACAAAAGTCAGATCACAGTCGATTGTACAGGGTGCAGTTTTGACTTTGAAAGTTAGGACTGAATTGGTGAAGTTTGAGTTGTAAAAAGGAAACTACTGGGTGTAATGATTGTAGCCAATTCTACACTTTGATTTGCAAATTGATGGTCATCCTAGCTTTGAATTGAATTCTCTTAAGAAATACAGCTGTTTTATTATTATTATTACTATTATTTCATTAGTAAGCAAGGGAGTCTTCAAATTGATTCATCTTTTTACAGAATTCTTGTAATTTGTAAGTTTCCCCTTCTTGGTCTCATATACATGTACAGGTTAAATCCTTTGTCATTTAGTGGAAAAGAAAAACTTGGATTATATTCACTTACACCATCAAAATTTTTACTTTTTCATTTCGTTTATTTCCATTTTCAACAATTACAGTTTGTTTTGTACATTTTGACATACAAATAACCAAAACATATTTCAAGTATCCCTGTAAAAAAGTTATATTCAAGATTATTACATATCAGGTTGGAAATGGAGGAGGCTGCTAAAAAGCTTTAGAATATGCATACCCCTTATGCATTTATAATAACATGAATTGATTTAATTGATTCTTTTTTTTTTCATATCATGTGAATTCAGGTGGGAAATTGGCTGCACTTGAAGAGTTCAAAGTTCAAAAAGAAGATTTAAACAAAAAGTTTGAGCAGATGGAAGAGGACTTGAAATCCCAAGCCGATGGTCACAAGGATGAAATCTATAAGCTTGAGAAGAAGCAAGTTGTGGACAAGGACAGGTATGTGACTAAAGCATGTAGACTTGGTCAAAGCTTAAAGCAGATACGAACCAATAGCGCCATCCCGAGTCCTCAACTACTCATACCTGGCCAGTTTCCTGACCCATAATGCTAGTGTAGTCTAGTAATATAGACCCATTCGAATCATATTATTCAATAGATTTATACCGCAATACTTTATACTAATTAGCAAAACAATTACTTTTCCTCTCAAAACATTTTAGTTTTTCTATACAAATGCAATTATAGGTGAATTTATTCTCTGTAGTATAAGTAAATATCTGACAATGTATATTTTAAGACTATGTACAACAGTCAATGAGAAACAACACACAGTTCACTCCCTCTAAAGGAAGGAATGTTTATAAGCTTATCCCCTGGCAGGCAGGAAGGCATTAGAATTTATGCCTGCGTCGATTTCGGAGTAGGAGTAAATACACAAGGGTGACAGATGGTTTCACCCCATGAAAGCCAAAAAATTGCCCCTAAAATTTGCAAAATGAAATGTGTTGGGGCTACCATCTTTTCTAAAATCGCCCCAAGAAAGGCCACAAACGGTATTTAAGAGCAGTTAGAAAATTAATATTCTACATACAATAGAATAAAGAGAGATGCTGTTGTGCCAGCCGTGCTTGTTGGGCAAAACATATGGCCCTTTAGCAGATAGAATTAGATGTGACAATCCTGCAATCACCCCAGTATGGAAAAAAATAGCCCCTTAGAAATCGAAATCATTTCACATGGTCAATATTCCTATTCTGGTTGATAAGGCTAAAGAGCATTCATTCTTTCTCACTCTTCCTTTTCCTGTAGTGCACTCGAGTCGGCCGCACAGCAATTTGAAATCCTTGCTCATGCAGCTTCCTGCCTTTCTGTCAGCCAGTTGACAAAGTGCTAGACATAAAAATATTATGCTGAAGCCAGGTACATGTTGATGATATATGTTTTGCATCATATGGTCTGGAATTTTGTTGACCTTTTGAACCTGGAACATCAGCTGCAGATCAAACTGTATATTTGACTGAGAAGGTCCTTTCTCATTCAATTTACCATGTCAACTTAATTTCCCCTTTCTGACCTTTTTCTTTTTCCTTAATCAGACTAAAACGTGAGATGGTGCTTCGCGTCAATCAGGTCGCCGCCGAGTTCCGCAAGGTCTCCAACAAGCAGATGGCCGACACCACCAAGCGTACCATCCGTGAGAACGTGAGCATCCACGCCCAGCTGGCCAAGATGTCCGACAAGACCATGGAGTTGATCGAGGAGAACGAGGAGATGAGGGCCAAGGAGAAGAAGCAGAGGCAGCAGATAGAGATGCTGGAAACCAACGAGAAGGAACTGGCCAAGAAGAATCATAGTAATCAGAAGGTAACTGTCCTACTTAGTCCCCCAAAAAAACCTTGATCAATCAAATGATAATTGTCAAGAGAATCATTCCAATGCCATCCAACCTTGGACTTTGTATTGCTCCAAGATCTAGAAGCTTTTCTCAAAGACATTCATGACACTGACACAAATACATCACTTTGGTAACAATCATTAACTTAAGACAGGTCTAGTGCATTCATGGTCAAAAGGAGTGAAAAACATTGTTGCCATAAATATGCATGCAGTGGTATTGTCTTCTCTTTGAAGTGGTGCGGTTTCTGTAATGTTGCAGGGAAATCTGAGATGTGGACATGACATAACTTGGTAGAGTACCTTGTCATATAAGTTAAAAAGCAATTTCCCCCAGTCATTTGTGGTGTGAGGTCTTGTAACCTGAAAGGCGCCAAGCATTCAGAATTAGATCCCCCAAAGTTACCCTCTTTGTTGCAGAGTGAGTTACCAACAAGTGCAAGTCAAAAGATCAATCACTACTTGATTTTCTATTTGTCAGAAATGCTCTTCTGGGTCTTGCATTTGCTTCTTTTTGTGTGTGATCTCTTTCTGCTTTGAAAAAAAAGGGGGGAAAAAAGAATCCATATTTTATTATTTGAAATAGAATCTGAAATAGAAATACTCCGAAAATTAATTTTGCCCAATTGATCGTGGAACCAGCAGCCACTGTGCAGCGCTAGATTGATGTAACTCTTTCCCTTAAATCCATCCATCTTTGAATGTCTTTGGGGCTGGCGCGGCCAAGGCTTAAACTCCAGACCTCCCAGTTGTGAGACAAATGCTCTACCAACTGAGTCAACATCCTGGTTGTTCCCCAGATATCTACCTATAGGCTATAATAAATACAATTCTTGAACCTTGCCTACCCAGGTCATCAGAATGCTGACAGAGAAAGCCAAACAGCAGGAGGACGTCATCGCCGACCTGGAGGAGAGGGAGAAGGAGTACCAGGAGCTGGAGGCAGAGATGGGTCTCCTTCGGCAGCAGGCTGACTCCTCCAGGGAGGAGCTCCAGAGCATGGGCAGGGAGTCGGAGCAGCTGATGGAGCGGATAGAGCTCCTGGAGAAGGAGGCCGCTCAGATGGCTGACATCAAGGTCAAGCTGGAGAGGATTCTTGCAGAGGCTGCCTACTCGCTACACAGGATACTCATGGTAAGAATGGCAATGAGGGTGGTTTCTCACTAGAATTTTCTGTATGTTTCTTTATGTTTCGTTATCTCCTCCAGCGCAATCCTCACAAAGAGAGCCCTTCTGTGGGGGTGTTGTGCTTTAGTGGTTATGACTCTCATGTTTCAATCTGAGGGATGTGGGTTCATAGCCATGGCATGTTTCTCATCAGCAAGAAATTTTCCCCCAGTGTGCTGCACTCAACCCAGGGTGAGGTGAATGGGTACCCGGTAGGATTAATTCCTTGAATGCACTGAGCACTGGAAGGCAGCTCGAGCTAAATCATAGATAATAATTATAAAAGCAACAATCACCTCGAAATAGATTATTTCTAGATAGAGGGCGCTATATAACTGTTATTAGTATTGTAATGTTACATCCTTTTAACATTTCTCTTCTTCAGCGCAACCCTGACAAGGAGAGCTCTACTGGTCCGATGAGCCTTGAGGAAGTGGAACAGAGAGACAACAGAAGGCAGCTCGAGCTAAATCATAGATAATAATAATAAAAACAACAATCACCTCAGAATAGATTATTTCTAGATAGAGGGCACTATATAGCTGTTATTAGTATTGTAATGTTGCATCCTTTTAACATTTCTCTTCTTCAGCGCAACCCTGACAAGGAGAGCTCTACTGGTCCGATGAGCCTTGAGGAAGTGGAACAGAGAGACAACATGCTTGAACATCTCCTTGTGATCCTCAACAGTGCCGCAGCCATCGGCGTTGGTCCAGCCCCAGAGTCTTTCATACCTCAGGAAGAGCAAGTCTACAGGACCAAGAGCCGAGAGGCCATGTACCCTGGCTCTGGCAAGGGACTTAAACGAGGGTATGTACCAGTCTTGACACCGTCTTACAGTGGAGGTGCTTTAGAATAAATCATTTGCAATTGACTTCAATTATTGCACAAGCAATGAACACTCTCCTCTGGCAAGAACAGACCATGGGCCATTCTGCCAATATGCAATAAATTTGCAAGACCTATGATTGATTTGCGATTGAATTGTGATTTCTTACAACACCCCCCCCCCAGAGTTTCATTGGAATGCATAAATCTAAAGTATGCACTAAGGAATACCATAATCCATCGTCAAGAAGGGAATGCATCCATTTATGCATCCATTCCATTCCATTGGAGAACAAGACAAAAAGAAATATAAACTCAATTTACTCAGGTCTTTATGTCAACTCTTGTTGCTGCTTTATTATTGTCACATTAATCAAATCTAATTAGGATAGCTTTGAATTTTATTCTCACAAGGTTAACTAAACTCTGCCTATTCCCCACGTTTTGATTAATACTGAGTCGTACACACATTAGATAAGACCACATATGATCAATTTTTGAATTGTTATGGCTCGTTGTCAGACTTCACATCACATATTTTTGTCTTTGATGTTGTTGTTTTGATCAGGCTGGCCCCACTCTCCCCCATTGCCAAGGGAGTGTCCACCCTACCCCACTACAAGATGGGCGACCTGGGTCTGGTGCCCCGCCCCAAACCCTCCTCATTCCCATCGGACAAGACCAGACAGCTCTCGGCCACCAGCCGTCTGAACAGGCTACAAGGGGTCAAGTCAAGGTCTGTGGGGATCCAGACTACCAGCTCAGCTAAGGTATGTATCACCTCCCACCGCTTTCTCTATAGTACTGTTATTGCCCAGCTGCATCGTGAAAATATTTCTACTTGTAGTAATACGAGACTCGTACATCTATTGCAGGTTTTGTGTAATATCAGATTTCAGGCATGCAAACGGTTTCTCGTTCTTCTTATTCGAGCTAAACTGCCTCCTGTTGAAGCTTTCTTGCAGTATTGTAGTACCAGGGACTAGCTGGCGCAATACAGAGAATGAACACCCTACTTTGACGATTAGTGCATTATTTTACTGGTCTTAATTTACGAATATTATTTTATTGTGTTAAAACAGAATTTTTCCTTGGGAAATTTTCTTCTTAAAATTCACATGCTGATATCGCAACATTTGATAGACTGTTACAAAACTCTTGCACCTTTTTATACTTTTGGGATTCTTGCAGATATTGTAATTTCTTATAATTTTTGTGCTTCCAATTGTGCTTTAAAATCCATCCAGAGTGGTTTCTGTTGTTAATGTACGCAAAGCCCCCCACCAAAAAAAAAAACTCTTCTTTCTTTTCTTTGTCATACAAGTTAACCACTTGTTGAATGCAACTGTATAAAGAAAAATGGTATTTTGCAGTTGATTCAGAGGTTCACTTCGTTAGCCATTTTAATGTAGATAATCTCGGTCATCGCTAATACTTTTCTTAAAAAAGCTCTTGTTATTGCATTCAATTTTTCAGCCTTTGTTCAGACCCGACCAACTCCTGGGAACGGATGCTTCATTCGCTAAATCCGCTCTGGTACAAGAACTGGCCGTCACGCATAAACAGCGCTCTCTGGCACCAGTCATGGCGCCAGGGAAGGCCGTTCGATGATCGTCATCGAGTCTTCTTCTTTCACCTTTGAAGCAGCTTTGTAAAAGCGAGTCTTAGACATTCTCTGAAAGGAACTTTATTGTGCAACTTGTTGGAAACAGTGTTAACTTATAATCATGAATGGATATCACGCAGATATAATGGACTGCACATATTTACAAGAATTTATGACACATCCACCTACACAAGTGTTTATATGATGGAAGCACTCAATGGTTAAATTGTAACTAAAAGATAAACTGTGTGTTTTAATCATACATGCACACACACACATTCGTCCGCTCTGTATGCAATATAAACAATCACCATTACAATATTATGATTGCCTGTGCATGTGGAAGTCAATTCAGTGTCTTATTTTTTTAAATGTAAATCAGTATGGAATTATTAAGTTTAATTCACATTGATCACCAATTGATATTATACTTGATTAATTTTTTTCATCATAAAATGAGAAGCAAGTTAGTACAGTGGGATAATTAAAGGTCAAGTACACCCCAGAAAAATGTTGATTTGAATAAATACAGAAAATAAAACTAGCATAATGCTGGAAATTTGATCGAAATTGGATGTAAAATAAGAATGTTTCGCTTATTTTTCACAAAACAGTTATATGCACAACTCAGTGGTATGCAAATAAGAGAGACGATGATGTACTTCACTCACTATTTCTTTTGTTTTTCATTGTTTGAATTATACAATATTTCAATTTTTACCAATTTGACATCAAGGACCAACTTAACTGAACCATAAAATGTTATATCAATGGTAATGCCACATGTTCAGGGTGGAATAAAACTTGGTTTCACAGGACAATGAGGAGAAAATTAGAAAATTTCATATTTCATATAATAAAATACAAAAGAAATAGTGAGTGAGTGATGTCATCAGTTCCCTCATTTGCATACTGACCAGGATGTGCATTTAACTGTTTTGTGAAATTAAGCGAAACTTTAAAATGTCATAACTTTTTAAGTTTACATCCAATTTTGATGAAATTTTCAGTTTTTTGCTTGTTGGAATTTTCTCTTTTTATTCAAGTCAACTTTTTGTTGGGGTGGACTTGTCCTTTAATAACATCTACTATATTAGCTAATATTGATTAACTCCCAAATATATTACACATGAGATAAGAATCAATGCCTCAAAATAACTTTCACATGAAGACTCATCACGGATTTCCAAGTTTTTGTTTTTTAAATGAATATTTATAGAATTATGTTTTTTATGATTTTGTATATTTCATTATTATGGCTTTCTTGATGTTTTGTAAGTATGTAAATATGTAAATGTAGGATATTTTATGATAAAATCTATTCGGAAAGTATTAGTGTATAGAGCACGACAACTTCGACGAGTGCTTAACACAATAAAATTATGGAATCTCAACCAAAGTCAATCTCATCTTCCAAGTGGTTGGAGTTTAGATGAAAAGAGCTTGAACTGTTTTATCTCATTAAACTTCTTAATCTAGAATTATGAAAGGAAATCTTCTCTTTTTGCAGAATTGATGTGAGGGTTGATGGTTTCAAAGTTTAGTAACTTGAAGGTTGATTTCGACAAATTCCTTTTTGGCTTGTTGGAATTTTTTTTTTACGATTTTTGTCCAAAGCCATGCAGACAGGATCATGACATCATTTATAATGGCATGTTATTCTTTCAAAATGGTATGATTCTCTTTTTAAGAAATTCATTACAAAAATGTTAAAGTTCATTATGATTTGTTTTTTCAGAATGAGTCATATTCTTAGGTCATTGTAAACAAAGGAGATTGATGGAGATGCCAGTACACTCTTTCATGTAAATGTAACGCACAATAATTGTCTCTGTTTCAATTGGTATATCATAACTTAATCATTTGCCTGCCCTAAAGGCTAAATAGCAAATCAATGTGTCACAAGCCACACACCAAATAAAGACTAACTACATGTATTCTGTGCAAGTATAATGCAAGTATGTATATTATGAATATTATAAAGTGAAACAATATCCACGATGGAATGTAAAGAAAGTCATTACTTTCAAAAAGTACTGCATCCACTTTGTTAAGAGAAATATGCATTTGTTCACCATATTTGTGCAGCTGTCTAAGGGTGGTTTTCACAAGTGTGTTTTACTCATCTTTGCTCTTAGAATTGAAGTTGCGATATAAATATTTTTTAGGCTAATCCCTCCCTGAATATTAGTCTGATACCGAGTGGTTGGTATTATTTTATTTTCATGATGATGTACCTTTTGCACCTTGAAATGTGCAACAGGTATGTGATGATTGCGCAATACAATTATGTGATGGTATTTTATGAAGAGAGGCATACTCTCTTACAAATGAAGCGAGTTTTAACTTTTTAGTCCTTTATGCTATTTTGAAGCTTGGTTCAGTATACACCTGTTTGAGCATACTCTTATCATGTATGGGATCCTATAGGAAATCAAGAAAACCACCAGAAACCATTAGAAACTTCCTGTATTGGTTTTCAATGGGTTTCCATGAGATTTTCAACCCAGTATTTATTAGTCTCTGTGCACAGACCCTCATAATCAGTAGGCGAATCTTGATTCGAATCGAGCACAAATGCAACTTATATGAGTGGTGTCAAATCAAGATGAAATTATTAAAGTGCTTAACAGTATGTTCGAGATGATGATGTTGCTGGCTTTCCGTACAGATAGTTGAGATCGATTGAATCAATCTCTTTCCTTTGTAGGACAGTGCCCTGGTTTATGCATACAGTGTAATTTTTCCATTCCTCCGTAATGCATTTTATCCCATCCGTCCAGTGAAACATTTCCGATTGATTTTAAAGTTGTAGATTTGACCAAATCCGTCCGGGATGTTTGCTCTGCTGATCTGTATATTTTACAATAAACAGCACAGTATTTTATCAAAATGGTGTTTCCATGGTGACTTTTTTTACTAGTATTTATCAATTTCATTAAACCCCCATTCCACAGAGAGCAAAACCTCTGAAAGATTGCTGTAAGACCATGAAACTTTCTTGACCTTTCAAAAGTCTTTCAACTAACTTTCAAAGATCGCTGAAGTCTTTCACAATTCCTGATGGATCTTTCAGTGGTCTTCATGATCTCCAAAACTTTTTGAAACGGTTCAAAACAGTCTTTCAGCAGTCTTACAGGAAAATGGTCTTTTGATGGTCTTTCAGTAGTCTCTCGATGAACTTTCGACAGTCTCTCTTTTTGCGGAGATCACTGTGAGAATTCTGAAAGATCACTTGTAGCATAAAAGGTCTTTGAAAGACCATTGAACGATCTCTATGAGACTAGTCTAAGCCCAGTAAAACAAGAAGTACCAATCACTTTTTTGAGTTCTTTGATGGGTCTTTCTGAGCGATTCCACAGAGATGACAAATTTCAGTGATCTTGGAGACTGCTGTAAGACCTTGCAAAATTTTGGTCTTTCAAAGGTCTCCCCTCTGTGGAATGGGGGCATTAGCAATATAGGTAATGTATTTACATGTATTTGCTTCATAGTGCTAATCTTGTTAGAAGATAACAAAGTTGATTCATTTTCAAGTCACACCATCTTTTCCTTCAGCAAGAAATTTATCCACATTGTGCTGCACTCAACCAAGATGAGGTAAATGGGTTCTGGCAGGAAGTAATTCCTCAAAAAGCTGTATGCACCAAAATTGGCAGACTGGCTTAGCCTGGGTAATATAGAAGCACCTTGAGCACTTAGCAAGGTGGATACATGCGCTATACAAATCCTATATCATTATTATTATTTAAATCATGTGATTGGTCTAGAGTGCTCACGTGGCAAGTCATTAATGACCAGTCATGAGTGAAGTTTAACGGCCGGTCATCGTTTTGACCACATCCACATCCCTCTCTTCTTAATATGAAAAAATACAATGCACACATCATTTTGAATGGGCATTAGATTAGTTACATACCCACACTTGCCTGTTGGAACTGTTCCAAGGTACCTATGCGTGTAGAATTCTTACCATAAATGTAGGTGTGATGGCAAGAGTTACTGTAATTCTGTTGAATTACGCTTGACAGAAGGACACAACAGAGCAAATACATTTCAAAAACTTTTATTTCATGACATGGTTTATTATAACCATGGTAATTTCATATAGACACTTTATTTAAAAACAAGCTTACAGCTCCAAATACTGAGAAATAAATCAAAATTCCGTGCAGCATTCATTCTTGACCAGTATAATGTTCGATCAACCAGGGGTCCGTTTCATAAAGCTGTTCATAAGTTAAGTGCGACTCTAAGAAAGACTGATGATCCAATCTTGTGGTAAATGATAGTCACCATTAAATGTTCATTGGTGATTATTTAGCACATAAGAAAGGTTCACCAGTCGTTCTTAAAGTCAATCTTAACTCACAAACAGCTTTATGAAACACCCACCATGGATGTAGTCCAGGCCGGCCTCGAGTCCTTGTTTTGCCGGCCTCGGCCTGAGTCAGGTGTACAGATTCTATGAAAGAAGGTTTTCGCCATCGGCCCACGAATTTGAAGTACCGGCCTCAACAACATCCCTGCCATTCGCCTCCACAATAATTTTAAAAGTCTTTAAAAAGTTATTCCTCAACAATAATGCAAGTATATACCGTATTCCATACATACTTAACAATGTCAAATGCAAAATGATGTAGCAAAAATTATTCCTCTTATTCAAATGTAGATTTTACAAATTTGATTGCTTCTAATCACAACTGCAGTATGGAAAATCTAACAATTAACAGCTAAAATTAAAACCACACATCACTTGCATATGTCAAGGCAGATGTATATCAATCTATAAATAAGTATGAATCCAGCAGGCAAATGAAATAGTAGAAAATGCCAGCATGCAATAATGCCAATAAGAATCATTCACAAAAATGAACAGCCTCGATCATTCATTCCATGGGCGACGCAAGCGTGGGGGGAGGGGGAACGGGGGGTCCTGTCCCCCCCCTAAACTTGAGGTGGGGGGATGGACCCCCCCTAAAATTTCTGTTGAAACCTTTTTCTTGTTTTTTTTGCTTGTCCATTTTTTTACCTGTATCCATCCCAAAATTTTAGGTGACCCCCCCCCCTAAATTTTTTGGCTTCCACCGCCAATGTCCATTTCACTACACTCTACGACATGTACATGGTGGTACATGACATTATAAATACTGACATTATAAAAATCTAAAAAAAACATGAATTAGAATATGCATGATTCAGCATATTTGCATTCTTGTATTACATATCACATGATTTACTTAATAGTAGCACACTTTTGACACAAGATTTAAATTTCATCAAGGTTTAATAAAAGGATGATGAAAATGTCGTAGATAAAAGTAACTCTTATACCATGGTCACATTTACTCTACGGCGGCCATACGGCGAATTGAAAACAGCCATTTTATTCATTTTTATATAAACCACCTCTATGTAGCTCATACATAAAATGTGAAAACGGCTGTTTTCGACTCGCCGTTGAGCAAATGTGACCAAGGTATAAGGTTCCCCTTGGAAGTGAAGGAGAGAATGATCCTAATTCTTTAATAAAGAAATATTTTTAAAGATCACATAATAAAAATACAAAAGAAAAAGCTGATTTATGACATAACTGACATAAATTTCTGCTCCATCTTTTTCTTGAATATTTCACTCTTCCCTTTCTCTCTCTCTTTCTTTCTCCATCTTTCTTTCTTTCTTCGTTCCTTCCTTCCCATTCTTTTCTTATTTCTGCTTTCAACCCTTACTGCTCTTTCTTAGTCTCTCTCTTTCTAACCCTTGTCTTAGTAAAAAGGGAAGGTTATCTTTGCTGTACAATTCCAAAACATACACACACTGTAACTTCACCATTTTCATCATTTTTGGGTATAAAAAGGCACCATGATAATGGGTCAATAGATCTTTGGTATCAGCGATTAACATCTTAACTAACTTTTCAGTTCAGTATTGCATAGAGCGATGTTTTATTTTCTACGACCCACTGTTCAAAGTTCTTCACGTTTGGTAGCATCTTCTTCGTAGTCTCCATATTGAAACGAAGATCGTGCCTGGCAAAGTACTCAAACATGTTTCCTAGATCCTCGATGCCTTCCCCCGGAAGCCTTCGGAACTCCTCAACCTGCATCTGAAGTGAATTAATGATGATTAAATCAGATTAATATTGTGAATCCAGTGACTCTTTTATAATTGGTCTATTGCCAATTCGTCCAATAACCAACTCGTCTATCATTTGGTCTACCATCACTTCGTACACTATCCACATGGTCTAATTACCAATTTGTCCACTCATCATTTCTTTCAATAACCAGTTGGTCCAATAGCCATGTAGTCCATACACCATTTGGTCCAATAGGACTAAGTGTTAGTTAGGTGAAATAAATGAAAATAAAATGAATATTAGACCAACTGTTTATGAGACGAAATGGTCTTAGACGAACTGGTGATTAGACTAAGTGATGATTGAACCAAATGGTTATTGGACTAAATGGTTGTTAGATGAAATGTTGATGAACAGAATGGCATTAGACTAAATGAAGGTAGACCATTTGAAGAGAAGATGAGTTGGCAATAGATAAATTGACAATTTTCCTATAGACATGGGGGAAGAAATAATCAGGGATGTAGTCGAGGCCGGATTCAAGGCCTTGGCATTGATCTTGGGCCATCACAAGGTTCTACAAGACAACATCCAAGGAATCACAAAGTGAACAAAGTCTAAGGGAGAAGGTTTTCTCCACTAGACTCATGACTCAAAAGCACCAGCCTTGACTACATCACTGGAAATGATGGTAGTACATTTAGTAGCAGTAGATGTATTTAAAGGACAAGTCCACCCCAACAAAACGTTGATTTGAAGAAGAAAAAAAGAGAAAAATCCAACAAGCATAACACTGAAAATTTCATAGAAATAGGATGTAAAACAAGAAAGTTATGACATTTTAAAGTTTCGCTTAATTCACAAACAGTTGTATGCACATCCTGGCTGCTATGCACATGAGAAAACTGTGACGTCATCCACTCATTACTTCTTTTGTATTTTATCATATGAAATATTCTAATTTCCTCCTCATTGTCAAGTGATACAACAATTAATTCCTCCCTTAACCTGTGGAATTAGCATTGTTTAATATGGTTTAGTCAAGTTGGTCCTTATTGTTAAATCTATAAAAAAATGATATATTGTATAATTCAAACAATAAAAACCAGAAGAAATAGTGAGTGATGAACATCATCTACTGACTCACCTAGTTGTGCATATCATTGTTTTGTGAAAAAGAAGCAAAACTTTAAAATGTCATAACTTTCTTATTTTACATCCGATTTTGATGAAATTTTCAGCACTAAGTTAGCTTTGATTTTTCTCTACTTATTCAAGTCAGCATTTTCCTGGGGTGGCATTGACCTTTAATTAGGGATGAAATGTTCAACATGATTATGCAAACCCCTCCTCCCTTCCCTAAAAAGTAACACAATTTTTTTTCAAAAACAAAATGTTGACCATTTCAAACTTGAAAATTTCGAAGCTATCACTGAATTCTTCTACATTCACTCAAGTATTCATGTGGGTTAAATATTATTGATCAACTTGATCAGGGCCCCGTCTTACAAAGAGTTACGATTGATGCAATCGATCGTAACTCTATGAAAATCCAGTAGTGTCATGATTTTTATACAGGAAATTTGCTAAATGTCCTTTGTAAACAAAAGAGAACACACCAAATTGTCAAGAAATCAACAAAAAATGGATATACATTCTTTTTACATTCTAGATTTTTTAAAACAAACATGCATTTTATATGTTGACTTTGGTGGCTTTCCAGCAAATCTTTGTGAGACGGGGCCAGTATATATCATTTTTAAAGCTTAGGATGGCCTTTATGAAACACAATAAAAATTTTAGAAAAATATATTTGGCAACTTATTGTCAGATTCGAGGCTGCAGGTTATATATTTACCTTCATATCTTTAAACTCATTTGGCTTGAGAACTTTGGCAAATATTTGCGCAATCTCATCGACTCGTAACTTGTCTCCGACCACATTAAAAGTCTTATTCATCGTCTGGGCGGGGTTGTCAAAAATGTAATGAAGCAATGGGCCAGCCTGGTTAACGTCGAACATATTGATGGAGGTGTTCAACATAGGAATTCCTGTTAAAATAATAGATATGAGGAGAACAAAATTTCAATCTTAGAAAATTATAAATGAGATTTCTTTGTATTTATTACAAAGTTGGAGATAGTAAAGAGTGAAATATTCAATTTAATTTGTCTCATTTGTGGAATGTGTTATAACTGGTAAGTATAATCTGGTGATTTTGTAAGCCCTTATAAAAGTTAATCTGCTCGCGGAATCTTCCTTTAATCAAAATTTAATTATGTAGAGAATCAAAGATTTTATAATATAGGCTAGCGCTTCATACCTTGGTTTCTACGCCCTTTACATTGAATTATCATTACCCCAGTCATAGGACTGATTACTGTTCAACACAAACAGTGCACAACCTCCACTCCCTGGGGAGTATCCTAGCCAGGCAACCATTTATCGGTGCACACATGCTAATCTTTCACATCCTACCGGGTACCAATTTGCCTGAGTGACAGATGTGGATAAGTGCCTTGGTATAAGAGTCATTATTGACGCAGGAAATAAGACAAATTTATGTAAATCCAAACAAAAGTGAACTCTTTTTAATAAGGTGGCAGCAGTGGGATTTGAGTCATTCCATTGAAATGACATAATACACAATGTGACATTCTATTGATGTGGCAATAACAACTTCCATTCACCATCTGTGTTTTCTTATTCCGTATCTGCATTTAGATCTTGCCTCTGATAAAAAGGAAATACTGTACACCTTATCTCCATTAATATCTCATGAAGAAATATGATCGAGGTTGATGAGACATCTAAATTCATTTTACTTCATTCATATCATGTGATTAAAAATGGTGGGATATAATGTCCCACTATCTCCCTCATTGTTCATTAGGCCTATAGTCCTGTATTTAACAGGTTAAAATGTGATTTCTTAAAGTACGGTACTAAAAAAAATATGTCAAAAAAATTGGTATAAGACGTCTTGCTAAACTTTATCTACCGGTATTCCAGTGTCTCTCTATAAAAAAGAAACATTTCATTTCCATAATTCTCAAATTCATCTTATATGAATAATCTTTTTGATTTAAGGTATTTTGCAATAGATTTTTTTTCTATATTATTGTATAAAATACTTCTCTTATATATCAATGAAGTTTCTAAAATTATCATTTTTCACCTTTGAAAACGTTTTTTTTTTGTAATTTACATATTTGTATGGGATGTTGTAAATGATATGCAGATATATTAATAATAAACACAATGATAATAATAAACCATTTTTTCATAATAAAGCATACTGTATATGAACTTATGTCCCTAAGCACTAAGAAATAGAAAGGGGGTAAAATAGGGTAATAACTCAAGGAAAGTGATACTATTAAAAACAACTGTTGCTGAAAAGACCTTTCCATGTTGAAATTAAATGGAATGAAATCAAACATCTGTAATTTACAAATCATCTCTCTTCGCTCTAGAATTTTTATGGCCAAGTGCCCTAACTCTCACCTGCAGAGAAGGAGATAGGCAACACCTTCTCTTTTGCCAACCTTATAAAGGAACAACTTCAACAAAAGCTCTTAAACACCAAGGGGATCTAACTGTTTACAAAGGAACTCCTGAACATAAAAGAGCCTAATAGGATGGGGGCGGTAAACAGATTTAAAGTAACAAAAGACACAGATATACAATGTATGGATGATGGAGGTTGGTATATAAACGTGATAAATCTTGTCAAAATACTTCCGACATTGATTGAAACCCATGATATTACGATTCAGAAAATATCAGACAATTAAAATTATGAGAGATTTATTATTCAAAATGTTTGTAATGAGTTCCTGTTAGTATTACCTACATGTATTATATTAAAGTGCATGAACCGTATTGATCATAATGGCAGCATATGTTGATATGTTTACATTCTTATGAATAAAACTTAATAAGAATGTCATCTCAATTACTAGGTGTAGAGAAAGACAGAAAGGACAGGTAATTATGATAATAATTATTATTATCATTATTATAAATATAATAATGATAATAATAATATTAAAGATTACTTAAAATAGTAAGCATATGACAGCGTAGATGAGCATCTATTTAATTTACAAAGTATTAAAGACAAATAATTTTCAAAACCTTCCATCAAAGGAATAAAAGAGAAAACCCATGTGAAATAAGACATGACAAACAAGACAGAAAAGTAATAATCTAGGCCTTTTAAGGTTACAAAGATTATTGTGAAATTTATGATGATTTAACAATCAAAAGAAAAAAATACAAAATGAATTACTCAGAAAAGGCATGTTTTACACGTTTATATGAATATAACGAAAGAGCTGGGCAGTAAATCATCAATATGCCTTTTCTTTATGTTGAAGTGATTCCATTTATAATACAGGAAGCAATTTAGACAGACAACCTGTTTAATTCAACAAATACGGAGAGAGAGAAGGGGGTGAGAGTAAATTTACACAATTCTGAGATCTCTATTATAACAAAAGGAACTTCTCTATGTTGCAATTTGAAGTGATATGTTCCCCCCAAGCATCGTATTTGCCAAGCTAATTGACTGGGACATCTTACTATGTGCTCTAACCAATCACTTCAAGCACTTATAAGCTAATATATATCTTCTCATACCTTGTAATTTAAATGAGTGCCCTCCTTTTCTTTGAATGTAAATAACAAGAGACTAGAGACTGTATCCATTCAGCTAAACACATTGCTGTTCCTCATGTCATAAGGTAAAAAAAATTGAGATCTACTCACAAAGTTGTTTTTCAGAATAATGGAAATATTGGCAACCTCATATTATCTGAAACAGCATTGACCTTATTCCTAGAGAGAACCCTCTCAAGGCAGAAGAAGGTTGTCACCTACTCATAATTCTAAAAAAAAAATATTTTGAGCTGTTTTCTATTTTTATATCAATTTGAATTTTGAAATGATATCCTAACTATGAAGTGTATTACACTTACCTAATCCATAGACGTGCTGCTGTAATTTCTTTGGCTTAAAAACTGTTGTGAGGTTCTGATACGAAAAGGGAAAGATGACACTTGTCCTGGGAAGTTCACGTTCATTGATGTAATCATTAATGCGGGCCTTGGCATCACAGTTCGCTGCCGAGATCCCGATGGCCTGACGAACTGACGGAAGCGTACTGAAAACAATATGCTGAACTTTCTTCACCATGGCAACATCGACAACATTCTCCCCCTGCTGGTATTCGCGCTCTTCCGGATTTGATGCACCAAAGTCGGTCTCTGTATAGAGGAAGCATCCATAAGCTCCTTCAAGTGCAGTCGCGATGCTCTGTCGATCGTCTAGGTTTGTTTCGAAGAGTTGGACACCGAGGTCGCGAAGCTTGCTGGCTTGGTCTGATGAGGATGTTTTCCGCGTGACGACAGCTCGGATGGTGTACTTGTGGTCTTTGAGGAGAGACAGGATCAAGGAGTGTCCCTGGGGTTCAGTGGACCCAAAGACTGTGATGATCTTGGACATTGTCAGGGGCTACGGTGGATCAGGGTGAATGATCTGTTTAGAAAATAAAGAGTGTATTTTTTCATTTTCATTAATTCATGCAACCATCAAAAGGATAAAAACGGTACAATATACAGTATTAACAAAGTATCAGAAAAAAAACAACAACAACAAATAGATTGTTCGGAAACCCCGGAGAAGCTATGCTTATAGAACGGTCACCACGATACATTAATACATTACAAATAACAAGTGTGAAGAAAAGTACAATTCAGATTACGGTATTTAAAAAATGACATAAAAATGTGATATAATGTGGTTTGATCAAATGATTACAAATCTAAAAGAGTTAATTTCTTAGATCAATGTATAATGTATATTTATCCTAATATTCTTTCTGCAGGGGCAGGGATCACCCTTCACCTTCATGGGAATTCTTTAATTTCATAGGCCTATCGATCAGTATCATAAAACACTTTTACAACATTATGAGCATCACCCTCACTCAACCATTAAATTGAAGTATTTCACACTTTATACATCTTTGTATTTTGTTTTATGGATATACTAGACCCCCCCCCCCTTAAAACAGTAGGCCTATCTGTTTACGAAATACAAAATAAATATATAATTGAATGAGTGAATGAATAAATAATGAAATAAATAAATGAACAAATATACAAAAAAATAGATTTAAAAAAGGGCTATCACATCAACTTCTTACTCCTGTTCTTCTGAGTCATATACTCTCATGCAGGCCCACATTACTATCAGTCACTTTTCTACTCTTTTAATTCTACATTATTCATCAACATAGGAGGATATGTGAAAATATAAAGAATGAATTGTATGCATGCTTAGCTATCAAGGTCTCTAGATTGCATTGTAGACACTAATTCCTTTCTCAGTTTCTGTCACCTCGACAGCAATCCACTTCCAGTGAACTACAACTAAAATTTACTTAATTATCAACAATCAAGAAAGAAAACGATCAGTCCTTTTCAGGACTACATACATGATGTTTACCGCAAAACTTCCAATATACAATTACCTCTGTTACGACCTCCATTACCCCTCCGCAAACCCCCTTTATCGACCGGAGGACTCCCGTCAATGGGAGGCGGTGCGCGATCATTACCCCTCTGAACGCTCCCAAAACTCTTATTCACTCAAGCAACTTTGCGTATAATGTGAAGATATAAGTAAAGTAACAACAAATCTAGATTAGATTCCATTTCTACAGAATAAGTGTCGATTAATTGTATGATTGCTAATAAATGTTTATAAACTTACAACAAATCCTTGGTTGATGGAATCCACTGAAAAATAGTACTCTACAAGACTGAAGGCGCGCCTCGTACCAAATGTACTGAATACCGGAGAAACACCACTCGAAGAGCGTATCACGTTGCCAGGTACCGATTAAGGAGCAATGCGGCAAAGATCAAAAGAATAACGGGGGTCCGTTGTTTTGGAGCAAATATATAGGAATATATACAGTTATCCTAATAAGCGTTGTTTTACTTGTTTCTTTGTGTAATTGAATTAAATAAGATCCAAAATAAAGTTGAAGCTCACTCACTCGCTGGGAACAAACGAACGTAATATTTTGCGCAGTTTCGAAATGTAAATCGATCAAGACACCTTATTGATTCGGGGGTCTTCTTTTCGGCTTTATCTCGCAGGTCAACCCTTTTGTCACAATCGGATTAAGATCGGATTAAGGTTGTTGTGGAGTATTTGCTCTGTGTAAATTGAAAAGGAGGGCTACTTTTGATCAATAAATTTGCGTTTCGTCATCAGAGATGCAAAATGTATGATGACCTGCGAATCATATATAGGCCTACCGTCTCATGGGACGGATGGTGGGGGGGTCAGGGTCTCGAATGAGCATCTCAAGGTAATCCAGGGCAGTACGAAGCATATATCCTGAAGGGGCAGGATCGAGCGATTTAATACCCCCATTAAAATATTTGAGGGTAAACATCAGGGGCGGCATTTCTTTTTTGGGGCATGATGTTTTCACTATATAGATTATCACCTACGTGAATAGTTAGGCCTATCCCAGCCGATATGTGTAATGCAGAAATTAAGTTTAGCAAATTGCCTGTTTGAAGTGGTTTCTGATTGATAAGATAGGCCTATATATTTATTTATCCGGTCAATTTTTGGCGCTAATTACTATCAAAAGGGCATCCTGAAGGAGATGTTGCGAGCTCTAAGGCGCGAGCTCAAACTTTTGGACATTTCATGTAGGATTAATGAGACATGAAAATAAAAAGTTCCGTGCAGTTTTGGCAGTCATGAACAAGATGTGTATCTAACAAAAGAAATTAACGAAATTTTTTAATCACTATGCTGACCAGAAAAGGAGCCCGCGGTAAAGGACTGCAGTTAGTGACTCTTGAACATTCATCTCACCAATCGAATGCGAGCGCGAGCTGAAAATTTGTGACATTCCAACTTGACCTGAAAACAGGAAATTCTTAGCATTTTTGTAACAATTAAGGAACAGACTGAGAAGTAGCTTGAACAATAATGATGCGAAAGCGAAACGCGAGTCAAATGTGTATGAGATTCAAACTGGACATATTCCACTCATTTTGTAACCATGAACAGGATGATTATACCTTATGAGAGTGCGATCAGTGCGAGCTAAAAATTGTGTGATTTTATAACCTAACATACCTACATTAGATTTTGATTTAAATGAGAGGTATTTCATTTTGAAAAAAAAATGTATTCTATATTACATAACATATGGGACAGCTACTAGTATTATGACGTCACAATTAAATGACTGAACAAAATTATATTCTGATATTAAACTTGATGGATTTTCCTCAAACCTTTTTTCAATATAAGTATTATTTTTCTGATGTTTTTACAACTTTTGTCGGGGTGAACTTCCTCTATGAATATTCCAAATAAGGGAAAAGCTCAGAACCCTCTAAACCCATTTTATTAAGAGTGTGCAATTTCGTATTATCTGATTTAGTCCTTTCGTTTACTTAACCACGATATATATAAAGCAAAATTTTGATATATTTTTCTTATAATCAAGTGAATCTGAGCGATTTTATCAGATTTTTCTGCTCTCAACTAAACCATCCACACAACATTCAGGGTCAAAAACACGTACAATATATTATGCACATATATAATTCAGTGTAGGCAAACTTCTGTGGGCTTCTGTTACAGAAAACTGAGGCGCATTTTTTTTTTCCTTGAAATGATTTGGTTGTTGAAGAAAAAGTGAACGGATAGAGAGAAAGCCTAAAATTTCCCTCATGAAAGACATATCTCTTGAAGAGAACATTGACATTAGACCATTAAGTTGTACAGATAAAGATGGGCCACCAAAGGCACTGTAAGATAAGTGGACAAAGTGCCATTTTCGGCATTAATTGTGCATCTTTGTTGAACAAAAAAAATCTCTTTATTCTATTACATAGGCCTATACCCCGTAAGGGGTATAGGCCCATGTCAGTCACGGATCAGTCACGGATGTGCATGCCTGTTTTTCAAAACGTGTTTCAATTCATTCAGTTTGGATATAAATCAAACAGAAAAGGCACATTATTTATGTGCCTTTAAGTAAAGGGGGGGGGGGTAATGGGACAGACTAACTTTGCTACCCTGTGAGGCAGTTGCGTACCTAGGATTTTCTACAGGGAGGGGGGGCAAATTCGTCCGCCAAGAAATTCGACAAGCAAAAAAAAAAAGTTTTCAAGTTCAAAGGAGCCGGCCAGAGATCAGTTGTGACCAGGCGCGTACGCAACGGGGGGGTTAGGGGGTTCGACCCCCCCCCCCCTTTTTTTTGTCTCCCCAGAGGTCGGTCTGGTCAAGGAGTTATCGGGCAAGCGCCTGATAACTCCTTAGTCTGGTTACGGACAGTCCCCCTACCCAATAATGTATATGACAGCAATAATGAACAGAATCTCATGTTTCCGACGAAAAACACAGAAAAAATTTCCGCTCGCTTCGCTCGCTCCATTTTATTATATCTTTTATTTCCGCATGTCGCCGACATGATCACGGTATCGCCATTAACAAGGCCATACATGATTATCATGATGTATACTTATGAATACAAGTGAACCAAGACAAAGACATACGTTTTCTTACAAAATATGTTTTACCAATATGAAAACCAAAATGACGGAAAACGCTAAAATGTCGGTTAGCTCGCTCCGCTCGCTCGTAATAATTTATGAAATTCCATAAGTATCTAGTCTCCTGTTCAAGGCCGTATTATGAGTGTTACGAATAGAAGGACATGTAGCATCGACTAATACTTGATTTACTAACAAACTATTGACAAGAATTGTATGTTTTGACGGAAAAACGCAAACATTTCGGCTCGCTCGCTCCGCTCGCTCGTAATTATTCATGACATTTCTCAAGTTTCTAGTGTTCTGATCAAGGCCATATCATGAGTGCTACGATCCGAAGGACATGTAGCATCGACTATGATACCAACAAACTATTGACAAAAAGGTTATGTTTTCAACGCACTGAAAAACGAGAACATTTCTGCTCGCTCGCGGGTCATGACCGCACTGTTACATACCCCATCCCCACTTAAATGTTATTGTCTTATTTGCAGCGCTGAAAAAAAAGAAAAAAAATCATCACCTCCCCCCCCCCCCCCCGCTCATTACTTTTTAGAGACTGGGCGGGAGATTTAAAAAAAAAAATCAGCTCGAAAACCCCCCCTTTCAAAAATCCTGCGTACGCGCCTGGTTGTGACTCGTCGGGGGGGGGGTACGATAGTGCTGTGAGGGCATCAAGATGATATGCCAATTGCCAAATGTCCATTTTAGGCACGAACCCAATTTTCGTCGTGTTCAGTTAATTTTTCACCCAATTATTATGTAAAATCCCAAGTAGGACGTATATAATGGCTGGCTTTTCTTACAATTTTTGTTTTACCATTTTGCTTGGTTTTACAATATCTGAGTACTGATTCTTTAATATGGGGAGGAACCTCACATTAACAAAATGGAACGTCTGGCAGTGCAATTCCGCTCCATGCTATCCCCCCCCCCAAAAAATATATATGTATATCCCGGGGGGGCACTTCCATTCACAAGTGGATACCATGCGCGACCATGGGGTCTCGAAAAGCACCCTAAACACGTAATTTCCATATTCTGAAAATGCACCCCTTAACAAGTATTGGCGTGTGAAACCCTACCCTTAACAAGTATTGGAAACAAAACGATATACTCTTGGCAAATATTCCCTGAAATGAACCCCTAAACAAGTACAGGAATGTTTTATTGTTACGGGTCCTTCGGTCGTCGGCTTTACCTTATTTGGTTTAGTACGACCCAATCTTCTACACCTCGCGCAAATCGGACTCTAAACACGAAGTGTTGGGGCAAAAAGGACATCCTTTATAAAACATTTGAATTTTGTTTTATCATCCCCGCAAATTCGACCCTAAACACGTAATTTTCCTAGCGAAATAGATACCCTTTTTTCATTATTTTTGTGTTTTTGACACCCTTATCACGTTACGTACGTAACGTGCCCTATCGTGAAAAAGACATCCTTTTTACGTGTTTTTTTGGTCGCGCATGATATCCACTCGTCAATGTAAGTGGCCCCTCCGGGATATCTATATATATATATATATATATATATATATATATATATATATATATATATATATAAACTCGATGTTTAAATGCCAGAAATTTAGAGCGCCTGAATGAAAATTTAAGTACAGTTAACTGGCAACAAATTTATGATTCTGAAGACGTGAATGAGGCTTACAATAATTTTATTGATATTTTAAAGGATAAATTTGATATTTGTATACCATTTAGAGAACGATTGAATAACTATAAAAATATCCTAGATCTCCATGGGTGACTAAATCTATCTTAAGATCGATAAACCGGAAAAATAATCTGTTTTATAAATACAAAACTAATCCAAATAATAAGACTCGTGAAAAATACACTCGATATAAAAATATTTTGACCAATTTACTACGACAAGCGAAAAAACATTATTATGCAATGCAATTTGAGCTTAATAAAAATAACATGGGAAACACATGGAAAATAATTAACAGAACATTAAACAGAAACAGTAAAACGCAAAATATTATCAAAATTAAATCAGAGACTAACGATCTTATTGAAGAACCTCAAGCGATAGCTGAGATTTTTAACTCGTACTTCTCTCAAATTGGAAAAAAACTTGCTGAAAATATTCCGACAACTGGCAGTAAATTTGATAATTATCTGGGGAATAATAACCAATCTTCTTTGTTTTTTGTCCCTACTGACCGTGAGGAAACTATCGGTATAGTGAATAGGTTAGAAGGAAAGAAAAGCTCAGGACACGACGAAATTGATAACTGTCTCCTAAAATCCATAATCTTAACAATAGCGACTCCGCTGGCCCACATTTTTAACCTATCACTCACTAGTGGCATTGTACCAAATAACATTAAAATTGCGAAAGTAATCCCGATATTCAAAAAAGGAGACACATCTGAAACAAAAAACTACAGACCAATATCACTGTTACCATCCTTATCCAAAGTTTTGGAAAGGATCGTATTTATTAGAGTAACAGACTTCTTAAACAAACATAAAATTTTTTGCGAATCACAGTTTGGCTTTCGAGCAAATCACAATACAACTCAAGCGGTATTGAAATGCATCGATACATTATCACATGCCGTTGATCAACATTTACATACAATTGCAATATTCCTGGACTTTTCCAAGGCTTTCGATACAATTAACCATGATATCCTATTAGTAAAGTTGTCACACTATGGTGTTAGATGGAAAGCCTTGGAATATGGTTCAGGAATTATTTATCGAATAGAAAACAATTTGTACAAATAGATAATCACAGTTCTTCATTGCGACCAATAAATTGTGGAGTTCCACAGGGTAGTATACTAGGTCCCTTGTTATTTATAATATACATAAATGACTTTTATAAATCTTCAGATGTTCTATCTTTCATTTTATTTGCAGACGATTCGACCTTATTTTATTCCCATGCGAACCAAAATACACTATTGTCTACTATAAATCGTGAACTGAGACATGTAGTTGAATGGGTTAAAGCAAACAAATTATCCCTTAACATCCTGAAGACAAACTTTATGTTATTTAGTAACACTTTGCAAAATCTACTTGGAGACAACCTTTTGGACGATACTGCTTTAAATAGGGTCTCTTCAACTAAATTTTTAGGTCTCATGATTGACGATAAATTGAAATGGAACATTCATATTCAAAATATATCCAAAACTATATCAAGGAACATTAATTGGTATAATGAATAAAATAAGACACTTTTTTCCAAAATCAACACTTTTTACACTATATTCCTCCATAATATACTTCCCTATCTGAATTATGGAATAATGACATGGGGTAACGCCAACAAATATCTTACAGACAAAATTCTCATCTTACTAAAGAACATTATAAGAATTATACATAATGCTCCTCCTCGTTCTCATACTAACAATTTATTTTACAAGTCCAATATTTTAAAACTTCCAGATCTATTTCTTTTTCAAACAGGGCAATTTATGTACAAATTGAATTCAAACGAACTCCCAAACATATTAATTAACAAGTTTACAAAAAATAACGCCCGAACATTATGAAAAATACGAGACATTTGGCTTCCTCCTGCTCGTACGCACGGGCGTCCGTCGATATAACACATGATATTTTTATGAAAATATGCACCCTTTTTCTTAAAAGTTGATGGAGAGGGGAAAAAATTAATCGTATCAAGTCGGGGTATTCAGTAATGAGTACAGGAGAATATATATTTCACTAATTTTCATGATTCATTCCATTTGATTAACTCATCTATTCGTGTTTTGGGGCTAATCTTTCCCTTACGCATTGCTTTTTGGCAGAAGTTCTATGGAAAATGCACCTTTTTTCACACAAACTTTGAGACACTCTGTATTCATTCCCCCATTGCTCGAGAATGAATGGGCAGTTAACGACGGGGTTAAAGATTTATTGAGGAACGGAATGTATATTTCATGAAGATGAAAGCCATTTTCCCATTGGATATCTTCAATACGTGTTTTTTACTAGATGAAGTTAGTTGTCGAATAGGCTGTCCTGGCATTTGAGGTCTCTATCGGTGACGTCACTCAGGATCGTCATGCCTGAACCATCGGCCGGGCAGGGGTCGCAATGGTAGTATGATTTATGGATAATGCACTCGATATATACAATAATCTTGTCCTCCCGTTCAAATGAATGTGAAACTCATATAATTTTCATCAGAGCATTCAACATGAGTACTGTAGTACACATTTCTTTGTTATAATGAATTAAAGTCCCTCCAGTGAGTTTGATCACACCTATTGCGAAAATGTATCACCCCTACGTTGTAACACAGTCAGCTGTTTGCACTCAGGGTCACTCCGTGACCTGTGTGTGCGTTCAAGAGTTGTACACGATTTTCTGTCTCATTTAGGCAGAAATCTTTCATAATGTACCCAACAAGACAATCACTCCGTTTTCACCTTCCCCGTACCCGCACTCAACTCGCACAAAAAACAATTTCTTTTTAAGGTCCTAAATACTGGAATACACTCAGTCACGACATCATTAACTCCGTTAGTCTGAACTGTTTTAAAATCAAGCTAAAAAAGCACATTCTCGAATCTTATAGAGTAAGTCCAAATTGAGCGCTCAGGACCCAACTTCTCTCTTTCTCTCTCTCTTCTTTCCTCTATGTCCTTCCCTTTCATCTGCCATCACCCTTATTCCCCCCCCCCCTTCATTCTCTTTCATTCACACAGGTGCACCAGTCTTTCTTCTCGGTAATCTATCTTTTCACTTTCATCCATCATTTCCGTACTCCATCCATCACAATCGCGGCTTTCTTACGATTTTTTTCTCGTTCTTGCATTTATACCTACAAACCTGTCTCTTAACTTATTCTTTGAGGAATCCACACTCAACAAGCCCTGCTTTTTAGTGGATCCCTCCATTTCCTCAACATTTATTTAAATAGTAAAGACGAATAAAATAAATCATATGCAAAACTCTTTAACATGAATAGTCTGCAGCTATTATGATTATCTAGTTCATCGTAAATATGATTATTATTATGATTATATTGTTTCGTGTCTATTGTATATATTTACTTATATATGCCACATTGTCATACTGTATATACTTGCATATTCTTTTATATCTTTGTAATGATTTCATTTGCTGTTAAAATTGATTTGAGTTGAAATGAAATAAACCAAACTGAAACTATATATATATATATATATATGTATAATAAGTGTCCATTATAGGCTTCGATTTAGTTTCGGCACAAGTAGCTTTTTGCCTCTTTGGGGGCTCCAAAATGGCAGATTTCCCCATATATAGGCAAAATACGAAAAAGGTGTGGGTAACTTCGGCAGGATCCATGATAGCGAGAAGCCGTGCCAGCACCTCTTTATTTATAACAGATAGATCCGGGAGATAGATAAACTTTATTCCTATGTCTTAAGTGGTTTCAAATGAATAAAAGAGGGCTACCTACATACTCGTAAAAATGATATCTTCCTCAATAGGGACTTCACTAAATGACAAGTGTCAAGTACAAATGTACATCAAGTATGGGAAATTAATTTGAAGGGGGAGGGGTCCGATGAATGATGGGGGATCGAAGAGTGCAGAAGGGAGAGAGTAAGAAGGAAAGGAGGAATGGGGAAAAAGACAAATGTTATTTATTTCAAAATTATAGGCACAGCCTGGAAAAAACCCAGACCGATGTAGCTATCTAAGATACATATAGCCTACATAATACATTATTTAAACTTGTGACTTGTGTCATGTTATAATCAGTGACGTGAGTGGGCGCTACGCGCGACCAACATCGCGATCGCAAGATCATTTACCTACTATACGTTATTATCGTTCCTGATCCTCGAGAAAACTCCCCCTAAGTAGCTGTAGTGAGTAGTGTACTGCCGAAAAGCCTGGATTATCTATACTGTTTTTCATGCTTTGGTAAAGGTGAGAAAGAGTAATTTGTCATTTTACGATTATAACTTTTGCTTGTGACGTGTTGCTTTATGATATAGAAAGTTTTGTATCGTGAGATTGCGTATTTTATCGTAGTTTTCTTCGTGGTGTGCATGTCACTGTGAAAATTGCCAATGCCACTTGCCAGATGATTGACGGTCTAATGCCAGGCATGTCTCCCGGCCGGACCGGCTGTCGAGTTCCGGCAACGGCCCGGCATCGGCAGCAGATTTCACGCTCGCTGTTTTGTTATTTCTTTCTATTTGATCACCTAGTCCAAGTCCGGTACCAAGTCTAAGATTGACTTAATTAGTAATACATACATGCTCTCATTATTGTTGGATTGTGATTTTACTTCCGAGCTCACCCACACGGCAGGGTTCATTTCATCTCGCGTGCTAAGGCTAAGCCGAAGCGAAGGAATATCATTCAAAGTTCAAACAAAGAAAAAAGTCAAATGCATGCATGCGACAAGTGACCAAAATATTTCACTTGCGAAGAGGGGTCCGATTGGAAGCTGATGTCGTAAAATGAAAAATAATTTCGGCAAAATTTCTGCATATTTATATTTTGTAGGTCATGTAGGTATTTGTGTATTCTAGGCCCGTTTCGGGTACACGGGTACAGGTGTACACGCACGGTCAAGTCAGTGCATGTGCACTAAATTCCATCACCGTGTACACGGTAGCATCTGCAAAAGCTTGCATGGGACTACAAAGTCAGTGAACAAGCTCACAGCCTCACATTAAATCTTAGTTCTCAGACATTGCACATATGTTTTAATTACTGATATGTCAATATATTTCAATTAATCTAGAGTGAGTTCACTTCCAAAATCGCCGATTTAATCCACATTCATTCTGGAGACTCAAGTTTTTGTACCACGAAATGGGTCTGCTCCGGTCTCGAAAACTCGAAAGCGTTGCTCAATCACACTCAGAGCCAATTTGAGAATCACCAATTGCAACAGCGATCATTGTTACAACTTATGTGTTACACGCTCGTACACATGTGCTATAAGCTTGCAAACAAGCGCTCCTCAAATTGGCGACAAAATAATGAAAATCAATCGATAACTTCAGTTACCCTTAATTCTGTAGCGATCTGTGCATACATGTATGGTACAGTATACATAATGCGCATCCAACGAGCGTCGGCGCTAGCTAGGGCCCTGCACTGATTTTCATTTGCATTCTTTATAATTAAATGCGCTGTTAAGCTGAGTTAACTTTTAATTTGCACCAATTTTTGTGGATTAATTGATAATTCAAACTTCTCAGGTAAGCTTTAAAACCGTGACTTGGGCTATATAGACCCCTTTTTATGACATGTTGATGTGGGTCCGTGTCGACATGAAAAGATAACTCGCTCTCACAGTGTTTACAACGTGTACACGTGTACACGACCGAAAAACACGCCGTGTACACGTGCATCAAAAATGGACTTTCAAAACGGGCCTAGTTTATTCATGGTGAAAGTTTGGTGAATTTTATTGGAATAATTTGTTTGATATGATCAAATTCATGAAAAGTGTTCGGTAATGCGATCCACTACCATACATGTACAGCAAGAAAAAACAGGAAAAAAAATGCTGAGCGCCTAGAACGCAACCAGCAATATAACTTTACAAGCTTCCGATGTAAACAAGCAAGTGTATAAATGATATCGCACGCCCTCTCACAGCCCTCATCGAACACAAAAAATCTGTATGTGTGATTCAACCTTCTTTGGCATTAACTAATATTAATTTATATCATCATTTTATGGGGGGGGGGTGGCCTGTGCTGTCATCCCCAAATAATTTCAAGTCGAACATCATAATGATGAATCATGCGACCAATATGATGGTAATGATAAGGAGAGAGTACAGTACTTTATGATGAGCATGATGGTAATATCATTTTAATACTGTGTGCATGATGACCATTGTTTTTTTTTTCTTGCAATTTTTCTGTTTCTTGTTTTGAATGAAATTATTCCTTTCAGAATGTGTTAGAAACATAATGAGGAAAGTTAAAACCCATGATAAGAAAATGAATTTATGCGGTTGACATCTTTTGAAAAATTTTCCCCTCTCTGCAACCGAGTGCATTGGGTTTGCCCTGTTTATTTTACCTCCCATTTGAATGTCCCTTCATTTTTTTTTTAATTCTTCATCCAGGATAATGATATGAAATAGTTGAGAGCATACGAAAGAAATGAAAATTATAATTTAAAAGAGTGTGTATTAAGGGAAATAACCATTACATTTGTTTAAATTGCTCATTTTCAGTCTATTATTATCACTCCAAGATATCTTGCACATGATGTCAGGCACACTATAAGAACATTGATTGAAATTGAAAATCCATTAAGGTCAAGGGTGGAAGATGAAATGGTATCTCTTTCATGAATAACATAATTTCAGAACAAAGGACAACATGTACAGTACATAAATTAATGCCTATAAATAGTTTGCATACAGGGGGGGGGGGTCCTTTGTTTCCTTGATAGACATACATGTACTGTACTGTACTTTATGTTTACTTACTTGATATAAGAGATTATGCATGTACATACCAGATACTGCCTCATTCGAAGATGAGCAGAATATCTGAATATTTTAGTTTTTGTCAGCATCTAACTTTGCAATGTTAGTACAGGGTTTACAGGGATTGTACGGTGTTAATCAATGGTCCAGATATTTGGAATTCTTTACCGCAAACTAAGTATTCACAATTGCTTATGTTGCAAGACCTTTGTGTGCTCTGTTAATGAGAGATTACATGTATGTAATTTCTTTACGTAATATTGTCTTTATGTAATAATCATGTATCACTGTATTTTCATATATGAGATTGTGGATGATGTGAACACACATGAAACAAATAAATGAATAAATAAATAAAAAGCATAATACTTGTACATGTACTTCATCAGTGGTGCTATGTATGAGATGGGAGCAGCAACTGCCAGCTACATGTACATGTAGCTTTCACGTCAGTTTATTTTATCTTGCCTGATAACAATAAACTACTATTCATTTATCAAATATGTATAATTTCAGTTTCTGTATTAAATTTTTGTATTTTTGTATGTCATTCACACTTAAAATTTTCTGTTTTCAACTTCAATGCCAATCAGTGTGAATAGCCTCCTGTCGCCATTAACTTCTCTTCAAAATGCAATTCTGATTTATAAGGGCCTATTGTGGGAGTAAATGTGTATACTAATTATGCATAAATTAGCATAATCACTTAATAGCAATTCGCATGAAAAAAATTACTATACAATCTTGTAGATTATGTCCCAGGCAACCTGCATGCCAATTTTCGGCGCGATCGCACAGTCGACGGGCGAGATCTTAAGGGGGCCTGGGAGGCCCCCCCCCCCCCCCCCCGGCCATATGAACTCCCAAAATACCCTGGCCTAGATAGGGTTAAATGAATTGATTGGATTGAATACCCTCATGATGGTAGATATCTAGTAGATATAAAAAATCATGCAAATAAATGGCGACTAATGACTTCGACCTTTTAGAGAGAAAAATGGGCTGTTATGTATGAGATGCAGAAAAGACAATTTTTAAAAACATTTTTTTTAAGTTGAGAATTCTTTGAAAGAATTTCATTTAACAACTTGTAACTCAGTGTGATATAAGTCACAGCACTCTAGTATATACAGTGCGTATCAAAAAAAAGTTTATACTTTGAAAAAGCCCTGTGAATAAAAACATATACAACATGTGGGTAATCTTTTCACATATAATTATAGGTTTGGGTCTCATCTATCCAATGAGGGTAAAAGTTTTGACAGAATGTTACACTTGAGTGAGCACTGTCCATTTTTGTAAAGCTCGCACAAATCTGTTTGCGCAGAAATATTTTTTTCACGCTGTGTCAAGGGGAAAGGGCGAAATCAAACTTACCCTGTGAAGCATTTCTCATAAATTTCCCTAGCACTTTAAGCCAATTGAAATAAAACGGATACATTTAAGTATTTTGTAACAATTTTGCCGCCCAAATTTGAAATTTCAACACTTAGTACGCACAACAATTACCCTTTTTGTGCCAGCTGGATCTGAGGACATAACTGAATCTGAACAACAGTTTATATCAGACATCTCCAGCATTTTTCACTAAGTTTTTAGCATTTAAAGTTGGTTTACATTTCATTTTCATGTAATACTTGTTTCTCCACACTTTTCCCAAGCTTGGAAATGATTAACAAAATGAAAATCTAGCCTAAGCCATTTCATGTATATCACAGCTCAGTCTAAAGCAAATATCGTCACGATGGACTCGGTGTGTGGGGGAGTGGGATGGGGCGCAATGCACTCTTCGAAGTGTTTTGGGCAGGAAACAAGTTTAAAATGGTAAAAGATATCTTCATATCAACTTTACTTGCTAATTTCCAAGTGTTCTTCATGATTAAGGTCTACTTTTATTCGCATAACTATTTCAAAGTTCTGCGCAAATCATTTTTCACCAACTTTTCAAAAGTAAGTGGTGCTCACTCAAGCGAAAATATTTTTCAACAGTTATATCGTCATTTGCTTAAATGGATCTGTACCAATGCTAAAATGTGGAAAAATCGTCAGGATATTGCAAATATATAATTTTACAGGATTTTTTGTAAGTGTAAACTTTTTTTTGATACGCACTGTATATATACATAAGGAAAATTTCATATAATTAGCCAAAACCCTCAATTACAGACTCTAATCAAACAAATTAATGACATAATATGTATGGGACATATTGTCCCCATAGAATATGTACATGTACACAATTTCCCCCATATTTTTGAAATTGAAATAATTTGAAATAAGGAAATAACAAAATAGTTCATTTTAAAATGTTCTATTGAGACATATTTGTTATGACTGAAAAGGAAATTACATGAAGCAATTTCAACATTATTTTTCTTGTTTTTCATGGTTTCATGAATTTCTTATGTATTTCTATTGTTTTTTACTTTTTCCTCTTTTTTCCATTTTCGCCATTTCTTTTGCTTTTAATTGTCTTCATTAGTTCCTTTAGTTTTTAGAAACTAAAGAAAAAGTAAATAAATCACTTTTAAGAGTAATCTTGAAATTTGTTTTTCTCCCTTCACTTTGTACACAAAGTCTTCCCATTGACATTGGGTGTAAATTTCCCATGCGTAATATGTTGTCCCATACAGTTGTACGTAAAATTTTTGAGTTAACTTTTCACTAAAATGTAAACTATACAGTGCGTCCCAGAAAAAACGAAACCGAGATTTAGCGATCATTTATCATTACTTAATCATAAATAAAATAGACAAATGACCTACCAATTTAAAGCGTAGAATCTCCTCTTTCATCTGATATTACTTAGATTATTTTTCATTCACGCATGAGTGAGCAAATACAATTAAAAAAAAAGGATATCAAAAAATCATTTGGCGGGGGTATCTGGGTTTCAAAAAGAAAACCACAATTCTGAAAAGTTCAATATTTCCTCTTTAATTTGATACATAAATTACAGAAAATGGTGAAGAAATAACAAAGTTCTGGTCATTTGAAATAAGGCTTGAATTTCAATAATTTCATAAAAATGAAGAGGTTCTCCAGGCTGGCTTTCAAACTCACTCGACACTCTGTTTTGTTGACGATCAGCCATGCATTAAAATCTTTTGTTCACCATGCGAAAGCTTCTGTGGGAAACCGGTGAAATTACGTTTATCTCATGAAATTATGAAAATACAAGCCTTATTTCAAATAACCAGAACTTTTTTATTTCTTCACCATTTTCTGTAATTTAGGTACCAAATTAAAGAGCAGATATTGAACTTTTCAGAAATGTGGTTTTCTTTTTGAAACCCAGATACCCCCCCACCAAATGAGTTTTTGGTATCCTTTCTTCAAATTGTTTTTGCTCACTCATGCGTGAATAAGAAATAACCTAAGTAATATCAGATGAAAGAGGAGATTCTAAGCTTTAAATTGGTAGGTCATTTGTCTATTCTATTTATGATTAAGTTATGATAAATGATCGCTAAATCTCGGTTTCGTTTATTCTGGGACGCACTGTATTTTTGAAACTTTTTGTGGTATAACTATTTCATACTCAATATATTAGAACTTCCCAGAGATGCAACAATACAAGTACTGTAAACGCTGTTATTTTCGCGGGATTAATTTTTCGCGCTCGGGCGGCTTCAAACATTTTCGCGGGTTTTTAAATTCGCGCTGCACACTCCATAATCACAAAGTCACTTCCTTCTTGCCATCTCTGAATGGTTTTAATTAAAATTTCAGCAACGAAATTGTATTTTCTGATCATAATTTTAGCTATAGGGCCGCATAATTCAGCATTCTTTTGATCTAATGAGCTTTGTGACATTTAGCGCAACTTTTCTTTGCGGGGCGGACATCGGGAAAGGCAAAACGGAGGCGCTGCTAGCTGCTGGCCTGGGATAGACGGCTGACCACCGGGTAAAGATCGGGGGACTATGGCTATTCAAAGTGCATGGGATCAATCAACAAACACGGACGATCGACCCAACGTCTTCTCAAAAACTAAACAGATCTAAACACTCACCAATCAAATAGCAAAAGCAATTTATATTTCAACCAAAATCATAATTTAAATACCGATCTGTGACTGTTAAAAAAATGATCGCATTGCTTTTAAAACGAATTCTCGCGATGCACATGATATTGGAGCTCAAGCTTGCTTGCGTAAATGCCGCCCTCTTTAGATCAAATTATGCAATCTCTTTGCCAAAACGATACACGCAGTTGATAGATGCTCATAAATTTGTGTGTTTTTAAATTCGCGCTCGCCGATCTTTCCGCGAAATGCGCAAAAATTTCCACACCGCGAATATTTCCACTTTTACAGTATTGTATTCTGAGAAGTAACCTTAAAAACATCCTCAAAATGTTACATATATGGTACATTCCATCCTTGGACAAGACCTAATTTGCATATTTAATTTATAGATGACACCACTTTTTCCCCCAAAATTAAAGATGTTAGGGTGTTCATGTCCATTTTACCAATTATGCAAATTAGGTATCCCAAATTATCATAAATTTGCATATTAATTTTTTCTTATGGAATTTTAAAATTCAACATTTGGCCTTTCTTACCCCACCAAAGATAATTTCTTAAAATAGGGATGAATTTTTGTCTTTTCGGGTGACCTTTTCTTGGACTTGCCCAATAATAGTCCTATTTTTCTTAATGCACATTTATTTTACTTTCGTATAGCATGGCTGTCTCACTTGCCTTTTATGTACAGGTAAGGTGAAAATATGAAGAAGTCATGTGATGCAACTACATGTACATGTAGCTGGATATTGCTATTAATATTTCCTTTCAACCTGCTGTCAACCAGCATGCACACACCCCCATAATTATGACAGTAGAAGGGGACATAGAAAATAATAGGGTGTACAGTGTAATGCTATAATGCACATACATGTACATGCGCCTGTACATGTACATGTACTCATCACACATAATACAGATACTACCTCTCTAGCTGTCACACACACACACCATGTCATACATGTAATCTCAAGAGGTGGATGCTACAGTACCAGCAGGCATCTAATTACATGAGATGCACATTCGCTATTGCTATCGTCTCTCCCGTCTCATCTCTGAGGCTCATGTCTCTGAAATGAATCTCCCAATAACATTGATCTGTACCAGCAAGTGTTTGTTGCAAGCATATCATTCCATATGGTGTGCAGGTATTAAAGCCAAATTGAGGTCACTTGACTGGCATTACAATTTACATGATCAGTAAAGTATCCATACATATACATGTACAATATTGCACCACACTTTGGCAGAAGTACATTACATGTAGTTTCTGAAGATGTTTTTTTCTTTTATAATGTAAGAGAAGTCAGTTCATTTTTATTCCCAAGACTATTTTGTATAAACAGAAAATCTTCCCTTTTTTAGGTCTACTGCATGTATTTATGCCCTTCAGTTTATAACACCAGGATTGATCATAACTATTAACATTAAAACATCTAGTGATTTTAGTCAAAGAGGATATCATATTGACAAGGAGAAAAATAAAGGTACATGTAGATACACATAGATGTAAAAAAAATGTTTTGTACTGTAAGTGCATACGCATTGTACAAATTGTATTAAGTTGTGAGCCTAAAATTAGCTTTCGTCTTGGTTATTTCATTGTGCATTGTATCATTTTTTTGAAATCCCTTGCAGCTTTAACAGTTTATTGTTAGCCGAGGATGATTGAAGGGACCTGGTATGCATATTGATTCAAGGCCTTTATGGTGTCATCCATCCATGAATAGATCGTAATGACCCCTGGTTCTGCATAATGAGAGGATTACCATATGGCATTGTAAAACATGTACTATACATGTACAACCATGCACCTTTGAAATAAATCAACAACATGCTAAAATTAACAACATAGAAATGAGGGAAAAGGAGGTCGAGGATTTCATTGTATTGGAATGATGAATTATGAATTGTTCAAATTTAGATCTTGTGTGATTTTAAAGACCCTGACCGGTGTAAAAACAATCATATATTAAAAGAAAGGCAATGATTCATACAATACAAATATACCAAAGATATTCTATACATCTCCTTCCATTTTTAAGAAATATTAGATAAAAATCAAAGAAACTGCTCCTCCAAAGTACGCTTCGATTGAGCACCCCACGTCGCCTGGAAAGGATGAGGTCATGTTGTGTCTGGAGGGTTGCGATTCCATAGGTTTGTGTACAAAAGCATTGGGTATTTTCTTCCATTTCTATATTATGAATCCGATTTTTTTTCCGTTTTCAGATGAAAATGGCACTCACAATTATTCACTGTTGAAATTGATGGAAACCTACAACTATTCACTGCCTTTTTTGTGACTTCTTTGTTTGGCTCTTATTGGGCCTAAATTGCTATGTCAGGAAAAGTTGTGATACATAATCTGAATGCAGACAGATTTGAAATCTACACCAAATAAGCAGGAAATAAAATATTGCAAAAACTAGTTCAAAATTGTAGATTTCATAATTTAAGCATGTAGGAAAAAATATATGTGATATCACTCTGTGATGGAAGTGAAGAAAATGAAATGCATAATCTGGAAAGCAAAAAAATAACCCAGTTTTTCTGTGTACAAACCTATGGAATCGCGACGCTTCTTACACAACGTGACGTCACGGTCTCGAGGCATTTGAAAAGCACAATAAAGCCTATTTTCTAAGCCGGGTTCGAAGCCCGATAATTGGAATATTTTTAAGCAAAATACTCAGCTGGGAAGGGTGAAAATGAATAAAGCTCACAATGCTGTATTTAGTAGCTTATAAGCTTTCGATTGGTATATAATTTGTCAATTTCATTTTTGGGTCCGGTCTGGGTCTTTAAAAGAGCCATGGAAAATGAAAAGTGTCATGGAAAACAAAAAGAGAGCACCCGAAATTCCCCATTTCTTGCAATGTAAAAGCTTTATCCAATGTTGTAGATTTTGGTAATCGGTTTATGAAAAGTAGCCCCAGAAAAAAGAGGTACTGAAAAGTATTTTAAAATGTGTCACAGTTTTCCAATACTGATTTATAATGAATGAGTTTGAAATAATTGATTATAAAGATTATATCATTTATTGTTTAAACTTTAAAGTTTCAATTTTTTACATGTACTTTCAAATGTTGCAGGACTATAAGGACTCTAATGAATTAATTGGAATGTATCCTGCATAAGAGTTGGAAAATTGCTTTTGAAGTTTGGAATTTGAAGACACCGCATTCCAGACTGAGAACAGGACTTGACGGGCCAAGATGGGTTCCTTGTACCGCAGCGAGGAGATGTGTTTAGCCCAGCTGTTCTTGCAGTCTGAGGCGGCCTATGCATGTGTGGCAGAGCTTGGGGAACTAGGCCTAGTCCAATTTAGAGATGTAAGTATTTTAAGGTTTTTCTTTATTGATTTTAGGATCTCTTGACTTACCATTGATTATTAGTATTCTGCAATGCTCTCCATAAATGTAATTTAAATCTCATTTGATTCATTCTTTTATGATATTATTTCATTTATTTTTTCTTTTATTCAATTACATGTATACCAATAGCTGAATCCAGATGTAAATGCATTCCAACGCAAGTTTGTGAGTGAGGTGCGGCGATGTGATGAAATGGAAAGGAGACTTCGTAAGTATTAAATGCCATTTCATTACCTTTCCTTTGGTATTTCAGTTACATGTACAACCAGAGATTGTTTTATTCTGCAAAATGTATGAATATTGTACATACATGTACATGTACTATTCTAATAGTATTAGGAGACCACTTGTGAAAGATGAGAAAAACAGGAAAATATACCCAAGTGTTACCATCAATTCTCATTCACTGGGATTTAAATCTCATGACCATAAGGTTTAAATTACAGTCACTGAGAATTGATGGATGGGTTATCAAGATGTTTTGACAAATACTGAGAGCTTTAATTTCCTGTTGTGATTTGTTATTTTTACAGATAAGATCACTTTGTTGTCTAAAGTGTACATGTACATTTGCTTTTTAAAAATATTACATAATTGTCAAAAATGAATGATAATATTTGAGGTGGTGATTGATATATAGTGTAAGGAGTTGCATAAAGTTCATGTACATGTACATAATTTGGATATTGGGGGGTGGGGGCTCTGCCTCAAGAACTCGGCCACATTATTGGTTATTAGGAGAATGCCGACAGATTTGATAGTCACTATCCATTTTGCTTATCTGGCAATGCACTTGCATGTACGTGTAAACGCATGGAGCAGAGTTTACCCATTCGGTTGAATCTCCCGTATTTATCATAATTGAATTTTGATTTTACCTCTATTAAAGAAATCAAATTATATTCATATCACGTACAGTATTGTCTGCAGTATTTCATACTTGTTTTATGTATGATTTCTTGGAAAGTGATACCGTAGTACAATGTTTTGCTTTTGTTATGTGTACATACATGTACAAGATACTAAAATGTAGGGTTGAATGACAAAGGAAGTTCAGTACATCTCACAACAAATAGCATTTGTTTCTACAATACAGGAATCTATTATATACACATTTTCAACATTGTATAATATACATGTACATTTACAGATACAGTGTATTTCTTTGGTTCTGGCTGTATTCCAAGAATGCTCATTTTCAATGTATGACTTTAAACCAGGAATGGGATATTTATTGAAATATACATGTAAACATTAATTTCAATGATTAAATTCAGGCTAAAGTCCAATGAAGCACAGCATGGAATAACTATGGGATCAATAACAAGACAGTAAACTCATACTGTACTCACAATCCTTGTCATTTCCAAGTTGACATCATAACTAATTTTGATTGTGATTTATTTGTAAAGTAAACATACCACATACTGCATCATGATACCTTATCTTGACTGTTTGTAATCTGTACAATGTCAATATGATAAGATGAGCAACTATTCCATGTCCTCACAGACAAGTTTATTTGCTCTGTGCAAACAGAGGCTCTTTCATTTTGCAAAATACAAAAGCATGAGACAGTTCCAAATTGTGAAGACATACATGTAACTGAAATAAGATTATGCCATGAATACCTTCTTCAGTATTTGCACAAACAAATGTACATGTAAACTTTGTGTATGTTTGTACCTACGTGTAATCCCTTTGCCAGCTCTCGTTAACCATCCTTTAAAAAGTCGATGCAAAATGTCCATGTTCAAATATGTTCAAATACATCATGAGGGTCTTTTTATAAACCACCACCACAACAACAACAAAATTATGGATGCCTTGAGGAGCTACATGTACATGTAGTTGGAGCTATACAATTTTGGGTAATACAAGTATGTGCCATTGAATAAATGTATTATGAAAATTGTGAAGGTGTAGTGGTTAATAGGCAGGGAGGGGGGAGGTCTTGCTCTATGACCTTTAGTCTTCAATTCAGGCACTAGCTGATAATACATCGTGAGTGCTTTAATGCACAAAACTTCTTGCATTGCATGAAGCCAAATGTGTCCAAATTTGCTTTCAGCTATAATGAGATGTACTTGTCCATATACATGTACATGTACATATTTTATACATGCAGAGACCTTGGGAAGTTATACAGAAATTGTAATTCAGTATAGTTGTCCAGTATCAGTCAAGAATCAGTGATGAATTTATACTTCATGAAACTGTTCCATGATGATCTGTAATGGATTGATATTGATACAATGTAGGTTTCTTTGAGAAGGAAGTAACATCCAGTGGAATCTCCATACTGAATACTGGAGAGAACCCTAATGCTCCTGCACCTAGAGAGATGATCGACCTAGAGGTAAGACATTCTCTTAGTAGTCCTACATGTTTCTATCAGATTAAGATGGTATCTTTCACACAGTCAGGATGATTTGTGATACAGTCATGTAACTTCTGGGGCCCGTCTTACAAAGACTTGCGATTGATCCGATCAATCGCAACTATGGACGGCCAGCAAAGTCAACATCTATTATGCATGTTTGTTCAAAATATTTTCTAACTATGATGTACGTGTATATTAATGCAGTCATTGTTTTCTTGAAAATTCCCTGTGCTTCTCTTTGTTTACAAAGGAAACAGTGCAGATTTCCTTTGGAAAAAATTATGACATTGATGGATTTCCATAGAGTTACCATTGATTGGATCAATCGTAACTCTTTGTAAGACAGGGCCCTGAAGGTTTCCATGGCAAAGATGAAGAAATATGGTGGTTTTGTGGTTCACCATGTATTCGTTCCTGGGCATACACGTATGTTACTCCTGAAAAAAACGTGGAGTTTGGGTAGTCCTTTTCAGGACCAACATACATGTATGCCCACGGAAGAATATGTGGTGTCCTGTGAAACCACTACACTCTGATACAATCATCAGAGCTGTCAAGTAGAACTGATTTTCAGTATTTAGTACTGAAAAGTGAGAAGAATACTGATAATTTCGTGTAAAATACTGATTTCTAAAGTTTCAGTTGTATGTGTGGTCCTATGGTATTTTTTTTTTAAAACTGATTTCTTCACCGAAATACTGATTTTCAGCTTCAAAAATACTGAAATGTTCCTTTTCAGGTTGGCAGCTCTGAATCATTCAAACTTACAAATTTGATCATCTTTAGATTTATGCAAAAAAAAGAAAATACTGACTGTTTGAATTGCATCAATTGATTATTCTGTCTGTTCTATCTGTTTTATCCTCTTTTAGGCTTGTTTTGAGAAATTGGAAAATGAACTAAGTAAACACCAACCAGGAGGCCCTGATGAGAAATTAATGTAAAAAAAGAAAATACTGACTGTTTGAATTGCATCAGTGGAGGAGCCGTGGTGTAGTGGTTCTGACTCTCGCCTTGTAAACAGAGGGTCGTGTGTTCGAATCCCACCGCGGTCTGGCGTCCTTTGGCAAGGCGTTAATCCACACTATGCCACTCTCGACCCAGGTGCTAAATGGGTACCCGGTAGGATGTGAAAGTCATTGTAGCTTGACCAGTATTGTGTGCGCCTCACAGGCGACTGACTGGAATACTCCCCAGGGAGTGGAGGATGTGCACACATTGTGTGCGGGAATGACTGATTGAATCCGATGACCGGGGTAATAATATATCTGTAAAGCGCTTAGAAACGTCGTTCCGATGGATTAAGCGCTATATAAAAGCGGATTATTATTGTTATTATCAGTTGATCATTCTGTCTGTTACATCTGTTTTCTCATCTTTTAGGCTTGTTTTGAGAAATTGGAAAATGAACTGAAAGAAGTGAACACCAACCAGGAGGCCCTGATGAGAAACTTCTTGGAGCTGACTGAACTCAAGCACATCCTACAGAATACACAGACATTCTTCCAGGAGGTCAGTTTAACACTTGCATGGGAAGGCGGTGTGGGTGGGGTGGGGACCTCAACATTTTCATCCCCCCCCAAAAAAAAAAATAATATCTCATGTCGATTTGTAATTTATTTTGATATCATAGTTTTCAAAGGGTTTTCTTAATATCTATATGAAGCAAAATTTGACTCTTCAGATGTCTAATACTATTTTCAGCAATCATTTTCTATTGAGAAATGATTACTGTCAGCATTTAAGCATCAGTTGTATTTAACCATAATATCAAAAAGTTGATATGGGCTTTAGAGTGGTATGAGAGAGAGTTGTAAGGCAACATTCTCTTCAAAGATTTATTATATTTAGTGAAATGATATAAACACAGCACTACAATCACACTAATTAACAGATTTGATGTTATCTCTTACAGGGCAACAGGCCAGATGAAGCATTTGGATTTTCTGACATGCAACTTGGGTGAGTTGTGATATGTTTGCATTTATGGATGAACCCTGTTGTTAACTGAACCATCATGGAATCCTCACCATATTGAAAACGAAAAGAAAAGATGGTTTAAAAGATGGTCTGTTGTGATGCATGGATAATGGCTGTATAAACACATTATTCATATGAACATACTATTACCTCTTTAACCCTCCAAAACTCTCAAATTGTTACATTGTTACATAGCCTGTATGGTCTACTTTTATTTGTCTTCAAGATAACCATTTGGTGTCCCACTTTAACACCATGTCATTATGAGATTTCCTGTGGCATAGAATGCAGTTTGTATGAAACCCACTTTGTCTAATTTATATCAAATAAACTCATAAAATATATGCTTAATGGTCACTAGATGATGCAGGGGGATAAAGTAGAAATAAGACAAAACAATAGTTATATGTAATCCAAGTGAATGTTAGAACAAGTGATTATTGGACCAAAATGGCAATGATACCAAAGTGATCATCAAAAAGATTGGTTACTGTGAAATTTGATCACTTTGTTTACTGGTATAATTCCATAAACTATGCCTGTATAGTCTCAAAGAGAAGTTTTGGCTGAGTATTTTCAGTTAGTAACCAGAAATTAGCCATAGAATGAACCAATCTGTGAAAAAAAATTAAAAAAAGCTAATTTCAACTGATCTGGGTAGGTATAGACTGTGGGATGGACAAGGAAAATGTCTCTAGTTTTTCATTTCCGTGGGGCGGCAAATACAACCACGGTTCTTGGACAAGATAATATGTAAAATATTATGAGTGAATACATGCACAATGTTGCCATCGGTAAATTCTGCTCCTGACCTCAAAATTAAAATAATAATATGCAAAATCGTACCATTGATTCGACTGGAAATTCCGCCATTCACCCCGTGTGTTAAGGACTTCCTTGAACGTGCGCAAGCGTGCACAATGCATGTAACCTTGTTCGCGTTTTTTTTTTTCGCTGTACACGATATACGTTATATACAGAATATACGATGGCGGATAAGATGTCGTCTTCGTCGTGTTTTGACAGCGAAAATGACGATTTATCACTAGCAAATATATGCTACATGCACGTCTTACCCAAGGAAAGAGGGCCAGTAAATTCCTTTCAAGTAAAGAGCTAGAACAAATTTAAGCCTTTGCTGCATTTGTTGATGTAGACTACCTGGGACTTCAGAATAAAAATAGCTATTCGTGCAGCAGAGAAGTTTGCGATTGACTTGCATGCAACCCGGCCCAGGGAGCAGTGGCTTAACAGTGAAGGGGGGGGGCAAGCTATCCCCCTGGCGGAATTCACCGGGAACTTAAAGGGGAAGAAAGAAAAGGGGGAGAATGAAAGGGGAAAAAAGAAAAGGGGGAGAATGAAAGGGAAAGGGGAAAAAGAGGAACTGGAAAAGGAAAGAAAGAAGAACAGATAGATTGTCATGAAAAGGTGATTTTATTTTTTAAGAAATAAGCATGCAAAATAATCAAAATCTTGTTTACCGTGGCGTAAACCAAGGAAAAAAGGAAAGAGAGAAGGGTGAAAAATATGTTATCTTCTTTAACATTATGTCAAAATCTAAAATTTGATTTTTGTAATAAAAATGTATAATTTTTTGCTTACTCGGATCGCATTGTTTTTTTTTACCCGATACACCATATCGCCCCTCAAAATGTTGCCTCATGACGCCATTGCCTGCCCCCTCCCCTTTTGAGAAGCAAAATACAAAAATTTGTAATGTAAATATGCCATTAAAACAAAGGTGTGCCCCCTTTCTTGAAATTGAACACCCTTTTTTTTTGTGTACGAGATATACTTCATTTGTAGGTGAAAACCTTTATTTTTATTTTTTTCTGCTTGTCAATTGGTTGAAAAACTTTTTTTGGGGGGGGGGCTGGTCGAAACTTTCCTCTGAAAAATTTGCCCCCTTTTGGAAAATCATGGATCTGCCCCTGATAAGACCGGATATTTTTTGCTCTTGCCCCTCCTGGCCACCGACCCGTTACGCTCCTGCCCAGGCCCCAGCCCGACCAGCATTGCAGCAAGATCCGAATGGATCAAACTAACGTTATAGATGTAACGCGTTACATCTTGCTCAGAGCCAGGTCAAACATCATTCGTATCACCAGCATTCCAGCAATCAAGCTATCGAAGGTGAAAAAGATACAGAGGATGATTTTAAAATGGTGATCCTTGTTATAGCTATCTTTGTCCATGCCAAAATTGTTTCACTTTGTGCTTTTGCATTTCATTCTCTGCAAAAGTGAAGCAGTACAACTAAGCTTTGATGATTTTTGTATAGGTCTAGATTTCTTAATTGAATCGATACATAATGTGACTCATGTCATGACTTACTTCACCGCCACATTTACAAGCCTTTGAATAGAAGACGAAGTAAGTCATGAGTCACACTATTCATCGACTCAATTATAAGAAATCTAGATGTAGACCTATACAAAAATCATCAAAGTTTGCACTGCTTCACTTTTGCAGAGAGTGAAATGCAAGAGCACAAAGTGAAAACAAATTACCTTCGATCGCTTGATTGCTCAATGCTGGTGATACGAACGATGTTAACACACGGGGTGAATGGCGGAATTTCCAGTCGAATCATTGGTACGATTTTGCATATTATTATTTTAATTTTGAGGTCAGGAGCAAAATTTACCGATGGCAACATTGTGCATGTATTCACTCATAATATTTTACATATTATCATGTCCAAGAACCGTGGTTGTATTTGCCGCCCCACGGAAAGTCACAATTTTGGCGACCATCCCACAGTCTAGTATGAGTATGGACAACTAACAAAAAAGAGGAAGGAGTGGTACAGGTTTGGGAACTTTTTTTTATTCAAGGTCAAATGTAAATTACCTTTTTCTTACCACTAGAATGTGTATATCGACAATAAAATATGACATGTAGACTAGAATATTGAATTGTTCAATCTAAACAGATTTGTAACTGGTGTGATACGACGTGAACGCATCCCTGCATTCGAGCAGATGCTGTGGCGTGTTTGTCGTGGCAATGTTTTCCTGCGTCAAGCGGAGATTGAGGAGCCCCTCAAGGATCCTAGCACGGTAAGATGATAAGGGCACTATGTCATCAAAGGTGTCAGTACTAATATGCTTTTCACACTGCATTTCCTTAACCCCATACTATCCTGAACCCCGGACTATCCTTAACCCCATACTATCTTTTTTTCGATTCACACTGTCTTTCTTAACCCCATACTATCTTTTTCGATTCACACTGTCTTTCTTAACCCCATAGTATCTGCTCAACCGTGGTTAATGCCTTTACCCGGGACTATCCCTCAGCTCATGAATACTGATGGTTTTACCACACAGAGCGTGATTAACGTGCAATTCGACTTCTGTGATTGGCTAATGCTTAGCCCCACTTTCCTTATCCCTGTTTCGTTTTCACACTGCATCTCTTAGCACCGCAGTTGTGGCGCTAGCACCACAATAAGCCGGCTAACCCTGCTTTTTTGCAGGGCCAGATAGTACCGTACTATATACCGTGCTAGCCCACTTTGCTGAAACGTAGTGTGAAAACGAAGTGGGCTAAGCTTAACCCCGGGAAATTGGTGGGGCTAAGACCCCCCTTAGCCCCACCAATTTAGGACAAAAAGTACAGTGTGAAAAGCATATACCAGTACTAACTGACCAACTCTGCATGTTGTTTCTCATCGACTATGTGTTGTAAATTAAGTCTTAAATTATACCTTTTTAAATAACTATTAGTAATACAGAGTAATACATACCTTGTGCATTGACATCATCTGTAAATATATTGCTTTACATGCCTTGATGATCTGCAGCTGGCGTATCTCTGACAACTCTGCTAACACATAAGCCTATATCCTCTCGTGGAGGGCGCTATGTGATTATGATGTCATATTGACAGGTTTCAGCCACAGGCTTTATTGAGCTTCTTAAAAGAGGAGAGAACTGACCAACTCTGCGTGCTGTTTCTCATTGACTGTGTGCTGTAAATAGCTAGTCTTATAATATACCTCTTTAATACAAAGGATAAATAAGCCAATAATTTTATTTGTGTAGAGAAAATGCATAAACGTTGCAGTGCTGTTTTGTGTAATTCTTTTATAAAGCATTGGATTGGTATATGAATTGTCAGTTTCACTTTTGGGTCAAGTTGGGGTCTGTAAATTCAGCTGTATGATTTATTTTCAAGTATATTTTTTATGTCCAAATCTGTTACAGGGAGAGGAGGTATGGAAGTCTGTTTTCATCATTTTCTTCCAAGGTGATCAACTCAAGATCAGGGTGAAGAAGATCTGTGAAGGGTATGATTAGTTTCTTACAATTTTTAGCCGATGACAGTTGCCATGGTTCAACTGTATTGTTCTTTTATAGTGATGATAGTATCCAACATTTATAGAGCTCTTTTTAATATTACCAATGTTTCTAACTGCTTGCATTAAACAGGGCTCCACTTTTTATTTTATGCTTAACGCATCAAATTGACACCTCTGAGCACTTCACAGATACATGTATATTATTACCCCAGTCATCGGATTCTTGCTTTCCCCGCATACATATACACAATCTTCACTCCCTGGGGAGTATTCCAACAATCAGAAGTGAAAACATTGTATTTGCTAAGCCAACAAAAATGATTTCTGCATCCTACAGGGTACCCATTTAACACCTGGATGGAAAGTGGCCAAATGTGAATTGATGCCTTCTTGAACAGCACAAGTGTCTCAATGTTTTTACCTGGCCGGTAACATGCATCCCATAAGTGTACGATTCATCACTAAATGAAATGGCCTATCAAGATCATCGTCACATGCAGTTTGCTCAGTAGACTGATTAGAAACCAATCAGAATTGCTCTTTCAAAGTAGTGATTAATCAATAACCTTTGTGTTACGGGGCCCGGGGGTATCTGAATGCTGGGAGTATACCAAACAGTATGTTATCACATATCTGTTCTTCTTTCATCAGATTCCGAGCAACTCTTTACCCCTGCAACGAGACTGCTGCTGAGAGAACAGAGACCTCTATGGCTGTTCTTACGAGGCTTGAAGATCTACAGAAGGTTCGTATGGATCTGTTTCTTTCCTCGCATTTATCTTTATTTGATCAGCTTTTATTCTTCAAATTCTTCAAACTTTCCTTTCTTTGCTTCATTTTGAAGTTCATGAATGAGAACCTTGAACTTCATGATTTTCATTCTTATTTTGTTAACCTCTGCCTTGACATTTCTCATTGAATCAAATATAACAAGTTAGAGCAAATTTCTGGCAATGTCTCGTACTGAATTCAGCAGTTTTTGCTTGAGCAAATTTTGTTGTAGTATCTCTTAAGACTTACATGTGCAGACAATCAATCCACCAGTATAATTATCACTGGAACAAAAGTCATGTAACTCATTTGAAATGAAGTCAAGTGCGTACTGGGTATTTTCAAGTTCAGTGGGTGTTGACCTTGTGGTATTGGTGTTAGGTCAATTTTTACATGATTTTAACGCCAAACATGAAAATGAAGATGGTCCCGAAAAGTCACTCACTAGTTGCTGAGATGTCAATAATGTGATTTGGATCAGTTTTACAAACTATGAATAAGTTAAGGAGCTAGGGGAAGCAATCCAAATTTCGACACCAAGGCCAACACCAGATGTGAAATCACCAACTGTAATAATAAATGAAGATGATCCGCAAAGTCACTCACTAGTTGTTGAGTTGTCAATAATGTGATTTGGATTAGTTTTACAAACTGAATAAGTTGAGGAGCTAGGGGAAGCAATCCAAATTTCTGCACCAAGGCCAACACAGGACTTGAAATTACCAACTGTGATAATAAAATTAAAGAATAGGACATTACAAAAAGTTTCTCATGAGCTTATTAGTCTGAACACTCTTCCCCGACCCCAGGTTCTTAGCCAGACGGAGGAGCATCGCCAGCGCCTCCTGTCCCTGGCATCCAAGAGTCTCCGGGTGTGGTTCATCAAGGTCCGCAAGCTCAAAGCCATCTACCACACCCTCAACCTATTCAATCTGGACGTCACCCAGAAATGCCTGATTGCAGAATGTTGGTGTCCTGTAGCTGATCTGGATCAGATTAACTTAGCTCTGCGTAGAGGAACGGTAAGTCATTAGAAATTTAATGTAGTCTCCATATAGGGGAAGGGGAGGGGAGGGGGAGTGACTTAATTGGTGCATACATATGCAATCATAAATTTGAGCTTGGGGTTGGTCTTGTTGGATAAGTTCATTTTCACATTAATGCTCATGGTGTGTTGAAAGGAAAAGAAAAATACTATATAAAATTCAAATTTTTATTTGGAGTTATAAGGTCACAATATGAATTCAAACTTTGAGCTTTGTGTCCCACATGCCATGGATTGGCCCATATTGAAGTGAACTTATTCTGATATTCTGATATTTTTGGAAATCATGAGGTCAATGGTCCAAATGTCACAGAGGTCATTCATTATATACATTGAGATATCTTCTCTTGATAAGCAAATAACTGTATGAGGGATGAACTTTGGCTCATGCATGCATATGGAAGTGACAAGGATCTGATTAGATTTTGGGGTCACTAGGACAAAAGTCAGAGGTTATTATTGAAAAGTATAGGAGTAAAGGTACAGTCTTCGTCTGTAGTGAAAACCCGTCTTTAGTGTTCACCAAACTGGTCTCCCATTTAAAAGCAAAAGCATTGTAGAACCTGTCTTTGAAGACCACCTGTCTCTAGTGGCCAATTTTTCTGTTCCCTAGAGTTGCCTTAATAGTTTGACTGTATATGATATATTTCTGATGTAGCAATGACAAAACAGGTGTGTTGGCTCAGTTGGTAGAGCATCCGTCTCACAACCAGGAGGTTGGGTGTTCAAACCCCGGCCACATTTGACCAAAAGACATTAAAAGATGGGAGTTGCTGCTACGCTGTTCTGGCGTTCAACATATAAGGGATAGAGCCTTGTCGGTCTGGCGCTGCACAGTAGCTGCTGGGTCCACATTACGTGAAAACACCGTTTGGAGTCGGACCGCAGTTCAGATTGCAAACTGCGGTGTTATACCCCATTTTTCGTTTGGATCTCCCAAATATCATTTCCAAGCCCTTATCACCCGCGCTTGGCAAGGTAATCCAGGGGTAATCCCCGCTGTCTCAATTTCACCCCCACAGGCCAGTATATGAGCGTTGAGCAAAGGACCAAAAGATAAACAACAGCTGTGCTATTACGTAAGACTTCTCTGCCTGTAGTAGGACCTTCGGAATGAAATTATTGTATTCGATATTTAATCACGTTTTCAAAGGCATATTGTATTCAGTAATCCAATGTTAGTCCATTTTCAATTTCGAACGAAGAAAATCGACCTCGAAATAAGGAAAGTAAGCGAATAAAAATGACGGCATGTTTTGCAGAAACCGAGCTCAGCGCTGCGCATGCATCCCATCGTGTGTGGCCCCCTACTGTGACTGTATATGCCGGGCTCTTGTGTTATCTTCGGACCGACGTCAAGAAACAGGTGTTTTGATACTTAAATTGCTTGCTTGGGGCATGTTAGGGTTTGTCGTATTTGGAGAAGAGAATTGATGAAAAGGGAAACCGGGGTATAGTGATCTCAAATGGAAGTTTTTCGTCATGCATGATCAATTGGGCAGAATTAATTTGGGAATATTTCTATTCTCAGATCTATATTTTGAACAGTATGATATGGATTTTGATTTTTTTCATTTTCATAAATGAAGTGTGCATGTAGCTGAGAAGTTGAAAATACATCTATTATGTTTTGTTATTGTAGGAGGTGAGTGGGTCATCTGTACCTTCCATCTTGAACCGCATCTCCACCGACGAAGAACCACCCACCTACAACAAAACCAACAAGTTTACCAAGGTCTACCAAAGTCTTGTGGATTCCTATGGTGTAGCCAACTACAGGGAGGTCAATCCAGGTACTGAATCTGTTTCAAGATTTTAGGCTTTTTCCATTGTGCATTTGACAATTGAATTGTATCACTTGAAGTCATATGAACGCATTGCTACCCCCAAAATATGGGATCTTAAGTATGTGTATATAGTTTATAGAGGTAGAGACAGTCACGATCTTGACCAATCAAATGCAGTAGTTTCAAAAGCTTATAGTGGTAAACATTGAAAACAGACAAATCATTTCATGAAAGGCTCCCCACATTGACCCGTAGTGATGTTCATATATTTGTTCAACCCACAGCTCCTTTCACAATCATCACCTACCCGTTCCTCTTCTCTGTGATGTACGGTGATCTTGGGCATGGCTTCATCATGTTTCTCTTTGGTCTTTGGCTGGTGGTGAGAGAGAAGCAGCTTTATGCCTCCCTGGCCAACCATGAGGTAAGTGTGGAATTCCAAGTCCTTATCCTTATTTATCTTGTTTCTCTTTGGTATCTGGCTTGTTGCGAGAGAGGTTCAGATGTAAACTTCCCTTGCCAATCATTAGGTAAGTGTGGCCTTTGAGTGATATCTTCAAGTCCTTAGTCTCATTTATCATTTTTCTCTTTGGAATCTGGTTGGTAATGAGAGAAGAAGGTGTATGCCCCCTGACCAATCACAAGGTAAGTGTAGCCTTTGGATGATGTCATCAAGTCCTTTAGTCTTATTTATCTTGTTTCTCTTTGGACTCTGGCTGTTGGTGAGAGAGAAGCAGCTGTATGCCTCCTGGGCCAATCATGAGGTAAGTGTGGACTTAAAGCCCTTTGTCTTATTTATCATGTTTCTCTTTTGTCTCTGGCTGGTTGTGAGAGAGAAGCAGCTCCACGCCTCCCTGGCCAACCATGAGGTAAGTGTGGCCTTTGGGACGTTGTCAAGTCCTTTGTCTTATTTATCATGTTTCTCTTTGGTCTCTGGCTGGTGGTGAGAGAGAAGCAGCTCCACGCCTCCCTGGCCAACCATGAGGTAAGTGTGGCCTTTGGGATGTTGTCAAGTCCTTTGTCTTATTTATCATGTTTCTCTTTGGTCTCTGGCTGGTGGTGAGAGAGAAGCAGCTCCACGCCTCCCTGGCCAACCATGAGGTAAGTATGGAATTCCAAGTCCTTAGCCTTATTTATCTTGTTTCTCTTTGGTTTCTGGCTTGTTGCTAGAGAGGTTCAGATGTAGATTTCCCTTGCCAATCATTAGGTAAGTGTGGCCTTTGGATGATGTCACCAAGTCCTTTAGTCTTATTTATAATGTTTCTCTTTGGACTCTGGCTGTTGGTGAGAGAGAAGCAGCTCTATGTTTCCTTGGCCTATCACGAGGTAAGTGCGGACTTCAAGTCCTTTACTTTATTCATCATGTTTCTCTTTAGACTTAACCCTATCTAGGCCGGGGGGGGGGGGGGCTCGGAGGCCCCCCCCCTCAACGAATCACGCGATATTTTCGCTGTGCAAAATTTTTTGACCGCGCCACTCGCTGAGTTTTTACTTTCAAGTCTTGCGCAACTTTTGAGACCAATTTTGCGTCACCCGGGTATGTGGTTCCGAAATTACACAACATTATGTAAGTGCATGTCAGACCAAAAATTGCTCAAAAACGTGATTTCGTGTATAAAGTCAATGCAAACTGTGTTTTCAACCATATTTCATAAATGTATGATTATTTTTAGTTTTGCTAGTCTAAATGTATTCATTTTATGCTTTTTATGATCACAGAAGAGTCCCCAACAAATATCACTGAAAAAACAATGAAAAACAAAAGGTCAAAAAAGCAAAAAAATACATAAGAAATTGCAAAAAAACAGTATAATACATAAGAATGGGATTTGATATCACAATTTTTTTCATGTACTCTTGCTTAGGACACCACAAAGAGTTTTTATACCAAAAATTAGTACATTTGGAGCTTTATTTAGGGAGTTAGAGGAAAAAGTATGATTTCGCATACTAATTATGCATAATTTAGCATAATCACTTAATAGCGATTCGCATGAAATAAATTACTTTACAATCTTGTACATTATGTCCCAGGCAACCCGTGTGCCAATTTTCTGCGCGATCACGCTGTCGACGGCCGAGATCTTAGGGGGGCCTGGGAGGCCCCCCCCCCCCCCGGCCATAGGAACTCCCAAAATACCCCGGCCTAGATAGGGTTAAGATGTTGAACAGCTGTATGCATCCCTGAAATAGGCCCTGTTAGCTTCTAATATAAGGCTTTTGTAGGTCTATTTCATATACCGGTACATGTATTGTACAGCACATATGGGGCTTTAGTATGCGCTGGCTTCTTTTCGAAAATTTGCTGTCATTTTGGAGAGTAGGACACGGCATACATGTTGTTTTATGTTTTTGTGCAGAATTGAAATATTTCATTTTTCCCCCCTTTGTCATTCTGTTGTGGATACCATATCCTCCCCCCCCCCTCTCTTGATCACCGCTTATCTCCCTTTCTTGTTTGCTCTTTAGATGTTTGGGATGTTGTATGGCGGTCGCTATGTCATCATGCTGATGGGTCTCTTCTCCATATACTCCGGTTTCCTCTACAATGACTGCCTCTCCAATTCAATCAATATATTTGGCTCAACTTGGAATGCTACCAATATGAATTATACGTAAGTTGCAGTCCTATTTTCAGAAGAGAATTCAAGGATAAAGTTGATTTCTTGTTGATTTGCCATGAGATTGAGTATCGAAGGGACTTCTTGAAGTGATTGGGAAACACTGATTACAGTGCACCTAAAAATTAGTGTATGTGGAAAAGCAGTTAAAGGAAACCAAAACCCAAGATGAGAAGCAATCTTAATGGAAAGAGTAAAATAAGAGGAACAATTTAAAACAAGTTTCATCGAAATCAGTTGTGAAATAAGCAAGTTATGGACGTTTAAAAAGTCTTGTTGTACTTTCAATAGGGATCCTCAAATTGGCAAACATGCTTCAAAATGGTTGATTTTTTGGACAACTCTCCATTTGTTTTGTACACAATTTTTCAGATTATCCCTGTTGCATGTTGCCTCATTCTGAGCATAACATGTGTAATGGGAAAGTATAATTCACACCACATATGTCAAGGTCAGGTGGAATTGATGTGAAATGTATAGAATAAAGGGGAAAACCTGAAGAAAAAAAATTGTGTACAAAATAAATGGAGAGTTGTCCACAAAATCGGCCATTTTGGTTTCCTTTAATGATTTATCTGTCTACGAAAATTCAAAGTCACTTTCTTAGAGAAATCAGTGGATGCAATATATGTATACATTAGTTGCAGCAATATTTCAACAAGTATCAGTACTTGGTTTATTGTATTAATGGGTTTTTGTTTGTGTTTCCTCAGTTTCTGCTTGTAATTTCAAGTTCAATTCTTGAATATGTATACTGCTTGGTTGGAACATGGGATCAGTTATTTACTCTATTTACATCGTAGCTGGCATTACATATACTTTATCTCTCTTTCTATTTTGCTTTTTCATTGCCTCTTCCATTCTTGTCTTGCTTTCTCTCTGTTTATCTCTGCCATACTTGCTCTTTGTCTGTCACCCTCCCTATATCTGCCCACTTCGCTCTTCGACCTCTCCTCTCTATTCCTCTCCCCTCCCTTCCCACTTCTATCCCCTTCCACCTCCCCATATCCCCCCTCTTATATTGTCTCTCTTTCTCACCTACACTCCCTTCTCCTCTCTTTTCCTTTCTCTCCCTTCTTCAACACAGTGACGAGTTGCTGAGTGAAGACATCACTCTAGGGCTGGATCCAAAGTATTCTGCTACTGGGGCAATCTATCCTATTGGTGTAGACCCTGTAAGTATACTCACAGACCCCTATCAGTATGAGACATAGATACAAGACATTGGCCTCTACATAGGGTATTTTACCAATATATTTAAACCATGTATTTTGGTGACTGGGTTGACTGTGCAGTAGGAGAGCATATTACACGAAGCACCGAAATCTGAGGAAAATCCTATTGACGGCTATAGGAATCTTGCTGTTCAAAGTGGTACCTTACCGCCCAGTGCAAAAGTGCTGAAATACTCAATGGTGTCATATAGCTGTAAAGATAAGTCACATTTCTATGATTTAAATTAACTTATGAAGTGGGCCCACATCAACTGATTGTAATAAGTGACATGATTTGCTTTATCACTGTACTTTAGGGGGAATAGATAACAATGATTATGTTGGATGGATTTACTTCATGGTGTACCAAAAATATTCCACTCGTTAGGGCCAATACATGTATCTGTGATGCCCCATTGAATCCAAAATACAATACGATTTAATTATTTGTTGTTGATGTTTTGTTTGTAGATGTGGCAACTGGCTACAAACAAGATCAACTTCCTCAACTCCTACAAGATGAAACTGTCTGTGATTCTCGGGATCAGCCAGATGACCTTTGGTGTCTTCCTAAGCTTCTGCAATCACAGGTACCTTACTCCTCCTGAAGAAATTAATTGATTGGGTAGAAAATTTTAAGAATGTTGTCATATTGTGTCGTATAGCAGGAATCTCGATGTAAGGATGGTGTATGGGCTTTCATTTCAGCTTCCCTGCAGTCCCCATTGTTTTGTCCACCTTGATGATAATCCGTTCTATGATAATTAGTTGAAAGTCGCTTCAGCAGTATATGTGGATAATTTTGAAACAGTGGGTGTTGCATTCTGACATGCATTGCGTTAATAAATGCTGGTTTTGCCAGATACCGGAATATAGTGGTTTTGGGCTTCGAATATGGTTTTTACATGATTTTTTGGATGAGACTTTATTGATGAATACTCGTAATAATCTCTAATACGTCCTCTCATCTCCCCCTCCATATTCTCTCCCCCTCCCCTCTCTACCACTTCTTTCCCCTTCTGCTTTCCCCTTCTTCCCTCTCTTTCTCCTTTCCTTCATCCTCTCCACTTTCATTCACTATCTCCCTCTTTCCTTCCTCTCCCCTCTCCTTCAACTATTTTTCCATGTCTTCTCCACATGCCCCCCTCCCCCTCTCTCCCATGTCTCCTTCCCCCCTTTTCCCTCCCTTTCTCCTCCTTTCCCCCATTCTCTCACCTTTTCCTCACTATCTTTCTCTTTCCTTCCCTTCCTCTCCCTGCCCCCTACCCCCTTCACCTCTCTTTATTTCTCTTCCCTGTATGCCCCCTTCTCCCCTTCTGCTCCTCCTCCCTCTCCTGCTTGTCTATCTCCAGGTACTTCAAGAAACCCCTGAACATCTGGTGTGAATTCGTGCCCCAGCTCATCTTCATGGTTTCCATCTTCGGCTACCTCGTCATCCTGATCTTCGTCAAGTGGCTCATCTACGATGTCTGGAACGAGAACGATGCCCCTAGTCTCATCCTCACCCTCATCAACATGGGTCTCTTTACCCCACCAGATCCCCCCATGTTCAAAGGACAAGTAAGAACAAACATTTCTTTTTTAGATTTCAAATCAAACTCAAACTTTGGTTGATCAGGGTCCCGTAACACAAAGGTTAGCTATTAATCGTGCACTTGACTTTCACGATTGACTGTACATTGTAGTATCTGCAATTGATCGTAGAAAAATGTTCTACGATCATTGCTAAGCTTTGTGTTACGGCACCCTGAAGTTGATTGGCTCAGAACAAATTAAATCAGCAAAAATTACAGACTATGTAATCATGGAACACCTCTCCTGGGACCTGTGTTGTAAAGAATTATTTTGAAGTTAGAATTATCGTAACTTCCACAAAAACCTTGAATGTGATTCTCTGCTGATGCTCGTTACCGTTATGGTTGCTACCATGATATCAAAGTTACAATTGTTGGAGCTCTTGAGGAAACAGGCCTCTGATGTAAAATGTGCCATGAACATTGGCACTTGAAAGTCTTTATTTGATATTTAAATGTAGCCTCGTGCTTATGTATTTCTGTCTGATATCTTTTTGCAGCCGTCGCTTCAAGTATTTCTGGTTTTGGTAGCGGTGGCGTGTATACCATGGATGCTTCTCGTCAAACCAATCTTACTCTACATGCAGCATCAGAACAGACCTCTAAGTGTGAGTATCTTTCATAGAATAATGGGCATGTCTTGGTGTATATTTCCAGTGTCCAAAGGGGAGAGTTGTACATGTGTGACATCAAAGACCTTGTTCTCACTGCGAATGGGAGGGTCTTCATACCTGTAGTAATCTAGACACTCAATTGCTCATATAATATTGTTTGTCCAATTTCGCAAAACAATTTAAAAAATATTCTTTGATTCTTTTTGTTGCTGTCACACCAGTTACATGTAACTTGTTCCACTGGTCTCACTTTCCGATAACTCTTTGTGCGCTGGGACATGAATCCCTCTGTGCGGAATTATTTTCAGATAGGGAAATAATGGATTGTTTACTTGAGCGTGAAATGCAATGATTGCGTGTACATTGGTGCGAAGTACGCGTGGAAAGGGTTAACTGATTTGAGAAGTTACCCTTTCTATCCTAACCACTACACGTCCCCTCTGCTTCAACAGACCTATCTATTCTGGCGTAACCGAGGAGCTGCGGATGCGAGTGGTCTACTGTCCTCCGACACCCAGGCTGTGATCAACCAAGATGAGTTGGCTATCCATAACAGTGATCCTGAAGAACCTGATACTAGCAATCACCTTCAGCAAACACCACCACCAATTTCAAAAGAGGTACTTAGAAGAAGTTTAGCAATGGCATATGGACAATTTAATTCCATTAAAACTATTGTTTTAAAACTATTGTCATTAATTCCATTAAAACTATTGTTTTAAAACCATTGTCATCAGTTCGAAATCTCGGTGTCGTATTTGACGAACATATGTCTATGGATGCACAAGTAAAGAAAATATGTCAATCAGTATACTATAATATTCATAATGTTAACAGCATGAGGAAAGTCCTTGACCATAAGTCTGCTGCTATGCTTATACACTCATTTGTACTATCTCGATTAGATGTTGGAAATGCTCTTCTTTTTAATATAACCTCACGCAATGTTAATAAACTTCAGTATGCTCAGAATACAGCTGCCAGGGTTTTAACTGGTACATCAAAATATCAACACATCTCACCAATTCTCCAAAAGTTACATTGGTTGCCAATCCGGAAGCGTATAGAATTTAAAATACTTCTTCTCACTTGGAAAGTGTTTAATGGTTTGGCACCAAAATATCTACAAGACCTTGTCACGCCTTATGCACCAGCTAGAAGCCTGAGATCATCACACCAGCAACTTCTTAAGACTCCCAAGACACGTGTAGCATATGGTGCACGAGCTTTCTCTGCCTCAGCACCTTCTCTCTGGAATAATTTGCCATTAAATATAAGAAATATACAATCACTGGAGACCTTTAAATCCAAACTGAAATCTTCTCTTTTCTAACAGTATTAGTTATTGGCACTTTGACACTCATCCAAACGTTCTCATTCTTTCTTTTCTTGTGCGCCTCGGAATAGAATATTTCTAGATAGATGGTGCTATATAAATGCCTATTATTATTATTATTATTATTGTTAGAGCTTCTGATTATTAAAAAATAAATTCATGTTTATATCCTATTTTTCTGTTGTTTACTATCTAGTTTAGTCATGAACGATTTGAGTGTCGAGTTGATGAATTGAACATGTACAACAAATATGAATCAGAAGTTGATTTAAAGCCAAGTTAGTTATATTGGCAATTATTTTTGAAAATAAATAAATGAATTGAAATATGATGAAAATTTGTCGTTCAGTTTGAATCAATTACCAAAGTATTGAGGAAACTGAAAGAGCTTCAGCTGAAGCGCATCAGTATATTTTAAACTCAAAATTGTTTATTGTTGATGTTTATTATTTTTTATTCTCTCTTAGTTTGATTTTGGGGAGACCTTAGTCTACCAAGCAATCCATACCATTGAGTATTGTCTTGGGTGTATCTCACACACGGCATCTTACCTTCGACTCTGGGCTCTCAGCTTGGCTCATTCTGGTAAGTCCATATCGTTATTGAGGAAGGTACTTGGAAAATGATAATATAGGGTATTTGCATAGCGCAGATATATGCCTTATTAGATGCTCAAGGTGCTCCTATATTACCCCAGCAACGCTAGGCCATCACAACCCTCGAACTTTTTGAGGAAGTACTTACCCCCCATTTTTCTCACCTGGGTTGAGTGCAGCACATTGTGGATCAAATTCTTGCTGAAGGAATTTACGTCATTGCTGGGATTCAAACCCACAATCCTCTGTTTTAAAGTCTGCAGACTAATCCACTGGGCCACACACTCCACATGGATGCTATGCTACATACAGTCACACCAAGGAAATGCGATGATATCAATACATTAAGTCTATCGACAATGAAAAAGGTAAGGCTCATTATCAAAAGCAAATTTGAACGTAGGCTCTAGTTTTGGCATAAGATTATGAATTTTGGCCTTACTTCCTAGTTCTTTATTTTCTGGTCAATTTCCTTTTGTACCCTCTCTATCTATCTCATTCAGAATTATCTGAAGTCCTGTGGAACATGTTGCTAGCTATTGGGCTAAGGATGCAAGGGTTTGTTGGTGCCATTGCCACGTTTGGTTGCTTTGGAGCTTGGGCCGTCCTTACCATCGGTATCCTCCTCTTCATGGAGGGACTGTCTGCTTTCCTGCACACCCTGCGTCTCCATTGGTAAGTCGATCGTTTGAAGGGATGTTTCTCTGTCAGTCATCCAGGTTTTATATCCAGTTTACTCTCCTACTACGGGGATGGCCAGATTCACCCTGCACTCGCAGAGATGACCCGCACCCCTTTCCTCCACTTTCCGTATTCAGTACATCCTCCCTCAACCCAACCCGCCTACTCTCCTCTACTACTTGTTTCTTCCATGTTTCCTTCTGTCATCCCCTTCTATCTGACCAGCCACTTCAATCTCCAGTGCACTTCTCGATACATGATCATTATCCCACCCTCAACACATGTCCATGCAAACATGCTTTGTTTGCCTTCAGCATCTGATCCACCGTCTATTCCAAACCCAACATCTTCCTCAAAACCACAGTCGTCTTCCTTTTCCATCAGCTGCACACCACACATCACCCTCACCATTGCTCTCTCATTCCTTCTCAACTCCCCCATCTCATTTTCACTCAATCACCACGTTCCATCGCTGATCTCATCTAAATCTTGCTCTTGGTGTATTCATTCATTTGGTCTACTATCGATTTGATGAAGTAGTTGGTGTACATGTACTTTCACATATTCTAATACCATGTGGACTAAAATCATTTGGACGCTGTAAGTACTTACGGACATCAAACTAAACTTTTTTTTTCTTTGGAAGCACATGGAGAAGTTATATTCATAATGTGGTTTGTGCTATACAAGAATTATTATCATTATTATTATCGATTTGGTCCAGTTGCTGTTTGGTTCCTCTTCAAATTGGTCTAATACCCACTTATTCTACTCTCATCTAGTCTGATTCTCAGTTGTTCTAATTTCCTTTTCATTTTACTTTGTCAAATGAAACTTTGGTCCATGACCGTTCCATGTAACTATATAGGCTAAGTAAAGTGGTGGTAAGCAGGATGAATATTTAATGAAATGGGCGCATTGAGACAGGAAATTAGACCAAGTGGTCAGCTGATGAACTGGTTGTAGATGAGCTCGGGTTAGACCATGTGAGATGGGATGATACCAAAGAGAAAATAGATAAAGCAGTTGAAGGCCAATTATGCATTTACCTTTATCCCTAATTTTACTTGAAATTAAAAACAATCTAATTCATTGATATCTACCTTTATTCAAGCATAAGTCAAAATATATAGCACACGTATTCACTTTGTTAGGTGCTCCTACATGTATATTACCCCGGCTAAGCTAGTCTACCCATTCAGGTGCTCACACCATATTTAGAAATTACTTCCTGCCGGTACCCATTTACCTCACCTGGGTTGAGTGCAGCACAGTGTGGGTATTTTCTTGCTGAAGGAAAGCACGCCATGGCTGGGAATCGAACCCACGTCCCTCAGATTGAAAGACGAGAGTCTTAACCACTAGACCACGACGCCCCCATGTGTTTCTTGATGTTCAATAACTCTGCCTTACCAGTGCTAGTTTAGTTAGGATTATCATCTTATTGAAGAAAAATGCGGTATCGAATGAAATTGAAGATGCTGCTAGTTGAAACAATAAACAAGGGTCAAATAAGGGTACAAATTATTGTCTCTTTTCCTAATCTTTTTTCCAGGATTGAATTCCAGAGCAAGTTCTACAAAGGAGAGGGCCATCCGTTCTTGCCATTTACTTTTGATGCTATTCTGGAGGGAAAGGAGGAGTGAGGATTTGCACATTCTCTACCCCAATAGCTTCTTTCCCTCTTTATAGATTTAAGTGAAATCCATGAGAAAGGCAACTCGAGAAATCATTCTTCATGTGGAATCAATCATTCTATCTTTCAATGTATTCTTCTTTCCAGATCGATCTATATTCACCCCAGGTCTTTTAGCTTGTTTATAAAAATAATGTTCTGTATGGTATATGATATGCATGGGTGTAATGTGGTGTTCGTTTAATATTGATATTTAGTATTGAATATTTTCAGAATACAAAAAATGGCGAAAATAGACATTAGTGGCATTTGTTTAACCTGTGAATCACGGTGGAAAATTATATTCCAAAAATGTCTGTGCAATGTGGGTTGAAAGTGTATAATACAATGTATTATCAAATTCTATGAGACTTTAACGAAATTCAATCTAAAGATTATACCAAAATAATGTCTATCAAAGTACTCTATATATCTATCCTTAGCGTGTATTCATGTATTATTCAAACTGTACCAGTGGTGTTTGTTGTGTGAACATGTCCAGTCAAAGATTTTAGTGTAAAAAAAAAATATTAGGTTTAATAATGGTAAGAGAAGTATATGCCACATTTCTTTATGGGAATTTAGAATGGCAAAATGATACACTCATATTCATTGAAATAACAACATGAAATTATGAAATATAATGCTTGCAGGATAATCATTAACATAAAAAAGTAACTACTACATGTACATCTAAGCTTTAATATGCAATTATATTTTAAAATTAAGTTAAGAGGTTTTTGTACTTGATTTTCTTACCAGGGGGTTAATTGGCATGTACAATATGGATAGTGCTCGCCATTTCTATATTATTTTTTATATAACTTTTTTTCTAAGTATTTTTTTAAAGAAAAAGAATGCGTATTATGACCAATATCTTTTTCAACATAAATGCCCTGAACTTTATACCCATATTGGGCAAGCATGATAAATGCAAGATTCAAACGTTAAAATCACATGTAAAATCTCAGATTTTATTGCAATATTAGTGATATTCAGAGGCTCTCATATTTTCATTGTATTCCTATTCATATTTTTCAATTTTCATGCAGGCTGTATCGTCCCCTTATTGAAATATATTTATTTAGCTTGTTTTTACGTAAAATATTTCCCTTGTTAAGACTGTAATATCCGAACACTGCTGTATTCCTGTCTCGCCACCTTGCTGTAAATGCCAAAATGTGGATTACCTAAGGATCATAATACATTGTCCATTTTTTGACTGTGTTACCAAGCATTATTGGTTGCTTTAGTTCTGGCATCATTTCACCGATTCACTTCCTATCAGGTTAATAACAAAATTTGTATCCATTGCAACCAAATACGAATTCTGTTATTCTTTGACTTTTAAAATGTACATTATTCACCGATTCTGCATTTTTATATTCTGTTTAAAAGGATGTTAAAGACCGGTCTTGTCAATGATGATAAGAAGTCACATTTGGGAAAAGGCGACACAGTCGGGAAGGTATGACTGATGGTTTGTGTTCAAGAAACATATTTATGTGAATTTGGTTGGTTTTTGTGTAAGCAGAATAGAAACAATTTTATTGGTTATATGTAAAACACAGTCATAAGAGGAAAAATGTTAAAATATATATATCATATTTTTAGCTCAGTACATGAACTGAAGAAAGGTTTATTACATATTTGAAAGGTAAGAGTGAATTAATCATGTCATGTGATTTAATTGAACTAAAATATTTTATTGGTTTACATTTTAATGCATGTTCAGTGATAAAAAAAAAGAATTATGCCAAACCACAAGATTTGAACAATAAGATATACCTCAGAATTTTCAAGGCTATTTAAAACTACCTGTAGCTGCATGTAATTACGATATCAGCTTATGCATTTTCTTATTGACTATAAATCAATCATGATCAGTATAATTTGTTGATAAAATTCTTGCTCAAGAATACATGGCAATCTGTTGTGTAAGGGTTTATGTTAAGACTTTGTTTGAAATTATGTATTCACTATGTAATTCTATGCCGTTGGCAGCATTATGCTCAGTACTGAAAATCTACCGATCAAGCCATACAACTCAGAAACATGGGAATATACACAAATATTTTATTTGAATGGCTTCACGAATTGTACATGTTGGCATCATTTTTAATTCCTATCCTAGATAAATCAGTCAAGTTGAAAATCGTGTGTAATTTACTTAAATCCCCTGAAATGTTTTAAAGTAAAGAAAAATCCATAATTATGTTCTTTGGGAAAAACTAAGTAATTATTATAGTTGCAGGGCAGTTGTCATGGGACATAAGCAAAATGTTGCATTCCTCAGCAATGAACATTGCAAAAAATTAGCAAATAAGTAATTTCTTTTTTAAAATTTTCTGCTTATATCAGGCCAAGGCATCTACATCACCATTCATTGAACCGCTCTATCTTGCAATGGTAATACCACGAATCATGAAAAAAAATTGTTTGATATTTGTTATCAATATTACATTTTCGTTCAGAGATATTCAAATAACAGTATATATATATATATCAATGTCATAGTTTTGCGAAAGGTTGAATTTGTTGGCTGTATGAATGTATAGATATATTAAATATGAAGACATATATTGCTACCCCAAATTATTTGGAATCTGTGTATCATTTATCATCTGTGTCTGGGTTTGGTAATTCTATGAATGGACAACCAATCTGTGTATGTCTGACCTCCATGAACTGATCAACCTTGAGTTGTAATTCAATCAAGATCATATGAATTTTAGTCTTATGAACTGGAAAGCAGAAACCCATCCCGACAAAGCATTTCGTGAAAGGGCCTGTCAGGGGGAACGTTTCACGAAAGAACTTACAAGCATTTTATCCAACAAGTCTTGTTTTATTCAAGAGTTACCATAGGAACTGCACTTCTCCACCAGTCAAAATCAAGGAAAGTTTTCAGGGTCCCGTAACACAAAGATTAGCCAGCCATTAATCGTCCGCTTGATTTTAATGATTGTACATTGTAGTCAATGGAATTTATCATTTAAAAAAATATGTTCTCTGATGATTACGAAGCTTTGTGTTTGGGCCCCTTCTTACAAAGAATTGCGATTGATCCAATCAATCGCAACTTTGGAAATCGAGCAAAGTCAACATGTAAAATGCATGTTTGTAAAAAAAATTCTAGAGACGAATGTATATCCATAAAGGTGTGTTCTCCTTTGTTTACAAAGCAAATTATGCAAATTTCCCGTAGAAAAAATTATGACACTAATGGATTTCCATAGAGTTATGATTGATTGGATCAATTGTAACTCTTTGTAAGACGGGGCCCTGGTTTGACAACTTGTAGGACAAATAGAGTGATGAAACGCTCAATCCGACAATCACCAAATGTTAGACATGGTGCTCCTGACGAAACTCTAGGAAAATAATGCTCTGCACATATCCGAGGTTGGATGTACATATTTCATGGAATTACCCATATGTGACAAAGATTGCGGTGTGCTATGGTATGCTTGAAGGGTGACACAGCATTTGCTCTTGCAACACCTGCTCCGGTCTTGGTATCTCGGAGGGCATAGAATTACAGTTATGATTGTAATAGAGTTTTGGGTTCAGAAGAATGCAAAGATAAGGATTACGGTTTATTCACTTTACAGAGGTTTGATTTTATGGTTGGCTTCATGTGCAGATTTTCCATCGCAATTGTCGCTCGAGCAAATGTCGTGGAACCGTTTGAAGAGGTGGGAGACAAAATAAATACAAAAACTGATGATCTTTGATATTGTCCATTAGTAACTTTAATAGTTGCACAGGCATTTTCATTTGCTTGATTAATTCCATAAACAATCACTAAATGATACAGGTTAATTTTTTCCATAAAAAAGAAGGGAAAAGTAATCAAGTGTGTGTCAAAAAATGGAGGGGGGGGATCAGGTACATGTACATGAAAAAAAACTGATAAAAATGTAAAATATGTATCACCCACTGGTTTTTTTTTGGGGGGGAGGGGGGATAGTAAATAACTTAATAATGTAAAGGGTAAATTTGTAGTATACAGGTATCTCTGCTTCTGTCAAATCTTTTGGGACCACATAAATCAAGTTTTAAAAAAAATCTTCAGCTTATGCAAATATATTCAACCTACACTGCAGTACTTTGGCAAAAGTTAGCAAGTTACAAAAGTATATGTTGTAAATGAGCAATGTGTGTTCGTCATTTACATAGGCGTCAATGCAATTTAACAGCACATTTTCTTCAATAGGGTGTTTCAGAAACAAACTCAAATTTGACTGATGTGTCACTTGCTTCCTTTTGGCAAAGTAGGGCAGTAGGTTGACTTGGGCAGGGTTACCTACATTGTATAATCCTCTGGAAAAAATGACAGAAATCACATTTTGGCACATCCCTTAACTTTTACCTGATAAATAAAAATCATCGGAATTCTAATACGAAATTTGCATAAAGATAAGGATGACACTTTTCGATTCAAAAGAAACATGCTCCATTTAAATCCATGGCGACTGGCTTATCCCCATTTCAAATTGGTTCCAATTAGAAAATATGCCTTAAAGGGGAATCCAACCCAAATAAATACTTGTTTTATAAGGAAAAGAAAATTCAGACAAGTTGATAGGTGAAAGTTTGAACAATATTGGACAAACAACAAGAAAGTTATGAATTTTTAAAAGATGTAAATATTGGTAATCACTATACCCATGGAGACTTCAAATTGGCCGCATATGGGATGTCATAGTGATGTAAGGCAAGGACTACTCTTCCATGTACTCCAATACATATTATGGCTAAAATGTCATTTTCCCCAAAAGTTTTATTTCAAATTATATTTTTCTTTCATTGCGACATACAATGTACTACCTGGGTTATATTTAGATCACAGCCCCAGGGGAATGGGTGCTTAGGAGAAAACCACAAATCCATAAAAATAAAGTACATGGCCTATGGGAAAGTTGTCCTTGTCCCTTGTCATAATTTACTTACTCAGTTGCCAATTTGAAATCTACATAGTATTAGTGATCTCAATTTTAAAGCGTCTATAACTTTCTTGTTGCTGGTCCGATTTCTTTCAAACTTTCACCATTCTGTTTAATTTAATTTTCTCCTTCCAAGCACAACATTTTATGGTTAAGGCTGGATTCCCCTTTAAGATAGGACATACGATTTACAGGTTTGGAATGTCAAATTAATTCATGATTGTGTTTTCTTCTATAATGGCTAGTCCTAACTTTCATCTAGCTCATCATCGTCGTCGTCATCTTCTAAAACGTTGGCAGCGATGGTCTGTAACTCCTTCAACACAGCATGGAGGGGTTCTAGAGAGTAAATGGAGGAATTAAAGGGAGGATAAAGAAATAATCAATACCGGTAATCATGTTTGTTACATACATGTATTCATAAAGTAGATGGTAAATACATGTAGTGCTAAATGAAAATAATGCATGTGAAGCTAAAAATTACTCTTAATTTTGAGAAGAAAATTTTCTTGACTTTACAAATTGGGATTTTTCTGGGCTACACCTAAGACATCTTATGTAAAATATTATGACATATACATGTCAGTTGAGTTCTTTAGAGCATCGGTATTATGGCATGAATAAAAGTCTTGTAGTTTTGGGATCATTGTCAGCATAAAGTAGCTATTTGTAATGTACGTGTATAAAATATTTTTATCTAAAGGAACTGTTGCTGCGCTAGTGCCATGAGCGTCTCTGGACGATGCGCGCGCTCAATAAGATATCACTATTATTATTATAATAAAGAATATTTATTAGGAGGCTGCATTCTACAAGCTCCGCTTTTTAGCAGCCTCCTCCATTTCCAACCTGATTTGTAATAATCTTGAATATAATTTTCTGTACAGGAATATTTGAAATATGTTTTGTTATTTATATATGTCAACATGTACAGAAGAAACTGTAATTGTTGAAAATGGAAATTAAAGAATGAAATGAAATGAAATTATTATTATAAAAAAAATCCTTTAACCCAGCAAAAGTAAAAATACATTTTATGATTCATGGTTGAAAACTCAATTTGCATTGACTTTGCCAATAAAATCATGTTTGTGAGCAATTTGGGTCTGAAATGTATGCACTTTCAAATTTTTAATTTTGGAATCACATACCCGGGAATAAAAAATTTGGTTTCAAAAGATGCGCAAGACTTAAAACTACGGAGTCAGCAATTGGCATGGTAAAAAAAACAAGGCAAAAGCAATTTTGTGTCTCGCCCACTTATGAAAATAACCAGAAATATCATGATTTGCGAGGGCATGCAAGAGAATTATATCGAAACTTCATTGTGAAATGACTGGGATGGAATAACACTTGTCATAAGAGCCTTGCACTTAAACTTTCATGTTGACCCGAAAATGACCTTTGACCTTACCATGTGACCTCAGACTGCAGCACAACATGCAGATCCCCCAAGTCCATCTACCATCCAAGTTTTGTTGAAAAGTTAACTTATGGTTGCAGAGTTTAGTCATAAGAGAGTCTTGCATGTAAACTTTAACATTGACCTGAAAATGACCTATGACCTTACCATGTGACCTCAGACTGCAGCATAACATGCAGGTCCCCCAAGTCCATCTACCATCCAAGTTTTGTTGAAAAGTTAACTTATGGTTGCAGAGTTTAGTCATAAGAGTCTTGCATGTAAACTTTAACATTGACCTGAAAATGACCTTTGACCTTACCATGTGACCTCAGACTGCAGCATAACATGAAGTTCCCTTAAGTCCATCCACCATCCAAGTTTGGTTGAAAAGCGACTTACGGTTGTGGAGTTATGTGTCATTACATGTTTGTGACAGACGACATTTGGATCCCTAAGTCTCGCCTTCACCTCTGGTGGGCGAGACAAAAACAGCTGTGTGGAGGCATTGTCACTTAAAGGACAAGTCCACCCAAAAAAGTTTATTTGAATAAAAAGAAAATATCAACTAGCATAATGCTGAAAATTTCATCAAAATCGGATTTAAAATAAGAAAGTTATATTTTTAAGCTTCGCTTAATGTCACAAAACAGTTATATGCACATACTGGTTGGTATGCAAATGAGGGAACTGATTAAATCACTCACTATTTCTTTTGTATTTCATTATATGAAATACAAAATATTCTAATTTTCCCCGCATTGTCCTGTGGAACAAAGTTTTATTTCTCCCTGAACATGTGGAATTACCATTGTTCAACATTTTATGGTTCAGTCAAGTTGTCCTTATTGTCAAATCTGTAAAAATTGAAATATTGTATAATTCAAACATTAAAAAACAAAAGAATTGGTGACATCATTGATTCTCTCATTTGTGACTAATTGTGCAGGTAACTATTTTGTGAAAAATAAGCGAAACTTTAAAATGTCATAATTTTCTTATTTTACATCCGATTTTGATGAAATTTTCAGCATTATGCTTGTCTGATTTTTCTCTATCAATTCAAATCAACATTTTTCTGAGGTGGAATTGACCTTTAATTCAGAAGAGGGTAAAGATTCAATTATCACTGGAATTTAACTCAAGAGTACGCGCCAGCTGAGCAGGTGAAGTACCCCCAGCGGACATTCGGTTTCACGTACCTTTTCCTTCACTGGATGGAGGTCTGTCATGGTTGGTGGGTGATATGGAACTGGTATCACATCTCTCTCCATCACTGCGAGTGTCATCCCTGCTCTCTTTCCCCATGAGAGATGGTATGCCACCAGTCTGCTTTGCCCTGTGAGTTGGGAGAAGACCTTCCTGTTTCAGAGTTACCTACATGTACATGGAAATAGGAGGAAGATAAAAGGAATGTATAACAACATACTGCATTTTCTAGCAAGGCCAAGCACAGTATTCCGCATGCATCAACACATACAGGGTAGATTTTGTTTTTCAAGGAGCTTTTTCTGAGGACGACATTCTCCTGAGGACGACACGAACACACTTGTCGAAACGTCGAGATTGGGTGGTCCTTTTCAGGACCAACATTTGATCAAGAAAGATACATGGTGTACCGTGAAACCTACTACACTAGCTTTTTCTATGTTTACATTGAGGATACCTCCAAATATCTAGGGGCTATTTTTTTTTTTTACTTATGAAGGAACTTTTTTATGTCTGCACTGGAATTATTTATAATTTCCAATGGCAATTTTAGAATGCAGATTTTAAAGTAATAATAGTGATACAGAGATTTATAGAGCGCAGGAACTATTCACTTAAGTATACATTCTACTGCGCTATAAAGACTCCTAAAATGCTTGTAATTAATAAAATAGATGCGTTTTGAGTTTAGATTTAAATTTGTTTATGGTTATTGCTTTCCTGACATCCAGGGGTAGTCAAGAAAGAACCATCTGTGCTTTCATGTACTAGTAAAGTAAATGTAACTGTAATAATCTTTGGATTTGGAGGTGTTTAGATCAAAACTGTCAATGTTCATACAAAAGTGATAACTACATGGGATGCCAATTGATCAGGGAAAAGGTACACATGTTGCGGCCAAATGGGATTAGCCCATGCGATATTAGACGGGTGACGACATTTGCTCCTGCGAAATATGATCGGGGCTTTATTTTGTTTAAGATATAGGGTTGCAGAGCTGCCAACCTGAAAAAGGACATTTCAGTATTTTTAAAGCTGAAAATCAGTATTTTGATTGACAACAGTATTTTCAATGAAATACCATAAAACACAAAAAACTGAAACTTTAGAAATCAGTCTTTTGCATGAAACCATCAGTATTCTTCTTATTTTTCAGTACTAAATACTGAAAATCCGTACTACTTGGCAGCCCTGGGGTTGGGGGTAAGGGTTGCACTAGGATTTTACGTTAGGTTTAGGGTAGGGTATAGTGTTAACCCTAAATAGACTGGGCTATTTCGACGCCTAAGAAGACTGGGGGGGGGGGCTGATTCAGCCCCCCCTATGATCTCGGCCGTCGATCGCGCGATCGCGACGAAAATTGGCACACGCGTTACCCATGGCATTATCTACAAAACTATAACATCGAATTCTGCAAAAAATCTCATGTCTCATTAATTATGCTAATTTATGCGTAAAATCATAAGTTTGCTCTAATTAATAAAATAATGCCCCTGAAATGCTAATTTTTGTTTCACACACTCTAGATAGGCATCTGATCAAATTGATTTAAAAAAAAAATTCAAAATCACTTTTATTTTCTTATGTATTCTATTGTTTTCTAAATTTCTTATGTATTTCTTTGTTTTTTGACTTTTTGTTTTTTATTGTTTTTTCAATGGAAATTGTCAGGGACTTTATTTTGACCATAAAAAAGATAAAATTAATTGATTTTAAGCAGTAAAAGGAAAAATAATGATACATTTATGAATTTTGGTTAAGAACACTATTTGCATTGGATTTGTACACAAATTCACGTTTTTGAGTAATTTGGGGTCTGCATGCACTTACGAAATGTTGCGTAATTTTGGAACCGCTTACCCGGGGGTCACAATTTTGGTCTCAAAAGTTGCGCGAGACTTGAAAGTAAAATGTCAGCGAGTGACGCGGTCAAAAAATTTCGCGCGGCGGATTTATCACGAAAAATGTCGAGGGGGGGGCTGAATCAGCCCCCCCCCAGTCTTTTTAGGGTTAAACCCCAGGGTTGAAGTTGATCATTACATTAATATGCGGAATTTAGAGAAGAGCAATAGTAACCGGAGCAAATATCAAGGGACCATTAAACCATCTAAGAAGACAAACTACTTGTAGATCCAGTGAATATAAACTGTACTAATAGCTTATCAATAACAAGTGGAATGCCTCTGGCCGTCTCACCTGCATCACGCGGTTCAATGTAGCAGCAGTGCTGACTTTGAATACTACTCTAACTCGCACAAGATGTTCAGTGATACATGGTTACTCTTATGTCCACTTTTTATGAACTAGACCAATAAACTTACAGAGATATGATGGTTATTCAACAAAAAACCCCAACATGGCCAAAGTTCATTGACCTTACATGACCTTTGACCTTGATCATGTGACCTGAAACTCGCACAGGATGTTCAGTGATACTTGATTACTCTTATGTACAAGTTTCATGAATCAGATCCATAAACTTTCAAAGTTTTGATGGTAATTCAACTGATACACCCAATTTGGCCAAAGTTCATTGACCTTTGACCTTGGTCATGTGACCTGAAACGCGCACAGGATGTTCAGTGATATTTGATTACTCATATGTCCAAGTTTAATGAAGTAGACTAATAAACTTTCAAAGTTATGATGGTAATTCAACAGAAACCCCCGATTCGGCCAAAGTTCATTGACCCTAAATGACCTTTGACCTTAATCATGAGACCTGAAACTTGCACAAAATATTCAGTGATGCTTGATTACTATTATGTCCAAGTTTCATGAATCAGATCCATAAACTTTCAAAGTTATGATGGGAATTCAACAGATATCCCCAATTCGGCCAAAGTTCATTGACCCTAAATGACCTTTGACCTTGGTCATGTGACGTGAAACTCATGCAGGATGTTCAGTGATACTTGATTGACCTTATGTCCAAGTTTCATGCACTAGGTCCATATATTTTCTAAGTTATGATGACATTTCAAAAACTTAACCTCAGGTTAAGATTTCGATGTTGATTCCTCCAACATGGTCTAAGTTCATTGACCCTAAATGACCTTTGACCTTGGTCATGTGACATGAAACTTTGATAGGATGTTCAGTAATACTTGATTAACCTTATGGCCAAGTTTCATGAACTAGGTCCATATACTTTCTAAGTTATGATGTCATTTCAAAAACTTAACCTCAGGTTAAGATTTGATGTTGACGCCGCCGCCGTCGCCGCCGCCGTCGGAAAAGCGGCGCCTATAGTCTCACTCTGCTTCGCAGGTGAGACAAAAACGGCAAGGATTTCCTCTTCCATATCAAGGTAAATATACAGTGGAAAATTAAATAAGTTTCATCACAAATCCTCTGATTTGTACTTAATAAGCTGATTATTACTATTATCATTTGAATAATCCTTTTTAAAGGCACTGATAAAAGGCATCAGTGTAGGAAATAATTGTCAATTTTAGGTGCTATTTTTTTGTCCAAACTGGGACAACTGCTAAATTGTGTAAGCTGTTTCTTTCAAAGAGCAATTATGCATTCAATCAAAATATCTTCATTTTCTAAATATTCTTATACATTGTTCGTAGCAAATTTTGGGGCAACTGTACAAAGCCCCAAATCATGCCGTTAAGAAAATTCCAGGGGCAATATGGGCTGACATGAGGGCGAAATCGCCCGTTACTCTCAGGCATTTCCCAAGATTAACCCTAACTAGTTCCCTTTTTACACAGGGTTTTCTTAGCCACGGACTATTGCTAACCCCGTACTATTTTTTTTCCTTTTCACACATGCCAAATTGTTATTGCTAACCCCGGATAAGGAATGCTTGCTTTTCACACACGAAACTCGCTAACCCCGGACTAGTGGTAGCTCATGCTTTAAATACATTTGTCGATCATTCGTAGTACAAATACTTCACTCTTACACTTTTTACACACGCTAACATTGCTTAACCCGTACTATAGGTGGGGCTAAATGGCAATTTACACAGTAAATAGTACGGGGTTAAGGTTAGCCCACTTACGTTTTACACTAGCGATCTTAACCCCGTACTTTCGCTCTTAGCTCCGCAATTGCTGGGATAACCCTGCTTTTTTGCAGGGCCAAATAATCCCGTACTAAAGGTGGGGTTAGCCCACTTTGCAAAAATGCTGTGTAAAAAGAAAGTGGGCTAATAAAGCTTAACCCCGTACTATAGGTGGGGCTAAATGGCAATTAAGCCCCACCTATAGTACGGGGTTAAGGAAATTTTAGCAAGTGTAAAAAGGGTATAGGCCGAGCTTTTTGGGCTGTTCTGTGGCCAGGGGAGGGTTGATTCAACCCCCCCCCCCTAAAATCTAGGCCGCCGATCGCGCGAGCGCCGCAGAAATTTGCACGCTGGTAATGTGAGATGTAATCTACAAGGCTGTATGGTAAAATTTTCCAAAATAATGATATTTTATATCATATGAATTAATTATGCTAATTCATGCATAAATCATACTTTTTGCTCTAATTCACTAAATAAAGCTCCTAGAATGCCAATTTTTGGTAAAAATATTCTTTGTAGCATTCATCTTAACAATCGCAAATGAAAAAGACTTCAGTTTGGAAATCAATTTCTTATGTGTTTTATGAATTTTTTTGTTTTTCAACCTTTTGTTTTTTACTAGATTTATTGCACAAACTTTTTTAAGCATAATTATGTTAAAATCAATTGATTTTAGCCGTTTAAAGTAAAAATAATCACATCTCTATGAATAAGATGAGAAAACTCAATTTGCATCGACTTTGTACACAAAATCATGTTTTGGAACAATTTTTGGTCTGACATGCACTTACGAAATGTTGCGTGATTTCGAAACCGCGTACCCGGGCGTCGTAAATTTGGTCTTAAAAGAAGCGCGAGACTTAAATGATAAACTCTGCAAGTGGCGCGGTCAAAAAAATTCACGCGGTGGAATGATCGCAAAAAATGTTGATTCAACCCCCCCCCCGGCCTGTTTAGGGTTCAAGGAAATGTATGAGGTAATTACCATTAACATGTTCCTGTCGGCTTCTGCTTCGGAGAGTCTTGTCTTGAGTTTTGATATCTCCTTCGTGAGGTACTCCTCCTGCGATGACAAGGCTTCTGAAGATCTCTCCTTCTCACGCGCATGGCGTCTTTCCAGTTGTCTCAGGGACACGACTGAATGCGGAAGAAATAGTTGAAAGTCAGTTTAGTTTGACCTTACTTGTGATCTAGTCTAAAGACTGGTGGCAAAATATCAACATTTCTTAAACCTCTTATACAAGTCAAGTTTATGAGAACTTGGCTAGCCCCCCCCCTTAAACCTTTAATATGCATTGACATCATTGTTTTGCCATCTTTGATGTTGAACCAACTGCCTTGCATGCTAGCGCACTTATGACAACTTCGTTTACACATATTACTATATCCTCTGAGGGAGGGCGCCCTGAGATTATGACATCATATGCATAAGGTCTATAGTATAATATCTGACCTGCTTTGGCATGTTCTCTCCTAGCCTCGTTGAGTCTTTTCTCCATCTCGGCTAGTCTCTCTGTGTGCTGGGATTCAAGTATCTTGCACTTCTCATCTGAAGCTGGAAAATGACAGAATGGTGATGTTTTTTATTTAACTGATCATGATAGTGGGAAGTAAATGGTAATGAAGTAGTCCAATGTCTTAAGTTATCGTGGCACTATCATCAACATCTTCTTCCTCCCAAATATCAACATCATCATCCGTACCACCACAATAATTCATTAATTAATTTATCAATTGATTTATTAATTCATTTATAGATAATTTCATAATCATCTTCTATCAATGTCATCATCATCGTCGTTATCATCATCAATACCATCCACACTTCCCCCAAAACATTCTTGGATGATTACCAAGTTGGCCAAATCTACAACACCTGGGTCGAGTGCTACACCGTGTGCATGTTGGCAAATAAGAGAAAACTAAACACCATGTCTGGAATTTGGGCCATGACCCTCGGATTTAAAGGCAAGATCCTGCACCACTAGATCAATTGAAGCATATTGGTTTTGAATAATAATAACTTAGTCTTATATGGCGCTTTTCACGAGACCCATACCAAAGCGCTTTACAATGTAGGACATATGAAATATACAAACAAAAGTGAATTCGAAATTATATAACAAAAAAATTTTTAAAAAGAAAAAGAGATTGAGGCCACTGTAAATGGAGCTATGTTGAATATGCTTTTTTCATGAGATAAGACTTTAAATTGGATCTCAACAATGTGATATTGGGGATACAACGAAGGGAAGCTGGAAGAATATTCCCAAGACATGGGAGAGAGCTTGAAGAGGACCTATCACCAACAAAATTTCGTTTTTGCTTTTTTGACAGTTTGAAATTTTGAATTATAGAACAAAGGGACCTACTGGGAGTGTATGCCTGGATTAATTCAGTGCGATATTTTGGAGAATGTTAGAAGAATTTTGAATTGTATATGAAATTTGATGGGGAGCCAGTGCAATTGTTTAATAAGAGTAGGTGTCTAAAAATCTAGTCCATGCTGGACCTACCTCCTTCTGCCACTAGCTGAGAGCGGGCGAGATCTGTTCTGAGCCTGAGGGTCTCCTGTCTTGATTCAGTCAAGGACTTCTCACTTTCACCAAGCCTCTCCTCTAGACTTTCCACCTCCTAAAAACAAAGATACATATCGTTCTTAGTACTCTCTTTCTCTTCCCTTAGCACATCTGTACTTATAGAACTATGAAGAAAAATAGAAAATTTCGGGCAACTTGTCTTGACCTAGTGATGTATGGGGAATTTCTGTGATGCATCATTCCTTTGTTTTTCTCCATTTTCTTTTTTTCTTCTCCTTCTCATCTCTCTTTCTTCCTTCCTTTCTTTCTTCCTTTCTTCCTTCCATCCTTCCTTCCTTCCTTCTTTCTTTCCTTCTTTTCCTTCCTCTACCTCCTTTGTCATCTTCTTCCTCATCTTCTTCTTTTTCCTTACTTCCACTTCCTCTCTTCCTTCTCAATCCCTTCCTCCTAGTTCTTCTTCTCCTCTTCCTCTTTGTAATTCTTTGTCTTCTTTTCCTCCTTTCTCGTCTTCTCCTTCCTCATCATCATCTTCTTATTCTTTCCTTTCTTCTTCTTCTCCCTTCCTTCCCCTCCTCTTTTCTGCCTCTCCCCATTTCAATCTCTTCTTCTCCTCTTCTTCCTTTTCCTCCTTCTTATCATCATTCTCCCCCTCCTTCTTATATGTTTAACTTACAACACCATCATTCACCAGAATTTCTTTGCTCACTCACCCAAATGAAAATACCCAAGGTTTATATAATAGCTGCAAGTTTATGATTACATTTAATGATACTGGATGGTGAAATGTGTGGATACCTTACAGAGGGGTGTTTCATGAGGCCTGTAATCAGTGGTTTCCATTTACAAATTTGCTCTGGGCCAATCAGATGCAAGGATTTCAGAAGCTTGTAACCAATAGAACCCTGTTCCATGAAATGCTCCTGAGGAGATAACTCACCTTCCCTCTATCAAATATCCTTGCTCTCAGTTGATCGTTTTCCATTTCATATTCCTCTGTTTTGCTCATCACTGGAAAAAAAACACAAGAATATTACCTATTTTAACTACCAGTATTATGCAAAAAAAGTGTGTCTTCATCACATCTTTCCAAAAATGGTACTTGCATTATGTAAAAGCTGCTCCAAAATGATGACATTCATGTTATTACAGCATATGAGAATTACTTCAAAGAGATGGTAAATGCTTGAAAAAGTCCTATGTTTTCAAATAAACCTAAAACGTATTTCCAAACCATAGTTCTTGCTTGAGTGAGAGTTGCTTGAACCCCCCCAACCCACTTAAAGTATACTCTGTTTTAACACTACTTTGGTGTGCAGACATTTAATCCTGTCTAAATATCTCTTACGCTATGAGTTACATTTGGGGTTAGGGTGTGAGAGGGATTTCGGTTCAGCATAAAGTAAGTAGATGGATATAGTTTAATACACTGTTACATGTAGGTGAGACAGGGTTTTATGTTTAACTTACTGTACATGTATATGTTTTTCACAGCGGTGATAGCAATGGGATTGAATAGCATACCATGGAATACTCTCTTTTACTGACTTAACATTCTTTCAAAATGACATGTCTATTACCTCTGTTGATAATATTGGTAAAAGAAAATATAGAATTATTTTTTTTACCGCATAAAAGGTTTATTTAACACAATTTGCTTACTTTCCTTCCTAATGTCATCGATCCTCTGTTGAACGACTGCTGAATCCTCTTTGAGCCTGGAAGCAAGGCTATCTCTTTCCTTCTGAAGTCGTTCAATCTCAGCTTTCAGTTCCATCGGTACAGCTCTGGAATGGAAAAATGAGAATATCCAATGTAATTGTAAAAATGTAGAATGTCCTAAAAAGCTGTTCCAAGATAATTAAAAGAAATCTTCCAACTATTTCTCACCTCTCCTAGAATTTCTACCTTTTTTAAATAAAAACAAACATTTTGGAATTCAAGTATCAAACTCTCACCTGTCTTGGGTGGAGGAATGATCTTCTGTTTGCGTTGATAGGTCGGCGCATCCTCGGAGGCTTGAACCTCCAACCTTCAACTTCAGCATGGAATCTCGGCGTGCCAGTAGATCTGAAGATGAAACCAGGCAAAACATAGACAACATCAAGATTACATAAAGCTTCAAACATAGGCACTTGAAAATATGTAAATTAATAAATGAACTGGATTCTAAATATTCAGATTCAATCTGTTCACTTCACTCATAATCAACTTATTTGTAAAATCCTTTGATCAAATGCCAAAATTCTGAATCCAGTTTAACTTACACCACAGTCTTACACTGTGCTAAAATCATAGGATGCCGAAAATGTCAGAAATTTTTTATATTGTATGTATCTCATGTTTATTGAATGCTTTCTCCATGAACACCTTGATTTATTTTTCCAAGACAAGTATGAATGATTTGTGTCAAATGTAATGATAAGCTGAACCTATATACTGTTAGAAACTTGTGCCGCAATTGGCTATCCGTATTTCAAACCACAATTTGGATTAAATCAGAGTGTAAAATACAGGATATGGTGATGGATCATTATTACCTGTCACCATAAATCATCAATCATTCCAGTTAGTGGCTGTTAGAGGTGCCGGGCTAAATGTAATAATCACCTAAAAATGAATTCCTTGACATGAAAATACCACTGTAATATGCCAGAGACTATGAATAGTGGTGCCTTTCCTCAAGCTGCAAATATACCAATTTACTAAAACAGGCCTAAAATATGAATATAATTAAATTTCTGACCTTGCAAGAGTTCTATTCTGCTGATAGCAAAAGTTAATCGTTGTTGGTGAGAGTTTAATCTCGATTCCATTTCTTTGCTTTGTGTGTTCAGTCCATTGGAATGTTTATGACACCTATTGCACAAAAGAAAAAATACAAAAAGACGTACAGACAAGGAAAATAGAATATCAACTGAGTTCATTCAATTACTTAACCCCAAAAAGGACAATGCTACCAAATTATTTCTAAAATGCATGGGGACATTGTCAGAAACTTGGCAATTGCTTATTGTCTGTTTCAAATTTTTAAATATTTTTGCAACCTGTGCAGTGTTTAACTTGCATACCTTATCATGTCAAAAAAACATAAATTACAAAAAATGCCCCACCTCCCCTCACACGTCTTTCTGCATGTAGGTACAAATAACCCCCATCTCCTTTACATCTGTGACCAACAATCCCAAAACTAACAAGAAGTCGCCAGGGAAGGTTTTCTGCAAATAGCCAAAATAGTAATTAAGTCATCAGAACGAAAAATTTGGAAAATTAGTTTACTTGAGAGAGTGATTCTACTCCATCAAACTTTCAAAAATTTTAGTTTAAGGTTAAATAAAAGTTTCTTTGATAATCATTTTTTTGAAAACTGCTTGGAAGTTTCACTAATATGCACAGTGTGCATACTGCATACTTGAGTGAACCCAAACCAAATTTCAAACCTCGTTATTCTCCTTATTTTTCTAAGCACTCTCTGAATATCTTCTGCATGCAATCAAGTACTTGTGAGAATTACTATTCATCAACTTTGACGAATTATATATCATTTTAAAGCTTAGGACATACTTTTTTTAACCCGATGAAAATATCCAAACTCACTTTTGGGGACTTATTGTTGGTTTTGATGTGGATGGTCACATATGTAGAAGTAAGTCCTTGGGTATCCTATGAAGAAAATAATATTACCCTATGGAGGGGGAAAAACATCTATGGAAAATGGAATGAGCATAACAATGTCCTCTCCCCCATCCCCTTAACCACCCCCCCCCCCTCAGTACTTGATATGAAAGTATGAAAATTGCTACAAATCATTACAAAGTTGTCTCACCTGATAACCATATCCCTCATCCTACAAAGACAAGTTTCACTCTCTTGTAGCCTCCTGTCAAGCATTCCTGCCACTTCTTGAACAGAGACTAGCTCCTGCTCAACTTTCTACATCCATTCAGGAAATTTATTTTTAAAAAAAAACACGAGAAAACAGAATAGAATTCAGACACAAAGAGTGAAAGATTGTAAATCAATCGGTAATAATAGCAGTGATTTGTATCCTCAGGCAAAAGGCAATTTATAAATAAAGCTATTATTATTATCTTCAAATTACCACTGCTTGAATAAAAGATAGTACTTATAAAAGATAGTTCCTTAAAAAAGTATTTTTCTATTGCCATGTCCAGTCTAACTTGGCAGAATTTTTTGGTAAACCACATTTTTACCCCCCCCCCTCCCCCGTCAATCCTGGATTGTCCCTGCCTTACCGTAACATTCTTCTTCTCCAGCTGTAGCTGAGCCTCCTTGTCGGCTAAGGCATGCTCCAGGATCCGCACCTTGTTGAGGGCTCCTTCTAACTGACCCTCAATACTGTTGAGCTGGAGAAAAAAAAAATGTCATGAGTTGCTTCTCCCCTTCTAGGCCATGCCACTGAGTAGGGAACACTGATAAATGAACTTGATATATGAGGCATTATCAAACGCTCATCCAAAATGCAGTTCTAGGGTGTAACAAGGTATCGGCACATGGATTTGATTAAAAAACTTATTGTTGTTCATATGACTTTTCTTGAATTGTCCTTTTTCGTTATTGATCTCCTTCCCACATGTATTCAATTTCAACTTTACCTTCTCAGTTTACATTCTTCTTTTGATTTAAATGTTATACCATTTAACCGTGTTGATTTAAAGTTTTGAGTTGTTTATTTGCATTTATATATTTCAAGATAATCATTATGGTTCTACTTTTGAATATGTCATAGTGTTTTATTGTGTTTTTTTATTGGATATCCTGTTGAAATAAATTAATTACGAACTAACTAAATGAATGAATGAATAAATGAATGAAGAATGAATGAATGAATGGATGGATGAAGAAATAAACACACAAAAATATGAATTAATAAAACTCGATCCTGTGGAAACTAGAAAGAGAACTTGTGGATGATTTACCTTATCTTGATAAGTAGAAGCATCCTTCTTGATGACAATCTCAAGGGACTTCCTCTGAACCAGGAGAGCAAATACTTTCTCTCTCCACCTAAACAACATGTCATAATAAAAAACACTACACAAAATAAAAAAAATGAAAGTTTGAGGAAGATCGAATGAATAATAAGGAAGTTGTGCTTTGAAAAGCTTCCATGTAAGTTTGTCCTGAAAAGGAGTGTTGGTTTATCTTTCTGATAAAAGCTCTGAAAAAATAACTGTTATTCTCGTTTCGAGCTCATAAGCTTTGCTCTTCATCAGGTGTCAGAATGATAAACCAGCAGTTCTTTTCATGGTAAACTTGCATGGTGTTTAATACTGCAAACCTCTCCATTCATTAAAGAGAAATTCCAGTAGTTGCAGTAAACACTGATTTCATGAGAAAGTCTGTAAAACAAGGCTTAATTGTCAGTATATCATCGAGGATCTAGATCTGGTACAGTTACATAAACTGAACTTTGTGAAATCTTGAAATCTACGCTGAAAAATGTTCACGCCGAAGATCCCAACACAGATAAGCGCACGTGGGACAATGTATAATTATTTCTTAGAGCGTCGGGCCCGACGCTCTATCCGAATCCTGTGCTTATTTGCTGATTTCTCAGCAATTACACAATTTCTTCCAGAATCCTTTGGCACATGCGTTTTATTTATACAAACAGACATTTTGGTGGTCATTTCATTGGATTCTGTACGAACTCATTTTGATATCATTACCAAAACTAGCATTTACCTTTAAGGAAGTTACATGCATAAGCATTTGAATACTGAGATCACTGATGCTACATAGATCCCCAATTGGCAATGCGACTGAGATCTGTGATCTATCATAGACATACAACTGTGGCAGATACAAATTTCGACCGAGAGTATTGTGAATGACATCGCTATAATGCATTAAAAAGGCGCATTGATTGTGTTCTTTTGTCGATAGTTATCGATATCAGTATTTTTAGCAATATAGCGACAGAGAATTTTCTTAACGAAAACAGCACTAGGGGGTGTTTCACAAAGATTTAAGTAAGACACAAGAGTCGCATTTAAATGCCCATCGCGTACACTTACTGATCAATTCGCGGTAGTGAGCGTCCTCTTGGCAAGATCTGACCAATGTGGTCATTCCTTTTACACCGCTCGCAACTAGGCATCTTTGTGAAACACCCCCCAGGGACCCGTTGCATAAAGCTTTTGCTTTAAAAAACAGTTTTTTTGTGTGTAACTTTCAATAGAAAAATTTTGTTTGCCAGAGTTTTTTATGGCAAAAGTTTTATGCAACCGGTCCAAGGTCTGATATCGCATTTTCTCCCCAAAGTTCACTCGCTAAGAGCACTACAAAGGAATTCTACATAAGAAACAAGTGGAACACCTCTGGCAGTCTCGCCTGCATTACGCAATTCGATATAGCAGCAGTGCTGGCTTTGAAAACAGTGCTGGCTTTGAATAATTATTCACAGAAGAAAACACTAATATGATAATAAAATATTATGTCAATTGACCCAAAATGACCATTGATCATGTGACCTCAGACAATCATTCATACTTGATTACCCTTATGTCTATGTTTCATGACCTAGATCCATAAACTTTTTATGTTATGGTGACATTTTAAAAACTTAACCTTGGTTAAGATTTCAATGTTGACGATGCCGCTGCTGTCCGAAAAGTGACGCCTATAGTCTCGCTCTGCTATGCATGCGAGACAAAAACTTACCAAATTTGGTACTTTATTTAGGGAGCTTTTAGTCTAGTATTTAGGAAGCAAAAAGCAGGGACTCAGTTTTATAATTATGAGGGGAGCAATAAATAGCTCTCCTAGATCTTTTAAGGAGAGCGGTAGAGGAGCACTGCAAAAAGCTCTTCTTCAACATACAAGGGGAGCTTTTTGTCCAATTAACAAAACAGATGGAGGAAATGTATGTACTATAAAGTTACAATCAACAACCAAAGGAAGTATTTGTAATTGTTTTACAATGTTTTGTAATTAGATTGTGTGTTATCAAAACCTGTTTGAGTTAGGTTTTGACTTTGGCTTAAAGTTAAGTCACTAACAATTTTTTTTTCAGGGGCTCCATTTTAAATTTTTTTGGCAAATTTCGGGGGCTACTTTTTGCATTTCGGGGGCTCTTTTTAAATGCTACTTTTTTGTATTTTGAGGAATACCTGTTCACTTATTAATGAATTATTACTTTTTGTTCAATATTGTATGATTTTTAAAGTTATTTTTCATGCTTAGAATCTTGGATGTGGGTGAGTGCGTGTGTGACTGTGAGTTGGACTTGGATATACCTGTTCACTTATTAATGAATTATTACTTTTTGTTCAATATTGTATGATTTTTAAAGTTATTTTTCATGCTTAGAATCTTGGATGTGGGTGTGTGTGGGTGAGTACGTGTGTGTGTGACTGTGAGTTGGACTTGGATATAAATGAATTCAATATCTAATTTCTACTCCATCTATTCCAGTACAATACCCTGTACTCAGCCATGTACATGTAATAAAGGCCCACATCCCCTAACTTTTCCTGAAGTTCTTTGAAAACGCAGATCTCCATGAAAATTTCATTTCTCTATTGGGGAGTCTAAATTCGGTGAGAATGTATTCATTAAGAACTTAAATATACATGACAATGAAGAAATCATCAAACTTTATTGGCAGTTTTGAATAATATTCATGAAATGTAAACTCTGTCTGAAACAGAAAATCACCATCATTGAGGCCTTTACTGAGTGAATTGTCCTCCAGAGCTCTGGCAGAGACAGAGCTCTAACTGGCTAGCTAGTAAAAGCACCAATGCGTGAGCCTGCTGCCAGCCAGCCTTGTAAAATAGATGGAGCTTTGTTTGATGATTTATTGTCTGATATAATACCTCATCCCCTAGAAAAAGAAAATAAATGATTTTTTAGTTATAATTAATAAATAAGGTAACTTATTTTGGAAGTTAATAAGCCGTTTTGAAAAGCAAAGCCGAATGACAACTCACCAATGCTAGGTTACAAGTCCCAGGGATTTATTTCCTGTGTACCGGTAATTCGAATTATTTAATCACAGAATCGTGATATCTGTAGGGGAAACATGTGCATTCGAAATTGCACATAGTGGTAGTCATAATGGACCCCTATACATGCAACTGTTTCCCGACCGTTGCATTGATTTTTTTTCCGTACTTGGTACCATGTGTATGGAAATACGTATTACAGAAAAAATAACGCAACGTCGGAATTTGAAACTGCGCTACTTGCTATTTTTAAGGATTATTCATGACTTTGAGTGTTGGATTTTGGATGATTTTTAAATGGTAAGAGGAGCTCGAGCATATTGAGTTGTTATTCACTCGGCAATAAGCATGATTTTGGGTGATTTCGAGGGCGACTTTAGGCATTTCCGCGCAGGTCAACGATCGCGAGGCGCGCTATTAATCGCGCTACCAAAAATGGATTAAGGCGCGCATGTAGCGCGCGATCGCTCTCGCGAAAAAGTATTTATACATATGAAAAAGTATTTATACATATTGAGCCGAAATAGCATAATTAACTAGAATAAGTATACAACTTTCCGGTCGCCAACTTTTGGCAGTATGGCATGATTACGCATTTGATGGCCAAGATTTCAAAGCCCTCCTCCCCCCTCCCAAAAAAAAGAGGAAAGGTGCTAAAATGTCAATATTCACTTAAAGAATCAATGAATTGAAAACGGGGCGATACTCACTTGTTTAGCAGGATTTCTCCAGTATGTTTGCTCGTCATGTCATGCTCCATTTCCTTTGCCTGTTATTGAACATGGCATTAAAAAAATAATAATTTTGAGTAGCATATAGTTTTTTTATAATAACAATAATAGGCATTTATATAGCACCATCTATCGGTTGTGATTTTTTTTTTACCCGATTGCTAAGAAAGCATGAATGCTTGTAAGCAAGCAACCAGAGGACCGACGGCTTAAGGTCCTCTCCGAAGGACCTGGTACTGAGGATTAATGCCTTACCAAAGGGCACTAGCGCAACAAGTGGGAATCGAACCCGGGTCACCGGAATATGAATCCCCCGCTCTGCCAACTGAGCTATCGCGCCTCCTCAAGAACAGGAAGGTGACACTATCTATCTAGAAATATTCTATACCGAGGTGCACAAGAAAAGAAAGAATGAGAAAGTTTGGATGAGTGTCAAAGTGCCAATAACCAATACTTTGTTAGAAAAGATAAGAATTCAGTTTAGATTTAAAGGTCTCCAGTGACGGTATAATTCTAAAATTCAACAACAAATCATTCTAGAGAGAAGGTGCTGAGGCAGAGAAAGCTCACGCACCATATGCTACACGTGTCTTGGGAGTCTTAAGAAGTTGCTGGTGTGATGATCTTAGGCTACGAGCTGGTGTATAAAGCCTGACAAGGTCTTGTAGATATTTTGGTGCCATTCCATGATGGTATAAATGAAATAAACCATTGGATTTATTCAATATACACTGGGACTATTTGTATATATTGCTGCAAACAAAAATAAAAGCAGTCCTATGTAGCATTTATCTGAGGCAAAAATTTTATATTGGAGTTGAATTACCACACTGACAAATTAAATGCAAAATGTCCATGGCACTTGAACTATATTGATGTGAGTTGTGACACGTGTCACAGCAAAGTCCTCATGGCAGTAGATGTATTTAAAAGCGGAATTCAAATTGAAATTGGAAACCAACAGAGATGACATTAATAAGGACAACATATTCAGTCTCAAAATTATATAAAATTCACAATTTCTAAGTCTCCATTTTGATTCTATTTAAACCCAATTATCACTTTTTTTCAAATTGTACTTTATTTACTTTGTAATTCTGTACATTCAATCCTACTATAATTTGAATAGCTTTACAGTATTACTTTTAAGAAATGTATAAATTTTCTTATATCAAGCTTACCAAAACTTCTCCCATGTACCTGTATGATTAGTTTGTTTCTTTGTTTTAGTGTTGCCTATTGATGTACTTTGGATATTTTATTGTGTACATGAACTGGCGTAAATCCGGGGGGGGGGGGATATATCCCCCCCTTTTTTCGAGGAGAGGGTGATGGCCTGTACAAACATCCCCCACTTTTTGTAAAAGAAATGAAAAAAAAATCACAAGACATAATTGTTTTAATATTGGTCAAAATTCTTCCTGAAATACCGCTTAACAAATAAAACAATATTATTGAATCATAAAATGCAAATAAAGAGCCAGTTCACCATTTTCAAACGAAATACTTATGTCCTTATTATAACATTGTTTAGCGAGACAGGTACCTATCATGATTACAAAAATTTGATTATAATGTCCCTTTTTAGGTGTGAATATAAAAAAAATTTCAGTTCCCGCTTTGCGCTCACATTATTTGATCAGTATGATACATATCCGTTTAATGACAATGTCCTTAAAATGTCTCTATTAGGTCAGATTAACTGGCAACTGAATGCGCTCACAGTGATTAAAAATTTTTGCTGGTGCCCCCCCCATTCCGTGACCACGGTACGCCACTGTGGACATATCAGTGACAATTCCTTGCATATCTAAAAGCATGATTGCAAAAAAATACCAAAATATTTCAGTCATCCCCCCCACCCATCAACACGGATTTACGCCAGCGAGGGTCATGAATAATCTGTTTTTTACTGTATATAATGTATTGAATTTCATTGCAGAACATACCATTTCATTGAATTGAATTGCATACCTGTGCCATCTCTTTCTCTTGAATGGCCATGATCTCGTTCATCGACGATAGTCTTACATTCAGCATGTCCGCAGTTGTTTGGATATTCTCTCTCTCATCCTCCAATAGCTAAGTGTAAAACACAATGGAAAGTAAAAAAAAAAAAAAAATGAATTTTGGGAAATTCACAACACACAAAGAATATGGAGGAGGTACTCATCTGTGGCGTCACAAAATAGAAAATAAAAAAAAATCATAGCCCCCTTTACTCGTTGACAGATTTTCATCAAGCCTTCACCTTAATTTTTCTTTATTGTTCCTATTTAATCTTTAAACAAACTATTTTCAGGGTGAACTTCCCCATACTCCGGTACGGGTGTAGGATTGGAGCTGTGATTTTCCTAATTTCTTTCTCTGTCATCTCCATCCTGCTTGCATACTAGTAGGGCTATATAACATATTTTTAGCAATAGCCCTGGTTTTAATTTTATACTCACCTACTCAACTCTAAATCCTAGTAGATATCCTAATAAAAAAAAAACAAGTGGAATGCCTCTGGCCGTCTCACCTGCATCACGCGGTTCAATATAGCAGAAGTGCTGACTTTGAATACTACTCTAACTCGCACAAGATGTTCAGTGATACATGGTTACTCTTATGTCCACTTTTTATGAACTAGACCAATAAACGTACAGAGATATGATGGTTATTCAACAAAAAACCCCAACATGGCCAAAGTTCATTGATCTTACATGACCTTTGACCTTGATCATGTGACCTGAAACTTGAACAGGATGTTCAGTGATACTTGATTACTCTTGTGTACAAGTTTCATGAATCAGATCCATAAACTTTCAAAGTTATGATGGTAATTCAACAGATACACCCAATTCGGCCAAAGTTCATTGACCTTTGACCTTGGTCATGTGACCTGAAACGCGCACAGGATGTTCAGTGATACTTGATTACTCTAATGTCCAAGTTTAATAAACTAGACCAATAAACTTTCAAAGTTATGATGGTAATTCAACAGATACCCCGGATTCGGCCAAAGTTCATTGACCCTAAATGACCTCTGACCTTAATCATGAGACCTGAAACTTGCACAAAATTTTCAGTGATGCTTGATTACTATTATGTCCAAGTTTCATGAATCAGATCCATAAACTTTCAAAGTTATGATGGGAATTCAACAAATATCCCCAATTCGGCCAAAGTTCATTGACCCTAAATGACCTTTGACCTTGGTCATGTGACATGAAACTCATGCAGGATGTTCAGTGATACTTGATTAACCTTATGTCCAAGTTTCATGAACTAGGTCCATATATTTTCTAAGTTATGATGACATTTCAAAAACTTAACCTCAGGTTAAGATTTCGATGTTGATTCCTCCAACATGGTCTAAGTTCATTGACCCTAAATGACCTTTGACCTTGGTCATGTGACATGAAACTCTAATAGGATGTTCAGTAATACTTGATTAACCTTATGGCCAAGTTTTATTAACTAGGTCCATATACTTTTTAAGTTATGACGTCATTTCAAAAACTTAACCTCAGGTTAAGATTTGATGTTGACGCCGCCGCCGTACCCAAAGCGGCGCCTATAGTCTCACTTTGCTTCGCAGGTGAGACAAAAAAGACAGGACAGAAAAAAAACATAGAAGAGAAAAAAGAAAGGAAAAAAGAAATAAATATTTGAATTTTACTTTTTTCAATTTTAAGAAAACAAACGTTAATAATATAATATAACATATATTATGGCGGAAATAGTCAAATTGACTGGTTGCCAAATAAAAATAAGAACCCCCCCTTCCCCTTATAATCTAGTACAAGGAGACATTTGGGAAATGTCAAGCTTTACAGGAGAATGAAACCTTTTGAATAAATAGGCTTGTGTCGAAGCAGAAAAATCAAAGAAAAAGAGCAAAGATAGTTTGAGGAAGATCGGACAAATTATGAGAAAGTTATAACTTTTGTTATTATTTATGATTATTAATGTTATTATTATGATTATTTGTCTGATTTTTCTCAAACTTTTGTTGATCTGTTTCTTTGATTTTTCTGTTTTCACACAAGCTTTCAAAGGTTTCATTCTCCTTTAAAGCTGTTATAACTTGAAATTTTATGATTAAGACACTTGGCTCGGGCATTGTAGCCCATGGGAAGCTTTTGAAGTTATTTAATTAAACACAATTGATTACTTGAACTGCCATGCGCAAAGATGGAATGTAATCTTCGCGTATACCTTTATTGTCTTGTCATAGTTTTGTTTTTCGATGTTCCACTGAGCCGAGGTCTTGCTGCTCGGGAGAGCATCGCCTATGTAAGCCTTCAGTTGAGCAACTTGAGTTGTAAGATGGGAGATTTCTTCCTGTTTCTGCCTGTAATAGGATTCAACAAAGAAAGATGTAGAAAATTGACTACTGAACTCCTTTATCTTCATAGCCTTTGTAAAGGGACCATCTAATTCAGTAGGCAATCGGTTAATCAAATTTTTGGGAATTCCATGAAAATGTCTTCTTGCTAATTTTAAGACAATAATGGCAACACATGTACCTCCAGAAATAATTAATCTCCTTTGACAAACTAACTGACCAACAAGGCCTCTCCAATCTCTTAGACATGAATACCATTCAAGGTTGATTTTCTTTTTCAAAAACGTATTTACCTACATGTAACTGAAAAATGTGATTTATTGTATAAAAACACAAATTCTAAATGAAGGAAGAAAAAGTTGAAAAAGAATGTCATTTACTGTATTACCATAGGTCAATAAAATAAAATTTACAAAAGTCTGGGACAATTGTCTTTTTTTTTCTCCCTTCAGTATTAAAAGTACCCAAGACAATATTTCATACAAACACAATTCTAATTTATAATTAATGATGATGGACTCATATTATGAGAGTTCTCTATTCACTTCCAATAATTTCCATACATTCTTATCCCAGATTTAAATTCTTCATAATCAACATCATTGCCCTACCTGATATCACATTGCAGCTGATCTTTTTCATTACTACTTGATTCCTTCTCTGCAGCGAGACGGCTCGTTAAATTGGCAATCTTGCCATCTGATTCTTCTCTTATCCTTTGGAGATCTTCTGTAATTTTCCTCATTTTATCTGCCATATGACTGGTTTCCTTGCGATGCTCCTCTACCATATGGCTTGCCTACACAAATATTTAGTAGCAGAATACAAGAAAGGAGTTTGTCTTCAGTTAAATGGAAAAACATCAAAGACAGTTTCACTGTATGATGTGTAAGTACTATATGCTCATAACATGGAAATTTATATAGTTTGTAAATGTGTGAAAACATAATAAAACAACAATTGTATAAAATTCTAAACATGAAACAATAATGAAATCTACATTTTGCAATAATTAGGGTAATTTTTCATATGATTAAAAAAATATGTTAGTTTGGTTTAACTATTATGGTAATTTTAATAAAATTTAATACAAAAGTGTTGCATTGAATACCTATCACATTAGACATAGATATGTTTGCAGATAAATACGAATCATTACATACATGTATGAAAGCCATGTTAATCTCATTTATGTTATTGTGGGTATAATATAAGAACAATTGTTCTGCATGCCGCACTGACCTGTTGTTTGTGGCTGGTCTCACTTCTCTTCATCTCCTCCTTCAATCTCAAGATCTCCTCCTCCAGCCCCACCCTGGACTCCCTGCTACCGGCCTTGCTCCTGGCGAGCTCCGCCGAGTGCTGGGCCTCCTGGGTGGACAGCTCCGTCTTGAGCCGCGCGATGTCCGCGGCCTGGCGGCTGACGATCATCTCGGTCTGGCGCTGGAGTTCCAAGAGGTGGTGTGGGTCTGGTCCAGGGTGGCTGGGTGGTGGTGGGGGAGGATGGCGGTAGGGTTGGGTGGGGTGTTGTCCCTGAGGGTGTAGCTGGTGGTGGTGGTACTGGTATAAAGGGTAACTAGGAGGATTGCCACTATCTCCATGGGGTACAACAGGCGGTGTTGTCGGTTGCAGGGTGGCTTGAGTCTCCTTCTCCTAAGTGATTACAAATAATTAAAATATATAGTTGTCCAGACTGGTTATATCTGGACAGGTTGGCTAAAAAAAATAATTAAATGCTATTATTTCATGAATTGTATGTCAAAAACATAAAAAAATATTCAAATTATATTCCTAGATAAAGGTTGTTCAACAACCTGAAGACTTGACAGATGTAGCAACAAGCAATATATAAATATAATTTCATGTAGTTCATTAGCTAATGGGGGAAGTGAATACCATATTGCCATTCTAAGTTCCCAGGATAGAAACATTTTGAATCATGGTAAAATTACCTATTTGTTTATGAAATCAAAAATGGCAAAATTGAGGGTCTTTTTTTTCTTAAATATTTTCTTTTCCACCCCTGTGACGACAATACACAAAACTATATAAAAGAAATAGCTTACATGTTGAGCAGCAGCAGATGACTGGTGATTAGATTTTCTGCAAAATAAACAAAATTTATAATAATCAATAAAATAAAGAACGTTTTAAAGGGTATTTTATTTCAAGTTGTGATTTTCAAAAGAAGATAATCTGGCATGAAGTGACCATCAAATGGTGTATGGTATAACAAACTGAATCTGAGTGATTATAGGGTATAGGCACACATTTTCAGCCTGGTCTAGTATTATTTGAAATATGATGAATGTGAGGGAATGTGGAAAGCAATCAAACTGATTATATATTTCAAATGTGACCAGCCACCCCCAAACCAACAATAAGTCACCAGAAAAGGTTTCCTGTAAATATTCTTCTTCATACTTTCAAAATTTGAATTTATGTAATTAAACAAAAGAAAAGTGTTTTTAATACCATTTTTTCTGGACTTCTGGGGAGTTTCACTAAGATTGCAGTGTGCGCAAAGTTGAAACTGCACATCTCATGCTTGATAGACCCCAAACTTGAAAAACCTTTTTTTCTCCTTATTCTTTGGGGCTCTCAGTAAATTTCTTTTACATTCAATGAAGTCCTCTGTGTGGGTTATTGTTGTTGATCAATTTTGACAAGATATATTTCATTTAAAAAAAATTTCAAGTGTGCTTATTCATGCTCAATTAAAATCTCAAAAACTAAGTTTGGGTATCTTATACATGATGGTTTTGGGGTGGTAGAACACAAATGACTCTCTTCCGCAATATTATGGAAAGAAATTGATAGCTCACAATAACATTTTCCTCATGGCTGTGCTATCCCGTTGTTGTATATTTATTGTAAAGAAATAATGCACAAAACAACAAGTCTAATACTTTTAGTGGAAACAATGAATTTCAGAACACATACTGACTTATTCAATTGTTGAGAATGAATCAACTTTGCATGTCGAATCAATAAAAAAAATCATTAATCTCTACAGCTGTTTATTATAAGTACAATCTCTAACAAGCCAAGAATAAAAGACATCGATGTTATGATCTTACCGAGGGGACTGTTTTCTAGCTTTCTTTGGAGAAGTTGTTGGTTCTCCTGAGACCCCAGTGACCTTGGGCGCTGTTTTGGCTGGGATTGTTAGGGCTGATGGAGGCAGCAGCTTGTAAGATGGTCCACCTAAAAAAAGAAAACATCAAAAAAATATATTTTAATTATGCTACAAAATTAGGAATTACATACAGTGTACATGTAGTCAGCGATTGTATTAAAGTTAACTATCATTGCATCCTTACTATAATTTGGCTAATCTTGTGTGTCCTTCCGTTTGTTTGAAGCAGCTTTTCTCTGTGGTTTTCCACTCAATGGAGATGGAATTTTTTCTAAACATGGTTAAATCGTTCACAGATTGTCAAATTGTTGACAGGGGTTGTTTGTGGTATTTTGGTCGCATTATTTAAAGTTTTTTTACAATTTGTAACTTTTTGGCATTCCTTTTCGCAGCCCTGAGTATAATTCCCAGTCCCTTTTACCTCTCTCGGGTCAGCGAAATACAAAGCATGCATGCCATATCATGCCGACCGGGTATGGTATGGTATACGGTACACACTTACTCATGCGCTGGCTGCATGCATATATGCATGTGTGCGCGCTGCTGAAACGTAAACAACATCAGTGGTCACCGTACAAAATGTAACTGTGCCAACGCACACACCGCCGCCACCAACACCTCGCTACAACCTCCGCCGACGACCCAACACCTCATCCGTACACCAGGCCACCCACTCACTCCCGCCGAAGCTTACCCGACGAGTCCGCCGACCAACACGCACAGAACGCCACCATTGATGTACCTACCACACCGCCGACACACACACACGCCGCCGTAACTCACGCCACCATCCACGCCCACTCATTTCCCGCCAAAACCGCCGACCCACGCACAGAGCGCCACCTACGACGTCAGCCCGCCGTGACCGCCGGCCTAGAGCTTTCCCCCACGTCCGCACGCACGCCGAGCGAACACTCACTCCTGAAGACGGACAGTCAACCTGTCCGAAACGTCGAGTCTCTCTACTACTCATCATCTCTACTCGCCTACTCAAGCCAGCATCTCCTCATCAGCTCTACTACTCAAGCTGTTCTCACTCAACATTCCTTCTGGTTTACAGTCCTTTTCAGGACTATTTTCAAGAAAGAATACTCTACTCTCAAATCTCCACTTTCTCGCCTATACACTTCTTCTCTTCTTCTATCCACTGTTTCTACAACACTCCACATGGTGTACCGTAAACCACATCAGCAAAAATGTGGGCAGTTGTCACAAAGAGGTTAACCCTATTCCAGGGCTGCCAACCTTTGAGAAGAGTTTGGAGTGAGACATTGCGAGGGAGCGAAGCGACCAAGGCCCTCGGGCGCTCGGGGGGGGATGGTGTGGGAGGGGGGTGTCCCCCCTTCCACGGTAGGGAGCTTTTACAATTTTGCAATTTAAATGGTGCAATCTGGCACATACTTTTAACTCTGATTCCATAAATACATAAGGCAGGATTCAAATAGGTTACTTGATTATTTTTAATGAAGTTCACTTACCTTGAAAAAAATCCACATTTTTAAGTGCATTATTCCATATCAACTTTCTTTATAATAAGCCTGAGTCATATCGATTATTTTGAAAACCGGTGTTCGACAGCTCTAATTCGATCGAACATCGATGCATCGAATATTGAAGGCGGGGAAAATTTAGTCTTTTGTTTTTGCGTCGATGCGATGCGCTTTGCATATGCACTACGCACTGACGGTATGCGCTGGCGTTGGCCGGGTGAGCGTTGCACAAGCAGATGACAGAGCAAAGTTCGTTTGTATTTTCCATGATCACAAAACACACAAAAAAGGCCGGGGACCAAAGCAGAATTCTTCCAAAATATCTTCAACAATGATATTTGCAGATGACAACATATAAGTTCAAAATGAAACAATAATAAAGACATGAATCACGCAGAGTCGATCCGAATGATTTTCGGTCGACTAGCATTCGCAGTCCATTCACCAGCCCCGTCCGCAGCTCCGTACACTCACTCTCCCGAAACGACAGGCGTGCTTGGCGTCAGCGCCAGCAAACAAGTGCAATCAACGGAGAGCGCTGTAACTTGCCTGAGATTGTGTAGTTGGATCCAAAATGAGCTCCAAATAAATTTATGGGAATAAATACGTAATTTTCTCTGGATGGTCATTTGAATTGCTATTCAATGCTGATATAACGATTGTGAGGAAAGATTGTGGAATATGAGTTATGACGATGTTCGAGAATTAATCCTAATAATGACAATCCAGTTTTTTAGACGCAATTATGAGCATGCGATCAAAATAAATACGAATGTTTCGAATCGAGCCCTAAATTCATCTAAATTATTACGATTTAACAAGATTTTATGGTCATACTAAGAATATTGACGATGTCAGCAAAGTATGTTATGTTCATATGGAAGAAATAATACTGGGATTATTTCTATTGTTATTCCATCTCTGGACGTCTCCTCCAAGCTCCGAGAAAATAAGCACAATGCGCATGCGTGTTTGATGACGTATGACATATTTTCCCATTCATGAAATCAGAGCCCAAAAATGGGCACAAACTAGCTTCAAATTGATGGGAAAAAATATCAAACGCAATTTTCTCTGTTTTGTCATGTTAAATGTTATTATATGGTGATATTACGAACTTGAACAGAGTTTTTGCATGTAGACAATGTTCGAGAATCAATCCTGACGTGATGATTATTTTTTTTAGACAAGTGCACTAGCTCGACTCAAGTCAAGTCGATCGTCATGAGATGTCCGCCATTGAAAATTGAAACGAAATACTAACGTTTCACATCAAGCTCTAAATTCATATTAATGATTATCATATGCAAATTATTGTTAAATATTACGATTAAATAATGTTCTATGGTCATGATTTTAATATTGTTCATGAAAGCAAGATTTATTTTACGTTGATCGCGTCAATTTCCGGCCATTTTCTGGTTTGATTAAAGAACAATACTGCGCATGCACGATCGATGGCCATGACTTCCATTCATGAATTCATCGTGCATAAATTATCTCGGCACGAGCAGACGAGTAAGACTCGAACTATGATCGAAATAAACTTCAAATTAATGGTGAATATAGCATCATAATTACTCATTCGGTTTCATTTTGGGGGCAATAGAAATCAAGTAAGTAGTAAAGTTGGACATTACTGATATTTTGATGATTGATTGTGTAAACCAAACGAATCGGCCGGCCGACGTGTTTTTTTTTTTTTTTTCGATGCACCGATTTTGCAAAATCTGCACTGGTGTTCGATGACATCGATCAAAACACCGATTTTAAAATCGATTCGACTCAGGCTTACTTTATAATAGCAGTGAAACCTCAACCTGTGATTATCTGCTGCTCCCCAAGACGATACTAGAACAAGTGGTCAATATGATGGCTGTCCATACTGGGTGTCAATTACCAAAGCCATTTCCCTACCTCTCATCCAGTTAAATTAATCTAATGGGCTTTGTTGTAACTGGAGGTTGCTCTCCGCGATGCCATCAGTACCTCTGCTGGTGGCTCAAACTTGAAACAGGGCTCCGATGCTGCCATCTTGATCGTGTAGTGGTACAGAGACAGTCAGTGTCACCCTCAATCCCCGACCAAAAAAGTGGTGGGGGTGTGCCGTGGGCGAGACAAAAAACGGGGGCCTTGGAGCGGGCTTATTGTAAAAAGGAGAGTCCTCGGAACGGGCTTTGGAACGACAAATGTTTGTGAAAACGGGGGTCCTTGGAACGGATCGCCAGCGTGTGAGTGCTATGCATCCCTATGGAACGGTCATGCTTGCATGATGCAGCTAGCGCGGCCTCTGCCGGGGGAGCTCTGTGGCCACTTTTCACCAAAATTGCAGCTCATTCAACGGATCGGCGGCGTAACGAAAAATATGCGAAGCTTTGGAGCGGATTTCTCTCTTCTTTTTTCTCGATAAGAAGAAAATGCTATGCCTTGGAGCGGCTTTCTTTGCTCTTTTTCTCAACAAGGCAAAAATGCTATGCCTTGGAACAAAAATTTGAGTGTGAAAATGGGGGTCCCCTCTGCGGCACATACCCACTATGCATTTCATACAGAGTGCCCCCTCCCGGGCCTCAATCACACTCGTTATAGAGAAAAATATAATCAAAATTTCGTTCTCAAAAGAATACACACAACATAGTTCATAGCACTATATCAATTTATACAACTTGAAATCACGATTTCCCCAATCCCTGGGGGTTGTTGGTGAATACAGAATAGGGAAATTGCACGTAGATCGTCAACACCAGCTGTGATGCTCGGTCCAGCAGACGACATTCAACACCAGAGCTCAACACAAACTGCCGGAAATACGTCATATTTTCTGAGGTCAATCCCAACACCAGCGTGATTTCAAGTACGGTGTTGTAGCTGATGTTGGTGTTGTCCCAACACCAACACCAGGTTTCAACACCGTACTTGAAATCATCCATTCTATCTATCCTTCACTTGTCATGCTTGTCTTCACTTCAGTTCAACTCAAGTCGAGTAACTAACTAACTCTTCTTCTTGAATTCCTCCTCTTCTCCCTTCTTCTCCGACCTCCTCCTCCTCATATTCATTATTCCTCTTCTCCCCCCCCCCCTTCTCATTCTTCCTCGTTTCCTCCATTTTTTCTCTTCTCCTCCCTCCTTAAGTTCTGGAGCACTGTGCACTGCACATGCGACTCGGCCCAGCGGCAAAGCCCAAGCTAAGGTGAGAGAGAACTGAACTCAAATGTTTCCTCGCCCGCAGCCGGGCCGGGGCGCGGCCGGCGGCGGGTCGAGGCTGGGCGCTGGATTGCTGCTGAAACGGAGCGGCGGCCAACATCCCCAGCCAGGGCCAGGCTCCAAGTCGCTGCTCACGAACTTTTCTCACATACAACGAGCAAACATTCAAAAAATACATCGTGAAATATGATGAACTGGTTTATAATGTTGTTAATATACATACCAACGCCATAGTTGGACGGGGGTTTCATGAAATGTGCCGGATTTTTCAAAGAGCCCGCCATTGTTTCTTTCTCAACTTCATGTCATCGCCTATAGCCTGCATATCGCATATCATGCATGCGATATACGCATTGAAAGTGCAAGACTGGATCAATCACGGAATTAAGGATGCATCAGAATTTGACGGATATATAAATTGGACTGAGTTATTGAACAAGTTGGTTAGGTAATCCATTTCATTTTATTTAATTAAGTCTATGATTTAAGAACGGATCGGAGTAAATTAATATTCATGTTCCCCAATAAATTTGTAAAGAATTGATTGGAAATAAAGGCTAAAGGCAAAGCATTGCCCCACGTATTAAAATACGTGTCACTCAGACTAGGCCTAACTCAGTATTCAAATGATTGTGAATTGTCATTTGTGCGAGTATTGGATGAACTCTCATTCCTCAGCTCTCAAAAAGACTCAATCAAGCGCTCTATCGCTCATCGGACCTCGGTCAAAAAAAAGTAACTAAAGGGACCGGAGGGGGTGGGGTGGGGGCTGGGAGGGAGAAGAAAGAGATGGAGTGAAAAGGAATGCGGGTGTCTGTCACTGCCATTGATTGAACTGAATTCAAATGGACAAGTATTCGCAAGAATTGAAGATGTTGACTGTTTTCATGAGCAAATGTAACGTTTTCTGTGAGTGTGACTACTCTCCAGGGTTGGCGCGTTTTAAACGGTGTGTTTTAAAACATGTTTTAAAACGCGTTTTAAAACACACGTTTTTTTTACAAAAAAAACAGTGTTTTAAAACACCGCATAGACTTGTGTGTTATAAATTTGCATGGATGTGATTTTTTTTATACTATTATTTCTGAAGTGGTGTATTTTTTTTCTTCTAACTAAAACTCTTTTTCAACACCACTCCTCTTTCTCTTTCCCCCTTTATTCATTCTTTCTCCATTGCTTTGTCATGTTCCTCTTCTCCCTGTTCAATTGTGCCCATCAATCCATATTAAGAATATTCTCATTTTTTGGACAGGTAAAGAAACACTATTAAAATAAGCTAAAATACATGTACATGTAATAGAAGTACTTGAGTTAAATGGAAGTGTTACACAAGCACAATAATATTTTACAAATTCTGTAAACCTGACATCATACTCTTGAGGTACACACAAAAGTTGGTATAACTTTGCACTTCATAAAGATGAAGAAAAGTACTTTCAACAGTATAAGATAATCAGCTAGCGAACCGTAACTCTAACAATTCCAGGGGAGCTTAATGGCCCCCTAAAAATGTCTATGATAAAATCCATAAACATGACAGGGCCATGCCATATCGTTCAAAACTATTTTGGGATGTATGCATGGGTATGCAGTTACATATGATACATTGTATACACCACAAGTGCATATTAACAGATCCTGAATTGCTTAAAAATTGATTTCATGTATAAATCCAATGTGAGTTCTTGCCAAAATTTGTCTGTATCATTATTTTTACATGTTAATGATTGGAAAATTGTCAAAAAATTCTATTAGTAATAAGAAAGTTTTAAAAATCCGTACATAAATATAAAAATGTATAAAAAAAAAACATTACCAGTAACATAAATAGACTGGGCTATTTTGTTTCCTAAGACTGAGAGGGGGGGCCCTAGAATCTCGGCCGTCGATCGCGGGATCACAACAAAAATTGGCACACGCATTACCCATGGCATAATCTAAAAAAAACCATAAATCAAATTTTGCATAAATCTCATTGCTAATTTATGCGTAATATCAAAAGTTTGCTCTTATTAACTAAACAATGCCCCTGAAATTATCATTTTTGGTTTACAGGCTCTTTATAGGAATCTGATCAAATGTTCTTTAAAAAAAATTTCAACATCACATTTATTTTCTGATGTATTTTATTGTTTTTTTCAATGGAAATAGTCAGGGACTATATTTTGACCATAAACAAGGTGAAATTAATTGATTTTAATCAGTAAAAGGAAAAATAATGGCACATTTATGAATTATGGCTAAAAACACTATTGCATTAGATTTGTACACAAATTCACATTTTGAGCAGTTTTGGGTCTGCATGCACTTACAAAATGTTGCATAATTTCAGAACCGCATACCAGGGGGTTGCAATTTTGGTCTCAAAAGTTGCGTGAGACTCGAAAAAGGAAAGTCTGTGAGTGACGCGGTAAAAAAAATTGAGCAGTGGATTTATCACCAAAAAAATGACGAGGAGGGGGGCTGAATGAGCCCCCTCCCAGTCTTATTAGGGTTAAACATTCTGTAGGCCTACTGATTGTTTTTAAATATATTTGATCATAATTCTTGAATTATAAAAAAAGGTAGTTCAAGGGCTTTATTTATAGATTTGAATTTGTATTTCATGCACTAAAATTGGTATACCCGGTAAGTGATTCAATTGAAATAAAAGCATATTGATTTACTGGTTATGAAATTAAGCTTTGAAACCCCATGTATGTCAATTTCTTCCATTGTGCAAATTCTTCTCCCCCCCCCCCCTCGATTAACAAGACTCAGTATACCTCGAGACTACATGTCTCTATGTTCATGTATTAGGAATAAAATGTCGAATTACTTAAAAAGTGTTCTTTTTTGTAGGCATTCAATTTCCATGATTAAGTGATTTTGGGGGAAATATGAACTCTTCTGTTGGAAATTCATTAACAGAATTGTGGTCATCTCTTATTTAAAACATCAAGAGCTTAAATCATGCTATATTTAGTGTAAAGTTTAATTGATTTACAGAAAATTGCATCATTCGTTGGAAAAAACGTTTTAAAACGATGTAAAACAATAAAAAACGTTTTATTTGTTTTTTTTTTAATAAAAACGTTTTTATTACAACCCTGCTACTCTCTGAGGCTCTGTGGGGTGAAAATAGATTAAGGTTGGCCACGCCAATGTTTCTGCTTTGGCTTATTTTCTCTTTTTCTTGGGGACAAAATGATTCTGATTGGCTGCTGAGCCCTGTTACCATGGTAGTTCCCATTATGGCAAAGTTATAACAGTTGCAAGTCCTTTATGAAACGGGCTCCTGATTTATTGAAAACTGTTATTGTGTAACAGAAATGAAAAATAATGAAAGGTGAAGTATAAGACGGAGGGGGGGGGGCATGTAGTAGTTTGTCAGCAGTCACTGTGCATACTATTTTGTTTTATTTTTGTAATTTTTATTCGTCACAAAAACAATCAAAATATACAAAACAAGCGTTGCACTTCAATTAAACAGAACATTGATACAAACTATGTCAGTACATGAAATATATCCTAAAAAAATAAGTAAAAAAAATATCCTAAATAATCCACTGTGGATACTATTACTGGGTAGGTTCTGTCTTGTGCCAAGATCAAGTTGCCAACAGGGGAACCATAATTTCTTCCCGACTTTGGTCACACTTGCTGAACCTCTGACATTCAAGTGCCTACTGCCCTGACTGTGTTTTAGTTTGAAAATTGAATGCCAATCAAGGCTGTGGTATTAATTATTCAATGCTAGAACCACTTTGCATGCAAGAAGTTCCAGCCACTGAACTCTAATATTTAACATGTTTTACTTAATTGTAAGGCTTAAATGAAATTTGAACCTCAACCCTGAAAATCTGAGTGGAATGCAAATTGTACTAGTGCCAACACTTTACATTCAACTGATGTACACCGTTACAATAAGTTTGTGGTGAAGAAGGAGAAGATTTTAAGTGATGCTTACTATCTGAAATTCAAATTTACTTTTAGGTCAGTGTATCTGAATTGTTGTAATTGGTCTATTGACTATTGGACTTCTCCTTTTCATTTTCCACATTTTCTTAGAAACCCCAGAGGTCAGATGAGCTCCAAATTCGACTGAATCACCTATCCATGCTTCAGGAATATCATGGCCGTGATAAAATGGGACGTACTTATACCAAAGAGAACTGGTGACAGGATTCCTGTGGCCTTTGTTCTGCTGGAGCTGGTAATTGAGATTTTCTTTGAGTTATACGTGGTTTTCCCAACCCTCTTTGAGCCATTCTCCCGGAGTTACAACGTCCATTTATCAATCGGCCTCTTCCTCTTCTTCAACTTCATCGGCAACTTCTACCTGAGCATTGCCACCGACTTGACATCGGGACCAAATATTCTCCCGTCGGTTCTAAAACCGGACTGGACCTACTGCCCGACCTGCATGATCAACAGCCCCCCTCGGTCATCCCACTGCTTCATCTGCAACATCTGTGTCCTGAAGCGTGACCACCATTGCCTGTACACCGGAAAATGCGTAGGACACAACAACCAGCGCTACTTCATGATGATGCTGGTGTACTTTGCGCTCGGCGCCCTCTACGCCAACTACCTGAACATCGAGTTCACGTACGAGATGCTCAACAGCCTCAATTGGCGAGTGGTCATTACGTTCTTCGCACCCGTCATTGGATGGGTCTTTGGTTTCACGCAGTCTCTCTCCTTCCTAACTTGCCTCCAGTGTAGCACCTGTGTTATTTGCCTCATGTTATCGTTGGGAATGATCTACTACCATTTGGCGCTCATCCTTCGAGGGCAGACCACCAGAGAATGGCGGAAAGGGATCCGTCGGTACAACCGGGGTTGGTGTCAGAACCTGCTGGACGTCTTCGGGACCAGATGGTACCTGATTTGGTTGTGGCCGTGGATCTCATCCCCACTGCCAGGGGATGGCATCCATTTTGTGAAGAGAGAAAAAAATTTGGAGAATGTGAAAGATATATGACAAACCTGACATTTCATTTCATTCTACAGTGACAGAAGAACTTTTAACTTTAATTCACATGCAATGATTGTTTCTTATATTTATGAATCACCATTTGTATTTATTGCATACAAATCATATAACGTTCCGTCAGTATTCATTAATTTGTCGAATTCCTACTACTTATAATAACATGAAATTTCACTCAACTCATACTTAAAATGTATTATTGATGATAATACTTGATGATGTAATATCAGCATCACTGTGCAATTAACTTTGTGTACATTTACAGAACTTGGCAAATTATATTGTGCGGCTCTTGCCTCCTCATCTTTCATGTGAAAGCATAGATTACAAAGTTGTAGGCAGAGAGGTGTAAACCAGGATCAGGGAAATGTGGTGGTACATGTTAATACTGGTAAATACCTTCTCAATATTATGACATTGAAATTTGTGATGTTAGAAAAGCAAAGACCCGTATTGGTGTATTACATGAACTTCATGAAGCCATACCATTCACATTGGGGGGGATAAAATACCAGTCCACCCCCCCTCCCCCCCCCCCCTCGGTCAGTAGGTTCACTGCTTGAATTTACACCAGTGGGACAATGCTTGACATCTCAGCTATTCACACTACTAAATCGTTATTCATCATCAAAATATCATTTTTTGTTTTTGATATGCACCTTGCCTAAATTCAGAGCCACTTTCGATCTTTTGAATAGGATTCCCATATGGAACAGTAGACAAAGCAATCAAGGAAACTGCCATTCATGAAGGACACTAGGGTCCCTTTGTAGGCAGGTTCAAAGGACCAATATATCTTTCTTGATGTCATTCCTTAGCATTAATTTGCCTGCAGATAATGTAGCTATTAGATTAATAATAATAATCCGCATTTATACACGTATAGCGCATAATACATCGGAACAACGTCTCTAAGCGCTTTACAGATATATTATTACCCCGGTCATCGGATCCTTGCATGCCCGCATACAATGTATGCACCTTCTCCACTCCCTGGGGAGCATTCCAACAAGAGTTCCAAGACTCAATTGCTAGGCATACTACATATAGGCTTTCACATCCTACCGGGTACCCATTTAACACCTGGGTCGAGAGTGGCAAAGTGTGGATTAACGCCTTGCCAAAGGACGCTAGGCCATGGTGGGATTCGAACACACGACCCTCTGATTACAGGGCGAAAGTCAGAACCGCTACACCACGGCGCTTCCACACAAGATTTAGATTAGATTTTCAGCTGGCTTATTGAATTTATACAGAATTTGATATTTAGATTAGATTTGATAGCATTTATTCCATTCATCACAAAAAAAAAAAAACGAGGCACATACAAAGTTAACATGAACATTACATGGGAAAATTGTACATAATGCAATGATGAAATCATAGAGATGGGAAATTCTTGCATGAAAGATGTGTCACTGACTTTGAATTTATCTCATTGTTTATTACTATCATCTTCCTAATCATTATTTACAATTGAATTATCAGTATTTCATATTTTTTTAAATAGTAATACATGTAATTGTGCTTCTTTTGGTTTCCATATATACCTTGGACATAGATAAAACAGTATTCTTGATTTGCAGCTGTCTTATTGAATTTACACAGAATTTGATATTTAGAATGTACCAATATGTTCAGATTTTGATAATTCAGTAGTGATTATACCATGATAATATTGGAATGTAGACATAATGTTCTTTTTTGCCTCGATTCAGTGTGATGTCTTATACATGTAGAAGGGCTCCTTCTCTTAGGGTGACATGACATTCTCTCCTGCAACATTTGGTCCAGTCTTATTATCTGAGAGGGCATAGAGTTTAATAGGATTCTAATAGATTTTTTTTTGTTCAGAAAATCCATATTTTATTGTTTGAAATAAAAAGTGCTCTAAATATTTGTTTTGCCCAGTTAATCGTAGGCCCGGTAGCCACTGTGCAGTGCCAGATCGACATTGGCACGTTACTATTAATTTCCCAACATGCCTCCACTGAGTCGGATATACATGTACTGAATGGTAAATCAAAACCTTTTGTGCAGATGGGGTAAAGTGCACAAGTATGAGGAGCTCCATTGTGTCTGCTATGCTTGTATTCTTCGATATATTTCAATGTCAATTATTTCCATGTACAAGAGACTTGCCAAAGCTGTTGTAGTTGTACAAGATTATACAGGTATGTAGTTTGTGCAAAAATTTATCAGATTTCTGATATTATAAGTATTGAAAAACAATAATCTAGATTCTAGATTGACTGAAGATTAGTTTGATACATTAGGTAGACAGTTTGTACATTATATACATGTAGGTACCCAATTGGACAAAGAACAAAAAACAGTCTATTAAAACGTATTAGATTTTTTTGGTGCTGCACATATGTTAGTTGAAATTAGAGGAGGAAAAATATGATTCTATATGCAATAAGAATCCAATTTCAACAAACCTATTGGGATGAAATTTGTGAAAGTAGATTAGTAATTCCATGGTGTGGAGATAAGTTTATATGCAATTAAACCCACCTTATTCAATTGCAAATGCAGGATAAATTCTTGTTTAGAATAGATGGTGGACTGACTCTTGCTTACTACTTTGCTGGCAGATACTATGGTATGCACAAAAATAAAAGCAGACATTTCACTTAAATTTTGATATTGTCAGAATTCATGCAAGTATATTTATACATACATATGTAAAGAGTGGGAGACCTACAAAATAAATTGTATAGGTAAGTATTATAGAAACATATGCAATAAGGACTAGTTTCAGATTTCTGTTGACATTACATGTAGTACAATGGGATGTAAGCCTATTATTTTATTTATTTATTTCTGGTTTAATACATTGATACAATTGCCATGAAAATTAATGAAGACAGTACCATACCATTCACTGAACATCTCCTCTGATTTATTGCAATTTACTCTAAAATATATATATATCTCTCAAAACCGTTTATTTTGTATAGATAGTCTTTTATATAAAAGCATTTGATCCAAAATTACTTATGCAATGAACATTGGGTGTGCTGTTTGTAGGTTAGAACCCAAAGATTATTTGACCTGAGTTGACTTTTCAGTGTAAACATATTGCTGCAGATGTTGTTTGAAGGTTTGCATGGTGGCATGTACATTTGCTGATGTGGTTTACGGTACACCATGTGGAGTGTTATAGAAACAGTGGATAGAAGAAGAGAAGAAGTGGATAGGCGAGAAAGTGGAGATTTGAGAATAGAGTATTCTTTCTTGAAAATAGTCCTGAAAAGGACTGTAAACCAGAAGGAATGTTGAGTGAGAACAGCTTGAGTAGTAGAGCTGATGAGGAGATGCTGGCTTGAGTCGGCGAGTAGAGATGATGAGTAGTAGAGAGACTCGACGTTTCGGACAGGTTGACTGTCCGTCTTTACTCAAGCTGTTCTCACTCAACATTCCTTCTGGTTTACAGTCCTTTTCAGGACTATTTTCAAGAAAGAATACTCTATTCTCAAATCTCCACTTTCTCGCCTATCCACTTCTCTTCTTCTATCCACTGTTTCTATAACACTCCACATGGTGTACCGTAAACCACATCAGCAATCATGCTGCAGGTTATGAGGTGACCCTCCTTAGGTCAAATCTGTTGGCACCCAGGAAATTTGTTGACCTAGGAGAAACTTGAATTTCAAGATGTAAAAGAGACACATCTTGCATATTCTGTTCTGAAATGATGCTTCGAGTAAAGCAATTGTTTTGACCTCTGGAATATAAGCTTTTATGCAGAGTTACCATATTACAGAATTAAGTGGTCGGCCATGGAATAATTGTCTTGCCTAATGTCAAATGTATTTTGAAGCACAGTACTCATGTTTATGAAGTATTCATAGTTATGAGAAGCACATGGTTATATTATTCAATGACCATGCATAATATTTATTTATGTCAAGGCATGTATGCAATTAATTATGGTTACCAGTTCCAAAACAACTTAGTACATTTTTACAACTAAATCGATTATGTGCAATGTATGTGTGAGTTTTTTTTTACCTTTAGGTAAACATGTTTTTTTTTTAAAGAGATCATGTAGATTGTAAAATTAATGTAATTTGATACATAATTCATGTGCTGTACATTCACAAAACTACAATGTTACAATTGTTTTTTCTAATGACCTTGATTTTATCAGAAAATGGAAATTGCTTCTTTTATTTATCTTTAATACCACAACAAAATATTGAGCATGTACCCTCAGATGTGTGGTAGGTTAGTTGCTAGTTCAAGTCTGTTTGTAAATTAATTAAACATTAAGAGAAATTTTCTCGAGTTGTTTACGTTTTCTTCATTTTTGTTGGGGGTTGAATAGATTTGAATATCTGGAGAAATGCAACGGAATGGGATGTACATGTAGGTAGGGAGGAGAGATGGGGGGTGGGTTGGTAGGGTTGAAGAGGAGGAAGGAAGGGTGGGAGAGAGATGTGATAGGCATTGAGAGAGAGGAAGATGGGGAGAGAAATGGGCGAAGAAAGGATGGGATGAGGAACGGGGGTGGGAGAGAGATGGACAACTTGACGGGGGAGAGATGACGAATGGATGGGAGATAGAAGGGGAAAGGACGGAAGATGGATTGAGGAATGAGTGGGAGAGAGCAGTAGCGTAATGAGTCAGAAATTTTGAGGGGGGCCAGAAATGCCGTATAGGGTAATGTTACTCAAAAAGCTGCTAGTATAGCGAGCGAGAATAAAAATCTATTTTTGCGATAGATTTGACATAATATTTATAAATATAGTCTTATTTCATCCTCCTTTATTTCCCTTATCTTTGTTCTTGGTCATGATTTGTTTGTCTGGTTTTTTTTTTTGGGGGGGTATGGCCTTACCATCTGTGCCAGGGGGGTGAATACTAGACGAGAGGAAGATGTGAAAACATTTCTACAAAATTGGTGACCGGAGTGGGAGAATACATGAACGAAATAATAAAGAATGAAAATATATCTAAAGGTCGATTCCATGCCAATCTTATCACAGGGCGGGGGGGGGGGGGTGGGTGGTGGTTGCAATATTCCGGGCTTAAAAAGATCAACATCATGCTTGAACATAAAATGCTATTAAAAAAAGTTTTTTTTCCACCGCCTCATTAAACGGACTTAAAATAGAAGGGGAACTGGTATCTATTGCCAAAAAAATCTGGTAAAATTTGTATACCTTTTTTAAGCCATTGATAAAAGAAAGTAATATAATGTACACTTCGCCCTTTCGTAAAAATAGATAAGATTTTTTTCACAGCCTCATTAAACGGGCTTTCACTTGAAGGGGAACAGGTATAAAAAAAAATTGTATATCTTTTAAGCAATTGATACAAGAAAATTACATATTGTATACGATCACCTTTTCGTGGAAATAAATAATTTGGGCATTATTGACGATAGTTGGAAAATAAAGTATATGAAGGAAAATGTTTAGAGTGTCCAGAGTTCAAAGTATATGTACGTGTTTCAGTATAGGCTAATTAATTAGGGTCCAATTGTATTGTCAATGCCCCCCCCCCCCCCATCGGTAGCTTTTAGTATTTGTGTTGGGGTTTTAAGGCATTAACCTTTTTCATTCGATATTTGAACGTGTATAGTATGTATCGCGCGCTAAGCTTCGACTGCGCACATCAGAAGTGGGATGCTTTCTATGGCGGATTTTAGTATGTGTCGTATGTGTACACAGAAAAGCTTCAGTGTACCATGGCAACAGAACGTTGAGTACTCAATCGTTCATTGTCTTGTAGGCCTCCATTTTCTCTGAAATACAGTATTTATTTGATCAGTTTGCCTTTCTATTGGCGAATGACGAACTATTTCACATCACGATCGTATTGATTAACGCAAATGTACTAATACCTACTACATCGTATATACATGTGGCTTATGCATTCTATTTATCTTTTGATTCTCCATGTTCTTGGAATGGTAAAAGGCTTCATATGGTGAACTGCAAGCGCCTATACAGGATTAAATCAAGGAATAACCGGAGTCTGTAACACAATGCAATTCTGAGGAGATGATATTCTAATTACATCTGTGAGATAGTCTTATGCAGTGAGTATTCATATACGTGTATTAGTACAGTAGGCCTATAATGGAAAACGTTATGGATATACTATAATAGGCCTAAGCCTTATACATTTATTTATTATTTATTTATTATTTATTTATTAAACAATATTTCAATAGGGTGCCCTTTCAGCAAAAGCTGGTATCAAAAGGGGCCCTAAAAGCATAAAAACAGTACATGTATATACAAGTGGTAAAACATACAATGTAAAACAAGGTAAAAACATATAAATCATACATAATTATTAGAAGACAGAAAGGCATGAAAAATTAAATCACTAAAATATTTGTGGTACAAGAATCATTGACATTTTAACATTTGCTGGACATTATATATGATTTCAGTTCTTTTTTTAAAACTAGAGAGTGTGGATAGGGTTTTTAAATGAAGGGGCAAGGAATTGAACATTGATATTGAGGAAATAATGAATGAGCATTTATAGTATTCAGTATTGCATTTTGGGACATCGAGTAGTAGATTGGAGGCGGATCTTGTATTTACGTTATGTTTTTCGGATACTAATTTAAAATTTTCATTAAAAAAGTCGGAAGATAAATTATTTAAGCTCTTAAATATAAATATAAATATGTACTTCGGTATGATTTATTACACATTGAGAAATAATTGGCTTGTATTACTATTCCTTTCAATTGAGTCAATGAAATATTAATGTCACAAATTTACATCATCAGACGTCAGACTTTATAATACAAATCAAGGGGCTCCGTAACAAAAAAGCTGCCCAGTACGTAGCCTTTTTAATTTGACTTTTAGCAGTTAGCAGTTAGATTATCGAAAGTCAATTAGGCCCTTTTGTCTGTATTTAGAAAGTCAATATAGTGTAGCAGTATCCCCGTGCAGGCTGTAAAAAATATGTATATACATTTTTTTCAATTCAAATAAACAATTATTTTCTTCCATTTCACAAATTTCTACATACTTCGTAAACATATAAATAAACATAAATACAAAAATCTGTTAGCGTCCATTCAAATCTAAAGGTATATAGCCCATCTTGTATTCATCTCTACAAAGTGTGAAATCAAATTGTATTATATGCCCGTCATGAGATATAAAAAATGTAACATTACCCCCATACATATTATAAGATGTCGTTCATGTATAGGCCTACATGGCAAGAGGTTTCCATAAAAGGCCTACTGATTTTGGGAATACAAGTACAAGTATTAGCTTTTTAATAAATATCACCTCACACTATTACAGAATGCCACACTTCAAAGGTGCAGAAACAGCATGATAATCATTTCTATTAGTATCACCTGATTCCATATAATATTCAGACACTTTTGTTGATATAAATTATGTGCATGAAATTTATCACTTTATCTATTTCATGAAATCTATGCATATATATAGTCGTACACTGGTGATCTTTATATATTTCCCTTTATGAGGAGTTGTGCATGCATGTAACAGTATTGAATTAGGCTGGATGGGTATGTCATTGTATTCACGTTCAAGTGTATCTGGCACAATCAATTTCATATTTGAGAGTAGGCTAATATTTATGCGTTGCTATGACAAGCGACGCTGTTTGCGGGTCGGTAGACAAGGGGTTGTTTAATGATAGGGGTGGTTTAACATAGAGAAGAATGTATAGAAAGGAAAGGAAAGGAAAGAGATAGAGAATGAATAACTATTTAGTACAGAATGTATAACAAGGGGGTTGTTTAGTGATAGGGTGGTTAAACATAGATGGCCGCGGAAGCGGGGGGGGGAATGGAGTGCTTCAGCCCCCACTTTTTTCCAAAACCGTGTACAATAACGTAAAAATGATTATGATTGTGATTTTTGGCATGGTCCGCCCCCCACCCCCACTTTGTAAACCGTTCTGCGGCCCCTGTAGTATATATATGTATAACTCACCGTTCTATCGATATGGATGTGGGATGAGGTAGACGAGGAAATATTACAAAATGAATAAATAATAATAATTATTATTATTATTACTATTATCATTATTATTATTATCATTATCATTGTTATCATTTTATAATAATAGTGATTACACTGATATGTGTTAATGGAATATTATATTGGCAATATGCTCCATGGAACTGTCAACGGTAATTTGAATTTCGTAACACTATTCTGTTGCGTGTTTATGTATTACAATAAAGCATGTTATCTTTCTTATTGCACACGGATGATATAGTTTTAATGTAAACCTATTGCTTTAGCAAATTAGCCCATATCGGTATTTAGTTATTGTTTACAAAACATAGCACCCAATACTAAAAATAAGATAATTTTTGATAACTTATTTTTTTGTGTGTACAAGACAAAAAAATTGCCAGGACATAATCATGCCCGGAAAGCCATCAAAAAGGAATCAGTATCGATTAAAAGTGGGTAGGGTTTTGGCGCATGAGACACTACAATTGCGTCAGGGACAGTTGCGGCGCCAAGGTTTTTAAATTTGGAGGTGGAGGGGGCGTGCGGAGTACAAAGGAAAATGGCGGCACTTAGGGGAGGGCAGTGGTTCCAACTGAGGGGGGGGAGGGGGGGTGGGTATATGTGCCCACCCCCTATCCCCTTCGTGGGTCGCTCACTATATGGCATTGCATGATTGTGATAATTTTACTTTTTTCTTTAAAGGACAAGTCCACCCCAACAAAAACTTGATTTGAATAAAAAGAGAAAAATTCAACAAGCATAACACTGAAAATTTCATCAAAATCGGATGTAAAATAGGAAAGTTATGGCATTTTAAAGTTTCGTTTATTTTCAACAAAATAGTTATGTGAACGAGCCAGTTACATCCAGATGAGAGAGCTGATGACATCACCCACTCACTATTTCTTTTGTATTTTATTATATGAAATATTTTTATTTTCTCGTCATTGTCATGTGAAATGAAGTTTCATTCCTCCCTGAACACGTGGAATTCCATTATTTTAACATTTTGTGCTTTATGCAATGAGGTCCTAATCATCAAATTCGTAAAAATTGAAATATTGTATAATTCAAACAATAAAAAACAAAAGAAATAGTGAGTGAGTGACGTCATCGACTTTCTCATTTGGATGTAACTGGCTCGTTCATATAACTATTTTGTTGAAAATAAGCGAAACTTTGAAATGTCATAACTTTCTTATTTTACATCCGATTTTGATGAAATTTTCAGCATTGTGCTTGTCTGATATTTCTCTATTGATTCAAATCAACATTTTTCTGAGGTGGACTTGACCCATAACAATAACTTTAATTTCATTTATACCTTTAGGATCGTTATGTAATACTTTTCTTTTAGAGTGAAATATGGGTAGGCCTAAAACCCCTAAACAATTTGAAGAGTTGAAGAAACAGATCCAGGACAAATCAGTGGATCCAGCAACGTATCTCCCCCAGATACTTGAAGAAATCAAGAAAGATGACAGCGCAATCCTGAAGGAATGCCGGTTGGAACTCAGGGACGCTGTGATCGACCGAGTCAAGGCAGCGTAAGTCAGTATACGAAAGCATAGACCATGACGAAAGTAACGTGAATGTTTAAAATTTCTTCGCCTTTTTGATGTGATGATGATGATATACAGTGATGTGTGTATATATATATATAGTCCGGCAGCCAAGGAGGTTTATTCAACCGAAAGCCGGACAAGCAAATGACCCCATAGCTGGATGGCATGGACCTTGAAGTTTACAAAAATGCATTGCTGCCGGGTTCTATGCGTGGTCTTCCCTCCGAAATGACGTAATATATGACGTCACTACAAAATGGCCCTATTTCACCATTTTTCAGACATTGTACACATATCATGAAGTCAAGGGAGAATATCTCAGCCAAATCATGCTTGTTTTGTATGAAACTTTCACAATGTATTGTTCGAGTAGTGCACAAGAGATATGCAAAATTTCACGAACAGAAATTATTGTTTACATATGCAAATTACGTAATGAAATTTGCATATCATTAGTTTTGGAGATTTCTCGCATAAAAAATTGTCAAAAATCGATTTAGAAATTTATTTTCTTTTGTAGTGTACTTTATTTGATATTTTTTCTCTCAAGCATAATATCATTGTCTTCATCTATATCTCTACTTTAAGAAAATATATAACAGTAATTGAAAAAGACATTATAGACTGTGATTTCAGCCCCCTTTCCAATATGGTGCGCACGTAGAAATCGTGCGTTTTTGGCCTATTTTCACCATATGGCTGACGTGTGCGAACGATATGCCTACTTTATTGATGTTTCCTGCATTTTGCATGATATTAAATCTTCCAAACAACATATTTTCTTCTTCATTATGTCTCTGGTGATCAGTCAATGATTTCAGCAAAAATTGATTGCCCACTGGGCAGTCTATAGGCTACGTTTTCAGCCTAGTTTTCAACAACGAACCTATACCATGTATGACTGCATCGTTGTAGTCGAGTCGGAAAAGGGGGTTTCTATGTACCATCAAAACATTTTTCACTCAATGTTTTGGTATTTGCCTAAAGTGTCTAGTTAATGAATCTTGATGTTCCCTTCCCAAAATCGTGTCCAACGGAGTTCAAAATTGATATCTTTGGCGGCCCTCTTGGACATTTTTAATGAAAATCAATTATTTTCATATTTTATTGCACAAAGTCTGACAATGGGAAATTTTAAATCAATACGCATTTCACTAGGATTTGGATAGTAGAAATCGGTTGAAATTGTTTTCTGAATAATCCGGTTAATATATTAAAAAAAAGAATTCATCAAAAATTTTGAACCAAAATGGTCATGTGCATTGACATCTATCTGTTTCATCTTGCATCCGGTCGCCTTTGTTGATGTGCCTAACATGCAGAAAATAACGTACTTAGCGATCGATAGAAAGGTATGTATTACTTGTATCATGTGTATGAGGGTAAAAGGCATTTTCTACACAAAGCAATTTTTATGATAATTAAATCTCTTGAAAAAGATAGAAGTTCGAGGCATTGCTCTACATTTTCATTTTGCATGCAATTACTCTCGGGCACCTTAAAGCATAGTCCCACAAGAACCAGTAAAATGTTACATACAGTACCATACCATTATCCATAGCTTGACTATTATGATATCGTGCTTTTCGGAGCCCCCAATGTGGTAACATTTTGTTTTGAGTATGTAATTTTTTCCTTTAAATCACTTTTCTATATCAGCTACATATAAAGAAATTGGGGCATAGCAAAGCCTAACCCTCAGGGGACTGCCAAAGTCACCCAATCTTTTTTTCGTATCTTGCCAGTTTCTCGGAAAATTAGGCATTTTGAGGCAAACAGTGTTTCTGCCTTGCGGTAAAGCCCTTGTTTTTGTTTTGTAACCACATAAAGATGACAAAGTAGGATCTTCTTTATCAGTTACATATGTCTATTTTCATTCTTTATTGTAAAAAAATGCAATGTTTGAGCCCCCATTCAGACAAAAGGGCATTTCTGCTATATAGTAAAGCTAGCTTTGATTTTGGAAACCACTTTGAAATAAAAGAAGAGGCATTTTTTCTATCAGCTACATGTAAAAAAAAAGTGCGGTACATCGACTGCTACCTTCTTCAGAGGCTCCAAGATTGGCAGATTTTCCCCATATTGGAAAAAATATGGAAAAGTGGTGGGTGACTTTCGGAACCCCCGGAGGGGATAGACTTTGCTGTGCAACCACTTAATATTAGCAGCAGATTGAAGAAAGTCTACTCCTTTAATTCCATGTAGTTTCAAAAGAATGAAACTGGCTTCACCATATAGCAGAAACGCTTTTTGCCTGAATGGGGGCTCGAAAATAGCACATTTTCCCATAAACAGGTAAAGTATGGAAAAAGGGTAGGTGATTTCGGCGACCCCATAAGGGGGGTATGTTCCAATATGCCAACACCTCTTTATAGGCAGCAGATAGAGGAAACTTTACTCTTTCGTCTCCATATAGTTTAAAAGCAATAAGAGTAGTTTTACTACATAGCAAAAGCACCTTTTGCCTCAATGGGTGCTCGAAAATAGCACATTTTCCCATGATTTTGCAAATTACGTAAAAGGGGCGGGTAACTTTAGCAGTTCCAAAAGGGAGTAGGCTTTATGGTACCAGCACCTCTTTATATGTAGCAGATAGAGGAAACTCTACTCTTTTGTCTCCATATAGTTTAAAAGCAATAAGAGTAGTTTTACTACATAGCAGAAACACCTTTTGCCTCAATGGGGGCTCGAAAATAGCATATTTTCCCATAAATAGTTAGAATATGAAATAGGGTAGTTGAATTTGGCGACCCCCCAAGGGAGGTATGTTCCAATATGCCAACACCTCTTTATATGTAGCAGATAGAGGAAACTCTACTCTTTCGTCTCCATATAGTTTAAAAGCAATAAGAGTAGTTTTACTACATAGCAGAAACACCTTTTGCCTCAATGGGGGCTCGAAAATAGCATATTTTTCCATAAATAATTAAAATATGAAATAGGGTAGGTGATTTTGGTGACACCCTAAGGGGGGTATGTTCCAATATGCCAACTCCTCTTTATATGTAGCAGATAGAGGAAACTCTACTCTTTCGTCTCCATATAGTTTAAAAGCAATAAGAGTAGTTTTACTACATAGCAGAAACACCTTTTGCCTCAATGGGGGCTCGAAAATAGCATATTTTTCCATAAATAATTAAAATATGAAATAGGGTAGGTGATTTTGGTGACACCCTAAGGGGGGTATGTTCCAATATGCCAACACCTCTTTATATGTAGCAGATAGAAGAAACTCTACTCTTTCGTCTCCATATAGTTTAAAAGCAATAAGAGTAGTTTTACTACATAGCAGAAACACCTTTTGCCACAATGGGGGCTCGAAAATAGCATATTTTCCCATGATTTTGCAAATTACGTAAAAGGGGCGGGTAACTTTGGCAGTTCTAAAGGGGGTAGGCTTTATGGTACCAGCACTTCCTTATATGTAGCAGATAGAGGAAACTTTACTCTTTTGTCTCCATATAGTTTAAAAGCAATAAGAGTAGTTTTACTACATAGCAGAAACACCTTTTGCCTCAATGGGGGCTCGAAAATAGCATATTTTCCCATAAATAGGTAAATATGGAAAAAGGTTAGGTGAATTTGGCGACCCCCCAAGGGGAGTATGTTCCAATATGTCAACACCTCTTATATGTAGCAGATAGAGGAAACTCTACTCTTTCGTCTCCATATAGCTAAAAAGCAATAAGAGTTGTTTTACCACATAGCAAAAACACCTTTTGCCTCAATGGGGGCTCGAAAATAGCATATTTTCCCATAAATAGGTAAATATGGAAAAAAGGTTAGGTGAATTTGGCGACCCCCCAAGGGGAGTATGTTCCAATATGCCAACACCTCTTTATATGTAGCAGATAGAAGAAACTCTACTCTTTCGTCTCCATATACATGTAGTTTAAAAATAATAAACGTGGTTTTACTAAATAGCAGAAGCAATTTTTGCCCAAATGGGCAATATTTTCCCATTAATGGGCAAAATACGTATAATTATCGGGTAACTTTAGCAGTCCTCAGAGGGAGTAGGCTTTGCTGTAACAGCACACCTTTTTTGTAGCAGATAGAGAAAACTCTACTCTTGTCTCCACATAGTTTAAAAACAATGAAAGTGGCCGTACTACATAGCAGCAACACTTTTTGCCTCAATGGGGGCTTGAAAAAGCATATTTTCCCACAAATAGGTAAAATATGAAAAAGGGTGGGTGATTTCTACGCTCCCTGAAGGGGTATGCTCAGTATGCTAGTAGCAGATAGAGGAAACTCTACCCTTCTTATCTCCATGTAGTTTAAAAAGAATGAAAGTGGCTTTATTCCATATCAGAAACGTTTTTTACCTTAATATGGGCTCCAAAGTGGCATATTTTCCAATAAATTGGTAATAATGGTATTTGCCCTTTAACTAAGCAAATAAAGACATACATATTGTCATGAAGCGTTACAGTATTATCGGTATATTATATCCTCTTTCGTGTCGAATGCTGATATTTTGAAATAGTTGTTGATGTTTAATGATTGAACAGATAGATATCAATGCACATGCAAATTTTTGACCCAAATCATGCCCATTTCGGGATAAATTTTATTTCAAAATATATCATCAGAAAACGAATTAAATCGATTTCTACTATCCCAATCATAGAGAAATGCGTATTGATTAAAAGATTGTCCCATTGTCAGACTCTGTGCAATAAAATATGAAAATAATTGATTTTCATTTTAAAAAAGTCCAAGAGGGCCGCCAAAGATATCAATTTTGAACCCCGTTGGACACGATTTTGGGAAGGGAACATCAAGATTCATTAACGAGACAGTTATCAATATTTTGATGGTACACATGTACAGGAACCTCTTATCCGACTCGACTACAACGATGCAGTCTTACATTGTATAGGTTCGTTGTTGAAAACTAGGCTGAAAACGTAGCCTATAGACTGCCCAGTGGGCAATCAATTTTTGCTGAAATCATTGATTGATCACCAGAGACATAATGAAGAAGAAAATATGTTGTTTGGAAGATTTAATATCATGCAAAATGCAGGAAACATCAATAAAGTAGGCATATCGTTCGCACACGTCAGCCATATGGTGAAAATAGGCCAAAAACGCACGATTTCTACGTGCGCACCATATTGGAAAGGGGGCTGAAATCACAGTCTATAATGTCTTTTTCAATTACTGTTATATATTTTCTTAAAGTAGAGATATAGATGAAGACAATGATATTATGCTTGAGAGAAAAAATATCAAATAAAGTACACTACAAAAGAAAATAAATTTCTAAATCGATTTTTGACAATTTTTTATGCGAGAAATCTCCAAAACTAATGATATGCAAATTTCATTACGTAATTTGCATATGTAAACAATAATTTCTGTTCGTGAAATTTTGCATATCTCTTGTGCACTACTCGAACAATACATTGTGAAAGTTTCATACAAAACAAGCATGATTTGGCTGAGATATTCTCCCTTGACTTCATGATATGTGTACAATGTCTGAAAAATTGTGAAATAGGGCCATTTTGTAGTGACGTCATATATTACGTCATTTCGGAGGGAAGACCACGCATAGAACCCGGCAGCAATGCATTTTTGTAAACTTCAAGGTCCATGCCATCCAGCTATGGGGTCATTTGCTTGTCCGGCTTTCGGTTGAATAAACCTCCTGGGCTGCCGGACTAATACGCCTATTGTTCTCTTCATCCATTTCTTTCACACACACACTATATATATATATATATATATATATATATATATATATATATATATATATATATATATATATATATAATTCTGTTTTCATCAGGTCATTTTTGCTGATCTCTTGTACCTGTATAAATATCTTCTAATAAATAAATAGTTATCTATTAGAATGTCAAAGCATGTTTATGCTTATGTTTTTTTTATTTTACAAGTTCATGTTTATGTTCACATCTATGTTGTATAATATGTTATTGTCACCCTGTATCGTGTTCGATAAGAACCGATAAATTGGGTTTTATGTTTATTACCATTGTTTATAATGACTGATCAATGAAGAGGTGATTTATGAAAATATATCAATAGAGTTCTTAAATGAATCTATTTTCCATTTTTGAAACGAAAATTATGTCAAATCTGCATGACCTAATGTTTTATCTACATTAAGATGTTTCTGCTTAAATGGAAAATGCTGAAATAAAATAAGTGAAAAGAAACACCAAGAAAACTGAGGATTACCAATTTTTGTCCATTGGGCACTCGTCAGGAACATATCCACAGGGTTATCTCATTTATTCAATTCTATTCAAATAAACATTTATTTTCTTTCATTTCATTACATTTTTTCGTAAACATTAATTCATACAAAAATCAATTTGTTATATGAAGAATATAAATAAGTACATGTTGGGTTTAAATAAATAAGAAGGCGTATACCCTAAAAGCTGAGGCTTGTGGCAGAATACGCCTAAAGAAAAAAAGTACAATATAAAAAACAATACGAAGGAAAGGCAGAGAAAAGAAAAAGAGAAGGAAAGGGAACGAGAGAGCTGGAGGGAGACGTGAGCGGGGAGGCGGGCATGAATTACTAAATAAAATAGAATACTCAACAAATGTATCAGTGGGGGCAAAATATGATGCCGCGACAACATTTATTTCCATGGTTCATAATCATGAATTGCAACAATCGCCATATAGGAAATACTAATAACTAAAACTAATCATGATTTAAAAAATACTAATAATCCTGTCTGCTTGTGGTAGCCAATAAAACAATCTTATATCACAGTTATAAGAGTGAAATGCAAAAGTTTAAAATTGATAAAAAATATAAATCTGAGGAATGAACGGTTCTGATTTTTCACCCACAGGAAAAACAAGCACGAGAAAATCATGATTGAGCTATGCATCGAATACATGAGGAAAAAGAAGGAGATATACTACGAAAAGGCAAGGCCGATATTTAGAGAGAAATTTGTGGTAAAATGGAAGGTAAGGACAAAACACTAATTAATATCAAACTTTTTTTTTCAAATTTCGCTATTTTTTCCTGTGGATACCTATCACAGGCCTATGTGGACGATTGAATACTACCATGGCCTTGCACTATAAGTTTTACAAGGGATTAACTGAAAAAAAAAATTATAAAAATATTTAAGAAATAAGAAGAGTACTATCATTTCATTTCGTGTGTTCCCATGTCCAGCGGTTACAATATGTTTAGTTTCGCATACACAACTTGAAATAAGTAATAAACACAATACAGCAAATCTCTATATGTTTCAAGTTTCAAGTTTATTTATTCAAAACAAAAATAATCACATCATAATCAAAATAGATGTACATACAACGTAAATGAGTACATAAACATACATCAATTAGACTATAGCATATACGAATTGGTTTTAGGACCCCTTTAAAAGCAAAAAAAGCTTGTGGGTAGGGCCCTGGAATACTTACGATTATTAACACAAACCATAGGATATACTAATCTACAAGATACAAAGGAGAGAGAGAAAAAATGTATAATAAGGTTAAGATGCTAACAATAGAATGGAAAAACTATTACAAACACCCCCCACACACACACCCAACCACATCGAACCACACATGAACACACTAAACATAGATTTTGACTAGGTCATCAACTTAAATGCAAATACATCAACTTAAAATACATATTGAAGGAAAATAATCATAATCTGTCAAGAAAGTAAGTTTTGGATAATCTTTTGAACATGAAAAGAGTTTTGTTATTTCATGAATTAGTGTGATATATCCTACAAACAGGTTGGGAATGGAGAAGAAGGCTAAAAAAAGCGGAGCTCAATGTAGAGTGCAGCCTCCTTTTACGTTTGGAAATGATGATATCAGCCCCCGTATTATTATAGCATTATAAACGAATATATATGCAGATGAATGACTATAATAAAATGAATACATAAAGAAATACAAATATATGCAAAAATAGAATATATGAATAAACGAATGAATCATCAATTAATATAAACGAAAAAACAAATAAATAAATTAATTAAAAATAAAGGAAAACATGTAAATTAATGAACAACGTTTAGAATCGTACTTCTAGCGCTAGAAAAAATACTGCATGCATAGGCCTCAATATATATATATCATTGATTTTTTCAAATATATTTTATTACACGCTAAGAATTATTGGTGTTTTAGGGTCATGAGGATGCCTTGGAGCAGATGATTGAATTCTTGGAAGAGCCTATCGAATGGGCACCGACTGAAAGCGAGAAGGAAGCTGAAGAGAAGCATGTGTCTTGGGCCAACTCGGGAGGTGCCCTCAAGTATGCCGTCGAGGAAATGATCAAAGCGTGCAAGTGAGTATGAAAGATCGAACTATGGAAGCTTAAAAGCCCCATCCTGGGGCCCGTTGCATAAAACTTTTTACCTGAGAAAACTCTGGTAAAATCTGAAAACTAAGGTTAGTCTGGTTTCTGCCATTGACTTTAACACAGGGCATAAACTCCGGTAAAAACAACCTGAGTTTTCTCAGGTAAAAAGTTTTATGCAACGGCCCCTGATGTTCATATAATCATCTCGTCATGTCTACATCTCTTAGGTAAAGGATAAGTTGGCGAGATCTCTGATCTCGTCATGTCGACATCCCGTGTGACAGATGATCTGATGACAAGATTTTGTTTATCTCGTCATGTCTACATCTTATAGAAGAGATGTTCAGATGGCAAGATCTCGGATCTCGTCATGTCTACATCTTTTAGAAGAGATGATCAAATATAAGATGTAGACATGACGAGATCCAAGATCTTGTAATGTGATCATCTCTCCCACGGGATGTAGACACGACGAGATCCGAGATCTCGTCATCTTATCCTTTTCTCTAAGACATGTAGGCATGACGAAATAATTATATGAACATATCTGGGTGGCATTTTAAGCTTCCATATTATGGAGGAACAGGTGTTTTGTATAAAGCTTAGGAGCGTTTCAACAACATGTTATACATTAATGTCCGATAAGTTGTCGGATCTGACAACTTTGCTTTGATTGGCTGAGATCGAAGCACTGTTACTATGGTAACTGTCTGGATAAAACCGGACTTGTAGGATGAAATGTCCGATGAGTCCTTTAGTGAAACGCTCCCCAGTTCGTTGCTTATGCAATCCTCGCCCCGCCCTGCCCTCTAACATTCATTTGTAACGCATTAACCTTCCCGAATAGAGGGGGGGGGGGCTATTTTGTCGGCTTAGTTCAGGAGAGTGAATTCCGGGGGAAAAATCAATGAAATGTGGGGTCTTTTACCACATTTAAAAGAAAAAGTTTTTAATTAGGGATTATTTTCAAACTGCCTAGAGTAATCCTGATATTTATAACTTTTATTGCTATATTGATCGGGGGCTTTGGGCACTACACTCCCAAAAAAGGCGAATGGGAAAGCAAAGTGTGAAATGTAATATTATTTTCAGAATAATTATGTCAAAAGTTATTTTACTTTTTTATTATTATCATTATTTTATTTGGCATTCAAAAAACAAAGAATACAAACAGATCAGAGACGAGATCAATCAAACTTGTACATGATAAAGAAAATAAGACCTAGATGAGAGTTGGAGAGGCTGCCTGTGTATGGAAAAGGCTAACTTAATAGCCATAACCCACAGGTCTTCCTCCCCAAACCTCCCAACCCCATCCAGGTCATAACACCAATGGTGAAAATAAAATAAAATGAAGATATTTAGAATCGGCAAAATCGGCAATCTTTGTCATTAAAGTAGATTTTATGTAGAAAAAAGGTCAAAACTTTCCTCGCTTCCTTTGCACACTCGCATCTTATTGTTAAATTTTTTTATCATTCATTTTTAGTCTTGTATTTATTTTTAAGTTGCCCATCCCTCATGCTGCTTCCCCTCGACAGTTTGTCTCATTGTACTACAAGGGAGTTTTCTCTTCCACGACAAGAACACAGAAAACGGTAGTCAAATGGCAGGTCTTTGTCGAATCTTGGTGAACCGGAACAGCAAAAATGTTGCCCAGAGTTTTTATTCACTAATGTTCGACAAAGACTTCCTGGTTGTTCATTGTCATGAAGGGCGTTTGATAATACATTTTCTCTGTTCTTGAACGCGTCCTGCGTCATTTACGTTGTCCTTTATTCTTTCCATTCTCTTTACTTTTCCAACATCTTCACTTCAATGGATTCCAGTCGTGACAAGATCATCAAGAAAATGGCGCCCTCCTTTATAAGGCTTTTATCATCAGCCATAAGGAGCAGTTCAGATATGCACATTGCCGTTGCCATCGCTATTACCAGCAGCACACGCGATCTGACGTGGGAGGTAAATAAAGACAAATTAATATTACACAGTAAAATGAGGTTTAATTAATTCATAAAACGTTATTTACTTCATGAACCTTGTAACAGCTGTTTAAGTTTAACAAACATGCTTAATACATATCGATAATAATTATTAAAAGTTAAAATTTGTTGCATAAGGTTTTGAACACTTTTTTAAACTGTTTTTTAAAGCAACTACTGTAAGGTTCATGATAGTAAACAGCGTTGTATAACATTTCAAACATTTTCCCCTGTGTATGTAATAAGATTTATTTTCAGAACCATGCACATAATTATATTGTTGTTGTTGTTCCTTTTAGTAGCTTTCACCGAATTAGTCTTTTTGCCTGGAAGTGTTACTCTGAAAATCGGTGTCATATCAATTTTTGTAATTCAAGCGAACACTCGGAGGAAACAGAGCAACTGTTTACCAGGGCCGCGTCTTACAAAGAGTTACGATCGAATCAATCAATCAGTCACAACTATGGAGAGCCAGCAACATCAGCATTTAAAAACAAATTTTTATTCCATTTTTTTTTCTAGAAAATGATGTATATTCATACATTCATTGTTTTCTTGAAAATTCAGTGTGGTTCTGTTTTTTCACGGCACCAAAGACATTGTACAATTTCCTGAAGAAGTAAAAATGACATTGATGGATTTCCAAATATTTGAGGAAGATTGGATCTATCGTAACTCTTTGTAAGACGGGGCCCAGATTTGTCAGGCATTTGATGCGAAGAAAATCTAGACACTCTTTTTCATATTGCTTCCAAAGTTGTTTTTCCAGGGCCCGTTGCAGAAAGAGTTGCAATCAATCGCAACTCTAAAAAAATCATGCGCAACTTGATTTTCGACCAATCAACAGCGCGTATTTGGGACTTGCGATTGATTTTTTTGACTTGCGATTGATTTTTTTGACTTGCGATTGATTTTTTTGACTTGCGATTGATTTTTTGACTTGCGTTTAAACGCAACTCTTTCTGCAACAGACCCCAGGGATGCAATTTTTACGAAGAGATGAAGATGAAACCAATAAATGCCACATGATTAAGTTTGATATTGAGATCCTTCGAACATTGCCCCCCCCCCCGTAAAATGTTTTATGTTTTCTTGAAAGACCAGTTAATTGTAGGATATAAAACATTCAGAAAGTGGGTGTTTACAGCAAATAAAAAAGGTGACTACTAATATTCTTTTATATAAAATTAAATAAAATAATGTCAAAATCCTAATGATTACAACAGAACGAGAGAGAACATACATGTAAAAGAAACATGAATATAAACAAAACCTTTTTTTTGTATTTGTAGAAAAAAAAATGGTGTAACCTAACCAGTATTTTTCAAAAGAATCTAAGTTTTCATTCAAATTTTTCATAAGAGATAGCCTATTCATTAAGCGAAGACGATGTAGGTTTCACCTATTCACGTCTAGATTGTAATTTCGTGAGATTTGTAAATAGTTGTGTAGTCTCACAGTTACATTTTCTTCATTAATTTTGATCAATCTGGGGCCCGTATGGCAAGCCGTATTGATATATATTGTGATTTTGTGATATCACGAATTCGAATTACTGATATCACGAATTCGAATTACTGATATCACTAATTCGATTTAGTGATATCACTAATTCGATTTAGTGATATCACCAAATCGAATTAGTGATATCACTAATTCCCATATGTTTTTCACACAAATCCCTTTTTTGATATCAAGAAATAGAATTTGTGATATCACTAAATCGAATTAGTGATATCACTAAATCGAATTAGTGATATCACAAATTCGAATTTGTGATATCACTAAATGAATTTGTGATATCAAAATTCGAATTACTGATATCACGAATTCGAATTACTGATATCACTAATTCGATTTAGTGATATCACTAATTCGATTTAGTGATATCACCAAATCGAATTAGTGATATCACTAATTCCCATATGTTTTTTCACACAAATCCCTTTTTTGATATCAAGAAATAGAATTTGTGATATCACTAAATCGAATTAGTGATATCACTAAATCGAATTAGTGATATCACTAAATCGAATTAGTGATATCACAAATTCGAATTTGTGATATCACTAAATGAATTTGTGATATCAAAAATTCGAATTAGTGATATCACTAATTCGAATTAGTGATATCACTAATTTGATTTAGTGATATCACTAATTCGAATTAGTGATATCACAAAATGACAAAAGAAATTTAGCACTCATGTTGTGAAAGATATCGCTTTGATTTCGAACTTTACCTCAGTGCTAGAATTCACGTGGTATTTTGAGCTTTACTTTAGTGCTAGAATTCACGTGGTATTTTGAGCTTTACTTTAGTGCTAGAATTCACGTGGTATTTTGAGCTTTACTTTAGTGCTAGAATTCACGTGGTATTTTGAGCTTTACTTTAGTGCTAGAATTCACGTGGTATTTTGAGCTTTACTTTAGTGCTAGAATTCACGTGGTATTTTGAGCTTTACTTTAGTGCTAGAATTCACGTGGTATTTTGAGCTTTACTTTAGTGCTAGAATTCACGTGGTATTTTGAGCTTTACTTTAGTGCTCAAATTCAGCTCTGTTTCTATCGCTAGTTTAGCGTTTTAATTCACTTGGTATTTATTACATTGATGCAAAAAATAACCTGTGATCTAAACCTTTACATTAGTGCAATAATTCAGTTCTGATTTTTTTTGCACTTTATTCGTTTAAATCGATTGGCAACATATCAAGAATGAAATTAAGGATATGTTGCCAATTTCTATGTAAGCATTCAGTATTCTCTTTTGACGTATGATATTTTGGGGTTTGTTTTTTTATTACAAAAAATGAACAACTTATACTTTCTTTTTTGGTTGAAATTTAGTTTTGAGTGGCACATTAGACAAAAAAAGGAACGCTAATTGTGCAAAAATTGGCAACATATCAGTAATTCATTTCGTGATATGTTGCCAATTTGTTGTTTTTAAATATTATTATTTTTTCGACATCGCGTCTACTACACACTCTCGCTAAACTACACTCACGTTGCCACAATCTTCATGTGCCAATCCATCATTAATTATCTCTTCATGTTTTATGGACAATTCCAAATTTGAGTAATATGGCGGCTAATGTCAATGATGATGTGGTACCAGACAGCGTACTCTCAAGAATGAGTAGAACTCTGCGAGAAGTGGAAACACTGATTTTGAACGATGAACGTGTATTGGCGAAGGTAAAGTTGGACGCAGTGAAAGTAAACCTCGAAAGAGTAGCCGCTGGTCTCAAAATACCACGTGAATTCTAGCACTAAAGTAAAGCTCAAAATACCACGTGAATTCTAGCACTAAAGTAAAGCTCAAAATACCACGTGAATTCTAGCACTAAAGTAAAGCTCAAAATACCACGTGAATTCTAGCACTAAAGTAAAGCTCAAAATACCACGTGAATTCTAGCACTAAAGTAAAGCTCAAAATACCACGTGAATTCTAGCACTAAAGTAAAGCTCAAAATACCACGTGAATTCTAGCACTAAAGTAAAGCTCAAAATACCACGTGACTTCTAGCATTGAGGTAAAGCTCGAAATCAAAGCGATATCTTTCACAACATGAGTGCTAAATTTCTTTTGTCATTTTGTGATATCACTAATTCGAATTAGTGATATCACTAAATCAAATTAATGATATCACTAATTCGAATTAGTGATATCACTAATTCGAATTTTTGATATCACAAAATCGTATTAGTGATATCACTAAATGAATTTGTGATATCAAAAATTGGAATTAGTGATATCACATATTCGATTTAGTGATATCACTAATTCGATTTAGTGATATCACTAATTCGATTTAGTGATATCACTAATTCGATTTAGTGATATCACTAATTCGATTTAGTGATATCACAAATTCATTTTGTGATATCACAAATTCGAATTAGTGATATCACTAATTTCTATTCATTTACTACACAAACCCCTTTTTTGATATCACGAAATAGAATTCGTGATATCACAAATTCAATTCCTGATATCACTAATTCGAATTTTTGATATCACAAATTCATTTAGTGATATCACAAATTCGAATTTGTGATATCACTAATTCGATTGAGTGATATCACTAATTCGATTTAGTGATATCACGAATTCTATTTCTTGATATCAAAAAAGGGATTTGTGTGAAAAACATATGGGAATTAGTGATATCACTAATTCGATTTGGTGATATCACTAAATCGAATTAGTGATATCACTAAATCGAATTAGTGATATCAGTAATTCGAATTCGTGATATCACAAAATCACAATATATATCAATACGGCTTGCCATCTGAGGCCCGTTGCATAAAACTTTTTACCTGAGAAAACTCAGGTTGTTTTTACCGGAGTTTTTGCCCTGTGCTAAAGTCAATGGCAGAAATCAGACTAACCTTAGTTTTCAGTTTTTACCAGAGTTTTCTCAGGTAAAAATTTTTATGCAACAGGCCCCTGATCCTTGTACCACATCGGTAAATTTAGGATCCAAGATATTTCATTTCAAGCACTATCAACCTTTGTATTCCCTCTTATGTAACATGTGGATAGTGGACGAACTGATGGTGGACAAAATGAATGAAGACGAGTTGGCAATTGGACAAATTGGCATAAGACTACTGTAATTGGAAATAATCCATACCACCATACATTATGATATCCTTATCTTTATTACAGGGCCAGGAAAAGTTGATTCCGGATGTTCTAGATGCTTTCGACAAGTTTCTGCGCGGGGACGTCATTGACTTGGAACAAAACCGAGATCACAAAGATGTCACGAACTACATTATGAATCATGATATGCTTAAAAATGCAGGGTAAGACTGTGAATTTCCTTGGAAATGCAAAACGAAGTTAAGGTGAGGATGATGATGGTGGTGATGATGATGATCGATGGTGATAATGATGATGGTGGGAAGAAGTAGATGATATATTGTATAGGTACAAAGTTTGGACGTGTCTAAAACAAGGTGGTTCACGCCCCACGAGTCTTGCCTGATTTCGGGATCAATAAAATATGCAACGCAATCTTTTGATCCCTAGATGACCTTTGATCTTATCATCTTTAACACAGGTGTAGTAGTACCAAAATATCATTTGTACCGAGTCTAAACGCAATTGAAGCAGATATAAAGAAATGAGAGGAAGTTGAAAAAACCATTGAATTTGATTGGACAAGACCTTTTTGACCCAGATGACACTTTGAGCCCATAATCCTCATAGAGACGCATGTAGTATTACCGAAAGATCATTTGTATCAAGTGCGAACACAACTGATGCAGAAATAAAGAAATTAATGCAGTTTGAACGTAAACTTGACTTTTTTAAACCCCCAATAGCTACCTTTGACGCCATCCTCTTCAACAAAACACGCGTGGTATTACACAAAGATCATTTGTAACACAGGTGTGAACATAACTGATGTAGAAAAAAATGAGAGCAATTTGAACAAAACCTTGACTTTTTGTCCTATACATGTAGATGACATTTGATCCATCATCCTGAACACCGCATACATTCGTAATTCCGAAGCTTCATTATTCCGAACGTTTGTTATTCCGAAGGTTCGTATTTCCGAAGGTTCGTTCTTCCGAAAACAAAGTGGGGTTCGTAATGTCGAAGGTTCGTTAATCCGAAAACGAAATGAGGTTCTTAATTCCGATGGTTCGTTATAGTCCGAAATTGTAATGATTAACGAACCTTATTTCGTTTTCGGACTAACAAACCTTCGGAATAATGCCATAAATGTTCGGATTAACGAACCCTTTTACGTTTTCGGATTAACAAACATCGAGGTATATGCAATTTACGTGTTTCGGAATTACGAACCTTCGGAATAAAGAATCTTCGGAATTACGAACCTTCGGAATTGTGTAACCCTCAACAACACACATGTGGCATTACCCCCATGACAATTTGAACCAAGTTTGATCCAAATTGATGCAGGAAAGTATAAATGAGAGAACAAGTTAAACAAAAACTTCAACAACGAAAAAGAATGAACATGACCTCATATCATGTGATTTTTTTACCCCTAGATGACTTTTTACCCCATGGGATCACATGTGGTATTACCCAAGGATCAAGTACCAAGTTTGAACATAATTGATGTAAAGATTAAATAAATGAGAGCAAGTTGAACAAAAATTTTGATATTTTCGAACAGACCAACAGATTAACGGACTACTATAGTAACAGGTTAACGGACCACCAGGAACAGTGATTATTAGGTCTCTGCTGAACTGCGTTCGGGTGAGACAGACAATAGGACCTTATACTAGGCCTATATACATGATTAAATGCATGCCAACATAGGCCTTATGGCAGGTTGAATTCCGGGAGAGGATGTCAACATTTAAATATTTCTGTCGTCTAGTAGAGGTAATAGGAAACTGAGATGTTCACGCACTATAAAAAAAATGGTGCTTTTTTTTTAAATGTTTTTTTATAAAAAATAAATAAATAAAGTTTCCAAAGTGGCTGCTGAAGGAGTTTTAGAATCTAAAGTTAACCTTTAAAGGTTCCAAACCCTCTAAGAACCCTTTTCTAAGAGTATAAAGTCTGGAGAGAAGCAGTGATGGTTAATGGTTACCTCAATACCTGTCTAAATGCCACCTATTTCTGTATGAAACTTATATAGGAAAGAGAGCGTCCCTCAACTGATAAGTATCATGGAATTCTGCTTTAGCCAGGAGCTTGAAGGCGAGCGAGACCCACTATCTCTACATGGAGAAATTCTACGTAGCATCATTAGTAATTTCATCACGAGCGTAAGTATTTTAAGGACTTTTCATTTGAGGGTACTGTAAGTCTATAAGATCCTTTCAAATGACGACAAGACTTTAATGATACCACTTGGTATCCCGTATATAGTAATAGACCAATTCAAAACGACTAAAAGTTATGCCTTTCTTTTATTCGATCCAATCTAAACTCTTTTTTTTTGGTTCTTTACACTTTCTTTAGGACAATGAAAAGGTCAAGGTCTTCAAGGACCTTTTGCCATACGTGGTGAATGCACTCTCCTGTGGTGTCGATGACTTGGAAAAGCTGGCTGGGAATGCCATAGGGTCTAAGCACAATCACGGGGAACTGCTGGCTCCATACGGGAATGACATAGCAGATGCATATCTGGACGATAAGTGCGAAGGAACAGCAGTTGGAAGTAATTAGTTGTTACTTTTTTGTATTGTATATATATATATATATATATATATATACTTTTAACATGATTCAAATACATCCTTTAATAATAATAACAATATAGGATATTGTGTACAGAGCACGTATCCACTTTGAGGCGCTCCTATTACTCCGGTTAAGCTCGACAACCGATTCTGGTGCTCACTGCTTTTTGAGGAAGTACTTCCTTCGTGGTCTTTGCTTAACACAGTTAATAGGCACCTTTCGCAAATCTCTACAACGCGAGATTAGAGTCGGGTAACTCAAAAGTTAACGATTAATCATAGACTCGAATTTCTAGATTGATTATACATTACAGTCGATACAATCAAACGTAGAAAACTGTTTTACAATCATTGCCAAGCCTTGTGTTACAGGCCCTATAGATCTTGCTTTTCGTGTGCAAAGCTCTTTCATACGATACCAGCATGCCATGCCATGCCATTTGCCTGCCTAAGCTCGCGGCGGGACTGTACCTGTATCATGGCTATGACTCCAGCTGGCTGGAGACATGCGAAATGTAGATTATGACATGGATAAGAAAGTGGTTTTTCAAACAAATCGAGTACATATTGAGTAAGGAAAAACTTACCGAATTAAGGCTTAGATATAGATCATTACAGTCCATCGAATCGATATTGCATTTAATGTGCATTATTTGTGGATCACTGGCAATTGATTCCATGAGTCAGATCACCTCTCAAGCCGAATCATTTCCCATGCGTTGACATGTACACAGCATGCAACAGGCCGTCTAAATTTGCGGAGTTTTTTTCTTTTGATTGCACCTTCTATATAAACGATATGCATCTAGGAGGAACCAAATTTGGATTTGGAAAGTCGTCCTAAATCAGATATATCGCTGTTACCATAGTAGCAACCAGAATTTTGCACACGAAACGCAGATTGAATGTTTCCGTTCCAGATGCGAAACGAAAAAAAATCTCATGTCACACAATTTGCATTACAGGACGGAGTTTTACAACCATGACGACGGGCCCAAAAGTCTCTTCCAAAATGAACTACCGTTCTAAATAAGCGTACGCGTCCTCAAACGAAAGGTGGGGAATGTGTAATATGGAGTAAAGTTTAGTTATAGATCAGCGAAATGGCATCAGACAATTCTTGTCATGAATTCATTGAGAAAAAAAAGTGACCAAAAGAGGCCAGTTAGTGGAAAACTAATACCATGCAATATGATAACTGCCCCCGACAATACAGTAGGCGCAAAATGACTTCCTATTAAGTTTACTACTACGAATAGCACCACTGGGGGATCCAGCAGAGCTGGATACAATTCCATTTTATGGGCGTCATTCTTATAGTTGGCACATGAGCCTTCTACTCGAGATCCTCGGTTGGCCCTAGCACGGCTGGACCGTACCTCGTCTTTATGCATGAAAATCCAACCACTGAGATATCATGAATTTATAAGCATATAATTGACAGTTGGTGAAAATCACTAACGGAAGATTATGAACGCCAATGTGGTATTCAGACCAAGTTTGTTTAATTTCTTGGTACAGTGTCACTGAAAAGTATATTCCAGTACAAACCGGAAGTGATCCTTACCAGAATAGACCGGATTTTCGTGAAGATGGAAAGCATGGGAAGCCGTGACAAGACGTTTCTCTACATGATTTTGGGTGACGTAGCGAAGAACAACTCAGAAGTAAGAAAATTACATACTTTCGTCAAATGAACTCAAGAAAGTCATCATTATAGATATCTTTTTCGAATTACACATTGTTATCTTTTAAATAATGTGTTGTTACAAAATTATGCAAGTGCGGACCCAGCCGGATTAGAAACGATACCATTCCGGGGGCCAAATTGTTTTTAACATACCCGGTCTCCCAAAACTATTGTATCTTACCGGGCTGCCGCGCTTATCCGCGTTCATTAAAAAAACCCTTAAATATTATCACAGCCAGAGGCAAGAGATGAAAATCTGGGAAAGCGAGAAAGATGAAGAAAAAAGACTACTTAGGAAAAAAGATAGGATATGGAAAAATAGACATATTAATTGGTTTGGAAATTATTAATAACCATTGCCTTTTAGAAAAAAAAATGTTTTGGTCATCACCGCCTTCGAAATTCACTGGCTCACAGATTAACGATTTGCATGATTTTGAAGAAAAATATTACAAAATGACTTTCATCACATGCCCTGTGATGAAAGGAATCCCTCACGCAGAAGGACAGAAATAATCTCCTGGCATTTTTAGCTGTCCTTTCTTTCTTTCTTTCTTATTTTTAGCTTTTCGTACCTCATATTGACTTGATGTTTGAAGATGTTTGTGATCCGGGGCTTTCAACCACGTGCTTCATGACTCTTGCAAGTCTCTCCATTGATCACGCCAAACACTTCGTCAAACACATAGACAGGTGTCTGAAAGCCTGGGACCTCGCCCCGCATATCGTATCTTACGCCTCCAGAATAATTGCCAGCGTTGGACGAGTTAACAAGGTATCTGAAGAAGAAGTAGTCAATAACTAGCACTGGTGAAGTCGTAAAAGTTGTCTATCAAGACAGCCATTCCTCTTTTATGTGCATTAAGTTTACATGCATATTTTGATTTATGATCATGAACAAGAAATATTGATTGAAATTGTCTTTTTGCTCCAGAGATTCCCTGATATATTGGATGTATTTTGTAATAAATGTACCCATAGACCAATTAAAAACATGACGAATAACTGTCCGAATTACTTTCCCCAAGGAAATTCAGATTTAAAACAAACAGTAGGGGGGGGTAATGAGAATACTGTTAGGAAGAGGCCTCGACCAAAATATTATTTCAAACTTCAAAGCATTAGAAGATTGTTCCATATTGGTGAACTTCGAGAATTAACGTTCTCCCCATATTGGTAACTCCTGGGGAGCGTTCCATGAAAAGACTTGACGGTTGCTTCATCCAACAAATCCTGGCTTTAATATTCGACAGTTCCCATAATAACAGTGCTTCTCAGCCAAGCAAATTCAAGGGAAGTTGTCAGATCTGGCCATTCGTCAGAAGACGCATGCTGATGACATGCTCCTCTGGTTATCCTTGTTCAGAAACACGCCGAGAGTTGTTTGAGGATCCTTTCTGAGAGAGTGAAAACCGTAGATGCCATATGGATCTGCGGCATATTAATGGAGATGAAAAGGATAGGCGAGGCGTACAAGGAATGTCTTGCCGTGTATCGACCACAGATTGAGAAACTCAAGACCTGTCAACAGATGGGTGTACCGGACACGGTCCAGTCCATAATAGATTTCCTTGATGACAGAAGGTGAGTAAACAAATGTCTTAGATGATGCTTCAAGTAATACACAATCCGGGCTGCTGAAGAGTGGTCAAACTATGTATATTCGGAAAGTTCACTGCTTGCCGGTAGCATCCACATTCTTTGATCAAATGCAGTGATCGTTGTCAAACGTAATTGCATTATTGTATAATCTTGATAAAAGTTTTGAACATTGTCTGTGTGTTTCGGTTGATTTTATCAAAGGAACTTCAAAAATCAAATTGGATATAAATAATGAGGATTTTTTTTGTGTGAAGTAACTTGTTGTCTTGGATGTGTATCAGTCAGTAGAAGTGAATCCTGGAATTTGTCACACCATTTTAATAATGTTATTTCCATTGGAGCAGTATGCCAAATCGACTTTGAATCACCAGGCAGTATAATCAGCAACCATAGGAAAAGGTCATATCCGATCTGTTCTTTGAACCTCGAGAGATTCTAGTGAACGGAAGAGTAACGAATTTTTATAATCATGAAAAGGAAGTATCCAGATATCATTGATGGTAAATAATTGACAATTTTCCCCTTTTTTTACATTAGTCTTCAGGGTCTAAGTGAAGAAGTGGCAGAGCAACGAGAGGACATCGATAACTTGGATTCTCGAGTGACGAGCAACGAAAACGAAATTACGAGAATCGACGAGACCGTGGCCCAACAGGGTGACGAGATCCAGAACGTGAAGAACGAAGTTACCGAGCAGGGCGAGAGGCTGGATGAGCTTAAAGAAGTCGTAGATGAAACAGTTGAGAAGGTGGAAGAGCTTGACCACAAGGTAATGAGATGCTTCTTGTGATCTTAAAAACAATTCATAGTCGTCTCTCAGATTTTTGCCTAAAACACAACTATACCAAGTTGATTCTGACGTTAACAAAGTCACAACATGTTTAGGATATTCATTTGAAAACATGTAATTAAGACTCATTCCCAAATAGTGAATTAAATTTTAATTCTCTCCAAAATGCAGACTATCACTAATGCACCGAAATGGTCACGTGACGTATCAAAGCTGTTGAACCCAGAGCACGAACATGACTGGAGATTCTTGGCAGTTCGTCTCGGCTACTCGGGTGAAGACATCCGTAACTGGGCCCTGTCACCAGATCCTACCATGGCCATCCTGGCAGAGTGGTACACAACTCACAAGAGCAGCGACGCCACCTACGCCATACTCAGTGCCCTTGAGGACATGGGTAGGACTGATGCTGCAGAAATCATCACAAAGTCACTGGGAGAAGCAGGTTTGGATACTTTTTTTGTTTTCAAGCACGATTAGCTTCTTCTCATTAGCCTCCTTATTAATGGGTGTCAATGAGCCTTTTCAGCAGCATATTTCCTGGTTGCCTTTCCTTGACCATGCATGTTCTTAAATCGGAGGTTTTTATGCCGTTTTGTGCAGAATCTTTAATCCCTGATTGTACATATGACATAATAACCAATCCGAATATTTCAAGATAATACTGAATAGGTTAATTTGTAGTTCGCCAAATAATGATCATGTGCACCCAGTTGAAGGTAGTTTGATAGACTGTAACTATATAGTTTTTTTATGTAGAGAGTGTTCGAATGTACTTAATAAATAGAACCAGAAACCGAATAACCTCACATTTATTTCAGACGTTGGTCGGACTTTTGAGGGTGGCATCTCAATCCGATAGTAATAAAGAAGTCAAATTTTGTACGAGAAATACTTGAGGAAATACTGTTGTATTTATGTCTCTAGGCGTATCCCGCCACACGCCTTTGCTTTAAGGCTATATACGCCTTCTTTTATAAACCGTCATGAAAAACTAATTTTCTTATGAATTTATGTTTACGAAAAGAGTAGACATTTTGAAATGGAAGAAAATAAATGTTGATTTGAATTGAATTGAATTGATTTGGAAATCCATAAAGAGCAAAGCCCAGACCAAAGATGTAGTCAGAAAACTGATCGAGGGAAGCAGACGAAAGACCACATCGTAACTTTGATAGAATTAAAGAAAATTTGGCGGAATCCAATATCACATTTCAGAAAAATGATCTTTGTCGAAAGATAGAGACGTTTAAATGCCCAGCATGCTGTTCTCAATCGAATTTGTTACCATGGTTACCAGGGCTCATGGCATCTATACAAGGAAAAGGTGCTTCCTGAAGAACAGTGTTTATTTAATTGATATCAAATTCATTAATCGAATGGATGTCAGGGAATTCAGGTACTCTGTCATTTCATAAAAACTAGTCACAAATTAAAAGATTTGACAGTTTTACTAAATGTACCACCTTCATATAGAAAGAGAAACATTACTGTGCAATTCACCACATTGTCAATGGTTTGAAAATGATCTAAGTATGACTAGTAGAACCTATTACACTCAAAGGAAAATCCACTTTTTTACAGAACTGCTCGTGCCTCAGGCGCCACCGGATGAGTCGGAGAACCCCCCGACAGTATTCCTCAGCTATCAATGGGATCATCAGTCAGAGGTGAAAGCCATCAGAAAGCATCTTGAGATGGCCGGGTTTCCCTGCTGGATGGACATCGGTCAGATGGGTGGAGGAGATCAGTTGTTCGCCAAGATCAGCCAGGGAATGCGGACATCCAAGGTGGTACTGTGTATGGTGACCGAGAAATACTCTAACTCGGAGAATTGCAATAAGGAGGTGAGGTACTTAAAATGCGACATATGAGCTCTCATGTGCATATGGATCGTAACTTGCTTGGTTTGGGTGGAGCAAGTTATGGTTATGTTACGTCGCCTCAAAAGCGTGAATGAATTCCATTTTAAAAATATGACTATACAGCCGGGCTGCTAAGACAATAAAATCCATATTCCAATTATGATTCCGTGCATTCTTAATGTTAACAAATTCAGGTGATCCTTATCAATCCGAGACCGTACCTCCAAAAAGTTTTCGTAATCCCACCATTACAACACACATAAATAATAACCCCACCCCCCCCCCCCTCCCAAAAAATATATTCTGCTGTGGTTGCGATCTTACAACAAATAAGTCCACGCAGATTAAAGTCACATCGTTCTATTGATTCTCCCATAATTGTTCAAATTTAGAAAGTTTCTTACATGAACATGATATAACCATTTCGTGATTCGCTCTATTACAGTAGCTACGAAAGGAGCGGTAAATTTGTGAAAGTGCTATATTTAGGGCGTTTAAAGTAAATAAATATCGCTGATGTGGTTTACGGTACACCATGTGGAGTGTTATAGAAGCAGTGGATAGAAGAAGAGAGGAAGTGGATAGGCGAGAAAGTGGAGATTTGAGAATAGAGTATTCTTTCTTGAGAATAGTCCTGAAAAGGACTGTAAACCAGAAGGAATGTTGAGTTAGAACAGCTTGAGTAGTAGAGCTGATGAGGAGATGCTGGCTTGCGTCGGCGAGTAGAGATGATGAGTTTACAGTCCTTTTCAGGACTATTCTCAAGAAAGAATACTCTATTCTCAAATCTCCACTTTCTCGCCTATCCACTTCCTCTCTTCTTCTATCCACTGCTTCTATAACACTCCACATGGTGTACCGTAAACCACATCAGCAATTGTACATGCCACCATGCAAACCTTCAAACAACATCTAAATAAATATCGTTGGCAAGTTTTGTTCTAGAACAGACCTGAAAAAAAAACATATTTGGAAAATTTGACAATAGTTTGTGTGTGGATATCTTGATATTGTGATAAATTAACTCATTTCTGATTTCTTATCCTATTAAAGGAGAAATATATTGATTATGAATGTGGTCTTATTATATATCAATGGAAAGGTAATGATGTGGGGATGATCAGTGGGTCATTCAAAAATACCGAAAATAATACAAAAAAGTGAAAATCGCCGATTAAAAAACGCTAAAATGCCCCTCCGAAATATGCCTCGCATCGGTCTCTGAATTGACTGGAATTTGATGACGTCACTGTCTGTACGAGAGGCGTGATTGGCTCTCCCACGTGAAGCTCCACTTGCATGCAAAACCTGTTGCGTGGGTACGTTTTCTCCACACTGTCACTGAATACTTCTATCACGAAATGAAAGAAAACCCAGAATTTTATCTAGATTTGGATTTTCAAATTGATGATTTTAAAGATGAAGAGAATGATGATGAAGTGATCACAACACAGTGAGGTAGTTGGAGGTAAATAATGGGGGAACAATGCCGATGATTATGATGAAAATTCAACTTGCCTGACGATCACAAGTAAAGTCATGTACATGCCGATTCGCTACCAACTCATGCAGCTGCTGCTACAAGTGGTAGCTCTACGTACACCGCGCGGGCCAAATTAAATCCATGAAAATGAATAACCACATCCAGACAGAGTCTATCATAAGAAGGAAAATAATGATATAACTGTACTTACAAACAAGTGAATAATCCGAACATGAAAGCAAATCAACTCAACGAATAGCAGCAGACGATATGCACCGACGATAAACGTCATGTGGCTGGGATAGATTGTCACTCGTTCTGTTAGATGTAATTTGTAACTCATTAATTTGACAAAATTGCGAAACTCGGGGAATTATTTATATATATGAAATATAGTAACATCTCTTATTATTTTTTGTATTACAATAAAACCTCTTTGAAGGAAAACGTTGAGATAAACTAAAATTACTTTTAAATCCCCCCCTCAACATGCGTAGCTTGTATGTCATTGCAAACAAACCATCGCAAACATGCACGTATTGCTGATTGAGAGCTGTGCAACACGTGCATAGATCTATTCTCTCAGCTCAGTCTCAGCCAAGGCGAGCAAACAATACGGCATGTGTTGTTGTGATGGTTTGTTTACGATCACATAATGCTACGCATGATGGGATGATCTTTTACATCTAATTTTAATTTAACTCAACGTTTTCCTTCAAAACAGGTTTTATCGTAATTCAAAAAATGATAAGAGATGTTACTATATTTTTATATAGATAAATAATTCCCCGAGTTTCGTAATTTTGTCAAATTAATGAGATAAAAGTTACATCTAACAGAACGAGTGACAATCTATCCAGCCTATCGTCAGTGCATATGCCATATCGTCTGCTACTATTCGTTGAGTTGATTTGCCTTCAGGTTCGGATTATTCACTTGTTTGTAAGTACAGTTATATCATTTTCCTTCTTATGATAGACTGTCTGGATGTGGTTATTCATGTTCAGCATGAATTCAATTTGGCCTGCGCGGTGTAGCTGGCACTTCGAGCAGCATGAATTGGTAGCGAATCGGCATGTACATGACTTTACTTGTGATTGTGTTGCAAGTTGAATTTTCATCATCATCATCGGCGTAATTCCCCCAATTTACCTCCAACTAGGTCGCTGTGTTGTTTCACTTCATCGCTGTGTTGTTTCACTTCATCATCATTCTCTTCATCTCAAAATCATCAATTTGAAAATCCAAATCTAAATAAAATTCTGGGTTTTCTTTCGATCATTTCGGGATCGAAGTATTCAGTGACAATGTGGAGAAAATGTACCCTTGCAACAGGTTTTGCATGCAAGTGGAGCTTCACGTGGGAGAGCCAATCACGCCTCTCGTACAGACAGTGACGTCATAAAAAAATCCCCAATTTCGCGGACGTAATTCTGCGTGTTTGAAGCATTCAGAGAGAGAACTTTAAACTATCAATTAACTGAGTTTCATCCGTCTCCATGATAAATGATGTACACCATCGTGTTCTCCTTATTTTCTCCTTTATTGTGATATATGATTCTCCAGTTTTACGATTTTCAATATATTTCTACTTTAAGGTGAACCTTGCCAACCTGTTGAACAAACCAATCATCCCTATTCTCATTGACCAGACCCAGTGGCCGCCTCAAGGTGCCATGAGTATGTTATTCGCGCAGCTTTTATACATCCAGTTTTACAACAACAGGGAATACGTGAGAGGAGAGAAATTCTGGGAGGACGCCAAGTTCTCGGAACTTTTGGGACAGATTTCCTATCATGCGAATCCTGATGAAAGCATGGTTGCTGATGGTATGAAAGCTCAACTTTTAGCGTTTAGTAAAGAGTTCTTGTGTATACCACACAGCTTTTTCGTCTCATATGCGCACTATAGAAGTTTGCGATTTTAAGTAAATTCCTAAAAATTATATTATATTAGTCATAATAAGGTAAACTTGCATGTATGTCGACCTATCGTGAGTCGAATCCCGGAGTCGAATATGCTAAAGTCAAAGCATTAATCCTATCTAGGCAGGGGAGGGGGGCCTCGGAGGCCCCCCCCCCCCCCTCAACGAGTCACGCGATATTTGCGCCGCGCAAATTTTTTTGACCGTGCTGCTCGCTGACTTTTTACTTTCAAGTCTTGCGCAACTTTTGAGACCAATTTTGCGTCAGCCGGGTACGCGGTTCCGAAGTTACGCAACGTTATGTAAGTGCATGTAAGACCAAAAATTGCTCAAAAACGTCATTTCGTGTGTAAAGTCAATGTAAATTATGTTTTCAACCAAAAATCATAAATGTATGATTATTTTTAGTTTTGCTTGCCCAAATGCATGTATTTTATGCTGTTTATGATCTTAGAAGAGTCTCCAATGAATTTCATTGAAAAAACAATGAAAAACAAAAGGTCCAAAAAACAAAGAAATACATAAGAAATTGCAAAAAACAATATAATGCATAAGAAATTGATCTGATATCACAATTTTTTTCATGTACACTTGCTAAGAACATCACAAAGAGTTTCTATGTCAAAAATTAGAACATTTGAAGCTTTATTTATAGAGTTAGAGGAAAAAGTATGATTTCGCATACTAATTACGCATAAATGAGCATAATTATGTTAAAACGATTTGCATGAAAAAAATTACTATACAGATTTGTAGATTATACCCTAGACAACCTGCGTGCCAATTTTCGGCGCGATCACGCAGTCGAAGGCCGAGATCTCAAGGGGGGCCTGGGAGCCCCCTCCCCCGGCCATATGAACTCCCAAAATACCCCGGCCTAGATCATAGGGTTAAACCAGATGATAATAATAATGGTGATGACGATGATAATGATGATGGTGATAATGATAGTGATAATAATATCAATAATGACAATGATGATAATTATACTACTAATAATAATGCATTTTATAAGGCACTATATCCAATTTGTTAGAGATGCTCAAGGCACGCCAGTGAGAGGAGCAAGCAAAATAACGAAATATCTATTTCTTTTATAAGAATATCGAGACTGGATTCCACAAGTTGAAGATAAACCCGTCACTGTTAAAAAGGTTCCGGAAGAGTCCAGAAGTGCACCTGTCCAGCAGAACCAACCCGTGGTAAGAATTTCCATCACAGTAAAGCCAAAGCCATATATTAACTGCGACTTAAGTTTAAATGACCAGAGTAAAAAAAACAAACATGAAAATATGTGATATGATCATCTAAAAATGGAATACCATACTAGCCGTATGTTCATCGTTACTCTAACTCAACTCACAACTTCTATTCATATTTTTTCAGGAATCCACGGAAGCTCCGTCTGTATTCATCTCCTACCAATGGGACAAGCAACCTGAGATTAAAAGGTTGTTCTCGCGTCTTACGAGCTTGGGATACCATTGCTGGCTCGACATCAACCAAATGGGTGGTGGGGATCCCCTCTACTCCAAGATTGACAAAGGAGTGAGAAATGCGAAGGTATGATACAATCATCAGCTCTTCTTTGAGAATGAATTGAATAAGTGCTGCACTAATTTTACCGTGGACTGTGGTTCCTGCCAAACTCATTGTTGCCTTGATGCAACATATTTATGTTATATTAACAGAATCTAGTTTATATTTAGAACTTTCAAGAAGAGGGATTTTCTTTGACTCTCAATTTCTGCAATCCTAGAAAATCGAACTTCAGCTTAAGTGTACTTTAGGAAATTCAATGTGGGATTATGGTATGCCATAATGAGAAACAGAAAAGGTTTGTAAAACCTTATCATCTCAATACTGACTCTCTATTCACTTTATAGGTCATCATATCCTGTGTCACATCCAAGTACTCAATCTCTGCCAACTGCAGAAGGGAGGTCAGTCTCTCCGATGCACTCCGTAAACCCATTATTCCTCTCCTGTTTGAAGAAATGACATGGCCACCAGAAGGGCCGATGAGTATGACCTTTACTCAGCTTCTCTACATTGACTTCACCGAGGAAACAACTCAGGCTTCCTTTGATGATGAAAAGTTCGACGAACTCATCGATAAGATTAAGGAACATGCCGAGCCGACACTTCAGCTAGTGCCTGCCGACGAACAGACGGAGGTAGAGAAGACGATTCAAGAACAATCGTCAATATCTGCACTTAGGAAAGAAGGGCTAGCTGAGGAGAGTGAGATAAGAGACACATCATCCCTCGTTGATGACATTAAAAATGACCCCAAGTCTACCGATGCAGCTCCCATATCGGTTGAGCGAAGTGCCACTCCTCAAGAATTTCCACCCACATACTCAGTTTCCCAGCAGCAGAATAGCCCAGCTGACACAAAAGCTGTTGAAGCAGTTCCTGTAGCTGTTGAAAGAAGTGCCACTATTGAGGTCTCCCCAGCAACAGACGCAGTTCCTCTGCATCAGAACAGTCCAGATAACACCAAGCCTGTTGAGGCAGCTCCTGTAGTTCTTGAGAAAAGTGCAACCCCTCAAGTATCCCCAGCAATCGAAACAGTTATTCCCCAGCTTAACGGTCCAGCTAAACAGTCAGCTACAGAACAACCGCTCCAAATGCAGTATCGTAACTCACCTGAAAAAACATCTTCTCGTCCTTCATCTGAACAGAAAAACAAGAAATCGTCAACCTGTGTGGTTATTTGACGGCTTTTATTACTTTCGGGACTGGTTTTGTGTCAATCTAATGTGTTTTTAACAAACTTTTGTGATTTATCACAACATATTTGTTAAAGGTCAAGTCCACCTCAGAAAAATGTTGATTTGAATCAATAGAGAAAAATCAGACAAGCACAATGCTGAAAATTTTATCAAAATCGGATGTAAAATAAGAAAGTTATGACATTTCAAAGTTTCGCTTATTTTCAACAAAATAGTTATATGAACGCGCCAGTTACATTCAAATGAGAGAGTCGATGATGTCGCTCACTCACTATTTCTGTTGTTTTTTTATTGTTTGAATTATACAATATTTCAATTTTTACGAATTTGACGATTATAGAATCTCCTTGCACAAAATGTTAAAATAATGGAATTCCACATGTTCAGGGAGGAATGAAACTTCATTTCACATGACAATGATGAGAAAATAAAAATATTTCATATAATAAAATACAAAAGAAATAGTGAGTGAGTGATGTCATCAACTCTATCATTTGGATGTAACTGGCTCGTTCATATAACTATTTTGTTGAAAATAAGCGAAACTTTAAAATGCCATAACTTTCTTATTTTACATCCGATTTTGATGAAATTTTCAGTGTTATACTTGTTGAATTTTTCCCTTTTTATTCAAATCAAGTTTTTGTTGGGGTGGACTTGTCCTTTAATTAATCTATGTCTTATGTTTGTCAGGGGAGCCCATTCACCAACAGTTAATAGTGTGGTCTTCGGTTAGCCCTGAATAAAAACAAACTTATAAACATAAAAATATGTATATCAGAATAAAAATCCTATATATGAAAATATCAAGTGAGTTGCAATCAGTTGTAGAACTTAACCGTGCAATTAATCTTCGATGAACTTTTAAAAATGGCAACTTTGGCTAAACAATATATTGTGACTATGTGACTTTTTGCCTTGCATGATGTTTGTGATGGACATCACTATAATTCAGCCTTCTCGGAGTTTAAGGTAGAAGAACATGAACGGATTAATTCATATAGCAGTGAACTAGCCGTTTATCAAGAGTCATCCATTAGACTCTTGAACAAATGAGATGGCTGAGTGGCATATGTCTTGTTCGTTCAAAATTATTCTTCCAAACCTATTTTGAATATTTTGCAGCTGAGTTATGTCAATGCTTAAATTTTCTTTAGACTATTTAAACTAACCACCAAGGCTAATTTCTAAATAATTCGTTGTTCGAACCTTCACTATCATTAAAACGGAATTCAGTTAAATAGAGAAAGATTCAACTTAAAGCATGCGAGTCTACAACAGGGGCTGCGGAACAGGGGGGCTTTAGCTTCCACCTTTTTTTTCCAAAATCGTGTACAAAAACATAAAAATTGCCATCTGATTGCGATTTTTTGGCATGGACAGTCCCCCGTTTTCGACTCGGTCCCCCTTTCAAAACTGTTCCCCGGCCCCTATACAAGTTTTATCAGTGATAGGGAGAGCAATAATTCCTTAATTCATAACTCCAGAAATATATTAAGGTAGAACTTTAACATTATATTATATACATATATTGAAAGTAAAGCAGACCAACGATTGAGCCTTATGGCACGCCAAATTTATTAAATAATAAATGAGGCTTAGCTCTCTTTAACTTGGTCACTTGTTGTCGATCACTAAAATATGAATTGAATGAACCATGGAGCTAATAGCTCCATGAATGAACCAGACTAGTCTTATTGCTACAACACAAGGTAATTCATGAAAAAGTATCTCGATGAGGACTGCCCGCCGAGAGTTAGCTGACCTGTAGGTTTTCCTTAATTTCTTTGTCTTTGAAACCATCTCTTTAATCTTAACTATCGACTGGAATTTTTGTTGACTATATTCACGATTTTGACATTATATAGAACAACTGATGTATTATTGTAGACCCACCCCCCCCCCCCTCATCGTCGTTTTAATAGAACAGCTGGGTTATTTTTCTTTGCTGGTCAGCCATGATCCCAAAAATATTGGCAAAAGATTATGTTTTTATATTAAAGGACAAGTCCACCCCAACAAAAACTTGATTTGAATAAAAAGAGAAAAATTCGACAAGCATAACACTGAAAATTTCACCAAAATCGGATGTAAAATAAGAAAGTTATGACATTTCAAAGTTTCGCTTCATTTCACAAAAACAGTTATATGAACGAGCCAGCTACATCCAAATGAAAGAGTCGATGATGTCATTCACTCACTATTTCTTTTGTTTTTTATTGTTTGAAATATGAAATATTTTGATTTTCTCGTCATTGTCATGTGAAATGAAGTTTCATTCCTCCCTGAACACGTGGAATTCCATTATTTTAACATTTTGTGCTTCAGACAAGGAGGTCCTAATCGTCAAATTCGTAAAAATTGAAATATTGTATGATTCAAACAATAAAAAACAAAAGAAATAGTGAGTGAGTGACATCATCAACTCTCTCATTTGGATGTAACTGGCTCGTTCATATAACTATTTTGTTAAAAATAAGCGAAACTTTGAAATGTCATAACTTTCTTATTTTACATCCGATTTTGATGAAATCTTCAGCATTGTCCTTGTCTGATTTTTCTCTATTGATTCAAATCAACATTTTTCTGAGGTGGACTTGACCTTTAAAAAAAACTTCTCCAGCTCGTGTGATGAAAAAATATAGTGGTTCTAAATTTTTGGAACAGTATATTTTTACTGAAATAATGTTGGCCTAGATATAGGATGTCGAATTGTATATCGCTATCTGATATTCTATAATCTTTTCCTACGAAATTAAATGTTTACATACATGCAAATCACCATTGTGGTGTCTAAACATATTCCAGTTTCGTTTTCTCCTTACCACTAATGCCTATTGATGGACAGACTATATTACAAAAATAATTTTGTGTATTTCTGTGGTGTCTGGAGTCGTTTTTCTGAATCTTGTCTCAATCAGTGGGTCGTGGATTCGAATCCAACTACGGGGCATTAATTTCTGACAGCAAGAGATTCATCCCTATGCCCTATGGTACCAATATGTCAAGTAAAGGAGGATATGAAAGAAATCTAACGCATAATGGTGGGTATACGTAGGGTCATGGAAAATAGGCACGATCGTGCACCATTTTTGACGATCTTTCAAAAGGTATTAGTTTTGAGAGACTTCTTTTTGGGTGTCTTGTTTTATTTTTACTCGTTGGAAAGTGCTCTATTGTAAAATATCTTCGATGTTGGTATGTTGGTGAACTATAACCTTTTCTTGGTTCGGCTGAAACATTTAATTTGAGCATCCTTACGAGCGTCACTCCGACTGTTGGGCCCGATGGCACAATACCTCGTATTTCCAGCTTAAAAAAAATGTATATACCGCATTATATATTGCTATAACCGCCGCCATTTACCCATGGGTGACCATGAAAGTACTGATATTGCTTTTATCATCAATTTACTAATTATATTGCTATTGAATGAAACCATTCCTTTTGGAAACTGTTACGAATGGGTGGAGAATTAAAGAAAAATCCAGAATAAAATAGAATAGAAACATGTTAATGTTTATACTTTTATACATGATTGAAATTTACCCCTCTCCGAAACTAAGTGCCTCGTTTATTTCCCCACCCTCAAGTTTGAATATCACTTAATTTTTGTTAGTTTTTGTCTCACCTGCATAGCAGAGTGAGACTATAGGCGCCGCTTTTCCGACGGCGGCGGCGGCGTCAACATCAAATCTTAACCTGAGGTTAAGTTTTTAAATGTCATCATAACTTAGAAAGTATATGGACCTAGTTCATGAAACTTGGACATAAGGTTAATCAAGTATCACTGAACATCCTGCATGAGTTTTATGTCACATGACCAAGTTCATGAAACTTGGCCATAAGGTTAGTCAAGTATTACTGAACATCCTATTAGAGTTTCATGTCACATGACCAAGGTCAATGGTCATTTAGGGTCAATGAACTTAGACCATGTTGGAGGAATCAATATCAAAATCTTAACCTGAGGTTAAGTTTTTGAAATGTCATCATAACTTAGAAAATATATGGACCTAGTTCATGAAACTTGGACATAAGGTTAATCAAGTATCACTGAACATCTTGCATGAGTTTTATGTCACATGACCAAGGTCAAAGGTCATTTAGGGTCAATGAACTTTGGCCGAATTGGGGGTATCTGTTGAATTCCCATCATAACTTTGAATGTTTATGGATCTCATTCATGAAACTTGGACATAATAGCAATCAAGCATCACTGAACATTTTGTGCAAGTTTCAGGTCTCATGATTAAGGTCAAAGGTCATTTAGGGTCAATGAACTTTGGCCGAATTGGGGTTATCTGTTGAATTACCATCATAACTTTGAAAGTTTATTGGTCTCGTTCGTTAAACTAGGACATCATAATCAAGTTTCACTGAACATCCTGTACGCATTTCAGGTCACATGATCAAGGTCAAAGGTCATGTAAGGTCAATGAACTTTGGCCATGTTGGGGTTTTTTGTTGAATAACCATCATATCTCTGTTAGTTTATTGGTCTAGTTCATAAAAAGTGGACATAAGTGTAACCATGTATCGCTGAACATCTTGTGCGAGTTAGAGTACATGTAGTTTTCAAAGTCAGCACTGCTGCTATATTGAACTGCGTGATGCAGGTGAGACGGCCAGAGGCATTCCACTTGTCTTCATTCAGTTTCACATGTTTCTGATGGAAAATAAGTGCAGAAACGTACAAAAAAAATGAGAATTGAAATTCAAGAGTGTAGGCCTAAAGGGAAATGAGCATGATACTAGTCCTTACGATGTATCTTATTGTAGAAATAAAGCGAAGCTTATTACATCATACATTCATACAGCGCATTCCATCAATATTTCAATGTGCTTAAAAACATGGCAAAATCTATGTTGTAATAAAAAAAAGTCAAAATTTTTACTCCGAGTACGCTCCCATCTTTAAAAAAATGCACCTGTAGCCATGTCCGCAACCTAAAAAATGTACATATTGTGGACTCGTAAGGCGTACCTTACTGACCCCCTATAAGGCCTGGTCACACCGCCCGAACGTTGTTGGAGCGGTCATAGAGCGATAGGGAGAGGGGGTCGATTTCGCTCACAAAATTGGGGAAAAAATCGAAAAAAAAAATCGAAAAAAAAACAATCGAAATCGAAAATGGTGAACGGTAGTGATGAGTGGTGATGATTTTTTTTCTCTCCGCTCCACGACCGCTCTAACAACGCTCGGGCGGTGTGACCGGCCTTAAACCAAGAAAAAAATCCCTGGCGCGGTACAGATCGAGACCTGTATTGTGCCGTCAGTCATCGCCCTCCCAAACTATGAACACCGATCGACACCAACGACTGCAGTTATGAATATTAAAGCAAAACTTTATAATGGTTTGAATTGAATTAAAGGATATAAAAAGTATACGGGGAGGGGGGGGGGTCGGCGGGCCTTGATTGCATCTACACAGAGATACGATCGAGATTACTATTTGATTTCGCGTGTACGCCACGAAAACGGACAACTCCTGCATTACGCCGTATCTGGTAGCCAGTTTTCTATAAAAAATTAAGGTGATTTTATTTTGGGAACGTCGTTTTAACCCCCCCCCCCCCCCTTCATGAGTTTTGCACTGACACTAGTCTATGAATTCAGACCACTTGAAATGATAAATCTTGAAATTCAAACCCATTTTCCCCCTGCAGAAAAACTTTTAAGAGCTTAATTAGGTGGTCTGTCATGAATATGACAGATCACCTATTATATTCGTCAGAATTTTCTTTATTTTTATTGCCAAAGCTAGTAACCACATTATCTCAATATCGGGCGTGTCAATTTTCTTGATTTTCATGTCATGTATGGCAATCATTATGGACATGCGAAACGAAACTTTTCAAGGTTATCAAATCATGATGACGTCATCTAGGCGCCATTTTGTAAAATTAAATGATTGATCATATCATCGCAACTAATCATCAAAAATCATCCATATTTGCATCATATCAAGTTCAGGTGACAAGTCATCAGGACATGTCAACAGAGGTCATGCAAAGGTCACGACGCGCACGTACGCGCGCGTCAAATTTTAAAAATTTTCCAAATCAACCGTGGTCAAGTTTGGGTACGTTTCAGGCCATTTTGAGCATGTCAAGAATTTGCGCGCGCACAGGTATGCGTGCGCGTTCTTGCTCCTACCATCGCTATGCCTCTTCGAGTCGTCATTTATTTTGTGTCTGTCCATCGTCCATGATCTTCTGATTAATTTGATACCTCATTAAGCCTCTTACGACCAATAATACCGGAATGCGCGTCCATTCAATGTTGCATTGCACGCGCGTGCAAACTCGCAAAATAAGTCATAAGTGGGCAAAAATATGCCAATATAAAATTCACTGTAGCTCTTCAGGGAGTCCGTTGACCCCCAATTTTTTTTCCTATTCGAATAGAGTATGAATTGGAGATATGATTTTATGCCACATTTGACCCTTAAAAACATCGTGACGTCATCAACATGGCGTCGGAACTAAAAATTAGTGTTTTCTGTTTCATGATGTCACCACACTCATGTAAATTTATTCTAATTACGTAAATATTGGTCTTTTCTCGCCAAATTTTCAATATGTTTTACCTTAGAATGTACCCTTTAGACAATATGTCCATTGTTTCATTTTAAAGCTTGTACTATTCTCAAAACTGGAATTTGTACTAGGTTTGTCATCATGACATTTTTGTACTTGCAACAATTTACATTGACAATATGTTTCCTGTTTTGCACTCCATGTCTGTCCGGAAGATCGTGGTCGACTGGATAACGCACCTGCCTGGTAACGCTAGGGTCGGTGGTTCAAACCTCGCTTGACTCTCTTTTTTTTCTTTTTTTTTCCTTTATTAGGTGGTCTGTCATGAATATGACAGATCACCTATTATATTCGTCAGAATTTTCTTTATTTTTATTGCCAAAGCTAGTAACCACATTATCTCAATATCGGGCGTGTCAATTTTCTTGATTTTCATGTCATGTATGGCAATCATTATGGACATGCGAAACGAAACTTTTCAAGGTTATCAAATCATGATGACGTCATCTAGGCGCCATTTTGTAAAATTAAATGATTGATCATATCATCGCAACTAATCATCAAAAATCATCCATATTTGCATCATATCAAGTTCAGGTGACAAGTCATCAGGACATGTCAACAGAGGTCATGCAAAGGTCACGACGCGCACGTACGCGCTCGTCAAATTTTAAAAATTTTCCAAATCAACCGTGGTCAAGTTTGGGTACGTTTCAGGCCATTTTGAGCATGTCAAGAATTTGCGCGCGCACAGGTATGCGTGCGCGTTCTTGCTCCTACCATCGCTATGCCTCTTCGAGTCGTCATTTATTTTGTGTCTGTCCATCGTCCATGATCTTCTGATTAATTTGATACCTCATTAAGCCTCTTACGACCAATAATACCGGAATGCGCGTCCATTCAAAGTTGCATTGCACGCGCGTGCAAACTCGCAAAATAAGTCATAAGTGGGCAAAAATATGCCAATATAAAATTCACTGTAGCTCTTCAGGGAGTCCGTTGACCCCCAATTTTTTTTTCCTATTCGAATAGAGTATGAATTGGAGATATGATTTTATGCCACATTTGACCCTTAAAAACATCGTGACGTCATCAACATGGCGTCGGAACTAAAAATTAGTGTTTTCTGTTTCATGATGTCACCACACTCATGTAAATTTATTCTAATTACGTAAATATTGGTCTTTTCTCGCCAAATTTTCAATATGTTTTACCTTAGAATGTACCCTTTAGACAATATGTCCATTGTTTCATTTTAAAGCTTGTACTATTCTCAAAACTGGAATTTGTACTAGGTTTGTCATCATGACATTTTTGTACTTGCAACAATTTACATTGACAATATGTTTCCTGTTTTGCACTCCATGTCTGTCCGGAAGATCGTGGTCGACTGGATAACGCACCTGCCTGGTAACGCTAGGGTCGGTGGTTCAAACCTCGCTTGACTCTCTTTTTTTTTTTTTTTTTTTCCTTTATTAGGTGGTCTGTCATGAATATGACAGATCACCTATTATATTTGTCAGAATTTTTAGGTGGTCTGTCATGAATATGACAGATCACCTATTATATTCGTCAGAATTTTCTTTATTTTTATTGCCAAAGCTAGTAACCACTTTATCTCAATATCGGGCGTGTCAATTTTCTTGATTTTCATGTCATGTATGGCAATCATTATGGACATGCGAAACGAAACTTTTCAAGGTTATCAAATCATGATGACGTCATCTAGCCGCCATTTTGTAAAATTAAATTATTGATCATATCATCGCAACTAATCATCATAAATCATTCATATTTGCATCATATCAAGTTCAGATGACAGGTCATCAGGACATGTCAACAGAGGTCATGCAAAGGTCACGACGCGCACGTACGCGCGCGTCAAAATTTTAAAATTCCCCAAATCAATCGTGGTCAAATTTGGGTACGTTTCAGGCCATTTTGAGCATGTCAAAAATTTGCGCGCGCACAGGTATGCGTGCGCGTTTTTGCTCCTACCATCGGTATGCATCTTCGAGTCGTCATTTATTTTATGTCTGTTCACTGTCCATTATCTTCTGATTAATTTGATACCTCATTCAGACTCTTACGACCAATAATACGCAAATGCGCGTCGATTCAAATGTGCATGACATGCGCGTGCAAACTCGCAAAATAAGTCATAAGTGGGCAAAAATATGCCTATATAAAATTCACTGTAGCTCTTCAAGGAGTCCGTTGACCCCCAATTTTTTTTTCCTATTCGAATAGAGTATGAATTGGAGATATGATTTTATGCCACATTTGACCCTTAAAAACATCGTGACGTCATCAACATGGCGTCGGAACTAAAAATTAGTGTTTTCTGTTTCATGATGTCACAACACTAATGTAAATTGATTCTAATTACGTAAATATTGGTCTTTTCTCTCCAAATTTTCAATATGTTTTACCTTAGAATGTACCCTTTAGACAATATGTCCATTGTTTCATTTCAAAGCTTGTACTATTCTCAAAACTGGAATTTGTACTAGGTTTGTCATCATGACATTTTTCTACTTGCAACAATTTACATTGACAATATGTTTCCTGTTTTGCGCTCCCTGTCTGTCCGGAAGATCGTGGTCGACTGATAACGCACCTGCCTGGTAACACTAGGGTCGGTGGTTCAAACCTCGCTTGACTCTCTTTTTTTTTTTTTTCCTTTATTATTAGGTGGTCTGTCATGAATATGACAGATCACCTATTATATTCGTCAGAATTTTCTTTATTTTTATTGCCAAAGCTAGTAACCACTTTATCTCAATATCGGGCGTGTCAATTTTCTTGATTTTCATGTCATGTATGGCAATCATTATGGACATGCGAAACGAAACTTTTCAAGGTTATCAAATCATGATGACGTCATCTAGCCGCCATTTTGTAAAATTAAATTATTGATCATATCATCGCAACTAATCATCATAAATCATTCATATTTGCATCATATCAAGTTCAGATGACAGGTCATCAGGACATGTCAACAGAGGTCATGCAAAGGTCACGACGCGCACGTACGCGCGCGTCAAAATTTTAAAATTCCCCAAATCAATCGTGGTCAAATTTGGGTACGTTTCAGGCCATTTTGAGCATGTCAAAAATTTGCGCGCGCACAGGTATGCGTGCGCGTTTTTGCTCCTACCATCGGTATGCATCTTCGAGTCGTCATTTATTTTATGTCTGTTCACTGTCCATTATCTTCTGATTAATTTGATACCTCATTCAGACTCTTACGACCAATAATACGCAAATGCGCGTCGATTCAAATGTGCATGACATGCGCGTGCAAACTCGCAAAATAAGTCATAAGTGGGCAAAAATATGCCTATATAAAATTCACTGTAGCTCTTCAAGGAGTCCGTTGACCCCCAATTTTTTTTCCTATTCGAATAGAGTATGAATTGGAGATATGATTTTATGCCACATTTGACCCTTAAAAACATCGTGACGTCATCAACATGGCGTCGGAACTAAAAATTAGTGTTTTCTGTTTCATGATGTCACAACACTAATGTAAATTGATTCTAATTACGTAAATATTGGTCTTTTCTCTCCAAATTTTCAATATGTTTTACCTTAGAATGTACCCTTTAGACAATATGTCCATTGTTTCATTTCAAAGCTTGTACTATTCTCAAAACTGGAATTTGTACTAGGTTTGTCATCATGACATTTTTCTACTTGCAACAATTTACATTGACAATATGTTTCCTGTTTTGCGCTCCCTGTCTGTCCGGAAGATCGTGGTCGACTGGATAACGCACCTGCCTGGTAACACTAGGGTCGGTGGTTCAAACCTCGCTTGACTCTCTTTTTTTTTTTTTCCTTTATTATTAGGTGGTCTGTCATGAATATGACAGATCACCTATTATATTCGTCAGAATTTTCTTTATTTTTATTGCCAAAGCTAGTAACCACTTTATCTCAATATCGGGCGTGTCAATTTTCTTGATTTTCATGTCATGTATGGCAATCATTATGGACATGCGAAACGAAACTTTTCAAGGTTATCAAATCATGATGACGTCATCTAGCCGCCATTTTGTAAAATTAAATTATTGATCATATCATCGCAACTAATCATCATAAATCATTCATATTTGCATCATATCAAGTTCAGATGACAGGTCATCAGGACATGTCAACAGAGGTCATGCAAAGGTCACGACGCGCACGTACGCGCGCGTCAAAATTTTAAAATTCCCCAAATCAATCGTGGTCAAATTTGGGTACGTTTCAGGCCATTTTGAGCATGTCAAAAATTTGCGCGCGCACAGGTATGCGTGCGCGTTTTTGCTCCTACCATCGGTATGCATCTTCGAGTCGTCATTTATTTTATGTCTGTTCACTGTCCATTATCTTCTGATTAATTTGATACCTCATTCAGACTCTTACGACCAATAATACGCAAATGCGCGTCGATTCAAATGTGCATGACATGCGCGTGCAAACTCGCAAAATAAGTCATAAGTGGGCAAAAATATGCCTATATAAAATTCACTGTAGCTCTTCAAGGAGTCCGTTGACCCCCAATTTTTTTTTCCTATTCGAATAGAGTATGAATTGGAGATATGATTTTATGCCACATTTGACCCTTAAAAACATCGTGACGTCATCAACATGGCGTCGGAACTAAAAATTAGTGTTTTCTGTTTCATGATGTCACAACACTAATGTAAATTGATTCTAATTACGTAAATATTGGTCTTTTCTCTCCAAATTTTCAATATGTTTTACCTTAGAATGTACCCTTTAGACAATATGTCCATTGTTTCATTTCAAAGCTTGTACTATTCTCAAAACTGGAATTTGTACTAGGTTTGTCATCATGACATTTTTCTACTTGCAACAATTTACATTGACAATATGTTTCCTGTTTTGCGCTCCCTGTCTGTCCGGAAGATCGTGGTCGACTGGATAACGCACCTGCCTGGTAACACTAGGGTCGGTGGTTCAAACCTCGCTTGACTCTCTTTTTTTTTTTTTTCCTTTATTATTAGGTGGTCTGTCATGAATATGACAGATCACCTATTATATTCGTCAGAATTTTCTTTATTTTTATTGCCAAAGCTAGTAACCACTTTATCTCAATATCGGGCGTGTCAATTTTCTTGATTTTCATGTCATGTATGGCAATCATTATGGACATGCGAAACGAAACTTTTCAAGGTTATCAAATCATGATGACGTCATCTAGCCGCCATTTTGTAAAATTAAATTATTGATCATATCATCGCAACTAATCATCATAAATCATTCATATTTGCATCATATCAAGTTCAGATGACAGGTCATCAGGACATGTCAACAGAGGTCATGCAAAGGTCACGACGCGCACGTACGCGCGCGTCAAAATTTTAAAATTCCCCAAATCAATCGTGGTCAAATTTGGGTACGTTTCAGGCCATTTTGAGCATGTCAAAAATTTGCGCGCGCACAGGTATGCGTGCGCGTTTTTGCTCCTACCATCGGTATGCATCTTCGAGTCGTCATTTATTTTATGTCTGTTCACTGTCCATTATCTTCTGATTAATTTGATACCTCATTCAGACTCTTACGACCAATAATACGCAAATGCGCGTCGATTCAAATGTGCATGACATGCGCGTGCAAACTCGCAAAATAAGTCATAAGTGGGCAAAAATATGCCTATATAAAATTCACTGTAGCTCTTCAAGGAGTCCGTTGACCCCCAATTTTTTTTTCCTATTCGAATAGAGTATGAATTGGAGATATGATTTTATGCCACATTTGACCCTTAAAAACATCGTGACGTCATCAACATGGCGTCGGAACTAAAAATTAGTGTTTTCTGTTTCATGATGTCACAACACTAATGTAAATTGATTCTAATTACGTAAATATTGGTCTTTTCTCTCCAAATTTTCAATATGTTTTACCTTAGAATGTACCCTTTAGACAATATGTCCATTGTTTCATTTCAAAGCTTGTACTATTCTCAAAACTGGAATTTGTACTAGGTTTGTCATCATGACATTTTTCTACTTGCAACAATTTACATTGACAATATGTTTCCTGTTTTGCGCTCCCTGTCTGTCCGGAAGATCGTGGTCGACTGGATAACGCACCTGCCTGGTAACACTAGGGTCGGTGGTTCAAACCTCGCTTGACTCTCTTTTTTTTTTTTCCTTTATTATTAGGTGGTCTGTCATGAATATGACAGATCACCTATTATATTCGTCAGAATTTTCTTTATTTTTATTGCCAAAGCTAGTAACCACTTTATCTCAATATCGGGCGTGTCAATTTCTTGATTTTCATGTCATGTATGGCAATCATTATGGACATGCGAAACGAAACTTTTCAAGGTTATCAAATCATGATGACGTCATCTAGCCGCCATTTTGTAAAATTAAATTATTGATCATATCATCGCAACTAATCATCATAAATCATTCATATTTGCATCATATCAAGTTCAGATGACAGGTCATCAGGACATGTCAACAGAGGTCATGCAAAGGTCACGACGCGCACGTACGCGCGCGTCAAAATTTTAAAATTCCCCAAATCAATCGTGGTCAAATTTGGGTACGTTTCAGGCCATTTTGAGCATGTCAAAAATTTGCGCGCGCACAGGTATGCGTGCGCGTTTTTGCTCCTACCATCGGTATGCATCTTCGAGTCGTCATTTATTTTATGTCTGTTCACTGTCCATTATCTTCTGATTAATTTGATACCTCATTCAGACTCTTACGACCAATAATACGCAAATGCGCGTCGATTCAAATGTGCATGACATGCGCGTGCAAACTCGCAAAATAAGTCATAAGTGGGCAAAAATATGCCTATATAAAATTCACTGTAGCTCTTCAAGGAGTCCGTTGACCCCAAATTTTTCCTCACTCTTGGATATAGTAAATATAGAGATTGCTTAAATACCACAAAATTATGTTCAAAATAAAAATTATACATTTTCGCAATATACGTCAACGTATTTATGCATATTTGACCGTATCTTTTTTATTAGTGGTCAGTTTTCTCTCAAATTTTGATATGATGTACTCGAAACAATTCTCTACAAATCACGTTGAATAATTTTCACTTTTGACCACAGCATCAATGTGTTGTGACCTGTTTAAATATTTGCCAATTTTTTCTGGGCCTAATTTCTGAGAATTTTTTTATTAAAATGTTTTATTAATCAATTTTACGGTCTTCCTGTAAATTTGAAGCCCACTGGTTTTGCGGTTTTTCATGTAGGACATTTTTCGTAGTTTTTCCGGAACTTTTTAAGAGCTAATTTTAACATTGTAAAAGATCATTTATGTATTTTCTTAGTAAACGCTACAATATTGAAACGCTATTGCGTTGAAAAATTTCATTCCGGACATTTTGTGGAATTTTTCGGATTTTTTTTTTATTTGGTTATTGGTTATGCAATTTACTTAAATATACATTTTACCGAAATTCTTCGGGAAAATTGCCTGGATTTGAATCTTTCACCTGACTTTTTTTCAGTAAAATCATCAAGAAAGAATTTTCAAGCAAATGTTAAAGTCATACACAATTGATAAATGGATATTGAAAATTCTTGACGGAAAATATAATGTGAAATGTATAGGAATTTGCAGAAATTTTGCAAACATTCCCCCCCCCCAAAAAAAAATCTACTTAATTCTTTTATCAAATACATCCTTAATGAGTTTTGAAGTGAATGTTTTGAAACTGTAGCATTGTCAAATTTCTCATTAAAAATAATTCAAATTTAGCAGAAGTTTTGAATAAAAATATTTAAGACATTTTAGTTTTCCAAAAGTATCACCTATGAATTTTCAAGCATTCTGTGAAACTGATACCCACTGACACTGAAAATTCTTGCTTGAAATCTTAAAAGAAAAATTGCTGACACAATAGATAATTTTAAAAAGTATTTTACATAAAAATATGAAACTGTCGATTAAAAATTAGGTGCTCTGAAAATGAAGGCTCCTTTCAGCCAATTTCGGTAAATCGCCCCACCTCATATTCTTAAGGAGTTTTTAAGGTATTTTACGTTTTCAACACTTCATTTCGTATTTACCGTATTGAATTATCACCAACATATTTATAACCATTACGTTTATCATCACCACATAAAAGAGTGAGTATTAAGCAATGGTCAAAATTTACTCCCTGATGTCTATGATCAAGATTGTCTACTGATTCATTTCATACATTAGCCGACACATAATAAAATTTCATGACAGACCACCTAATTCGTCCTCATGACGAATTAAAATCTAGTTTTTAAAATTCTTTTTATCTCAACACCAACCTTACGGTGGATGTTATAATTGTGGTGAATTGAACCATAACAGGTCAAACTGCAGACATGGAACCAGACTACAATGTCATAAGTGTTTAGCACTTGGTCACGAATCGAAATTTTGCCCGAATTGGTATTATTAATATATTGGCCAGGATGAGAGAGCCGTTCTATGCCCATCATCAAACATTAGACCATAATATTATGAGCATGTTGAACCTCAAGATTCGTACCAACAGTCACCAACAGACTTTAGTGTGTCAGGCCAATATATTACCCGTCCAAACAGCGATTATAATAATCAATTCACTCACAGAAATAGCAAAGAGACTCTTGGAAAAATCAAAGGAAAAGGTCGTATTGACAACGGAACTCAACATGAAAATAATAATGAATTAATTAATGTACTTGATTTGAGTAGCGAATGTCAACCAAACACCAGGAATTATCTCTATGATATTTTCGAACCAGAAAGAAATCCTAATATCGATCATATCAACCATCCATTTAATGGATGTGAATCTCAAGTAAATTTTGATAAAAACGTGGATTTTGAACTGGACGCACCATATTATGAACATATGCCTTGTAAATACAAATTATATTGTCTTGAACAGGAAAATGACATTGACATACGCTTCAATGAACATGAAAGAATAACTGAAAAAAGACCTGCATGAACCCAAACATCATGACACAATTATCCAATGTGGATTACAATGTGATGTTTATGATAATATTGAATCTGATCCGAAATGTAATGTCATTAAAAATGAACGTATCTTGCGATGTAAAGATGTTGAAATCAACCAATATGAACTAAATGTAAATAATAATGAGAGTAGCAAATTTGATCCCCATAATGATCTCGAAAGTGAATGTAAAGATGATGAAAAAGGTCAAAATGATCAACAAAGTAATGATCATGATGATAGTGAATTTAATGTACAGCGTACCTATAATTAAAAATGAGTATACCTTACAGTGTAAAGATGATGAAATTAATCAATGTGAACTACAAAGAAATGATCATAATAACGAATATGATCCCCATAATGATCTTGAAAGTGGATGTAAATACGATGAAAACGGTCAATATAGCCAACAAAATAATGATCATGATAATAGTGAATTTGATATACAGTGTAACTATGCTGAAAATGAATGTCCATTACAATGTAAAGATGTTGAAATGTGTCATGATGATCCACAGAGTGATAACCACGAATACGAATTGCACAGTAAGCGTCTTAACAAATATAAAGGTATGAAAATTGGTCATATAAATTGCCGTAGTATTGTTGATAAGCATGATGAAATAACATTTTTATTGACCAAATTTAATTTTGACATTTTATGCATATCGGAAACTTGGCTGCATAACCTTGTTAGTGATGATACAGTCAAAATTGATAATTATAACATTATTCGGCGCGATAGGTCTATTAAACGCGGAGGGGCGTTTGTATCTATATACGCAATAATCTATCTTTCAGCCTCAGATCCGACCTGAATCATGAAAGTTTAGAAGCAGTATGGCTCGAACTAAATAATATTAATCATGAAAGTATAGTATTATGCTGTATATACAGACCCCCAAATTCAACTAGTGATTTTTCCATGACCTATTTGATATTCTTGAACCTGTATCTATTGAAAATAAAAAAATAATGATTTTAGGTGACATTAATATAGATTATCTTGACTCTGAATCTATAGGTCGGAGTTCGATTGATGATCTCGAAAATCTCTTTATGCTCTCACAGATAATAAGAAAACCTACTAGGCTTAGTTTGACAACATCAAAATGTATTGATCACATTTATACGTCCATTCCTGATTTGCATTTAATATCAGACGTTGCATGTATTTCTTTAAGTGATCATTATCTTATATATACTTGTCTAAATATCGATGTTCCTAAGGTCAAACATAAAACTCTTCGTTTTCGTAACTATAAAAACTTTGATGAAAATCAATTTCTTACTGATTTGTCTAAATATGACTCTGAAAATGAAACAATTTTTCAGGATGATAAGACTGACGTAAATACATTATGGAATAAATGGAAATCTTTCTTCTTAAATGTTTGTAAAAAACATGCCCCTATATAAAAACTACTCGAGTTAAGGACCGTTACTCCCCTTGGATAACACCGGACATAATAGGATTAATGTACAAAAGAGATTATCTTAAAAAGAAGTACGATAAGAAAAAGCTTAACAAAGATCTAATTGAATATCGGAAAATAAGAAATAGGATTACAAGTCTAATACGAACAAATAAAAAAGAATATTATAATGAAGTGTCAGATAAGTATAAGAATAATCCAAAGAAATTGTGGAAGGAATTTAATATGGTAATAGGAAATAAAAAATATAATGATAATATACCTTCTGAAATTGACTGTGAAACAATGAATGATTATTTTTCCAATGTTGGTAAAAAGATGAATAAGCTTTACACCGATAATACTATTGAATGGAAACACCCAAAATGCTTGTATAATTTTACGTTTACCACCTGTTTACAGATATTCAACCTGATGAGGTCCTTAAAATAATCCGTCAACTCTCATCTTCTAGTAATTTAGATATTCTTGATTTTGACTCAAAGCTCTTACGACTTGCTGCCCCTTATATCTTTAAATCTTTATGTAGACTATTTAATATCAGTCTTTCTCTTGGGTCAGTCCCCGACGATTGGAAGATTTCTAAAACGACTCCTATAAGGGGAAAGGGTCCAAATTGGACAAGACAAATTATCGGCCAATATCAGTTGTCTGTCATATTGCAAAATTAATTGAAAAGATTGTTAAAAAACAACTCATTAATTATTTTCTTGATCATGACCTTTTTAGCGTTGATCAGTTTGCCTTCTTACCAAATCATTCTACAGTCTCTTGTTTACACAGAGTCGTCGACGACTGGTATGAAGCATTTAATGAACATGAAGTTGTTGGAGCATGCTTTTTGGATATATCAAAATGTTTTGATTCAATTGACCATAATCTACTTCTTTTTAAAATGGAGAAATATGGAATTTATGATATCCCTTTGGAATGGTTCAAATGTTATCTTCGCAACAGAAAACAAACTGTATATTGCCACGGTCTATTATCATCCTATCAAAATGTAACCGTTGGGATCCCACAGGGAAGTGTTCTGGGCCCTATTTTATTTCTCATAATGATTAATGATATATCTGAAAGTGTAAGTGGCACATGTAATATATTTGCGGATGATGTTGTCATATATAATATTGGTCCAAACATAACAACAATAAATATTGATATGCAAAATAACTTAGATAAAATAAAAAAATGGTATGACGCCAATCATCTTACAATTAATGTTGATAAGACAAAAGTCATGTTGCTTAAAAATGGATTCACTGATAAACTTCACCTATTCATTGACGATAAGCCAGTAGAACAAGTTAAAACTATTAGATATCTTGGCGTAGAAATAGACGAAAATCTAAAATGGAATTCACACATTGCTATGTTGTCTAAAAGTTTAGCTTATAAGATATTTTCACTTGGTAAATTACGTCATATCCTTAATGAAAACTTATTAAATATATTATATAAATCCAATATACAACCCTGTTTTGACTATGCCATATCGTCTGGGGAAATAAAATAGGTTATAATGCCCTCTCAAAACTTCATAGACTTCAGAAACGAGCTGCCCGATACGTTACTAGTAATTTCGATTTTATAAATTATAGTGGGGAACAGATTGTTAAGGATATGAAATGGAGATCTATTGAACAAAGAAGGGATTATTTTTTAGCAAACTTAATGTATAAATGTATTCATGGAATGGCCCCATCTCGTTTATGTAATAATATTGAAATGGTTTGTGAAAGGCATAATGTTAGAACACGTAATTATAATACACTAAATGTTGTTCCCCCTAAACCAAATATTGAATGCTTCAAAAAATCTTTTATGTTCTCCGCCGCACGGGTCTGGAACAATTTACCATACTCACTTCAGAATGCAGTTACAGTAAATTCTTTTAAATCAGTCAATTTTCGACTCACAATGGCTGCCACAATCACTATGAACATTTGACTGCATCTCTATTCTTCACCTCTCCTTACTTTTATGTTACCATGGTTAATACAGATATTCCTATACTTTTAAATCATTTCAGATAGTATTATTAATCCAATGATTTTGTCCATAATAATCCTTACTTATATTTCATTTGTTGTAACATACAATTCCCCTATTCCTATTTAATATTGATGTTACATTGCTTTTATGTGTAATGATCCTAACCCTTTGATATCTTATAGTTAGACATACATTTATAACTGATTGCCATTTTTTTTAAATTTTTCACTCGATTTTCTATTGTGCCAGGATTATTTCATTGTTCATTGTTTTTATCAGCGAATAAATTATACAATTAGTAGTATTAAAATTAGTTACTGTTCCTTTTAATAATTTAAAATATTTTAGTTTGATTAATATTACCATTTAAGTAACAATATTTGTTTATTTATGTTACTAAGTATTGTTATCTTTGATTTAGATTTTGACTATATTTTCATGTATGATGTGATGATTTATGTTATTCTTTATGTTTTCATCAGGTCATTGATGAAAAACAGTTTTATACTGATCTTTTGTACCTGATTAAATATGTTCTAATAAATAAATAAATAAATAAATCCTTATTGGGTCTGAAGGAAAATTTTTTGTCCCCCGCACCTTGTCCACGTATCGGATGTATTTTTATCCAAGGCGGAGACTTTACCTCTGCTTCACCAATAACTGGGCGTTGTGGCGTGCGCCTGTAATCCAAGCTGTGGGGAAGTTACAAATTGATGCAGAGGTTCGAGGTTCGAGCCCTGGTCACGTCTTTCGGATGGTGACGTTAAAGGTCGGTCCAGACGTAAATAATCATATCTGATTGATACACGTCTGACAAAACTCAAATACACACACACACACACACAATAGTTACTGGGGATTTCCCTAACGGCGCACGTGGCGTGGATGATTAACGCTATATATTGCGCGTATTGATCGACCTGCATCTGCATGTGAGCCTGAGGAAGGTTGGAATGTGATTTGAACTTTGTCAAGCCGGGACTGTCATTTCGGGGTAAGATCCAGAGAAATAGGCCTATATGTATTCTAAAAGGTAGCCGTTCAAGTTAATCACAATGTCACTAGGCAATATTTATACAATGTACTTTATTTCATTTAGCTTTCTGTCTGTGTGTCTGTCCGGACTCCAGCGGCGGCACCGCAGCCCCCGACCATAGCCCGCCGAAGTGTGGCTACTCCTGCCTGGCCTGGGTATCTCGATCCCCCACCTGCTTCGATCTCACTGTACACTCTCTCGCTCGCGCTTACGGCTTAGGCTGCCGTAGCACTGGCAATGTACTGAATTGAACTGCACTCCAGCTAGAGACTGTCATGACTGTGGGATGGTCGCTAAAATTGACACTTTCTGTGGGGCGGCAAATGCAAACACACGGTTCTTGGACATATGTAAAACATGAGTGAATACATGCAACATGTTCATGTTGCCATCTCTAAATTCTGCTCCTGACCTCAAAAATTAAAGTAATAATATGCGAAATCGTACCATTGATTCGACTGGAAATTCCGCCTTTAACCTGTGTGTTAAGGACTTCCGCGAACGCGCGCAAGCGTGTACAATGCATGTAACCTCGTTCGCGTTTATTTTTTATTCGTTGTAGAATCTACGATGGCGGATAAGATGTCGTCTTCGTCGTGTTTTGACAGTGAAAATGACGATTTACCAATAGCAAATTTATGCTACATGCACGTCTTACCCAAGGAAAGAGGGCCAGTAAATTTCTTTCAAGTAAAGAGCTAGAACAAATTTAGCCTTTGCTGCTTTCGTTGTTGTAGACTACCTGGGACTTCGGAATAAAAATAGCTATTCGTGCAGCAGAGAAGTTTGCGATTGACTTGCATGCAGCCCGGCCCAGGGAGCAGTGGCTTAATGGGGGGGGGGCAAGCTGTCCGCCCTAGAGACATTTTCCTTGTCCATCCCACAGTCTAAGCCCCGCTGCATGCTGCATACAACATTGCCACTGGAACTTCCAGGCATTATTGCTACAACTCCTCTTCACAAATACTACAAAAGTACAAGTTATGCATCTCATTTTATATATGTAGACTAGTAGCTCCCAGGGGGGGGCACTTTCATTGACGAGTGGATACCGTGTGCGACCAAAAAAACATGTAAAAAGGATGTCTTTTTCAAGATAGGGCATGTTACGTACGTAACGTGATAAGGGTGTCAAAAACACAAAAATAATGAAAGAAGGGTATCTATTTCGCTAGGAAAGTTACATGCTTAGGGTCAAATTTGTGGGGATGATAAAGCAAAATTAAAATGTTTAATACAGGATGTCCTTTTTGCCCCAACCCTACGTGTTTAGAGTCGGATTTGCGCGAGGTGTGAAAGGTGGGGTCGTACTAAACCTTCACTAAATGAATAAAGGTAAAACATACGACTGAAGGACCTGTGACATAACAAAATATGGCCGTACTTGTTTAGGGGTTCATTTCAGGGAATACTTGCCAAGAGTATCGTTTTGTTTCCAATACTTGGTAAGGGTAGGGTTATTTACACACCAATACTTGTTAAAGGTCAAGTCCACTTCAGAAAAATGTTGATTTGAATAAACACAATGCTGAAGATTTCATCAAAATCAGATGTAAAATAAGAAAGTTATGACATTTCAAAGTTATGCTTATTTTTAACAAAATAGTTATATGAACGAGCCAGTTACATCCAAATGAGAGAGTCGATGATGTCACTCACTATTTCTTTTGTTTTTTATTGTTTGAATTATACAATTTTTACGAATTTGATGATTAGGACCTCCGGGATCCTTGCCTGAAGCACAAAATGTTAAAATAATGGAATTCCACATGTTCAGGGAGGAATGAAACTTCATTTCACATGACAATGACAAAAAAATCAAAATATTTCATATTTCAAACAAAAAAAAGAAATAGTGAGTGACATCGACTCTCTCATTTTGGATATAACTGGCTCGTTCATATAACCGTTTTATGAAATGAAGCGAAAATTCAAAATGTCATAACTTTCTTATTTTACATCCGATTTTGATGAAATTTTCAGTGTTATGCTTGTTGAATTTTTCTCTTTTTATTCAAATCAAGTTTTTGTTGGGGTGGACTTGTCCTTTAAGGGGTGCATTTTCAGCATATGGAAAATACATGTTTAGGGTGCTTTTCGAGACCCCATGGTCGCGCATGGTATCCACTTGTGAATGGAAGTGCCCCCCCCCCCCATTTATTAATTTATACTTTAGGCCTTCCTCGGCCACATCAAAATTATTGCTACAGTAACATAACATTTAAATCATCTTAATGCTAACCAATGAAATTAAAGAAAATAGAAGAACCCATCTGAAATAGTAATCCAGTTCATGATATAAACCAATGAGGAATAAGATGAAGGTGATAAAAGATGTCTGGGTGATTATGTAATAATGGCATTAGAAACTAAGGAGTCAGGTGAGGGATGGAATGAGTGGAACACCTGAATAAGCCAGTTCACAGTTAGCTCATGATCAACTATTCTCAAATGACCTTTGTGATTTTTCATTAGGATAAGCGCTATCTTTTTCAAATGTAGATGTTGCGTAAGCTTTACCAGTAGAGTATTCAAATTCTAAGAACAAAAGGAATTGTATAGACCAGGTGACTAGAATAGTACATCAGGGATAAAGTTTGGAAATCTGTTTTATTGTCTGCCTTTGGTACATTTGCCTATTATTTAGGCTACTGTCAAATACCAGTGATCATGAAGGCTCTATTTATTCTCTTCAGCTTGGATGTGATAAAATGAATATTTTGAAAGGAATACATGAATAATCATCAAATCACAAATGCCTATGTCAGTGAATTTGAAAGCCACATTCATGGTTTTCTCCAATGACCTTTTTCTGCTCGTGCGCAGTTTACAACCGTGAGCAGCATATGGCGGCGGAAGCCAATGAATTTAGGGGGTGTCCACCTGAAATTTTGGGATGGACACATGTAAAAAATAGGACAAGCGCTCCAAAAATTTTTGAGAAGCAAAAAAAAAAAAAAAAAAAGGTCATCAACCGAAATTTTAGGGGGGGACAACACACGTGTCAAGGGGTCCACGTGAATTTAGGGGGGGACGCAGGAAAAAAAAATTGACAATCAAAAAAAAAAAAAAAAAAGGTTATCAAAACAAAATTTAGGGGGGACCGTCCCCCCACCTAAAATTTAGAGGGGGACACGTCCCCCCCCCCGCTTCCGCCGCCTATGGTGAGCAGGCTTATAGAGTAGGAATGAGGATGACAAAAGAGAATCAGAGGAAAAGAATCCAACGTGGAGAAGGATGGATGAAAACTGAATATAATTAAACTCAAATAAACTCAACTTCAGACTGCAAGGGCGGTGCTGAAAAGAAATGCAAATGAACTCAAGTCTAGACGGAACAGAAATGTAAAACAGCTGAAGAAAGCACCAGAAAATGAACAAAGAAGGATAATGCAAAATAAATCATCCTCGACCCGCCGAGCATCTCTAGTTTCCATATTGCCTTTGGGGCAAATTGAGGATTTTTCTTTCTGGCCAAAGGTTAAAGGGGAAGTTCACCCTGAAGAAAACTTTGTTGTAAAAATAGCAGAAAAAATAGTAAAAAATATTAGTGAAGGTTTGAGGAAAATCCGTTAAAGAGTACGGAAGTTATTAGAGTTCCAAATCTTACCATTCGCTATGTAGGAATGCTGCTCGCATATGACGTCACAAATCAAATAATTGAAATTCTAATAACTTTTTAATTATTTGATGAATTTTTTTCAAACCTTCGGCAATATTTTTTATTATTTTTTCTGCTATTTTTACAATAAAATTTTTGTCAGGGTGAACTTCCCCTTTAAACCTCTCTAGATCTATATAAAAAACTTTTTATGCAAAAACAAGAGTCATCAGTGCAGTTTGTAATTTCACAAGTAATGTTTCTTTGCTTTGCAGTTGAAAATGGAAGGAAATCAAGAAACAAAGGAGGATACCTCTAAACCTACACCTACCGATAATGGATGCGGGAACTCGGCAAATAAAGAAGGTATAGACATGTACTGAAACACCTGCAGTGACTACAATATTTTGAATTTTGTACACAAAAAAAATACCAGCGATTGAGGTTGTATCCAATTAAGTAGGGTATTAATAGTTTTTAATCTCCCTTCTCTGTAATGTAATGTAATTATATTAGATGGCTCACAATGGGATGCCAGAAATATTTAAACAGCTGGAGCCAACATTGCACAAATTGCAGACGAGTGCTATATTGGTCATAACAAGAGGAGTATTTCTGGTATTCCATGGAATAAAGCCGTCCAATTTAATTGTTATTATCTATCCCCCCCCCCCCCCGGAAAAAAATGACAGAGAAAATAATGTCACCAGTAATATGGCCTCACTTCATGATCAGTTTGATCTTAAAAGTGTGATTGACTTACAGATTGCTCATTTTCGTGCATGCCCAATAGACTGCTCAGTATGGTACCATATTGAACAGCAAGATATGTACAGAGGTCGATGGGATATTTGGGGATTTTGGTCATTTGTTCAATACTCTCTCCTGGGCAAATATTTTGCGAATATTTATTTAGACAGATTACATAAACTTCAAAAACGTGCAGTTAGAATTATAAACAACTCCCCTTTTTACGCCCATTCTTATCCTATTTTTCAATCACTTAAAATCTTAAATATTTATGATATGTACAAGTATGAAATGGGACTTTTTATGTATCTATGTTCTAAAGGACTTTTACCTTCTTTTTTATTGAACTGTTAAATTATAATATTCATGAATACCCTACCAGAAATGCTGCAAACTTCCACTTTCCTAAAATAAGAACTTGCCTTTCTCATAAATCTATTTTCTTTCGTGGCCCACTACTTTGGAATTCTTTGCCGGTTAATTTGAAAACATCTTGTTCTTTTAATATTTTCAAACGTAACTTCAGAAACTTTATATTTGATAATTAAACCTGTTTGTAAATATTTTTTATATATATAATCTAAATCTTACCATTTGTGTATCTATGCCTTTGTATTGTCTCCTAATTGTTTTTTTTTACTTTTGATATTGTCAATAATTATTATTCTTTTTAAAGTAAGTTGGGTCGGCCTTTTAATTATAAGGATATTCTTTTCTGGGGGAAATTATCAGATATCGAGGAAAGAAAAGTTAACGTTTCTGTCTTTTCCAAATTCATTTTTTGAAGATTTACTAATATCATGAGGGCATTCCCCAAACATAGAATTACCTTACTTTAATGTTTGGAGTGGTTAAGATGTAATACTAGGTCATCGATCTGTATCATCCTTGTTTTGTAGGTGATATTGAAATGACCGTCAAAGCTGAAGAAGAGAAAGCATCACTCCCAGTCTCAATGAAAGCGAAAAACAAGGATTCTAAACAAGTTGATCAAGTTGAAAATGATGGTAATTATGGCTTTTCATTCTGTACAATGATGGTTATTTTTCTGTAACTGCTTATATCGAATGACCATTGATACTTAAGAAGTGGTGTTGCATATATAAACAAGTATTTACACAAACATGTATTAATTTTGGTTGGGTACCCATCAAAATAAATATCTGAATTATTTTCCTGTACAGATCGAGCTAGAACTTCGATCTCTGTATTTGGTGAGTGGAGCCAACGGAGTTCAGTGGAACAACCACATAACAGAGACCGAAGCTTTTGGTCTAAGAATGATCATACTTTAATGTTTGGAGTGATTTAGATGTAATACTATGTCATCTGTATCATCCTTGTTTTGTAGGTGATATTGAAATGACCGTCAGAGCTGAAGAAGAGAAAGCATCACTCCCAGTCTCAATGAAAGCGAAAAACAAGGATTCTAAACAAGTTGATCAAGTTGAAAATGGTGGTAATTATGCCATGTTATTCTGTACGATGATGGATATTTTCCGTAACTGCTTTTTATTAAAGAATGATCATTGATACTTAAGAAGTGGTGTTGCATATATAAACAAGTATTTACACAAACATGTATTAATTTTTGTCTCACCTGCGAAGCAAAGTGAGACTTTAGGCGCCGCTTTTCCGACGGCGGCGGCGGCGGCGTCAACATCAAATCTTAACCTGAGGTTAAGTTTTTGAAATGATGTCATAACTTAGAAAGTGTATGGACCTAGTTAATCAAACTTGGCCATAAGGTTAATCAAGTATTACTGAACATTCTATTAGAGTTTCATGTCACATGACCAAGGTCAAAGGTCATTTAGGGTCAATGAACTTAGACCATGTTGGAGGAATCAACATCGAAATCTTAACCTGAGGTTAAGTTTTTGAAATGTCATCATAACTTAGAAAATATATGGACCTAGTTTATGAAACTTGGACATAAGGTTAATCAAGTATCACTGAACATCCTGCATGAGTTTCACGTCACATGACCAAGGTCAAAGGTCATTTAGGGTCAATTAACTTTGGCCGAATTGGGGATATCTGTTGAATTCCCATCATAACTTTGAAAGTTTATGGATCTGATTCATGAAACTTGGACATAATAGTAATCAAGCATCACTGAAAATTTTGTGCAAGTTTCAGGTCTCATGATTAAGGTCAAAGGTCATTTAGGGTCAATGAACTTTGGCCGAATCGGGGGTATCTGTTGAATTACCATCATAACTTTGAAAGTTTATTGGTCTAGTTCGTTAAACTTGGACATTAGAATAATCAAGTATCACTGAACATCCTGTGCGCATTTCAGGTCACATGACCAAGGTCAAAGGTCAATGAACTTTGGCTGAATTGGGTGTATCTGTTGAATTACCATCATAACTTTGAAAGTTTATGGATCTGATTAATGAAACTTGTACATAAGAGTAATCAAGTATCACTGAACATCCTGTTCGAGTTTCAGGTCGCATGATCAAGGTCAAAGGTCATGTAAGGTCAATGAACTTTGGCCATGTTGGGGTTTTTTGTTGAATAACCATCATATCTCTGTAAGTTTATTGGTTTAGTTCATAAAAAGTGGACATAAGAGTAACTATGTATCACTGAACATCTTGTGTGAGTTAGAGTAGTATTCAAAGTCAGCACTGCTGCTATATTGAACCGCGTGATGCAGGTGAGACGGCCAGAGGCATTCCACTTGTTGTTAGGCACCTATCAAAATAAATATCTAAATTATTTTCCCTGTACAGATCGAGCTAGTACTTTGATCTCTGTATTTGGTGAGTGGAGCCAACAGAGTTCATTGGAACAACCAACATAACAGAGACCGAAGCTTTTGGTCTAAGAATGATCATACTTTAATGTTTGGAGTGGTTTAGATGTAATACTATGTCATCTGTATCATCCTTGTTTTGTAGGTGATATTGAAATGACCGTCAGAGCTGAAGAAGAGAAAGCATCACTCCCAGTCTCAATGAAAGCGAAAAACAAGGATTCTAAACAAGTTGATCAAGTTGAAAATGATGGTAATTATGGAATTTCATTCTGTACAATGATGGTTATTTTTCTGTAACTGCTTATAACGAATGACCATTGATACTTAAGAAGTGGTGTTGCATATATAAACAAGTATTTACACAAACGTGTATTAATTTTGGTTGGGTACCCATCAAAATAAATATCTAAACCATTTTAATAATCTAATGCATTCTGTATATCCCCAACATTATAAACTGGTGTGAGGTATACACATTCTTATTGTAGAAGTGAATCAAGAGGATTCCTCTTATATCTGAACATACATTTACTTGTATATCAGGCCATTCTTTTTTTTTTGGGGGGGGGGTCGTGGGGCTAATTTTCACAACTGATTGCCAAAATCTCCAACATGGGGAATTTTGGGGGCTCTGTTTTGACTTGCCAATGTTAAACTAGCAACTCAATAAAGTATTTGTTTACTGTGCGACTATATGTCTAACAAATTTGTGATTAATGATACACAAGTAGAAAGGTGGTAATCACCTTCCAGCGTTTGTAAATGCAGTTATCACAAATCTTTAATGATGCTTGTTTTAAATTTAAAAGATATATGTATGTTGTTGGACAGTGAAATGTGATGTTACCAGAAGTATGATTTTCTCCATCCACAGATGCCATTGTAGGCAACCCTGTACAAAGCGGTCAGGAGACCTCCATGGATGTGTCGCAAAAGAATAACCATCAGTGCTCCTACTGTGATAGAGCATACTCTTGTAAAGGCGCTCTGACTAATCATTTGAAAAAACACACTAAAGGGAAACCCTTTGAGTGTACTCAATGCAACAAAAGATTTTCCCGCTATTATCAGTTTGTCACACACACAAGATCCCACTCTGCCTGGATTCCCTGTACAGTCTGCCAGAAAACATTCCGCCTGGAATCCGCGCTTGACTTGCACTTCAAACGGCAGCACATGAATTACGAAGATCGACAATTCAAGTGCAGTTATTGTGATAAGAGATTTCTATATAAGTTTGCGCTGAATATGCATGAAAAGCGCCACACACAGTGGTACGAATGTTCACGTTGTGGGAAGAAATACAGATATGAGGAAAGTCTGAAACGGCACCTTGAAGCTCATGAAGAGGATAGGAAGAAGCCGTTTCAGTGCGATCAATGCTCCAAAGGGTTCTTTAAAAAAGGTTCACTTGTTGCCCATCTGAGAATACACAGCGGGAAGGATCTTGCGCAATGCCCGCATTGTGATAAAACGTATCTCAACCGGTCGCACCTAAAATGTCACATGATGAAGAAGCATAATTCTAAACGAATTAATTTTCAATGCCCCAGGTGCAACGCAAGCTTTGTTAAGCAGCACAGTCTTGACACTCACATGTTTAATAAGCACGGTGAAGGAAAGCCTGGCGAAACACGTAGCAGGTGCCCTACACTTACATGCTCGATTTGCAGTGAAGTATTCCCGAGCAGGTTCAAACTTGCTGCCCACACGAGGGAAAAACATCTTGATACTAAACCATTCGGGTGTTCTGTTTGTGTTAAGAAATTTGCGTGTAAGTCTTACCTTAACAGCCATATGAAATACCACAGTGGGAATAAGCAGCATCAGTGCGACCAATGTGGTGAGAAATTTTATGAGAAGCAACATCTGAATAAACATGTAAAGAGACATACGGGAGAGAAGGAGCATCAGTGTTCCGTTTGTGGAATGAGATTCTATGAAAAGTACCGTCTCACCAGTCATGCTAGAACCCACACTGGAGAGAAGCCGTATGCTTGCTCGCTCTGCGATAAAAAATATGGGCATCCTAGCGACCTGAAATATCATGTACGATCCATCCATAGGCCTACTGGAGAGAAACCCTTCGAGTGCTCACAATGCAACAAAAAGTTTTACCACCGAAAAATCCTGAAGAGTCATGAACAAATACACTCTGAAGACAAACCCTTTCTATGCTCATACTGTGGCAAGACTTATAGAAAAAACAGTTATTTGGAGAAGCACGTGTTGACACATACTGGCAAGAAAGACTATCCATGTGCTCTTTGTGATAAGAAATTCAGTATGAGAGGCCATCTTAATCGTCACATGCGAAAGCACACAGGCGAAAAGCCTTTTAAGTGTCAAATTTGTGGGAAGACGTTTGCTCAGCAACCTGCTATTGCGATGCACCTCAGAGTCCACCGCAATGAGAAGAACTATCAGTGTGTGGTTTGTGACAAGAAGTTTTACAGAAGAAGCCGTCTTCGAAGTCACATGACGACGCACAATGGGGAAAAACCTCATGTTTGTTTGCTCTGTGGGGCAAGGTTCACTCAAAAAGGAAGCCTGAAGGACCATCTGAGAACGCACACAAAGCCGTACAAATGCAACAGCTGTCCCCAAAGATATGCTCAAGAAAAAAGCCTCAATAACCACATTGCAAAAAAGCACACTGGCGAAAAGCCCTACAAATGCCACCTTTGCGGTGAAGGTTTCAATCTCAAAAAAGTTCTGGATTGTCATATCAGAAGGCATGCAAGGCCGTACATTTGTGACTCTTGCCCCAGCAGATGTTCCAGCGAAAAAAATCTCAGTCTTCACCGAAGATTAAGACATCCTGGGAGCAAGCCCTATCAATGTTCATCTTGCCAAAAGAGATTTTATGGACTCTCACAACTCAATAACCACTTGAAAACTCGATGCGGTAAGAATCTCGGTAAAAGCTCAGTTTTGCTCAGAAACTGCGGTACAAAACCTTACAAAGAAGAACAAGAAGAGCCAGAAGGACTTGCTGAACCCCCAAATCTCGATGGCATCTTTAAATCTCAATGCTTTATCCGTCTCAGTAAATGTTCGGTTCCACTAAGAAGCTCAAATATCAAGCCTGAAGAAAAACCAGAGGAGTTTGTCGACGCCCCACCGCTCATTGCCACCTTGAAATCGCATTGCCCCGTAAAGCTCCGGAAATGTTCCGTTCTGCTCAGAGATGACGAAATGCTTTTGATGTTGGCGACATTCTTGAATTAAAGGAAATCATGATTTACTTCCAGAACACATCTATCTGCCTTGTATTCTTGGAAGTATTCTGAAAAAGTCCTTGTGAATGATATACAATTCAGTTATCACAATCATTAGTTAAGGTAGCTTTAAACTTCTTCCGGTCAAAAGTCCTTTTTACCGGGTCAGTGAACCTTGAACCTGGTTTAGTAATTGTATGCATGGACCTATTACAATAGGTCCAAGATCTATGTAAACTTAAACTGAGGCTATTATTCTCAGGATAACATTAAAGATACAACGATAAAAGCTTGTAACAACTAACTTTTTCATGAAACTCACATTTCAAGAACTGACAAAGCCGTAGCTTAAAGGCCTTATTCTGTTTAACTGTTTAGGTTCTCAGTAATTGCATTTATTTTTTTTCCTCATTCTTTCTTATGTTGGGACTACATCAAAGTGGAAACATGTTTATAAGACATCATTTAAACACATTCAGAATTGATGTTGTGTTTCTGCTTCTTCGGGAACTGTGTTTTGGAGGAACATTGATCATAAGTAGATCATTGTGTGATATTAGGATCATTGTTGGTGACTAGTGTTTAATAAAGAAGTGTGCAACCATTTTAAACTAGAGTCAGCAAAAGCCTGATTTTGGCTTAAAAACGTTTACCGCAAGTCATGATTGTCCTTGTTGTTTATACTTATAGACCCTTTGAAATGTCTTTTAATACTCTTTGTTCATACTAACTTTTAGCTGTATATTGAACAGCATATCAAAGTTAACAAATATTTTCTTTTTACAGGACCACAAATGATTGGTCGGCATCTAAAACTACGCATGTGGGTCATTGTGATCAAAGACACTCTGATAACTAGAAAGCTCTGTTCAATATTCAACCATTTGACTTAGTAAAGTAGAAATGAAGTTTGGACTGTTATGCAAGGAGTTGCAATTGATTCAAATTAGTCTTGAAAAACAATTGATCTCAATTCCTATCTTTTCTTTTGCAATTTGAGATCAATCTAAGTTTGAGTTACTGACAACAATCTTAACACAAGTTTTGTCTCACCTGCGAAGCAGAGTGAGACTATAGGCGCCGCTTTTCCGACGGCGGCGTCAACATCAAATCTTAACCTGAGGTTAAGTTTTTGAAATGACGTAATAACTTAGGAAATATATGGACCTAGTTCATGAAACTTGGACATAAGGTTAATCAAGTATCACTGAACATCCTGCACGAGTTTCACGTCACATGACCAAGGTCAAAGGTCATTTAGGGTCAATGAACTTTGGCCGAATTGGGGATATCTGTTGAATTCCCATCATAACTTTGAAAGTTTATGGATCTGATTCATGAAACTTGGACACAATAGTAATCAAGCATCACTGAAAATTTTGTGCAAGTTTCAGGTCTCATGATTAAGGTCAAAGGTCATTTAGGGTCAATGAACTTTTGCCGAATCGGGGGTATCTGTTGAATTACCATCATAACTTTGAAAGTTTATTGGTCTAGTTCATTAAACTTGGACATTAGAGTAATAAAGTATCACTGAACATTCTGTGTGCGTTTCAGGTCACATGACCAAGGTCAAAGGTCAATGAACTTTGGCCGAATTGGGTGTATCTGTTGAATTACCATCATAACTTTGAAAGTTTATGGATCTGATTCATGAAACTTGTACAAGAGTAATCAAGTATCACTGAACATCCTGTTCGAGTTTCAGGTCACATGATCAAGGTCAAAGGTCATGTAAGGTCAATGAACTTTGGCCATGTTGGGTTTTTTTTTGTTGAATAACCATCATATCTCTGTAAGTTTATTGGTCTAGTTCATAAAAAGTGGACATAAGAGTAACCAAACATCTTGTGCGAGTTAGAGTAGTATTCAAAGTCAGCACTGCTGCTATATTGAAACGTGTGATGCAGGTGAGATGGCCAGAGGCATTCCACTTGTTTTATATTACTTTTCAAGTTGAGTATGTCAGTTCTGGTTAATTCTTGTAATTCTAGAGGTTTTCAGTGCATTGACAAGCTAGTTTTTTTTCAGTTTATTTCCAATTCGTCCAATAGCCGCTTAGTCCATATACCATTTGGTCTAATTGGACGGAGTGTTGAATTGTGCAAAATGAATGAAAATGAAATGGATATTAGACCAACTGGTTATGAGACGAAATGGTCATAGACGAAATGGTCATAGATGAACTGATGATTGGACCAAATGGTTGTTAGACGAAGTTTTGATGAACAGAATGGCATTAGACTAAATTAAAGTAGACAATGTGGTGAGTGGACGAGTTGGCAGTAGATGAATTGGCAATGTACCATTGTTTTTGCCAGAATAATGTATATTGTGGTCACTTGTTATAGTTCATTTGTTTCTTTCAAAATATTTCTACATGGCAGTTCAAAAATAATAGGATATTTAAATAAAACGGACTGGCAACATAATAAACCTAAAGTGATGTCGTAATACATCATTAACATTAAGGAGTAGAAATCCAGAACAAAGGTTACATATGATTGACATTTTGAAAGAAAGGGGAGGCCTGAAAGAAGTGTTCGTCTTATCCTCTATAGTCTTAAGCATGTTATCAAGTTAAAGTTCTTATATTGATTGTAAATCCATTGCTACCGTGTGCTCACAAGATTTTTTATCACACATAGGGTTAGTATCACTTTTGATCATTTACGTTTGTACAGCTATCTTCTTTCATCCATATTCCTGCCAAAAGACAAAGTTGATTATATTTTTTTTACTCGAATGAACAAGTTATGGTAAAAGATTCTGTTTTATTATACAGAAAAATATTCAACATATCCATTGTTTTATGTTTTAATATGTTTGCAGACTAATACGCCACACAGATCTCGTGTGTTGTGCAGGGTACATGAATAAATAACGCAACAGATTAAATCTCATTAATGTTGTAATTTCTTTTTAAGGCTTAGTGTACCCCCCCCCCCCGAACACACACAAAGAAATATTGAATATAGAAAAGTTGTTAGAGCATCATGCTGAGAATTTCTTCAAAATGGATGTCTAGAATTTTTTTATGTTTGTGTTTTAGCTTAATTTTCACAAAACATGTGCACATCGTAGTTGGTATACACATGAAGGATCTGATGACTTTACTCATTCACTATCTCTTCTTTTCCATGAAATATGATATATTTATTATGATATGAAACTGGGTTTGATTGCTCATGTGAACATGTGGAATCGCTGATTTAGGGATACAATGAAGAATTCGTGTTGCAAAATTAGCACAAATCGAAATAAATTGGATCTTCATTTCATAATAAACTACAAATGATGATGATAATAAATAAATGGTGATATCATCAACTCTCCCAAATGCACATCACCCTGTTTTTAAAATGAGGGAAAATTCAGAATGTCATAACTTTCTTATTCAATTTGATGAAATGGTTCGTGATAGAGGTATATTTCTTACGTATCTTTCCTTTTATAGGTGAAATTGCTCTAGGATTAAAGACTGTCATTATGTACAAAAGAAATGGAAATAGGGGAGTTAAAGAGAGAGGGAGGGGACAAAAGAGATAGGCAACGGGGATGGGTGACCTGAGGTGACACAGAAGGGGAAAGAGGAGGGGGTGGCGAAGAGGAGAGAAACGGAGGAGGGAGAGGCTGATAGGAAGGATGGAAGAAGCGAGGAGAGAAACGGGAAGGGAAAGGCTGCGGAGGGATTGACAAAGAGAGAAGGGGAGGGATGGACGAAAGAGGAGGAGAGGCTGTGAGAAGGGACAGACGAAAAGAGGATGAGATGCGAGGAGCGGTGATATAGAGGGAGGGGAGACAGAGAAGAGAAATGGGAAGGATTGACAGAGAGGGGGAGGCTTAGAGGAGGGAGGGACGAAGAGAAAAGGGGAAGGGTGACAGAGAGAGAAGCTTATAGGAGGGATTGACCATCCCTTCCCAAATTTTGCTAGGGTTGCGCAATGTGTTAAACGTGTCCTACGTTTGTCCTGGCAGTGTTTCCCAGAGCGTTGGCAGTGTGTGTCACAGTGTCCTAGTGTGTTCTACGATGTGAACACAGTCCCAGTGTGTTCACATTGTACAGTGTATCACACAGTATGTTCTCGGTGTTTTATAGTGTGTCCCACAGTATGTTCACAGTGTGTCCCATAATGTATTCACAGTTTGTACTTAGTGTGTCCCACAGTGGTCTTAGTGTGTTCACAGTGTGCCACATAATGTGACATCAGTTCCAGTGTTTTCATAGTGTCCCACATTATTTTCTCAGTTTTTTGCCTCATAGTGTGTTTACAGTGTTTCCCACAGTGGTCTCATTGTGTTTACAGTTCAACGGTGACTCACAATGTGTTCACAGTGTCCAACAGTGTGGTCACAGTAGGTCCCACAGTGGTCTCAGTGTGTTAATAATTCCACAGTGTTTCACAGTCTCCTACAATGTGTACTACAATGTGACCACAGTCCCAGTGTTTTAATAGTGCCTTACAGTGTGTCTCACAGTATGTATTCCGTGTTTTATAGTGTGTCTCACAGTATGTATTCCGTGTTTTATAGTGTGTCTTACAATGTATTCACAGTATGTACACAGTGTGTCCCACATTGGTATCAGTGTGTTCACAGTGCCACATTGTGTCTCGGTGTGTTCACAATGTCCTATATAATGTGACCACAGTCTCAGTGTTTTAGTGTCCAACGTGTGTCCCTCAATTTGTTCACCATAACCACAGTGTGTCCCACAGACGTCTCAGTATGTTCACAGTCTCACAGTGTGTCTCGTATCATTTGACCTTTTGACCCCTCGATGACATTTGATCTCACTATATCCTGATCATAATTTTACACACACTGCGGACTATCGGACCCGCCGACTATCGGTCCCGCAGACCAACGGACCCAGGTCGCAGTGACTATTCGGCTGTAACCGAATAAGCGCAGTAACAAAATGAATTCGGAATGAAAAGATACAGGAACAACATATGAGGAAATAAGATGATAATAACTATAAAAAAATGCAAAGGGACGTTAAAAATTTCCCAGTACAGTTTATAAAAAAAGGACTATCACATTGTGCTGCACTCGACCCAGGTGATCGAGGTAAATGTGTTACGGCAGGAAGTAATTCCTCAAAAAGTTGTGCGCACCAATCGGTAGACTAGCTTAGCCGGGGTAATATAGGTCGCCTTGAGCACCTAGCAAGGTACATACGTGCGCTATACAAATCCTATATTCAGGGGCGGATCCAGCCTTCGCCAATAGGGGGGGGGGGCGGAATTTTTTTCGGCGATATTTTCTCCGATCGGCCGGTCGAAGATAATTTTTTTTTGTTTCTTTGAAGGGGTAGTCCAATAAGTCACTTCTTAGCTTTATTCTTTAAATCAACATAAAAATATAATATCATAATCCTTATTTCATAATGCGAGCGCGAGCAGAAATTTTTGATATATGTTTTGAACTGATCGGAAATGTAGGTCTACCTGTTTAAGTCTGCTTGCAGGTAGCCGTGAAGACATTACATATTTCAACAATTAAATAATGCGAGCGCGAAGCGCGAGTTGAAAAAAAATGACATTTCTACATAAAGAATGAAAAAAAAATCAATTTTTGTAATCATGAACAGGATTCTAGTTTTAGACCGAGAACGGGACTCTCTATTCATGTTTTGTAAATCATGGAAAAGATGAGTAAGAGGGGATCTTCCTACATTAATAATGCGAGCGCAAAGCGCGAGCAGAAAATGTTTTGAACTGATCGAAAATTGCCTTTTAAGGAGTGCTTGCATTTAGCCATGAAAATATTACATATTTCAACAATCAAATAATGCGAGCGCGAACGGCGAGCTTAACATTTTTGACATTTCAACATAAAGAATGTAGAATTTTAATCAATTTTTGTAATCATGAACAGGATGGCTATATAACTTAATAATTGATGCGAGCGGAAAGCGAGAGCGGAAAATTCTATAGCTTTAGACCTAGAACGGGACACTATTCATGTTTTGTAAATCATGAAAAGGATGACTAATAAGGGATCTTCCTACATTGATAATGCGAGCAGAAAATGTTTGTATACGGTTTGGACTGATCGAAAAGTGCTTTTCAAGGACTGCTTGAACTTAGCCATGAAGATGTTACATATTTCAACAATTACATAATGCGAGCGCGAGCGGAAAAAAATCGAGATTTAGACCTAGAACGGGACACTCTTCATGTTTTGTAAATCATGAAAGGGATGAGAAAGGGGGATCTTCCTACATTAATAATTCGAGCACAAAGGGCGAGCAGAAAATTTCTGATATTGTGATCCGAAACTTGATAACTGAATGAACATGCGCGCGCGTGTTTCACATTTAGACCTTAGAATCTAGGCATTCTAAATAATCTTTTATCATGAAAATAAAAGCGAGCTTAAAATATTTGATATTCCGATCTGATATTTCAAACACTTTGTAGGAAACTTGTAAGGTGGATATAAATCGCACTTGATAAAGAGCTGATATGTTTCATTACTACTTTAATTTTGAGACATAGGACCTTGACATCCTCAGGACATGTTATCATATGAATATGATAACTATATACCTTCCTATTCATCTTGCTAAGCGCGAGATTAAGCAAAAGGGACAATTTAATTATTTAATTGATGTCTTATTTATTAATGCATAATGAGGGCGCGGAATCTGATGATATTATGGCCTGAACACTGTACATTTCAAGCACTTTTTTTATTATGAATAGGATGCATCAGTAATTAGCTGATATATTTTAACCATTAATGCGAGCGCAAATCGCGAGCCTACATTTTTGATAAACTGTCATGAAAGGGGGATTTTGAGTAGTTTGTTATATTATAATCAATATTGAGACATACATAACCGCCAATCAAAATGCAAGCATGGCAGCGCTATCTGATACGTTTTGACAATCAGACCTGAAAAGGGATATTTTGACAACTTTATGGAATACATGAAATAATAGGTACCTGATAAAAAAATTCGCAAGCGCGTAGCGCGAGAGGAAAATGTTAATATTCAGTCAATAAAACTAACATTTTTACAGAGCACTTTTTAAAAATCAATTTGTAAATCACACAAATTAATGAAAGTTCGATTTCAGAGGAGGATTATGTTTTGTATGTTCACTTTCAATCTTGATATTTAAGCACCATGTTGAACAAGATGTGTAAATCACTTAACAGGCAATGCTAGCGCAAAGCGCGAGCGAAAATTTTATATAGTGAGATGAAATTTTTGTTTTCCAAGTCTTCCTCTCATCTTACTTTATTCACTCGTCTTCTTCCTCTTCTTTTTTCTCTTTTCTTTTCCTTCCTTTTTTTTCTTTCTTTTCCTTTTTATTTGCTCCGCCAATGGGGGGGGGGGGCGGGCTTGTGAAATTGCCTGTACGTACTGGCCCCTCTGCCCCCCCCCGTAGGTACGGTAGTGTGCGCAAACACACGCTCACGATATCCACCACCCCCTCCCCCCACACACACACCCTCACTCAGTCTTGTTATTCGAGATTAAGGGACTTGCTAAATTGCATGTACGTACTGGCTTTTTCATTGCATTATCAAAATACCGAAGTGTGCTTGCTTACACACACACACCCACACACATTCATAGCCTTAAGTAATTCACAATAAGGGACTTGCAAAATTACATGTACGTAGTGGCTTTGTCATTGTATTATCAAAATACCAAAGTGTGCTCGCTCGCACACACCCTCACGCGCGCACACACCCACACACATTCATAGCCTTGTAATTCGACAATAGAGGACTTGCGAAATTGCATACTGGCTTTTTTATTGAATTATCAAATACCAAAGTGTGCTCGCTCGCACATCCCCACGTACCCTCCACACACACACAGCCTTGTAATTCGGCGATATGGGACTCCCGTGCTCATCATTTATCGAGAAATTGGGGACATGTGTTTCTCGTCTCGTACACTCACTCCGACATTTTAAATTAATGCGACGTAACTTTAGCACAGTCGGCTAAAAACTAGAACGCTTCCATCCCCTCCAAGCACAACCTGAGTTTAAGGACGTTCCACAGTTTTTTTTCTGTTTTTATTATAAATATTAAAATAAATCACAAAATTTACATATGATTATTAGGTGATTGCAAATCACATACCTGTAAACAGAAGTTAGTTACACAAAAAAGACAAAATAACAACCATATCCTCAGTTAAAAATAAGTCCATGTCATTTTCACCAAATTTGGCACTGAGATACCGTAGCACCTTATTATTCCATATATGCAAAAAATAATTTTTGAATATTGCTTTGAAGTTCACCCATTCGTAAGGTCTCGAGAAATACGCAATAAAAATGATATTGCTTATTTAAAACCCACGAGATCACAACACTCAGTCAAAATCCATCTGAATTTCACCAAATTTTACGTTGTAGTTCTAGTTCGGAATTATAATTATACTTAAGCCAAATAATCCACTCATATTGCTATTTGTTTGGTCTTAAAGAGTAGTAACACCTTTTTAATTTTAAAATAACTAAGGTAAGAAGGACGACAAAAACATATTTTAAAAATTTGATATTTATCAAACAAATTTAAGAAGTACAATAAATGCTGCACTTTATTCAAAACCCATGCCATTTTCATTAAATTTTGCATTGTTGTACGGAAAGGTATACTTAAGAAGTGTGAACATTAATTATTAGGGGTTCATGTGTTTGTTTACAAACGATCATCACTTTTGTTGAAGTAAATAAACGCGTCAAAAAGCTTGTATCTACCCAAAGAAATATTCTACACCTCCGTCCCACTTGATAAAACCCGAGGCCATACTTCGCATCACTGCAAAGAAAAGTATTCCAAAGAGGTAGAGGCGTTTAAAAGGTTGGTCCATAGATTATTGCCAGCTATAATAGCTTGGTAAAATAACACATCAAGATTTCTGTGAGAGTGCAGATGACTAAAAAATTCAACTGATACATGTAGCTGATTACTCACCTGTCTGCTTATTGTGCCGTCAATACCCACGGCGTTAAATATGCGCAGATAGAGATGCGCAAAAACATAACTGAAGAACGTCCTTTATTAGCCGAACCTGAATTAAATTGCTTGAAAGGAGACGATAGAGGAACTGATCATCAGGACCGGGGACGTCCCAGATTGTAGGACAGCCCGCTTAATGGATAAAATGTGAAGTTCTAGTTTCATTTTTAAAAGATAAAGATAACAGGTTCGCTTGCTACAAAATATAATTTTTTGTAATTATGTTTGTGCCACTCATCTTTTTTTGCGCCACTGGCCCACTGTTTGAAAGTGAAATATATATACTTTGGATGATACCATTTTAATATCTGGTTTCCGTGATAATAATGAAAATTATAATAATTCTATTTTTACCCAGGGTAGCTACTTTAAGTATCAGCTGATTTTCAGGCAAGCCCTGCATTGTAACCATTCTTTTTTTTTCCAAAGTCGAGCGCCTGACAAAAAGGACCCATTCTGTTAACTCTTTGATATGACTGGACCGGGATGGAACCCACGACCGCCCTTTCATGTTGCCTTCGCTCTACCACCGAGGCACCATCATGTCCGGTTTTTGATCTGCATTCATCATGTTCATGTGACGCCAGTCACGCTAACGACATCGGGTTTTTTCAGTTGTGATGTTGCAAAGTGCGCGCGCAAAGCGAAATGGTCATGTCAATAAGGACGTTGATGATTTGTCATTTACAATTACTCAGTTGGTAATCGTATCCAAGTTGTTTGCCTTGGATGTCGGATGTTCTCGCAATTTCGAATACCTAATTTCTTCGGTGAACTATGATTTCTATTCTACTTGCTCTTCTCCTCACTGGCCCACCTCACAATCTCAATGAAATCCATTTGCGTCCCGCAATCGACATCGCTTTTGAGAAGGTGAACGATGGGGCGGCAGGAGGACTCTACCACAATTTTTCTATGTCTTACATCTTTCGTGAGACCGGCCCGGACTGCGGTCGGCCGGTCATGGAGGCTCCCGCAATCGCCGCCGAACTCTATCGCCGCTACCCCCTAGACGGCATCCTCGGATCCCCATGTAGCTACGAGACCGTGGGCATCGCCGATCTGGCCGCGTACTGGAACCTCCCCGTCGTGACCGGCGTCTCAACGTCGGCCGTCCTCGACGACAAGAATCGCTATCGAACCCTCACTCGGACTTCCTTCAAAACTGGAGTTCTCGCGAAAGCTGTTGTTGCATTTCTTGAGGAGTACGACTGGCGTCGATTCGCGTTAGTTTGGCAGTTCCCCGGCTTCTCATCCCTGTTTGCAACCGCTATGGAGGAACTGATGAAGACCGAAGACAATGTCACGATGCACGAATTTGATCTTAGAGATTACGAGTCGGTAAAAGATGCTCTGGACGCCGCCAAGGATGTGTCAAGAAGTAAGTTTTCATATCTATCGAATCTTTGATTTTCTGTTATTAGTAAATAAGTTAATATCTGACGGTTGTCATTATTAATTTGAAAGTTGGGAAGATGTAAATAGTGGTTTTGCAACTATGCATTTATTTCTTTTAGAACTTCATTCCTGCGATTGTCATTGCTAGAAGGTGTTTTTTTTCCAATCTGCACCCGTCATTGTTTGTTTTCGTAATGCAGGCTTGTGTACGTCTTCTTGATTACCAAGACAGCTCTTTCATTGTTGATCTCACTTTTTATTCTTGTTCCTCCAAATCACAAGATATAATGATATAATAATATAGGATTTGTATAGCGCACATATCCACCTTGCTAGGTGCTCAAGGCGCTCCTATATACATGTATTACCCCGGCTAAGCTAGTCTACCGATTCTGGTGCGCACAACTTTTTGAGGTCCTAAACATATTACTCATGAGGAGGGTACATATTTCACTACAAAGATTTATTTAAAATTTATTTTTATTCTGACCTGAATGCTTGATATTCTAAGCATTTTTGCTATCAATGATTAAGATGGGTATCTAAAAGAACAGTAGATGCGAGCTAAAAATTCTGATATTTCGATCTGAAAAAATGACATTTTAATGGACGTTTTTAATAAACAACAAGATCTACATTCAATAAAAGATTATTGCAAATGAAAGCAGGAGTTCTTTTTAGGTTTAACTGAAAACGGGACATTCTATTCACCTAGTTAATCATGAAAAGTATGGGTTTTTGCTTAAGAAATGATGCGAGCGCGAAGCGCGAGCTGAAAGTCTTAATATTCCAATCTGAAAAGCGGACATTTTGAGCACGATTTTTAATAAAGAACGAGTTGTGTATCTCAATCTCGCTGTGTAACATTTCAGTCTTGTTTTTTTTGCACATCCGGAATTATTGGGGGGCAAACGATAATGTTCCCCCAATATTTTCATTGGTGGGGCGATCGCCCCCCCCCCCCATGATCGACGCCTCTGCTTCAGCACCCCCGCCTCCCATGGCCATGGATCCAGAGTATTTAAAGTAACTGCTTGACTCTGTATACAGTAACTATAGCACTTAGGTCGGCTAGTGACCCTCTTCATCTCACATAATAGCAGGCGAATTAAAGAACTTTTTATTGTGTCAGCTTCAAAAATTAGACAGTCCACAACACTAGCAATTTTCAGAAAGGCATTAAAAACCATCTCTTTTGAAGTTGGCTGTTTTTACTTTATATAATTATATTCAATTTGTTGGAAGCGCTTTAGGCCTAATTGGGAAAGCACAGTGGAAGAAGAATCAGTAGGTTTAATAGTAGTTGGTGTATAGTAGAAATAGTAGTAGTAGTAGTAGTAGTAGTAGTAGTAGTAGTATAGTAGTAGTAGTAGTAGTAGTAGTAGTAGTAGTAGTTGTAGTAGTAGTAGTAGTAATAGTAGTAGTTGTAGTAGTAGCAATAGTAGTAATAGTAGTAGTAGCAGTAGCAGTAGTAGTAGTAGTAGTAGTAGTAGTAGTAGTAGTAGTAGTAGTAGTAGTAGTAGTAGTAGTAGTAGTGGTGCTGGTAGTAGTAGTGATAGTAGTAGAAGTAGTAGAGGTATAGTAGTAGCAATACTACTACAAATGATAATATTCTTGTTAATGATAACAATATCATTAGCATTTTCATTAGCATTACAAATAATACAGATCTCATTACTGTTGGCAAAAAGGAATAACAACAAAGGAAATATAACGAAAAATACTAAGAATAAGATCAACAATGGGGAAATCAGTATCATTTCGTTCAATGAACAGAGCTTGTGGTAGTTACAAAAACAAAGCAGTGAATCCAAATCATATCAGATTTCCTGAAGACAATATATATGTACCCACAAATAAAGGATTTCATACAAGAAAAAAATTTGACAAACCAAAAAAAAAGGTCTTCAAGTTCAATTAAAGGAGCGGGCCACGGATCAGTTTTAACTCGGGGGGGGGGGGGGGGGTGGCAGGGATACGTCCCTTGCATGGGTTGTGACGCGTCAGGGGGGCAGTCTGCCCCCTCTGCCCCCCCTTAGGTACGCTAGTGCACTGGCGGATCCAGGGGGGCACAGCCGGCCCTGGGCTTAATTGAGGCGCAATTACAATTTGTAATGTAAATATGCCATTCTCACACACAAGTCTCCCCCCCCCCCCCCCTCTTCAGCGCGAGGGCTTTTTTTTGCTTGCCATTTTTTTCTCGGGCCAATGTGCCCCCCCCCCCTTTGGAAAATCCTGGATCCGCCCCTTTATGTATCAATAGACACGTGTTATGTATGTGGCCGTCACTCCACGAGAAACGGGCACCGGCCGGCTAACCTGATCAATTTCAGTGTCAATATTGTCCGAGTGATGTTCTGTTTGAAGAGTTATATCATCATAGTTATTATTATGATTTACTTTCATGCTTCGCGCGCCTACAGGTGTTCAAGATCAAAATAAATAGCAGCATAAAGCAATGGGTTTATCCTACCGCCCTTTCACACGGTAAAAAAAATCGTAATTTGAATGATGATTCCAGTGAGAAATAAAGCTAATCACGTGTGAACCAAATTAGAACATAATTAGAATCACGAACACTAATTAGTCTGCAGGCACAGACCCTCATTGGAACTTTGATAAACAAGTGTGCCTCCACGCGAAGACTAGCACATACAAAACTGAGCAAAACGAGAGCCTTCAGTACACAAGGCATGAGTATAGGCTGCACATTCAGACCCTTATTTCGAGTGAAGGGTTTGCCAGCAGACTAAACGCTAATCACAGTCACGATTACAATAGCAATCATCGTTACAATGATGATTCAAGTTTCACATGTGAAAAGGCCCAAAGTGACGTCGGCTGGCGTAATATCATACACTCTTAAAACAAATCACCGCCATTTCACAAGGTAAAAAAAAATCGTATTTTGAATGATGATTCCAGTGAAAAATGAGGCTAATGACGAATATTTAGCACGTGTGAAACCAAACTAGAACATGATTAGAATAACGAACGCTAATCACAGTCACGATTACAATAGCAATCATCATTACATGCTGATTCAAGATTCACGTGTGAAAAGGCCCCAAGTGACGTCGGCTTGCGTAATATCATACACTCTTAAAACAAATCACCGTCATTTCACAAGGTAAAAAAAATCGTATTTTGAATGATTCCAGTGAAAAATAAGGCTAATGACGAATATTTAGCACGTGTGAAACCAAACTAGAACATGATTAGAAGAACGAACGCTAATCACAGTCACGATTACAATAGCAATCATCATTACATGCTGATTCAAGATTCACGTGTGAAAAGGTCCCAAGTGACGTCGGCTTGCGTAATATCATACACTCTTAAAACAAATCACCGTCATTTCACAAGGTAAAAAAAATCGTATTTTGAATGATTCCAGTGAAAGATGAGGCTAATGACGAATATTTAGCACGTGTGAGACCAAACTAGACAATCCCGACCTTTCGTTTGAGGACGCGAACGCTACTTTACAACGGTAGTTGATTTTGGAAGAGACTTTTTGGGCCCGTCGTAAAACTCTAGCCGGCAATGCAAATTGTGTGACATGAGATTTTTTTTTCGTTTCGCATCTGCGACGGAAACGTTCAATATGCGTTTCGTGTGCAAAATTCTGGTTGCTACTATGGTAACAGCGATATATCCGATCGAGGACGACTTTCCAAAGCCACATTTGACTCCTCCTAGAGCTCGAGAGGCCGCCCGGGGCCCACTTCCATTGATTAGTGGATACCAAGAGCAACCACGCGTAAAAGGGGACAGAGTGGGCAAGTACATTACTGTATAGACCTATGTAGCGTTATAAGGGTGTCAAAACGATGTTTAAAATGCTGAAAAAGGGATACTGACATATCCAATACTTGTAGGGTGTCACAATCCAAATACTAATTAAGAGATGCATTTTCATAATATGAAAAAGACTTACTTCCATTGTTTAGGGTGCTTTTCGAAACTCCATTGTCGCGCCTGGTATCCACTTATCAATGGAAGTGGTCCCCCCGGAATTTGAATCTAATCCCCATTTCTGGGGAAAGTAAAACATAATGCCCATTACATCGTGTGCTAGAGGCGTATCGTTTGTGTAGAAGGCCGCAGGCGTACACAATAGAACAAAGAAACCCGTTAGCTCAAACCATGGACCCTATAGGGTCCGTGCTTAAACGTATTGTACATGTATATGCTGTGTACAGAAATGGTTTTGGCTAGTGAGAGAGGTTGATCTGACCCATGAAATCAATTGCCAGTGATCCACCAATAATCCACATTAAATGCAATATCGATTCGATGGACTGTAATGATCTATATCTAAGCGTTCATTCAGTAAGTTTTTCCTCATTCAATATGTACTCGATCTGTTTGAAAAACCACTTTCTTATCCATGTCATAATCTATTTTAGGTCCTGCATTTCGAATATCTCCAGCCATCAGTCATAATATACATGTATGTATATAGTACGGGTGTCGCGGGAAAGGATTTTGCACACGAAAAGCAGATCTGTAGGGCCTGTAACCCCCCTGTAACACAAAGTTTAGCATTGATCGTACAGCAGTTTTCTACGTTTGATTCTATTGACTATAATGTACAATCAATCATAAAAATCAAGTGTATGATTAAGCGTTAACTTTTGTGTAAGGGGACCCCAATATTAGCGTCGGTGAAGATTGCGAAAAGTCCCAATTATTAGAATCACGAACGCTAATCCCGACAAAATGAAGGTTAGGCCTTTTTTGGTCGTGAAAATTTTGACAAGCAAAAAAAAAGGAATTCACAATAAAATTTGGTGAAGTTGGTTACATTTCTCCATTTTGTAGCACCTCCCAGAATTCCAGGGGTGCTGCCTATGGAGAATGATACACGCAGCACCTCCAAAGAAAATATTTAATTATTATCCTCACTATTTTCATCAATACTATCATCATCATTAGTATATAGTCAGGGGCGGATCCAGGAAATTAGAGGTTTTCAACCGAAAATTAAGAACATTTCTTCCACCAAAAAATGCGGCAAGCAAAAAAAAGGTCTTCAGTTTAAAATGGGGGGGGGGGGCATTTCTGCTTCCGCTCCCAAGGGCCATGATACAGTTCATTATAAATGGAAGAGTGATCTTGACATGTCCCTGAATGTAGGTTATAATTACTGGGTTGAGCTGTATGAGAAAGCACTCCGAATCATTGTTCAGCAACGGCGACTTTTATGAGGCGATTTCATTTTTAAACGGATTTTGATTCGAATAAATGATTAAAATCAAGCCCATTAGCTTTAAATAGATGGCTTCTTTAGAGATATTAGGTCTGGTTTTATAAAAGGCTGAAAAAACAAAGTACAGTGTAAAAAAGATGAATTGCAAGTACGGAATAGAGTAATGTCAGCCAGGAATGATAGTTTGGTTTGGTCTGGTTTCATTTACTGTATGAAAATCGAGACGATGTAGAGTGTATAAAAATAAAGAGTTGCAAAATGCAAAGTAGATTCATTTTTTTTAGTTGGCTTGATTTACTGTGTTTGGAAATATGAAAAGCTTGATTCCAAAAGGGGCTAAATCCACTTTTGACCAAAATTGATCTTTTGATATAAATATATGTATCTAGAAAGTTGGGATCAAATTCACCATATCTCATTTGAATTTTTTTTTTTAATTGGTAAAAATTTATTGCATATATGATTTTTATTCCAAAATAAATCCAAAATAGTTTTACTCCAAACGGTCTAAATCACTATAAGGTTATTTTAAATTGGTTAATTTTGCTACTTTACATAAAGTTATACATTCAGTTTTTACGTACATGTTGTGGATATAGGTTCAGTGCAAATTTTGATGGACATAACAGAATTTTATTATTTTTGATGAATATTTTTTTATTTAGCTCCTTTTTGAATTACATATCGAAAAGTCATCGTCCTTAAAAAGATGAAAAAAAAGTATATTTCTTTTGAATTTTCATTAGATAAACATCATTGGATAAAGATATAAAATGTGTATACTAACAATTTCTATTTTCGTGTTCGATTTCCAATATCAAGTATGTTTAAATTGGCAAAATTAACATTCTATTAATATTTTGTTTAAAAAATGAGCTATATCCATGAAAAATAAAGTTAAAAATGTATTTTTTAAAAAATATATGATGAACAAGATTTAACTTATCTAAGATGATAGCACTATTATATACCAAAATAAAACGACAGTAGATTATGGAAAGTGGTGAATTAGAAAATATATTGATTTATAGGAAAATACCCAAAGTGGATTTAGCTCTTTTTGTACAGTGTGTGCAAATGTGAGGAATTGCAAATGCGAAGTAGATTTTCTTGCTGAAAATACACAATATTACACAATATGTTCACAGTGTGTTTACATAGTTGAATATGTGAAAAATTATTCACACTTTAAAAATTATCAAATTCAGCAGTGTAAAGATTTTTCTTTCACACTGTGGACACCTCGACATTTGGGACCTTTCGCAATCATCACCGACGCTAATTTAGGGTCCCCTAACACAAATGTTAACGCTTAATCATACACTTGATTTTTAAGATTGATCGTACATTATAGTCAATAGAATTAAACGTAGAAAACTGTTCTACAATCAATGCTAAGCTTTGTGTTACCGGGGGATTACAGGCCCTACAGATCTGCCTTTCGTGTGCAAAATCCTTTCCCGCGACACCCGCACCGTATGTGCATGTATATTACGACTGATGGCTGGAGATATTCGAAATGCAGGACCTAAAATAAATTATGACATGGATAAGAAAGTGGTTTTTCAAAAAAATCGACTCCATATTTAGAGAGGAAAAACTTACTGAATGAAGGCTTAGATATAGATCATTACAGTCCATCGAATCGATATTGCATTTAATGTGGATTATTGGTGGATCACTGGCAATTGATTTCATGAGGTTAGATCAACCTCTCCAGCCGAACATTTCATTTCGCATGCGTTGATACACGTATGTACACAGCATGCAATACGTTTGACCAGGGACGTGTTGACCTCGCGGGTTTCTTTTGTTTCTTTTGTTTAACCCTTCTACACAAACGATATGTCTCTAGCACACGATGTAATGGGCATTATGTTTTATACTTTCCGCAGAAATGTGGATTAGATTCAAATTCCGGGGGACCACTTTCATTGATGAGTGGATACCAGGCACGACCATGGGGTTTCGAACAGTACCCCGCTAAACAAGGGAAGCAATTAATCATTTTTCAGATTATGAAAATGCATCTCTTAACAAGTGTGAAACCCTACAAGTATTGGATATGTATCATTTTTTCAGCATTTTAAACATCGTTTTGACACCTTTATAACGTTACATAGGTCTATACGTAATGTACTTGCCCACTCTGTCCCCTTTTACGCGTGCTCGCTCTTGGTGTCCACTAATCAATGGAAGTGGGCCCCCCGGGCGGCCTCTCGAGCTCTAGGAGGAGTCAAATGTTGATTTGGAAAGTCGTCCTCAATCGGATATATCGCTGTTACCATAGTAGCAACCAGAATTTTGCACACGAAACGCATATTGAACGTTTCTGTCGCAGATGCGAAACGAAAAAAAAATCTCATGTCACACAATTTGCATTGCCGGCCAGAGTTTTAAGACGGGCCCAAATGTCTCTTCCAAAGCCAACTACCGTTGTAAATTAGCGTCTGCGTCCTCAAACGAAAGGTCGGGATTGTGACTGTTCACAACTTGTTCATAATCATGGTAGACTATGGGTATATTGTTTTATTTGCACTGTTGAAATGCTCAAACTGAACATTGTGAAGGTGATTACACATCCCAGCCATTGCGTAATTTCCTTCAGCAAGAAACTGATCCTCAATGTGCTGCACTCAACCCAGGTGAGGTAAATGGGTACCGGTAGGAAGTAATTCCTTAAAAAGCTGTGTGCGCTATTAACACATAACTTATAGGAGCGCCTTGAGAACCTAACAAGGTGGATATGTGCTCAATATAAATACATGTACCTTATATTATTATTATTATTGTGTTACACACTGTGAATACACTGTGGCAGATACTGTGTTATATCCAGTTGGTTTGATTTAGTTTGGTTTTATTTACTGTGTAAGAACAATACAGTATGAAGTGAAAAGAAGAATTCCAAATTCGAATTCGTAACATCATATAGATACTGATGGAGAATGATAAATACGGATGGATAAATCTATACAGAGTTATTAATAATTTGTAACTCATAATGGATCTGCCATTCCTACGGGTACTATCAACAATATCAAGTCTTCAAAAAAAATTGGCTCTTCACCATCGCGGATTTAATGGATGAATTCTACTTCTGTTGAATATGACATTGTTAGGGCGTATTAGCAGAGTGGTACATGTATTGTTTATATGCCTACCTGATGAGTTTGGACCAGTGCATTCAAAACATGATTACGGAATGTACTTTGATGATTGTGGAATATGAATATATCAATAAATAAATAAATAAAACATCCATTCAATCCATCAAATAACGCTAATGGAAAGTGATCGCTCATAGGGGGCCGTTTCATAAAGCTGGTCGTAACTTTCGAGCGACTTTAGGATCGACTGGTGATCCTTTCTTCTGGTAAATGGTACACACCAAATCCGATTTAGGGCGTAAGAAAGGATACAAGTCGTTATTAAAGTCGCTCGTAACTTACGAATGATTTTATGAAACATTCATCAGGTATTTAAAAATATTGGGAGATTATATGGCTGCGCGACTATAATTCCAGTCGTTTTAGAGAGAATTCAAATAGTATGGCATTTAACTGCGATAAATCATCCCCCAATATGTTCAAGGCTACTCTTTTCACGATCAAAAGACTGGAAACAACTCTTAAGCATCTTACGTCAACAATTGTGAAGGATTTACGATGATATTCGCTTTATTTTAGATACTAATACGATGCTTTTGTAACAATAAATTATAACCTTGTGAAGGATTTATCTAAACTGACATATTTACAGGAAAATGGGTTCGTAATACCTTTAGTTTGACAGTTCCTGTTTGTTTTCTGTTCTACCTTGGGAGTGTTCTTGAAAAGAAAGTTTCAGGATCATAATAGATTTTGGGGAGTTATGTTCCACACTTCTTTCTCCGTTAGAATGAAAATAATCTTGATAAAATTGTATCTTCTTCGCGATATCATCATTAACTATGTTAAAGTATCAATACTACTGCTATTTGTCTGACTAACATATGCGTCATCTAAACTGTAAAAACGCTGTTTAAGTTTTAAGTTCGTTATTTAAGCCCGTCACTCTAACAACTTGTTAAAACAACTGTTTCAACTTTTAAAACAAGTTGTTTAAAAAGTTTAAACGATTAAAAAAGAATTAAACAACTTGTTGTTAGAGTGACATGCTTAAATAACGCGCTATTTTTTTTTACTTTGTAATATAAATGTATAATTGAATTAATATATGGTTGCGCTTTGCACGATGACCAATTTAAAATCGATGTATGTAGACGGTTTACAAGAGATGTATGAATAGATTTATAGATGATTTATATTTCTTGTAAATCCTGTAAGATATGCCTCAACCTCTCTATTTCTTGTTTCTAGTTTCAGTATTAGTAGTAGTAGTTTTAGTAGTAGTTTTAGTAGTAGTAATAGTAGTAGTAGTGGTAGTAATGGTAGTAGTAGTAGTAGTTTTAGTAGCAGTTTTAGTAGTAGTAATAGTAGTAGTAGTAGTAGTAGTTTTAGTATTAGTAGTAGTAGTTTTAAAAGTAGTTTTAGTAGTAGTAATAGTAGTAGTAGTAGTTTTAGTAGTAGTTTTAGTAGTAGTAGTAATAGTAGTATTAGTAGTAGTAGTAGTAGTAGTAGTAGTAGAAGTAGTAGTAGTAGTAGTAGTAGTTTTAGTAGTAGTTTTAGTAGAAGTAATAGTAGTAGTAGTTTTAGTAGTAGTAATAGTAGTAGTAGTAGTAATAGTAGTAGTAGTAGTAGTAATAGTAGTAGTAGGCTAGTAGTAGTTTTAGTAGTAGTTTTAGTAGTGGTTATAGTAGTAGTAGTAATAGTAGTTGTAGTAATAGTAGTAGTAGTAGTAGTTTTAGTAGTAGTAATAGTAGTAGTAGTGGTAGTAGTAGTAGTAGTAGTAGTAGTAGTAGTAGTAGTAGTAGTAGTAGTAGTAGTAGTAGTAGCTTTAGTAGTAGTTTTTGTAGTGGTAATAGTACTAGTAGTAGTAGAATAGAATAGAATAGAATAGAAATGGTTTATTTGAACAAAAGAAATCATTCGCGACCCAAAGGCCGAATTACAGATTTTCAGACAAATACAAAAATATACATGAAAATTACAACATAATGAGAAACGGGAATTAAAATCATAATTTGGGGGGAAAAATCACATGCCTGGGGTAAATACATACATACGTTATTGGCAAATCAGTCATCATTGTAATAAAATTATTTTGTAACCATTTACTATTTGATTCATTATCATAATTAATCTAAGATTTGATTATTGTTATTTTTATCATTATTATTAATATCATATTTAAATATCCTTTTATTATTCACATTATCATCATAAAAAATTGAGTATTGCACATAGAGAAACATTGACACTTTGTATTACACTCATAAAAAATAAATGAAAGATGTTCGTTCATAGTTTACCACTGGTTTATATTGTTACGATGTAGTAGTAGTTTTAGTAGTAGTAATAATAGTAGTAGTGGTAGTAATAGTAGTAGTAGTGGTAGTAATAGTAGTAGTAGTAGTAGTAGTAGTAGTAGTAGTAGTAGTGTGGTAGTAGCAGTTGTAGTAGTATGGTAGTAGTAGCAATACTACTACTAAAGATAATATTCTTGATAATAATAATGATAATAATATCATTAGTATTTTCCTTAGTCGTATGTTTTAATTATTTTCATGGTTACAAATAATACAGATCTCATTACTGTTGGCAAAAAGGAATAACGACAAAGAAAATATAACGAAAAATACTAAGAATAAAATCAACAATGGGGAAATCAGTATCATTTCGTTCAATGAACAGAGCTTGTGGTAGTTAAAAAAAACATGAAGCAGTGAATCCAAGTCATATCAGATTTCCTGAAGACAATTATGTACCCACAAATAAAGGATTTCATGCAAGAAAAAAATTGATAAGCAAAAAAAAAAGTCTTAAAGTTCAAAGGAGCGGGCCAGGGATCAGTTTTGACTCGTCAGGGGGGGGCAGGGATACGTCCCTTGCATGGGATGTGACTCGTCAGGGGGCAATCTGTCCCCTCTCCTCCCCCACCCCCACGCTAGTGCACTGGCGGATCCAGGGGGGCGCAGCCGGCCCTGGGCACAATTACAATTTGTAATGTAAATATGCCGTACTAACACAAGTCCCCCCCCCCTTTCAAAGCGAGGGCTTTTTTTTCTTGCCAATTTATTCTCGGGACAAGGTGCCCCCCCCCATTTGAAAATCCTGGATCCGCCCCTTTATGTATCAGTATACACGTGTTATGTATGTGGCCGTCACTCTCCGAGAAACGGGCCCCGGCCGGCTAACCTGATCAATTTCAGTGTCAATATTGTCCGAGTGATGTTCTGTTTGAAGAGTTATATCATCATAGTTATTATTATGATTTACTTTCATGCTTCACGCGCCTACAGGTGTTCAAGGTCAAAATAAATAGCAGCATAAGGCAGGGGGTTTATCATACCGCCCTTTTACAAGGTAAATAAAAAAATCGTAATTTGAATGATGATTCCAGAGAGAAATAAGGCTAATCACGTGTGAAACCAAACTAGAACATGATTAGAATCACGAACGCTAATCACAATCACGATTACATTAGCAATCATCGTTACAATGATGATTCAAGTTTCACATGTGAAAAGGCCCAAAGTGACGTCGGCTGGCGTAATATCATACACTCTTAAAACAAATCACCGCCATTTCACACGGTAAAAAATCGTCATTTGAATGATGATTCCAGTGAAAGATAAGGCTAATGACGAATATTTAGCACGTGTGAAACCAAACTAGAACATGATTAGAATCACGAACGCTAATCACATTGCAATAGCAATCATCATTACAATGATGATTCAAGATTCACGTGTGGAAAGGCCACAATGGCGTCGGCTGGCGTAATATCATACACTCTTAAAAAAATCACCGCCATTTCACAAGGTAAAAAAAAATCGTCATTTGAATGATGATTCCAGTGAAAGATAAGGCTAATGACGAATATTTAGCACGTGTGAAACCAAACTAGAACATGATTAGAATAACGAACGCTAATCACAGTCACGATTACAATAGCAATCATCATTACATGCTGATTCAAGATTCACGTGTGAAAAGGCCCAAAGTGATGTCGGCTGGCGTAATATCATACACTCTTAAAACAAATCACCGCCATTTCACAAGGTAAAAAAAATCGTATTTTGAATGATTCCAGTGAAAGATGAGGCTAATGACGAATATTTAGCACGTGTGAGACCAAACTAGACATTATTAGAATCACGATCGCTAATCCCGACAAAATGAAGGTTAGGCCTTTTTTGGTCGTGAAAATTTTGACAAGCAAAAAAAAAAAGGAATTTACAATAAAATTTGGTGAAGTTGGTTACATTTCTCCATTTTGTAGCACCTCCCAGAATTCCAGGGGTGCTGCCTATGGAGAATGATACACGCAGCACCTCCAAAGAAAATATTTAATTATTATCCTCACTATTTTCATCAATACTATCATCATCATTAGTATATAGTCAGGGGCGGATCCAGGAAATTAGAAGTTTTCAACCGAAAATTAAGAACATTTCTTCCACGAAAAAATGCGGCAAGCAAAAAAAAAGGTCTTCAGTTTAAAATGGGGGGGGGGGGCATTTCTGCTTCCGCTCCCAATGGCCATGATACAGTTCATTATAAATGGAAGAGTGATCTTGACATGTCCTTGAATGTAGGTTATAATTACTGGGTTGAGCTGTATGAGAAAGCACTCCGAATCATTGTTCAGCAACGGCGACTTTTATGAGGCGATTTCATTTTTAAACGGATTTTGATTCGAATAAATGATTAAAATCAAGCCCATTAGCTTTAAATAGATGGCTTCTTTAGAGATATTAGGTCTGGTTTTATAAAAGGCTGAAAAAACAAAGTACAGTGTAAAAAAGATGAATTGCAAGTACGGAATAGAGTAATGTCAGCCAGGAATGATAGTTTGGTTTGGTCTGGTTTCATTTACTGTATGAAAATCGAGACGATGTAGAGTGTATAAAAATAAAGAGTTGCAAAATGCAAAGTAGATTCATTTTTTTTAGTTGGCTTGATTTACTGTGTTTGGAAATATGAAAAGCTTGATTCCAAAAGGGGCTAAATCCACTTTTAACCAAAATTAATCTTTTGATAGAAATATATGTATCTAAAAAGTGAGGATCAAATTCACCATATCGCATTTGAATTTTTTTTTTTTTAATTGGTAAAAATTGATTGCATATATGATTTTTATTCCAAAATAAATCCAAAACAGTTTTACTCCAAACGGTCTAAATCACTATAAGGTTATTTTAAATTGGTTAATTTTGCTACTTTACATAAAGTTATACATTCAGTTTTACGTACATGTTGTGGATCTAGGTTCAGTGCAAATTTTGATGGACATAACAGAATTTTATTATTTTTGATGAATATTTTTTTATTTAGCTCCTTTTTGAATTACATATCGAAAAGTCACCGTCCTTAAAAAGATGAAAAAAACGTATATTTCTTTTTAATTTTCATTAGATAAACATCATTGGATAAAGATGTAAAATGTTTATACTAACAATTTTTGTTTTCGTGTTCGATTTCCAATATCAAGTATGTTTAAATTGGCAAAATTAACATTCTATTAATATTTTGTTTAAAAAAGGAGCTATATCCATGAAAAATAAAGTTAAAAATGTATTTTTAAAAAATATATGATGAACAAGATTTAACTAATCTAAGATGATAGCACTATTATATACCAAAATAAAACAACAGTAGATTATGGAAAGTGGTGAATTAGAAAATATATTGATTTATAGGAAAATACCCAAAGTGGATTTAGCTCTTTTTGGAATAAAAATCTTTATAGGTACAGTATGTGCGCAAATGTGAGGAATTGCAAATGCGAAGTAGATTTTCTTGCTGAAAATACACAATATGTTCACAGTGTGTTTAAATAGTTGACTATGTGAAAAATTATTCACACTTTAAAAATTCTCAAATTCAGCAGTGTAAAGATTTTTCTTCCACACTGTGGACACCTCGACATTGTGACTGTTCACAACTTGTTCATAATCATGGTCGACTATGGGTATATTATTTTATTTGCACTGTTGAAATGCTCAAATTGAACATTGTGAAGGTGATTACACATCCCAGCCATGGCGTAATTTCCTTCAGCAAGAAACTGATCCTCAATGTGCTGCACTCAACCCAGGTGAGGTAAATGGGTACCGGTAGGAAGTAATTCCTTAAAAAGCTGTGTGCGCTATTAACACATAACTTATAGGAGCGCCTTGAGCACCTAACAAAGTGGATATGTGCTCGATATAAATACATGTAACTTATATTATTGTTGTTATTGTGTTACACACTGTGAATACACTGTGGCAGATACTGTGGGTCACTGTGTTATGTCAAATTGTTCTTAGTTTGGTTTTATTTACTGTATAAGGACAATACAATATAAGGTGAAAAGAAGACGAATTCCAAATTCGAATTCTTAGCATCATATAGATACTGATGGAGAATGATAAATACGGATGGATAAATCTATTCAGAGTTATTAATAATTAATTTTGTAACTCATAATGGCTCTGCCATTTCTACAGGTACTATCGACAATATCAAGTCTTCACAAAAAACTGCTCTCCGCCATCGCGGATTTAATGGATGAATTCGATCTAGTTCTGTTGAATATGACATTGTTAGTGTGTATTAGCAGAGTGGTACATGTATTGTTTGTAGGCCTACCTGATGAATTTGGACCAGTGCATTCAAAACATGATTACGAAATGTACTTTGATGATTGTGGAATATGAATATATCAATTAATAAATAAATAAAACATCCATTCAATCCATCAAATAACGCTAATGGAAAGTGATCGCTCATAGGGGTCCGTTTCATAAAGCTGGTCGTAACTTTCGAGCGACTTTAGGATCGACTGGTGATCCTTTCTTCTGGTAAATGGTACACACCAAATCCGATTTAGGGCGTAAGAAAGGATACAAGTCGTTATTAAAGTCGCTCTTAACTTACGAATGATTTTATGAAACATTCATCAGGTATCTGAAAATATTGGGAGATAATAGGGCTGCACGACTATAATTCCAGTCGTTTAAAAGAGAGAATTCAAATAGTATGGCATTTAACTTCGATAAATCATCCCCCCATTATGTTCAAGGCTACTCTTTTCACGATCAAAAGATATTCGCTTTATTTTAGATACTGATACGATGCTTTTGTAACAATAAATTATAACCTTGTGAAGGATTTATCTAAATTGACATATTTACAGGAAAATGGGTTCGTAATACCATGGACCTACTTGGTAATACCTTTAGTTTGACAGTTTTTTGTTTTTTCTGTTCTACATTGAGAGTGTTCTTGAAAAGCAAGTTTCAGGATCATTTTAGAGGATATGTTTAAGGGACTTTATTTTCACACTTCTTTCCACGTTAGAATGAAAATAATCTTGATAAAGTTGTATCTTTTTCGCGATATCTCCATTGATGGATATGATAAAGTATCATATTTTACTATTGTTATTTGTCTGACTAACATCCTATGCGTCGTCTACATGTAAAAACGCTGTTTAAGTTTTAAGTTCGTTGTTCAAGCCCGTCACTCTAACAACTATTGTTTAAGCAACTGTTTCAACTTTTTAAACAAGTTGTTTAAAAAGTTTAAACCATTACAAAATGATTAAATAACTTGTTGTTAGAGTGACATTCTTAAACAACGTGCTACATATCAATTTGTTTGCGCTCCTTTTTTGCAGTGCGTAGCGTGTTAAATTATTTCCCTATGGAGAATAATAGAAAATACGCCGTTTTTGAGGGATTTGCTAAGATTTCTTCCAAACGCGTCAACAAGGTGATCTATCAAAACAGAATAGAATAGAGCAGATTCTCACCTTGAACATGATATGATTTTCATTTAATTTTAGTCAAATTAAGTTCTGTCACTTTTGAGGTTTTTGGAACCTTTCTTGATGATTTTGGAAATCCATTTGTACATGAGCCAATGGGCAAGTGCGGGAAACGAAACGTTTGGTGCGACTTCACATTGTTGTAAAAAAATATATACGTCACAATAGACCCTATCAAAAAAGACATTTTGCAGAAAATGCTGTAGATTGCGAATACCTAAGAATGATTTTGATTGGATAAAAAAAACCTCTGTCACTTTTCACATTTGCAAAAGCTTTTGCAGTAATTGGTCACTAGTTTGGCGGGTTCAGCCGATGGCATTGTGTGTACACAGTACACACGCATAGCTAGGCAACGCAGCGCGTGAAGAATTTTGCACGTTTTCATTTATTCGTACAGCGACGACTTGAGTGTATGTTGGATAGGACCGTACCATTTTTGACCGGGGGGTGTGCCAATGAATGCAAGTGATCAAGAAGAGTTACAAAACTGAAGGGAGTGAGAAAACAAGGAAAGTGAGAGGGAAATTTATGAAAACAAGTAATGCGAGGAAAAATGACAAGAAAAGGAGAGAAAGGAGAAGAAGTGAAAACACGCAGCTGAGTGCGCTCACGATATGTAAGTTGAACACCCCTGCACCGCAATGTAGCAGCCCGCCACTATACACGTAGACTGCCTGCACGATGCGAAGACAGCGGCGCGTATTAGTGACTGTGCGTTAAACGTCCCATTTCTATGCCTTATAAAAGGAGCGTTTTTTGTACACAACAAATTGATATGTTTTTTTACTGTGTAATATAAATGTATAATTGAATTATTATACGCTTCCGCTTTGCACGTTGACCAATTTAAAATCGATGTATGTAGACGGTTTACAAAAGATGTATGAATAGATTCATAGATGATTCATATTTCTTGTAAATCCTGTAAGATATGCCTCAACCTCTTGTTGTTAAACCTTTTTTCTCTTCAAATTTTCTGAAGACGAAATTACCTAAGATTTTGGGAGAAACCCCCTTTTTTTGCTTGTCAAATTTTCCTCGGGAAAATGTCACTCCCCTTTTGAAAATTTTGATTGAAGCATTTTTATAGTTATCCTGAACTTCTTGTACGATTATTTTAGATGTTTACATGACAAAGAAATGCTGTTTCTTCCCACGCCGAATTGTAGACCAGCCCAGCCGTGGCCTTAAATCAGAAGTTTACTCTCAAGAAAAGTTTGTTGTAAACATAGCAAAACAAAATAATATAAAAATATTGGTGAAGGTTTGAGGAAAATCTTTTTGTCTACTGTTTTGATAGTACAACTCATCGTGGCCAACGGTGAATCAGTATCGAATATTGTGAACAAAAGCGGCCCCAGTACACTTCCTTGAGTCATTTTACTTGTCGCTTCACAAGGGGCGGATCCAGGATTTACCAGGTGGGGGTATTTTGTACAGGAAAATATGACAAGCAAAAAAAAAGGTCTTCACTACCAAATCGATGTAATTTTCTTCCAGGAAAAACTTGACAAGCAAAAAAAAGGGTCCTCACTTGCCTATGCATGACATATTACAATAAAAATATTTTGGATGGCTCTTAAAATGAGGTCCGCGGTTCTCATGCAATATCATTTCACGCTGATGGATTTTCACTTTCATTGTAACTCTCCGGACTTGGCAATTCCCACGTCAATTATTGTTATCTGACGAAAATATCTATTAATTCCATAAAATGTATTTTGTCCGTGAGGATGAATTAAAGGTCAAGTCCACCTTAGAAAAATGTTGATTGGAATCAATAGAGAAAAATCAGACAAGCACAATGCTGAAAATTTCATCAAAATCGGATGTAAAATAAGAAAGTAATGACATTTCAAAGTTTCGCTTATTTGTAACAAAATAGTTATATGAACGAGCCAGTTACATCCAAATGAAAGAGTCGATGATGTTACTCACTCACTATTTCTTTTGTTTTTTATTGTTGGAATTATACAATATTTCAATTTTTACGAATTTGACGATTAGGACCTCCTTGCCTGAAGCACAAAATGTTAAAATAATGGAATTCAACGTGTTCAGGAGGAATGAATCTTCATTTCACATGACAATGATGAGAAAATAAAAATATTTCATATTTCATATAATAAAATACAAAAGAAATAGTGAGTGAGTGAATGAGTGAGTGATGTCAGCAGTTCCTCATTTGTATACCGACCGAGATGTGCATATAACTGTTTTGTGAAATGAAGCGAAACTTTAAAATGCCATGACTTTCTTATTTTACATCCGATTTTGATGACATTTTCACTGTTATGCTTGTTGTATTTTTCTCTTTTTATTCAAATCAAGTTTTTGTTGGGGCGGACTTGTTCTTTTAAGTTCCACCACTTTCTCCTTTCCGTTACTGCAGTCATCATCGTATCGGGACCCGGTGAACTGGTTCGAGAGGCCATGCTGCACGCGTTCGATATGGGACTGGTCGATGGTGAATATGCCTTCGTCAGTATCGAACCATTCAGTAATACTCTGGTGTTTGGAGATGACAACTGGAAACAAGTAAGATAAATAATGATAAGAAATATAAATAAGGTGCTGCACTCAACCCAGGTGAGGTAAATGGGTACCGGTAGGAAGTAATTCCTTAAAAAGCTGTGTGCGCTATGAACGCCTAGCTTAGCCGGGTAATATAGGGGCGCCTTGAGCACCTAACAAGATAGATATGTGCGCAATATAAATAACCTATATTATTATTATTATTATTATTATCATTATTATTATTATTATCATATAATAATGATATGTTCATTTATATAGCGCAGTTACTATGTGCATATTCTCAACTGCGCTTTGATACTTGGTATCATATTACTCCGGCTGTACCTGAGCCGCCATATTAATAGGCGCTCAAACGTTCAAAGAAAAATTCTACCGGGTACCTATTCACATCACCTGGGTCGAGTGCAGCACAAGTTTGTTGTTAAAATAGCAAGAAAAAGAAATATTGATGAAGGTTTGAGGAAAATCTATTGAAGATTGAGAAAGTTATTTGTCTACTGTTTTGATAGATGTGATAAATACAACTGATAAATGAGTGTTGATAAAGTTTCCGGATGCTTAACTGCTATAATTCGTAATAATACTACTAACTACTCCTAATTTTTGTGGTAAACATATGGGTATTCGAACCAGTATCGAGTGCACTATGAATATTCTGATGATTACTTTACCGAACCTCTGTGAAAAATGGTGAATTTAGATTGACTAGCTGTTTATCATCATCTGCATCATCATCGTCGTCGTCATCATCATCATCATCACATCATCATCATCATAATTATCATACTCATAATCATTACCATTATAATCATCATCATTACATTATCATCACCATCATCACATCATCATCATCATCATCAAGGTCATCATCATCAACAACAAGATCATCATCACCATTATCACATCATCATCATCATCATCAGCACATCATCAGCAGCAGCACCATCATCATACCCCCACCACCATCACCATCATCTCCATCATTGCTATAATCACTGCATCATCACAATTCATGACAATTACAACCATCATCATACCAATACTTTTTTCCCCTTCTTAATAGAAGTTGTGTGGGTAATCCCCAATTAGCCGTATTCATCTTCTTCTGCATCACCGTCATCGTTATAGTAGTAGTAGTGGTATTAGTAACAATAGTAGTAGTGGTAGTAGTATTAGTAGTAGTGGTAGTAGTAGTAGTAGTAGTAATAGTAGTAGTAGTAGTAGTAGTAGTAGTAGTAGTAGTAGTAGTAGTAGTAGTAGTAGTGGTGGTGGTAGTGGTAGTAGTAGTAGTAGTAGTAGTAGTAGTAGTAGAAGTAGTAGTAGTAGTAGTAGTAGTAGTAGTAGTAGTAGTAGTAGTAGTAGTAGTAGTAGTAGTAGTAGTAGTAGTAGTAGTAGTGGTGGTGGTGGTAGTAGTAGTAGTAGTAGTAGTAGTAGTAGTAGTAGTAGAAATATAAATAGTAGTAGTAGTAGTAGTAGTAGTAGTAGTAGTAGTAGTAGTAGTAGTAGTAGTAGTAGTAGTAGTAGTAGTGGTGGTGGTAGTAGTAGTAGTAGTAGTAGTAGTAGTAGTAGTAGTAGTAGTAGTAGTAGTAGTAGTAGTAGTAGTAGTAGTAGTAGTAGTAGTAGTAGTAGTAGTAGAAGTATAAATAGTAGTAGTAGTAGTAGTAGTAGTAGTAGTAGTAGTGGTGGTGGTAGTAGTAGTAGTAGTAGTGGTAGTAGAAGTAGTAGTAGTAGTAGTAGTAGTAGTAGTAGTAGTAGTAGTAGTAGTAGTAGTAGTAGTAGTAGTAGTAGTAGTAGTAGTAGTAGTAGTAGTAGTAGTAGTAGTAGTAGTGGTGGTGGTGGTAGTAGTAGTAGTAGTAGTAGTAGTAGTAGAAATAGAAATAGTAGTAGTAGTAGTAGTAGTAGTAGTAGTAGTAGTAGTAGTAGTAGTAGTAGTAGTAGTAGTAGTAGTAGTAGTAGTAGTAGTGGTGGTGGTAGTAGTAGTAGTAGTAGTAGTAGTAGTAGTAGTAGTAGTAGTAGTAGTAGTAGTAGTAGTAGTAGTAGTAGTAGTAGTAGTAGTAGTAGTAGTAGTAGAAGTAGTAGTAGTAGTAGTAGTAGTAGTAGTAGTAGTAGTAGTAGTAGTAGTAGTAGTAGTAGTAGTAGTAGTAGCAGTAGTTTTAGTTAAGACATACACAGACCGCCTCCAAAAACTACAAAACAGGGCAGGTCGTATTATACTTCAGATTAAACCCGAATCGCATATATCTATTTTGGAAATGCACAATACACTAAATTGGCAATTGTTTGACAAAAGAAGAAGCGGCCATTCCCTTATTCTCATGTATAAGATCATGAATAATCTATCTCAAAAATATCTAAAAAAAGGAATTTGAGTTAGTATCACATACGTATCCCTCCCATTTCGGAACCAAAATTAAATTACCCAAAGCAAGAACAAATTACCTCAAAAGATCCTTCAAGTATAAAAGCGCCATGGCTTATAATTCCCTTCCTCCTCACATTAAATCATCCCCTAGTATTAATATTTTCAAATCTTAGATTATTGATCTGTAGCCACATGGACTCCGATATACCCCCCCCCTCCCCCATTCCCTATTAGGTTTGCACCCCTTGGTTTCTTGTTTGTTTGTTGTTGTTTTTTGCGGTGTTTTATCTAAGTATGTTTACAGTTAATATTTGTATTTTCAACCATTTATGTTCGTCACTATTTCATTTATCTTCTGTACATCTCTTATCTTAATCTGGTTATACTGTGTCTAACTTTATTATGTAAATGTGAAATGTTTTGGACCCCACGGAAGACCAGCGTGACTGTGCCAGTCACGCTGAATGTGGGCTGTCCACCGTATTTTATTGTGTATAATTGTGCTTTTAATACGGAAATAAATACTACTACTACTAGTGGTGGTGGTAGAAGTAGTAGTAGTAGCATAGTAGTAGCATAGTAGTAGTAGTAGTAGTAGTAGTAGTAGTAGTAGTAGTAGTAGTAGTAGTAGTAGTAGTAGTAGTAGAAGTAGTAGTAGTAGTAGTAGTAGTAGTAGTAGTAGTAGTAGTAGTAGTAGTAGTAGTAGTAGTAGTAGTAGTAGAAATATAAATAGTAGTAGTAGTAGTAGTAGTAGTAGTAGTAGTAGTAGTAGTAGTAGTAGTAGTAGTAGTAGTAGTAGTAGTAGTAGTGGTGGTGGTAGTAGTAGTAGTAGTAGTAGTAGTAGTAGTAGTAGTAGTAGTAGTAGTAGTAGTAGTAGTAGTAGTAGTAGTAGTAGTAATAGAATTAGTAGTAGTAGTAGTAGTAGTAGTAGTAGTAGTAGTAGTAGTAGTAGTAGTAGTAGTAGTAGTAGTAGCAGTAGTTTTAGTTAAGACATAGTACACAGACCGCCTCCAAAAACTACAAAACAGAGCAGGTCGTATTATACTTCAGATTAAACCCGAATCGCATATATCTATTTTGGAAATGCACAATACACTAAATTGGCGATTGTTTGACAAAAGAAGAAGCGGCCATTCCCTTATTCTCATATATAAGATCATGAATAATCTATCTCTAAAATATCTAAAAAATGAATTTTAGTTAGTATCACATACGTATCCCTCCCGTTTCGGAACCAAAATTAAATTACCCAAAGCAAGAACAAATTATCATTCAAGTATAAAAGCGCCATGGCTTATAATTCCCTTTCTCCTTACATTAAATCATCCCCTAGTATTAATATTTTCAAATCTTAGATTATTGATCTGTAGCCACATGGACTCCGATATACCCCCCCCCTCCCCCATTCCCTATTAGGTTTGCACCCCTTGGTTTCTTGTTTGTTTGTTGTTGTTTTTTGCGGTGTTTTATCTAAGTATGTTTACAGTTAATATTTGTATTTTCAACCATTTATGTTCGTCACTATTTCATTTATCTTCTGTACATCTCTTATCTTAATCTGGTTATACTGTGTCTAACTTTATTATGTAAATGTGAAATGTTTTGGACCCCACGGAAGACCAGCGTGACTGTGCCAGTCACGCTGAATGTGGGCTGTCCACCGTATTTTATTGTGTATAATTGTGCTTTTAATACGGAAATAAATACTACTACTACTAGTGGTGGTGGTAGAAGTAGTAGTAGTAGCATAGTAGTAGCATAGTAGTAGTAGTAGTAGTAGTAGTAGTAGTAGTAGTAGTAGTAGTAGTAGTAGTAGTAGTAGTAGTAGTAGTAGTAGTAGAAGTAGAAGTAGTAGTAGTAGTAGTAGTAGTAGTAGTAGTAGTAGTAGTAGTAGTAGTAGTAGCAATAGTGGTGGTGGTGTTTGCAGTAGTAGTAGTAGTAGAAGTAGTAGTAGTAGTAGTAGTAGTAGTAGAAGTAGTAGTAGTAGCAGCAGTAGTAGTAGTAGTAGTAGTAGTAGTAGTAGTAGTAGTAGTATACCAGTATTATAATAATAAGAAATAATACTAGTAGTCGACCTAAGGCTATAGAGATGATAGTAGCAATTATGTAGAAGTGATGTATTTTCCCCCTTATTACGTCATATTATTTTTTTTAAGAACGACGGTCGGGATGATGACGCCAAGAAGGCCTACGAAGCCCTCCTCACCGTTCGTCTCTATGAGCCGCAGACTGACGAGTACAGAGCATTTCAGACGGAGCTGGAACGCCGTGAGTTACGGGACTACAACTGGACCAGACCCGACCCAGAGCATGTGAGGGTTTATTAAAGGTCAAGTCCACCTCAGAAAAATGTTGATTTGAATCAATAGAGAAAAATCAGACAAGCACAATGCTAAAAATTTCATCAAAATCGGATGTAAAATAAGAAAGTTATGACATTTCAAAGTTTCGCTTATTTTCAACAAAATAGTTATATGAACGAGCCAGTTACATCCAAATTAGAGAGTCGATGATGTCACTCACTCACTATTTCTTTTGTTTTTTATTGTTTGAATTATACAATATTTCAATTTTACGAATTTGATGATTAGGACCTCCTTGCCTGAAGCACAAAATGTTGAAATAATGGAATTCCACGTGTTCAGGGAGGAATGAAACTTCATTTCACATGACAATGATAAGAAAATAAAAATATTTCATATAATAAAATACAAAAGAAATAGTGAGTGAGTGATGTCATCAACTCTCTCATTAGGATGTAACTGGCTCGTTCATATAACTATTTTGTTGAAAATAAGCTAAACTTTAAAATGCCATAACTTTCTTATTTTACATCCGATTTTGATGAAATTTTCAGTGTTATGCTTGTTGAATTTTTCTCTTTTTATTCAAATCAAGTTTTTGTTGGGGTGGACTTGTCCTTTAAGGTGGATTAAGGAACAAGGATTTCACACATGACGGGCTATATTTATGTGAAAATCTCTCTTTCTAAAAAAACACACAAAAATAGCCCCCACCCCCGGGAAAAATACTTCTTATTCCAAAAGGACACAGTTGCTACAAATATTTTTTTATATATATTTAAAAAAAATCACCAAGGAGGGAAAGGCTACCGAGGTACCTAGCATGGCTTGTCGGGCTTACTTTTCTAAAAAGATGTTAGCAACGCGCGCGGACAAAAAAAAATGACCTTTTGATATAAAAATATATATTTTAGATATATTTTGATATAATATTCTGAAAATGATACCATATTTCACCCTTTTTCCTTTCTCTTTTTTTCTCTTGTGAAAATTATGGGGGGCCAAGGCCCCCCAACTGTACGCCAATGGGGGATACAATGGTTCGACCCCCCCCCCTGAATCAATGCACTAGCGTACCTAAGGGGGGCAGGGAAAGACTGCCCCCCCCCGACGAGTCACAACTGATCCAGGGGATCCAAAAAATGCAAAGAAAATCGACATATTTGAACTTGAAAATCTTTTTTTTTTGCATGTCAATTTTTTTCTGGTACGAAATGTCCTTTATATGCGGTTGCCCCCCCCCCCCTTGGAAAATCCTGGGTACGCCGCCGAATCAATGTATTTGCCCCTGCACAAGGGAAAACATATCTATATATAACATTTTATCCCAGATTTTAGTGAAATCGGATAATGAAATTAACATACTCGTTTTTGTACCGATCGTATCATAAAAAATCATTAAAATTTTCGATACTTTAAACTTGAGATAGGCCTATGAGCGGATGGATATACTAGGGGTTTTCCAATTTTGGGTTTGTTTTTATATATCTCTCTCTCCATCTTCGTCGAACCAAACTGCAACTAGACGAACACATTTTAGAGAGCATAGCTTTCTAAAGTACCATTCATTCAATCTGATTCAAATATAACCTTGTGTGAATATTCTTAATTCATGAACTGTGTGACCCAATTTCCTGTTGCCTAAATATGAGCTCAGTATAATAGCCTTGATTTATTTGCCCATGCCAAATGAATAAACTTCGGTAATTTCCTGCAAACATAGACATCAATGTAATTTAGTCCTTAAAGTTCAACCATAAAAAAGGATCATGGAATTGTAAACCTTTTTGCTATATTATTTTCTGCCACTCGAACGGAGGTATGAAATCGAGAGTGAAATAAAGCACCCCAAAACTGAAGGTTGAATTTCACGAATTATTTCCGACAGACGCGGTTCATTTTATTTTATTTATTTCACCACTGTTAAAAGCCCATTTAGCATGGCTGTTTTCCAAAGGAGCCGTGATAGAAGTCTGTTTTTCAAAAGGGCCAATATTCAATACACAAAATTCATCATATCTGGCGTTGCAAGGAATATCATAAACCTCGTCGATATTCTAATAATGCCAAAGTAATTACCAATCCAAATGTGAAAATGGGTGTCTCTTGGATTGCACTTTAATTTTGTCTCGGCAAATCTCCACTTTCAATTACGCCTCTGCCAAGTTACTTTTTAAGCCTTTAAGTATTGTACTGAAAAGTATTGAAATATAAGATCCTATGCTCCCCCATCATCTACCCTTTCCCCATTCATCACGGAGAATGAGTTTCACAATTTCGTAATTATTTGAGGTTAAAGGAGAATGAAACCTTTGGAACAAGATAGCTTGTGGGAAAACAGACAAATCAAATAAACAGATCAACAGCAATTTGATAAAAATCGGACAAATAATGGGAAAGTTATGAGCATTGGAATATTGCGATCACTAATGCTATGGAGATCCTCAAATTGGCAATGCGGCAAAGATGTGTGATGTCACTTGTGAACAACTCTCCACATTACTTTAGTATATATTTCACTTAAATTGCCTCTTTTATCAAATCTATCAGTAGATCATGTGTTCTTTCTATAGGAGGGCATGTAATACAGATTTTTAAAGAATACATCATGGATAAAGTGTTTGTATCACCATTAGAAAAAACAAAAGAGACGTATTGAGGGTATTTTATAGTCCATCAAAGGGAAAGTTGTTCACATGTGACATCACACATCCTTGTCGCATTGCCAATGAGAGGATCTCCATAGCATTAGTGATTGCAATATTCAAATGCTCATAACGTTCTCATTGTTTGTCCGATTTTTCTCAAACTTTCTTTCTTCTTATTCTGTGATTTTTCTGCTTCGACAAAAGCCTACTTGTTCCAAAGGTTTCATTTCCACTTAAAGAGAAATTCCAGTAGTTGCAGTAAACACTGATTTCATGAGAAAGTCTGTAAATCAAGGCTTAATTGTCAGTATATCATCGAGGATCTAGATCTGGTACAGTTACATTAACTGAACTTTGTGAAATCTTGAAATCTACGCTGAAAAATGTTCACACCGAAGATCCCCAACACAGATAAGCGCACGTGGGACAATGTATAATTATTGCTTAGAGCGTCGGGCCCGACGCCCTACCCGGATCATGTGCTTATTTGCTGATTTCTCAGCAATTACACAATTTCCTCCAGAATCCTTTGGAACATGCGTTTTATTTATACAAACATACACTTCGGTGGTCATTTCATTAGATTCTGTACGAACTCATTTTGATATCGTTACCAATACTAGCATTTACCTTTAATGTTGGTGAATGAAATTCTTGCTGAAATTTTTTTGATCAGTTATTTGAACGCTTTTCAAGGCATAGGCCTACCTAAACGATGCTTAATTGAAATTCGAAATTTCTCACTTTTGATTGTTGCGGTATCACTTTCGTTGACAATGCTTTTCATAATACTGTGATCTAAAACAGTTAACATGGTTAATGGGTGAAATGTATTTATAGGTCTTGTGTTTTATGTATAACCTTTCAAACAAACAAAAGTATTTATTTCTTTATTTTATATTAACGTCTTTGACAGCGCAATTCAGGAATTTGTGAAACTGAAGTTCTTAGATAAAACGAATTTCTATGTTGACCAATTAAAAATGTATAATGTATAACATCGAATATTACATCCATTGTTTAAAGACTCTAACACACACTTTGGAAAATAAACATGACTATTTATCCTTTCAGAATAATTTCTTTGCGAGTGCGTTCCACGATGCTGTGATCTTGTACAGCTTGGCTGTGAATGAAACCTTGGCTGAGGGAGGCAATATATCAGATGGCTACTCTATCACGAGGAAGATGTGGAATCGATCCTTCGACGGTGATTATTGATTTAATTATTTGCCATTTGCTTACCCGCCGAATCGTCTACTGTTTGCACTGATTCTTTTTTAGCCCATTTGCCATTTTGTTTTGTTTACAGATGGGCTAAACCCAATTTTCTTCTCGCATCCATTTTGTCTAAATATCAATCAGTCTTTTCTGGGGCCCGTTGCAGAAAGAGTTGCAATCAATCGCAACTCTGAAAATCACGCGCAACTTGATTTTCAACCAATCAACAGCGCGCATTTGGGACTTGCGATTGATTTTTTGACTTGCGTTTAAACGCAACTCTTTCTGCAACGGACCCATTACATAAGCAGATCGTGAACTAAACTTTGCATATGAAGTGGAAATTAGACCGTCTGAGCATTAGACTAAATGGCATTTAGCCTGAAGCGGGTGTTTACAAATCGGTTGGCATTTTCTCCGGCGACAATTGCTCGGTTGTACTTCACTAATGGAATGACCAACTTCAATTCCCGATTTAACACTATATCCTATCCTAAACCTATAACACACTTTTGCAACCCTAACCCTTCATCTTAGAGAAAAGAAAGCCCGGAGCAATTGTCGCCGGAGAAAATGTCGTGTCACCCATGTGGTATTATATAGTAGATTGAATAAAAAAATTGTATTAGACTATATAGGCCAACAATATGATTCAACATTAAGGCGGCGAATATCAATGGTTTCGCATGAATGTGAAATATAATATTGACCAGCTGGTCACTAATTTCGTCATGAAACGTTATCAAATTCAAAATGATTTATAATATTTTGGTCATTGTATAGGCATATCTGGCACAGTCACAATCAACAATAACGGCGACCGGAACGCAGACTACTCCATCTGGGACATGACTGATACCGAAAATGGCACATTTCAGGTGAATCTTTTGAAATTTGAACTAGTAGATAGGTTTAAGTTTGAGTTAAGTATAAATAATAATAATAATATAGGATTTAAATAGCGCACGTATCCACCTTGCTAGGTGCTCAAGGCGCTCCCATATTAACCCCGGCTAACATGACTAAGCTAGTCTACCGATTCCGGTACTCACAGTTTTTTTAGTAATCACTTCTTGTTGTGTCCATTTACCTCACCTGGGTTAAGTGCAGCACAATGTGGGTAAATTCATTGCTGAAGGAAAACACGCCGTGCCTGGGAATCGCATCCACGTCCCACAGATTGAAAGACGAGACCACCAGACCACGAAGCCCCCGTATAAAGAATGCAATTACATAAATACAAATAAGAATTCTTGAAGGGAGTTTTTTTTGTAGTGTACTCTGCTCTCATCTGTTTCCAAATGGTATTTTCACTGTGCAGTAAAATAATCATGTGATTTATAAAGCGCCAAATCCACTCTGTAATAGTGCTCAAGCGGCCGGGGGCCACTTACAATGACAAGTTGATACCCTGCGCGACCCCCCCCCCCAAAAAAAAAACACGTAAAAAGGATGTCTTTTTCAAGATAGGACACGTTACGTACGTTACGTAATAAGGGTGCCAAAAACAGTAAAATAATGAAAAAGGGGTATATTGATTTCGCTAGAAAAGCTACGTGTTTAGGGTCAAATTTGCGAGGGTATAAAAAATTAAGACTAAAATCTTTTAGAAAGGATGAACTTTGCGCGAGGTTTGGGAGGGTGGGGCAGTACTAAACCCACTGATGTAGGTAAAGGTCCGTGACATATAACAGCTAAAATATCGCTGTACTTGTTTAGGGGTTCAATTCAAGGGAATACTTGCCGAGAGTATCGCTTTATTTCCAATACTTGTTAAGGGTACGGTTTCACACGCCAATTATTCTTATTAAGGGGTGCATTTTCAGAATATAGAAAATTCTTGTTTAGGTTGCTTTTCGAGACCCCACGGTCGCACATGGTATCCACTTGTCAATGGAAGTGCCCCCCCCCCCTCCGATATATACTTTTTATCGTGATGCAGGGTCCCTTTGTAAACCAGTTTCATAACTGAAAGGTCAACCCTACTACGTGAATAAAACTGAAATAAAAAAAAATAAGTCATTAAACAATGTAAGCTGATAAATAATTGAACCAACGGTATACAGTCCGTAAATCCGAAGGTTCGTGATACCGAAACACGTAAATTGCTAATACATCGATGTTTGTTAATCAGAAAACGAAAAAGGGTTCGCTAATCCGAACATTCGTGGCGTTATTACAAAGGTTCGTTTAATCCGAGAAATTAAGGTTCGTTAGTCCGAAAACGAAATAAGGTTTGTTATTCCGAAGGTTGAAGTAAGTCCGAAAACGAAAATTGTGGTTCGCTATTCGGAAGATTCATTAGTCCGAAAGCGAAGTAAGGTTCGTTATACCGAAGGTTCGATTATCCGAAAATGAAATAAGGTTCGTTAATCAGATAAATAAAATGAAAATTAAACCTTCCGAGCAATTTTTGTAATCATGAAAAAGATTTTATCGAACCACAGAATAAACGTGAGCACAAAGCGGGAGCTAAAAATTTTAATATACTGACCAGAAAAAAAAAACTGTTAAGAAGTGCATTTACTGACTTTTAATGAATGGGATACATATGTCCCAAATCGAATAATTCGTGCGCGAAGCGCTAGCTGAAAATTTGTGATATTCCAACCTGTTTTCAGGTTTTCAAGTTGGAATTAAAAAAAATCGTGTATTAAGCAAAGATGAAATTTTCTTTGTGTAGGATAATAAAGATGAAGTTTTTCGTGTAGGTTAAATGAAGATGAAACTATTTTCGTGTAGGAGTTAGAGGAAGATGAAATTAACTTCATGTAAGAGTTAAGTGAAGATAAAATTATCTTTATGTAGGTTAAACGAAGATGAAATTTTCTTTTCGTAGGAGTTTAGCGAAGATGAAATTATCTTCGTGTGAGAGTTAAGTGAAGATAAAATTATATTCTTGAAGGTTAAATGAAAATAAAATTATCTTTGTGTAGGTTAAACGAAGATGATATCATCTTTGTGTAGGTTAAGCGAAGAAGAAATTATCTTCTTGTATTAGTTAAACGTAGATGAAATTATCTTCATAAAGGAAGCTAAGCGAAGATGAAATTATCTTCGTGTAGGGGCTCAGCGAAGACGAAATTATCTTTGTGTGGGTTGAACGAAGAATAACTTATCTTGTTACATCATTTGTATAATATACATTTCTGTATTTGTATATGTTCGCATTACTACAAATGTTCATTTCGTTTCCAATTGATTTCCTTGTCTTTAATGAACATTGCTATTGAAGTAAGAGGCGAGTATGTGGAGGCTTAAATTAGAGAAGTGAGATATTAAGTGGTGTAATGCAGGATTGTGATTGAGAAATCTATGAATCAGTCGAATGAAATTTTGAATAAAACTGAAAAAAGTTTGATCATTTTGAAAAGATTTATTGTTAAATTTTAAGCATTCATATATTCAGAAACAGGGTGAGAAATGTACGAAACAATAACTGTTTTGGATTTCTAACCTTAAATGTATGTTGTAGGCCTAAGGTGTTTCATTTTGAAAAAGGGCATTTCCAATTTTGAATAAATGCCTTATTTCCTAAGTATGGTGATTGTTTTTTGGGGGAGCGGCAAGTGTCCCATGCCAAGGGTGTGTACGTACTAAGAATTCTCTCGCGGAAAAAAAGCCTAAATATATCTATTATCATAATCATAAATCACTTTAAAAAGTTTTTGCTCAACTTAATTATTTACAAAACTCACAACCAACGACTTAACGTAGATGATAAATATCATGGTGAAAATATCTGTTTGCACAAAAATGCCCACTGTGACATATAAGCGTCCTTTTGCCCCCCCCCCCACGCTTGTCTTTGCTGTTTCCCCAGCTTCACCATAGGTTTCATTTTTCGGATTAACGAATCATGTTTCATCTTAGGATCAATGAACCTTCGGAATAACGAACCTTATTTCGTTTTCGGGCTCATGAACCTTCGGAGTAGCGAACCTTATTTCGTTTTTGGATATACGATATCATTCGGAATTACGAACCATCGCAATTACGAACCTTCGGAGTAACGAAGCTTCTGAATATTCGAACCTTTGGAATAACAAACATAACCCTAATCAACAGTAAATATATATTCTTATGACCACTGTAAATTGTTGCGCAATTGTTACTTATATCTACATGTATATAATTGTTTGTAAAGAAATCGTAAGTTTTGGAGACGTAGCACTACAACAACTCTTCTCGGTTAAAGGGTCGATGAAATAAGATGTCCCATTTCGGACTATGGGTTTCACAATACATAAGTACTAATACAAACTGTTGAAATTCATTGGATTATAATAACAATTCATGATTATAATGATAAATATAAAAAAATGTGTTGCTTGAAAAGTCTTTTCCAGATATACAAGCTATTATATGTATTGGACTTAGTTTCAGAAACTGGTTTATTATGAATATGAGAAAAATATTAAAGCGATAGTAATGTAATATGATTATAGGCCTATATGAATAAATGTCAAGAAAAAGTGCATTAACAAGTCTCTTAAAATTATTGCGGAGGAGGCGCTAAACAGAAGTGAACAGGGGCGACCCGTCCTCCTAATATATGATTTTCAAATCGTGAAAAAAGGCCAGAAAATTATAATATAACCTCTTAAATTCGGGTAAAAAAATCATTGCCCCCTCGTTCATGTATTTCTTAGAAATACTCTGGCTCGGTCCCTGATTTTTATCATTTCTGCAAAACCTATACAGTGCGTCCCAGGAAAAAACGAAACCGAGATTTAGCGATGATTTATAATAACTTTATCACAAATACAATAGACAAGTGACCTATACCCTTGTAAAGCTTAGAATCTCCTCTTTCATCTGAAATTACTTAAATTATTCCTCATTCACGCATGAGTGAGCAAAATTAAATTGAAGAAAGGATACCAAAAACTCATTTGCAGGGGGGGTATCCGAATTACAAAAAGAAAATCACATGCCTAAAAAGTTCAATATTTGCTCTTATTTTTGATACCTTAGGCTTATCACAGAAAATGGTTAAGAGGTAAAAAGCATTACAATGGTAGGACACTTGCCAATTGTATTTGTTTTTAAGTTATGATAAATCATTGATAAATCTCGGTTTCGTTTTTTCTGGGACGCACTTTATAATCAGGTCCTATCGAATTATTACGGGGAGACTGGTATACTCGAGAGGACGGGGGTGAAGCCGGCATGGCCAGGAGGAGGTCTCGACCCGCCGCGAGATGCCCCGGAATGTGGCTTCCAGAACGAGAATTGTCAATCCAGTGAGTATTAAGTTCCGGATGGAACGTTCGAGCATTTGATAATAAAACTGTTGTTTACGCCGATAAACCTTAAACAGTCCGCCTATATATAGATAACGACGCTGAAATATTTGTTAATCTGTCTAGTGGATAGAGAGACTCCAACTCTACTTTCCCGCTTTCGGCGGGAGATCTCCCGCCAAAAGCCCATTTTCGCAAAATCTCCCGTTCTCCAGCTTGGGATTTAATATCTCCCGCCCTGTCACTGTGTGTCGCACTTGAAATTATCTTTCTCCCGCCCAAACATATATTTAGAAACTGAAATTAGATTTTTATATCCAAGCCGATGTTCAAGTTAAGTAGTGCGTCAACGCTGTGCGCGATGACATATGAAAAGAAGTTTTATTAAGCCAAAATGTATGATTTGATTCCTTGAATTGTTATTTACTTGGTGGCATCATATACTGACAAATTAACCTGAGATAGCATGCACGAGAGAGCATCTAAAACCCTAGTACTCCCAGGACCCGCTTTTCTGGGCCCTTAAGCGGGCCCTGAGACCCGCACGGCCGGCCGCAAGGAACTTCGCGCTCGTGATGTGCGCTTCGCGCATATTAAGTTGTAGTCTCCAATTTGTTAGGGGATCCAGGCGGGTGAATCTCCACATCAGAAGGTGCTTGGGGTTGGATTTTCTATGGATAGGGGCCTCGTTTTCTCTCAAAAACAAAAATAAACCATTATGATTTGCGTCACTGAATGAATAAATACGCAAATCAGACAACCATTTATCAATTTATAACGGAATGCACTGCCGGGATATGGAACTATTTTCGGGAGGGGGGCTGAGCTTAGAGTTGGGTGAGGGCTGAACCTACATAGAAATCAAACTTTGATGATTTTTAACGTTTTTGTAATTCTGTATACATTTACTGCCTCCACCTCCATAGCCCCAACCCCCAGTGCCGCAGTCCTTGCCCTTGATACAAAGCCCTTATTTTGACGGGCATGTATAGTAAACATTCTCCAAAAAAAAAAATCAATGGTTAAATCCCCTGTCCGGCAAATTTAGTTCAATGCCAACCATGCGGTTAAATGTTTATTTTCTACTCATGAAGTTGTTGAAGTGGTCATTATTCGTTGCATGCGTTAAACTATTATAATTTTTAATGCTACACAGCAAAAACTGTGGTGTTAACCGGTGAACATACCACACAAGTTATTTTACACCGGTGTTAAATTGGTGGTGTTAGTTTTACACCTATAGGTGTTATTACAACACCTATGGTTGTTACATATACACTATTTGGTGTTATGTTCAATCTCTATGGTGTTATTTTAACACCTCAGGATGTGGTCCTCTATTAACACCAATTGGTGTCAGTTTTAACACCACAGATTTTACAGTGTAAGCTCATAATATATGTGGATACTTTGCAAAAATTTTTGATTATTACAAGAATTTCCGTTATTTATTTTGAATTGAAACAGATGAATTCCCATTTCTGGGTCTTGTTGGTATCGTAGCCGTGGTGGTGGTCCTGGCGTCTGCTGGGATTCTTTTCGTTATTTACAGGTAAAGCTTTCAAAGCATTTTACATGTTTTAGGGGCAGAAGTTAGCGCTATCCGATTGAATATTTGAGAGAAAAGTATTGTTTTGTTATTCAGTTACGAATCGTTTAGTGGAATCAGTTGAAAATTGCAAGGTAGAAGCTTACATTTCTCTGTTGCCGTGACGTTTTAGGCGTCACCAAGCGCTTTTGGTTGCTTCAACGGGATTAAGAGAATTATAACTGACTGCCCATGATTCAAGATTCCTGGATGGATTTAAAATTGTTTTATAATTAAGATTTTATTGCGATTTCTGATATCTTGATCATGTTTGTGGTGCCGTTGACTTAAGGACAACATTATTAATAGGTTGTCGGCGAGTTTTTCTAAAAATAAAGTGGCAAAAACCTGTTTCAGTCTCTGAAAACGGTAGGTTTTTAACTACTAATAAGGTTGTCTGTAAGTTTTGCTAGCAATAGAGTAGGCAAAGAAACCTAATTCAGTCTATGAATTCAGTTACAAGTTTTTAAACTTCTGATGAGGGTAACATTTAAAAAATCTGTTAATTGTATATAAATCATTAATCGGTCAAGCCCCATATTTCATTACAGAATTACTTAAACTTAAAGCCCAATCACAAAGTCGAAGCCTGCGAAGTTCCACAGATAAATTATTTTTTCCAGATCCCATTTCACAAAACAAAAGTCACACTTGGTGACCGTGCATTTGCACTTGCTGCCCCCAAACTATGGACTAGCCTGCCAATTGATATAAAAAGCTCTCCATCCTTGACTCTCTTCAAATCACAAGGGAAAATATATCTCTTTAGTTTATAAGAAAACTTGCTGTGTAAACACAAGCAAAAAGAGCTCTGAAAAGGCGCAGCTGACTTTATCCATTTAACAGCTGCGCTATACAAATTAATATTTATTATCAGTAGTAGTATTATTATTATCATAAATTGTTTATTGGTAAGCTTTAGCAGAAATAAAGCAAGCAAAGAAATATGTCTCAGACTATGCCCTGCAGAAAGTACAAAGTGTGACCTCATTGTGGACTATGGGAAAATATTATTCACACTGTTAAAATACTCCAGTGTGACTGTTCACACTCGTGTTCACACGGTCGACTATGAGATTCAGTCTGTTGTCCCTGCTCACACACAGTGTGAAGGTAGTTTCGCATTGTGTTTCACAGTGTGAAGACACTGTGGAACACACACAATGTGACACACTGTGCACAATCGCACATTTTTATTTCAAGTAGGGTGAGAACGAATCAGGGGTGAGAGTGCCCTCGTTTCGCTACCCTCCATTATTTGATATTATGCATAATTCATATATACAAATTCCTTTTTTTAATCAATTTTAACTAAATTGAATGATAGTTTTCCTCAATATTATTTTTGCATAATAAATAAATAGACTAATGACATGCTTCAGGACTCCCGTTCAATTTAGTATCATTTAATCAATAAATGGTACAGCAATAATAGTAATGATGATGATAACAAAAATGATAATAATAGTACTAATAATAATGATATGGAAATTTGCAATGCGCCGGTATTAATCATGAAAAGATGCTCATGGCGCAGTACAGAAAAAGAGAAAATATATAAAGGATTTTTAAGGCTTTAAACAATTTAAAGGATATAGCTTGTGTAAAAAGCCTGGAATTCAGTGAGTTTTTGAAAGTGGTAAGACAAATATTGCGGATGATAGCAGTAATTAAAGATAATGATAATGTCCAGTCTTGAATTCTCGGCAGTCGATGTGAATTAAGGTTATTTGACCGTAAAACCACAAAGAAGTCAAGACATAAGAGATTACTTTGCTTTCCCTTGAAAGCGTATATCAAGTCGCTTAATCCTCTGACAAGGTAACATGGTAATAGTCGGTAATAATATTTTTATGGCTTTTTTATAATCAGGAAACATCGACTTGATGCAGAGCTTATGAGCATGTCTTGGAAGGTCACGTGGGATGAGCTTCTATTTGACGAGATTGGTAAATCGGTTGCCACGGCAACGTCTCGTTCTAGCATATCTTCGCGGGTAAAGAAAGACGTTTTTCCCCTTCAATTATTATTTGAAATATGAAAATATTCATCAATATCTGTCTGCCTACTGTATCTATCTATCTATCTGTCTATCTATTTATCTATCTATCAATTTATCTATCTATCTGTCTTCCTATCTAGCTGTGTATCTATTATCTATCTATCTATATATCTAGTTATCTATCTGTCTACCTACCGATTTTTTTCTTTCTATTTATCTATCTATCTATCTATCTATCTTTCTATATATAAGTTATCTAACCGCCTCTAATTTGCTTGTTTGTCTATTCAATAATCGGATAATTTGGTTTTTACAAACTGGGATGATAACTCTTCATAGATATTTATAAATCAATACACTACTCAATTCAGTTAATAATTAATACTTTATCGATTTATGAATTAAATTTCATGTCATGATATAGAAAAGAAGAAAGAGTTGCCTTATAATATCACCATCCCACTCATCTCTGCGCAGTTTGTGATTTGTTTTTATTTGCTATTTTTATTATTTTTGAGGGGTAGATGCTCGCTTCAAAAAGGTGTAACTTCTTATTTCCATCCAGTTTGAGAGAGATTTTCATTCTTTTGCATGTTCAATATCAATATTCACTATTCGACTGAATAAATCTTAGGTTAGAGTAAAAGTAACCGTTAAGTTTTTTAATGAATATTTCCATGGTTACAGAATGCATTTGTAGAATATCAATGAGGCCAGTAAGATATGTGATACATTATGTGTACTTTTCATTCATGTAAATATTACTAATGTCATAAACTGTACATTTTTTAATGTTTTATTGTATATACATGTGCAATTCAGTATTGTGACAGCGATGCACGATCTAATATTATACGTCGTACCACACCATACCTGATTTCAAATCTTAGTTTTAAAAAAATGAATTTATCGTTTTTGCTGGTATATTCTTCTATAAATTGCACGTTTTACCTTTAATCTAATTCACAATAGAGATCAATGAATTCGGAATTACATGATGGAGGCCAGATATTCGCAACTATTGCCAGATACAAGGTGAGTTGTTTTTAGTATAGCAGTACTATTAGATTACAAATTAATGACGAGTCCAATCAAATTAGTCGCGGTAGTAGTGATAATGGATTGCGCATCTGCATTAATGATTGGGTGAAAACAAAATTAAATATTTATGATCCTGAGTCTAGAACTGCGGTAAAAGGTTGATTGTCATTGATCCCCTCTACATTTTCACCAGTGTATACATTTTACCCCGACCTGAAACACCAATTATCCACCGCTTCTTATACAAACTACTGTTTAAAAATTTATGTTTTCCATATATCAAAGATAATAATCGAAATACCCATTCAAAAAGGGAAACAGAAATTACAGATGGCGATGACCTTGTGTGCTCAGAAGCCGCAACACAAAGATTAATGGTCGCATTGACTACAATGATTTGTGTTACGGGACTCGGGTTCCATGCCATTAAGCCGTTCCATAATTGCAAGAATTATTAAACGTATTTAGAGTAGTGTTTGAATGAAGTGGATATTTCTGTTTAGTTTTCCTACTATATTTTGACAGAATCTTGCAAGGTTTGGTCCAATTAGCTTTCCCCAACCAATAAAATAAAATAATGATACTTATCCACTCTATTGGGTGCGTGTATATAGATTGTATATCCCTGCTGGTAATGATACAATTTGCTCACAGTATATTCACAGTGTGTTTGTAGTGTGTTCATAGTGTGTCAACATTGTGTTCGCAGTGTGTTCACAGTATTTTCATAGTGTGTTCACAGTGAGTTTTCAGTGTTTTCACAGTGAGTACAGAGTGTGTTCGCAGTGTGTTCACAGTGTTTTCACAGTGTGTTTGCAATATGTTTGCAATGTATTCACAGCGTGCTCACCGTGTGTTCGCAGTGTGCAATGTATTCACAGTGTGTTCACAGTGTTTTCACCATGTGTTTACAGTGTTTTCACAATGTGTTTGAAGTGTGTTGACAGTGAGTTTTCAGTGTGTTCACAGCGTGCTCACCGTGAGTTCACAGTGTGGTTGCAGAGTGCAATGTATTTACAGTGTGTTCACAGTATTTTCATAGTGTGCTCACAGTGTGTTCAATTTGTTTTCATCGTGTGTTTGCAGTGAGTACAAAGTGTGTTCACAGTGTTTTCACAGTGTGTTTGGAATATGTTTGCAATGTGTTCACAGCGTGCTCCCCGTGTGTTCACAGTGTGTTCACAGTGTTTTCACCATGTGTTTACAGTGTTTTCACAGTGTGTTTGCAGTGTGTTCATAGCATGTTCACGGTGTGTTCACAGTTGCTGTTTTCACAGTGTGATTAAAACGTGTTCACAGTGTGTTTACAGTGTGTTTGCAGTGTGCTTACATTGTGTTCACAGTGTGTTTGCAGTGTTTTCACAGTGTGTTCACAGTGTTTTCGCAGTGTGCATTGTGTTAAGTGTGCTTGCAGTGTGTTCACAGTGTGTTCATATGGTGTTTTCAGTGTGTTCACAATGTCCTCACAGTGTGTTTGAAGCGTGTTCACTGTGTGTTCACAGTATGTTTACAGTGTGTTCACAGTGTTTTGAAAGTGTGGACCATGAGATTTTAATTTTGCACTGTGGACACCTGTACAGTTTGAGTGCTCACAGTGTGTTCACAGAGTGAAGAAGAGAATAACACTTGCAAATGCTCAAATTTAACAGTATGAAGATAATTTGACACAAGTTGACTTGTGAAAATATGTGAAAATATGATTCTCACTGTTTTCACGCTTAAATATAACAGTAAAGATAATTTGACACTATGGACATAATGACTGTCCACAGCTAGTGTGTTACAAAGTGAACTATTATATTTGGAGATGTTTTCACACTGAGACAAATATGTCACGAGCACACAATCACATTTGGTCTGAAAAAAAGTATCTTCTCTCATACTAAATTTATTACACATACCATATAAACAAGGAAGAAGATACTCTTTTTGGCCATAGATAATGTTGTGTTCATGATTAACGTTTCCCTTCAATTGGGGATTCATGGGGTGTCATTTTTTAAAAAAACACGCAGTATATTTACTTGGATGAACACCACAGTTTCTGCTGTGCACTTTCGGTCACTGTGTTTTATCTGACAGGTATATATAAGCAAGCAATTGAAACGCGAATACAGTAGATTAACATGAAACGAACATAACATGACTGGTAATATAAATGCAATTAAACGGCCTGTTACTAATAATGCATGGTTGACAATAATACATTGATCCATGTAATAATGTGACCGCGACTGGATAAATTGATTTCTAATAACCTTGTCAATTCAAAATTGAATTTATTGATCTCTCTTTCTCTCTCTCTCCATGTTCAGGGTCGTGCAGTCATGGTGAAGAGAATTAGCCAGAGAAAGATTGAATTGAATAAAAATGTCCTCAAGGAACTTAGAAATGTAAGTGATATCATTTATCGGTTGAATTATCTGTTACATAAGTATTACCCCTTCCCCATTTTATTCAAAGGGAAAACACCAATCCCTTAGATGCTATACCCTACTTCCGATCTAATTATGTATTCAATATCTCACTTTTTTTAGTTTGAATGGTTAATAGAATGATTACGTAAGAATCGAATATAATCACATTTTACTTCTCTTTTTGTTCATATATTCAATGTGGTGTATAATCTATGCTAAGATTATAGAAAGTGAGTGAAAGATACACATGAACAGTCCCTAATTGTTCAGAGAATCATTTGTAAATGATAAATAAATATTTATAGATCATAATCATGAAAGAGTGTTTTTTGCAAATATTTTTGAAATTATTCCTATATAGGGCATTGTTTGTGTGAATATGTACCAACGCAATCATCAAAGCTGCCTTTCTCTCATATTCTCTTTTATTGCCGTGCCTCTAGACGTCATTCATGAAGCTTTAAATACACAATATATATTTATCTATTTGTACTCAATTGCGTATTACTTTTAAGACGGTCAGAGAGTGGATTGGGCACCTGGTAGCCAGGGAAACTCTTTAAAGCCACATACCTCTTCTAAGTTTTGCTTCGGTCCTTTGATACTTTTTCTCTCCTAGCAACTATCTAGTTTTTTTCTTTTCTTCGATCGTCTGCCAGGTGCTCCATCCCCTCACTATGTCCGTATGTTTTACCATTGTAATGAATTACATGTATTCATATTTACAGCTGCAGATACCCTTACAAAGGACCCGTCTACTATTTCACTGGCATACGATCAATTCTGTCAAAATATTCTACGTCATGCTTAAACGTCGCAATCGTGAACAGCAATATAATAGACGGGTCTTCTTTCTTTCTTTTATGTCTTGTTTTGTCCTCCTTGTCTTGTCTAGTAACCTGTGTGCCCCTGTTCTTTGTAACGTTCTCTGTTTTCGTCCTTGTCCAGTTTCTGTAACTTTTCTCCGAGCTCAGCTCTATTTTTTCTATAATTATTTGTAGCTATCAATGATTACACATAAATTATTTGTTAAGGGCCTATCCACAACAAGCTTTTGCTTTACTTTAGGTCCATCCACTTAGAATCTGCTTTTATATTGTAATTATGCATACTATTTCGGAATGAGTTGTATGTTTTTCTTTGTATTTTGATTGATTTGTGGAAAATAAATGAAATGAAATGTATGCTGTGTTTGTGGGTACTCATAATCTAATCCCCAATACGTCTAATTTTCGTAATGCACAACTACGCAATACATAGTTCACACTTTCATGATTCGCCACGATTAAAATCGTGATCTAAATCGTGGAGTGATTTTAGTGCTCGTGTCAGATCTTATCAAATCTTGAGGTCACTCGTGGCAATTTTTCTGATCGTAGAAAACTTCTGACGACTCAAAAAAATCACGTGCAGGGGCGTCAGAAGCAAATGGACAGATAAAATATATACCATATCCACCGTTAGTCCATCACTACAAAAAAAAAATCACCGAATGTCTTGGAATAAAACATTCTTTCCCAATCATGAGCTTTCTGTTTCTGTTTGTGGTAACTCCCGTAGGAACTCGGCAGGACCGCTTTTTTTGCTGGTAAACACCAAGCTGGTATATAACCAGATTACCTTGGAAACATTTTACGTCTAGGTTAATCAGTCATAGTGGCTCATGTAAGAGACGACAGATATCACTCTTGGGCCTTTTTATCAAAGTGGAAACAATGGCAGAGTTGGGATTCAAACTCACAACCTTGCGATTATGAGTCCAATGCTCTAACCACTGGACCACACCACCCGTGTGCCCTTGAGCTGTATGAGCTGTATGCCCTTGCGTAGTTTATTATTCATGTACTGTATCTCTTTTGTGAAAAATTTATTTTTATTTGTGAGGCAAAAACAAGTATATATTATTCAGAAAGTACTCCATATGTGTATGATATTTTTAATGCTTGCAAAACAATATATAAATGTCTCACATTTTTATTTTTACGATTGTATTTACATCGCTAGTGATGAATATTTGATTATTTTTGAGAGTTAAGTGGCCTATTACCCGTTATATACACGAGTTATACCGTAGCAAGGTTGTTTATGATATTTGTATGTTGTAAGGGGCTGTAGGGCCTACATTACTTATAATTATATGATTTCATGCTTGGTCACTTGTGAAAGTAGAGATAATAAAAACCGATCATAAAAACGAAGCAAGCAAATTATTTTTCTTTGTCTTGTAATAAACGTATGCAGATGAGAAATCTTGAACACACTAATGTCGTCCGCTTTGTTGGCGCATGCGTGGACCCGCCCAACCAAGCGATTCTGACTGAATATTGCCCCAGAGGAAGCCTACAGGTAAGATTGCCTATTTTTATTCTTTATTCCATATTTTTCATGGGTTATACTACTTGAAGACAAATTGTTATGTATTGCGGTAATGTATCTGTATTTTATCCATATATTGATATATCTAATATTTTTATTTCTTTAATCAACTCTCATTATGCATTCTTTATTCCTAAACATATTCAAAATTTCCCATTTTATTTCATTTTCAATAACAACAACAAAAGCAATGTGAAATATTATCATAACGTGTTTTTTTTTCTTCGATAAGGACATCTTGGAGAACGACCAGCTAAAGCTTGACTTGATGTTTAGACAATCTCTGTTGATGGATGCAGTCAGGGTAAGTAATGACATGTTGTTACTTTAAGAATTGGGTGTTGTACGATAGAAGACAACAGGTAGGCGCTTTCAAGAACATAGAAAATGTATCGTGAAATGCCCTTTATGACAGACAGCAACGAAGAAGTCTTTGTCCAAAATTGGTGAATCAAAATAGCAGTTCCGTCCTTGACTCTGGACTAACGACATATTCGCAATTTTGCGTCAGCTCAAAAACTCGGGACGAAACTGGGGCCGATTGCACGAAAGGGTCTTTCCAAGGACCGTCTTTATGTCGCCCATCTTTTATGATACGCTGTAAGCGGGGTGTTTCTGAAATTTATGATAAAGAATAAGATTCGTTAGCTTGCTTTTAAATCAAATTTTAGACAATGTCATGATATATCACATCATTTTATAAACAAATATTTTGTTTATTTTAATGGACGAATGAAATATGTTTGCAGATGATTTATTTAAAATGCGTTTCACATGGCGCATCATAAAAGATGGGCGACACGAAAGACGGTCCTTGCAAAGACCCTTTCGTGCAATCGGCCCCTGCTGTTCCGTATGGGTCACCAATTTTCGACAGAGAATTTGCAACTGTTCACTGCCATCTTAGCAGGCATTTTCAATGCATTTACTGTTTCCAATCCGGTTTCATTTTACTTGTTATGCTTGCTTCCAGCCAATCAGATGCACTAATTCGGGTAGCTTAGAAATGTAAGTCACTGATTATAATAATAATAATGTTTTATTTACCCAGGGTAGCCACTTCAGTTAGGAAACTGCTCTACCAGCGGGCCCTGCATAACATAACATGTTATCATTACCCTTCTCCAATCTAAATGCTGAGCGCCTAGCAAGAAGGTAGAAGGTCCCATTTTTATAAGTCTTTGGTATGACTCGGCCGAGGATCGAACCCACGACCTCCCGTTCATGAGGCGGACGCTCTACCGCTGAGCCACCATGCCCGGTTAATCGCCTCATGAAAGCTTGTCCAGGTTGGGGATTTACAATGAAATAATGCCTCCATTGTTTAACAAACTACTGCAGGAGAATAATTTTTTCTTCGATCATTTTGCACCTTATTTTTTACTTCAGGGGCTTCATTACATCCACGATAGTGCCATTGGGGTCCATGGTCGCCTGACGTCATCAAACTGCGTGGTCGATGGCCGGTTCGTGCTGAAGATCACCGACTTTGGCATCCCTTCTTTCAGAAAATCCAACAAATATGAGGATAACAATTACAGTAAGAGTGACACACTGGAGAAAATACGATGTTGAACATGATTAAGGGGTACTCCGGGCTAAAAATAATACTATCTCAATAAAATAGTGAAATTAACTGATAAAAACGTTAAAGATTCCATCAAAATCTGATTACAAGTAGCGAAGTTATTGAGTTTTTAAATTTTATCAATATTTTGTGAGAATATATGCACACCGTCATGAATATTCATTAGGTGGTCTGTTCTTTTCGGGTCACTATACAAGTCCTGTCCCATGGAGGGTTGATTTCATAAAAACTCGCACACCGGGTAAACCAATTCAGAATGATTTTCAACAGATCTTTTTCTTTGTTATCAACATTGTAATTTTCATCAATTTATCTTCAGTTTAATAGGTACAGATCGATGACGGTTCTTCCTCTTAATCCGGTGGATTAGATCATGGGATTTCTTTATCTCCCATTAATCCCTTTTGACTCCTTATAATCAGGGAGCATAATGAACAAAAATGTCATGAACAGGATTAAATGAAGTTTATGGGATTTTCAGTATGTGTAAAATAACAAACTGAAATTTTCATATTGACAAAAAGAGAAAAATCACATTAAGTTTGTTACATATTTATGTACATCGATGATACCCGAATTCACATTATACGCCTTTCTTGGTTTTATTTAGAGCTCTTGTGGCGAGCACCGGAGCACCTCCGAGACCCTTCAATGTCACCGAGTAAAGAGGGAGACATATATGCTTTGGGAATTATAATGCTCGAGATAGGGACGCGATGTGGACCATTTGACGAAGAAAGAAAAATCATGGATACCGATGGTAAACCCGCCCAATTATTCATCAAGTCATACAGGGTCCTGTTTCACAGAACCTCCCATCACTTGCAAATTGAAACTGCATGACCAAATCATATTTAATTGGATGATGGTGATGGTAATGATGATGATGATGATGATGATAATGAAGATGATGATGATGATGATGATGATGATGAATATGATGATGAAGATGATGGCGAGGATGATGTTTCATGCTTTGACACGTGGTATGATAACAAGAATAATTAAATACATTGATAGGTCTTTAGAGTATCGAATCAAAGAAAAGATTTTTTTTTAATATCTCTTTATACCGCTATCGACAGAAATCCTTAAGAAACTGAGGTCAACCGGAAGTGAACCACCGTTTCGTCCTGTCGTACCGGAAGCAGCGTGGGACCCTGTCATCAAGGATCTAATGAAGAGATGCTGGGTCGAGAACCCGGGTGATAGACCGACGGCAAGCGTCTTGCAGACTACACTCAAGAAGATCAACAAGTAATGATCCCCATCAACAAGTGATGATCCCAAAGGGGCTTTATATACGGGGTATAGACTTTAAATTTGGGTGTAAAACAAACACCATCTGGTGTCTCTAAAGACCACATCCTAAATTATTTCAATTACACCCTTTAGACATTGAACATGGCGCCAAAGAGTTTATAAGTAATAACCAAAGGTGTTGTAATAATACACATTTGTGTTGAACCAATACCAACAATTCAACTCACAAGTAAAATGACTGGTGTGGTAATTTACTTGTATATACTCCAAACTCCAAAAAGCACTTTAACTGTGAAATTATCGATGCCAAGAGTGCTAGCACGTACGCCCAGCAGCCCAATTAAACCTTGATATCTTTTAGTTGAGACCATACTTCAGAGATTTTGTTCTTTTCAATTTCTGGGGAAAGTTAAAAATATTAAATCATAAGGATGATAATTTAAACACTTAGATCAGGAGGCTGCAATTCGTTTCAAGCTAACCATTCACTCGTTTATTCTTTCACAATGGTGGTCTCCTTCAATCTTTTTTCCTAAATAAAATCATGTTCTTTCTTCAATCCACCCTTTCACATGGTAAAAAAAATCGCAATTTGAATGATGATTCCAGTGGAAAATAAGGCTAATGACGAATGTTTAGCTCGTGTGAAACCAAACTAGAACATGACTAGACTCACGAACGCTAATCACAGTCAGGATTACAATAGCAATCATTACAATGATTCGAGATTCACGTGTGAAAAGGGCCATTGTTCTGACAAATACCCCGTTTCATACCACGTTCACATCATGAAAATAACTGAGAATGTTGTTGGGATGAAAGAAACAAGGGGACATAACTACTTATTTACAAAGGAAATTTACCTCGATAGAGTTAACATTGATGACATTTGTTTTCTTCAAGGAACTTCAAAAAGCGAAGGCAGTGGATCGAACAGCCATAGTAAATCTAACAGAATTATGATTCTCATTTTGAACTTATCCCCTTTCTTCAAGGAAGACAGAATTGAAAAATGGAATTGGAGTATAGATTCCATGAAAAAAAATTGAAAGAGTAACGTTGACTAACATTTTCTTCTACAGAGGAACTTCGAGCGGTGGCAATATTTTGGACAACCTGCTGAATCGTATGGAGCAGTACGCAACCAACCTTGAAGCCTTGGTAGAAGAAAGGACAGCGGCCTTCCTGGAAGAGAAGAAGCGATCAGAGACACTGCTCTATGAAGTACTTCCTAGGTGTGTTTATTGTTCATATCAACAGGCGCGGATCCAAGGGGGGCACCCCGCCCCCCCCCCCCCCCCGTTTGAGAAGCAAAATTTGAAAAGCAAAAATTTTTAATTTAAAAATGCCATGAAAACAGAGTAGCGCCTCTCTTTTGAACAAGAAGGCCTTTTTTTCTGGTACGAAAAACCAATAAATTTTTTTTTGCTTGTCATTTTTTTTTCGAGTACGAAATATCCTTCATTCGTGGTTGAAGACTTCTTATTTGCTTGTCAAATTTTCGCACACGAAAAATTGGCCCCCACGTTTGGAAAATCCTGGATCCGCCCCTGGTTATCAATATTAATAAGAATAATAATATTCATTATAAATGCGATTTATCTGTCGCCATATCCATCTCCTTAGAGGAGCCCAAGGCGCACAAGTAAAGGGAGCAGCAAACAAACAACAAAGGATCCAATAAATCATTGATAAAAGGAGTTATAGAGGTAAATTTTTAGCTTATCTTTTATTCATCAGATTGGGTTTTTTTTCTTAAAATCTTTATAGATCAATACAAATCACGATATGAATCAAGCACATCAACATGTTATTTCTATTCAGAACTTTATTCAAGTTTATGGATACGGATCTATAAGAAACAATACAATAAATTGTATTTATTTTGTTTTAATGCACTGGTTCAATATATTGCAATTTTTTTTGTTAAAAAAATCTATTCCCAACATTTCGGACGAAACTGTTTTCATATCTACCTTAGATCGGTAGCCGAACAGCTGAAGCAAGGAAAGTCCGTTGACCCCGAGTCTTATGAGAATGTTACCATTTTCTTCAGCGACATCGTTGGTTTTACTGCCTTGTCCTCCCAGAGTACACCTTTAGAGGTGAGTCCGTTCTCTTCATTGTCTGTGAGAGAAAGACAATATGATAAAATTTATACAATTTGAACTGGCTGAGTTGTAGTCGAGCTGGGATTTTCGAGTCACGAGGCTGTCGGAGAAAACATTCCTGACTCGGTCTCGAAGCCAAGGACGGAATTTGTGGCCTTGAGACCGGTTTTGACTGTATCCATGTTAACAGGGTCTCGTCTTACAAAGATTTGATCCGATCAACCACAACCATGGAAAGCTATCTTTTCAGGTCGACTTTTAAGGAGTATTATTAGAAATGATAGGCCTAATGTTGACATAACGAGATATGTAATGTATAACGATGTATATTATTATAATGTATAACATAACTCGCCTCGAAGGCAGATTTCTATGAGTCGCGTGGCACGATGTAATTATAACGCACCTCGCGTTGATAACTGTTGTAAGTCGACTTGGCAAGATTTGTCGACACGCAACTTTTTATAAGTCAACTTGTCAATTATAACGTGTCTCGCCATGTCGTCAGAGTATTGATATTAAGGTTATTTTTCAGGAAAATACTTTGCTGAAATATTCAGATATTTATTCTAGCTTCACAATCGTTTTTCTCGCTCAGGTTGTTGCTCTCTTAAACGACTTATACACGTGTTTCGACAGCATCATAGCTCATTTCGACGTATATAAGGTAATTCCTTTGTTACATACTGTCACTGTAGTTTCGTGAATTAGTTGGAATGGACTTACTAACTTTGGCGTACAGATGGGGGATCCTGGGAGATGGGTATGGCACCCCGAAATATTAAAAAATTTCATTTAATTTATACGACAAGGGCCTTCCTCTTTTTCTCTCAAGATACACCCAGAATATGATGACAATGATTGCATCTGCCCTCATATGAACATTCTCTTTCTCCTCCAAAGGAAGAAATTTATCAATATTTTTCCACTCACCTTTTGCCTGTAAAACATTTGCTATATCTATGTATTTTTAGTTGCATGATTATGGGACCATTTCTGTAATAGAGCCAAACCTGCTTTAACGAAAACCGGAAGGTGTCGTACAATGATCATCTGTCTACAAGGACCACGTGTTTGGTTTCCCTATAATTATTCTTTTTTCAGTTGTTATGTCGAAGGAACGGTTCCATGACATTTGCTCCGCTGAATAACCAATTTCAAACCTGGGTTTTACAATGAACCCTACCCTAAACCCAGGGGCGGAAATCTCTCCCAAAAGGCAGAGGGGACAAGGGGCTGGAAATTTGACAAGCAAAACAAAACTCCCCAAAAACGGTTATCACCCCAAATTTAAGGTAAATTCGACAAAAATAGATTTGACAAGCAAAAAAAGTTATCATCCCAGAAGTAAGGTAATCTCGTCCTAGAATACATGTTTTATTTCGATTTTGAATGATGTGTGTCTTTCCATCATAAAATACCACAAAATTGTAGGGGGACATTTGATATTGTGTCCCCTCCCCTACTATTTTGAGTAGGGGGGACACATCCCCCTGCCCCCCCCCCCTGGGATTTCCGCCCATTCCTAAACCTAACATAAAACCCTATTGCAACCCTAACCCTAACACTAGATCTTAGACGATATTAAGCCCGGGGCGATTGTCGCAGGAGCAAATGTCGGGTCACCAAACTGAAGGGACATGAAGAAAGCCTTCGTCTTCTCCATGCGGTAGTGCAGACACCGATCGATCGATTCCATTGGAAATTACACTGTAGCATTTGATCGGTCTGTGGGCAGTTTCGTTGGTATGACTGTAGGCGATTCCATACGTGTCGTACGGGACATAATTACATTTTGACAACAATTTCTAGTTTCCTAGCCGAATGCTTGAGCAATAAAAAATTCATTTTTGTCAATGATAAAGCTATAGTGTGTAGTCATGTAAAAATCTAATAACCAACACAAAAAATTGATTATGGGTAAATTAGAGGTGAAAATGTTGTGTGTCGTAGGGGACGCAGTAAAGTCCCGTACGACACGTTACATTTTAAGCTCTAATTCACCTAAGGACGACACATTTTTGTTGATTGTCAGATTTGTCCATGTCTACCCAATATTACTTTAAAATTACCACAAAGCAAATTGTTGTTCGTTCGTTTGGACAGCAGGTTGAAAAAATGGCTGATTTTTCTAGCATGGAATCGCCCTGTAGCATTTGATATTACTGTATCCTCCAATACAGGTTGAGACCATTGGTGATGCTTACATGGTTGTATCGGGACTACCGATAAGAAACGGTACTGCGCATGCTCGTGAGATCGCGCAGATGTCGCTAGCTCTGCTCGGAGCGGTCAAATCGTTCAAAATCAGGCATCGTCCGAACGAACAGCTAAAACTTCGTGCTGGTATACATTCAGGTAAGCAGTTGTGGGCCTAAATATTAAAAAATATTGTCATCAGTTGTGATAAATTTGCGTCAAATGAGCACTAAACCCAGATTGTCTTTGGATAATATTTTTCTCTCTAAGCTAGGTAATATTTAAATTGTTTGAGTGTCCTTTTGAAATTATTATTTAGCATGATAATCTTATGCCTGATATAGACCAATTTCACAGCCGGTTTATGTATTTGGCCCTATATCGGCGACGCCATTGCTGCGGTGGGCAAGTGCGCTGACCGCGTTTGGCTCTGTGTACAAATTAAATGACAGATTACAGATAAGCTCTGATATTGTGTCATTAACTTCATCATAAATCAATAAAATAAAGCATGGACACCTGGGTAGACGATGTAAGACAATGGCCTTATCTGACCGATGAAGGTATGATGAATTTTTGCACTTTGGCTACTTTTTCCCCTTAGTTTTGTCAGTAAAAGTGAGTTGATGATGACCAAGAATCGCTGTTGGTTTTCATCAGGGAGCTCACTTTTTTGTTGCTAGTAAATTGTATTAGAGTAGTGGGAGAGTTAACGAGACAGAGTGAGAGAGAGGATGAGAGAGGGGAGAGGGGGAGAGAGTATGTGTGAGAGGAGGGGGATAGTGAGAGGGGAATAGTGAGAAAGGGGGGGGTAGTGAGAGAGGGGGGGGGGCTAGCGAGAGAGTGTGTGAGAGAGAGAGGGAGAGAGCGAGGGACTGATATTTCCATCTAAGCATGATCAAATAAATCCCCCCCCCCCACAAAAAAACCACCACCACCACCACATTTTATGCAGGCCTATAAGTATCCAAAAGGAGGGGGCAAGGCAAGAGAATAAAACTGGCGACGCATTCCTTCATCACGGCCTGGAAACCTATGCAGGGAGTACGGCTTCACACACAAACAGGCTTCACGAGTCCAAGGCGAGTGAATTTCACATTCACTTTGCTTCTTTCTCCAATTGTTGTGGCAATTGAACACAGCACAGCTGCGACCTGAACTTCTCCGATTAATGCTCATTGTGAATCTTACAAGAAATCTGCTCAATTGGTCCAAAATAAGAAAAAAATCGAACGAATGTACCAAATACCCTATTGACTTGTGTACTATAAAAGTTGATTCGCCCACCGCAGCATGGCGACCAGTCTGCTGCCCTCTCACGTTGTGAAATTGGTCTATAGGCCCCTGTTGTAATTTTTGTGGTGGTTCTTATCCTCCTCTTCTATCATTTTTTTTCTTATTTTTTCACTTCTTCTTTTTCTTCTACTTAATAATAATAATAGTGTATATATGTAGAGCGCACACACCGTCAGTAGACGCTCATGGCGCTAGCCGAGCAACAGTTCTCTTTTACAATGTAAAAATTAGATTTTATAGAAATTTATATAAATACTACACAAGAACCATGAACAAGTGCAATGTAAGAATAATAATTTCACATCTGCTTCATTCACCCCAACCCATCCATCAGCCCATCATCATGCGGAACCCAGTGCCCTCTAGCTGCCCCGTTCACTGACAATTTAAGGGGTAAACCCAGTCAGTACATAACTCACAGGAGCTCTAGCAATATGAGGACACCGGGTCCCACATGAACAGCCAGCGAACGGGAAGGGATGAATCATCTTTCTTTTAATCATAAATGGAATACAACAAAATACATTTAAAATCAGTTACAATTTGAATAGGTATGTCTTAAGGTGATCTTTGAAAGTAGTATATGTCTTGATGGAGCGAAGTGAGAGAGGAAGCATATTCCATAACCTGGCTGCTGCATTCGAGAAAGCATGGTCTCCCCAGGAATGATAGGTACGGGGAGTTTGAAGCAGCTTACAATCTGTAGATCGTAAAGTGCGGATAGGATTGTATGGCCTAAGGGAATCCTGGATATATTGCGGTGACAATCCATTGAGGGCTCGATATACAAATAATAAAAGTTTAAACTGAACTCGTTTGTGGACAGGAAGCCAATGTAGAGAATGTAAAACTGGTATGATTGGGGCCATTCTCGGTGTAAAGGTGAGGAGTCTGGCACTTGAATTTTGAAGAGATTGCAGTCTATTAAGTTGTTGTTTTGTGAGTCCATAGAAAAGAGAATTACAAAAATCAAGCCGAGATGTGATTAAAGCATGAATTAATTGTTCACATGCTTGTTTGTTAAAGAATTTTCGAATAAACCCTAGGTTCCGCAATTGATTTCTCACAGACTTTGATGTGCTAGATACATGTTCAACAAAAGACATATTGGTATCAAATACCACACCTAGGTTACGTACCTTTTTTCCCTTCTGCACCCTTCTATTTTTCCATTCTTTCTTTTTGTTTTTAATTCTTCTTTTTCTTCTTCTTCATTTTGATATCAAAGCTATCATTAGGACACATTGCTACTATTGATTTATCATTTTCAGGATCATCACCACCACTACCTCCACTGTCATCGTTATAATCATAATAATCCTTATTATCATCATTTTATCATCACAATCACCACACCCATCATCATTATTAGCTCTGTCCGTTGAACGGGGGTTTCGGATTCCGGTGCCCCAGGTTCGATTCCCACTTGGTGCACAAGTGCAAGGCGTTAATCCGCATTTACCAGTTCCCTCGGATGGGACCTTAAGCCGTCGGTCCTCTGGTTGCTTACTTACAAGCATTAATGCTTCCTTAGCAATCAGGTAAAAAGTCACCACCATTATTATTATAATATTTTTATTATGATCATCATCTCCATTACGAAATATATATCTATTATATATTTCTCAAATAAAATCAATATCAGGTCCTTGTGTAGCCGGGGTGATAGGTGTTAAGATGCCAAGGTATTGCCTATTTGGAGACACTGTAAACACCGCATCTCGCATGGAATCAACAGGTGAAGGTATGACATCTATTTTCCTCTTTGTATTCCTCCTTTGAAGTGGCCTTTGACACCGCTAAATCACTTAGAAAGAAAGTCGAAGACAGGGTCAAATAAGCAGACAAGTGGACATTAGGACATAAGACGAAATGACATTATAACACTTAGACCAAGTATGTTGGACCAAAGGGGTAATTAGACAAAATTGGTAGACATAGTAAGAGCCACAGTTTCTGAACTGCTCAAATCAACGATTCTCCAATCATAATTTCATTTTATTTTATTTATTTCTTTCACATTCCAATAACAATGACATAATTTGTAACATATGCATATATACAATCTAATAATCTAATTGAAATATAATATATTTATACCTGATAAATTTCTTTATTATTATTATTAAAACAAATAGCAGAAAAAAAAATTTGTATACATAATGACATAATATATTTAGAAATGTGGGAGACCTTCATCTTAAGCTTAGAGCTTGAAATTGATGAAGGCCTCACACTATAATCTTATTTCCTCTCCATTGGTTTATTCTGTTCCTGCCAGCACTAAAGATTCATACAAGTTTGACGTGCAAGACGATTCTAGAAAAGTTTCAAGTCTTCGTACTTGAGCTGCGAGGACTGGTCGAAATGAAGGTCTGTATATTCATCATCATACTTAGAGAGTTTTCACATCGCTACGTTGAACGCTTTCAAGAAACAAAAAAAATATTGTCAAATACTCTCCGTGAACAAGAGCAACCAATTGGTCTTTCTCGATATTGGTGATACAAAATAGCGGTTTCGTCCTGGGGGGTGTTTTATCAAAGTTGTGAACACTGACTAAATGGTCAGTGCAGACTATTTCAGTGAGATCCTTGGTTTTGATTGGCTAAGAAGCACTGGCCTCTGACTGTTACTGTGGTAACTGTCGGAGAAAGAGAATTTGTCAGTGCTGACTACTTTCATGAAACGGACCCCTGGACTCTGCAAAGACATATGTGACGATCTACAGTTCCTGTTCTCCAATTTTCGACAAAGGCCTCTCGGCTGTTCATTGCGATTTGAATTCCATCTTCAATACATTTACTGCGTTCTTGATTTCGTTCTGCATTGCGGTGTGAAAACTCGCAATTATACTCCTCCTGATTTCATATTTTGAGGATAGAAAATAGAATTTTTGTTGTTGAAATAATCACCGACTTTGTTTTTGAAAATAAAATCCATGTAAAACTGATTTATTTTCTCTACCCCCCCCCCCCTCCGGCCCATTATATAATCTTGGATCCATACCTGTGTTCCTAATTGTTAGTGTCATTTGCACTTTAAAATGTCCCCTTACTTGGAGGATTGTATTTACGGTATTTAATTTAAATAAATAATTATATATATACATATGTATATATATATATATATATATATATATATATATATATATATATATATATAGCTTAATATATATGTTTGATCTGTTTTTATTTTATTTCCAAAAAAAATGTACAGAGAATTCAGATCATATTACACAGCACAAACAGTAAAAGAGTTATAAATTAAATCCCTTTCATAAGATGCAATTGACATATATTTTGACAAGTATTTCATTGGACTGAAATTAAATGAGTCAGAGAAAAAAATACTTTAAATATTGAACACATTCATGTTTTATATTCTCAAGTACTAGTTTTTCTTGAAGGCAGCACGTCCTCATAAAAGTTTATTTATAATAACCGGTTTCAAACCAGTATCTGAATCATGGCTTGTACCCCTAAATAATTTTAGTATTTTGAGAGAAATTAATTTTCTTTTTTTTCAGGGAAAAGGGAAACAGACGACATATTGGTTGCTTTCACAGAAATAGTGCAACGAAGAATGATTCCAGTCATTCTTGTTAAAGGGGAATTTCACCCTGACAAAATTTTTATTGAACAAATAACAAGCAAAATCAAAATAAATATTGCCGAATATTTGAGAAAAATCCATCAAAGAATACAAAAAGTTATAGTTATTTGATTTGTGACGTCTATGCGAGCAGCATTCTTACATAGCGAATGATATAAAAAAATCAATGAAATGTAATTTTCTCAGAGAATTTAAAAATTGAAAATTGTTTTTTACTGTACCTTTTGTATATCAGTAGACAAATCATTTTGTACCCAATCATGGAAAGAAAACAAAAATAAGTCATCAAGAACCATTCTAAAAATGAAAAGCATTTTATATGACATAACATATGGGACAGCTGCTCGTCTATGACGTCACAGATCCAAAACTTCAAATTCTCATAACTTTCTTAATCTTTAATGGATTTTCCTCAAACTTTCACCAATATTTTTATATTATTTTGTTTTGCTATGTTTACAACAAACTTTTCTTCAGGGTGAACTTCCCCTTTAAAAGCACGGCTTGGCTTGTCTACGATTCGGCGTGGGAAGAAACAGCATTTCTTTGTCATGTAAACATCTAAAATAATCGTACAAGAAAACTATCGAAATGCTTCAATCAAAATTTTCAAAAGGGGAGAGACATTTCCCGAGGAAAATTTGACAAGCAAAAAAAGGGGTTTTCTCCCAAAATTTCGTCTACAGAAAATTTGAAGAGAAAAAAAAGGTTTCACCCAAAATTTGTAAGTTACTCTCATACTAGCCACTTAGCTGATTTTACCTTTTCAATTGCCAATACTCACTTTACTTAAGACTGGTTATAACAACTTTCCTTTTATGTAGTTGTTTTAAAATATATATGACCTCATTATAATTCCACATAAAAGTACCTTTCAACCTTTTTAGTCTATTAAATCAAAGAGTAAAATATATCTTCTCATAGTTTTTCAATCTTATCTCAAATTTGCACAAATATCTAGATTATACCTGAATATTTTAAATTTGCATTGGAATTGTTGTTGTGATTTCTTGATTCTTCGTAATTTTGCTTATTTCTTAATTCTGTTTTTTAGCTGTCATCATGTGTTTTGATAAATCTTAAATCTTAAATCTTGATCTAAATTCAGTTTGTAAGCCAATTGTAAGAGGTAAACATACTGGCCTACAAACAGAAGACCAACGATTTCAGGATTCTCTTCACTAAAAAAAAGAACCAAAAATTTTACCCAATATTGGGTATGTTTGTTGGGTAAAAAGATACCAAATATTTTGAAAATATTACGCGATGTTGTGTTGAAATATACCCTCAAAACATGCATTTTGCCAAATATGGGGGGATTACCCAGCAAACATGCATGTTCCCTCTCTACCCAATATTGGTTAATTTTTTTACTCAGTGTTTTTAGAGTGTTTTATCAGATCTTACCCCCAGTCACACCAACAAACTGACCCCTAACCGATCGATGGTCTGTCGTGGCTAATAGCAATAGTTTTGGTTACCTTTACCGTTACCTTAGTTTGGGTTACAATTACCATTACCTTTTTTTTTATAATTCATGAATACTTCACTCGCCAGGCGAGATCCTTTCATTTACCTCTGAATGGAACATCGTTTGCACAGAAGACATTTGTTTTTACTGGTCCAAACTTATGGAATTCTTTTTCAAAGGATATTATACAGTGTAATTCAATACAAAATGTCAAAGGAAAACTTAAAAGATATTTTCTGAATTCCTATATAGATTATCTTTTTTTCCCAAAGTAATGTAATTCAGAACTTAATATGTAAATGTGTTTATGAATTTCTCTTTCTATGTATGTTTATTCGTTTTATGATTCTGTACAGGGTATACAGAATCATTTATTATTATTATTTATTCATTTTTTATTTCTATTTATTTTTTATTCATTATATATATATATATATATATATATATATAGTAAAGAAATGGATGAAGAGAACAATGGTAGGCTTAGCTTAAATCAAGGTTCCTCAGAGCTATCTACCCTTTGGAAAATTGGTGATGCCGAAAAAATGTCTCTGCCGGGAATCGAACCCGGGCCCCCAGCTTTGAACGCCGGTGCCTTAACCACTAGACCACAGAGACGGTTAGTAGCTAGGGCGAGCCCGATCCGATTGACCGTCAGATAGACAGATTTTCGACACTATACCAATTATATATTCCTTTGTCGGGTGAAGGTGAGTTTTGAACAATGACAAGCCGCCATGCCTCAGCTGGATCAAAGCTATTGCTTCGATACAGTACACATATGGGAGAAGAAATACAAATGTGTAAAGTTATACATGTACAACAGCTTTTGGCAACTCTTTTTTATTTAAATATTGTAAAGAAATGGATGAAGAGAACAATGGTAGGCGTAGCTTAAATCAAGGTTCCCCAGAGCTATCTACCCTTTGGAAAAATTGGTGATGCCGAAAAAATGTCTCTGCCGGGAATCGAACCCGGGCCCCCAGCTTTGAACGTCGGTGCCTTAACCACTAGACCACAGAGACGGTTAGTAGCTAGGGCGAGCCCGATCCGATTGACCGTCAGATAGACAGATTTTCGACACTATACCAATTATATATTCCAATTATCCATTTCTTTACAATATTTAAATAAAAAAGAGTTGCCAAAAGCTGTTGTACATGTATAACTTTACACATTTATATATGTATATATATATATCGTGTGTCTAAAAAAAATGTAACACTTTTGAAATGGTTGTCAAATTGAGCATATAATATTTCATGAAAAAATGTTAATATGTATGGAAAGCTAAAGGACCAACCTTTCATATGAAATGAAAAAAATTGAAAAAAAAATCATGCTTCGATGAACAGGGTTCACTTAAGTTAGAGGTATGAAAATGGGCCTGCGCAGGATTTTTCCTTCCAATTTTGGACAGGTATAGCATACAAAATAAATTTGATATGAGATATTCATGATCGATGGATTAAGAGTTAAAAGGATGTTTTGAATACCAGTCCTTTCTCTCTGTCATTTATCAATCCCCAAACACCACCCATGCCACACACACACACACACACCAACTTCCACTCCCATCTTAATGTATCATTGATCTGGTAGATGTGAACAGGATGAAAGAAGAATTGGAAAATGTTTAATTGAAATATTCAAAATCATAATCGACATGCAACCCACTCTCCTCCCCCACAACCTTTTCCCATCCCATCACCTACCCCTTGCCTTTTCTTTATCTGTTTTCTTCCGTAAATTTGGTGGATCATCAATCACATTTTATTCAGGTTTTATGAATGACCCAAACATGTAATAGCTAAGGACATCATTCATTATGCATTGAAAAGCCACAGTCATGACAGTCAGGAGAGCTGTTCTGGACATGCTGAAACGGGCAAGATCGTGTATCGAGAGAGAAGGTGGACATGTCGATCATTAATATGAAAGACTTTTATCTATACCGGTACCCTTACTCAATCGGTACTTTGAAAGCCGTGATATTCAGTCAAGAAGAAAAGATAGCCATGTGGACTATGAACTGATTACTTTTATCTTTCATTTTAAGATGAACAAAGCAGTTGTAAATGATAAAAAATTTAAAAGAAACATGAACATCTTTAAAAAAAAAATTTAACTTGTTTTTGTCATGTCTGCCCTAATGTGTGTGTGTGTGTGTGTGTGCGCGCGTGCGTGTGTGAGGGTGTGCGTGTGTGTGTGATAATTGGTTTGAGCAATTGCTTGATGGAATTAATGTTTCAGTGATTTATCGATTGATTTCATTGATCAAAATGAGTGACTGGTTAATAACTTGATTATTAGTGGAAAAAAAAAATGATCCACCAAACTTTCAGAACAAGTGATAAAAAAGGAAGGAGTAGGTGAGAGGATAGGAAGAAGGTTGTGTGTGTGTGTGGGAGGGGGAGGACAGTGGGTTGCGTAATGTTAATTATGATTTGGAATATTTCAATTTAGCCAATTCCCATTCATCCTTAATCCCGTTCACATCTACCAGATCAATGATACAATAAGATGGGAGTGGAAGTGTGTGTGCGTGTGTGTGGGGGGGTGGGCGGTGGTGTTTCGGGATTGATAAATAACAGAGAAAAAGGAATGGTATTCAAGGTATTCAAAATATCCTGTTGATCCATCGATCATGAATATATTATTTTGTAAGCTACAAGTAACTTACCTGTCCAAAATTGGAAGGAAAAATCCTGCGCAGGCACATTTTCATACCTCTAACTTAAGTGAACACTGTTCATCGAAGCATGATTTTTTTCCAATTTTTCATATCATATGAAAGGTTGGTCCTTCAGCTTTCTATACATATCGACATTTCTTCATAAAATTACATATGCTCAATTTGGCAACCATTTCAAAAGTGTTACGTTTTTTTTAGACACACGGTATATTGTTTATTTCTTTATTTTATCTTATTTTTTATTCATAAAATGTTCTTATAAAAGAGGGCCTTCAATCTACAAGCTCTGCTTTTTGTCTCACCTGCGAAGCAGAGTGAGACTATAGGCGCCGCTTTTCCGACGGCGGCGGCGACGGCGGCGGCGGCGGCGGCGTCAACATCAAATCTTAACCTGAGGTTAAGTTTTTGAAATGACATCATAACTTAGAAAGTATATGGACCTAGTTCATGAAACTTGGCCATAAGGTTAATCAAGTATTACTGAACATCCTATTAAAGTTTCATGTCACATGACCAAGGTCAAAGGTCATTTAGGGTCAATGAACTTAGACCATGTTGGAGGAATCAACATTGAAATCTTAACCTGAGGTTAAGTTTTTGAAATGTCATCATAACTTAGAAAATATATGGACCTAGTTCATGAAACTTGGACATAAGGTTAATCAAGTATCACTGAACATCCTGCATGAGTTTCACGTCACATGACCAAGGTCAAAGGTCATTTAGGGTCAATGGACTTTGGCCGAATTGGGGATATCTGTTGAATTCCCATCATAACTTTGAAAGTTTATGGATCTGATTCATGAAACTTGAACATAATAGTAATCAAGCATCACTGAATATTTTGTGCAAGTTTCAGGTCTCATGATTAAGGTCAAAGGTCATTTAGGGTCAATGAACTTTGGCCAAATCGGGGGTATCTGTTGAATTACCATCATAACTTTGAAAGTTTATTAGTCTAGTTCATTAAACTTGGACATATGAGTAATCAAATATCACTGAACATCCTGTGCGCGTTTCAGGTCACATGACCAAGGTCAAAGGTCAATGAACTTTGGCCGAAGTGGGTGTATCAGTTGAATTACCATCAAAACTTTGAAAGTTTATGGATCTGATTCATGAAACTTGTACATAAGAGTAATCAAGTATCACTGAACATCCTGTGCGAGTTTCAGGTCACATGATCAAGGTCAAAGGTCATGTAAGGTCAATGAACTTTGGCCATGTTGGGGTTTTTTGTTGAATAACCATCATATCTCTGTAAGTTTATTGGTCTAGGTCATAAAAAGTGGACATAAGAGTAACCATGTATCACTGAACATCTTGTGCGAGTTAGAGTAGTATTCAAAGTCAGCACTGCTGCTATATTGAACCGCGTGATGCAGGTGAGACGGCCAGAGGCATTCCACTTGTTAGTTGGTCTCCTTCTTTTTCGATTTCATGGTATTATTGTATTGTAAAAACTGATTAAATGTTATATTTTGTAAACATGTATATTGAACTATTATTGTAAATGTAAAAAGATTGAAAGAGGAAATAAATGAATTCAATTGAATTGAATTGGTTGGTCTGCAAGTTTAAGCAAGTACCTAGTTCCACTCTGCGCATGATCAGAAGACTCTGCGCATGATCAGAGGAAGGCCATATGAACTAAAGTGACATGATGCTTTAAAATTTAATGAGATAAGCACCAACTTTGATGTCTTGATTATTCATATATTTTTTTGCATCTTGTTTTTCATTTATATCCACAAAAACAACAATGCGTCGACGTATTTCTGAGTTTGCCAAGTGCATTGTACAACATGCTATAAAATGCATTCAAATTAGGAATGTAACAATACCTTCAGAGTGTTCATTATGTAAATAATTAAGCCATTATTATTATTACTATTATTACATTCCTTGCTGCAATATTCTGTTACAATGGAGGCATATCATACAAACGAGCATGAACAAATGAAACATAAGGAAAACTGAAGTTGGGACATGACATCAACCCACTAATGAATATTCATGACGGCCTGCATATAACTATTTCCACAAAAATATTACTTTAATACAAAATAAAAAAAAATTAATTAGATTTTGGTGAAATTTTCAGCATGTTGCCTCTATACATTGAGAGATAATTACTTTCAGCCCGGAGTACCCCTTTAAACTGATGTTCAGTGGGTAAATTGCCACTTTGCTTATTCTATACACACTTTATTTACTTTCCATTGGTGTCAGTCGTCCCATATACTTGTAATAAGTCTAATCATAGTTCGTGTACAACTACCTAGTTCACACCAGAGCTATCACCACTGACGTCACAATTGGAATCGTAGTTTTAATCGTGGAACGATCGGAGTTCAAGGTTCAAGGTTTTTATTCATATCAAGCATACCACACTTTCAACAGTGTCAACAATAATATTATACAAAACAAACAATAATATCATACAATACAAATTATTATAGGTAAGCATAAATAAATGTCGTGAAATATGAAAAGTATACTTAATATATTAGAAAAAAAAAGTACTAAAATGCATTCTTGTAAATTGTTGTAATATAATGACAGTGAAAGAAAATGTGAGGTGAAGATATGGGGAGCCAAAAGTAAAAGCAGAGCTTGTTGGTTGAAGGCTCCAAGGAATATGCAGTGAGAGTCCCGTAAAAATATCAATACGACAAGAGAGGAATAAATAAAAGGGCAAACAAAAAGTAAACAAAAACTAGGGATACACAAATACATAAATGATGAGTAGGAAGAAATAAGAGTAGAAAGCAACAAATTGAATTGAATTCGAGCCTGTAGGAAAATGGAAATAAACATTGCTAAGAGTGGGAAATGGAAAATTTATGGCATAAGGCAGCAATAAGATGAATGGACATCTTCCAAGGATTAAGACAACCCACGCGCGACGACGATAGAGGAGCAATGAAAGAATAAGACATAAAAAAAATTTGGTATAAACCCGTAGAGCAAATGGAATGAGGCTATAACTAATTAAAAAGGTACACAACTGTGTTCGTACTAAGTATAGTCCTTGAGAAGATGGTGTTTCAGCTTTCGTCGAAAGACATATATTGAGGGTGAATGTAAAAGATCATCATGGAGGGCATTCCAAAATTTAGGGCCTGTAAAAGTGATATTCCTTTTGGCAAATGAAGTTCTTACACGAGGAAGATGAAACAGATTACTTTGCCGAGTAGGATATCCATGGACACTGCTATTTTTTGAAAAAAGGGAGGCAATAACAGAAGGTATATCATTGGCATTTAACTGATACATAAAGATTCCTAAGTTATAGGTATAAAGATCAGTAATACGAAGTAGTTTGTTTTTTAGAAATAATGGAAATGTATGAGATAGGTAACCAACACAATTAATATTTCTGATTGCACGTTTCTGGAGTAATAAAATCCTATCAAGCAGGAATTTTGCCCCATTGCCCCAGGCTAAAATACCATAGTTGAGGTAGGATGATATGAGAGTAAAGTATAGTGATAATAGAATATGGTGAGGAAATTCATGTTTCAGTTTATTTAAAACTCCCGCGTTTCGAGACAGCAACTTACATAAGTAGTTCACGTGAGTTTTCCACGATAAATTAGAATCTATATATATGCCAAGGAATTTTGTTGACTCGACTAAGTCAAGAGGAATATCATGTATAAATAAATTGCCAGGAAGTGTTGAAAGTGAATTACTGAAGAGCATGTAGTGAGTTTTGTTAACATTTAGAGATAGTTTATTGGCATTTATCCAACTTTGAACCATTTTTAACTCTTCATTAACAATATCAAGGAGAGTTTGAGGGTTGTGATGGGAGTAGAATATGTTGGAGTCATCCGCAAAGAGGATGAATGACATGATTTCAGAACAATATTGAAAGTCGTTTATATAAAGAATAAAGAGCAAAGGCCCCAATAGCGATCCCTGTGGAACGCCACAGGATATTTGTCTTAAGTAGGAATCCTCACCATTAATACTCACAAATTGGTTGCGGTCCGATAGGTAGCTCCTGAACCACTCCAAGGCCTTACCTCGTACACCATAATTGCTCAGTTTGTACAATAATATATCATGGTTGATGGTATCAAAGGCCTTGGAGAAGTCCAGGAAAATTCCAACGGTATGAAAAGATTTATCGATTGCGCGGCTAACTTTATCCAAAAATAGAAGAAGGGCATGAGTTGTAGAATGATTTTGTCGAAAACCAAATTGGGTATCGGATAAGATTTCATATTTTGTAAGAAATTTCACTGTGCGAGCATAAATCAGTTTTTCCAAAATCTTGGAAAGTGCAGTTAAAAGTGATATTGGGCGGTAGTTTCCGAGGTCTTCTTTACTACCCTTTTTGAAAATAGGTATAACTTTTGCAGTTTTCATTTTTTTCGGCACAGTTCCATTAGACAATGATAAATTAAAAACATATGTTAGGGGAGATAAAATTTCTGTAATTGTTTTTTTTAGCAAAGAGTTGGATATACTATCGAACCCAGCACTTTTGTTTATTTTCAGATTGTTCACTATGTCAAAGACTTCATGCTCAAGAATTGGATCTAGAAACAGCGTTTGAGGGTTTGGCGTTTTTAAGAACTGTTTGAAATTACAATTTGATTCAGAGACATTTCGCGCCAAATTTGGGCCAATGTTGACGAAGTAGTTGTTGAATTCCTCAGCAATTGCAAGAGGATCCTGTACTTCGGTTTCATTTACTAGAATTCTGGAAATAGGAGTTGAGACTGCCTTGGTTTTCAAGACATCATTTATAACTTTCCACGTCTTTTTTAAATCGCCTTTGTGAGCATCGAATTGTGAGGAGTAATAGTTCTTTTTAGCTAGTCGCAATGAAGTTGTTAGAATATTACGATATCTAGTATACTTAGATTTGGTTGTGGTGTTTGGAGTAGTTTTGTATTTATAAAAGAGGTTGTTTTTTTTATTTATAGATTTGAGTAGCGATTTGGTAATCCACGGAAGCTTAGGAGTTTTTTTATAGTTAGAAACATGGCTTCTGCGGAATGGAATAGAAGAATTAAGGTTATGCATGAAGATATCCATAAAGTTATCGAAAGACGAATCAGCATTGTCTGTGGCATATACAGGGTTCCATTCAGCAACAGCAAGTGCCCTAATAAAATTGTTAACGTTATCCTCCGAAAAGTTGCGAGTCTTAATGTTGTTGGCTGATGCAGGCAGACAGGGTGAGATTGGATATGATATTAAGTTATAAACAGGAAAATGGTCCGAAATGTCGCTGACTATAATCCCAGATTTTACGTTATTTGTTTTATTAACAAAAATATTGTCAATTAGAGTAGCTGATGATTCAGTTATTCTAGTAGGTTTGGTAATAGTTGGGACGAATGAATAAGCAAGTAGCAAGTCAAGGAAGTCTTGACAGTCTGAGTTTTCATGATGCTGGAGGAGATTAAGATTAAAATCACCCATAATTGCACAGGATTTGTTAGTAAGAGAGCAGGAAGATAATATATGGTGTATAGATTCAATGAATTCGCTAGAATTAGAATGTGGAGGTCTATATACTACTCCAACTATCATATTACCCTTGCTTTTTAATTTAATTTCAATGAAGATAGTTTCTAATGCATCAGATATTTGCGTCAACTCTCCGATGACTTCAAAGTTAAAATCAACCGGGACATAAATTCCCACTCCACCACCTCTTTTGCCAATGCGACTAGAAGAAACAAAGTTAAAACCATTCATAGAAAAATAAGAGGATGGCGTGTCTTTAAGCCAAGTCTCACTAATTCCTAAGATAGAATGATTGAACTTTAGCTGCTTTGTGAAAAAATCCAAACGATCAAAGTTTTTGTTGAGACTTCTGATGTTAAAATGTAAAAAGAGAATATCATTGCCGGAAACAGATTCCAAAGTTGAGAAAAAATTGTTCTCTGTTACATGGTTTGATGAAAAGGAATCGAATGGAGTGTCTTCTGCATCAAAGTCAAAAAGAAGTTCAGGTGTTTCAAAGTTAAGAGAGTTGTTGTCAAGCGAATTACTAGAGGACTGGTTAGTATGCATATACGGTACATTAGTTGAGGTACTACACATGGATGTGTAAGAAAAATTTGTCAGTTTTAAAAGTTGTAAATTGAAGGAAATCCATAACTAAATGGACAGAAGTAAAAAGAAATCCATTCGCAATATATGGGGAAGTTATCACTAACATATCGTGGCGCGTGGGAAGTAAAGTAAATTGTGGGTAAGCAATTGGCAGTGTTAATAAGAGTTGCTTTTCCGTAACGAAGGAAGGACGTCGATACTCAAATAGAGGGAAGGGGGCAGGCTGGAATAAACATAGCGAAGTATACTTGAACAAAGAATAAGATGAATAAAATGGTACTAAAAATAAGATCATGAATAAGTAAAAATATTGGTATTGATATAAATAGCAGGACAAGCACTGCATATTGAGTGATGGCGCACTCTAATTCAAGCACGAGCGAGCTGGACTACTGCCATTAAGAATAAATTATTAGATGATAATAACACGCATTATACACTGCAAAAGAAAAGAACGAAGTGCCAACCCAGCATCCACAGCGCCTGCATAACGACTGCACCGCGAGCGCCGATCCGCCAGGTCAGAAATTTAAAGGGAAACCAAACGATCGGAACGAGCCGGCCCGTGCCGAAAAGGACAAATCAGAGAACGAGAACCAGGAAAGTCCGAGAGAAATCGGACAAGCACTGAGAGAGCTATGGGCACCCAAATACCGCGACCGCCGGTGCTATGGAGATCCCCCCACCGGCAAAGCGACAAAGACGTGCGATGCCACGCGCGAACAACTCCATCTGCTTGACTAAAAAAGAAAAAAAAAAAAAAAAAAAAAAAAAAAAAAAAAAAGAGCTGCACACAAGCGACACCACACACCCCCATCGCACCGCCACCGGGAGGACCCCCACAGCAAAGCATCAGCGATCGCAACACCCAAACGCCCACAACCCACCCGACCGACTCCCCTCAAACCCCCGTTGATCCGCTCCCCGACCCCCCATTCCCACACAAGCCACCCCGACCCAAAGGCACCGTTCCCTCCCGGACAAGACAATCGGCGCCAGCAGCGCAGCCACCACACAAGCACCCCAAGCGCCTGAGTGAGCACCCCGATGCGAAGGAGTAAAGCATTATACCAAGAGCAGTTGTACTGAATCTAATCTAATCACTACATTCAGGAATGTTAACTCTGTTAGGTATCCCAACATAACACGTAATTCTAGCATCTATGATGCTTCAAAAATGGATGGGGTTTACACATGAGTGTTTACACACATTTACACATACAAATATTTTATTGTATTAATGTTGATTGTCATTAAAAATTCAAGGAAGTTGATCACTATTTATGATTGGAAAAAAAAAAGAGAACAAGCCTTTTCAGTTTACAGTGTAGTACAGTGCACATTGTAATGGTGTGGAAAAAATATAATATCAACACCAGAATACAAACATCTATAGCGCCAAAAAAGTTGTGAATGTTTCATATTCATGGTTAAGATTAAAAGCATAGATGAATGAGATTATGAACTTGACTCCTTGAGGTTTATGAGATAAGTAGATGAACTATTAACATACAAACTTAAGTACATGTACATTGAAAGTCAAGAGGTGTCTAATGTGCAGATTTAACGATCGTCAGCAAGGATTAGCAAGATAATGTGCTTAACCCCTGAAGATTTATATGGTAATCAGCTATACAAAGATTGAAGACTTATGATATACATGTAAATGGCTCAGGCAACTCAAACCTGAATATTTGTTAATTTTGTTTTGTATTGATGTTACTTGTCCTGAAAAATTGAGGAAGTTGTTCAGTAAAGTGATTGAGAAAAAAGAAAAACAAGCTTTTTCTCAGTAAATGTACATATAGTACAGAGCACATTGGAATGGTGTTGGAAATAAACCAGTATCAACGTCAGAATACCAACATCTATATAGTGATAAAAAGTCATATCTGTTTCATATCCATGGTTAAGATTAGAAGCATGGATGAATGAAATAATGAACTTGACTCCTCAAGGTTTATGAGATAAGTAAATCAACTTCTAACATTCAAACCTCAAAATATTGAGTCAAGATAATGTGCTTTACACCTGAAGATTTGGATGGTAGTCAACTATTCAAAGCTTGAAAACTTGGCTTAGACACCTAAAGATTTGTGTGGTAATCAACTACGCAAAGCTTGAGGATTCATGATATGATATAACTGGCTCGGACAATTTATGATATTAGTGACTCAGTTAGTTCAAGCCTTGATTGAATTGATGTTACTTGTCACTAAAAATTCAAGGAAGTTTTTCTTTATTGTGATTGAAAAAGAAAACAAGTTTTTCACAGTAGATGTAGTACAGTGTATGTTGTACTGGTGTTGAAAATAATCCAGTATCAACGCCAGAATACCAACATCTAAATAGCACCAAAAAGACATATCTGGTTCAGATCCATGATTAAGATTAAAAGCATGGATGAATGAAATAATGAACATGACTCCACACTTCAATACATTGAAGGTCAAGAGGTGACTAAACTGGAGACTAAACAATCATCAGCATCCAAGCAAGATAATGTGCTTGTCACCTAGAGATTTGTGTGGTATACGTAGTCAACTATTCAAAGAATGAAGATTCATGTTATAACTGACTCAGACAATTCAAACCTGGATACTTGTTACTATTGTAATGTATTGATGTTACTTGTCATTAAAAAATTGAGGAAGTTGTTCACTATTGTGATTGAAAAAAGAAAAACAAGCTTTTCCAAGGTAAGTGTATAAGTACATATAGTACAGAGCACATTGTAATGGTGATGGAAGTAGTCCAGTATCAACGCCAGAATACCAACATCTATATAGTGCCAAAAAGTCATATCTGTTTGATATCAATGCTTACGATTAAAAGCATGGATGAATGAAATAATGAACTCGACTCCTCAAGATTTATGAGATAACATTAAAAAATCAATACTTGAATCAAGATAATGTGCTTCACCTGAGGATTTATATGGTAGTCAACTATTCAAAGCTTAAAAATTCATGATATAAGTGACTCGGTCAGTTCAAGCCATATCCATGGTTAAGATTAAAAGCATGGATGAATGAAATAATGAACATGACTCCAAACTTCAATACATTGAAAGTCAAGAGGTGACTAAAGTGCAGACTAAACGATCATCAGCATCCAAGCAAGATAATGTGCTTGTCACCTAGAGATTTGTGTGGTAGTCAACTATTTAAAGATTGAAGATTAATGATATAACTGACTCAGACAATTCAAACCTGGATACTTGTTACTATTGTAATGTATTGATGTTACTTGTCATTAAAAATTGAGGAAGTTGTTCACTATTGTGATTGAAAAAAAGAAAAGCAAGCTTTTCCAAAGTAAGTGTATAGGTACATATAGTACAAAGCACATTGTAATGGTGATGGAAGTAGTCCAGTATCAACGCCAGAATACCAACATCTATGTAGTGCCAAAAAGTCATATCTGTTTCATATCCTTGCTTACGATTAAAAGCATGGATGAATGAAATAATGAACTCGACTCCTCAAGATTTATGAGATGACATTCAAAACTCAATACATTGAATCAAGATAATGTGCTTCACCTGAGGATTTGTATGGTAATCAACTATTCAAAGCCTGAAAATTCATGATATAAGTGACTCGGTCAATTCAAACCACATCCAAGGTTAAGATAAAAGAATGGATGAATGAAATAGTGAACTTGACTCCAAACTTCAATACATTGAGAGTCAATAGGTGACTAAAGTGCAGACTAAACGATCATCAGCATCCAAGCAAGATAATGTGCTTGTCACCTAAGGATTTGTGTGGTAGTCAACTATTCAAAGATTGAAGATTCATGATATAACTGACTCAGACAATTCAAACCTGGATATTTGTTACTATTGTAATGTATTGATGTTACTTGTCATTAAATAAAAATTTGAGGAAGTTGTTCACTATTGTGATTGAAAAAAGAAAAACAAACTTTTCCAAGGTAAATGTATAGGTACATATAGTACAGAGCACATTGTAATGGAATTGGAAATAGTCCAGTAACAACGCCAGTATACCAACATCTATATATTGCCGAATGTCATATCTGTTTCATATCCATGCTTACGATTAGAAGCATGGATGAATGAAATAATGAACTCGACTCCTCAAGATTTATGAGATAAGTAAATCAACTACTAACATTCAAACCTCAATACATTGAACCAAGATAATGTGCATCACCTGAGAAATTGCATGGTAGTTAACTATTCAAAGCTTGAAAATTCATGATATAAGTGACTCAGTCAATCCAAACCATATCCAAGGTTAAGATTAAAAGCATGGATGAAAGAAATAATGAACTTGACTCCAAACTTCAGTACATTGAGAGTCAAGAGGTGACTAAAGTGCAGACTAAACGAACATCAGCATCAAAGCAAGATAAGATGCTTGTCACCTAAAGATTTGTGTGGTAGTCAACTATTCAAAGACTGAAGATTCATGATATAACTGACTCAGACAATTCAAACCTGGATATTTGTTACTGATCCTATTGGCTCAATCGTGACAATCGTATTGATCGTAGAACAGTTTTGGACGCTTTCAAACTTTTATTGCGATCTGGGACTCGTAACCAAAGGTTAGCAGTGATCGAAGAACATTTTTCTGCGATTGATTCCATTGACTACAATGTACAATCAATCGTTAAAATCAAGCGTACGATCAATCGTTAATCTTTGTGTTACGGGACCCAGCTATACGAATGGCTGATCGTGACGGTCGTATAATGTGTTGTCTTACACTGTTTGAAATAAACCAAGTTGTTTGAAATTTTAACGAGTAAAGAGGTGAATCGCACAATGTTGTTTAAAACATTAAATCAAAACGGCAGTTTCTTCCTAGATTCTGGACAAACGACATATTTACGATTTTTTGTCCGCTCTGAAACATAGGACAAAATTAATTTTCCGCTTCATCAGTTTTCGACAAAGACCTCCCAGCTGTACTTTGTCATTTCAATTCATAAACTGTGTTCATGAATCCATTCTGCCTCGCGTGTGAATACTCCCTAGTGATTGATCAGGAGGTAGAGTAGATGACATTGAGTCTTGCAATCGAACGGGACTGATTCTATAACGTAGTAAATCTATTGAAAATGCCCGTCAATCGCAATGAACAGCTGAGAGGTCTTCGTCGAAAATTGGGGAACCTGGACAGCAGATTGTCCTAATAAACGGAGCTGACGAAAAATTGCGAATATGTCGTTTGTCCAGGGTCCATGCAAGCTGACACTGCTATTTTGATTCACCAATTTGCGACAAAGGCTGCTTTGTCATGAAGTGTTTTTAACAATAAGCCAATTCGTAGTTCCTTTCTGCGCATAATCAAAAGATTCTACGCATGATCAGAGGAAGGTCGCTATAGTGATATGGTGGTTTAAAATCTAATGATATAAGCACCAACTTTGATGTCTTGATTATTCATATATTATTTTAATTGTGGTCTTCATTTACATCCACAAAAAACAACAATGCGCCCACGAACGACTGGTATTTCACAGTTTGCCACGTACATTGTGCAACATGCTATGATATGCATTCAAAATAGGAATGCAACAAATACCTTCATAAAGTGTTCATTGGTGTGCTATTCTAGTCACCTGGTCTATTCAATTTCTTCATCCTGCTATGCGAGACAAGCTTACGTAATATCTTGCTTTGAAATCTGCCTATCATAATGAAAGAAAGGAAAGGTCATTTGACCAAAATTGTTCATGAAGTAACTGAACTGGTCTATAGATTCTCAACGTTCAAAAAAGCTTAATAAGCCAGCTCACAGCTCATGATCAAAACTTTTCTCAAATGACCTTTCCCATATGTCATTGCAATTTTCCAGACATAGCATCCTGCAGTATTCAAATTCTATGACAGAAAGACCAGGGCCCGTAACACAAAACTTAGCAATGACGTAAAAGATTTTTCTACGATTGATTGCATAGACTACAATGTTCAATCAATCGTGAAAATCAAGCTAACGATAACCTTTATGTTACGGGACCATGGTGACTAAAATAGGCCTAGTAGTGATTAAGTTTGACAATTCTTTGTTGTATTGTCCGCTTTTGGCACATTGACAATTGTTTCAGCAACTGTCAAATACCAATGATCGTAAACACTTTGTTACTTTTCACTGAATGCTTTCTGTCAGTGAATTTGAAAAGCACCTTGATGATTATTTCGAATAACCTTTTACTGCTCATGCGCAGTAAATTAAAAAAAGGCGCAATGTGAGTCGGGAGTTTACCACAGGACGGACGGCAAGCTCAAGGCGAATGCAAACGGCGTTGTGAATTGTACTTTGGCAAGGTTTTATCCACCAGAAATCACATATGAATCAACATCGACAAAATGACTCTCTGTGTTGGCGCGTGGCAGTGGACAGGTACATAATTGGACATTCTTTTTCTCTCAGAGAAATTTTCTGCATGGGTCCCGTTTCACCAAAAATAATATAATAACAAATGTGCAGTAGCAGTTAAAAGATACTAATATCATTCAATTTAATTCACTGTTTGTAAATTTATTATGGCAATTGCGTATTTGTTATAACAACAAGTCTCTATCAGGGGCCGCGGAACAATTTTTAAAGTGTGGGGGGGGCTGACCATGCAAAAGTCACAATCATATGGTAATTTTTATGTTTTTGTACACGGTTTTGGCAAAAAATGGGGAGGGCTGAACCTCCCCCCGCTTCCGCGGCCCCTGCCTACGAAACGTGACCCATGAAGTGTTTTTTTTTGCATTATGATGATTATTAATGGGCATTCTCCTGGTTAAAGTCACCACTTTATGCACCGCCGTTCATTTCGTCAGCGGCGGTGACTTCTTTCACCCCCGATTGACTTTGTACACAACGAGCGCACACACACTGACACGCACGAGAAGAGAGGTGACTTATTTCAGTATAAGGCCTATAATAATATGCAGCAAAAGAATTCTCATGGATAAGATTTTAGATAAATTTCCCAAACAAGCGACACTTTTTATAAAATAGTTGCAAATATTGTAACGCTGCCATTATGGTAACTACCAGGAAACCTTGATTGCGATTCGCTGCTGGGCCCTGTTACCATAGTAGCCATAATGGCAAACTGCTTTTTTATTTATTTTCAGGGGTGCTGCCTATGGTGGATAACACGGAGCATCTTTGGGGTGCTTCAGCACCCCCTTTCTGAAGGGCCATGGATTAACGGTTTCCATGACATTTGCTCCGGCGACAATTTGCTCCGCTATATATTCAACACAAATAGAATGGCGAACTTCATCCTTGGATTTTATTTAGCTGTAATTGTTTGGTATTCAGACCTATTAATTTTTTTTTAAACTAAACTGACCCCCCGAAAGGGACACTTTTTATAAAGGAATTAGGCCTCAGAAAATTATGAGAAAATTTGGTAAAGTGAACTTGATAGGCCTTCATTTCTAATTAATCAAATATTGCGAGCGCGAAGCGCAAGCCATATTTTTATATCCAGACCCGAAAGGGACATTCTACGGACTTATTGTAGGAATTCATGAAGAACATATGAATTTCACTATTCATTTTTTTTATTAAGATCAGAAAAATTGACATGTATGGACTGTCTTAATGAACTCTGGAAGAGCATACATATTCCACCAGTCCACTAATGCGAAATGCAGACTGAACATGTTATATCGATCGATAGTAAATCTATGTTGTCATTAACTCATTGGGTGGTATTCTGATTATGAAACCTGGGATTATCCTTAGTCTAGACTAGAATTTCAAACCACACTTATATGGAACACTGGGCTTCATAATATTTCTTCCATAATCGTGACGATCATAATGTATCAATTCATTCATTAAAATTCATAACATTTTTGTAGTTTCATATTCGTTCCAATTCCGACTCAATTAATTTTTTATAACTTTTTGCAGCACGCGATAAGAATAGTTTTTAATTGGTGAATGACTTTACAATAAGCACTCCGTAATAGTGTTGTCTAGTTAACACAGGTTAATCTTAACCTTGGATATTAGAATACCACCCATTATTCAACGTGATATATAGGCCTATATTTGGTAGAAAATTATGTCAGTTCCGCCAGGTGTGACTTATAGTCCAGGATAGAAGAGGCGTAACCTTGTTTTTGTTACATATACAATATTTTTTAATGGTTTCTTGTCAATTCGAGGGTGCTGATTACGAATCTGAATGATGCCACTGGTGTAACCTTGAGCATTTTCCGCCAATTGGCAAAATCCAATATGGCCGCCAAAATATGCAAATTACCCATAAAAATCCTAAAATTGTCCGCACATTTGCTACGAAATGCATGAAATTGTGTGGTAGGAGTGAGATACTCTCTGAAAAATTAATTTTTGACAAAATACTTATTTTCCTGATATTCAAAATGGCCGCCAAAGTCCATTGTATACTCTATTATGTGCAATATAAAGAGGGAAAACTAGCTTCCGCAAAACTGAGCACTAAACTGCAAAAAAAATCGCGATGTATGAACGAAGTGATATATGCAAATCATTATTACTAACGAGATACATCATTCATTATGTCATAAATGGGAAGATTTCTGTATTTTGATATCTAAAATGGCCGCCACTGGCCCAAACAGTATTGCGTACAATGGCAATGGGGGCCAAAAAATTCACAAGAGTGATCACTAAAATGCATATTATTAAGATTACACGAGTGGAATACTGACTATTATAAAACATAACTGTTAACGAAATATATCATTAATATGCCATGTATGTGATGAATGTTGTATTTTGATTATCAAAATGGCTGCCAAAGGCCCTAAACTACTATGCACAATGAGAAAGAGGGGCAAAGAAATCACAAGAGTGATCACTAAAATGCATATATATGTGATAAATTAATGGGATACTGTTTAAAAACATATTTTCTAACGAAATATATCATTCAGGTTTAAAGTTTGTGTAAAAAACTGTAGTTTTACTTTCAAAATGGCCGCCATAGACATTAACAGTATCATGCACAATGCAAAGTGGGAAACCAATATGAGCACCATAAATGCAAGTATTAGTGATCTATGAGTAGAATATTGTCCGAAAGCATAATTTATATTAAGAGATATCATTCATTCTGCCAGTTAGGTGATGAATACTGTTATGGAAAGTCAAAATGGCCGGTACAGGCCCTTATGATATTATGCACAATGTGAATGGGAACAAATTATTTTAACAGAATTTGGCTTTGCTTGGCCAAATGGTGATGTATGAGTGAAATATCGTCTGAAAACACGATTTATAACAAAATATATCATCTCTTATGTAATTTAGGTGGTAAATACTTTATTTCAACATTCAAAATGGCTGCCATATGCCCTTTTTGTGAACATTATTTGTCTACACTCAAATTGTATATTATACGATAAGGGCTTATGGTGGCCATTTTCAATTTAAAAATGCAGTGTTTATCACCTTAAATACACGACATTATGATATATATTGTTAGAAACCATGGTTTTAGACAACATTTCACCCTTGCATCAGAATTCACAATTTTAGGCAATATTTAGAGTCAAATGTCCAATGTTACAATGTACATAATACTTTTAGGACCTATGGCAGCCATTTTGGATTTCAAAGTACAGCATTTATTACCTCCACAACCAATATGTGATGTATTTAGTTAGAAATCATGTTTAAGACAATATTTCTACTCGTATTTCACAGTCATTTGCATTTTATGATTCTCACTCTTGTGAAAATTAGTTTCTCCATTCGCATTGTACATAATAAATATAGGGATTATGGCCGCCATTTTGAATGTCAAAATACAGCATTTATCACATAAATGGCATATTAACAATGATGTTTTAAGTCAGTATGCATTTTAGTGCTCACTCTTGTCACCTTTTTTGCCCCGGCCATTGCCCTGGTCGCCATTTTGAATGTTGAAATACAGTATTTATCACCTAAATTTATGTAGATAATATATATTTTGTTATAAATCATGTTTTCAGACGATATTTTACTCATACATCACCATCTGGCCGGCCCGGTGTAAAAATGGCAGAGGTAATAATGGCATAGGTAAAAATGGCAGAGGTAATAATGGCAGAGGTAAAAATGGCAGAGGTAAAAATGGCAGAGGTAAAAATGGCAGAGATAAAAATGGCAGAGGTAATAATGGCAGAGGTAAAATTGGCAGAGGTAAAAATGGCAGAGGTAATAATGGCAGAGGTAAAATGGCAGAGGTCATAATGGGAGAGGTAAAAATGACAGTTATAGGTAAAATATGGCCAGCCTCAAACCCCGATGCAATGAATTGTCGAAAAGCCCCCGCATGTACATAGATTAAATGAAAAGTGCATGTCACGGTTAGGCATTTCATCATATCATTATGTCTTTATCGGCCTAACAATGCTATTTACGAATTCGTTGGAGGTGTACCGTGAAGGCTTTTTAAAAAGAAATCAAACGACAAATATTTTTTTCATTCAAATCTTTAGGAGCAAAATGAAACTGCACTATTCTCATTCATCATTTTATAACATTACTTTTTGTCTAGCTGTTTTTTTATATCTAAAGTTTTGCCAGGTTTACCGTTACAAAAAGGAGGAAGAGTAGACATAAGAGAGGTGGAGAGACAGAGAGGGTTAGAGGTGGGAAAAGAACATAGCAGGAAAAGCTTAGACCTTGAAATTGTCACGAATGATTGTGGTTGAATATTATGTCCTATATAATTTGTAATGTCGTCTGTACTATTCTTGTTAAGTATTTGAATGACAATAAGCATGCATTCCCAGGTTTGGCACTGAATATGTAACTGATTATGAAAATCAATAATAATCTTGACTGGTAAACCAATTTGGGGTCGATCGAGGGGTACCGTCTGGTTCAGATTCTTTGCATAAAAGAAGACCCTGAACCTTCTTTACTATTGCATCCAATATGATATAGACGGCTTGATGGTCATAACCCTTGGAAGCGGAAGTGCTGTTGGGTATTTTGTACACCATAAGCACCCTCTTGGTAATTAGCTACTGCACTGTGTAATCCTACATGCATGCATTTGTATAAACTTACAGAAAATTGGTATTTTGTGCATGTACCGATACAAATTTATTGTAATAAAATTGTTTTCCCCTTTTTAAAAACATATCTGTTCTGTAAAATTGTAGAAAAATTGTGGAAAACCCTCCTGTTATTATAATCTTCAAAATTATTTGTTTTTTTTCTGTAAAACCTGTTTTTTTTATTTTTCTTCTGTAGAATCTACTGTTTTTTCTAATAGTGTACCTCGGCCACTTTTACCTCTGCTATTGTCACGTCTTCCATTTTTACCTCTTGTCATTTATACCTCTGCTCTTTTTATCTGCTGTTCTTACCTCTGCCATTTTTACCTCTGCCATTATTACCTCTGCCATTTTTACCTCTGCCATTTTTACCTCTGCCATTTTTTACCTATGCCATTATTACCTCTGCCATTTTTACTTCTGCCATTTTTACCTCAGTATCTGCCATTTTTACCTCTGCCATTATTACCTCTGCCATTTTTACCTGGCACCATCTGGCCAAGAAAAGCCAAAATCTGCTAAAATAATTTGTTCCCATTCATATTGTGCATAATATTGTAAGGGCCTGTAGCGGCCATTTTGACTTTCCAATAACAGTATTTATAAAACGGGTTCAAGGATGTAGCCAATGGTGAGTGCGTATTCAAGTCACGTGTTCATGCTTTAATTATGCGCAACCTTCCAGTCGTGCATTTTTCGTGCAGCACTGTGCATTATTTTTGCAGCACTATTATATTCAATTTTTAGTAGACCGGCCAAACCTCAAAAAGTGCTCTAGATAAGGATTCGACGGCAAAATTTGTTAATGCTTGGCATCCCAGCTAATAGTCTTGCAAAAATACCCAGGAATAGCGTACGGCCGGATGCCAAGCGCAATTTTGCGTGAAAGTGTCATTTTTAGCGTAAAATCCGAAAGACTGTCGAAAATCACGCATTTTGATATTTTGACGGATTATCGTCATATTTTTGATTATCTTTGATATGAAATTATTTTTATTCAGAGTTTCAAATTATAAGTCTACTAAATATGCATTTCAAATTTGAATATTACACACACACATATGGCACAGGGAAACATAAAACCGCGATTTCCTCAAAATAAAAGTTTGTGAAAACTATCAATAGTTTGAAGTTTTTTTACGCAATATTAATTCTTCGATTTAAATGCGTTTATCCATCGAATGTATAGTCAATGTCCTAGTGCCACAAATATTAAAAGAATTTCAAGTAAGATGGTAGATATCTCATTTTATGTTATCCGAAAGGAGACAAGTGCATTTTACCAGGTGCGCATTTTGAAAGCAAAATTGAAAATACCGTACATTATGTACATAATTACATGTATAAGTACATTCTAAAGCGAGTTTTTATTTATATGTATAAGTCCATAATAAAGCGAGTTTTTAATTGGATAGCACAATTTGTCAATTCCTTGCATCCCAACTAAAAGTCTTGCAGAAATACTGAGGAATAGCGTACGGGCGGATGCCAAGTGCACTTTTGCGTGAAAGTATCATTTTTTAGCGTAAAATCTGAAAGACTGTCGAAAATCACGCATTTTAATATTTTGACGGATTATCATCATGTTTTTTATTATCTTTGATATGGAATTGTTTTTATTCAGAGTTTCAAATTATAAGTCTACTAAATATGCATTTCAAATTGGAATATTACACACACATATATGGCTATATGAAATATAAAATCGTGATTTACTCAAAATAAAGGTTTGTAAAAACTATTAATGGTATAATGTTTGTGTTCCGCATCTCAATTTAGTCAAGATATACTGCTAACCGAATAAATACTTAATAATTATTGTCATGTCACATATAGTGAAAAAAATATTGAAATAAGATGCAAGATATATATCATTTTATGTTATATATGCAAAATATAACAATGCTCATTATTTTATCAGATGCGCATTTCTGATAAAAATAAAATAAACAGCGCACAATATTACATCGATATTGCACATAGCTTATATCAGTGCGATACTCGTCATGATATTACATAGGATTATGTTTGCTTTTGTAGAGTTCGATCTTCTTGCTATTTCTGCGAATGAATTGGTGCTGAACTTAAATCTACCTGTGGCGATATTCATAAATAGGTCTGATATTTAGTTTGCCGTTACCATGATAGCATTAATTTCATAGGAATATCTATATCCAAAATCATAGAAAACATACATGTATGTATAAAGCGATTGAATTAGCATTTTTAAACCACTCTGTCAATCTACATTTTATTTCAGTTATTTGATTATCAAAGTATATTTAAGAAATGGCCGTTGCCACGGCAGTACCTATGTTTTGTCTCGCCGGCATAGCAGAGCAGGACTAAAGGAGCCACTTCTCCTGTGGAGGTGACGGTAGTTTTGATATAACAGCGTCATATCAAACCTTAAAATCTTAACAAAAGTTACATTTTTCGAAATTTCATTATAACTTTGAACGTATAAATAAAAAATTAATGACACTTATATGAGTATTCATTTTGGACATATGGGGGTATTTTTTTAAATGTCATCATAACTTTGAATTTTATTGATCCAGTTAAAGATTAAACTTGAACATAAGGGTATTTAAGTATCATCGATCATTTTGCACCAATTTCAGTTCACATACGTTATTTAGATTCGATGAGCTATGGATGGCGCTTTTGTGAATAATTATTAATTTCAGTTGTTTCCAATGTTCTACTACTATTATTATGTGAAAATATGAATAATAAATGTTATTTGGTCTTTTGCATTGCAAATTATAATTTTCATTCAATTAATTTTACTTCATCACAGTTTTTGCATTTGCTATTTATCACAGGTCTATGTTGTTATATATCGTAGTCTAAGACGGGGGCCGGACAGCCCGACCCTGGGCAGCCCTGGACATACCAATGCCCTTTTGGGAAATGCAGTTGTACGACCATCTATATATTACAGTATCTGCACTGGACGCTGGTCATTAGCCTTTAGATCTGTTTGTCATAATGGTCGTGCGGCTGCATTTCCCAAAATGGCAATACACTGTGATGAAATGAGCTTTTAGAATTAAAATGTGAACTTTAAAAAACAAGTCCACCCCAACAGAAAGTTGATTTGATTGAAAAGAGAAAAATCCAAGAAGCATTACACTGAAAATTTCATCAAAATCGGATGTAAAATAAGAAAGTTATGACATTTTAAAGTTTTGCTTAATTTCACAAAACAGATATATGCACATCCTGGCTGGTAAGCAAATGAGGAGACTATGACGTCATCCATTCACTATTTTTTGTATTATGATATATGAAATATGAATTATTCTAAGTTTCTCCTCATTGTCAAGTGATACAACGATTAATTCCTCCCTGAACTTGTGGAATTAGCATTGTTTTATATTCAGGCGCGCCGGAACACTTTCAATTTTTTTTTGGGGGGGGGGCAAAATCCCGAAGGGGGCACGATATTTTTGACAGCGTGAGATACCGAAGCGATTGAGCGGGAGAGGCTATGGGACCCCCCCCCCCCCCACGGTAGGGATTTTGTGCAAAAATGGAGTATAAAAGTTGCGTTTCTAAATGCATTTAAAAATAAATTTCTTGAGAATTAAACATTCTTGGAGTTCTTTTTTGCTCCTTCTGTTTCCTCCCTTCTGACCCAGCCTGGTGTTTCTTCATGACCAGGGTCGCAGTTCCAGCAAATTACGAGCCTTATTGCAAACGAAATTGTTTCAAACAAATGTAATATAGGCCTTTTAAAGACTTTAAGATGACAAACGTGACCGTACGCAGCCGGGGGCCGCCGATCGAGAGGGCACAATTCACAAAATTCACCAAAAGTGTGCACGAAATCCTTCAATTTTATTCTAGAAAATGCAAAAGCTCCCCCATCACAAATCCCCTCGCTCTTACGTTTCTTCGAAAATTTAGGTCTTGCAGCCCCACCCACTCCCGGGTTGTTGTTTTTTTTTTGCAAACGTCCATGAATAACAAAAGCTGGGATGAACCAGAGAACAAAGCTGCCATCTCGATCTGATTAGTAACAGGTAATGGGAAGAAGTTTTGGAATCTAAAATATATAAGTGCTATATCATATGAGTTGAAATAGTATCAGACAAAACGCCTTCCAATCATGCCAATGAAAAGGAATAGAGGAAAATACGGGGCTGTGAAAATTGAAGATTTTTTTTTTATAGTAGAGCAGTACTGTAACGCTTATTTTTTTCTTTTATATTCTTTACATTTTTATTCATATCTCGGATAATATGAGTCCGGTCAAGAAGACACTTTCACAGATGATTTTATTTTTTTCATGTCTAAACATTATCTCTAAGTTTCTTTCGAGTGGGATTCACTATTTTTACAAATTATAAATTATAATCCTCTACACATGATTATTCTGAGTGTAATTTTCTGATAACATGTCTATATTGAGTTGAAATTACCTTGGTATTTTCTTTAGGGCACTGAATTATTATTATTTGTTTGGCGTCATCTGTGCCTTGGAGGCGAAAAGCGAAATGAATCACTATAGATCCACAGGTCTCTCCTCCCGATATAACTTATTGGGGGGGGGGGGTGCAGGTGGACCTCGACACAGGGGTTTCCCCCTACTCTTACACGAATAGTGCAGCGGGTTCTTAACGTGCAAAGGTGGTGACTTCCCTCTACACGGGGCCTCCATTTAACAGCCTATCCGGGGACGAAGTGTTTTCCATTGTATAGCCTGCATCTATGAAACATGGGAGAGACGTTTACACACAAAGCACTGACTTCAGTCATCCGCCCAGGGTGGACTCGAACCTACGATCTTTGGTTCGACTTCGACGGGCAGACGCATTACCGACTGAGCCAACACCGCTCTCTTCTTATCACTGTATTAACTCAATTTATATTTAGTTGAAAATGAAATAATTGAAACAAGTTTCTCGAGATATCTTGCTCGAGTAACTAATGTTCACGCGCGTTAGTGATATCGGGTCCGGTCTGAGCGTTTCTGGGCGACTGCGCGTTTGTTAGACGACACAGCCAGCATCATAGAATTATAAACCTAATCATTGGTGGACCACTATCAATTTGCCATTTGCTTTTTAGTCTGAAATGTATTCATTAAAAGGTTAAACGTTATCACACTGTAATAAGATGGAAAAGGGGCTTATCAAAGCTATGTGTCACAGAGGAACTGTTCATTAAAAGACGCAAGGCTTACTATGATAATGTATTTGCCCCGTCAGGGGCAAAATTTTTTCATTTATTGACAATGGAAATGACAATTTTCAGGCAGAAAAGTGCCTTCATTTACTTTTGTCCGTAAATAATTTATCATTTTTCATCTTTCAGGGGGGCACGTTGGGGGGGCAAAATCTCGTTTTGCCCCCCAAAAATTTTATTTGGGGGGGGGGGGGGCAAGTGCCCCCCCTGCCCCCCCCCCCCCGCTTCCGGCGCTCTTGTTTATATTGTATGGTTCAGTCAAGTTGATCCTAATTGTCATATAGATAAAAATGTAATATTGTATAATTCGTAACTTTCTTATTATACATCCAATTTTGATGAAATTTTCAGCACTATGCTAGTTCGATTTTTCTCTATTTATTCAAGTCAGCATATCCTGGGGTGGACTTTACTTTCAAGAAACTAATCTTTTGGTATTTCAAACATTCTCCACAGATGAAAACTCTTAGCTCATGCAAATGGTTATTGGCCGATCTATTTTAATTTCTGGTCTTATGAATTGTTTATTTAACTGATTAAACAGACCGCAGTTGCATGAAACAATGCCTTCTACATTCTATAATTGTGGAAATGATCTACGGACACTGACATAAGCCTTTTGATAGAGGATGCATGGAAGTGATGGGAGGGGGAAACTTGCCCCCCCCCCCAAAAAAAAAAAATCATAGAAAAGGCATAAACAACAGAAGCGAAATTATCGAAAGCTTGTTGGGAGGGGGTCATTTACTTATTTATTTATATATCAATATATATTCATTTATTCATTATTGCCTCAATTGAATGTAATTATTGTAATTTCAAACATTTTTTTTCTTAATAAACACAAATTCTTCCCTTGTTTAAAACAATTGGTCAGTCAGCTGCACTCACCAGAAGCGTAGCTAGGATTTTATCAGCAGAGAAGTACGGGGGCGGGGCTAGGTATTTTTCAGGGGGTACCAAAATAGATCTCACAAATTAAATCGTCAAATCATGAAGAGTGATCAGTATTTAATTATAGCATTTGATGCGAGCGCGAAGCGTGAACTGAAAATTTCGAATTGAGTGAATGATTTTGAACATGTTTTTAATGTGGAAAAAGACGAATATCTCACTACACAAAACCGTTAGCGCAAAAGTGGGATACTTTCAGCTCCATGACTGTAATCCTTTCGGACACTATACATGACCTTAAACAGTGGGGGAGGGAGGGGGCAGAGGCAGTTGCGGCCAGAAATTGTGTAAATCGTTTTAAATGTACTTATTCATGTAATTATGTTTATAATTTACAGTATCTTCAATTTAACACTCAAAATGCCCCCCCTCCCCGATAAATTTTGCATGTCCCGTTTCGAAAAATATCTCTTCCACCTTTCTTAAAAATTATTTTAATATTTGTGACATTAGAAACGATCGATATTCCATAGATGAACCAATTTAAATCGAAGATTTAGAGTTGTAAAAAAGCAAGAGCTATTGATAGTGTTCACAAACTTTATTTCGAGTAAATCACGACTTTATATTTCATATTGCCATATATGTGTGTGTAATATTCCAATTTGAAATGCATATTTAGTAGACTTATAATATGAAACTCTGAATAAAAACAATTCCATATCAAAGATAATAAAAAACATGATGATAATCCGTCAAAATATTAAAATGCGTGATTTTCGACAGTCTTTCAGATTTTACGCTAAAAATGATACTTTCACGCAAAAGTGCACTTGGCATCTGCCCGTACGCTATTCCTCAGTATTTCCGCAAGACTTTTAATTGGGATGCAAGGAAATGACAAATTGTGCTATCCAATTAAAAACTCGCTTTATTATGGACTTATACATATAAATAAAAACTCGCTTTAGAATGTACTTATACATGTAATTATGTACATAATGTACGGTATTTTCAATTTTGCTTTCAAAATGCGCACCTGGTAAAATGCACTTGTCTCCTTTCGGATAACATAAAATGAGATATCTACCATCTTACTTGAAATTCTTTTGATATTTGTGGCACTAGGACATTGACTATACATTCGATGGATAAACGCATTTAAATCGAAGAATTAATATTGCGTAAAAAAACTTCAAACTATTGATAGTTTTCACAAACTTTTATTTTGAGGAAATCGCGGTTTTATGTTTCCCTGTGCCATATGTGTGTGTGTAATATTCAAATTTGAAATGCATATTTAGTAGACTTATAATTTGAAACTCTGAATAAAAATAATTTCATATCAAAGATAATCAAAAATATGACGATAATCCGTCAAAATATCAAAATGCGTGATTTTCGACAGTCTTTCGGATTTTACGCTAAAAATGACACTTTCACGCAAAATTGCGCTTGGCATCCGGCCATACGCTATTCCTGGGTATTTTTGCAAGACTTTTAGCTGGGATGCCAAGCATTAGCAAGCATTAACAAATTTTGCCGTCCAAAGTATAAAAAATCGTTTTGGCCGGTCTACTATTATGTGCAGCATTAGTTCCGTTCCAATAGCACGTAAAAACTGATACGCGTTCAGTAAAAGAGGCTGGCTAGGATTTTGATGCGCTTACTTAGGCGCGCATAGTAGATACGCCTGTGATGTCATAATAGTCTTGTGATCTCTTCGTCTGTGCGATCGTACACAAGTTGGAGGGATTTGAACAAGATTTCCATGAAAAATTCTTTTTGCCGACCCGTTTTATAAAACAATTAATGCACATTTTAAGATTCGTGATGTTAGTGACAATGCGAGCAACTCTCGGGCATTCACAATATTATGCAAAAGCACTCGGCGCAAGCGCCTCTTGCTTTCGCATAATTGTAAATACCCTCGAGTGTGCTGCATCGTCATAACACACTCATAAATGTGCATTAATTTTATATTATCACCAAACTGGCAGAATAAATGATATCTCTTAACTGCTTAATAGAAATGATGCTTTCAGACAATATTTTACTCATAGATCACTAATACCTGCATTTATGGTGCTCACTCCTGTGAATATTGGTTTGCCACTTTGCATTGTGCATAATACTGTTAATATCTCTGGCGGCCATTTCGAAAGTAAAACTATAGTATTTAACACACACTTTAAACCCGAATGATATATTTCGTTAGAAAATATGTTTTTAACAGTATCTCATTAATTTATCACATATATATGCATTTTAGTGATTACTCTTGTGATTTCTTTGCCCACTTTCTCATTGTGGATAATACTTTTAGGGCCTTTGGCAGCCATTTTGAATATCAAAATACAACATTCATCACATACATGACATATTAATAATATATTTTGTTAACAATTATGTTTTTAGTCAATATTTCACTCGTTTAATCTTAATAATATGCATTTCTGTGATCACTCTTGTGAAGTTTTTCGGCCCCCATTGCCATTGTACGCAATACTGTTTGGGCCAGTGGCTGCCATTTTAGATATCAAAATACAGAAATGTTCCCATTTATGCCATAATAAATGATATATCTCTTTAGTAATGATGATTTGCATATATTACTTCGTTCATACATCGCAATTTTTTGCGGTTTAGTGCTCATTTTTGTGAAAATTGGTTTTCCCTATTTATATTGTACATAATAGAGTTTACAATGGACTATGGCGGCCATTTTGAATATCAGGAAAATAAATATTTTGTCAACAATTATTTTTTCAGAGTGTATTTTACTCCTGCCACACGCTTTCATGCATTCCATAGCCAATGTTCGGACAATTTTAGGATTTTCATGGGTAATTTGCATATTTTGGCGGCCATATTGGATTTTGCCAATTTGCGGAAATTGCTCAAGGTTACACGAGTGGCATCATCCAGATTCGTAATCAGCACCCTCGAATTGACAAGAAACCATCAAAAAATATTGTATATATAAAAAAAAACAAGGTTTGGTCAAGTTTCTATGGGGCCTATCCTGGACTATTAAGCGCTACCTGGGGCCCGTAACGCAAAGCTTAGCAATGATCTACAATTGATTACAATGTACAGTTTTTCCAATTCGTCTAATGCCAATTCATCCAATTGTCAACTCGTCTACTATCATTTGGTCTACCATCAGTTCATCTGACTATCCACATGATCTACTTGCCAATTCGTCTACTCACCATTTCGCCTAATAACCAGTTGATCTACCAGCCATTTGGTATTTGGTCTAATTGGACTAATTTGACTAATTGTTTATTGTGCGAAATGAATGAAAACGAAATGGATATTAGACATATAATTAGTATACATCTCTGTGATATTAGACCAACTCACTGGTTACGAGACAAATTGGTCATACGAAATGGTGATTAGAAGAAGTGACGATTGTACCATATGTTCAGGGGCGGAAATCTCTCCCAAAAGGTAGGGGGGACAAGGGCCTGGAAAATTTGACAGGCAAAAAAAAGGTTATCACCCTAAATTTAAGTTCATTTCGATAAAATTAAATTTGACAAGCAAAAAAAAAATTTAAGGTCATCCCAAAAGTAAGGTCATCTCGTCCTAAAATATGTTTGATTACGACTTTGAATGATGTATTTCTTACCATTATAAAAGACCACAAATAGTAGGGGGACATTTGATATCGTGTCCCCCTACTATTTTGAGTAGGGGGGACACGTCCCCCTTGGGATTTCCGCCCATGCAAATGTTTATTTCACCAAATGGTTGTCAGACAAAATGTTGATGGACGGAATGGCATATTAGACTGAAAATAGACCATGTGGTGAGTGGACGATCGAGTTGGCAGTAGACGAATTGGCAATTTACCCAATGTACAATCAATCGTGAAAATCAGGTGTACGATTATTGGCTCACCTTTGTGATTCCAGACGAATCTACCGCGTATGACTGCAGTCACACCAACGAGATCAGTAGACTAAAACCGACCGATATAGTGTGATCCTGGGATGTCAGAAACCATGATAACGTAACAGCTTCGTCGGTGTGATCGGAAGCCTAAGCAGTTTTTTTTTAAGGGGTAAAGGTCATATTTTGTCAACGGAAATTTCCCGGCCCTTTGTTGACTCGACTTGTAAATGCGACGTTTACCAGACCAAGGTCCAAATGCAAATGTGGAGAAGGGGAGGGAGACGTATAAAAAAAAAGAAAACAGAGGAAGGAAAGGGAAGAAAACATCGTATGTAAAGATAAATCAGGAACGTACGTGTCACTATATATACCCTATAACTATTCAATTGGGGAAAAAATGACGTCACATTTTGGGGTTGTATCCCCATCCCCATCAAAATACCATGGTGCCGCCATTGTAGATCTATTATCTTCTTCTGGGTACTATTATACATACATCTGAGTCTGGTATTTTCATACTATGTGGAAAGTTGGCCTATATACATGTTGTGTTAGACATGAAAAACATGGCTCCCTTTTCGCCTTGTGGGTCGGTGCTCCAAGCTCTTGCTGTTTTCGGTCTTTTGATACTCTCACCAGAGCTGGCCTCTGGAGGCAAAGTGCTTATGAATGCCCTTCTAGGCGAAGGTAGTCACTTCTACTGCATGGCGGCGATCGGGGAAAGTCTGGTCCGGCGGAACCACAGTGTCACCATGTTGATTAGTAATGCTTTCGAGCACCGGGCCAAGGATGAAAAATATTCACAACTCTTCGCCTTTGAGGTATTCAACCACACCATGCCTGTTGAGGACGTCCATGATCAGTTTAACGCTTTCAACCGGAGAGCCTTCTCTTCGGCCACTTTGCAGATGAGAACATTACTGGAGATCATGAAAGATGGACGAGCGATTGATTGTGACACCATATTGGGGGACCAACGTTTCATGAATCGCCTCAGGGACAGTTCTTATGACATTCTGGTTTATGACTTGGTTTGGTTCTGTGGTCCGTTGATTGCTAAGAGTATTGGGATTCCGTATCTCACCTCGGTTTCTTTTCCCTCACCCTGTACATACAGTGACATATACCTCTGGGATGGATCAATGAACCCATCCTATGTTCCTGAAGTATTCACGGGTTTTACCAACAAAATGACATTTGGACAGCGTATCCTGAATGTTTTACAAACTTTTCTTGTCATGGGAGTAGTCTATGATCTCAAGAAGCCCTATGAAGCGTTGATCGATAAATATAACATCACGAAAGGCAGTATTGCAGACGTAATGGCGCAGAACGAGCTTTTCTTGATAAGTACGGACTTCGCTCACGAATTTCCCTGCCCACTGCATCCAAAATTAAAACCCGTTGGAGGACTTACGACCCGGCCCTCGGCCCCGTTGTCACCAGAGCTCGAGACATTCATGGAAAGTTCTGGGGAACACGGCGTCATAGTCTGCACAACCGGAACCTACTTCACGGATGTCCCCATCAGCATCGTCAAAGCGTTCTCGGAGGCATTTGCGCAACTTCCTCAAAAGGTCATTTGGCAGTTGACAGTAGAACTAGATGACATTCCCAACAACGTCAAGGTCTTACCTTGGATACCTCAGAACGATATTCTAGGTCATCCAAAGACCAAGGTGTTGCTTTACCAGGGTGGTAACAACGGGTTCTTTGAGGCCATCTATCACGCTGTGCCCCTCGTCACCTTCCCTATCCACGCGGACCAATATGATGTCGGTGCTCGCGTGGTGGCTCGAGGCATAGGACGCAACATCGACAAAAGGACGATCACCGCCGATGTCCTCCTGGAAGCCCTCCATGATGTCATCAGCAATATCTCCTACCGACAAGCGATGACTCGAGTCTCGGCCATCTTCCACGATCGACCTCAGCGACCTGCAGATAGGGCTGCCTTTTGGGTCGACCACGCTATGAAACACGGTGGAGGTTATATGGATTCCACATCTTATGGGCTGAATTACTTTCAAAGAAATCTTATTGATGTGTATCTGTTTATTGGTTCATTTTTGTGCGCAGTTTGCTGGCTCTTGTATCGGATACTAAAAGCATTCATCAGTTTTTGTTTCTTCAAGGTTTCGCGACATAGAAAGTCTGAATGAATTATATTTTGTTTCTAACCGTTTTCATAATCTCAGAAAAAAATTCCGATCGATAAGTGCAAGAGGCTTTAGGCTCTATGCTGATTGCAATATTTGGGCCTTGTTAATTTATCCAAACATTTTTGCAAAATAAAAATGGCTATATGTTTGCAATATCAAAATTCAAATAACAATGCAAAGAAACTAAGCTCAAATAATATGCAAATAAAGAACTGATATCAGTTAATAACATGAACCCTCACCCACTTCCTAACTTTGAAAACTTGTAAAAATGGCTAGTATTTCAGCTACAAGTTCACACACAAATTTAAACACAAAATGATAAGCAATCACAGGTTTAAGTTAACCGCCCCTGGCATTTCAGAAGTTGATTTTTGTAATATTGTGTATCGTCAATTTGTTTTCTTATTTGTGATAGACAAGACCAATATTGGGAGAATTTGAATTCAAGGAGCATTTTGGGGTAAAAGTTGGGAACCGGTCTATTTCACCTAATTTGAATGTGCTAAATCTGATAAGACCGGTTCCCAAGCCAATTTTTAATGTCTTGACCACCTAATTTGCATAAACAAAATGGCTGCCAAATTGACCATTTAAAATCTTATTTCTACAATATTCTTTTATAATACTCGCTTTCATCGACATGGATACTGCAAAATCCTGCATACATAACTTGTACCATTCGGGAAAATTTGTTATTTCTGTTTTCGGCTGATTAATTATGCAAATTTATGCATATTTTGCAATATTATGCTATAATTTGATAATTACTCCTAAAAAGTTTATCATTTTGGGTACAAATAGCATTTGTATCATTATGATAATTGTTTGGCCCTGAAATATAATATTTAGGTCAATTTTTCTATATATTTTATCGTTCTTTGATTTTTCTTTATGTTCCTGTATTTTCTGCCATTTGCTTTAGATTTGTTCGATATGAGATCTTTAAAAAAACAATATCAATGGCAGACAAATATTAAGCTTCAATGATTGAATCATTTGATAAACTTCTTTTGCCACAAATGTTAATTGTACTCAGGAACAAATACACACACATGCTCCCACACCCACACCTGTATATAGAAATTATACTTGCAAGGTATATTTGACATGCCCAATATAAAAACACTTTGATGTCTATCCTATAATCATGCCAATTACCAATTCAATGAACCCGTACGAAAAGAACAGTTTAGGAGTTGGAAAACCTGTAATCATGCTGAAATTCAATTTCTTGAAAAAGAAATATAATGTTTTATAACAGATCTGATAATCAAATGAATGTATGACTTAAGCAGTGTAGTTTATCAATCTGATATAAGTATCAGTACATTGTTGACATCCTTGTAGCAAAATTATATCATTTTGATTCAGCTCCATCAGAACTACAATCATAGCAGTTAACCAAAGAACAATTTGTGAAAATGCAAAGGGTCTGTATTTAATACTGGATCACTTACTAATTTTTTGATCATTACCGATTTATCCATTTATTTGGCAACGATACATTTTCCCCAAGTCAACCATCAAAGTGATAACTGAAAACCACAGCTTCTATCCGATCCTTGCCTTGGAAGATTCTTTGACAAACAATACTGAATACAGAAGAGAAAATGATAAAAACATGGGGCTAAACACAGATTAGCTCCATGGTAAAAAAAAATGGGCGAAACGAGGAGGCTTCCAGCCCAGTCACTGTCCAATGTAGAACAAATTTTCACACTGCGTCCTATGGTTAAAAAGTGCTCGGGATGCCTGATGAAGGTAAACCAGCGTGTAGACAGTTGCAGAAGTCCAGTCTAGAGGTTATCCGGTCATGCATGATGTCTTCTGCACCACCTCATGTAAGACAATGTCTGGTCTCAGCAATATTGTGGAGCTGGTAATATGCGGATTGGCAGACATCTGATGTGCATTTCTTCATGCTCATTGTTCTATCAAAGACTACGCCAAGAGATCTAGCCTTGCATACTGGAGATATATAGCTTCCTCAACTATTAAGACTGGAGTTGTAGTCATAATAATTACGCATATATGGAGATGACAGAACAAGATACTTCGCTTTTATCGTAAAGCTCCAGGAAGTAGGCCTTCATCCAAAATCGAATCCTCAATGGCAGCACCGACAACAGCAGCTGCACGAACCTCTGTATCTTTAACTTTTTGATCAAAAGTGAGGTATACAGCTGGATGACATCAGCATAGAAGTGTATACCAAGGCCATGAAGCCACATTATAGAGCCAAGAGGAGTGTACAGTTTGAAGAGTATGGGACCAAGGACAGACTCCCAAGGAACTCCATAGCAAATGGTAGTCACAGGATACTGTGCACGCCATGTACAGCTTCATACAGCACTGTTGGCAAGGTAAGAGGAAAGCCATTGGAGTGCAGAATCATCAATTCCAAAACAGACTGTCAGTCTTCCAAAAAGAATACCATGTTCAGTGTTATCAAAACCAGTTGTCAAATTAAAAATAACTTAGGCAACTGTTTTCCTCATAGAAACAAATATCCTGGCTCTACAATCGAAGAAAATTCTCGACCTAGACTTTGATGGTGAAATATCAGACTCGCATGCCTATCAGAGCTTTGTAAGCTATTGGATTCTGTTGAGTTTAATACCGATCAAAAGAAGTGGATTAATAATAACCTACAGGAACGCCAAACATGTCAGGTACCCACCATCCTCTGAAAGATATCTTCGTTATCAATTAGAAATAGTCTATCTTATGAAGATATGAAGATGTGTGAATATTAGAAGTTTGATAAATGGCCAAAGGGACATTACATGATTCACTGCGGTATTAAAAAGGTGCACTCCGAGCATTTTAACACCTGAAACAATTAATTAAGATCTGTTTAGACAGCAGATTCTCTCTCAAGACAAAAGTTTATGTTTTTCTATGGATCTGTGACATGAGAATCGGACATATCTCAAGAACACAAACACGATGACTTCGATACGAACTGCCTCCGCAGAATACTTGTACTAAATTGGTTTGATTTCAACAATTAGAGATGACTTTTATAATATGAGGCTGCCCTATCAATGAAATATGGAACACCAAATCGAGCTGACATTGATCATTCAACACCACGAAGGTGTATATCAAGCTGGGGGAAGCTGGATGCCTCTATGTTGGATGAAGCGACAAACCGTGAAAGGACAGGTGCAGTACTGCATTGGAAAAGACATATTATGGAGATGCAGAAGTAATCCGTTAATGAAGTCCAATGATCAAAATTTGTTATTGAAAGGATATGCAGTGACTTTTTTGTTGTGGAACTTTAGGAAATACAGTCTGGCTTTTAAAGCATGGAAAACGGTCTAATTGATAGGTAAAATGAGATATTAGATGGTTTATATGCGGGTTCAGTTCTGAGAATTTTTTTTTTCAAAATTGGGACTATTTGACAAGCAGACTGTTTTCACTTCATTTTGCTAAAGAAAAACACACTAAATATATATACATATATGTGTGATCAGATTCTGTTGGTACAGGGGAACATAACTACTCCAAAGGATATTAAATGCAACTGATTGACTATTAGGAGTTGAGAATTACAGTACTGTCATAATTCAAATTTAAAAATTCATCATCTAAAATTGTAAATTTGAATAAATTGATTGATATCATAATTCAAGATACCATTTTATAATAAAAATTTAAGCAATTGATAGTGACAATCGCTTGAATACTAATCGGTTCCTGAAATTCGTTGGATTTCCATCAGTGTGCTTTTAAACGGGAAGGCACTCCCTGCACGAATTTACCTTTGCAGATGTGGGTGCATCTGTTTATGCCGATGGATACATACGAATAAAAAATGTAAAAAAGTGAATACATAATTAAGTCATTGAAGCTGATTATTTTCTTCCAGTGATAATCAATACCTTGACAGATCCCATAACAAACATGTACAAAAAAGGTACAAAATACAAAGAATTACAAGAGAAATTACAAGAGAAAACAATAAAATACATTATTATTCACTGTTATATAATATTCTAAGGGTCGTAGAATTATTTGTAACGATGCAAATGCTATTTGTACCAAAAATATAAAAATTTGAGCTGAAATTATCAAATTATAGCATAATGATAGAAAATATGCATAAATTTGCATAATCAATTAGCCGCAAGCAGAAATAACAAAATTTCCAGAAAGGTACACGTATGTATGCAGGATTTTGCAGTATTTATGTCTGTGAAAGCAAATATAATTAGAGAACATTGTCGAAATAATAGCTGAATTGTCAATTTGGCAGCCATTTTCTTTATGCAAATTAGTTGGTCAAAACATGAGAAATCAGTTTGGGAACCGATCTCATCAGATTCAGAATATTTGAATTGTGTGAAATAGTCCGGCTCCAAACTTTTACCCAAAAATTCTTCTTAAAGTTTATAATAGGCCTCTTTTTCCAGAATGGCTCTAGTCTATGCATAAATTTGCATAATTAATTAGCCGCAAACCGAAATAGCCAATTTTCCCAAATGGTACATGTTATGTATGCAAGATTTTGCAGTATCCATGTCTGTGAAAGCGAATATAATTAGAGAACATTGTAAAAATAATATTCTGAATGGCCAGATTGGTAGCCATTTTGTTTATGCAAATTAGGTGGTCAAAACATGAGAAATCAGCTTGGGAACCGATCTTATCAGATTCAGCATATTTGAATTGTGTTAAAAAGTCCGGTTCCCAACTTTTACCCCAAAATGCTTCTTAAAGTTTATATAGGCCTCTTTTTCCAGAATGTTTCTAGTTTGTGATATTTTATCTTCATTCAACGAATGAAATGAAAATAAAGATAAGACTTTAACCAGTCCTTCTTCTTATAATTATAAAATAAAGCTACCGATATTTACTCAAAAGGTCTTCATCACTTTTTTGCCCGCTTAAAATTCTCAAGTTGTTGGTTTGTTTTGATATTCCTGCAGTTGTCTCTTTTTCGACCAAGATTTTATAATATAATTTGATTCAAATTTCATTCCACCATGTTCTACTTCGAAACATTTTTTTCAGTCAGTTCAGCAACCTCCATATGCATGATTTTTGTTGTTTTTCTTTTGAGTTATAGATGAATCCGACGTGAAAGCTTTATATATTTGACAGCCATAACTTGGGTGTCCAAAGGAGAATAAAAGCACGTTCAATAGGTCCCAATGAGCAAAGTGTGTGGCTATGTCAGTACATACATTGTATTTTGTTTGACAAACGTGAACCCCCCCCCCCCCCTATTAGAAATGTCCATAGAAACAGCATCCAACCAGCCAACGAAATTGATATACAGCACCTGTAAATCTTCGTCGGAAATAGCAATTTATTTTTCTATGCGGAATTAATATCAAACAAGATATCCTTTTTTTTATAAATATTATAAATATTTCCATCTGTCGCCTGAGCGCATAAAAACCATTAAAGATAATAGTTTAAAGCTAATTTGTTTAACCTGTTTACAATTTGGTAAGCGGATGTAAACTATGCAACGATTTTTTGTATACTATTTATGTCCAAATGAATAAAGACCTATTTGAGATTAAATATGAATTTATGTGTAGTTACTTGTTTAGAAATAAAGAAATATTTCATGTGCTTCGGTATCAGGGGACATTCGTTATAGCCTGTAGAGTTATTTCATTTCTGTGACGATGACAATAGCTTTACCCAGGGGCAGATTTAGCTATCGCCAATAATGGGGGAGGGGGTGGCGGAAAAAGTTTTTTCATAAATATACTTTTAAAAGCTGCATACATTGTATGCGGGCATGCAAGGATCCGATGACTGGGGTAATAATATATCTGTAAAGCGCTTAGAGACGTCGTTCCGTTGTGTTAAGCGCTATATAAATGCGGAATATTATTATTATTATTAAAGCTATTTTTGGTTGTTGTTTCAGGGGGAATCCTGACTAAACGTTAACGGGCTTATCTTAATGGGGGTGTATTTTATGCATTTAAATCTGAAGATTTAACATTCAGAGCAGTTTTTGTAAGCATGAGCAGGATGGGTATCTCATTAAACAATAATATTGATGCAAGCTCGAGTTGAACATTTTTTATACTTTGTCATTCTATAGATAAGCACTGTTTGTAATCATTAAATAAATGTGTATCTAAACCAAACAACTTATTTGATATTGCAAGTACAAAGCGGGAGATGGAAACATTTGACATTGACCTAAAAAACGGGATTTTCCAAGAACTTTTTGATAGAATTCAGCTGAAAATCTTTTCCACACACCATGAACTGTATGTACACTGTAAAAAAAATGAAGTGCTAAGTTAGCACTAACAGTGCTTGTATAGTGACTGCACTTAAAGTACTGATTTTCTAGTTCAAATTTATCTAGAAAATCAGCACTCGTAGTGCAGTCAGTATACAAGCACTATCAGTGCTAAATTAGTACTTAATTTTTACAGTGTATCACTCGCTAAAACACAATAATGAAAACTGGAATTCTGAGAAGAAGAAATTGTGTATATTGACTCCAAAACGGAATATTTTGAGCCATTTTTGAGGCCCATGTTTTTGATAGGTTATTATTTCCCTCAACCGGCAATGCTCCGCGCGAGCAAAAATAATTATCTTTATAATTAGGATGACCTGAAAGTTTGTCAATTCTCCATTTTTTCACCTTCCCTCATTTCATTCACTTATCAATATCCCTCCTTTTTGTTCCCCTTCTAGGCTTCTCCCTCCTGTTCCCCCCCCCCCCTTGCGCCGCCAATAAGCCAGTTCGTAGTTCCTTTCTGCGCATGATCGAAAGATTCTACGCATGATCAGAAGGTCATTTGTACTAAAGTGACATGGCGCTTTAAAATCTAATGAGATAAGCACCAACTTTGATGTCTTGATTATTCATATATTCTTTTGAATTGTCGTTTTCATTTACATCCACAAAAAACAACAATACTTCCACGAACGACTGGTATTTCACAGTTTGCAAAGTACATTGTGCAACATGCTAAGATATGCATTCAAAGAAGGGATGCAACAAATGCCTTCATTAAGTGTTCATTTGTGTGCTATTCTAGTCACCAGGAGCCTGTTGCATAAAACTTTTTACCTGAGAAAACTCTGGTAAAAACTGAAAACTAAGGTTAGTCTGATTATGCCATTGACTTTAACACAGGGCAAAAACTTCGGTAAAAACAACCTGAGTTTTCTCAGGTAAAATGTTTGATGCAACGGGCCCCTGGTCTATTCAATTTCTTCATCCTGCTATGTAAGGCAAGCTTACGTAATATTTTGCTTTGAAATCTGCCTATCATGATGAAAGAAATGAAAGGTCATTTGACCAAAATTGTCCATGAAGTAACTACGAACTGGTCTATAGGAGGGGGCTGCCTCTTGGGACCCCATCTGGACCTGGCCACGGAGGAGTATCCGAGTGCTGTGACAATGCTCAGCACCCCAGTAACAATAATCCTCGCGTGGTCAATGCCCTACCTGGATCCGCCTCTGTAAATCCCAGAACAGCCTGCTGCACTGTCCACATAGTTGGACGACGTCTGGATACAGCATCGGAAGATCAGTAAACTAACTTTTTGCTGTTTCTTGTTTAGAATATTGTTATAAAAGACGTTTGTCGCTATGATTTTCATCATCTGCATGTTTTGAAATTTAGATCTAGTCCGCGTATGTATTGGCATTAGAAACGGATAAATTCAGGGACAGAACTTGAACTTTCTAGATAATGCATAGTTGTCATTTCAAATTTATTTTCATTCTTTTAGGATCTTTCTTTTCTCGTGGATATAGGGGCTGTGCACTAGTGTACCCCCCCTGACGAGTCACAACCCATGTAAAGGACGTATCCCTGCCCCCCCTGACGAGCTTGAAAACCTTTTTGCCTCCCCCTGACGAGCTTGAATACCTATTTTGCCCCCCCCTGACGAGCTTGAATACCTATTTTGCCCCCCCCCCCCTGACGAGCTTGAATACCTATTTTGCCCCCTCCCCCTGACGAGCTTGAATACCTATTTTGTCCCCCCCCCCTGACGACCTTGACGACCAGAAATTTGTTTCTGGTACAATTGAAGACCCTTTTTTTTGCTTGTCAATTTTTTCCTGGTACGAAATCCTTTATTTGTGATTGAAGACCTTATTTTTTTTCTTTTCAAATTTTTCGGGGGACGGTTCTCCCCCCCCCCTCCCCCTGTGTAACATCCTAGGTACGCTACTGGGGCTGTGCCAGTGTAGTTTTACACGTAAGAAAGGGGACCAAACGTCATGTTTTTCTCAACTAATTTTATAGGGTATTTTATAATAACCTAGCCTTGATATCTTCTTCTTATTCATTCTTTCCTCCTTCTTTCATTCCCTCTTTTTTCACCTTCTTTTCCTTTTTCTTCATTACTCAAAAAAAAAATCATTGGGGTCATCGCCTCTGCTTCCCCTATGGTGGTGCCACTCCTGGGTCTCCTTCCATAAATTTGTCACAATAACAAATTGAAAATAACAGTTAAAAGCTACTGAAATCCTCCGATCTGATTGGCTGATAGTAAATTTGTTATCCTTCTTCCATTATTTCCTATTATAACAAGTCTTTGTGAAACGGGACCCTGTATGTCTACTATATAATGGCAACAAAATGACGATGGACCATTATTCCCGCAGGCATAACAGAACGAAGACCGCCACCACTTGGTCAATGTGATTATAACTTACCAACTTGATTTAGAATGCGAGAAATAAAAAAGTGAAATCAAACTTCCTTTACTTTTATATAGAGCCTTCCCAGAGACAGACAAGAAGGACAAACAAATGAATATTTTTGTATGCATCCTCAAACCATGATCTAAAATCATTGTTTCAGACTTCATGTCCTTCACTGTGAAGTCATCTGAAAATGCTCTATTTTGCCCAATGCTAAAATATCATGGAGTATCTGAATAAAAAACGGCCCAATTCCAATTTTCGGCGAAATTGAGTTAAAATTATATGGAAAGTTGTTCCTCATACAATGACTCATCTTGTGTATAAATTATAAATCTGGAATCATCTCAGAAATGCCTTAAACAAAGAAGGAAAATCTGGTATGAATGTAAGAAAAGCCCAAGTCAATGACTTGGGCTTTTCTTACATTCATATCATTGCGCCCTCTCTCATTCTACTACTTACTACAGAAGTCTACCATATTATAATAAGAATGTAAGAATGACCCGATGATTCTAAAAACGACCCAAGTCCACCAGACAAAAGGCCAAATATATGGTCTCTCGAATCAAGATAATATTGAAGAACACTGAAAACGTGCAAGTGATGATGAGTTCTGATTGGACGAAAGTTTACCATGGGCAGCGACAGATGGCGCCTCTCCGATGTGATCACAGAATGAATAAATCCGGCTCTGCGACCGTGTCCGCGATGCTGTTCCCCGTAGGAATATATCTAGGACCTCGGTGTAGGACAGTTCGTTGTAACGGTCTTAGATAATTCATCATTTTATCACTAAATATACATCACAGGAAAGAATTAAAGATATTAATATATAAAGAAAGAAAGAAATTTAACTGGGCGTTGTGGCCTGTGGCGTGCGCCCGTAATCCAAGCTATTATAAGTGACGAAGTTAGGCCCTTCTTTTTTTTAAAGCCTGTGTACGTGTATTTGAGTTTTGTCAGACGAGAATCAATCAAATACGATTATTTACGTCTGCCAGGATTGTAAAACTTACAATCTCCACTTTCATCTAAAATTACTTAGATTATTCCCAATTTACGCATGAATGAGCAAAAACAGTATGAAGAAAGGATACCAAAGACTCTTTTGGCAGGGGGTAACTGAATTTCAAAAAGAAAATGACATGCCTATAAAGTTCAATATCTGCTCTTGATACAAAGAAAATGGTCAAGAGGTAAAAAAAAGTTCTGTTTACTCGAGACAATGCTTGGCATGTATTTCCATGATTTCATCAAACGTGTTTTCACTGGTTTCCTACAGAAACTATCGCACGGTTAACAAAGACTTTAAATCGTGCATGGCTTGAACGCTAGCCTGTAAAACCTCTTCATTCTATGAAATTATTGAAATTAAAGCCTTATTTCAAATAAGCAGAACTTTGTTATTTCTCGACCGTTTTCTGTAATTTAGGTATCAAAGAGCAGATGTTAAACTTTAAATGTGGTTTTCTTTTGAAACCCAGAAACAGCCCGCCAAGTAACTTTTTGGTATCATTTCTTCAAATTTGTTTTTGCACACTCATGTGTGAATGAGGAACAATCGAAGTTATTTCAGATGAAAGAGGAGATTCTAAGCTTTACAATGGTAGATCATTAATAGATAATCGTTGAAGGCTCCTGGAAAATATTGAAGAGAGAGACTATACACTGTAAAAATTCTCTTGAACTTGAACTTAAAATTTTAAGCATGTTGTACGTTTAAGCCCATCACTCTAACAACTGTTTAAAGTTTAAAACAAATTGTTTAAAAAGTTTCAACAATTTTTTGTGCGAATGACAGCCTTAAACAATTTGCTATTTTATTATCCTTTTTTTTTTTTTTTACTGTGTACAGACCTTTTCAAACATGGGGAGGTAGTGCGTGTGTGGGGGGTGGGGGGTTGCGCTGCCTGCTCACGTTATCTTCTTCCTCTTCTCCTTCCTCTCCTTTCTCTTTGGTCTCTTCTTCTTCTCCTTTCTGTTGTACTTCTTCCTCCCCTCGAATTCTCCTTCTTCTTCGATCTTCTTTTTCTCCATCTTTCTCCTCCTCCTCGACGCGCCTGGTATAACAAATGACGTCATATTTAAATGATTAAGGTTGTCTCAACTACTCAAGCTGTACCGATCGTCGAAAACCTGTTTGTAGTGTCCAACTTCTGATTTTGAATGTTATTGTTGGAAATTGTAAGTCTCTTAAGTTATAAAGTCTATCACTGGTTTATATATTTTAGAATTACATGACGCATTTCCATTGTATTTCTTCCTCCGCTCAAATTCTAATTCTTTCTGTTGTACTTCGGGCTTCTTCCTCCCCTTTTTCTTCTTCTTCTTCTTCTCCTCTTCCAAGCTTCTTCTTCTTCTTTTTTCTTCTTCTCCTCTTCCAAGCTTCTTCTTCTTCCAAGCTTCTTCTTCTTGTTTTCCTCTTCCAAGCTTCTACTCCTCCTCCAAGCTTCTTCTCTTCTCCATCTTTCTCCCTCTCCATCGATGCGCCCGGTATATAAATGACGTCATAATGATTAAGGTTGTCTCAACTACTCAAGCTGCACTGATCGTCGAAAACCTGTTTGTAGTGTCCAACTTCTGGTTTTGAATGTTATTGTTGGAAAATTGTAAGTCTCTTATACATTCTATCACTGGTTTATATATTTTAAAATTACATGACGCATTTCCATCGATAAAATTGTTGTAATAGGCATGACATTGGTTAATGATGAAGAACATTTTTGCCCGAATGTTATTTCGTGGGCGACAGCGGACTAGGCTCTCATTTTCCCGGGTTCCTGACGGCTTGGGTTTATCATCGACCACCCCTCTCCACAAAAACAAACGGGCCCGGCGTGCAGGAGTCTTAATTTGAGTTATTCTGAAGCCGAAACCTGTTCTATAGATTCACTATAGTATTGGATAACTTGGACAGGCCTAATATAGATGCCGCTACTAGTAGTTCTAGTGTCTTAGACCAAAGTCTCTGAGTCTGAGTCTGATTGGTTGTTCCGCCGAACTCCATTCCGTTTCCCATTTTTGTGTTTATAGGCCTACTGTTAGCTCCACTCAATGGCCTAACGTTATTAAGTTAGGCCTACCAGTTGTGCCATATATATGGCAGTGAGTCCAAGCTTTGCGTGTGTCCATACTTTGTGGACGTTTATTATCTATATCTAGTAAAAAACTATCCAATATCTTTAAATTTGACATCATCAACGTAAAAAGCGACCAAAATGCCTTTGGTGTGGTCAGTTCCCCCACGTTTGTGGTCTCCCAAGTCTGCGCACCCACGTATCTGCGCAATTCTAGTAAAAGAAGATAAGCAATGAGCACGACCTTTACAAATGCAATACATACATGTAGACGGGTATTCATAAAAAATCTGACTCAAAAATGATGGAAAAATATTGAATTCAGGGTTGCGGCCTTTCTCAACAAAATCCCCAAATCGTGTGCAAAATGAATGAGTGCGCGGACATGGGGTACCATTTTTTTTTCAATCTGAAAATGACAGCCTGAGGTTTTTTCAAGAAAATCCTATATTTTCTTTCATTTATTAATGAGAAATTTGGTACACTTACTCATAAAAATATAAAGAACATTATTAACTGAAAGATTTTGTGAAATAAGAAGAAATTCATGTTAAATCTTAACTCAAATTGTTAGGTGCGCAGACTTGGGGCCCACCATCATATTAGTTTCTTTAGGATGAGTGCAGTAGAATTAGATCTATTCATGAAAATATTGACAAAAGATCGGCAAATTAGCGCCTGTTCCAAAGAAATCTGAAAGTACATGTATCAACAAGCATCACGATATCGTCTTGCTAGCAGATATCATAAAACGTGAGTTTAATGTGGTACTGACTGATTCTAGCGCATTTTGCCGTGAATCTTATATAAATATCTCACCTTTTGACTTTGGCCGTTATTCTGAAGTCAGGTTTAACTTAAACTCAAGTTTAAAGTTGTGGTTTAAGTATGAACAGGGACAGGACAGCCAATTGTTACATAAATCACTAACAGTAGAGATATCATACTTCAGCTCATTCGGCTCTCAAATCATTCATAATTGTGTAGGAAGTATGAATAGATGATTGTCTTCACCATCGATGAATCAGGAAAGAGCAAAGTAAACATAAGAAACATACAACCTAATAAAAATTTTGATACTTATGGCTTCCCATACTTAAACAACTTTAAACCTGAGTTTAAGTTAAACTAATGTTGTAACCCGCAAGTGAAAACCCGAACCGTCCCGTATAATCCAAAAATTTCCAAGCGGGACCCGCTGACCCGTCAGGTTTTAACCCGCAAGTCAATTTATCTTTGAAAAATGAAAAATATTTCTGCAATCCCCACACTATACAGGCTCAAATCTGGAAAATATATGTCAACTTCTACCTAGCCTAGAGTGAATTTACCGTAAGTAACGGTGTATTAACCGCACCCGTGTATTAACCGCACCCCCAACTTTGGACTAAAAAAAAAAAAAAAAAAAAAAAAATCTAAGATTTTAAGATTTCAAAGTATCCAAAGAGATTACCGGTATGCGGAAATCTGCTGTTCTTTATCAATTCATCTACAAATGTTAGAAAGAAAGAACAATCCCGACAATATTGGCAACTTACACACTCACCTCACAGTCACAGTGTACACGCACACACACAGCACTGCTATTACATTGCAAACTACGATACAGTACCAGTCATGCCAGTACATCAAATTATGATGTGTCTTTCCCAGCGTAGGAGGAAGAAACATTCACATTTCTTGCATCACAACCTCACTACCATTTTCAGAAATTTAATGTCTTAGCATGAATTTTGGATATGGGAATACAGGAAGGTTCAAGAAACAAAGAAATTGACATTTTTTCCAGTTGTTTTTTACGGCTTCATGCCGTCTCCCTCGTGCGTGGTTTACATGGTATCTTATGAAAAGCAAACAGGAAGGGAAAAAAAAGCTGGCGCGAAACGGGACTTTGAATAGCGCCAGCTTAAGTCGCACTATAACCACATTACAACGCAATCTCTAAGCTCACTCAACTCTCGCTCATCGGTGACAAAATATTACCGAGTATGCTTGGTGTCTCTTTTAAATTAGCCAGGGAACTTCACTACTTTGAATCGAGAATAAAGTCAAAATTAGTGTCATGAAGGTGGGTGCGTTTGTTATGGACAACATTTAATTAAGATCGTAATAATCGCTTCCCATTACCCGCGGCTCATACCCCTCTAAACGACATTGCCTGGGCGGCTACGCCCGGCCACTCGATGTGTTGTGAACTGGCAGACATCGTACATGTACGGGAAGGGTTACGGCGGGCCGGCTCAGACCCGTCACCGTGTATAAACCGCACCCCCGACTTTTGCTTCTATCCCGCCGAGAAAAAGGTGCGGTTAATACACCGTTACTTACGGTACTTACAATTTGCAAATTAGCCTTTTACTCCGGAGAGAAAATGTTTTTTGGGGGGTGACTTAAGTACTTCGTACCACGAAATGGATGCGCTATGATCTCGGAATTGAAAGCATTACGCAATTACCTCCTCAGATCGGAGCTAGCGAGCCGCAGCTCAGCGCGCTAACGTATAACTAGCGATAGCCCAGGCTGCCCAGCAAGGATCGGCAATGTTGTTTTTCAGTCCAGGTCGGTCGACACGGCGACTCACAACAATCATAATTACAATATTCAATTCTATGGGACCTTGTCTATAAAGTAATTAAAATTGCAATGAATACGTGGATAATGATACAGTCATTTTTTTTCTTCTCGTTTACCCCCATATTATTTCCTTCTGTTTTTGTATTTCATTCGATATGGCCGCTAAAACTCGATGTTCAGTTTCCCGTCGCCCGCGTTATGAAATTTGGCCCGCGTTTGAAAATCAAACTCTAAAAATAATTCATTGTTTTACTATTTTGATATAGATCTAGATGCAAAACTGATATAAAACATAGCTTTTCAGTCACATAATTATTTGTATGTCTTGTAAATACCTGTAAATCCTTTCTTTTTCTTGTGAATGGAATGACACTGCATGCTCAACCATACCTCGAGGGATGTTCGTGCAGGGAGCCCGCACGAACATCGCTCGAGTTATGGTTGAGCTACCTCAATAAATCCCAGAGTCTAGTAACCTCGCGTTGGTGAGTTATCATACGGCCTAGTAACATCCAAAATAACTGATCTTATTTGCTAATTATAACTTATACCAGGGGATGAGGTAAATATCAGACAAAAAATCATTAAACAAAGCTTAATCTGTTTTACAGGGCCGACGTGAGGCTCACGCACGTACGCATTGGCGCTTGTGCTAGCTAGCCAGTCTGAGCTCTGTCTCTCTGCCAGAGCTCTGGGGGACAATTCGCTCTGTAAAGGCCTCAATGATGGCGATTTTCTGTTTCAGACAGAGTTTATATTTCGGGTATATTATTCAAAACTGCCAATAAAGTTTGATGATTTCTTCATTGTCATGTATATTTAATTTATTAATGAGTTAATTCTCACCAAATTTAGACTCCCCCAAGACCCCCATAGAGAAATGCAATTTTCGTGGAGATCTGCGTTTTCAAAGAACTTCAGGAAAAGAAAGGGTATGTGGGCCTTCATTACATGGCCAATTAGTACTGGAATTAGATGGAGTAAGAAATTCATTTATATCCAAGTTCAACTCACAGTCTCACCCACACAAACACACCCACACCCAAGATTTTAAGCATGAAAAAAACTTTAAAAATCCTACAATATTAAACAACAAGTAATAATTAATTTAATAAGTGAACAGATATTCTTCAAAATACAAAAAAGTAGTATTTGAAAAGAGCCCCTGAAATATTACCAAAAAAAAATGGAGCCCCCGAAAAAAAAGATTAATTTTTCCCTGGCTTCAAGTTCCACAGAATACAGTGCGTTAAAAGGTTACAAAAGGTCAAACTTTCATCTTCTGAAAAACAATAATGAAATCGGTTCCTCATTATGAGCTGGAAAAAATGGGACGGGAAACTCAACATCGAGTTTCATTGGCCCATGCGGTTGCTTTTGACTGCGCTGCATGCACTGGCGCTGGCATTTGAAAGAGCAACTCGATGTATTTTATTATGTTGAACTGTCTCAGACTCTGTCCTGTTCACTGTTCACAAGACAAAAAAATATGCCGGCATTTTTTAAAAGGAAATATCTACGTCTCTAAAAGAATCTGCCACGTAAGAAGCACATGATCTCAACTCAAATTTCATTGTGAATGTTTTTATTATGCGTCGTTACTTCTCCCTTTTTTTCGCATGACGGTCTGCGGGTTTGAGAATGAACTCGGCCCTGCCCGCAACCCGCGATCGGAGGCATACCGGCAGGTTAACCTGTACCGCAACGGGTGTGGGTTACAACATTAAGTTAAACCCGACTTCAGAATACGGGCCTTTGAGCCTAAGTTTTTGTTTAAATCTCCACAAAAACTTTGGTCTGCTAAGTTAGGTGACACTTTTTAGAACAGATTTCCAGTGCACAGGGCGCATTCGTCGATCGGATTAGAATTTTGAGATCACGATACCGGCGAAACCCCTGACCTATTTCGCACTTTCGTCAATAATTATATATAGTTTACAATCTTCCCGTCAATATTATAACTATTTTGTGAATTGGATTTTGATTGAAATGTGAATATTTTTTTAACAAATTTTAGCATGATCAATATTTTTTTTAATGTCTGCGAAGTTTGGAAACCCTATCATACAGAGACCGAATTTCTAACTTGATCTGTACAGGGACTCATGGCCATATGTTTTATGTATTAAGTTCGGATAAACCAGGGAAGTGGGAGTTGCGTGACAGCCGAAGTAAGTCACTGTTTTTTTATCCTTTTAAGTTTTTTTTCCGTTTTGGTCCATTTCAGGCCAAAGCGGAGTGGTCCGGCTCCGCGGCATCCCCTCCGTCAATAGACCGATGACGGCCATTGGGCTCGTAATGGAGCAAACAACCACCGCTTAACTACAGCATCTATGGAGAAAGGGTGTGCTTTTGCATCCTTGATTACTCCTAAATTAATAAAGATAAATTTACATCAAATAGAATCAGCTTTAACACCATTCCCAAAAATATGCTGGAAAAATGCAAATTTTGATGACAAACAGATCAGGATCAGCCAGGTTCTTCTTCGATTGCTCGAAAGCCATCAGCGCAGCTGCAACTGAGCGTACGAACGTGCCAGTGGCGCAGATTGGCTTATGTTCAGCTGTAGCTGATGGTAATCAAAGAAGCACCTGGCTGATCCCGATCTGTTTGTCATCAAAATTCTCTATTTTCCAGCATATTTTTCAAGGCACACTTGCAAGGCTCATTTATAGCAGAAATGGAAATTATTAAATTTGTGAAGGGCACATTAAAGAACAAATGTCGAACTATCTGTATCGTTTAGTCAGCATAATACGAGGATTGGCACATCATGCAGTTAACTAAAGTTCAATGAGAGGGGAATTCAGGGCCATCAAAAGGACATCAAAAGCCATTAATGCTGTTCTGTCGATATATCAGTAAAAATATCTCTCCGATATTGACAACTATCGAAAAAACATTTGATTATTAGGTGACAATTCGGTTTATAGAACAGGGATGTCATTGGCAAATGGCTCCAGGGCCTGAAATTTTTTTTCCAAGGAAAATTACACGTGCATTGACCATGAGAAGAGCCTGAAACACCAGCTCAAAGTCCCATCGGATTGGGTCCTTTGAAAAGTGTGAGCTCTCAATGCTCTCTGTCACAATCTTGGCATATCTGAGGGGTCTTTCCTCCTCAAATTCAATCATATTTTATTGGTAAATCTGCCATAAAGCAAGTTTCAAGTCCAATTTTGCTAAAAAGTCAGACAAGGTAGAAAATAGTAGTAATATACTACATGTATGATTGTCATTATTGTTAAATATTTTTTTTTTTTCTCATTTTGTCTTATAGTAGACCGGCCAAACCTCAAAAAGTGCTCTAGATAAGAATTCGACGGCAAAATTTGTTAATGCTTGGCATCCCAGCTAATAGTCTTGCAAAAATTCCCAGGAATAGCGTACGGCCGGATGCCAAGCGCAATTTTGCGTGAAAATATCATTTTTAGCGTAAAATCTGAAAGACTGTCGAAAATCACGCATTTTGATATTTTGACGGATTATCATCATATTTTTGATTATCTTTGATATGAAACTATTTTTATTCAGAGTTTCAAATTATAAGTCTACTAAATATGCATTTCAAATTTGAATATTACACACACTCATATGGCACAGGGAAATATAAAACCGCGATTTCCTCGAAATAAAAGTTTGTGAAAACTATCAATAGTTTGAAGTTTTTTTTACGTAACATAAATTCTTCGATTTAAATGCGTTTATCCATCGAATGTATAGTAAATGTTCTAGTGCCACAAATATTAAAAGAATTTTCAAGTAAGATGGTAGATATCTCATTTTATGTTATCTGAAAGGAGACAATGTGCATTTTACCAGGTGCGCATTTTGAAAGAAAAATTGAAAATACCGTACATTATGTACGTAATTACATGTATAAGTACATACTAAAGCGAGTTTTTATTTACATGTATAAGTCCATAATAAAGCGAGTTTTTAATTGGATAGCACAATTTGTCGATTCCTTGCATCCCAGCTAAAAGTCTTGCGAAAATACTGAGGAATAGCGTACGGGCGGATGCCAAGTGCACTTTTGCGTGAAAGTATCATTTTTAGCGTAAAATCTGAAAGACTGTCGAAAATCACGCATTTTGATATTTTGACGGATTATCATCATATTTTTGATTATCTTTGATATGGAATTGTTTTTATTTAGAGTTTCAAATTATAAGTCTACTAAATATGGATTTCAATTTGGAATATTACACACACATATATGGCAATATGACACAAAAAATCGTGATTTACTCGAAATAAAAGTTTGTGAACACTATCAATAGCTCTTAGTTGTTTACAACTCAAATTCTTCGATTTAAATTGGTTCATCTATTGAATATCGATCGTTTCTAATGTCACAAATATCAAAATAATTTTTAAGTAAGGTGGAAGAGATAATTTCCGAAATGGGACATGCAAAATTTATCCGGGAGGGGGGGGGGGATTTGAGTGTAAATTTGAAGATACTGTAAATTATAAACATAATTACATGAATAAGTACTTAAAAACGAATTACAAAATTTCTGGCCGCAACTGCCTCTGCCCCTCCCTCCCCGCTGTCTAAGGTCATGTATAGTGTCCGAAAGGATTACATGGAGCTGAAAGTATCCCGCTTTTGCGCTAACGGTTTTGTTTAGTAAGATATTCATCTTTTTCCACATTGAAAACATGTTCAAAATCATTCATTCAATTCGAAATTTTCAGTTCACGCTTCGCGCTCGCATCAAATGCTATAATTTAATACTGATCACTGTTCATGATTTGACGATTTTTATTTTACCTCATTTGCTAAGAAAGCGTGAATGCTTCTAAGCTAGCAACTAGAGGAGCGATAGCTTAAGGTACTCTCCGAGGGATCTATAATGAGGATTAAAATGCCTTACTACCATTACTAGTATAAGGCATTTAAATGCTTTACTTGGCACTAGCGCACTAAGTGGGAATCGAACCCAGGCCACCGGAATTCGAAACCCCCTCACTACCGATTGAGCTATCGCGCCTTAGAATGTTTCGTTTCTAATAAAAAAAAACGACTCGGCTTGTACTGGATTCTTTTTAAACAGATTATAATATTGTTTATTTCAAAACTTTATCAAAATGTCCAGTTCACGAATTGGAATATAAATATCAGATTGCGTTTCGCGCTCACATCAAAAGCCTATAGATTTTTTTTTAAAGCTTGTGTATAGTTTTGGTAAATCCACCAAAATGCACCTATCACTATTCCAATTCATTGCTAGCTAATATGAATGGATATGCCCTATAACAGTTATGATGTGGAGGATATGAAATGAAAATATGTTTTACAGGATAAATTTTGCGATTTTACATGGAAATTTAACTTGATCGGGTCACCCGATCAAATTAAAATATCTGTGTGATTTTGTCTTTCAATTAAATCCTATTCCAAATCATGAAATGGGCTGAAACTTTCAAGATATGTTCTTTGTCTGTAACTTTTGGATATCTAATCACTAAATTTATAAGATAAGTGCTTGAATGCCCATTTTTTATTTAAAACAAGCATCGCCGAGAGAGGGCGCTATATATCCAAGATTTGAATATTTGAAATTTTCTCAGAGAAGTGCAGTTGGAAAAATATCTAACGGTCTCTACGCTTCAGTAAGACTGTCATATTAGATGATATTCGATTATCAATCACATTATTGACCCTTTACCAAAGCTATACACAGGCTTTAATGTATTAAATGCTCCGTTTTAATGTCAGAATAAAAAAAATAACATTTCAATTGAATGTGAATCATGTTCATGATTACACTTACGAATTGTGTAACTTTCTAACTTTCAGCTATTAATTTCATGGCATGTTAAAAAAATGCTCGCATTATTCAAATAGGACTTGTCAGATACTTAATTGTGCTTGTGAGAATCTATTTTGGTACCCCCTGCAAAATACCAAGCCCCGCCCCCGTACTTCTCTGTTGATAAAATCCTAGCTATGCTGCTGGTAAGTGCAGCTGACTGACCAATCGTTTTAAACAAGGGAAGAATTTGTGTTTATTAAGAAAAAAAATGTTTGAAATTACAATAATTACATTCAATTGAGGCAGTAATGAATAAATAAATATATGTTGATGTATAAATAACAGATAAAAATTAATGAATAAGTAAATGACCCCCTCCCCAACAAGCTTTCGATTATTTTGCTTCAATTGTTTATGCCTTTTCTTGATTTTTTTTGTTTGGGGGAGGGGGGCAAGTTTCTCCCATCACCTCCATGCATCCTCTATCAAAAGGCTTATGTCAGTCCGTAGCTCATTTCCCCAATTTTAGAATGTAGAAGGCATTATTTCATGCAACTGAGGTCTCTTTAATCAGTTAAATGAACAATTCATAAGACCAGAAATCAAAATAGATCGGCCAATAACCATTTGCATGAGCTAAGAGTTTTCATTTGTGGGGAATGATGTTTGAAATACGAAAAGAGTAGTTTCTTAAAGGTCAAGTCCACCCCAGGAAAATGCTGACTTGAATAAATAGAGAAAAATCAAACTAGCATAGTGCTGAAAATTTCATCAAAATCGGATGTATAATATAAGAAAGTTACGACATTTTAAAGTTTTGCTTATATTTTTAACAAAACAGTGATATGCACAACTAGGTGAGTCAGTCGATGATGTCCATCACTCACTATTTCTTTTGTTTTTGTATTGTTTGAATTATACAATATTTCATTTTTTTTATCTATATGGCAATTAGGACCAACCTGACTGAACCATATATTATAAAACTATGCTAATTCCACAAGCTCAGGGAGGAATTAATCGTTGTATCACTTGACAATGAGGAGAAACTTAGAATAATTCATATATTAAAATACAAAAAATAGTGAGTGGATGACGTCATAGTCCCCTCATTTGCTTACCAGCCAGGATGTGTATATATCTGTTTTGTGAAATTAAGCAAAACTTAAAAATGTCATAACTTTCTTATTTTACATCCGATTTTGATGAAATTGTCAGTGTAATGCTTATTGGATTTTTTTTTCTCTTTTCAATCAAATCAATTTATGTTGGGGTGGACTTGTCCTTTAAAGTTCACATTTCAATTCTTAAAATCATTTCATCACAGTGTATTGCCATTTTGGGAAATGCCATCGCAAGACCATTATGACAAACAAATCTAAAGGCTAATGACCAGCGTCCAGCGCATATATTGTATGGTCGTACAATTGCATTTCCCAATGTCAAGGGCTGCATGGTCGGGCTGTCCGGCCCCCGATGTATAACAACATGGACCTGATAATAGCAAATGCAAAAACTTTGATGAAGTAAAATTAATTGAACGATGTATAACAACATGGACCTGATAATAGCAAATGCAAAAACTTTGATGAAGTAAAATTAATTGAATGAAAATTATAATTTGCAATGCAAAAGACCAAATAACATTTATTATTCATATTTTAACGTAATAATTATAGCAGCAGGACATTGGAAACAACTGAAATTAATAATTATTCACAAAAACGCCATCCATAGCTCATCGAACCTAAATAACGTATGACCTTGATCATGTGAACTAAATTTGTACAAAATAATCGATGATACTTAATACCCTTATGTTCAAGTGTAATCTTTAACTGGATCAATAAAAATAATAAGTAATGATGACATTAAAAAAAATACCCCAGGGCCCATATGGCCTAAGTTCAGTGATGTCATTAATTTTTTTTCTATACGTTCAAAGTTATAATGAAATTTTGACAAATGTAACTTTGCTTAAGATTTCAAGGTTGATATGACGCTGTTATATCAAAACTACCGTCACCTCCACCGGAGAAGTGGCTCCTTTAGTCCTGCTCTGCTAGCATGCCGGCGAGACAAAAAATAGGTACTGCCGTGCAACGGCCATTTTTTAATATACTTTGATAATCAAATAACTGAAGTAAAATGTAGATTGACAGAGTGGTTTAAAAATGCTAATTCTATCGCTTTATTCATACATGTATGTTTTCTATGATTTTGGATATAGATATTTCTGTAAAATTAATGCTACCATGGTAACGGCAAATTAAATATCAGACCTATTTCTGAATATCGCCACAGGTAGATTTAAGTTCAGCACCAATTCATTCGCGGAAATAGCAAGAAGATCAAACTCTACAAAAGCAAACATAATCCTATATAATATCATGACGAGTATCGCACTGATATAAGCTATGTGCAATATCGATATAATATTGTGCGCTGTTTATTTTTATCAGAAATGTGCATCTGATAAAATAATGTGCATTGTTGTATTTCGCATATATAACATAAAATGATATATATCTTGCATCTTATTTCAATATTTGTTTTCACTATATGTGTCATGACAACAATTATTAGGTATTTATTCGGTTAGCACTAAATCTTGACGAAATTGAGATGCGGAACACAAACATTATACCATTAATAGTTTTTACAAACCTTTATTTTGAGTAAATCACGATTTTATATTTCATATTGCCATATATGTGTGTGTAATATTCAAATTTGAAATGCATATTTAGTAGACTTATAATTTGAAACTCTGAATAAAAACAATTTCATATCAAAGATAATCAAAAATATGATGATAATCCGTCAAAATATCAAAATGCGTGATTTTCGACAGTCTTTCAGATTTTACGCTAAAAATGATACTTTCACGCAAAAGTGCACTTGGCATCCGCCCGTACGCTATTCCTCAGTATTTCCGCAAGACTTTTAGCTGGGATGCAAGAAATTGACAAATTGTGCTATCCAATTAAAAACTCGCTTTATTATGGACTTATACATTTAAATAAAAACTCGCTTTGGTATGTACTTATAGATGTAATCATGTACATAATGTACGGTATTTTCAATTTTTCTTTCAAAATGCGCACCTGGTAAACTGCACATTGTCTCCTTTCGGATAAAATAAAATGAGATATCTTCCATCTTACTTGAAAATTCTTTTAATATTTGTGGCACTAGAACATTTACTATACATTCGATGGATAAACGCATTTAAATCGAAGAATTTATGTTGCGTAAAAAACTTCAAACTATTGATAGTTTTCACAAACTTTTATTTCGAGGAAATCGCGGTTTTATGTTTCCCTGTGCCATATGTGTGTGTGTAATATTCAAATTTGAAATGCATATTTAGTAGACTTATAATTTGAAACTCTGAATAAAAATAGTTTCATATCAAAGATAATCAAAAATATGATGATAATCCGTCAAAATATCAAAATGCGTGATTTTCGACAGTCTTTCAGATTTTACGCTAAAAATGACATTTTCACGCAAAATTGCGCTTGGCATCCGGCCATACGCTATTCCTGGGTATTTTTGCAAAACTTTTAGCTGGGATGCCAAGCATTAGCAAGCATTAACAAATTTTGCCGTCCAAAGTATAAAAAATCGTTTTGGCCGGTCTACTATTACGTGCATAACAGAAGCGAGACATTGGTGCTGGTGGCGGCGTAAATTTCAGGTTATTGGTTCAAGGTCAAAGGTTATATTAGATTATAAACACAGATGGGAATGGATGTTTTGTTTATTATTTTAAAAATACTTGATCAAATTATTGTGAAACTGATATATGAGATTGTTATTTGATCACAAAAGATATGTAATGAATAACAAGTTTCTCAGTATCTTGGGGGGGGGCAGTCACGAGACATGACATTATTCATGGCATCCGAGCGCAACAAGGCACTTGTCGCAAATTGTGCCAAATGACAGAGTTTGAGAAATGTTAAGTACAGTCACAAAGCAATGTTACACCAAATATGATTGGTCCAACAGGGCTTCATTAGTCTCTTTATAGTGTTCTATCAACAGCTTAAGATGGAAGGAAGGTACATGTTAATAGGCGAGCGGCAAGATGCCAAAATTTGGGACGTTAATCCCCCCGACTGGATCAAAGCAAAAACATGCTTCATTTTGAAGGAAATTTTCTGAATTTTTCAGAACTGAGAGTTAAAAGTGTCCCAGAGTGTAGCTTCACCATGGAAACCAGCCTTGAATAGGCCATGCCCATTTTTGTGATAAATGCAAAGCAGCAACTTATTATTTAGATTTGTTAATTAGTTATACTAATTTATATATAAATATAGAATTTACAAGGATAAAATCACTACAGATTGAATGATATGATAATGCCTAGCAACCAAATACATATTTCATACATATTTGATTTCAAAATCGTTGCCTAGCAACATTATTTTCCCTGGTAACCATATTCACTTTTCAATATTCTTTAATTATTTTACCAGATTAATTCATTTTATAATTTTTGTCTCACCTGCGAAGCAAAGTGAGACTATAGGCGCCGCTTTTCCGACGGCGACGGCGGCGGCGTCAACATCAAATCTTAACCTGAGGTTAAGTTTTTGAAATGACGTCATAACTTAGAAAGTATATGGACCTAGTTAATAAAACTTGGCCATAAGGTTAATCAAGTATTACTGAACATCCTATTAGAGTTTCATGTCACATGACCAAGGTCAAAGGTCATTTAGGGTCAATGAACTTAGACCATGTTGGAGGAATCAACATCAAAATCTTAACCTGAGGTTAAGTTTTTGAAATGTCATCATAACTTAGAAAATATATGGACCTAGTTCATGAAACTTGGACATAAGGTTAATCAAGTATCACTGAACATCCTGCATGAGTTTCACGTCACACGACCAAGGTCAAAGGTCATTTAGGGTCAATGAACTTTGGCCGAATTGGGGATATCTGTTGAATTCCCATCATAACTTTGAAAGTTTATGGATCTGATTCATGAAACTTAGATATAATAGTAATCAAGCATCACTGAAAATGTTGTGCAAGTTTCAGGTCTCATGATTAAGGTCAAAGGTCATTTAGGGTCAATGAACTTTGGCCGAATCGGGGGTATCTGTTGAATTACCATCATAACTTTGAAAGTTTATTGGTCTAGTTCATTAAACTTGGACATTAGAGTAATCAAGTATCACTGAACATCCTGTGCGCATTTCAGGTCACATGACCAAGGTCAAAGGTCAATGAACTTTGGCCGAATTGGGTGTATCTGTTGAATTACCATTATAACTTTGAAAGTTTATGGATCTGATTCATGAAACTTGTACATAAGAGTAATCAAGTATCACTGAACATCCTGTTCGAGTTTCAGGTCACATGATCAAGGTCAAAGGTCATGTAAGGTCAATGAACTTTGGCCATGTTGGGGTTTTTTGTTGAATAACCATCATATCTCTGTAAGTTTATTGGTCTAGTTCATAAAAAGTGGACATAAGAGTAACCATGTATCACTGAACATCTTGTGCGAGTTAGAGTAGTATTCAAAGTCAGCACTGCTGCTGTCTTGAACCGCGTGATGCAGGTGAGACGGCCAGAGGCATTCCACTTGTTTAAAGATTTTAAATTGTAAAAGCTAATAAAAAAGGTAAATTTTGATGAAAAAGTGATAAAAGATGAAGACTAGGAAGTATAATGCATTATGATCATGAAAAGTTACATTATTGCTGTGTTTGATTAACCCCTGTATGTGACGGATATCACTAAATATATATATTTTTTTTTTCAATTTGTTTCCCCTCCACAGGGATTTTATTATTATTCAAACATAACAAGATATCTTTTCAATGACAAATCAAATTAATAACAACAAAATACAGTACAACAGTAATTGCAACAAATATATAAATTGAACTGTCAGGTTCACATAATAGTAAACAATTTAAGAAACAAGCGAGGAGTAAATGAACAATAATATTCATATGTATAATTGTACATGGAAAGGGAACTGAACAGATCACCTCATGTAAACATGGCACGTAATTGAAACCATTTCTTTGTAAACTTTACCATTTTACAATTTGACTCTGCGATATATTTTTCATTCTTGAAATAGTTCTGAAGTGCAAATTTGATATTATCAAAAACAGGTAATTGATGTTTTACTCTGGAAGTGTAAATCATTTGCCGTATCACTATCAATAAACAATTTAATGCATGATTACTTGAACCTCTTAAGCCAAATAATTTTTCTGTATTAGAGAAAAATATTCTATTTCCAGTTTTAAGAAATATCCATTGTTCAAAATTGTCCCATATATGTTTAATACATGTACATTCACAAAGTAGATGAGTGACTGTTTCACGGTGTACATTACAAAAAGTACATTCTTTTTGTTGAGCTAAATTAATTTTAAACAATATTTCATTTGTATATAAAATGCGTTGCATTATTTTGAACTGAAACCAACGTAAATTCACATCGGTAGTACAACTGAATCCAATAGAGCAATACGACTGCCATTGCTTATCATTCATATCGAATATACACTTCCACTTAAGAAAACTTTTACACTCCACTTTTCTTTTCTTTTTAAGAATCTTATAGATGTGTGAACAACCTTTATCATATTTCATAACAAGTGCTATTGTATCAGGGATAATAGGTTCTTGGAACTTGCTAAAGTGTGTGCCATTGCTAAAACCGTCTCTTATACCATCACATAATCCACGGTAAAAAAGAAAATTTATTTGAACATTGTATTTTTCCTGAAGGTCATTCAAAGAGAGGAAATTGCCATGTACATCTAAAATATCATTAACAAAACGAACACCCCTATTATTTAGAGATCTACTGTGAATTGAGCTAGTACCTATTTTGATAAAATCATTGTTCTATAAGGGTTGGCAAGGTATATCATTACAGTGCATAGATAACAGTGTGCTATACGCTAAGAACATTTCTTTCCAAAAAGTATTTTTAATTTCGTGTGCCAGTCTAAAAAAATAGCTATTTCCCATATAAAGATCCAAGTTTTTAGTTTTATGCAAAAAAGAGTGGAGAAGACAAATAATATTACCGTCAATGGAACCGTTTATCATTTTTTTCATCCAAGAAATTTTCAATGACTGGCAATGCAGATTTATGTCTATCATTTTTACTCCACCTATATATATATATATGTTTGTGTGTATTTACGACTATATGCATCATTGAATGGATATTGTAATATTGTTATAAATCAAATAGATACCCTACTGTGTCATGTTATCTGCTCTAATCTAAATATTTGAGTATTCACAGATTTTTCTTTTACCTATGGAAACCATTTTTTGTTGCCTAGCAACAGTATTTTCCCTAGCAACCATCACTTTTTTGGCGATATTTCAAGCCTGTAACCTCCCCTAAATTCCTCATTTTGGTCCTCAAAATGCATCTTATACTATTCTAAGCATTTATTGTGGCGATGACAATTAATTTCAGCCATCTGGCCAGGCAGTCAGCATATTGAGAGAGGGCATGGCTGTATACAGAAAACTTTTCCTTGGGGGTGGCAAGAAAGTCTCCAAGAAAAGCGAGGAAGCAAAGCGACTGAGTTTGGCAAGGGATGCTTTTTCATAGTAAATGGAAGGATATCATGCATACTTTTGGTGAAGTTTGTGAAAATTTTCAGTTAGATACCCTGTGTCAAGTTATCTGTTCTAATCTAAATAATTCAGTATTCATAGAATTTTCTGTTACCTATGGAAACCATTACGTTGCCTAGCAACAGCATTTTAACTAGCAACCATCACTTTTTGGCGATATTTCAAGCCTGCAACCTCCCCAAATTCCTTTTTTGGTCCTCAAAATGCATCTTATACTATTCTGAGCATTTATTGTGGTGATGACAATTAATTTCAGCCATCTGGCCAGGCAGTCGGCATATTGAGAGAGGGCATGGGTGTCATTACAGAAAACTTTTCTTTGGAGTGGCAAGCCGACTAAAAGTCTCTAATAAACTAGCAACCATCACTTTTTGGCGATATTTCAAGCCTGTAACCTCCCAAAATTCCTGATTTTGGTCCTCAAAATGCATCTTATATACTATTCTAAGCATTTATTGTGGCGATGACAATTAATTTCAGCCATCTGGCCAGGCAGTCAGCATATTGAGAGAGGGCATGGCTGTATACAGAAAACTTTTCCTTGGGGGTGGCAAGAAAGTCTCCAAGAAAAGCGAGGAAGCAAAGCGACCGAGTTTGGCAATGGACGCTTATTCATAGTAAATGGAAGGATATAATGCACACTTTGGTGAATTTTGTGAAAATTTTGAGTTTAAAAATGTATCTTTTCGCTTTTCACGGCCATGGTAGAGTAATGGGTATTATTATCAATATCATTTAGTTTGTTATTTGGAACATTTTATTATACATTTTAGGAAAAGTAATATATATCCAACACCAACCAATAAATCTTAAAGTGTATCCAAGACCAGCCAATAAGTCTTAGAGTGCCTGCCATGGGAAAACGGAATTATTTATTTTATGGAAAATATAATTCCTATACTGTAGTGATTGTGAACTCTAGAGCTACATGTAAGTACTTTATGAGGTTCCTACTAAAACATTTAAATCACAATGATCTATCAAAGTTTCTATCTGCAATTCTGGCAACTCTGACATTGTGAAATCAAAACTAATTACTTTATGAGGTTCCAATTAAAATATGTAAATCACAATGAACTATCAAACTTTCTATCTGCAATTCTGGCAATTTTCCAGTGTTGTTGGAAGGTTTTTTTTTCTTTGTTGTTGCTGTTATTATACCAATGGATGGGCATTGGGCAATAGGGCAGTTAACGCAGTAGTATACTTGCAGACCTTCAAACAGGATTGCTGGTTTATCTGCACAACTCGATGAAAAAACCTTTTCAATGATCACCTGCCATGATTTAAACACAGATCAAGAGATCCTCAGTATGTCGTATATACCAACCAGACAACAAAAATTACTCTAATCTGTGCCTGTTGCTCACTAGAACCGATTAGTCTCTGTACATTAGTGTGCATTACATTACTGATTCCAGCAGTTAATTAGCAGGTCAAATATCTGTTTAAGTGGAATTAATTAGGAGTGGGCCCTGTTGTCTCATCAAGATAAATGGCAAAGTCCTAACCATTGAAGTTATGAGCATTCCCATTTAAGATCTTTCTATAAACCTCATCACCAATCTCTCCCTTCCTCGAGAAGCCACCTACGATCGAGAAAATGTAATTATTGGGGATTTCAACAGTCACAGCATTATCTGGGGGTATGGAGAAACCAACGAGATAGAGAACTTGTGGAGAACTGGTCAGATGCAAATCAGATTGCATCACCCAACAAATTGTGACAAGGTTGTGCTTGACCCTCTCCCGCACACTCAACATCAACCTATTGGGCTGAAGGTGAATGCAGCCATCACTCAACGCACAGTTCCCTTTCACAGATGTTTCACCTGAAGAAAGCAATCTGGGAGCAGTTTGTCATAGATCCGGATAACTATCCACAGGATCTTCCAGCTCTCCCTACTCATTACGACACATTTGGAAAGCTGTTGAAGAAATCATCTCAGAAGAATATTCCACGAGGATGCTGTACAAACTATTCTCCGGGCTTGACGAATGATGAAGCTGCTGTACAGTAAATATTTCAGGAGCTTTGAGAATGACCCCTTTGGTGCCCATACACTTGAATGTGGGGGAAAATGACAACTGCCATTATGGATAATAAAAAAGAAAGTGACAGTGATTTAATAAATCAATGGACATGACTCACAACAGCAGAAAAGCCGGGGAAAACGATTTGGATCCTTGAAAAACTATTCAAACTATACCCCTAGTGACCACCGACCAAGTGGCCCACTATCTTCTTGTGTACAATCAAGGTAACCCTATTTATTGCCCACGAAGGGCCAACCTCCTTAAATAAAAGTGCAGTGACAGTCTCCCAACTAAGAGTCATTTAAATACACAAGAGAATTCAGCCTGAACGTCTTGTCTGCTTGTGCTAGGCTATCAAAGGGAATAATAAAGACCAACAAGGCACCTGGATTAGATGATGTCCTCTGTGAGCAGATCACCCTTCTTGGACCACTGGCTGCTGACATGTTAAACCGCTGTTTGCATGAAGAAAAAAAAATGGGAAGAGGAAATTAAGGGTAGTTGCCAAAGTCGAGCCAGGCAAAGACCCAATCAGAGTTACAGCAAAATCTCTCTACTCTGTCACACATACAAGCCCTTTGAAAAGCTTCTGCTTAACCGCATTGTTCCCTTTGTGACTGAGTTCTTCATTCCAGTAGGCAAGATTCAGGCCAGGGAAGTCCTTTACTTATCAAGTACTGAATCTGACTCGGTACATCAGATGGTTTGAGGAAGGTCTGAAAGCTAGAGCAGCATTTGTTAACTTAACTGCAGCTTATGAAACAGTTAATCATGGGGTAGGCCTACTTGCGAGGAAAGTCATGGTGATGACAAAGGAAGTCAAGTTGACAAGGCTAATTAAAAAAATGCTGAAACCGGTTGTGAATCTCAGTGGTTCCAGCAGCAAATGGTGGAGGCAGAAAAATGGTCTCCCACAAAGAAGCGTCCTTGCCCAACTCCTCTTTAACATCTACACAGACGACCAAGTAATCCGTCTGTCTGCTACCATAAAGAGTAGATGATCTTTACCTTTTGTGTGGCACAATTCCCCAGATATAGAGGTATCAGCACGGGTTGAAAAAAGAGCAAAAAAGATGTCCTTCTTCCACTCTTTAACTATGAACCTGACACAAAGAGACTGGAATCAAGACAATTTCCTTCACTTGACTGAATCCCTTGATAGCTATGCACACAGTCAAAGGATCGCCATATGGACAAACCACCTCCAGTCTGTGACGCAAACGCTTTCCATGTGACCTAGCGAATCATGCCCCAGGTTCAAATGACGATTGGCCATCCTGGCTATGTCTTACATGTAATCACCTATGGTCTGGAACAAAAAGGTGCAAAGTCCTTAATATGCAGTTCGGGGCTACAGCAGGGATGTAGACACTATCTACGACTGAGGAGAGGATCAGACAGTGCATCATCTTTTGGTCTGCCCTCCCCCCCCCTCCTACCAGAGCCGTGCGCTGCCAAAGATCTGGAGTCACTCAACCCAAAAGCCAGATCTTGCTTGAACCCTCTACTACAAAGGACTTGTGTAGTTACCCGAGAAGATGGGCACAGAGCAAATATTGCCCTTTAAAATCATTCAGTATACTATGACCAAATGAGAGCTTAGGTGTGCAGGAGTTTGTCTCTCCAAAAGGTGGCTTTTTAAGGGGGTATGTAGATATTGGGTAAGATTGTTAGCATCGAATATCGTTGCTCTTTCACTGACAAATTGTAAATTTCACCTTAAAACACTAACAATCAGAATATAGGCACCGTTTTCAGCAAAGTTTTAGCCTCACAATGGACCTAGGTCCATGGCCTAACCGACAACCCCATCAGGAACCAATTAAGTCCCTGTCCCCTCCCCCATCCAACAACCCATGACCAAATAATCATTTTTTCCCCAAATGTCAGATTACCATAAATTGGTGTCTTCTACCAGTCAGATAATTAATGACACACTTCTTCTTAGCTCATTATAGATGTCATGTCCTGATAATGGTACAAGATCTACATGTAGCTTTCCTGTGAAAAGAATCGAGTGCAGTGGCAAAGGCAGTGGCAGTTCAAAGCTCTGGTAGGGGGTATGCCAAAAAGTGTTGTATCCTATGATCATCCTTACAGTTGCAGGAAGTTTCTTCATTCCTATTGTAGCCCCATACATAGGCGGTTCAAACAAGATCAGGTAGGCCATTCTTCCCTCGGACCTGGAGAGTGATGTATTGTGCATCACAGACTGGAGATTGTGAGACCAGTGGGTGACGGTTTTTTGCGAGCAGAGTCATCAAGGGATTCTATTGAGCAGAGAAAACTGTGTCTAGATTTGAATCTCGTTGCAGGCTCATGATTGACGAGTGGAATACTATGTTCTTAATAGTTTTTTTCTTTCATTTGTGCTGATGACTTCTCTTCTGACGTACGGTGGGGTAATAATACATAGTAGGTAAAGATTACCCACTTCTTTTAGTCACAGTCAGTCAGTGAAGGCTCTGCAAGCTCCATTCAAGATTTGGGGTCAATATTTAGAGCTGTGGTACAGAGAGATTTGGCATCTATCGATTCCCCATATGTTTCCCAGCTTGTTCAGAATGATATGCCTTTGCTCCAAATTTTGCATTTGTTTTGGCAGCATGTTCTTTGTATGAAAAAAGAACGGTCTACAATGACACCAAGGTAGGTTGGCTTGTTACCACCTGACCCTCAGTTTTTGATCTGCTCTCTGTTCTTAAGGTGAAATACACTAAGTTTGAGTCTTTCTGGATCAGAACAGAGATGATTTATAGCACAGTAAGGAGTTAAACTTGCAAGATCATCACTGAGTTTTGGCACACTGAGGAGTGATTATTACTTTAGAGATTATTGTTCAATTCAATGTTTTTCTACTCCATTCAAGTAGTGATACAAAATTATGGCTGTGATTTAAATGTTCCAGCCTTATTATTTGAACAAATCATCATTACAAATGCAGATGCATTTGTATTATTATTATCAGCATGTTTTTACTAATACTGTAGGGGTATCATCCCAATTACATCAGTTTCAGATACTTTCTCAGAAATATTTCTTATACCATGGATGTGTTTGAAGATTTACATTGACCTAAATATCCATGGAACGAACAGTAGCGTTAGTTTAAGCCCAACAATCATGACAATAGAGGCATGTGTACCTGTTTTCTGAAGCTTTACCCATGTCAACGTCCTTTACATATGTATGCATGTTGAGAGGAATCCTTTTCTTTTCTTTCAGACATCTTTTTTAAACTGAGTAGTAAAGGCATCAGTTTTAACCATCAGAGTCACTGACACTATCGCTGTAGCAGAAAATACCCGAAGGACAACATCAAAGACTACATAAGCTGATATGCCTCCTCTCTATATTCTGGGACTTTTGTTGTATGCCCCACCCTGGTTGTCTCTATTCAGCAGATGTGTGCAAACCTCATGACATATTACATAATGACACTTAGACATAGAAAACATCTCCCACTTTAGTAAGCCTTTCTATCCTTAATGGTTTTCTTGTCCTTTTCTTGGCTTGATCAGGAATGATAGCTCAGTCAATAGAGCGGGGGTTTCGGATTCCGGTGACCTGGATTTGATTCCCACTTGGTGCATTAGTGCTCTTTTTTAAGGCGCATCCTCATTATATCCACATTACCAGGTCTTGGAGAGGACATTAAGCCGTCGGTCCTCTGGTTGTTTGCTTACAAGCATTCATGCTTTCTTAGCAATCGGGTAAAAAACACCATATTAAGGCTTCAGATCCAAAGTTTCCATACTTTCATCCTTCTGATTTCTTGACAATTATCAGATTGAAAGTGACATAATAAATTCCCTGTGATTAAACTTCTGGCACCTATTAATAGTATTAAAGTTTCAACAGAAACTATTAATAGTATTAAAGTTTCAACAGAAACTTTATCATTCTATTTTTATCTGCAAAAACATTTAAATTTCTCTTTGAAGCTGCTCTTTTTTAAATTATAAAGTTTAAATACCATGCTCATGTTTAGAATAGTTAGACAAGCAATATACATACAAGGATATATATATTTTTTTTTAGAAATAACAGAAATGAAGCGGTGTCCTTCAATTTAACATTGCCAGTATGCACGTAGGTATATTATTGTACAATTGGTACTGTACACTAAAAAGTGGATTATTTTCCCCCAAATTGGTTAGGGGGAAACATAGTGTTGCTAGGCAATGAAATTGTGTCAGTACATAATGGTAAACTCTGGAATATTGTTTGCCTATCGATAACAAACTATGATATGTTAATTCTCTCAATATTTTTACTCTAATGCACAACTTTGTCAACACATTTAGCTGAGATGAAGAGTGGTAACATAGCCGTTGCTAGGGAATATTGTTTCAGGGCAACACATTTGACTCCATGGAAGCTATAAAATAGTCAGGTTGTTGAATGATTACTGAAAACGAGTTTGTAGACATCTATAATGATAATTGTGTCAGTATTATTGCTCATAATGGACTATTTTCCACAGATTTGTCCAGGGAAAAGTGTTAACATAGTCGTTGCTATGGAAAAAAGTCGTTGCTAGGCAACATATTGGTATCCATGGATAATGTGAAATGGTCATTTTGTTGTTGTTCTATTGAAGACAAGATAATTGATCAGGAATTATTCACTCAATCAACTTTTTCACCACAAAATAGTATAAAGTATGTGACTTGTACGTACATGTATGTGTATCAATGTAGTCAAAATGAACAATAAAATGGCGATTTGTACGATGTGAAGGGGTGTGTCAGGTATAGCATAGCAAATTAATTTGAGGTTTTCAATAGCTTAAATGGGGGTTTTCAGTTCTTTTTATTATTTTTGAATAATAATTTATATAATTTCATTGGTGTAACTTATTTGGTTTAATTCAACCTAGTTAAAAAGTTAAAAGTTAGGTTTGAAATGGAAAAATAAGTGGTTAACTGAAGGAGCTAAATGGTTGCTATGAAAAGTTATGTTGCTAGGCAACAATTTCTGAGAAAATGTTCATAAAATTCATGCTAAGTTGTTTTTCAGTAATTCTTCTTACAATATATAGAAGATCTATCCTTTGAAAATAAGAAAAAATATCTGATAATCTAAATTAATAAGTAAAAATCAATATTCGTGATAAATATTCAATAAGTATCTAAAATGGGCGTGGCTTGTTCAAGGCTGGTTTCCATAGTGATGCTACACATTACGGCATTTTTAATGCCCAATTCCGAAAAATTCAGGAAATTTCCTTTAATTTGATGTATGATTTTGCTTTGATCCAGCCGGGGGGATTAAAGTCAAGAAATAAGGCACTTTTTGGCTTCTGGCCGCTCATCTATAAAGGTCAAGTCCACACAAGAAAAATATTGATTTGAATCGATGTTAGAAAATCAAACGAGCAGCATACATTGTAACCCTGAAATTTAATTAAAATCGGATGTTGAATAAGAAAGTTACACTGTATGACATTTTAAAGTTTCGCTTTAATATATTTCATAACACACTTTAAGTGTATGCACATCTCAATGATACACAAATGAGAAAGTGAGTGATGTCCTTCACTATGTCCTTTGTATTTCATTGTTTGAATTATGAAATATTTCAATTTTTACAGATATGACAATAAGGACCAACTTGACTGTTAACCTTTATTTTGTATATATCTCCAGGGAGGATTAGAACATTTCTCACATGACAATGACAATGACGAAAAAATACATTCATTTTTATAATAAAATACAAAAAAAATAGTGAGGGGGTGATGTCTTCAGTCTCCTCATTTGCATACAGAGCAGGAAGTGCATATAACTGTTTTGTAAAATTAGAGTGAAACTTTGAAATGTCATAACTTTTTTCATTTTACATCCGATTTTGATGAAAATTTCAGTGTAAATATACAATGTACATATATGCAGAACTATGCTTGTTAGATTTTTCTCATTTTATTCAAATCAAGTTTATATTTTTTTTCTTTAAGCTCTCAACATTCACAGAAAGTTCATGTTGGATATAATAAGCTTCATTACATGTTGGATATAAGAAGATGTACATTATGTTCTTATATAATACATACACTGTGAAAAAAAAGAGTAAATTTACGTTGGTCATTTTTTTGTTGGGTAATATATACGTTGGTTATTGTTTTGTTGGGCATTATGTGCCCAATACTTAGGCAAATTTTTACTCTGCCGCTGCCAAAATACAGATGTCCAATTGTTGGGCTAGTAATTGCCCTGCTGAGTGGTAAATGTTGCGAAACTTTACGATCACGAGTTGCGCTTGCAGCATGCTACACACGGTCGATAAGATATGGAGGAGCTTCTAGATGACTGGGGGCTGGGGAGCCTCGCTGAATCTTTCATAGATGAGTTGCTTAAACGTTTTTTTAATTTTTTTATTTTGGACTTTACGTTAAGCATAATTTGTAAGGAATTTGTCAGAATAGGCCTACATACATGACATATATCTGACGCTGTTTTGTTTTTGCTTCACTCACTTGAGATATGCACTTGCACTTGTATGCAGCGTTATTGTGCATGCAAAGCACTTTCGGATAAGGTCTCCGGATCGACATCAAAACCCCAGTCAAGTAATGACCATTTGTTGTGTAAAGCAAATGAAAAATGCCCAACAAATAGTATTATTGATTGCAGGGAGGGATCATAATAACTCAACAACTTAGTAAAATTATGCCATTTTTCTTGGTGATTATTAAAGGCCTTGCCCAGATGTTGGGTTAATAACTTTATTAAAAAGTTGGGCAAATTAATGTCCCCCAAAATGTAGTTCAAAATATTACCCAACAGTTGGGCACATTAATGCCCCAACAACGTTGGGTAAAATATTGCCCAGTAGTTGGTAGGGTTGACTATCGGCCCAACGTTGGGCAAAATATTGGGTAAAATATTGCCCAATTTTTTCACAGTGTACACTTGTAAAGTATACTGGATGTACTTATTTATAGTACAGATTGTGAGTTTGATGAATATCATGTACCCTAAGCATTCAAATATTGAAAAAAATAAAATGATATTTGAGGATACTAATAATGACTTCATAATTAAAAATATAATTGACCAGATTGTGTGAAAAAAGAAAATACCTAAAAATTTCCCAAATTTCTGGCAGTTGGAAGTTCCCCAAAATCTCCAAGGACATTTTCCAAAATTTCTTGGGAGTTTTCAGCCCTTTTCAACACATAAAACAAATTTAGCATACAGTATATTGAAGGTTGCATCGCCTAATCACAACTGGCAGGCAAAAGATTTCATTCAAGCCAACCCATTGCTCAATTTTTAAATTTGATATTGCTGATTGACAAAAATGAATGAATATGACTGACAATCTAACACTGATTCTAGGGAGGGTACCTACTGAACTTCCTTTTTTCCAAATTGGAAAGATATATCACCAGTATTATGGAACTCTACTTTTACTGGCGGAAGAATTAGGGCCATTTTACTGTCTTACTGTAAGTGATAAATTTGATCTTGTCAGGTGTAGTCTTCATGAATGCTGATTTATTTTTAAAATGAGCCGGTTGACGTACCCTTTTCTGGTAAGATATGGAATGTCAGACATTTTATCCTATCCACTGGTAGTAAACATTCAACCCTCAAATTTCCTTATTTTTTATGAATTCTTTTTAAGTGCAACTTTAACACACAAGTCTATGGGAAATGAATTAGGCCTGTGATCCCTGAAGCAATGATATCCCATACTACATGTACATGTAGTATTTAACTAAATTTAGTTGAGACATCGGCTTGGGTTGTTCTCTAATATTCAGTTACTGAATCGTGAATTACATATCTATGTTCAGAATATTTCTCTGTTGTAATAGGGTCAGAGTCCAGCCTCCTTGATATCTTATCTAGTTTAATGATTAATGGTCCATATAAACTGATAAAGTCTCTGGCAGATGTACACAAAACTCTATGCCAGGTAATTTGAAAGTTTGTTAACCTCATACATCAGTGTAGTTGCAAAAGTTTGTTCACCTTTTATCTAACTGCGTTACACCTGTGCATTTTACAACCTGACATTAGAAAAAGAAAGAAAAGTTTGGTGACCTTTGTTATTTTCTCTGAGATGACTAATGTTTTCAAATTTTAAAGTATTTTTTTTTACTCTGAAAGCATTATTATTAAAATCTTGGTGTCATTTGTATCGATGCCAGGAGTAGAGTCTCAAACAAGTTTTGAATTAAAAACTATTCGGGGGAAGAAACTTAAGCTTGAGATAGAGCTCAAATACTTTGTATACAATTTCTCAGTTCTCTGTATAAGAACTGATTGTACCTGTGTAGTTCATTCACATTTTCAAATATGATTAGTAAAATTAAAAATATAAAAAAGCAAATTTGTACATGTACATGTAAGTGCTACTCAACCTTTTTTTTACAACTGAAGAAAAGGAACTCTGTTTTTTTTTATTCATCTTAAAAATGAATGATAATGTGTCTCACTGTTTGATATCAATTACAGTAGTCATTCATAAAAAAATAGATATGGAGGGAGAATATATTTTTTTAATTGCCAAAATATTACACTAATACATATTATGCAAACTGAACATTTCACCCCTTTTTGTGTTTTAATCTTGAGTGGAATTTTTCTCCTTACTTATGAATGACCAAGCGATCATAGTGAACTTCTTGTCTGTCAGCCTTGTTCATGAAACTTTCTGCAAAGCCCTTGGAAAATTTAATTAATTCCAAAAAAAATTTGTAAAAAAGGGGAAAAGGCTGATTTATGCCCATTCTATTCCATTTGAAATTTATTCAATAATTTAGGCTTGATTTTCGATTGTAATATTGCTATCAAAAACATTTTGCAATTCGACTCTGGTATGCAAAACATTCTAGATATTGTTCTGAAATTTAGTAAATCTGGTACAAATAACTGACACTTAACTTTAGAAGTGTATGTGTAGTAAATATGCATATCCGTGTATTCTTAATTTCTTTTATAATTTCCTAAAAAGCGCCTTGAGCACTCTACAGAGTGGATTTGGTGCGATATAAGTTTAATTATTATTATTATTACTTGACTTGTTAATTATATTTAGTGCCCAATCTCATGTTCATACCCTGTACGTTTCTTTGTTTGAATGGCAATATGCCATATTGATATCATGTGCTAGTCATAAAAGTGTTTATATTGACTGCTAGAGATTGGCAATAAATCACGGAGCCAAATTACTGATTAGTATCTCATCAAAATGCTCTGATAAAAGATAGAGTATTCTATGTTGATTTTGAGAGGGCATTTGTCATTTTAGAGAAATAAACTGTTTTACATTTGTTGAAAGAGACAATTATCCTCATATTTTACCACAGTATTTTGAAAGTTATGAGAGTAGAAAAAGTTATTGTGGCTCGGTGGATAGGTCTCCAGACTTTGAACCACAAGGTCCGGGGTTCGAATCCCACTGCGGCCTTTGGCAAGTCATTACATGCATTTAAATATGCCACTCTCAACCCAGGTGTAGTAAATGGGTACCCGGTAGGAAGGGATTCCTTGAATGATCGAGAGTCTGATCAGGGTAGCCATGCTAAAGTCAGGATAATAATATGCAGCATTTAAACATATGTTGCATATTTTATTAGAAGTACTAAAAGAAAATTTACATAGGTATTTTTCTTTGTACATAGATTTATTTCAGAGGTGATTACGCCTTTTTTTATGGAGATTTTGCAGATTCAAGTTTACTGTTTAAAAGATCCCCCCAAGATGAACCCAACCATAGGTTAAAGGGGAAGTTCACCCTGAAGAAAACTTTCTTGTAAAAATAGCAGAAAAAATAGTAAAAAATATTGGTGAAGGTTTGAGGAAAATCCGTTAAAGAGTAAGAAAGTTATTAGAGTTCAAAGTTTTGAATTTGTGACGTCATAAACGAGCAGCTGTCCCATGTGTTATGTAATATAAAATGCATGAATTTCAAATTTTGTATGGTTCCTGATGACTTAATTTTGTTTTCTTTTCATGATCGGGTATGAAACGATTTGTCTATTGATATACAAAAGGTACAGTGAAAACCATTTTCAATTTTCTGAGAAAATGACATTTCATTGATTTTTTACCATTCGCTATGTAGGAATGCTGCTCGCATATGACGTCACAAATCAAATAATTGAAATTCTAATAACTTTTTAATTATTTGATGAATTTTTCTCAAACCTTCGGCAATATTTTTCATAAATTTTTCTGCTATTTTTACAATAAACTTTTTGTCAGGGTGAACTTCCCCTTTAAATGAAACAGCTTTGAGAACCTTGCAGATAGCTAAATGTAGAATCCCAGGCTCCCCCCCCCTCACAAAATAAGTAGATGAAAACCTGTAAAGTGCTGAAAATGAAAATTTAATGGGATAAAAGTAAAATTGCAGCCTCTAGCTGTTTGAGCTACATTAATCTTTACACTTCCAACGAAATCTCTCCTTGAACTTTTTAGTAAATGTACTATTGTACATACATCCTTCCTGTGAACTTGATTTCACATTTCATTGATCATGAGCTTACTGACAATATACCATTGTGGAGGAAGCAACTTATTCTCTTGTGTCTGACATTTTGAAGAAAAAAAAGAAAAATACACGTAGCCAACAAAAAAACTGACCACGAGTTCAAGGAAAATTGGATGAGCTCCAATTGAGAGCAGAGCCAACATTTTATTACCCATGATGCAAGTGTGTAAATATAGCACAAACGTGAGATGGTGATTGGGTACACAATTCAGGCATGTGATCATCACTGAAAATACATTTATTGTGGTTATTAGAGAAAAGAAATGCAACAGGAATTGGTTTTAGGGCAGTACATTTTGATCAGTGTGTGTGAAGTTTTGATCCACTTTGTATAATTTTAAGATGAATTAGATTTTTTGGAGAATCTTATGCCTGTTTTTAAGAGGTACATTTTGATCAGTGTGTATGAAGTTCTACAAATAATTTTAAGATGAATTAGATTCTCTGGAGCATCCAACGCCTGGTTTTAAGAGGTACATTTTGATCAGTGTGTGTGAAGTTTTGATCCACTTATATAATTTTAAGATGAGTTACATCCTTGGAGCATCTTATGCCTGTTTTTAAGAGGTACATTTTGATCAGTGTGTGTGAAATTCCACCTAATTTTATTAGATGAATTAGATTCTTTGGAGCATCTAACGCCTGTTTTTTAGAGGTACATTTTGGTCAGTGTAAATTTGTGAACTACATGTAATTGTGCATTTCTTCTCCTGCATGATTGATAATTTGAATTTGGACTCTTGGAGCATTAAACCAATTTTTAAGTGTTGAGAGAAAAAGAAATGCAGCAGGAGTTTGTTTTATGCATGTTTATAACGTATATTTTTGCATACATGTGCATTCCTTCTCTTTTTGATAATTTGTATAATTTTAGGATGAATTTGGAATTGTTTGGACTGGAGCATCATGCCAGTGTTTTTTTATGAGTTGGCTGAGATTTTACACCGGGAACTACAATTTCCCACCCCACATTTGTTCTTCTCATTCATTCTTTGAGCAGTTTAGATTGATTTTGTTACAGTTTCCATTTTACAAATCTGTGTCTAATAGTTGTCATTATAATTACTGGGTGTTGTTTCTTCCTCTATGTACAGTACATCTTTCTCATCTTAATATTTTTTCTTCTCATTTTCTTCAATGTATCTTCTCTGACTTTTTTTCACCAAATACTCTTTTCATTCATCTTTCTTTCTTCTTTTTCCTCATCTTCTCCTTCATATCTTCATCATCATCACCACCACCATTTATCAGTGCCTTTACAGAGTACTTGTATGTATCTTCCTCCTCCTCCTCCTCTTCTTCTTCATCATCTTTTTCCTTCACGATCCTCCTCACCTCATGCATGCATGCAGCGCCGTGTGCCCGATAATGACAAGTGACATTATAATTATTAAGGTTGTCTCAAGCTGTACCAATCATCAAAATACTGTTTGTACTTGTAGTGTCCAACTTCTGATTTTCTTCTTTCTTCTTCTTGATCATCTCTTCTTGGTATTCTTAAACTTTTTTTATTCTCAATATCGTCCTTTTTGTCTTCATGCTTTTTTTTTCCTATGATTTTTTGTTCTTCATGTAGACCTATAAAATAATCACTTCCCCTTTCTAATTTTGAAGTGGAATTTTTTCACTCCATTTTGTTAGTTTTTACTATATTTTTTCTTTAAAAATTGCATGTCTTTATTACATTTTTCTTTTACCCACTACATTTATTTTAAGTGCTCAACTTTCTAGATATATTCTGCCCCCCCTTAAAAATGTATAACAGTTTATGTAAAAATAGCGAATAGGCATAAGACAGTGCGATGGTACAAGAATACATGAAAAGGAATGTTCATTAAAAATTTGTATTGTACAATGGCCTAAAATTGAAGAATATCAGAATTTTCTTTCATGCAGTAATCCATGAAATTGAGGAATGAATTCTATAAAAGTAAACGTATTGCTAGTTGCAGCATAACTAGCGAGTGGTGATTCAAGCTAGCATTCATCATATGCAGCAGCAATACAACAAGCTTATAGTGTACTATTGAAACCTGGTGAGTGTTTCATAAAGCTGTTCGTGAGATACAAATGACTTTACGAACAACTGGTGATCCTTTCTTGTGCTCTGCGTTATCCCTATGTAATTGAGTTATGACCTAAGAACATGTTCCAGTCGTGCGTAAAGTCGTCCGTAACTTTGTGGACAGCTTTATGAAACACCCATCTGCACTCCCATTTCAATCTATTGCCAATTTGTAGTTTCATTTACCTTATTTTCTTTCCTGTACACAGGCAGAATGAAGAGTTTTTACCTGTATTAACAATCACATCATCCACAACCACTCCTCAGCATGTATAGGAATACCATCGTCGCAGAGAAATCCCGCAAGAAACTCCTGGGGCATCGAATCAACGACCAATCCCCGAGGTCCGTTGCACCATGTGGAACGTTACCGTAGCAAGCATCATGGCCACACTGAATATCATCAACCCCAAAGACTATACCTGCCCTGCAAACTGTTCCGGTCACGGAGCATGCCTAAATGGATCATGCATATGTGTGGTAAAGTGCTCCCGATACATACTTGTCGTCATTTCACCTAACATACAATTGCTATTCTGAAGCCATTTTTCAGATAAAGCTTTATTTCGTAGTTTAAATGTAATATATATTTGTCATTTCACGCAATGGACAAATGCTATTCTGGAGCAATTTTTTAGATAAAGCCAATTTTGGTACTTAAGGACGTTCCACAGTTAAAGTGAAATCCATGTCATTTTCACCAAACTTTGCATATACTTTAGAACCTTAATATTCGAAATATGCAAAAATTAACATAGGTCCATGTGCTTGATTTTTTGCTATAGAGCTTCAAAGTTCATCAAAATTGATGTTCTTAAGAATTGCCCATTCAAAGAATTTGGCATTTTTAGACCTCCTAAGATTACTACAATGAGTTTAAACCTCTAACACTCAGTCAAAATACATGAAAAAGGTCATCAAATTTCGCGAGGGAGTTAATAATTGTATCGTTAGAATGGAGAATCTATTTATAGTGCTAATTGTTTGCAATTTTAAGTTAAACAGCCCTGTTAGTTCTTAAAAATGGCATTAAAGATAACACAATCCCAATCTAAAAAATGTTAAATTTCAGTAACAAACTACAAACGTACAATAAATGCTGCACTTTATTCAAAATCCATGTCATTTTCACCAAAATTTGCAGAGTTGTAGAGGAAGGTATACCTAAGAGGTACAAACATTAGGGGTTCATGTGCTTGCTTTTAAACTATCAACATTTTTAATTAGAGCAAATCTGCTTTTTAAAACACCCAAAATGCGCCGAATGCTTTGTATCTATGTGAAGAAAAAATCAAAACCACTGTACCATATATAGTCAGGGGCCTTAGGCCTTAAATTTGAAGTTTTGGGGACAGAGTTTACAAAAGCACCAAACTTTCCCTATGTCACTATTAGGTCAATAGCTTCATTTTTTCCCACAGAACATGGTGTTGAAAATTGCATCTTCATGCAAAAATATGCTAATTTATGCAAATTAGCCATAATTTATGCATGAAGCCATATGCCATTAGGAATTAATTAATAAAAGTTTTTTAAAAAAGATACCAAACTTTAGGAAAGTCTCTATCAGGTCAATAGTTTTAATTTTTCCCACAGAACATGGTGTTGAAAATTGCATCTTCATGCAAAAATATGCTAATTTATGTAAATTAGCAGTAATTTATGCATGAAGCCATATGCCAATGGGAATTAATTAATAAAGGTTAATAAAAAAGATACCAAACTTTAGGAAAGTCTCTATCAGGTCAATAGCTTTAATTTTTCCCACAGAACATGGTGTTGAAAATTGCAACTTTATGCAAAAATATGCTAATTTATGTAAATTAGCAGTAATTATGCATGAATCCATATGCCAAAAGGAATTAATTAATAAAAGTAAATAAAGAGATACCAAACTTTAAGAAAGTCTCTTTAAGGTCAATAGCTTTAAATTTCCTTATCAAACATGATATTGAAAATCATGTCTTTATGCAAAAATATATTAATTTATGTAAATTAGCAGTTAATTTATGCATGAATAGTAAAACTTAGTAAAAAGAAATAAAAAGAAACCAAACTTAAAGAAAATCTCTATCAGATCGTTAGATTGAAAAATCCCGTCTTCATGCAAAATATGCTAATTTATTAGCAATTATTTTATATGTATAAATTAGTCCCATTCCAGTAAGTATTAACAGTGGAAAAGGGGCCAAACTTTTGAAGTACCTCTATCACTCAGTTTTAAAGCTTCAATTGTACCAGCAAAAGATGCTATTGAAAATCCTGTTTCCATGCAAAAGTGTGTTATATTATGTAAATTAACAATAATTTATGTATGAAGCTGTATTCCATTGACTAATCATATATTACATAAGGCATAAAGCCGTATGCCAACCAGAACAGTGGCAAAAATCGAGCCAGAGCGGCCAGAATCGAGTCGAATTTAGCCCGAATCCTCCGATTATTGCCAAATGACGACCTGAATAATGACCCGAATCGAACGATTATGCCCGAATTTGCAGAGTACGCCACAGAATTTCCCGAAAATGTGCCAGATTCTTTCGAAATGGGCTATAATTTACCGATTCGGCAGCTTTTTGGATGCCATTTTGTCTCACTCGTCTATATTCTTCTTTGTATTCGAGTAATGATTCGTACGATATGGGGGGGGGGGGCCTGGGGCAAGAGTCGGACCTTTAATTACTCTACGACTGATACGAATAGGTTTTAATCTTCCCAAAATGCCTCCCAAAATCCAACCGAATTCCATCGGAATAATTCCCGAATGTGGCCCGAATGGAATTTTTTGTGGTCACATTCGGGAATCGGCTGGTTTGAACATTTTAAAATGGGTTGAATTTTTCAGCGAATGTTCCCAAATTTTCTTGCATTTACAAAGGCAAAACAAAATATTCCTGAAACCACCAGAATATGTGTATATGGATGGATTCGCAGCTGATTCGGTTCCGTTCTAACCCTAGCTTTAAGCAAATGGTTACACCAAAACCAAATTCTCCCGAACAAATTCGGATCAATTCTGCCCAAAATGGCCTGGATTCGATACTTATTCATCTCGGATTCGGGAAGCTCCCAGAATCGATTCGGAATGATGCGGAACTATTCTGTTCTCCCTCCCCAACGGAAACATTCGTGGAGAGATTCTGCTTGTCTTGAAAATTTTAAAAACAGCCGAATATCCTCCAAAATACTCCAGAATGTGGCCAAGACACATTTTTTCGAGCCACATTTGGGATGTATTCGGATGGAATTCAGTTGAATTAATTTTGGGGAGGCATTTGGACAATTATTTTGGGAAGTTGATAGCTCTGATTCGGGACCTATTCCAGACAGATTCGACTCTGATTCGGCCTAAAATTGATTGGGAGAATTTGGTCTTGGTGTTACCTTAGTTTTAGAGATAGAGATCAATTCATAAGCCAATAAAGAAAAATCACTGAAATTATTCAGGTCACCTTCAATTAAGGTCTCTTTGCTCAAATCTTATGTGTCCCTGTCACTGGCGTAAATCCCGGGGGGAGGGGGGGATGGCCTGTACAAACATCCCCCCACTTTTTACGAAAGAAATGAAAAAAAAATCACAAGAGATAGTTGCTTTATTGGTAAAAATTCTTCCTAAAATACCGCTTAACAAATAAAACAATATTATTGAATCATATAAAATGCAAATAAAGAGCCAGTTCACCATTTCCAAACGAAATACGTATGTCCTTATTATAACATTGAAGAGAAACCCTCGTTTCTTCCAATTCATCAATGTTGGGGTCTGTGGGAAGGGATTAAGATGGAAAGTCATTTTTTTTTAATGTAATCTCTAATAAAACCATTGAACCATCATGGGGTAAGAAAAATAATAATATTGGAGGGGTATCTGCCATATGGACATACAGTGGCGTAACTACGGGGGCACATACCCCCCCCCCCCCCCCTCTCCATCGGCTCACCCCCAAAAAAGGGGAAAGGAGAAAAGAGGGAGAAAGGAAGAAAAACGTAGTGGGAAAGAAGAAAATATTATTCATTATAATGTTATATACATGTATTATAACTATGTTATGTTATATTACATAAGAAACATTTTTATCATAACTTTATGAAACATAATTTGCCCAGGGCCTACGTCTTCATTGTTCCTGGTGCTCGCATTGTCTGTTTAACGAGATATATAATCCTGAAGTACTAAAACATCCCGTTTTCAAGTCAATATAAACCAAATATATTTCCTAGCACTTGAGTTATCATTGTTTTATGTAGTGACATATGCTTCTTTTACATGACTCAAAAAGTGATTGCCCCATGTTAAGGTCTTCGTATATATGAAACATTTCCTGTCCGTGATTACGTTCGCATTAGTGGATTGGTGAGATATGTCTGCTCTTCATGAATTCCTAAAATCAGTCCTTAAAATGTCCCTTCTTCTGATCTGAATATCAAAAATTTTCAGCTCGCGCTTCGCGCTCGCATCATTTGACTAATGAAATACGTATGGTCCCAGTTACTTCCTACAAAGAAACCTTAGAATGCCCCACTTCAGGTCTAAATTTTCAGCTCGCGCTTCGCGCTCGCAATATTTGATTAGTGAGATGCGTATGATAATCATGATTGCAATGACTACAAAAAGTGTTTCATGTGTTCAGATGTAATTCTAATAAAATCAGCAAGCGCTTGGCACTCGCATTAGATGACTATGGTGAGATATGCATACTCTTAATGGATTCCTAAAATATATTCCTTAAAATCTCGCTGTTTGGGGTCAAAATATGCGAAAATTTCAGCTCGCGCTTCGCGCTCGCTTTATTTAGCAAGACAGGTACCTATCGTGATTACACAAATTTGATTATAATGTCCCTTTTTAGGTGTGAATATAAAAAATTCAGCTCGCGCTTCGCGCTCGCATTATTTGATCAGTGAGATACATATCCGTTTAATGACATTGTCCTTAAAATTTCTCAATTAGGTCAGTATAACTGTCAAATGAGCGCCCTTCGCGCGCTCACTCAGTGATTCAAAAATTTTGCTGGTGCCCCCACAATGCCGTGACCCACGGTACACCACTGTGGACATATCAATGACAATTCCTTGCATATCTAAATACATGATTGCAAAAAAAATGCCAAAATATTTCAGTCATCCCCCCCACCCATCAACACGGATTTACGCCAGTGGTCCCCGTTCTAAATAAAATGTACATAGTTGTCAGAGGGGCAGACATGGACAGCTTTTTCTGACATGAGAACCATTCATGTACCCTCCTCTTTCTGACAGGGGAAAACTCTACTTGGGAAAGAAATCTGACCTCTTGAATTGCTTTGAAAAGAAAGATGAATACTGTTTATCTTTTCCATATGATTTCGTTTTTTTTTTAAATTGTGAAAGGGGTATGCACAGGATTTATAATTTGCATAAATTTGAATTTTTAAACATGATGCTCTCCTCTGGTCGCATGGAAAGTCACCATAATGAATGAATTGTTAACAGTGTCTCATATGCATAGTGTTGTGCTTGTCCCTCGGTTTTAAACCTCAAAATAGAATAGTTGATGAGTTTTACACATATTTGCATAAATTTTGCATAAATTTGCATTAATTAACATTGAAAGTTGATTCTTATTCAGGAACTGTACAGAAATTAATCTAGATTTGATGCCCCGTCAAAATAAATCCCAAATACCCCCTCCCCCCAAAAAAAAAAGAAATAGGCTTCTATAGAAAAGTCTAGGTCTGTGTCTATACATATACAGTAATTTACGGTGAATAGTGTGATTTTGCATAATTTTGCATAAATTAGCACTATGAAAAAGAATTCCAGTCATTGATATCGAGGCATCCTATCAAGAATTAATGCTTTTGCTACCAGTGACACCTGTAGAAAAAAATTGTGATTTTGACAATTCTATATGTCGATATATGATAATACATGTCTTTTTACATGTGATTTGCATATAATTTGCATAAATTAACCTTAAAAATTGATTCATACTCACCAATTTTATAAAAATCGACCTGCAGTTAAATGTTTAGCAAAATAAGACCCAAATACACAAAAAATTGGGCATTTGAAAATTATTTTTAGTGAGATATGGTATATTATGAGTTTTTTTGCATAAAATTTGCATAAATTAGCATTTTAAAATAGGGTGCCCTTCACCGATTTCGGGGCACCCTATCTAGAATTAATGCTTTTGATACCAGGGACCCACATGCAAAAAATGGCGCTTTTGTAAATCCTGTCCCCAAAATTTTGCTAAGGCCCCTGACTGATATTCAAAGTCGGGGTAATATTCGTAATTCTTGGCAGCACTGCAGAGTAAATTATTTTGAAATTGTAGAGATTTTTTTTTTAATGGTCCATGGAATAATTCAATGTTTTAGTTTCATGAAATAACGCATCGGATCTGCAGTTAAAGTGCAGAAGATGAGGAAAATTAGCCCATACTCGCAGCTAATTAATCACCTGTTCATCTACCGTGACGTCAGCGCGCAGAGTGTAAACTATGCGCAGATCATAATGCGCACAAACATAACTGTGGAACGTCCTTAAAAGTCATATGATCCTGGAGCTTAAAAATATCAATCTGAAAGACTTATTGTATATGTACAGCACCCATTCACCTCACCTGGGTCGAGTGTAAAACATACATGTAGTGGGTAAATTTCTTGCTGAAGGAAAGCACGCGATTCCTGGGATTCGAACCCATGTCCCTCTGATTGAAAGAAAAGAGTTTTAACCACTAGACCAAGATACCCCACAATATGCAGTAACTGCACAATATTGATAGAATGTAGTAGTAGTAGTAGTAGTAGTGGTAGTAGTGGTAGTAGTACTAGTGATAGTGGTAGTACATGTAGTGGTAGTGGTAGTAGTAGTAGTAGTAGTACATTGTAGTAGTAGTAGTAGTAGTAGTAGTAGTAGTAGTAGTAGTAGTAGTAGTGGCAGTGGTAGTAGTAGTAGTAGTAGTAGTAGTAGTAGTAGTAGTAGTAGTAGTAGTAGTAGTAGTAGTAGTAGTAGTAGTAGTAGTAGTAGTAACGGTAGTGGTAGTAGTATTGGTAGTAGTAGTAGCAGTAGTCAGTTCTTGTATAGCGCATAACACATACATGTACGTCTCTATGCGCGTCCAAGGGACTTGGATATTATTACCCTGACTGTAGCTCAAGCAGCTTTTACGCGCTCGGCATTTCAAGGAATAAATTCCTGACAGGTACCCATTCACCTCACCTGGGTTGAGTGCAGGACAATGTGGATTAATTTCTTGCTGAAGGAAACTACGCCATGGCTGGGATTCGAACCCATGACCCTCTTTTTCAAAGTCTGGAGACTAATTCACTGGGCCACAGTGCTCCAGAGTAGTAGTAGTAGTAGTGAGAACGACATGGCTCTGACCATAATTGATACAATATCTTATTTGTGATTTTTACCTTTCATTATGATCACTTCAAAAATATGGACATACATTTGTGTGATAAAAGTCAATGCAGAATAAACAGTAAATATTGTATTCACTACAAATTTGATGAAAATTTCAATTTCCTTCAAAATATCATCCAGGTCCAGTTTCAAGGAGGAGATTGTGACGAGTACAACAACACTTACTTCATTGCATTTGGATCAGTCTTTTATCTCCTAGGCTGTGTTGCTATTATCCAATTGGTGAGTAATGTCTATTAATTGCTTTATTTTTCTTTAATATAATGAGGTTTTTATTTTTGTAGGTACACTATAGGTGGTTTTAAAGCGCCTCGGTCACGAGAATCCATGTTCAATTACAAGAACTTTTTCAGGCAAGTAAACACCTGTTAATCCCACGTTCATACCGACCCGAAACATACTCTTCGGGATAAGTTCCTGAAGTTACGAGCATGCGCAGTAACGGTCTGATAAGCAAGAAAGGCGCGAGATTCAAAATTGCCAGCTCAGCAGCCACCCACGGCGACCACGCCTTATACTACACGCAGTGCTAAAAGTTCCCGTAATTTGCTTTCACAAACCCTGCGAAAGTTCTCGTGATTTTGACAAGTAAAGTTATTTTAGAGCGGGTATTTTCTTTTGGGGACATAACGCATAATTTGCTTTCACATTTACAAAATACCTGGAACTGACGAACTTAGAGGCAGTCTGAAACCACCTTATTAGATTTTACCTTGAGAACTATTAAAGGAGAATGAAACCATTGGAACAAGATAGCTTGTGTGAAAACAGATAAATCAAAGAAACAGATCAACGAAAGTTTGAGAAAAATCAGACAAATACCGGTAGTGAGAAAGTTATGAGCATTTGAATATTGCGATCACTAATGCTATGGAGATAGCAAATTGGCAATGCGACAAAGATGTGTGATGTCACTTGTGAACAACTCTCCCCATTACTTTAGTATATATTTCACTAGAATTGCCTCTTTTATCACATCTATCCATAAATCATGTGTTCTGTCTACATGAGGGCATGTAATACATATTTTTTAAGAATACATCACGGATAAAGAGTTTGTTTCATCACAAGAAAAAGCAAAAAGAGACATTTTGAGGGTATTTTACAGTCCACCAAAGGGAAAGTTGTTCATCAGTGACATCACACATCCTTGTCGCATTGCCAATGTGAGGATCTCCATAGCATTAGTGATTGCAATATTCAAATGCTCATAACTTTCTCACTATCTGTACGATTTTTCTGTTTCTACACAAGCCTATTTGTTCCAAAGGTTTCATTCCCCTTAGATTGTTGTAAACATCAAACAATTATCACTTCTGTGCTCCTTCTGTTTCGGCTTTTGAATGATAGAGAATTTATATATTTTTGTTTGTTTGAAAGGAAAATTTAAAGTAAAATAAAAAAGGTGGATCTGAACATGTATGCAGGCCACAATATAGGGAATGCAAGCCTAGGATAATATTAATTTCATTGAAAAGATGGGGTAATGAGATTGATAAAAATCCAAAATGTTCCATCAAAGTCCACTGCAATTGGATGTGTTTCACAAAAAAATTACGTCTGACAAAAAGTCTGGATACTTGAATTCCTTGCGGTATGTAGTGGCTCATTTCATTGTCCTGATCACGCTGATGGGACGTGCAACTGCCCCTGATTAATCAATGAGATAACGTGTCAGATACATGTACATGTATATGTGCAGGACCACTTTACATGTACATGTTAGAATGACTTTTAGTCAGACACGTAACTATTTGTGAAACACCCCCCAGATCAGCCACTTTGTGCAAATGTTGACTTTGTATTCCTCTTATCTTTTGAATCCATTAATCACAGTATGAAGTAGGCTATATATTCTAGATCTGTGTACACATGTACATGAATAGACTTACATGTACGGGTACAAGATATATTGGGAAATTCATATTAATTATGATTATAATTTCCATGTTTGTTCTGCCATCTAGACTTAACATCACATCACTCGTGATTATTTACGTTAGATTGTAATTCAGATGCGGAGTGCACAGACTGAGTGATCTGTGTATTAGGTCCATCTTTCCAGTTGCTGACTTTTTGTGATGCTCTATACATGTACATATTTTAGCCTGTGTTTAATTTTAATCAGCAGGGAAAAATTACGGGGGGGGGGGCACTCAGGGCAAGTAAGCCACCAAAATGATTGAAAGAGCCCTGGGAAATCTTTGAAAAAAAGGAACCCTTGAAGTCTACACTCATTGCAATGTATCTAATGTTGATGATGTAGACAGAACTTGTGAAAAGTAGCCACCCCTCCCCCCAAAAAAATCGAAAAAGGCATTTAAAAAATGCCTGAACATCAGCTAGGTGAGGTTCACCAAGGTTCTACACAGATTTCTAAAAGAAATTTTGACCAAAAAATTTATTTTCTCATTTATGCGAAATTTATTCAAAAATCACAAAAAATGCTTCCTCTAAATGTGTATATCATCATGATCATTTACATCAATTTCAATTCTATATCCTCAATTTATGTCACCAATATAATCCACTACAGTGTCAACTGGGCTGAAATAAAACAATTTTGTTAAATTTTGTTGCAAGATGACGGATGAGCTCCATCATAGAAGTCATCATAGAAGTGCTAGTTTATTATTCCAATGACCTGCTTTTATGTGAGCACTGCTAACTATTGATCAATCGATAGAACTATCTTCATATTGCATTTTTGATTTTAGCACAGTCAAACCTAAAAATTTGATTTCCTTAAATTGATGATAATAATAACGTTTTTATTTACCCAGGGTAGCCACTTCAGTTAGGAAACTGCTCTACCAGCGGGCCCTGCATAACATTATATGTTTGCTTCTGTCATGTACATTTAATTTAGAATTTTGTATTATTTTGTCATGTACATGTAGATTTTGTGCATGAGATCAGAATTCCAGCGGGCCAAGACGCATTCCCTATCCGCAGCATGTCGTATCTCAACTCAAAAGACTCTTTATATCATGGTAATTCTGGCTACCTTCAGCAGAGGACTCTACTTTACACTATTGGTAAGAGTAATAATACTACTTATTACTCTCTTGTACAGTGTATATACATGTAGCGCTTTTCCTATTTAAGGACCAAAGCGCTTACAATGAAAATAATTGAAAATTACATAATGCTCAAACTATAAAACTATGTAACAGACAGGGTTTTAATACCTTTCTGAAAATATATAAATATGTATATAGGATTCCTCAGGGAACGATTTGAAAAATCTAAGGCCAGTGAAGCAGGCATTGAGGGCAATCAATAGGCCCTATAAACCATCCTCATTGTTGTAAATGAGCAATGTGTGTTTGTCATTTACATAGGCATATAATGCAAAGCATATTTTCTTCAATATCTTTCCATGGAACGATTATATCTTCCCCAAATTTTGCCTGAACGTGCAACATACAAAGGGTGTTTCAGAAGCAACTACATCTCAGATTTGACCAATGTTTCACTTTTTTCCTTTTGCCAAAGTTGGGCCGCCTAGGCCATCCTAGACTATGTCTTTGGACTGACTTGGATTAAGTCAAACCCTGTTTGCACTAATTGTTATAAAAAGTTTTTTAAAAATCCATTGCATGCAAAGAATCTCCCATAAAATGATTTGTGTGTACTGTAGTCCCAGATCATGGGCCCTTCTTACAAAGAGTTGCAAGGATCCGATCAATCGCAACTATGGAAAGCAAGCAAAGTCCACATATAAAATGCATGTTTGTTAAAAAATTTTTTAGATATGAATGTATATCCATAAATTCATTGATTTCTTGACAATTTGGTGTGTTCTCCTTTGTTTCCAAAAGACATTTGCAAATTTCCTTATTATGACACTGATCAATTTTCATAGAGTTACGACTGATTGGATCAATCGTATCTCTTTTTAAGACGGGGCCCATGTATTTGTTTGCCTAGTCAGGTGACTCTCAGCAAAACTTGACATCGTTGTCGATTCCAGTATCCTTGCAAAAAACACTAGTTGTTAGAAACAATATTTCCCATTCAAGGGATGTTGCAAGAAAATATATGTATATGCAATCAAATGATTCAAATCCAAATTTCAGTTGCAAATAACAAGTTATACACCACTTTTAGCTGAAATAAATCAATTTATTGAAACAAAAAGCAGGCACGTAAGCAATTGCAATACTTGTGAATCATTTTGGGACCTGCAATTGACCTGCAATCAATTGCAAGTGTCCTGCAACAATCCATTTATTGGAGACAATCTTTCTACTATTCAAGGGTACATGTGTTACACAAATAAAGTTTTGAATAAAAGACTGCAGTAATACCAATTTTCAATATTTCTTATTTTTTTCTACCAGAAATACATTCCCAATCACTGGGCGGCAAATATCTTGAGTATGTACTATCCATTCCTCCTGTCAAGCTGTTCGCTCTGTGTCTGCTTCTGGGCTGAGGTACGTGGCCATGTTTCATAAAACATGAAAATGTTATAAGCTACTGAAATCATTCAATTTGATTGGCTGAGAGCTATTTTTTCATATTATCCTAGCAGTTATTGTTACCAATATCAATAAAACAGATTTTCTATTTTACAAGGATAGATTGAAAATATAGTAGTAAAACCATGCTTTACATTTGGTTTGAAATATTTTCATTTGAAATTTAACTCCTTTAGAGTCCTAAAACATAATATGATAATTAATGATAAATTTCTCATGGTGATGATGATGATGATTATTCTTATAGTAATCACAACAATATTAACAAACCAATTATAGCTCTAAAAGTAAAATATAATTCACCTAAACCGTCTCCAAACCCAGGCATTTCACATCTCCGACAAAAGCTACGAACGTCCGGGGTCTCTGTCCAAATCCCTGGTCTACTTCCTTGTCTTCAACGTGTTCCTGTATGCTGCCCTCATTGCCCAGTTTGTTGCGTCGGAGATGGTACCGGAGCCGACCTACCTGCTCAAGGTGGTCCAGGGCTTCTTTGGGAGTCTAATCTTCATCGAAGTCATCCTGTTCCTAGCCTATGGAGTGGAAGTATATTTCAAGGTAAGTGCTAGATCATCATTAAAGGGGAAGTTCACCCTGACCCTGAAAAAAAGTTTAGTGTAAGAATAGCAGAAAATAATAATGAAAAATTTTGGTGAAGGTTTGAGGAAAATCCATCCATCCAAAAAAATTATTATATACAAATGTGTTATATGCGAATGTTGTGATTGCAGAAGAAAACAATAAATCAAATCAAATATAAAAGAAGGGTACTATTGGTCACAGATTTGAGCATATGATGATTTTAACTTTGCAGACTAATGGCACAGTGTGCAATTCCCTTTAAGATCACCTTGTTCTAGAATCAGGCATGATATTCTCCCGACTAAAATCGGTTAATAATTTTTTTTCACGTGAAATTCTTTGCTCATAAACATTCTCATGCTGTTTTTTACTGTTTTTTAAAGTCAAATGATAAAACTATCATGCAGACTCACCTTGAAAAAGTACTTTCGATTTCTTTACTATGTAATACGATGCAAGAGCTTGTAACCCCAACCGGGGCGCCTCCGACTTTGTCAGTGACTTAGCGACCCTTGGCTTTTTTTCAGATTTTTTTTCAGAGGGGAATATCATGCCTGTAATATTAAGTTATACAGAAGCATGATGGTTCCGAGCACTGCAGTGGGGTTTCGATATTTGCTTCGTTATCAGAGGTTTGGGTGTTCTAATCCCGGCCAGTGCTGCATAGCATCCTTTGACAGGGTGTCTTCCATACTTTGCCACTCTCCACCCAGGTGTTAAATGGGTGCCCAGTAGGATGCGAAAGCCTATGTAGTATGCCTAGCATGTGGGTTGGAAAAGCCTTGTTGGAATGCTCCCCAGGAAGTGGAAAAAGTATGTATACATGTATGTATTGTACACGGGCAGACCAGCATCTAATGGCTGGGGTAATATGATAATGTACAGTTGTGCTCAAAAGTTAGTGAACCCCTCCACAAAATGCACCTCATCATGCTAAAAGTGTTGAATGTTGACAACAATCCTATTGGCCCAAAGTCACAAAGGTGGTTTTGAAAATCCATGTTTGAATCCAAGCAGATTTCCTGTAAAAATTACGCTTAATTTAGCGTGCATTGGGCGCGTTTATAAAAAAATGTCCAATGCTGATGCGCGCTTAGTCACAGTGCGCCAAATTGATGCCTGTTGCCGTGGTTATCCACGCTATTTTATTCATGAGTCCACGCTTCAAACAATGGACTCATGAATAAAATAGCGTATCTAACCATGGAAATAGGCGTCAATTTGGCGCACTGTGACAAAAGCACGCATCAGCATTGGACATGTTTTAATATACGTGGTAAAATAAGCGTAATTTACATGTATACAGCAAATCTGCATAAACCATGGACTCAACCGTGGGTTTTCAAAACCACTTTTGTAAATTTCGGCCATAATGTTTGGCAAGCCCAGAGAAACAAACTTTTATTGAATTTAATTACCACCTGACTTCACAATGAAATATCTAAAACATGTCAGAACTTGAACACTTAAAATATATTCATTTTCTGTTGTGGTTCACTAAACTATTGAGCACCACGTAATTTGTAAGACTAATTATTTTTATGTTTTGAGCACTACATCAAAGCAGACTGTTATTATTACACAACATTTAAACTTGTACTTATTTGTGAATACATTTTTTTCACTAGGTAAAAGGGGCCTTTGCAAATGCCAGCACCTCTTTAGACCCGCGAACCTTACACCTCTCCCGATTTGGTTCCACAATATGTGAACTTTATTTTGTAATGCATTTTTTTCCACTAGGTAAAAGGGGCCTTTGCAAATGCCAGCACCCCTTTAGACTTGCAAACCTTACACCTCTCCCGGTTTGGTTCCACAATATGTGAACTTTATTTTGTAATGCATTTTTGGGGCCTTTGCAAATGCCAGCACCCCTTTAGACTTGCGAACCTTACACCTCTCACGATTTGGTTGCACAATATGTGAACTTTATTTTGTAATGCATTTTTTTCCACTAGGTAAAAGGGGCCTTTGCAAATGCCAGCACCTCTTTAGACCCGCGAACCTTACACCTCTCCCGATTTGGACTCCTCTTCCAAGGAATACTTCAGATCATCACAGCGTTCTTCCTGATGATGAGTGTAACAGAAGCCAAGTGGAACGAGAGGTAAGTGACTGGTGTGAAGTCTACCCTTGCTATTTGCTATGCTAGTTCTTTCACACCATGAATGTCTTTACCTCATATAATATGCTGTGTTCATCTTTACACTTGTGCTCAATGTTCATCTATTCATTTCAACCTGATAATTGGATAATTTGACAGTAGTATGAACTTGGCCACCAACCACTTCCAAGTGATTCTGTTTCCATGTGTCATTCCCAATCTGATTTCATGACATAAAATACATATAAAATGCAGATAGTGTTTCTAATTATCATTATTATTGAACAGTGAATAAAAGAAAGCAATATTCCAGGGGATCGATACTACAATAATATACTGTATACTGCTGAAATAGTTGAAGTAATATTTAGTGGGATCTTTCACAGCGCCCTCAATGCCTGATTTTCCTGGAGATCCACAATTATTGACCTGGGTTTAGTGTATTAGCTGCCAAAAGCAGACCTGCCAACCAGTACGTTTTTTGGCGTATTTAGTACGTTTTTTGTAACCAAAATATGGCAGTAGGTTTTTTTCTTTAAAAGGTTTTTTTGTTAAAAAAAAAAAATTTAATTATTTTTTTTTTTACAAAATTGTAATTTATTGAGAAAAATCAACTCTATATGTCTTTATTTCATAAAACTTACACAAATATGGTTATTAGATCAATGTAATTTCAGGTATTTTTTTTCATCTGCAAGAGCAGTGCGCAGTTTAGCTTACATGCAGCTTAGCTTACATGCAGCTTGAGCACCGCGATGAGCAAGTGCGCCACACATTTTATTATGAAATACACTTTTGGGGGGAAAATACACTTTTCTTTTATCACAGAATACAATTTATCATTCCCAGAGGTTGGCAGGTCTGTTAAAGGGCATGTTAGCATTGACTATTCAAAGTGTAATCTGTTTATTTTTCTCATTGAACCTCTAGGTTTCCTGGTGATAAACAATTATTAACCTGCCTTGAGCTTTCTTCCAATAAGGCGCTCGAGCATTGATTTTAAAAAATAATCAGTTTATCTTTCTTTTTTTGAAAAACCTCCAGCATTCCTCTCCTGCAACGTAACTCCTATGTGATTGTCTTCCGTATTGTGGAACTAGCCATGGTGATGTGGTTCCCGTGCGTCCTCTGGAACTGTAGAAGGTATTACAGCTTTCTTCAGGTCGAGATATCTACTGCTGCTCATCAAATTGGCAACAATCATTAAATTTCTTTTCATGAAAAAAAGAATATGGATGCAACATATATAAATGTACAATGTACATGTATTAAGCAGCATTTTCTTTAAAGAGTTGCCAATTTTCATTTTTTTTTCAAGTGATTTTTTATTGCATTGCCAAGTTAGACCTAATTGGGTCAGCTTGAAATTAGAAAAAAAGAAATGGTTGTGACAATTAGACCAGATGGTTTCTAGACAAGTTGGGTGAAGATAAATTTGGATTAGACCAAGGCCCTGTTTTTTAAAAAGTTTGTTTTTTGCATTGCCAATTTGGAGCATGTGATGATTGTCTGATAGGGTAGGCTGGGAATTAGAAAACAAATAAAATGGTTTTGACAATTAGACCAGACGGTTTCTAGACAGGTTGGTTGAAGACAAATTATGATTAGATCAAGGTCTGATCCGATCAACCTCAACTGTATGGAAATCCATCCAAGTCAACACATTTTTTTTTTGCAGGAAATTTACACAATGTACTTTGCAAACAAAGAGAAGCACACTGAATTTAAAAAAAAGATGAACATATGAATATACAGCAGATCTAGAAATATTATGAACATATTTACATTTTAGATGTTGACTTTGCTGGCTTTCCATAGGTGTGCTTGATTGGATCAACTGCAACTCTTTGTAAGACGAGGCCCTTGTGGGAGACCATCTGGGATTGGACCAAACAGATAGTAGGCAAAGTGGGTGTAGACCAAGTGGCAATTTACCAATTATAAGACAAAATTCCGATGACCTGGGGCCCATTGCAGAAAGAGTTGCGATCAAACGCAACGCAAAAAATCTTGCGCAACTTGATTTTCAGCCAAGGAAACACCGGTATTCGGGACTTGCGCTTGATGTTTCGACTTGCGTTTAAACGGTTAATTTTCAGTCTTTATCTTGATTTTCTTTTCTCCATTATTTTCCTATAGTCCTGAAAAGCTGTGGATTCTAAACCCGAAAACAATCTTGAGAGAAAACAACGATGAAGAACGAGTGGCGGTAAGCATTATATTACTTCTACTTGTATTAATCTCCATACGTGTGACCTGCTGCCACCCCAAAACCACCAAAAAGTCGCCCAAAATGAATTTTGAGACCTTTAGCTATAAAAAAGGACTTATACTTAGCTTTGAAATTATATACATGTATAACTTGTCAAAATAAACCCACATAAAACCTTTGATTGAATGTAGAAGAAATACAGTGAGCTTAAAAAAAAGGGGGCGTTGGAAAGCATAGTTTGAAGTTAGGCGTTCACCCAAGCATGAGATGTGCACACTATGCAATCTCAGTGAAACTTCCAATCAGTCTGGACATGATTGGGTGGAAGAAGCTACACTAGCTCCTGTATCTTCTCTTTAATTTTCAAATTTCTTAACCTTGCAACTTCAATTTTGGGCAGTACAAAATTAGAAGAATTATTCTTCAGATGAGTTGAATTTTTTTATTTTTTGCTTTTTGAAGACTAAATTGCTATTTTGGCTATACATGGAGAACTTTCCTTGTGACTTATTGTTGTTTATGGGGTGGCTGGTCACTTATACATGTAGTTCAGTATTAAGGTTTTGGAATCCTTCATATTGCATTTGTGTTTAATATACATGTAGGTACATGTATTGGGGGACCTGGTTGGTTTCCACAAAGCTGTTTCTAAAAAGTATGTTCATATTCTAGACTCAACTGTTGACTTGTCATAGATTCTCAATTATTTTGAATGCCATGAACTGGTAGGTGTTTCTTTAAAGGATAAGTCCACCCCAACAAAAACTTGATTTGAATAAAAAGAGAAAAATTCAACAAGCGTAACACTGAAAATTTCATCAAAATCAGATGTAAAATAAGAACGTTATGGCATTTTAAAGTTTCGCTTATTTTCAACAAAATAGTTATATGAACGAGCCAGTTACATCCAAATGAGAGAGTTGATGACATCACTAACTCCCTATTTCTTTTGTATTTTATTATATGAAATATGAAATATTTTTATTTTCTCGTCATTGTCATGTGAAATGAAGTTTCATTCCTCCCTGAACATGTGGAATTCCATTATTTTAATATTTTGTGCTTCAGGCAAGGAGGTCCTTATCGTCAAATTCGTAAAAATTGAAATATTGTATAATTCAAACAATAAAAAACAAAAGAAAAAGTGAGTGAGTTACATCATCGACTCTCTGATTTCGATGTAACTGGCTCGTTCATATAACTATTTTGTTGAAAATAAGCGAAACTTTGAAATGTCATAACTTTCTTATTTTACATCCGATTTGGATGAAATTTTCAGCTTTATGCTTGTCTGATTTTTCTCTATTGATTCAAATCAACATTTTTCTGAGGTGGACTTGACCTTTAATAAAGCTGCTAGTAATTTATGAGCAACTATGAATGACTGGACCCCATGGAAGAACAGTACTGTCTATGGGCAGAGCTGAACTGGGTGTCCTTCCGATTTCACTTTTTCTCATGTCTCTTTGATATTGTTGTTTCTTTGTATATGTCTGTTCTAACTTGTTATTTTTTATATCTTGCTTTTATACATGTATGTTCATTTGTTCACTTATGTTTTTATTGTGACTTTCTAGTTTCAGAGAATAAATAGATATAAATACAAAATACTGGAGATGATTTCTTATGACTGGTGATCATTTCTTAGGTGCCAAATCAACACCAGTGAATATTTAGTGTATATGATTTACCACAAGAAATGATCACCAGTAGTTTGTGAATTCATTTGTGGCCTATGAACAGCTTTGTGAAACTCCCACAAGCTTCATGAGACACCCCCTGTATAAAAGCCTTTTCCTTTTTAGTGATGTTTTCTGTGAATTGAAGTATAAGGATACAAAGTTGTGCAAAATACTGTTTTTCATGAGGTATTATTCTTTTACTTTGATTATTGTCATCTATTCTTACTTTTTGAATTATGGAAATCTTGAAAAGGAATGAGAACCATAGTTTACCAATTATGTTACCTTGCAATATTTGTTACTTCATCAGCCACCGGCACAACCGATTCAGACAGAACGACGTGAGGAAACCAATCTTTTGAGCTGTAGAAGGAAGCAAGAGCCGTCAACGAGTACAAACACCTACCAAAGTACAGATACTCGAAACAGAAGTAGCACAGGTAGGAAACAACTTTATTGCATGAATTTGAATTGATTTAAATTTTGTGATGTTGGTGGTTACTTTTTAATTGATAATGTACTTTTTGGAGGGGGTAAGATTATTGAATGTTACAATATTGAATTACTCAGAAATCAGACATTTGAAATGAGGTTTTATAGCTTAAAGGTACTGTAATTATTTCACTTTAATATGTGAATTTCAACCTTTTTAGTAGAAAACTCACTTCTGTCAATTTTTTGAGGGAGGTTATTATTTTTAAGAAACAATCCCTTATCAGGGGCCATATTCCGAATATTGTCTTAAGAGAAATATTCTTGTATCTTTAGAGTTACAATAAAATCCGTATTCCGAAAATTGTCTTAACTTTTCTTGTAACTTTCACCGAGCGCGTATGATGTCAGAGATATGATAATGCGTAAATGTATAATTGGCGCATATTATGTCTGTGCGCAAGATAAAATATCGAGTTACAAGGTATTCCGAAAATTCTCTTATCTTTACGTTCTCTTAACTTCCTTGGAAAATACAATAAAATTTACAAGAGGTGGGGGGCTATTGTAACTTATTGTTGCATGCGATATTTGCCCGTCTGCAATAATTATTTCTTGCTGAATCCCGCAAGAACATCATGTTTTACAAAAGGAGACATTCAAAAGACATTATAATGACGGATTGGTAGACTTTTCAGCCATTACAAATTGGTGTTTGAGATGATGAATCTTTTCAGAGAAAATATATCTTTGAGAAGAGCCACGTGTATTTTTACCACAGAAGCGCACAAGCATAAGCGTCGGGGGCGCAAGGAAATTACGCCTCGTATCAACAATGCGCTTCATTATTTTTAAGAAGAGATGCTTCTATTGGTTGGCCTAAGCATATAACAAGCTTAATAATTGGTTGATGACAGAATATTGGGCGTGTCAGAGATAAAATAGGGGACGTCCTTACAGAATACCAATTTAAGAGAATTTTAGCGCACTGTTATCTTGCTGACTTACAAGAAAAGTTAAGAGAAAAATTTAAGACAATTTTCAGAATACCACCCCAGGAATCCAATCTGTGTATTTTGAGCATTGGTTTTAAGTAGTGTATTTTCATTTCAATTCATTCTTTCTCTCTCTCCCCCATCCCAATCTCCTTTTCTCCCCCATCCTCCTTTTCTCTCACTCTATCTCTCTGTTAGACCCCGATTGTTGGATCTGTTATGACCGAGACCCAAGCCTTGGCCCTCTCATCACACCTTGTACTTGTAAAGGAGACGTAGCATTCGTCCATCATGAATGCCTCAGAAAATGGATGTTGGAGGTCAGAAATTACACATTTGAATTGTATTGTGTTAATGTTCAATTCTATGGAATGTTTCAAAAAGGGTTGAATGTGACATAGAATTGCACTTGATTTTAAAGCGGTGTGGGTTATTTTAAAACGCTCAGAGGACATTCAGTGATCAATGAGGTCACACGTTAGATACTGTGTGCATATTGTCACACTAAACTCTTTTTGAAACACCCCCAGGTATTCAGTACAGCTAAAAACTGATTTTACAGTTACGCCATAAGAAGCAACCTGGCTTTGCCTAGAAAGAGTTTTCGACAGGAATTACATGTAGGAGACTGCATTCAGACAATATGACAGTATGACCTTGTCACCATTGCAGTATTTCTAAAAGGCAGCCTTTTTGGTCCTGCACTCCAACTTGTGTACAGTTCGAGATACAATGTTTTGATGGCCAAGTGATAATTTTATACATTGTATTCACCATTACCTGGACCTGTCTGATGTCGCTTTTGTCAATCATGAAGGCATTTAAACACTGGATATTAGAAGTAATTAGATGAAAATCATAGAATGCATCCTCTATAAAAGGAAAAGGGTTGTGTTGTCCAGTGGTTAGAGCATTGGACTCATAATCGCAAGGTTGTGAGTTCGAATCCCAACTCTGCCATTGTCTCCACTTTGAAAAAAAGGCCCGAGAGTGATATCTGTCGTCTATAACATCAGCCACTATGACTGATTAACCTAGACGTAAAATGTTTCATAGGTAATTGGATATATACCAGCTCGGCGTTTACCAGCAAAATGCTGTCCTGCCGAGTTTCTACGGGAGTTACCACAAACAGAAACCGGAAAATGAGTCGTGATTGATCCAATTAACATCAGCTATGTGGAAATCCATCATTATCATAATTTTTCTTACCGAAAATTTTCACAAAATCCTTTGTATATAATGAATGTACGAGTGTACATCATACCTGTATGTAGAAAACATTTTGAACAAACATGCATTCGGGATAGTGGTGTTTCTGGCTTTTCACAGGTATTGAAAACAGGTTTCCTTTTGCATTGCCAATATGAGATTGCCTTTTTTCCATTTCAATTTTTTACTTTAAGTAAATCTGTTATGCAAATACAGGAATATATCATAAATTGGTATAAAACGTGGGATTTGGTACTGTAAAATAATTGAGAAGAGTGAAGGTGGGGCACCACCATGACATAATCGCAAACTTATCTTGCTATCTTTTTTTTTTTCGTTGCAGCTTGATGATAGTCCAGAACTCATCAAATGTAAAGTCTGCAAGAATACTGTAAGTATTTATACTTTCTATTTTTTTTATCACAAAAACCCAAGAATGATGGGGAATTGCAGGAATCTTTCATTGCAATTGAATGCAAATCATCTACATGTTTAGATTTAATGAACGGGCCAGTGCTTGATTTGGAATTGAGCTTAAGTTTCTTGCAACTCCTGATTAAATTTGAATACATTTTTTTAAAGGCCCAGACGATAATATGGAGTGTTGTGGCCCAGTGGATTAGTCTCCGGGCTTTGAAAGCGAGGGTCGTGGGTTCGAATCCCAGCCATGGCGTAATTTCCTTCAGGACCAAATTGAGCCACGTGGTGCTGCACTCAACCCATGTGAGTGAAATGGGTACCTGGCAGGATTAATTTTTTGGAATGCTCCAAGCAGCTTAAGCAGCTAGAGCTACAGCCAGGGTGATATATAGTGCGCCATTGAATAGGCAACAAGATGATCGGCACCCCGTAAATGCTGTACATTATTACATGGACCCCTGATACAGTGTGCATGCGTGATATATCTTTTTATTATTTTCTTGTTACCCTTGACAATTAGTATGATGTGAAGCAAGGCAAAGTGCGGTTATACCAGGGCCTGAGTTCCAGGGATGCGACCCTCTGCTTCTTTGCGTTCTTTGCCATGGGAAGCGGACCAGGGGCCGTCTACGCCATACTCCAGGCCTACCCCTCCAGCACTATCAACATTGTCACCATCGGAATGTGCGTTTTACTGGAGATGACATGTCTCAGGTGAGTAAATCCTTAGAGCTTCATTAAATTGGCAACTTCATATGATTTATAAATATGATATATTGTACATTCTGCATTCTTGATGAGGACAATTTTTTTCTAAAATAAAGCCTGTGTAAATTGTTTCCACCCTTTCTTGCTTTAACTTCATTCAACTCTTCAATCTACATTTTCTGTGTATCTGGCACTTACAATCTGTAGTTAGTGCTTGATAAGTATTTACTAAATGGGAAACTTGGTAACATTTGTACATTGTTTATACAACTTTGGTATAAGGTTTAATATTGTGAATCATGGAGTTTCATCTATCATTTCGATCTTGCTAAATTTATTGATGTATGTATTTCAGAATTAAATTTATTTTTATACAGACTCATTTTAAAATGGGTTAGCTTCAAGATTTTCTTTTCTGCCTCATCCCTTTTTTCTAGGTATCTCGGATATACCATAGCAAACGCCTACAAGAGAGCCAAAATATTCTCCCTGAAAATAATGGGCAAGACGTCCACATCCATCATCATGGAGAACGAAGCGTCGACTTCAGGCGTGCTTGAACAGTCAAATGAATACACTAGCAGTGCTGAAGCTAGCAGCTCAAAATGTGAAGGTGCTACGTATGGTGGTGTTGAAGTAACGAGCAGTAATGAAGTTGTGGAAGCAGAAGTTATTGAAGCTGCGAGAACATTGGAGCAGTGTGAAGTTCATGAAACAAGCAGCACGTTCACGGAACAGGTTGTGTCGCCTGGGCAACCGACACTTACAAAGGACATCAGAATATGACGCTTTCATCTCAAAAGGAATATTTTTCCCATTTTTGTAGCCATATCAATTTGCCATTCCATCATATTATCTCGTTATAAAGTAAAGCAACTCGTTGACTTTGTCACATGTTAATTATCCTATAGCACCAAGTGCAAGTTGTTTATATTTAATGTTATGTACATGTATATTGTATCATTGTATCATTATTATCGTCCAAATCTGTTGACTTATTATACTTGTATTAACTTGTACTGCACATGAATGTATAAATGTTAAAACACTTGCAATCATTGAACAATGGATAGTGGTGCTCTAACACAACAAATGTATGGTAATATCAGGCTATGATGTTAAGTTTTTAGTTGATTAAAATTTCATTGATGCAGATATTTTCTATATATCCAGTCCAAATGTATAGAAGTATATGCAATTTATAGGATTATCACGCCTTTATTGAGGCAATGTTGCATCCAAATGGATGTTGAATGCTACAGGTGAATGACAAGATCATATTATATATTTTTATTTATATTGCCCCAAAACATATAATTCCATCCAGACTGCTCTCACAAGCCAAATATAAAAATTAAAAGATGACAATTTATTTCAAATTGCTGTATACATTTATGTGTGTCACCTTATATACACCTAAGAAAATCACAGATTAGCAGGAACATGTTTTAGAAATTAATTATTCTTTGAAGGCATAAGACTAGTCTGTAGCCACAGACCCTGATTTGAACTCTGATCAAGAAGTGGGTCTTCGCATGAGACTAGGATGTATGAAACTTGCTGTAAGCAAGAGGACCTTGATCCGTACGCATGACATTGTAGATTGCCCATTTAGACCACTTGATACTCGAGTGAAGGATTTGCGCAGTAGACTAGGCACAGACCGGGATCGAATCATAAATCAACGAGTAGGTCTTGAGGCAAGCCTAACACAATTAGAACTTGTTTCAATCTTGTGTTTGAAATGCCACATGATGTACAGTTCAATTCAGCCCATTATATGATTGGAAATCGGACCTCTTTGATGTGTCTTGACAAACGGGCTTGTGTCTGTACGCTGTCTTATATGTATAAAGTCTCCATTTTGTATTGTATCCTTGTCGTGTATTCATATGCTTACCCACTCCATGGTTCATTACATTTAGGTCACCATTAGGAGGATTCTCAGAAACGGTCTTCTAACATTATTCATGGAAGTCTTTACTTCAATAACATGTAGGAATGGAGACACTTTAACTAAACAGTTTTGAAAGCATTTAGTTCACAAGGATTTGAATTCGGTGTGCCACTTCTTTATAGTATCGGAAAAAAACATTAATTACATGTGTGGGGGCGTCGTGGTCTAGTGGTTATGACTCTCGTCTTTCAATCTGGGGGACGTGGGTTCGATTCCCAGCCATGGTATGTTTTCCTTCAAGAAATTTATCCACATTGTGCTGCACTCGACCCATGTCAGGTAAATGGGTACCGGCAGGAAGTAATTCCTCAAAAAGCCATGAGCACCAGAATTGGTAGACTAGCTTAGCAGGGGCAATAGGAACGCCTTGAGCACCTAAAAAGGTGGATAAGTCATTACTTTAATTTACTTTTTATAAATCCTTTATTATCATTGTAAAACTGCATTTTTTTTATTCTAAACCGGATGTATTCATGCAAATTCATAACCTTATAGAGCAAAGGAAAAATGCAATGTTTCATAGAGCCTTTTGAAACATCTTTATAGCAGAGCTTCAGACGTAGGGCAACGTTTAGCTTTGCAACAGTTTTTTGTATCAGATCCTGGCTAAAAACCATCTTTTTATTTTGGGAGGCTACGTTTCACTACTAAATATGCAACAATAGATAAGCTTTAACATTAAGTGAATAGGGTTTTTTTTTGGGGGGGTGGGGCTCTTTTCCAAAATCACTTCAGACATGAGGCTACTTTAAGCTCAGCAACCATTTTTTTTTATTAATCAGATCCAGGCTAAAATCAATTAAGATCATTTTTATTGCGGGGGGGGGGGGAGCTATGTTTCACTACTACTAAATCCGCAACATTTATAAGATTTAACATTGCAATAAATGGGGTTTTCGGGGGCTCTTTCTCAGGCTCTTTTAAGCATTTCAAGGACAAAAGTGCCCCGAGCCCCTATTAAATTTTCTCCTGATCAGGTCAAAGGGATAAGAAATAAAAAACATGTTGCAAGGCAAGCAACTTGCATTTTGATTTCGGTGAAAAAAATAATCTGTGATCCAATAACAAGCATTTCTACATGTATAGAGTTATCTATCTAGAAATAACCTATTTGAAGGTGCACTATTATTACTACCTAAGCCAGTTTCCATCCAGTGCTCAGTGCATTCAAAGAATCTTGCCAGGTACCCAGTCATGTTCTTTTTTAAAAGTTAGCACAAAATAATCTGTCACTCGACTGGGAGCGTTTCATCAATATTATCATCCGACAAGTTGTCAGATCTGACATCTTTCCATGATTTTGATTGGCTGAGAGTCACTGTTCCTATGGTAACTGTCGGATAAAATGGGACTTGTCGGATAAGACGTCCGACAAGTCCTTTCATGAAACACCCCCCTGACGTGATAAAGAAATCTTTTACGACATCAAGTAACAAAGTTGTGACATGATGTTCATTTTGATGTCATTAATTTATCTTCCCAATATTGGACCATGTTTTAGAATATGTCTACCATGCACGTTTATTGATATTATCAATTGTGCAGTTTGACAAAGAAGTAGATGAGAGATAAAGAGAGATAGAGAGAGAGAGATTGGGTGAGTATTGAGAAGGCCAATTAAATTGGCATAAAACCCTAAAATTGTGCTATAATGTAACTGAGAATCAATGTATATTGCTGCTGTGCCTTTATTTGCAATCAAGTATTAGAGTACTTAATTTATGCAACTCCTTTTTTTTTCCTCAAAATTTATGCTTAATACCAGTAAATGCAAAATCAGTGCTAGATTTTATATTTTATATACAGATTATATAGAAATGATATGGAAATTGTATTTTGTTGTTTGAGAATGAGCTTAAAAATGTATTTGATGTATTTTTCTAATCTCACTGAAATTGAATTATAGGTTGTTACAAATATTCAATTTCAAATTTGGAAATTGAAGTTCCTTTTCTTCATGATTCAAAATCAGATGTGCTTTTGATACAAATGCGATATCTGGTGGGCGTTTCATAAAGCTGTTCATAAGTTGCAAGTGACTGGTGATCCTTTATTAGAAACTGGATCAACACCTACGCAAATTTGTTGTATATCATGTACCACAAGAAAGGGTCACAAGTCATTCGTTTATAAAGTTGCTTGTATCTTATGAACAACTTTATGAAACACCCTTTAGATATGATGGAAAGTCTTCTGAAAATATTAGTAGTCATCAAAGGAAATCTGAGATATTTCAATGATGTGATAGCAGATATATATTTCTATTGAACTTATTTCAATTGATGCATTTATGACACAATTACATTTATTTGTAATTTTGAAGTTCTGCTCATTTTCAATATCATCAATTGCAATATACTAGTTGCAATAATTGTTTTCTTTATAATGAGGTTTAAGACAGTACTGAGAATTAGGAAAGAATAATTTGTTTCTTATCAAATTGCATTTGATTTATATGTGCTGTATGTTGCTTGCCATTGTGCATGCTTAACAGTCAATAGTAAAACATTTTTTGATAATTTAATTGTAATAGAGTCAGATAAGATTATATTTTTTGTTTTATTGAAAAGATGGTATAGGATTCAGGGGAGTCTGTCTCTTGTAAAATCTATTGGGCCTGTAGAAATCTGTTCAATTTGGGTGAAATTGTTGTAGAAAAGTTGAATTCTATGTACTGCAACAATAAGAAAAGGGAAAGTAGGGGCTTGATAAAACCACCTCACTTATTGCATAGTGATGATGGCACGGGCGTAAAGATAAGGGGGGCTCTTCCCCCCCCCCCCAATTTTTCACGACCAAGAATAAGGAGAGGAATGAGGGTGACATTATTTTCTGAATATTATGTCAAAATCTATCAAAAACTTGGATTTTTGAAATAAAAACATTGAAATTTTTGCTCACTTGCTTCATTCACTCGCAACTTATTAACTTAACGCGAAACACCATATCGTGCCCCCTCAACATTTTTTTTGCTCATTACGCCACTGGATGATGGCATGCACATAACTGCTTTGACAAAATATTTTTTTTATCAGATTTTGATGACTTTTCAGCATTTTGCTCATTGAAATTTACCCTCTCTATATATCTACAGGTTGGAGTACCCATTGTGAAGTATTTTGTGTTATATAAGCATCTAAGGTCCTTCATTATGAAACCCTTGCCTATAGGGATTGATCAAAGATAAAAATTAATAGGACATTCATATTGGTTGAGCGCGTGGGCGGAGTTGGGGCACTCGGTATTCCTGAACCGTGGATAGTAATACTCAAGTATGTTTGGTACTGAAGCGACTTAAAATGTTTTCATTTGTATTGTTTTGTAGTGTTTTGTTTGTTCTTTTGTCACCTTTGCTTAAACCAAGGATTTTGTTGCCAAAGAAATGTAGTTCCAGTGATATATGTATTACAAGAAGGATTTGAAAAAAACCCAGGGTCTGTTTCATAAAGTCTTATGCAAAATTTCTAAAAGTTTATTATCAGCCAATCAAATGGAATGATTTCAGTAGCTTTAAATTGTTTCCGCAGGTTTGTGATTTTGACAAGTTTTATGAAACAGGGTCCCTGGCCTCAACTCCATCCAGTCTCAGAGAGCATTTCATGAAGCAAGTACATGTGGTTTGTGATTTTTTTAGCTATTGGTTATAAGCTACTGATATCCATGCATCTGATTGGCTCAGTGATCGTCAGTGAAAACTGCAGACTGTTTCATGAAATGCTCCTATGTTGCTGGCTTTATAAAGCATTTCATTTATTTTTACATTCCAAGAAACTCAATAAATGTGACATGAAGTTTCAGATAGAAGAACATGCTTTGCTCCAATTATTTACGTGTCTATCTTGTAAAAGACATCCTTTCTACATGTTTTTTGGTCGCGCATGATCCACTCGACAATGTAAGTGGCCCCCAGGAGGAGGAGGAGCAGTAGAGGTAGTAGTAGTAGTAGTAGTAGTAGTAGTAGTAGTAGTAGGTAGTAGTAGTAGTAGTAGTAGTAGTAGTAGTAGTAGTAGTAGTAGTAGTAGTAGTAGTAGTAGTAGTAGTAGTAGTAGTAGTAGTAGTAGTAGTAGTAGTAGTAGTAGTAGCAGTAGTAGTAGTAGTAGTAGTAGTAGTAGTAGGAGTAGCAGTAGCAGAAGCAGTAGTAGTAGTAGAAGTAGTAGTAGTAGTAGTAGTAGTAGTGTAGTAGTAGTAGTAGTGTAGTAGTAGTAGTAGTAGTAGTAGTTGTAGTAGTAGTAGTAGTAAAATAAGAAGTATGATTAATTTTCATATGTAAAAAAAATGTTTGAAAAAAGTAACTCATGAATTATGCCATTTTGGCCTTCTGTTATAATTGAAAATGAATATGAGCGGTGTTTGAATAATTTGTTGTTGTTGAAACACGTCAAAGATCTTACCCCATTATGTTGTTTAAAAGAAAGAATTACACAACTTAATGTGTGATTTCTTGAATGTGGGCGGGGTATCATAGTTCAGTCCCTTGCGCTCCTTGTCAATCGTCAATAAAGTGGGCGGGTCCAATGGAAACTTTCTTGAACTCGGAGCGCTCAGTCGATTTGGGTGGGTCCGATTGATGTCCATGTAAACAATAGCCTATGAATGAATGAGTCATTACGCAAGACATCGTTGGGAAAACAGCTGCTGTGGCGCAAAGTCAATAAAGGGCGCCAAGCACCTCGTCCTAAGCACAACTCGGTAAATATAAAAATATTTCTCGTCCAAGAAAAAATATCCTGTATGATAATCTGGGTATATAGGCCTACCGGGCTTGGGTACAAAAACTAAGCAATGTTTCTGCTGCATATAGGAACCCATTCTTTCTTTTACGCATGTCAGCTGAACTTTATAGGCCGACTTGAGCAAAGTATTAAATTTTAGTGAGGCAAATCGGGGCTATTAAAGAACTTGTTCTGACACTAAAATCCGAATGTCCGATCTTGCATGCTCAGTGAGAACTGTTTCACCGCCTTTGCAAAAAGTTCAGGTTGGTTAATTGGTTGGTGACTCGAACAACACACCGACGTACACAAAAGCTCTGTCAATGTTGCATGCACGTCGAGTGTAGCCTTGCTTTTCGGACATCGGCCTCCTCTGATTTGATGATAAAAGTGCCCTATTTTTTATTAACCAATCTCCATGGTTCTTTCATGAGTATTTGCCTTACAATGTGCCCTTATTATAATCTGGGCGAAAATTTTTGATACCATCACCCACCGATTTGACGACGGATGTAATCCACCCGGGTACTATAAAAATGTCCCCCTAACCCATATACATATTCCTGCACTAGTGGATGGTTTTGAGTGATTTAAAGTGCCATATTTCCTACCAATTGTATGTAAAAAAATATTATTGTCATCTGATATAGAAGAAGTTGTTAACATTCATTTCAGGGGGGGGGGCGGAAATTCTATCTGAATCAACGCTTGTCCTTGATACATTGTGAAAAAAGCCTGATGCCCGGGGTATATGCAAGGGGATTCTGCGTGTGCGTGCCGCGAGGACCTTCTGTCGGCCGCGAGGACCTTCTGTCGGCCGCTAGTTTTCCATATAAGAATTAAGACTCGAAAGAACGGGAGAAGAGGGGAAAATAACGGTGAATACATGAGGAGGAGACTAAAAGGAGGAAAAAGAACAAGGAGAAGAACTACATAAAAAACAGCAACAACCGTGCATAACAACACGAAGGGGAGAATCCCGGGGGGGCCACTTCCATTCACGAGTGGATACCATGCGCGACCATATGGGGTCTCGAAAAGCACCCTAAACACGTAATTTCCATATTCTGAAAATGCACCCCTTAACAAGTACTGGCGTGTGAAACCCTACCCTTAACAAATATTGGAAACAAAACGATACTCTTGGCAAATATTTCCTGAAATGAACCCCTAAACAAGTAAAGGAATGTTTTATTGTTACGGGTCCTTTCACGGTTGTCGTCTTTACCTTATTTGGTTTAGTACGACCCCACCTTCTACACCTCGCGCAAATAGGACTCTAAACAAGTAGTGTTGGGGCAAGAGGACATCCTTTATAAAATATTTTAATTTTGTTTTATCATCCCCGCAAATTCGACCCTAAACACGTAATTTTACTAGCGAAATGGATACCCTTTTTTCATAATTTTTGCATTATGAAAAATACGAGACATTTGGCTTCCTCCTGCTCGTACGCACGGGCGTCCGTCGATATAACACATGATATTTTTATGAAAATATGCACCCTTTTTCTTAAAAGTTGATGGAGAGGGGGAAAAATTAATCGTATCAAGTCGGGGTATTCAGTAATGAGTACAGGAGAAACTATATTTCACTGATTTTCATGATTCATTCCATTTGATTAACTCATCTATTCGTGTTTTGGGGCTAATCTTTCCCTTACGCATTGCTTTTTGGCAGAAGTTCTATGGAAAATGCACCTTTTTTTTCACACAAACTTTGAGACACTCTGTATTCATTCCCCCATTGCTCGAGAATGAATGGGCAGTTAACGACGGGGTTAAAGATTTATTGAGGAACGGAATGTATATTTCATGAAAATGAAAGCCATTTTCCCATTGGATATCTTCAATACGTGTTTTTTACTAGATGAAGTTAGTTGTCGAATAGGCTGTCCTGGCATTTGAGGTCTCTATCGGTGACGTCACTCAGGATCGTCATGCCTGAACCATCGGCCGGGCAGGGGTCGCAATGGTAGTATGATTTATGGATAATGCACTCGATATATACAATAATCTTGTCCTCCCGTTCAAATGCATGTGAAACTCATATAATTTTCATCAGAGCATTCAACAGGAGTACTGTAGTACACATTTCTTTGTTATAAGTGAATTAAAGTCCCTCCAGTGAGTTTGATCACACCTATTGCGAAAATGTATCACCCCTACGTTGTAACACAGTCAGCTGTTTGCACTCAGGGTCACTCCGTGACCTGTGTGTGCGTTCAAGAGTTGTACACGATTTTCTGTCTCATTTAGGCAGAAATCTTTCATAATGGTTTTTGACACCCTTTTCACGTTACGTACGTAACGTGCCCTATCGCCCGGGGGGGCCACTTCCATTCACGAGTGGATACCATGCGCGACCATGGGGTCTCGAAAAACACCCTAAACACGTAATTTCCATATTCTGAAAAGTATTGGCGTGTGAAACCCTACCCTTAACAAGTATAGGAAACAAATCGATACTCTCATTGGCGGCGGAAGCCAATAAATTTAGGGGGTGTCCAACTGAAATTTTGGGATGGACACATGTAAAAAATAGGACAAGCGCCCCAAAAATTTTTGAGAAGCAAAAAAAAAAAAAAAAAAAAAAAAAAAAAAAAAGGTAATCAACCTAAATTTTAGGGGGGGACAACACACGTGTCAAGGGGGTCCACGTGAATTTAGTGGGGGACGCAGGAAAAAAAATTGACAAGCAAAAAAAAAAAAAAAAAAAAGGTTATCAAAACAAAATTTAGGGGGGGAACGTCCCCCCCACCTAAAATTTAGGGGGGGACACGTCCCCCCGCTTCCGCCGCCTATGGATACTCTTGGCAAATATTCCTGAAATGAACCCCTAAACAAGTACATGAATGTTTTATTGTTACGGTCCTTCGGTCGTCGGCTTTACCTTATTTGGTTTAGTACGACCCCACCTTCTACACCTCGCGCAAATCGGACTCTAAACACGAAGTGTTGGGGCAAAAAGGACACCCTTTATAAAACATTTTAATTTTGTTTAATCATCCCCCAAATTCGACCCTAAACACGTAATTTTCCTAGCGAAATAGATACCCTTTTTTCATAATTTTCGTGTTTTTGACACCCTTATCACGTTACGTACGTAACGTGCCCTATCGTGAAAAAGACATCCTTTTTACGTGTTTTTTTGGTCGCGCATGGTATCCACTCGTCAATGTAAGTGGCCCCCCGGGCTCTATCGTGAAAAGGACATCCTTTTTACGTGTTTTTTTGGTCGCGCATGGTATCCACTCGTCAATGTAAGTGGCCCCCCCGGGGGGAGAGTAGAAGGAAGAGAGCCTAGGAACAGAAGAAAGGACATATCGATAAGTTCTCTTTGGCAAAAGAGCCCCAAAAGAGTTAAACCGATAGGCCTAATTTTGTTCCGACTCATTTTTCAATGTTTGAGAGTTGTCTCAATTTTATTTATCTGTTCAAACTATGGTTTTCAGCCCGTTGAGGACGTCTAACTTTATTTCTAAATTCTGTTTTGCACCTTTCCCATCCCAGCCATTCGAACGCCCGCGTTTTTAATAGCCCTTCAACAGCAGCAAGCACGGCACTAAACCACTATCGGGCGAATTTGTTTATGGGCGACTGTCATGGTATTGTAAATGCCGTTTATGCAAATTAGTGACGCCATCGCTAAGAAACTGTGGATGAATGGGAATCTTGCGTTTGAAAGTGAAGCCGTACCATTCGAGGAAATTAGCAGTTTACAGACGGGAAAACAGTTTTCTCGATAAAAAAGATCAAGTCAGGTAAGGTATGCATAAATCTACAACAAATTTTACTAATGGCGTATTGCCTCTAATCATGCTAATTTAGTACCATGTTAATATTAAAACATTTCAGAAAAATGATTTCCTGAAATTTTGCCCAGTCCCACGCCCGCAATTTGGTGTGATGAATACGGCTTACTCGTCCGTGTATTACTAGTCAAACATATACTCTCTAAAATGGGGTGGAATTTGGTTGCAATAGCACTCCAAATAAAAGGGGGCTGCCAAAAGGGAAAAAAATAAGCTTACCTCGATTATATGGATGAAGGTCTATATCGTTTGGACGCCGAATTCCTGACATCATCGAGGTACAAACTGGACTCTCAAATTAAAGGAAAAGTTCTTGTCTCGTTCGTTCTCCTCCTGTCAAAATTGTAAACAAAATAGCCGATCGATACCAAAACGAACGCGACATAGACTTCTAACTTTTCCTGTTTTTGATGGTCCAGTTTGTGCCCGTGCCTGTCACGATAGACTTTCATCCATAATTGAGGTAAGTGCATATTCCCCTTTAATTTGGAGTGCTACATGTATTTATAATTCACAATTTAGCCAGGATCGATCACAGGAGGCTTCTAGAGTAAAAATCATTTACTAACGTATGCTACTCTCAACGAAGCCAGGGATTCGAATGCATTCATCTACACGCACCGCCAAAAAACCCTCAAACTTTCGCCCCCGAGATATGTACTTTTTTTTTAAAGATCTAGCCCTAATTGCCTAAATCATGTATATATATGGGATACAACTTCATTTCCGACATTTCTACGATATTGATTTCATTTTTAAACAATTCATTAAAAAAAAGAGATAAATCTTTGAAAAGACATGAAAAATAGCCGCGTTGTTTAAGTCGCCATCTTGATTTCATTGTCTTTCGTTTGGCGACAGACACAAATCGCGCGATTTGATTAGGGATGGGTTTATTTTGTTGTGTGTGCATGTGAAGGATAGAAGTTTCTTGCGGCTCTTAATTAACCGACTCTTTCCTACCTTAAAATTCAATCAAGTGCCGGAGCTCACAGTGGAAGTAGTGAGACAATAACTTGGCATTGTGACATCATACATTGTAGAAGTGATTTGAAGTGTTGAAATATTTTGCCACCACGACAAGAATCGACCATCAAGTGGGGTATATAGCAAGTGGTCAGTTTAAAAAAAGGGTGCAAATGAGCAAATGTGAAATCGTTGCATTCATATTTCGTTTTCGCTGATATACATGTATATATGCAAATAGAATCAGAGTTGTCTATCTAAACATGGGATTCTGATTTGCTCAATATTCCATACGAATGAGACGAAAATTAGGTTAAAACTGATAAATATTTTCGCAGTCTATACGATGCTTAGGAAATTATGTGATTGATGAGGGGTAGTTCTAACCATAGGCCTACATTTGGTAATAGTGCTCAGGTATTTGCTCAGGTAAACAGGCACTGATCACTTGAGTTTTTAAATTGGTCAAACTGATCTCTCAACTTCTCAAGTGGTCAGTGTCATCATGGTTTTTCACTTCTTTGTTTTCTTTAATAGCACATGGAAATGGTTTAGGCACTTGCAAATGTCCAATGGGTGATTTCAAGTTCAGTGTTGACCTTTTGGTGTTGGTGTTAGGTCAATTTTTACACGATTATATCACCAAACACGAAATGAAAGATGTTCCCGAATAGTCACTCACTAGTGATCTGGAACAGTTTTACAAATTCTGAGTAAGTTTTTTCACAACATGTGTATTTTTATTTTTTTGCAATGGATACAAATATTTATGTTTCTATATATGGTATACAATTTGTTTTTTTTTTATGGAAGTGAAATAAATAAATTTGAATTTGAAATCAAAATTTCAACACCAAGGCCAACACCGGACTTGAAATCACCCATTGTGTCTGCTGACTGCTTGTACAATTGAATTTAGTTTGTGAAGAGAACTTCCTGCATGTACATGCTAGATGTTCTCTTTACTGCAGCTGAAATGTGCCTTCAGCAAGGAGATACAGGGCATCACATTATCCTTGCCATGTGTTGACACTCGCTTAGTATTTGCTTACCTGAGTATTTGTGTGTATCATTTTTTTAAGGGATGGTTCAGGCTTAAAGGTAAATGCTAGTTTTGGTAACGATATAAAAATGAGTTCGTACAGAATCCAATGAAATGACCACTAAAGTGTCTGTTTGTATAAATAAAATGCATGTGCCAAAGGATTCTGGAAGAAATTGTGTAATTGCTGAGAAATCAGTAAATAAGCACGGGATTCGGGTAGGGCGTCGGGCCCGACGCCCTAAGCAATAATTATACATTGTCCCACGTGCGCTTATCTGTGTTGGGGATTTTCGGTGTGAACATTTTTCAGCGTAGATTTCAAGATTTCACAAAGTCCAGTTAATGTAACTGTACCAGATCAAGATCCTCGATGATATACTGGCAATTGAGCCTTGTTTTACAGACTTTCTCATGAAATCAGTGTTAACTGAAGCAACTACTGGAATTTCTCTTTAAAATATTTATATCTTAAAGAGAAATGCCTGTAGTTGAAGTAAACACTGATTTCATGAGAAAGTCTGTAAAACCAGGCTTAATTGTCAGCATATCATCGAGGATCTAGATCTGCTACAGTTACATAAAACTGAACCTTGTGAAATCTTGAAATCTACTCTGAAAAATGTTCACACTGAAGATCACCAACACAGATAGGCACACGTGGGACAGTGTATTAATATTGCTGGAATAAAGACCCGACGGAAGTGACCAAATCTGTGCTTATTTCTCAGCAATTACACAATTTCTTCCAGAATCCTTTGGCACATATTTTTTATTCATACAAACAGACACTTGGGTGGTCATTATATTAGATTCTGTCAAAAGTCATTTTGAGATCATTACCAAAACTGTAATTTAATACATTCATGTAGAGTAGAATTCACTGAGCAAAATGTTGAAAATTTCATCAAAAGCGGATAACAAATAATAAAGTTATTGAAGTTTAATTAAAGTTTAGCAATATTTTGTTTTCCTGCTGATGATACCACATCTCCACTTTCTGTTTTCTTATGTTATTACATAAAATCATATTTTTTTCATTATTTCATACTTGTGTGAATAATATGTCTCCCTTATAATGAGATAAGTTGCAGCAATAAATGATGCACCACGCCGTACACCGGGGTACCGTAGTACCCCGGGGTACGGCGTTGTGCAGCGCCATCTCGTGTTGTAATAGTGTACAGTTACATTGTTGTCATGGTGATCCTGTCGTGCGATCGGTGCGACAATCATGACAATGATGGAGACAATGATCACAACGCCTATTTCCTTTCTTTGATACAATCTTATGCCAATAATAGTAAACAAATAGAATAAAGTTATCATTTGCATGCATTAATTGTTACATAAGATCACTAAAAAGAAAAAAAAAATCTCTACATAACATTAAAATATACTTGTACACATTTTTGGTAACCCAGGGTACAGCGCAAAAAATAAAATAAATAATTCAACAAAATGGCGGTTTATTATTTGGTACCCCAGGGTACCAAATACTGCATCAAATATAGAATGCAAATTTTCAGTTGTCAATCCAATTTTTCTAGTTCTTGGAGGAAAAAAATTAAATAAACCTAATTTCATATAATAAAAAACAAAAGAACAAGTGGGGATGTGACATCATCTGCCCACCTAATGAATATTCATGATGACTATTTTCACAAAATGTTGCTAAAATTTTAAAATTCAATAAGTTTGTTACTTGTTATCAGATTTCGATGAATTTTGGGACATTTTACTCAGTGAATTCTACTCTATTTATTAAGCTATAAATACTCTCAGCCCGGACCATCCTTTTAAGTGTGTGAATTTGTTAATGGTGGCACAGATATTTTGCTCCTTATCTGGGGACATTCTTTTCAATGTAAAACTTCTTTTAAGAGCAATGTATTCCTCTTAACTTTTTTTTTGTTGCAGTCTTTACATTTTTACACATGAATCATGAAATAAATTTAGGATACAAAAAGTTTTATTGAATTTTTTCTGTTGATATTGTGGATTAACAAATTAATTGTATATTTAGTCTACTTATACTGATTTTCCCTCAAGTGACTGAATACTGGGCGTTTACCAAAAGCTTTTTTTTTTGCTCCAAATATCGGAAGCCTTTATAATTGATTTTGGCTTTTGAAATTGCTCTCTGAAAGTATTTTCATGGTAGCTGATGTTACACGGCACAATTTTACTCACCTTTCATTGTATCTCTCAAACAACAAATGACGGGAGTTTGGTTTTGACAGAGTAAATAAAGTGAACCGTGGTGTATAAACTATAAACCGATACCAAGTTTTTCAATGCAAACACATTTTTTACGATTCAACGAGCAAACGGTATTAAACTTTACGCAAAAACGACATAATTTGAGGATGTTCGGTAAAATTGAAATATCTCATCCCCAGATAAAATGATGAGTTAAATATTATGTACCTTCATTACTACATGTAGGTTATGCTGTGTCAAAATATTGAATAATTTGTTATAATTGTCCATGCCCGTGCTGGTAAACTGACATATTTACACTGAACTTTGCCATAGAGATAACACATGAAAGTCAAGTGTGTGGAATCAAGTGCATTGTATTTTCTGTCCAGGGTTTCTTTCAGAGTGTTTGATGTGGCAGTATCCCGGGGGGCCACTTACATTGACAAGTGGATACCATGCGCGACCCCAAAAACATGTAAAAAGGATGTCTTTTTCAAGATAGAGCACGTTATGTACGTAACATGATAAGGGTGTCAAAAACACAAAAATAATGAAAAAAGGGTATCTATTTCGCTAGGAATGCTACGTGTTTAGGGTCAAATTTGCGGGGATGATGAAATAAAATTGAAATGTTTTATAAAGGATGTCCTTTTTGCCCCATTACTGCGTGTTTAGACTCTGATTTACGCGAGGTGTGGAAGGTGGGCCATACTAAACCAAATGGTGTGTAAAGGTAAAACCGACGACCGATGGACCCGTGACATAACTCGCTGTACTTGTTTAGGGGTTCATTTCAGGGAATACTTGCCAAGGGTATCGCAGAGCTGCCAAGTAGTACGGATTTTCCGTATTTAGTACTGAAAAATGAGAAGAATACTGACGGTTTCATGCAAAATACTGATTTCTTAAGTTTCAGTTTTATGTGTTGTCCTATGGTATTTCTTTGAAAATACTGCTTTCCTCGCCAAAATACTGAAATGTTCTTGTTCATGTTGGCAGCTCTGGTATCGTTTTGTTTCCAATACTTGTTAAGGATAGGGTTTCAAATGCCAATACTTGTAGAAGTGCATTTTCAGAATATGGAAAATACGTGTTTAGGGTGCTTTTCGAGACCCCATGGTCATACATGGTATCCACTTGTCAATGGAAGTGCCCCCCCCCCCGGGGGCAGTATGCAATGTACAGTGTGTACATTTCCATGAAAATAACTTTTTTCTTTTTCTAAATTCCTTTTCTTTGATTTGAACTTTCAATACATGTCAGTAACTGACATTACATAAAACTGATATTACACATGGGCTATTCCACGGTTACTCACGTTACATTTGGAGACACCTTAACTCATACTTGGAGCTGTAACTCCATTATTATTGATAGGAACTAAACATCTCCTTATCACAACAAAGTACACAGTCTGACTATCCTTAGTATAAAAACAAAACTTGGGAAATTTTATTATGCTCCCGGCAAATCTTTGGAATGTGTCGGTTACTCACGTTACATTGTTTGGACATGCATAAAATGAAAAGTCGATATAAGTGAAAAGTCTCCTCATACAAGGCTTTTATGAAAGTTGATTATATCTATTTCAAAGAAGTATATTAGGGAGACAAACTTTGTATATAATTAAAAAAATAAAGAACACATGGTTTTTACTTGGGGTGCAGATAATATGGTTACTCACGTTACGGTTACGTTACATTTTGTCCATGTATGGTTAACAACACACATGTCATTAAAAATTCAATAATGTGTGTAAAATTCATTGTTAGGAACATCAAAAGGAGATTTTATGCCAAAAATTGGAACAATTGGAGCTTTATTAGGGATTAGGAGGGAAAAGTATGATTTCGCTTACTAATTATGCATAAATTAGTATAATCGCTTAATACCAATTTGCATGAAATAAATTACTGTATAGTATTGTAGAGTATGTCCAAGACAACCTGCATGCAAATTTTTGGCGTGATTGTGCGGCCAATGGCCGAGATCTCAAGGGGGGCCTGGAAGGCCCCCCTCCCACCCCCCCAGGCCATATCAACTCCCAAAATACCCCGGCCTAGATAGGGTTACAGGTATAAAGGGCATTTAATGTGTTGTTCGAACACTCTTTAAAGTTTGGTTAATCGAAACCAAGTCTTACTATTGCACTCTCGCATTGTGAATACTTCTACTAATATTCATTTTTTTTGTGTGTTATTGTATGACCACTGATATTTTGATGATCAAAGAGTCACATCAAAGAGGTGTACCCTCATTTTGCTTTTAATTAATCAAAAATAACTTCACAATTCACCATGAGACTTAAAACTTGACTTCCCACAGAAAATGTTACCTAACTGAATAATTTTTACTGGTTACTCACATTACATGATGGTTACTCACGTAACAAAGTTACTCACATTACAGTTTTTCTTCATCATTTTTATTAAAAAATTGTACTTTTTAATGATTTTGATAGTCATCACTGTGTCAAAGATTGTTTGAAGGAAGAGAATTTAAAATGCCAACAATTAACTGTGCAGAATTTTTCTCTCAGAAAACAAAGTCAGTTTTTTTGGTTACTCACGTTACATCACCTAAGCAGGTTGCAATATTCATTTTTGAATGAGTACTACAAATTTACTTGAAAAACTGTTGTGTATTTTAAGTAATTTGACTCTTCTAAACTTCAGAAATATATAAAGTGGTATGTTGTTTCAATTACAAAATGGAAATAAGGCATATTTCATTTTTCACTATTTTTCTTGTATTTTGGTACAGAATGGAAGACACAACTTTGACCATTTTTTTCCAAAGTATACATATGAAAATAAACTTTTTATTTCTTGTTCCTGAAACTATCATGTAAGGAGGACTAAAAAATTAAAGAAAATATTGAATTTGAATTTTTAAGCTCATGTCCACCAACCTGTGGCATTGCCCACATGTATACATTTGCTATATATGGTTTACTCAGAAATTATTTTCTTGGTAGAGTAATTTAAGTTAAAATCACTTAAGTGTCAAAGTGTCATAATACTTCACATCAAGTCATCAAAAGATAAGAAATTTATGTTTTATATACTCAGGGGGGGGGCATAGCAATACTCAGATAGTAATTTGATATTGCATGGTACCTGTAGTTACACATCATACACATGAATTCCTCTGACTATACACCCATTTAAATATATTTACCAGTGATTTATATTGACTTTTTTTTAAACCTTTCCTTTTACCAAAAATATGGCAGAAATGGATTAGGGTCTCCCCCCTCCCCCAAATCAAAACCCATGCAGTAAATCTAGTCAGTGCAAGCAATCATACTTCTTCATATTTGTCAGATGTATTTTCTTCATAATTTATTTAATCATTCTCTTTTCTTCTTCTTTTTTAAGCTGTCAACAAAAAATAAACCCTAGCTTCCTAACTGAAACCATGAACTATACATTTATGTACAAAGTAGTCAATTGCAATCTCTTACTGGTGGGATTCAACTAGAAAAGTGAATAGTGAACTTTTTTTCACTGTAAAATTGACCACATTTGCATTTAACTATTGGTAACCAACAATATTTTGCAAAAATACATTTCCTTGGCCTGGGAGCATTAGTCAGTCGTCACTACACCATCACAAATTAAGTGTTGGAGTGACTCGTGCCATCAGCTTGAGTTTAATAGTGCGTGCTTGTGAAGTAGCGGTCCTGTCTGTTCACTGTGAGTCAGTCCATGAATAACAGAGAGAGAGGCAAGGAAAGAAAAGAGAGTGACGGATGGAGAGAGAGGAAGAGGTAGAGAGAAAGGGAAGAAGATAAGAGAGGAAGAATTAGAGAGAGATAGCGATAGAGGGGTAAAGAGAAGAGTCAATATACATGTAATGAGAGAGAAAGTAGGGAAAGGTGGAATGAGAGAAAGAGGTAGAGTGTACATGTATACAGAGAAATAGTAGAGAGAAAAGGAGAGAGGGTAGAGAGAACATAATTAAAGAGTAAATAGAGGAAATTGATAATGGTGAGAGGAAGAGGAGGGCAGGGGTAAAATTTAGAGTGAGTTTCATACAGAGAGAACCAGAGAAGGGTGAAAAATGCATATTTACATGTACATCGATGATCAGAGAGAATTAAAAACGGAGGAAAGAAAGGGAAAACACTGAGAGAGCTAAGAGAGGTGGTCAAGTGTATTGGAGGAAAGTTAAGACAGATCCAGAGAGTTAGAGAGGGAGAGGGGAGGAACAAATTGCTCAAGTCTGGGAGGACTGTCCGCATTTAGCGCATTACCCTATTAAAACTGCTGTTGTACTTGCGGTGAGTCGTAATCTTCGACAGTCACACGTGCCGCAGACCGCCGTCTCGTGCAGAACTCCCGTTGAACCCTCTACTCTTTTCAGAGCAACACTTTGTCCACTGCACATGCATGTACTCTGCATAGTGAAGTTCAGTGAACGAAACGTGTTTTGCACATTCTTCTAAACAAATCTTCCAACACAGTTTGTGACTGTAATTCACTACCTCTGCGTTATGCATATCCCCACTGTGTAAGCATAGTTTGCTGAAGAGGTAATTAAGTGTTTTTTTTTACAACACTGAAGGTGTCTTCGTAACCTCATTAGTCAACAGAGACATCTTTATTTATTATGTTTTTGATTTTGGCGGATTGCCCACCCCTGTATACTGGCAACTGCTCTGTTTAAAAGTTTACAGGAGAATCGGCATTTCATCCTCAAGTGTCTTTCGTAGACTCTTGACTCCAACTGAACGAGTTACAATATTTTTTTTTGTATGGATTCCAGCACCATCCATCGCAGTGGAGTTGTATTTGGTCTTTGAACTTTGAGGGAAAGTACTCAGGAAACGATTGGTGTTTTGTGAGGCAGACGGTGAGGAAGTGGAAGACTATAATCAATATATCTATATTCGATTGTTGAAATCAAAACTATCTGAATGATCACATGAGTTGTCACGTCTCAATCATTGCACAATATCGGAAACATTAACGGGTAAGTTTTGTATCCTATCTCCTATGTTACAGTAATTTGTGGTAAAATCAAATATTCTTCTATCACTGTTAAAAAGTGAAGTTACATTTTAATATTGTGTATTACATGTACATGTACTATGATTTTTTCCATTTCTGATCATTTATTATAAATTTCATCAAGTACAAAGCAGTAAAATGTGACCTAGGAATTACAATAAAAGCCTATGACCGGCAGAACAGTGATTCCCCTCACAAAAAATATGCAACATGGTGAATTGAAGAAATTCAAACAAAATAATCTAAACAAGAAAAAGAAAATCATTTTACAAAAGAAATCAAGACTGTGCTTAAGTCCAGAGCACAGTTATGCATTATAAAGTTATTGCACAAAGGGGTTTAACAGGAAAAGGCAACTAGAGAATGGAATGAGAAAATTGTAGTCATTACATGTACAGTGTACTTAATAATATGTACTGTATCATTTTTTTTAATATCCAAGTGTTTTGCAAGCAAAAGAAAATTTGTATTCGATACATGACATGTAGGACAAAATTGGAAAAGAATTTATAATTGGAAAAAGTTTTCAAAATCAAATTTTCAGAGTTAAATAAAGTTGAAATTACTGTCCATGGCTAAATCATTCAATTGGATATCATTAAAAGCTTTATTTCTCTGGCAAAAAGAAAGTGTACGAAGTAAATCCATAATCATTTTTTTTCAATTTTGTGTCAACTCCTCTCAGTAGAATTTACAGTTGTGTGATAATTTCCCGGGCCTGTTTTCTGAAAAAAGTCAATTTGAGTATGTGATAGCTGGATTTATAAAGCGCTTTTTGCCTGAGGATACAAAGCGCTGCTATCATTACCCGGGCTTTAGCTCGAGCTACCATCACCGGCGCTCAGTGCATTCAAGGAAATAATCCTGCCAGGTACCCATTTACCTCACCTGGGTCGAGTGCAGCACAGTGTGGATAAATTTCTTGCTGAAGGAAAACACGCCTTGGCTAGGATTCAAACCCACAACCCTCTGTTTAAAAGGCGAGAGTCAGAACCGCTAGACCACGACGCGCCCATGTACAATGAACATGTTGATCACATTATCTTTTACCAGTATCATGCTCAAATTGCTCAAGTACTTGTGGTAGAAGTACATGTATGTGTCTATTCAAATGCTAAGAATGCTAATACACCATGTACATGTATATCAGAAGATGATTCAAGAAGTGGCGTATCTAGGATTTTCCACAGGGGGGGGTGGGGCAAAACCGTCCGCCAAAAAAATTTGCCAACCCCAAAAAAGTCTTCAAGCTCGTCAGGGGGGGGGGCAAAAAAGGTCCTTTAAGCTCGTCAGGGTGGGGTAGGGGCAGACTGCCCCCCATAGGTCCGCTAGTGGATTCAAGTAAAAATTTTTTTTTTTGCAACAGATGTTTCTCTGCGACTCAAGAACTTTGAAAGTGAGGATTAATTCACCCATTTATCCATGATCTATTTTGCAATCCAAACCTTATTTTTGCATCTAAAAATGAATAAAAAAGAGATTTGCTTAAAAACAAATCTTCATAATATTTCATAATTCCAATCTAAATACAGTAAAGTTGATGAGTACTATTTACTTGTAAATCTCTGTGTTAAAAAAAAATCCCTCAAATATTAAAGTAAAATGATGCAGCACAAAATAGATTTATCAAGGGAACAGTTGTCTATTGAGGACAGATCATGTTAAATGGTTTATGCAGCTGTACACTCACTGAACAAATGGCCAGAAATATGTATAAACACTATCAAACCAGGGAAAATCATATTTCATGTGTCAGAAGTGTACTGATCGAAGCGTACATGTAGGTATGCAAAGTACAATAGAAGCACGGACAACAGATTTGGGACAGTGTTTTGTTTATAGAAAAGGAAGCGTGGAGGTTTATTTAATTAACAAAGGAAGGCATTTATTGGATCGTCCCCCAAAGTATTGTTTATATATTACATGAAAAGAGATGCTAAATTCATACACCTGTACCTGTAAACATACTGTGTACTGTACTATAGTTTTGCTGTATTTTTTCGATAAATTTATGTATGATAATGAATGGTGGTTATTTGCCCATTCACCCGAATCAAGTCAACATCATAATGAGGTACTTTGAGTATCTTGTTTAAAAGAATGCTGGTAATTTGTTGTATGCCTGAATAAGTGCTTGGTGCATTTGTCAAGTATGAAACCTATTATCAACATGTTCCCCAGGGGGGGGGGCACTTCCATTGATGAGTGTATACCATGCGCGACCATGGGGTCTCGAAAAGCACCCTAAACTCGTATTTTCCATATTCTGAAAATGCACCCCTTAACAAGTATTGGCGTCTTAAACCCTACCCTTGACAAGTATTCAAAACATAACGATACTCTTGGCAAGTATTCCCTGACATGAACCCCTAGACAAGTACAGCGATATATTGTCACGTACGGGTCCGTTGGTCATCGGTTAACCTTTTTCACACCATTTGGTTTCGTACGGGCCCACCTTCCACAACTGGCCCAAATCGGACTCTTAACACGTAATGTTGGGGCATCCTTTATCAAACATTTTAAATTTGTTTTATCATTCCCGAAAATTTGACCCTAAACCCATAGCTTTCCTACATGTAGCGAAATAGACACCCTTTTTTCATTATTTTGGTGTTTTTGATATCCATATCACGTTACGTACGTAACGTGCCCTATCGTTAAAAAGACATCCTTTTTTCGCGCATGGTATCCACTCGTCAATGTAAAGTAATCAAACGAAACCAAGCATCATTCATGTTATAGACGTACAAATCAAATTTTCTTTTATTTACCCAATACAAAACTTAATCAAGGGATTCATTATTATAATTGGTCACTTTTTATTTAAATTAGAATGTGATACTCCAGACCAGTGCCAGGATAAAGTCTCTTCAAAAATGGTCCCTTAAAGGGGAAGTTCATCCTGAAGAAAAGTTTGCTGTGAAAATAGGAGAAAAAATGATCCAAAATAGTGTTGAAGTTTTGAGGAAAATCTGTTAAAGATTCATTAGAATTTGAAGTTTGGTATTTGTGACGTCATAAATGAGCAGCTGCCCCTACATGTATGTTACATGTATGTAATATAAAATGCATGAATTTCATTTTTTAATGGTTCCTGATGACTTTTTTTTCTATTCATGATCGGATGTGAAATGATTTGTCTATTGACATACTGAAGGTACAATATAAACCATTTTCAATAATTTTCTCAGAAAATGACATTTAATTGATTTTTTACCATTTCTTATGTAGGAATCCTGCTCACATAATAAAGACATCACAAATTGAATAATCAAAATTCTAATAACTTTTTAGTTCTTTCATGGATTTTTCTCAAGCTTTTGGCAATATTTTTTTTTCTGCTATTTTACAATATACTTTTTGTCAGGATGAACTTCCCCTTTAATGCATATAACTTGAGATATCCCAGCTGTTACATTTACTCAAGAAAATGAATAATTGTAGATTGTTTTGGAGGTTTTTTTTATGAATTCGTACAAGTTTCTCTATTGCTTTAAACAGGAAAAGATTACATAGGAAATGAACATATTTATTGAGCTTCATGTACGGTGTAGACATGTTTGGTCCTACATGTACAAGTAGCTGGTTTGATTGTCAAGTCATTGTGAAAATATCTTATTTTAGTTCTTGGTGCTTTGGGGTATGAAAAGTGCTTTCAGAGGTCATACTTTTATTCAATTATCTTCTTTTCTTCTTTTTTTTTGAGGGGGAGGGGCAACCGCTGATACAGTACTTTCCTACATGTATTTTGAACTGAATGTCTAACTTTAGTTCTAGGATAAGAAAAAATGATTAGTTGCACCTTCTCTCAAGTTGGTAATATTACATTTCGAAGGCATTCATTTTCAAAAGAGATTGAACTTCATTTTTCTATTTTGGGGGGTCAACTGGAGTAATATCACTTTGATTCCATTAATTAATGTCATTTCAATAACTTTTCTATTGTAGGCCTACTTCTAGGTTTGAAAAGGGGTTTGAACCGACTCAAATTGGTTTGCACAATGTAATGTGATATTTGTATATAATGTACGTATGTATCAATTTCCAAGGCACTTCTGTTATTTCAGCCTGACTATTAGGTGTTTCTTAAGATCTAGAAAACATATACCTCGAAATAAGTGCCTTGGAAAGGAAGGAGATGGGAGGGGGAAAGTCCAAAGTAAGTTGGGAGTGCCACAAAAGAAAAAGAAAACTTTTGCAACTTAAGAAATTCTTATCAGTTTTCTGATCAGAAAAAAGGAGAATAAACTTTGAAGCTTCTATGTTTAGCTTGCAGTCATGAACTGTGATTTATATTTTTACAATTGAAGGAGCTGAAGTAGCTCTTTCAAAAGAAAACCAAAATAGAAATTGTATACACAAACTCGTCTTGGGTGGGAGTAGATATTTGATGCGCAAAAGAGGAAATGGATTATTTTAGTGGATCGTAATTCGTTTTCCTTTTGGAACAGGTTTTTTTTTCCAAGTCTCATATTTTCAAGTTTGGCAACTTTTGCAGTTGGAGTTGTAGAGGAGGAAGTGTTGATTTTTTATAAAGAAACATGACCTGGTTATGTTTTATTGCACCTGCCTAGGTGCAGGCCGGTCTAGTTGGTCCAAGTTTGATATATTTAAGTCCTTGTTTCTCATGCATAGTACGTTGGCCAATGACATCACATGTAGAAATATAGAATTGTCATGTTATGTACTCTGTATGTAGTTTGCAGGCACATGCAGACCCTTAGTTTTGAACTTTTCGCAATTCGCATTGTGCATAATGCAGAGTCTGAAAGAGTGAGACTAGATTTACTATGTACTGTGGCTTGCTTTAGGTAGACAGAACATTTAGTCTTCACTCTAGACCCACATGATATATGAGTCTGTTTGCAGACAACACACTGTATAGTGAGGTTTTTTTACACTCTTTATAAGGATTGGTCATGCGTCAACTGATGAATACATGTATGTGTCCGACTGACAAAAATCTGTCAAAATCAAGTAGTAGAATCTATGATTTCAGTTGTTATCTGACCATTTTTATTAGTTGAACATGTACATGTACTATATTCACCACCAGAAGGATTATTAGTAGGTCCATGCATTTGCCAATTCGTTTGAAGAGTGTACATTATTTAAAATTGAGGACATTTATTTATCAAACCATGATTAAAACCAACAAGTGCCTCAATATGGCATTTAACTTCAAGGAATAATTGTATGATTCCCCAAGCCTACGTGCATACATCCATTGAATCTAAACAATATTTCATGCGTCTACATTGTATTCTCTCCATTCTTTTTCTTGTTGATAAGAAAAGTGAAATAATCATAACTTAGTCATGATATTTGAAAGTCTGTCCACTGCGGAATTGCGTGAGTAGGATAGAAATTGGTTGATGACATAATGACAAATATTTGTAATTCAGTTCCAAGGATAACAATCTAACCAATTATAGCTGATGAAAGCTTTGTCCAGCATGATCAGCACTCTGATCTGTCATCCTTCATTGTTTGTTAAATCGCCATTAAGTTTTCCCTCCCCTCCCCATCTCTCTCATTCTCCTTGTCTCTTCCCTCTTCCCCTTCCCTCTTCCCATCCCCTGTCTCCTCTCCTCCCTCCCCCATCTCCTCTCCTCTTCTCCCTATCATTTCTCCTCTCACCATACCTTCCCTCCCTCCCTATGTATCCCCCTCTCCCCATGCCTTCCCTCCTCTCCCTCCCCTCCTATCCATCCCTCTCTCCCCATACACTCACTCCTTCACCCCTCCTCCCCTCTCTATCTATCCCCCTCTCCCCATACCTTCCCTCCTCCCCCTCCGTATATCTTCCCCCTTCCCCATACCTTCCCTCTTCTCCCTCCCTCCCCCTCCTCACCTCCCTATCTTTCCTCCTCCCTTCCCTCCTTCTCCCCTTCAGGACTACATGTATCTCTCCCCTACCTCCCCTCCTCTCCCTCCCCTTCCCTATCTTTCCTCATCCCCTCCCTCTCTTTCCCTTCCTATCCCTCCCCTGCATGGACCTTCTTAAGTCTTAACAACTTGCTGTAGTGTGATGGGCCATGCAACATGCTTTATTAAAACTTTAAAACCTTTTTTCAAGTGTTCGCTCTTCTCTGTGTTATAATTTTTGCTTCTCTTTTCACTTGATACCTTTCCTGTCTTCCATTGTCTTTCCTCTAATCTTCATCATCTCCCCCACACTCCCCTCTCTCTCTGCTTCTCCATATTTCCTCTTTCATCTGCCCTGATAATTTGACGAAGGTCTTGATACATTGTTGTCTGTTGCCAAAAAGGAATTTGAACAAAGTGGACAGCTATGACGATGTCAGGGAGTGGATCGTAGTTATGATATTGGTAATTAACGGAGAAAGATTGAGTTTGTAGAAATGACATTGACATCCCGATCTCTTTCTGTGCAAGTAGGGCTGGGAGGGTACCTGGGCCTGGGTGGGGCAGTCATACATGTATTATGTACATGGTATACACAAATCATGCAATTCAATATGCTGTGGTTATTTCCACATGACCTCTTTATAAATACAGTCATGTTAATCATTCTAGTCAAGTGCATAATTAATAACCAAAGCTGCTTCTGTACGTACATGTACAATATTTTCTAAAACGTTTTTATTTAGTATAACCATCTCATACACATATACAATAACAAAGTTAATAACAATATAAAATAACAGTGTACAGTATGGATAAGTAACATTTTGATAAAAAAATACAATACTGTACATACAATATGCAATTTTACAAGAATCCTTCTATTTCAACCACATTATACCCATATATAGTTTTTCATTATCTGAAATCTAAAATTCTTTTTTAAGAACTCATTTCAACCCCAGTAAAAGGGAGAACTCTATATAACGAAGTTGTAAAAGTTGTGAGTTTCATATTCCTAAAAGAACAGAGTTTTAATATGAATTTTGAAAATGATATACATGTATAATTAAAAAATTAGCAGTCCTGCATACATTGCTTCACCCACTCATTCAATGAACAAGGTTATGATATAACCTTGTTCTCAGTTACATCTCCATGTGTGGCAAAATAAGGGTGGCAATGTTTGGCTTATTTTCTCCTTTTCTATGTGACAAATGCTTGATTTTCTTACACTGTTAGTTTCCAATACAGCTATTCATCATATAACTTGGCCCTTATGTAAATTTGATTCTTTGAATTATTTTTTTCTTAATTAAAAATTATAGAGTTTGAAAAATTAAAAATTTCTTGCCATATTACTTTCCACCAATAGAGGGTGTACACAAAAATATGCCCAAAATTCAATTTTTTGAGCACTCTGGTGAATACAAAAATTATTCCCAAGTTACTAATGAAAAATAAATTGCAACTGTATGGAAATTAATAATTTTGGTCACAAAAGTGATATTTTAATGATTTTGTAAAGTGTGTGCTCTGTACAGCATTGGCATACCATAGTCCTACCTGTAGATTCCCCACAGGCATGATGGTAGCAGTGAACAAGTGGCTTCACCTATCTATTAAAACTTTCTTAACTCTCAATTTCATTCATACATGTATCATTTCACTTGAATTATTTTAATGGAATGAACATACATGTATGTTTATTTTTCAAAGCAAAGGAAATTTTACACAAAAATTAATAATATTCAGAGGTATGTGTACACTCTAGGAATGTACATGTAGTCAGCTCAATTTCCAGGTAATTTTGATTTAGTTTGAAGAAAAAAAAGATATTTTATAGAATGACGTAAAAAGTATATTGAGGGGAGGCAACATGTCTGGCTTTGACAGGGTTAAACCTAGCCAAGCGGGCTCCGTTCGGATTTGTAGGTTGATCTATTTTCGGGAAGAAATAATTAATCCCTCTGACTTCTAATGGAGAATCGCTCCTAAAAATTCTTACCCACTCTTGCTCCATTGCGGTGAATTGCTGAGAGACATGGAAATAAGTAATTTTTTTCAAAAGCTTGAAGCAAAATGGAAATTGATGAATTATATCAAGATCTCATATTTCATTCCTTGATAATGGATGATTAGCTTTGAGTAAACTTTCCATGGCTTTTGAAAAAAAGTTAAACAGGCATAAACATGTTTATCTTATTTTCACCATTTTACCCATCTGAATATTATCTTCTCTGGAGGATAATTCTGGCTGGTCTCTCAACAAATATGGGGCCGAGTTGTAGGTTTGAATAAAAAGTCTGCAATACTTTCACCTCACACAATAACTTGATATATTGATTTTTAAATACCTGTATTACATATTTTGAAGAATTTAATTCATACATGGAATTCTTGATATTTTCCTTATACTGATGTAAGAGTCGTCATTTTTTCCCGTTTGAACTTGTTTGTGGAATTGAGTGATATTGTGTATGTGTTAATATGTACATGTACAATTGCATTAAAGCTTTACGTGCATACTATTATGGATTTTTTTTTAAAGCATGTTCAACAATGGCAAGGTTTTTTTTATATTTTTACTACAGTATGTGGCCATGATAAATCGAAAAAATTACAATTTTAATCTTGTGTTTTCCTGCTAACCCTGAAATAATAGCATGGAACCATTCATGGTTATCTTTTAATTGTTTCCCTAATTAGGGTAATGAACCATTACATGACCTGATCTGAGTCACCCATGGAGGTCACAGCATCTATCAATATTGAGAGCGGTGTTGGCTCAGTCGGTAACGCGTCTGCCTGTCGAACCAAAGATCGTGAGTTCGAGTCCACCTCGGGCGGATGACCGAAGCCAGTGCGATGTGTGTAATTGTGTATACATGCACGTCTCTCCCATGTTTCATAGATGCAGACTATGTTACAATGGAAAACACTCCATCCCTCGGATAGGACGTTAAATGGAGGCCCCGTGTAGAGGAGAGTCACCACCTTTGCACGTTAAGAACCCACTGCACTATTCTTATAAGAGTAGGGGGAAACCCCGGTGTAGTGGTCCACCTGCCTTCCCCCCAATCAGTTATATTGGGAGGAGAGACCTGCGGGTCATAGTGATTCAGTTCGTTTTTCGCCTCCCATGCACAGGTGACGCCAAAAAAAAAATAATAATAATCATATCAGTAGGCCGACACTGCTGGCTGGCATCCCGTCGTCTGCTGTGCAAACCAATCACTTGAGTAAATAAGGGTCTGAATGTGCAGCCTATAATGTCTTTTGTGCCGAAGGCCCTCTGAAACAGCATAATTGTGCTATTTGCTTGGGGACCCACTTGTTGATCAGAGTTTCACAGGGTCTGTGCCTGCAGACTTTTAAAATGTTAGCCGGCATCCTGAGCTGTTATGTCATCTATAGGCTAAAATGATTTTACTTTAAAAATCTTAGTTCCAATTAGGTCCCATCTAGAAACTCAGGGGCTTTGATATTTTATGAAAATGAAGAGCAGGAAAAAAAACATGCTCCAAAGTTATTATTAAGTGCTTCAAAAAAGCGAAATATAAAATGACCGGAAATACTGTCTGAAATTTCCTCCCAATCTCAGGAATATTCCTGTCATAGATATCTTGAAGTGTCGATCTGCATGGATTTGTTTTTTTTTTATTCTTCCAGGTGGTAATTTTGTCATCCAAATGAACATTACTGAATGCAATATGAAATCAAAGTTCAGTATTCAGGTGTAATGTTAGCCTGTGCTTTTAACTCCTCTTAAAAAAGTAGATAATTTTTCCATTTGATTGTAGCATACATGTATTGAATGTCCTTGTATTTCTTTCCTGAGCTGATCTTTTGTCAATCATGGTTTTGTTACTTGTAACTCCAGGCTTAAAACCTCTTATCAAAAGTAGGTTAGGCTGTGATCTGGATTTAAAAAAATACAGAAATGATGGAACATTACAAAAATTGTACAACAAATTTTCATAAGTAACCAGTTACAGATATTGGTCATGAATTAGCCCTAAAATTGACATACTGAAGCTTTTCGACGTGCACTCATTGGAGTTCAATCCCATGAATGATCAGAATGCTAGAGCGAATCAAAAACCAAAAGAGAAAATGGATGTGAAGTGACAAGCTCTGATTGGCTGTCACTAAATCAAAAGAGACATGTCAAGTTAAACAATTTAGGCTTTATATTAACAGCTGTAAATTGAAGCAAAGCATCTGAAATAACCGCAAGGGTTCTTGTAAACTCCTTCTGGTGGTACAGATTGGTCATTTGTATTAAAACAGTATTCAGTCTGTAAAATTTCATGGACTTGAATATTTTTGAATTGACATGAATGGAAATGACTCCATCAACCCACCTGTGTGATGCTTAAAATACTTTCCGGTCTGTCTCATTTCTAGATTTATGCCAATTCCAAAATATTAATTTCTCTCCTACACCTACATGTATTTAAAAATGGAAGGGTGAGGGCAGTTTTTTCTTTTATTTTAATACTACACTGTATAAAGCTAGAATTAATCTCTTGTTTCAACTTGAAATACCTCCCCATTGTTTGGTTCTTTCGAATCTGTCTCCTAATCTAGAAGATTTACATTGAGATACAAAGGAATGCCATTGTCAAAAATGGTTTAGTCTTTCCTTTTGTTTCGGTAACTGATTCAAGAGTCAAATTTCAAAGAGTCACCATGATACAAAGACCGGAAAGTTGCCTTTTTCGTTTTGGTCCTATTCTGGACACCGAACCTATTGTTTGACTGCCATCCTCAATTTTCTCTAGACGGGCTCCCTATTGTGTAAAGGACAATAGCTGTCACCTGAAAATTTGCTGTGTGACATGTCTATCTCTGAATTCTTGTGATATAATCAGACAACAGAAACTCAAGTTTACTTTTCCTTTAGAGAAAGAACCATGGGAGCATGTCATGAAACAATGTACATGGAGCCGGGGGGGGGGGGGGGGGGGGCACTTCCATTCACGAGTGGATACCATGCGCGACCATGGGGTCTCGAAAAGCACCCTAAACACATAATTTCCATATTCTGAAAAAGCACCCCTTAACAAGTATTAGCGTCTTAAACCCTACCCTTGACAAGTATTCAAAACATAACGATACTCTTGGCAAATGTTCCCTGAAATGAACCCCTAAACAAGTACAGGCATGTTTTATTGTTACGGGTCCTTCGGTATTTACCTTATTTGGTTTGGCACGACCCCACCTTCTACACCTCGCGCAAATCGGACTCTAAACACGAAGTGTTGGGACAAAAAGGACATCCTTTATAAAACATTTTAATTTTGTATTATCATCCCCGCAAATTCGACCCTAAACACATAATTTTCCTAGCGAAATGGATACCCTTTTTTTCATTATTTTTGTGTTTTTGACACCCTTATCACGTTACGTACATAACGTGCCCCAATGTGAAAAAGACATCCTTTTTACGTGTTTTTTTTTGGTCGCGCATGGTATCCACTCGTCAATGTAAGTGGCCCCCCAGGATATGGAGCAATATTCACAAACTCCAGTATTTGTTATAAGATACTGAAATCCTTTTGTCTGATTGCTTCAGAACAAGGTAATCGGTGAAAATCGTAGAGAAGATCTGTGCTTCTTAAAGGGATGCTTTGGGCTGAGAATATTTATATCTAAATAAATAGAGTAAAATTCACAGAGCAAAATGCTGAAAATTTCATCAAAATCGGATAACAAATAACAAAGTTATTGAAATTTAAAGTTTAGCAATATTTTGTTAAAACAGTTATGCACGTCATCATGAATATTCATTAGGAGGGCTAATGATGTCACATCTCCACATTCTTTTTTCTTAAGTTATTTCATGAAATCATAATTGCTTCCTTTTTTCATACATGTGTATTAAATGATATGTTTCCATTATGATGAAATAAATTTCATCATCAAACTCATCTGTTTCTGAAAATTAACCTTTGAACTGGTTATTTTGTGTGCAATGAAAAAAAAATTTGATTCAATGTTCTCACATGTTTTTTATGACTGATTTCATCCTACACTCCCATGTTTTACTCATAGTATTGAATGCTCTGATGTTTTTTTCAAAAGTTTTTTCTCATGCTGCAAAATTGAGATCCTGAGATATATCCCCACTGAGTAATCGCAACGGAGGCTCTTTTAACTGTATGTTTGCGAGGCAGTCTGCAAGGGTAATTAACTGCTGGAACCACCAGTATGCGGTAGCCCACAGGCATGTCAGGGGCAGAACTAAATTTCTACAGTTCATCGAGTCAAAGGGGAAAAAAATAATCGGTGCCCAATTGATTAACTTATCTGGAACGCAGGACACTAGATGGTGACCATTTCATGAGGGAAATTGTCAATTTGAAGAAGACAATATAACATTACTTTTTTAATGAAAGGGGAAGTCCCATAGCATGTCTTTAACATGAATGCGCAGAACGTGGAACGATGTAGACTCCTGACCTAATTTCCCGAAGCCAGTCACCGAAAAACCGAAGGACAACAAAACACATGAATGTTCAGGATTGGCACTTCTGAAAGTACAGTCAAAGTTTATCGGCTTTTATCACAAAAGTGCTGCTCGAGATATGATCACGAAGAAAAAAATGGAAGAAATTTGAGGAGAGCATTTCATGAAAGGGGTGACGATGCTTGAATATGAATTGGGAGTTGTTTAAAGTGCCTAGTAAAGAACTAAACCTACAGTGTACATTTTTATTTTGATAATCATGTTCTAATATTACAGCTGCTCTGCACATGTAACATTAAAACCTTACTGTTCTTTTGAAATGACTTTCAGTGACGATTACTGAAGAAGATATAGAAATAAACTAAATAGCATACAGTAGTTAGAATACCTGGTTAATATATATATTTTTTTATTTAATCAGAAGGTTTATATATACAATATGCTCCATGTATGTTTATTTGGTGTAATGCTTAAAAGGAATAGGATAAGTGGATTCAAATGGATGCCAGGAAAGTGAAAAGATTTTTTTTTCAGGATTTTCTGCATTTATTGGAAAAACATATACAAAACAAATTTACAATGCTTGAGACATAATCATGATATGGCATAAAGTACATACAACTAGATTAGTACAGTACAGATTTAAATACATGTAAATGTAACCTGAAGATCTTCCTTTCCAATCCATGTATTTTTTTTTAATGTACAAAAAAGGACTTTGCCTTGAGCAGCACTTTTTGTTAGCTTTTCAGCTTATATTTGAACAAAAAAATGTTATTTTGACTGCCAGACGATTGTATGACTCCAAATCCAGTGGTGGTTTAATTTTATTTGTTGCTATCTTCATATGATGTGGAGTTGGTCATATTTATTTTTACATTCATTTTTTTTTTCATTGTTTTTAAATACTTATTTATGTATTCATTTATTTTAGTTATTCTTCTTTGGGGGGGGGCAGAGGATGATTGTCAACACACAATTCATTGAGACCTTCCTGAATATTGTTATGCACCAATGGATTCTCTACACATGATGAAAGAAAAGCAAATATGCCCCCCCCCCCCCCCCCCCCGGTTGCTATTCATTCAAGATTTTTGCTATAACGATAGCTGGCCTCTGAATTGAAATTATTTTTTTCTTGTATATGAAATATGTCTAATCTATTGTTATGTAAATGTAACGTTTTGTAAAATTTTGTATGTCTTTTTTTATCATTATTTTGAACTTCTTATTTATAATATATCAAAAGTGTAGAAACACCTGCTAAATGAATATGGATACCATTTAGGATATTTGTGCATTATTTTGGAAAATGGTAATATATGCATATTGTTGTTTTGATTTTCTTCAAAGAAATTCACAAAAGTGAGATGATATGCAGGTAGCATAAAAAGAATAAATGTAAAAGTATACCATTTTACAAACAAAATTAAAGAAACAATTTGTTTTCCACTTATTGCCAGTTTTCCTATTACAGTGATGACTACTGGATATTGACATTTTTCTGTAGATCAAAGTCATATTGACTGGAAAAAGCAAAATCATAGAAGAAAATTCCTTTCTTTGGCCCCCAAACGACTTGTTCAACTATCAAGGAGGCAGTCTAAGTATCTTGTCCTTTTGTTACGTTGGCTCATCAAGCTTAATGTAAGCCGACCTGTTCGCATCATCCTTCCAAATAGACTAATTTCACTCACAAATTTCACGTTTCCCTTCATTTCCTCCAATTCCCAGGCTGAACAGCGGGTCGGAATGAAACAACTGCATGAGTAACACAGCCGAGTGAAGAACAACACTATAGCCGGGTGAACGACACAGAATTTGGTGCATGGGACTCTACAGCAAGACTGTTGGACCAGCCAGTAGCAACAGAAGAACTGCATGAGTGGTATAGCCGATTGTCGAATATCAAGGACAACCGACACAAAACTCAAAGTGCTGGACTTTCAAAAGACTGAGTGAACAAGGTGTTTTTAATCGGAGGAAATGTTCACCAACAACTTTTGCTGTATGCCTGCAATATAAGCAGTCTCGAGAGGATTTATTCTTTGGAAGAAGATATTTTGGACGCAGATATCATCAGAGATTATATAGATGTTAAGAATATAAAAATCATCATGGATACTCGTCTTTTTAGCTCTGTCTTCAGACTACTTTTGACCACCATACTGATTTCAAGATGTAGTGCAGAAATAGGTAAGAATATTTTCTTATAATAAATAAACTATTTTTCAACAAAGCTAACTTTATTTGATAACTTTGCCCAATATATTTAATCATTATTCCAATGTACACAATTTTATTTGGATCTTGTGTCTGTTTGCTCAAAGTTTAGTGTTTATATTTTGCATCCAAATACAATTTAGTTTTGGTTTTAAAGTTTAGGAAGTGACAAGTACACGTATGTATGAAATGGGTATGTGGGTAAAATAAAACAAATATGTGTGAAATAAAAAAAAATATGGATATAAAAATACAGGGAAAATTTATGTTTGAATTTAAGTTAGTATGATGGGATACTAAAGTTTTATTGTATCATTTTCATTGTTAAATTTTAATTGTTCTTTTTTATCTGCTTCCTTTTAAAATATGCAGTAGTCACAGAATCCCCTTCGGACACAATCGTTGCTCTGGGTTTTCCCGCCGTGTTTCATTGCTTGGGGCAAAACAATCCACACATGGAGTCACTCTATACGATAGTGGAATGGAAGCACAACAATGTGGTTATCACTCCGGGTGGGCGCTTTCACGTCTTCTCGAACGGAACGCTCGACATCAAATGGACAGAGATCGGGGATGCGGGAAACTATAGCTGTAAGCTGACAATCGAAGATGCGTACGGCGTTGTAAAGGATACACAAATTTTGCCGGCTGCATGGCTCTACTTTGCCTGTAAGTATACATAGAGCTCAAATGTTTTCTCCATGCACCATTTATGATTATGCTAGTATTATAACGTTTCTTCGCTTTTCCTTTGGTCTTTCTGACGATTCTCTTATTCTATTCCCTTTACCCTAATTCTCCTGGGGAGCATAATGGCCCCCCCCCTCGACAATTTTCGCGATATACCTGCTGCGCAAAGTTTTTTGACCTCGCCACTCACAGTCTTTTTACTTTCAAGTCTGGCGCAAATTTTGAGACCAAATTCGTGATGCCCGGGTATGCGGTTACGACATTATGCAACATTATGTAAGTGCATGTCAGACCCAAAATTGCTCATAAACGTGATTTCATCTACAAATCCAATGCAAATTGTGTATTTAGCCAAAATTCATAAATGTATCATTATTTCTACTTTTACTGATTAAACTTAATTAATATTGCCTTGTTTATGATCAGAATTAAGTCTGGAACGATTTCCATTGAAAAAACAATAAAAAAACAAAAGAGTAAAAAAATTAAGAAATGCATTTATAAGAAATTAACAAAACAATAAAATACATAAGAAATCGGTCTTGATACCAGAATTTTTTCATTCACAATTGTTAGGAATGCTATAAAGAATATTTTCACCCCAAAATAGCATTCTAGGAGCTTTATATAGTGAATCAGAGCAAAAAGTATGATTTCATGAATAAATTAGCATAATTCATATAAAATAAAAATATATGAATTCAGTTAAATTTACCAATGCAACTGCGTAGATTACATCATTCTCTACCATCATGCAAATTTTCTTTGTGATCGCGCAATCCGCGGCTGAGATCTTAAGGGGGGCCCATAATGGCCCCCTCCCCCTGGAATGACAAGAATCAAAATACCCCGGGAGATTTAGGGTTAAGCCACTTTTAGTTTAGTGGAAACCAGTTTTAACGTGTAAAGGGAATGCGCGAAGTGGTCTTGAAAGTGATCTGAAATGGCCTTCCATAGCAGTTTGTAAATCCACTTTTCGATGTGATTTTAAGACTGCTCTGCCTCATTTAACAGGATTAAGTGTTGGTTAGTGCAAGTACGCCCTTAAATCCACACTTTCACGCATTAGATGTGCCCAAAAACGCCCTTTAAAGTGCATTGCATAAGGGCTTCTCTGCTCTGAAGTGGTGCACGAAACTATTGTGCTTTAATACGGGCGTTCTTGAATTGACACGACACATTTTTCTTTTTCTCACTGCAATACTGTAATATGAAATGTCAGCTAAAGTAGCCGATGCCCTAAAATTAAAGAAATTTAAGGTTTGTCTTTCCTTCCTATCCTTTCTCTTTTAAATCCCTCCCTTTCTCCTCACTCTTTTCCCTTCTTTTTATCTTCTACTCCCTTTTTCGTGGCTTTTCGATATATCCCGTAACCTCTTCATGCCACACATTCCTGCATATGGGACCTACATGAAGGAGGAAATAATAAATGATTACCCCTGGCGCTGAGAACCGACTAAACAACAAGTAAAAAAAATCCAATACCTGGACATTTTAACTGGAGCAAGAAAATGTCTAGATCTGATAAAGAATTGTATCATATTGAACCATTCCACCCGAAACGGTGCTAAACAACAATTAGTCTGAGATGTGCCAACTGTTTTAAACACTCCCTTGCCTTTTTGGATTGATTAACTTCATCCAGGTGCCTGATAGCTGTTAGTAACATTTCAAATCACTTCATGACCAACTGCTAAATAGAATATCCCTATAACTATATTGGTGCTATTGAAATGGGTGAACCCTACCACAAAATGCTTTCTTTCATGCAGAGTGTCGAATGTAGACAATGTCGGGAGAGCCCAGACCAACAAAGTTTATTGAACTTAATATTTTATTGCATGTCTTCACAATTAAATACTGTACGGCAGAAGTTTAAAGGGGAAGTTCACCCTGAAGAAAACTTTGTTGTAAAAATAGCAGAAAAAATAGTAAAAAATATTGGTGAAGGTTTGAGGAAAATCTGTTAAAGAGAAAGTTATTAGGGTTCAAAATTTGGGATTTGTGACGTCATAAACGAGCAGCTGCCCCATGTGTTATGTAATATAAAATGTATGAATTTCAAATTTGGTTTGGTTCCTGATGACTTAATTTTGTTTTCTTTTCATGATCGGGTGTGAAACGATTTGTCTATTGATATACAAAAGTTACAGTGAAAACCATTTTCAATTTTCTGAGAAAATGACATTTCATTGATTTTTTACCATACGCTATGTAGGAATGCTGCTCGCATATGACGTCACAAATCAAATAATTGAAATTCTAATAACTTTTTAATTATTTGATGAATTTTTCTCAAACCTTCGGCAATATTTTTTATTATTTTTTCTGCTATTTTTACAATAAACTTTTTGTCAGGGTGAACTTCCCCTTTAACATATTTAGATATGTTCATTTTCTGGTGGGGTTCATTTAATTTTGACACCACTGTATATGTACTTGTATGTAACACTTAACTCTTAAAGTTAAAGCATATAGCTATTGGTAAAATACTCCCTGGCCATGAGGGGTGGGGTATTAGGCCCGGGGGGGGGGGCACTCGACAAAAAAAATTAGTAGGTATGTGCCGCGGGCGAGACAAAAAAAACGGGGGCCTTGGAGTGGGCTTATTGTAAAAAGGAGGGTCCTTGGAACGGGCTTCGGAACTACAAATGTTTGTGAAAACGGGGATCCTGGGAACGGGTCGCCTGCGTGCAAGTGCGTATGCATTTCTATGGAACGTGCATGCAGCTAGCCCGGCGGCACGACTGCTACCAGAACGGCGTAACAGAAAATATGCAAAGCCCTGGAGTGAATGTTTTTCTTCTTTTTCATCCCTATCAATGTTTCAACATATGTTTCTAATTATTGACCTGATCAGGAACTTGCACTACATCTACCTCATTTAAAAAAAAAAACCGTTCCAAAGAAAACAAGACTTGTTGACTCGTTACTTCAAGACAGTTGATATACGGTACCTTCCCCATAAAGAGAGAGGCAGGCTGGCCTTGCTGCTTGAGGGGCATGAAAATACTTTTGATATATGGGTGTATTCAGACCGACTCCAACTTACAAGAATACCAGGTATTTTCTGATCTGGAAATCTACCCTGATTGGTAATTTTGGCAGAGTAAAAGCAAATTACTTTTAAAGTGTAACATTCCCGAAAGAAAATACCCACTATTAGTAGTCACTTTTCAAAAAGTATGAGGACTTTTACGGGGATCTTTCCAAGGTTGCAGGTGTTCTTGCAGTGTGAAAGCAAATTGCAAGATTTTGGTCAACCCAGTGAGTAGTTGGGACCTTGTTTGCTGCCGAACTAGTGATTTGTCCTGCTAATCGGGCCATACTAAGCATGCTCATAACATCAAGAACTTACCCCGAAAATGTCTGCTGTGGATCGACTTGAATGCGGAAAATAATTATGTGGTATTTTTTAGCCTGAACAATATCTTGTAATTTAACGGGTATTCTAGTGGTTGAGTCGGTCTGAATATGCCTAGAATCATAAACGGAGGCCGTTTCATAAAGCTGTTCGTAAGCTAAGAGCGACTTTAAGAACGACTGGTGATTCTTACGCGCTAAACCATCGCCTATGGTGTATACCATTTACCAAAAGAAAGGATCACCAGTCGTTCTTAAAGTCGCTCTTAACTTACGAACAGCTTTATGAAACACCCACCAGGTGTAAATATCTAGGAAATTACAGGAAATTCCCCTTGCGTTCCCTAGCCATGGGTGCACACTACCTGTTTTGAGAATCTAGGTAATTTTGCGTATCCCCTCCAAAAATGGAACTGGTCATGGTTTTTTTTCCTTTTTTTTTTCATTTGGCCAAGACTTGTTATTTGTAAGGATTCCATTAGGGGTTGGTTGAGATGTATCGAATTTTGATGGTGATGCCAATGCTTTTTAAGGTGAGATTTTGAAGTATTAACAGATGGTGCCCAGGGTCCCTGGCCCCGTCTTAAAAAGACTTGTGATTGATCCAATCATTCTCAGCTATGGAATGCCAGCCAGGCAGCCATGTCACAATTTTTAATATGGGAAATTTGCACAATAGTCAATATCCCTTGAAAACAAAGAGGAGCGTGTTGAATTTTCAAAGCAATGATACAGTACGTCCATGCATATACATCGTATTTAGAAAACATGTTGAATAGATATACAGTGAATGATTTAGATGTTTGGGTTGCTTGCTTTCCATAGTTGTGATTGATCAGTATTTTCTTTGTAAGACGGGGCCCAGATGGGTGTTACATAAAACCTGTTCAGAGCGACTTTAAGAATGACAGGTGTCCCTTTCTTGCAGTGTGGTAAATGGTATACACCAACATGTTAAGCGCATAAGAAAGGTTCACCAGTCGCTCTAAACAGCTTTGTGAAAGGACCCCGGGCCTCACAAATATGTCCATTCACCAATCAACACATTACTCCAAATGAGTAAAGATAAATTTTTAACCGGTAGAATGACATGACAGCCCGGGGGGAGTCAAATATATTGTGGTACACACGCATGACAAAAAAAACATGTTTGAAGGGGTGTTTTTTTCAGTTTTAGACGCGGTCCGCGCTTGGACTCGTTAGGGTATCAAAAACGATTTTCAAGAAAACGGGTGGTTTTGAAAGACTGGTCAATGGTCAATCGTGGGGTCAAACGTATTTAGGGTATGTTTTTTCCCCAAAAGCTTTTTTTACAAAACTAGCCAAACGTGTTTAGGGTATGTTTTTTTCCAAGCTTTTTCCCCGAGGTCATATTTTAGCGAAACTTGCTTAGGGGCCAGAACGTGTACAGTAAATAAAGCCCGCAAGAAACTTGTTTAGGGGGTTATTTTGCACACAGAGAAAAAGTTGTTTAGGGGCTGTTTGGAAATTCCTTGGCCACGTGTGTGTACAGCATTGACTGCCCCCCCCCCTCGGATGACAACTTGGAAGTCTCACAGCATGGTACAAGGTTTTGTGCATTAATTGTACTACAGATATTTGCTTAAAAATTTACACTATATGTAAATTGTATGTAAAATATATGAGTATACAAATAGCAAATAGGCATGAGTGCGATGGAGTGAATAAGAATATTTGCTATTCGTGTTGTACAACGCCTCAAAAGTTAGCAAAATTAAACAAACAATAATCATTTTTTCGTAGATGTTAATCTATGAAAATCGGAAAGAATGATTGAAAGCAAACAGCAAAATCACTCAAACGTGCATCTGGCGCAGCCGCAATGCACATTTAGTGCAGTGCATTGAATCCTAATTTTTATGTCGACATCACCGTGTTCCTGACCTTGTAATGGTACATTATGGACGACACGTGTGCTACGGTTCAAATGTTTCACAATCAGCCTACCATTTATTCGCGTACAACAAACTAAATGTTCATTATCCACTCCTTGGGGAGTGGTCAAGTTATTCCATGGGAATCCAGTACATGTATACATGTACGGTCTTGCTTGTCGTTCATTAGTCACGGTAATCAATATGTTGCAGGTTGAATTTGCATATAGCGGTAAATGAAAAACATGTTTTTGTCTCAGGTGCAAGATTGTAAATTGACCTTTCCAGCCAAGCCTGCTAATGAAGTGTTAAACGATATCTCTTAAAACACACCAATCCCATAATTGATAGCCTCATTACTAGTGTCCCTGCGATATGAAAGTTTGTTGTTGTTTTTCAGTACTGAAATTGAGGCCCGAAGTTGAACTTCTTTGATGGCAACCAAATGGAATACTTCCTTTTTGAAATTGAGATCTACTGCACATACTACATGTAGTTCATGATCAGATTTTTGAGAAGGGATTAAGAAATGCAAACTGATGTCATATCATATTGCTCTTTAATAAAAAAGTACTATGGAAGGTCAATCGGACTAGAATTAATCATTCAAACTATTCTAACAATAAAGTACTTGTAAGCAGTACATGTACATAGTAAATAACCAAACACAGTCGCTGATATTTCTACATTTACAGGTATATGACGTAGTAGAATAAATGATTCATTCAAAGCTTTTCGGCATTACAGAAAAAAAAACACTATGACAAAGAGGACCCATTATTTACCAGATCCATTCGCCCTTGAAAATTCATTTCCATCAAACTATTAGCAGGCAAAATTAAGTATTTCCATTTGTCTTCCAGCACAAAATAAAAGCCTAATTCCGTTGACTTTCAAGAGCGGGTACGTAACTTCCTCTCTGAGTGACCCTTCCTAGACGCGTCTGTCACCGCAGTCACGATTCCTCGCCGTAATAAAGAACCGGACAGGATCTGACAGGATATTGTCCAATACAGGCTGTCCAGGCAGGGGGAATGGATCAAACCCGTTTACAATGGAAGAGCAGTGGGTGGACAGATTGGTGTCAGGATAGGGTTCATTCACACCGCAAGCAAAATTTGTGGATTGGGACTTGGTCTCATTTTATTTGGTCTAAAATTCTCACCTGTGTGCCTGACATTCTACTACTACTACTATTACTACAACTACTACAGTAATAATAATGATTATGATATAAATGATACTTGCTTTATACCACTGAAAACTTTAATTTCAAAAGTGTCTATTAAAGCGCTCACTCTACAGTAAATGCATATTACCCTAGCTTTAGCAGAGCAGCAGGTACATGTAGTGCATTTTTTCCAAGGAATATATTTCTACCTGGTCCCCACTTTAATACATGCAGTGTATACCTCAGCTGTATTGGGTGAAACACGATATGGATCAATTTCTTGCTGAAAGAGATTGATGTGTGTAGTTGGATTTGAATCAGCGACCCGAGACGGGGAAACAGAACCACTATACCCTGACGCCGTAGTCTAGTAGGATATATGCACTGTAAAAATGTGTCTCAAGTTTTAGGCATGTCCTTAAAGCGTATCACTCTAACAACAAGTTGCTACTTTTTTAAATCGTTTAGAATTTTTGTAACAACTTGAAGGCCACTCCATCTTGTCTGGTGCTTGAATCGAAAGAAATCAACTACTGTACTTGAACTGCCTTGCACATGTGCCCATATGAAATGATAACGTTGAATAATTTCTGGTGAGAATGGGTCTTGTCACTCCAAGTTGATTCACCGACTAGAACAAGAATTTCAAACTTCATTGACGGGTCAGGAGGGGGAATAATAGACCAGGGGCCTGATGGGGACAAAGAAAAGATTTGACAAGTGATTCAGACATCATTCTTTGTCAGAATAATGACGGTACAATATCAAGGTAATATAGTGTCCTTCAAACTTCCTATGATGTCATTTTGAAAAAGAATACTATCTTATTTTGAAATAAATTTGTGAATTTGTAAGTAATTTCTTGCTTTGACGTGACATTATTATAACATTCGAACAAAGGCAGTAATTTCTTGTTCAAAATGGAAGCCTTGCATATGTTTTGAACCAAAATGATTTTTAAAAATGGATTACATTTTATCAATTCTTTCACAAACAATGTTAGCTTTCACTTTACTTTTTCTAATAGGAAAGTAACTATAGTTCATAAAGAAAGTACAGTATGGAATGTTGTCCATGTGGCTTCTTTAGACATGGTGAACAATGAAATCAAAATAATAAAGTTGACCAACTTTATTTCACTTTGTTGAGTGCACACAGATGTATCAATTAAAATGAAATATGTATGTATTCATTGGCCAAAGAGACCCTTGACAAAAATGTTACTTCCTTGAGAATTCTAAAATATTTACAACTTCTCATTGCACATTTCATACTGTATAGAATGTTTACAGGCGAGATAAAAGTGACTGACCTGAATAAAAAAAGAAGAAAAAAAACCCAGTGCCTTTATGATTTGGTATTCCTCAAAATTAATAAAAATCTCTTCTGACTTTATTGTCAAGAAAAAGTAGTGCAAACCTTATTGCATCTTCCAGTGTAGATTCACTATTACATCCATGCCTACAGTAATCATGGCCCTGTATCACAAAACTTAGCGATTGATCTTGGGGCTTACTTTTATGATTGATCATACACAATAATCAATGCAATCAATCTTAGAAATCAGTCCCATGATCAATCGCTAATTTTTATGTTACAGACCCCTGATGTAAGTTTCTCCATTAAGACAGGGTCACGTATCTTCAACCCTGGACCCTGTAACATAAAGCTTTGTAATTGATTGTAAGGCTGATATATATGATGGATCCTACACAATAACCAATGTAATCAGTCGTAGAAATCAGTCCCATGATCAATCACTAAGCTATATGTTACAGGGCCCTGATATAAGTTTCTCCATTAAGACAGGGTCATGTATCTTCAATCCTGGACCCTGTAACATAAAGCTTTGTAATTGATCGTAAGGCTGATATGTATGATTGATCATATACAATAACCAATGCAATCAGTCGTAGAAATCAACAGTGTAATCAAAGGGAAAGCTTTATGTTACAGGCCGGGCCCTGATGATTATTTGTAAACAAACAGAGCCAAGAGAAGATATTTCAAGATACCAATTTAATTTTCCCTTTTGCCACCAAAAAAAAAGAATTACTATTTACTGGGTACATCTTTCATCCTGATCTCGTCCATCATGATGAGTCTTTGATGGAAAGTGTCACATTTTGTACTGCTCTGTTTATTCATCATTCAAATGACCTTTGATATCAAAAGATGATCATTTCTTATTACTTCCTTCATTACTCTCATTTCCTCCTGCAATCTTGTCTCTCACATTTGTAAAAAAATGAATTCTACAACTTCCTGATTTCCTTAATCCCTTCAGGTCAGGTTTTCTTTCTTCTAGGGTTAATTTGATCTGTATTTAATCTTCAAATTGGCAGCTGTGGTACTTCTGACTTCTTCAATTCTTCATTTTATAAACTATTATAGGGATATGTATAATCATCAAATTGGTTACTTTGGTATTTGTAATTTCATTGCTCCCTTTTAATCCTTAATTTTTTGTTCAATGGTGTTAAATTGATCTTCATTGATACTCTTTGTATTGGCAACTGGTATATGCATTGCTTCTTTAATTCTTCTATCCTTTCTTTTCTATCTTTGAGGGTAAAATTGATTTGCATTTGATTGGCAACTGTGGTATTTCTTAAGTGATTGCTTCTTTAATTCTTCAATACATTTTTCTTTTAATGTTGGGATGTGGGGTACTGTACATGTAGATGAATTTGGCATAGAAACACTGATTACTTGTTAGATGACGCTGTAGAATTATCTTGATGGTTAATCAATATCAACTTCCTATTAGCTCGATGCTGCACTTTTTCCCTCACGTTTTCATTTTTTGTTCGATGTATGATGTCATCATTAAAGTAGCTCTATTACATAGACAGTGAATATCAGCTCTTCTTGTTTTCCCATTGTTATGATCAGTAACAGTGATCATGATTGCCCAATATACATGTAATTATGAGGTAAATATGGCATAAAATTGGTATATTACAATGGACATGTACCTTGTAAACTTGATTTCATTGTGAGGGCGGTATGGTTTAGTGGTTATGACTCTTGCCTTTTGATCTTAGGGCCATGAATTCAGTTTACAGCCAAAGGGTATTTTCCTTATCAAAGCAAGAAATTTACCCAGGTGAGATGAATGGGAGAAAATCCTCGAATGCTGGGAGAACAGTTATCAGAACTTAAGTGGCTACCCTGGGTAAATACATATATACCATTGTTATTATTATTATTATCATCATCATCATGGTAAAGTTATATAGCTTGAAATTATATACTCTAATTGAAACATAGCTACATATGAACTTCCATTCAATTATATTTTAGGAATAAAAACAAACGTCTGCATCCCCCTCCTCCACTCAAAAGAAGAAACAGAGGAAATATAAAGATCACAATTTTAAGAATCACAATATGAAGGTAATATGTGTTACTCATGTTAGAACCAGTGCAAGCAGCACTCAACAGCTATTTCGATAATTCTGCATACCTTATCTTATTCAATTTGGAGGAAGGTCTTTAACTTTGTGTAGATATATATTTGGAATATGAAAACTGTGCCTTCTCCAGGTCAATCTTGGTCTTAGGCAAGACAATCTAAATTTAGACCATTAATAACACGGAGAGCGATTTCATATTGATGGTGCATCTCTCTGCAACTATAAAAGCACTCCATTGAAGTGTCTTCCTTTCTGGCATCTCACCAATGATCGTAGAGCATTTTTTAATGATCAATTGCATTAACCACAATGCACGAGCAATTGCAACAATCGGGCATGCGATCAATCTCTACACTTTGTGTTAATGGGGACTCAGGACTGCTGTAGGTAAATAAACCAAACATCTAAAAGGCCTTTAATATGGTGTTGTTCGAACGTCTGCGTAGGTACGTGGCTGAGCCGCACAGGCCCGACAACTTGCTGATGTTGCCACTTTGCAGAATAAACAGATTCGTTAGAAGGAAAAACCTCCTGGGGCATGATGGGAAGTTGTTCGTTTTCCCCATCACCCTCGGTGCGAACCCTTTGCTAGGCAATGAACTCATCCACATTCCATGCCCTTTTATTTGGGCAATTTGTTAAAGGGGAATGAAACCTTTGGAACGAGTATGCTTGTGTTGAAACAGAAAAATCAAAGAATAAGAACAAAGAAAGTTTGAGAAAAATCAGACAATGAGAAACTTATGAGCATTGGAATATTGCAATTATTAATGCTATGGAGATCCTCCCTTTGGCAATGCGACAAGGATGTGTGATGTCACATGTGAACAACTTTCCCTTTGATGGACTATAAAATACCCTCAAAATTTCTCTTTCTGCTTTTTCTTATTGTGATACAAACTCTTTATCCATGGTGTATTCTTTAGAAATCTGTATTACATGCCCTCCTCTAGAAAGAACACATGATCTACTGATAGATGTGATAAAAGAGGTAATTTAAGTGAAATATATACTTGAGTAATGGGAAGAGTTGTTCACAAGTGTCAGCACACATCTTTGTTGCATTGCCAATTTGAGGATCTCCATGGCATTAGTGATCTCCTTATTCAAATGCTCATAAATTTCTCACTATTTGTCACATTTTTCTCAAACTTTCGTTGATCTGTTTCTTTGATTTTTCTGTTTTCACACAAGCTATCTTGTTCTAAAGGTTTCTTTCTCCTTTAAAGATGGATATTCCCTTTGCAGTAGCTGTGTACATTATGTTCCTGAGGATTACAAGGTGCACAGTGGGTTTGAGATGCAAGGTTTGGAATTTATTTCAAATTTTCATTTTCTTATAAGGCTCTTCATTAAGGTGGCATAAAATATTTTCAGTTCTTGGGTCTTGTAGCAGGTTCCCCACTTGGTGCAAAATACATACAGTACCCTCTTTTAGGTTCGTGATTTACGAGACTTTTTTCTATTTTTTGTTTTGTTTTGACACTCTTTTTGCGTTTCACACCAATCCGTAAAAAATTCCCCTTTTTCTCACGGATGCTGTCCAGTGTCGCAGTGACCCCCCATCTGAGTGACCAATGACTTGATTATTTTAACCTGTAGATCTCAAATTGGCTATCCAGAATTGAACCACCACATCAGACCATAGTTTGAATTAAACCTGGTGGGTGTTTAATTAAGCTGTTCGTAAGTTAAGAGCGACTTTAGACATGTAAGAACCACTGTTGATCCTTTCTTGTGCTAAATATTATAAGAAAGGTTCACCAGGGCCTCCTACAAAAAGTTACGATTGATCCAATCAATCGTAACTCTATGGAAATCCATCAGTGTCATAATTTTTTCTACAGGAAATTTGCAAAATGTCCTCTGTAAACAAAGGAGAACACACCAAATTTTCAAGAAATCATTGAATTTATGGATATACATTATATCTAGAATTTTGTTTGAACAAGCATGAATTTTATATGTTGACTTTGCTGGCTTTCCATAGTTATGATTGATCGGATCAATTGCAACTCTTTGTAAGACAGGCCCCAGTTAGTCTTAAAGTTACTTATGAACAGCTTCATGAAAATCCCTCAAGAGTTCAGAGTATGGGCCCTTGGCTTTAAATAAAATATTTTTTAAGTGAGAGTTGGGATTTAGAGAGTGCATCTCATGACTGATTAGATCCTCTCCTTAAAACAAAAAAAGATGATTTCCCTACAAATAAAGGGGGGAAATACGGTTGTACCACCCCAGGGATAATGTAACTAATATTCAACCACGTTGCATCCGCACACCTGAAAATAATATTGCGTAATTGTAAAAGGTTAAGGCCCCAGGTGGAAATTAATAAAACCACTTCACCTTATTGAATGTGAATCAACCAAATCCTGTTTTTAACCTCCAGAAATTATTGGCAGCTCCTTGAAAACAGACATAAGTACACCTGCAAGTATGATTCTACCTGTTGTAGGCCTCTTGCTTTATATGCAAGTGAAATGTGATTTCCCAAATTATATTTGTAAGTTCTGTATTGATATTCATGACCTCATAAATAGTTTCCCATTTTCTCTAAAAACTTCTTTTTTTTTCTTAGGTTTTTATGTGGAGTGTATGTTGGAATCTGCTTTCTACAAATACTTTCTATTATCTATCTGAAATTTGTTCTCTTTACATTTCATGACCATAGTCATACATTCAGTATTATAAAGAAGTTCTAACTAAATTTATTAAAATATAAAATAAAAATTAGGAAAAAAACGAAGTTAATCCATCTGTAGCCAATGAATAGAGTGTAAACTCTCCTTTGCTAATCATGATTTTATGATTTAAACTCCACAAGCTAATAGCAATCTTTAGCAGCTGGCTTTCCCCATCAAAGCATAAATGCCTAGATAATATTACATGTAGGCCGTGTTTATGCTTCCACTTTTCAGGCCAGAATCAGCATTTCCAAACGTGGTTAGTCCAAAACACGGTTGCGTCCATGCTTACTTTCATTTAAACGCTGTTTCAAAACGCCGATCGTAAACTCACAAAAAGGTGCGTTTGTAAACGTTGTTTGACCAGAATCAGGCTTTCTGGGGAAGTATAAACAGAACCACGATCGTAAACGTGTTTAAATGACGTCATTTGGTACACGCTTCCGGTGAGATGAAAATCCGCAGGCAATACAGTCGTAGTGCTCCATGCTTATCTCCACGTAATAACAACAATCAGGAAAAAAAAACTTTCGAAAAAAGGCGCGCCCAATTTGACCTCGCTTTACGATGCGAAGCCAGCTGGAGATCATGATTTGCTCTGAAAAATTAAGCATAAACAGCACTCCCAGAACCATGTTTACGATCGGCGTTTTGAATCGACGTTTGAAATCGCTGATTCTGTCCTCGCAATGGAAGCATCTCATAGGAAGGAATGGATTTCCTGTTTGATTCTCTAAATGCTGACAGATTTATTGAAACATATCTTGAGAACAATGGAAAAATCAATGTGAAAAAGGAAGCTAATTATTTTGCAAGGGGTGCACTCAGGCACCTGTACTGTTGTGATTTTGAGAAACTTAGCAGGGGGTGAGGTGAAAATTATAATTATTTTATTTTGTGTATTGATTTTTTTAAGGGATGGTCTGGCTGAAAATATTTATATCTAAATAAATAGAGTAAATTTCACAGAGCAAAATGCTGAAAATTCCATCAAAATCCCATAACAAATAACAAAGTTATTGAATTTTTAAAAGTTTATCAATATTTTGTGAAAACAGTTACAATGTTTCATCATAAATGTTTCATTTAAATTGTTAAATACATGTGTAAATTATGATTCTCCATTATGGTGAAATAAGTTGCAGCGATAAATAACTAATGCACTTGTTCAGTTTTCAATCCAATTGATTTAGTTCTTGGTATAAATATTTTGAATAAACCAAATGCCTCGGACTGTTTCACTGGAATAATGCACATCTTTAAAATTCAATAACTTAATTATTTGTTATCCAATTTTGATCAATTTTCAGCATTTTGCTCTGTGAATTTTACTCTTTTTATTGAGATAGAAATATCTTCAGCCTGGACCATCCCTTTAAGAACTATTTTAACATTTAAGCAATTTCTATAAAAGATATCGGTATATCTCAAACTGATATTGAAAACGTCATGTGTATATGTTTTCATTCAATATTTTCATTTTTTAAGGAATTTGTTTTAAATTACTGGCATATATGTATTTTAATTTTTCAATAAATTTTGTTGATTCATTCATTATTGATATCATCTACTCACTTAAAAGTATTCATTTATATCTCTATGTATGCCAATTTTTCATGTATGGTGAAAGTAAACATACATGTACCATGCACTTTTTGTTAGTAAAGTAATTTACATTGGTTATCTGTTTAATGCCCTCTATAATTATTAATCGTCGGCCTTATGCCAAAAGGGCCTTAACCCGATTTTTGGGGTTCTGAATATTTTATAATAAATTTAACACATTTCATGTAAAACTTAATAACTTAACATGTTTATCGAAATTGGCTTCAAAAGCAAAAAAACGACCACAAACTTTTGATTATTAGAGAGGCCAAAACCTTTAAACGCCATTATCTCGGAATGGCCAAAAGCAGTTAAGGCCCTTTTGGCATAAGGCCGACGATTTAAAGTCTTTGCTATATAAGTAAATTCACATCAGTCTGACGTACCTTTTATGTCCTTGTTGCCTCACAAGTCAGTCTTGATTAAAGACAAAAAATTCCCCCAAAAGAAAAAAAAAGGCTTTATGAAAACATTTCTCTTTATGAAAAAACACTGCATTGATAAAAGGTCCTTTATATCTCTTCCATGCAACTTACACAGTCTCTTAGCAGCCCTAGAGGTAACGCAAGCATTCTATATCAATTTCTTTGAAAGCAATATAATTTTCTCATGTATATTCTGATAATGGGAGTGCCCGCCAGACAAGGGTGTAATAGACCGTACCAAGTTTAGAACTGTTTTATAAGATGACAGTTAAAAACATGTATTTCTGTGTGAACTTGTGTTGAAATCGATAGTGGAGGGTAAATACTTTGTGTATCAGGTGCACCGTGTCCAACTGCCCCTCGAAGAATTGACAGATCATGTTCTGCTATGTCAGATTACTCAAGAAAAGGGTGTTGAAGTGTGATCAAGTTGTCCGTGACAGTCGGCGGTGAGGGACGGTGTTGTGTGACAAGCAAAGTCTGAAATCGGAGTGGAGTGTTAATTTTAGCCAGAAGCACTCATTGGTTGTGTATGCATGAGTCTGATGGAGAGAATGAGAAGTGAACATTAAAGAGGGTGAGGGTGGAAAAGCGAGAGAAAGAGGGAGAGACAGACAGAGAGAAAGGGAAGAAAAGCCAAGTATGGAGAGACAGAGCGAGAGAGAAAACATATTTTGTAGATATAGAGAGACAGACAGAATTGAATAAATGTAAAAAATAAAGTGCAAACACCTCGTCCATATTTTAAGTTATAGGCTTAATATACTCATTGTACATCAGTGTCCTGGCTAGAGTCTTTTTAGTGGTGGTCGCAATTTCACAGCAATACAAAGTTTTTTTAGACCGATAGTGGTTAGAAGCCGAAAGCGAATGAACATTGTAATGACAACCTGAATAACAAATCCTTGAAAATTAACATATGGAACAAAATAAGAATGTTTATTTGAATTATGCAAATGAAATAAGATTAAAGATGGAAATTAGCGCTAGTGAAAGTTTTCTTTACAAGTTGTGATCGGCTGTGAAACACTTTTTTTACTGTCGCAATGGCGACTCTTGGATAAAACAGACTTTGTCTTATGAAGCATCTATCAAGTCCTTTCATGAAAGACTTTCCAGGTGTGAAGTAAATCAATGACTACCAATTTCCAGCATATCACTTTACTAATCACGATCAAGAATCATAATTATATCTTTGTTACCTTTGTTTTGTTCCTTTCTCCTTTTTCATGCAGTTCTTGATGATATCTTTTACCAGCCAACCAACATGACGGTGGTTGACCTGCAGTCCGCACCTGCTTACTTTCAGTGTATCACCGGTGATAGTTTGCCACTAGCCACTATCAGCTGGGAAAAAGATGGAGTGCCATTGGTCGATGTAAGTCGCTTTTGTAGAGGTTTATTTCATTATTATCACCATCATTATCGTCCTGGGCATGTGATGTGTGATGTTATGTTAATGAATTGGGGAGTTGAACAATACGTCATTGTCCCTCCCATAAATGATATGTACGCTGCTCAATGTCTTATTCATCTCCATCCTCTATCTCCTATTGATTATTTTTTATGAATTAGACTTTTCCACTCTCCGTTGGCTACTCCATTTTTATTTTCATTGGTTGAGTTTGTGTAATTTGAATAAATTTTGTAATGCAATGCTGAGTTTTACTGAGGCAAGTAAGCCCAGCAAATTAAGCAGTGCACAACCAGACTTCATCTAGTTAAAGTTCAATTTTGTTCATGTGTCTTCAGAGTTAAGTTCCATCTTATCTCTGTTTGATGTGTGATTGAGCTTCTGTTCCTTCTTCAGATGAACATTTATTTTCCCCTTAAGACTTGTATTATTTTCAACCCCATGGGAACGATGATCAAGAGCCAATCGAAATCGAGGATTCCATGCAAGTTACCATTGCATGGCAAAGTTATCATAATGGTAACCTTTATGCAACGGGGCCATGGTATAGTAATCTGATCTTAATAAGAAATGATTGGAAGTAATCCTAAAGTACTTTTATGCCAGATATGCCAGAATCCTGAATTAAAACAAAAAAGTGTCATTAAAATGATTCAGTCTTGCCAGTATTTGTTACCACATTCTTTTCTTGATGATGTACAATGTAGCTAACAAGGTAACAATATGTGGGACCACACATTAAATAAATGGATGGGCATTTTCAGTAATTTCTCTGATTCATTTTCTCTTTACTATGTAATAAGACATTATCCAGAAAAATTGTTTGGCAGATACCATTTATTTTTTTGTTTTTAGAATTCTGTGTAAGTTTTGTTCAATTATGTGAACATTTTCTTTTCTGTTACCAGTAACCAGAGTTTATCTTTAATATTTGTCATTCCTTTCTTTCATCCCTACAGGACCAAAACAACGTGGTCATCTACTCTTCCCAATTTGGTGACCAAAATTCTCTCAAGGTGTCTGGAACCCTCCAAATTAACAATGTCCGTTCGGTCCATGCCGGTCAATACCGATGCGTGGTCACCAATCCCTACCTGCCTGACCACCCAGCAAGAAGTTGGCCGGCCACTCTGACCGTTGGACGTAAGTTTTGACCATTGGCATGATGTCCAGTTTGGTTTACACGTATTTGACTTCCATCCTACAGCTGATGCCTTTTTTCTAAGAAAATGAAGCAAAAAATTAAGAAGCTGCAAAAGCATTTTGAAAGAAAAAAGTCTTAAGAAATTCTTATAAAAATTTTGATAAAATTCAGAAAATAGTCTTTATGATAAATGTTAAGCCCACCAGTGAATATGTAGGAATTGTTGATGTAAGTAAATAATACAATGGTCACAGATACCTTGATGAACATCGTACGAGCATTTCATGCCATTTATTGCTTTGTATAAAAATTGTTTGTACAGTGATCGTAAAGGTATTTGTAACCATAGCATGTGAAATAATATAGGTAGTCTGAAAAGTGTTTTTCCCTCTTGATCATTCTCTCTTAAATGAAATTTATTTTGTGATTTTTCACAACTTGAAATATTTGAATAAGGCATATTCCTGTGCTTTTGAAGACTATTTTATTTTTCATATATATTTTTTTTAATTGATTATGTTTTTATGTACTGTATTTACATGTATTTAATTATTTAGTTAGTTATTTTTTTGTATTATTTTTTTTGGGGGGGGGTGAGCTGATGCTGACACATTTAATAAAATTAATGTATATATTTTTCCTTTTGAATTGGTTAATGTGGTGTATCAACAATTGCTTTTAGACTGGCTAGAATAAAGCATGACTCATTATGAGTCAAATTTTGTGGTTTATGATCATGAAAACATTTGGTAGCTCTCAGACTTTATTTAGCAATTCACACTGCATGAATGAGTTATCACGAGTGGATTACACCCATTTAGCAAAGATTACCTCTGTCAAAATATGATTGAGAGATAATGCCAATGGCATAAAAAACATTCACTATAAATGCAATTCCCAGAATATTAGATATTATCATTAAAACTTCCGCCCAGTGGTTTACATGTAGCTTAAGTTCATTAAAAATAGAAACATTATTGAAATGGTATCAGTTTCAGGAACAAGTGATTTAAGGTGGCTTTTTTGGTTGTCTTTTTATAGTGCTTAAAGAAAATAATACATATTTATTTTGTCTGAATATCATTTTAATGAAACCGTACATGTACCTCTAATAAAAACAAAAATATGCTAGGTCTTCTGAATATTTAGCTTGGGACTAGTGCTTACAAGTATTGTGCTTTTAATATTGGTACATGTCATTTCATGTCATACATGTATGTTACACTTTCTGCATCAGTATGATTTTAAACAAGGAAAAAAATCAGGAAGAGCCTTTATCGGTTTGAGTTCAGATATAAAGTCGTCTTTGGGAAATTATCAGAGAGTCAAAAATAGTGCAGCCCACAGTGTTGATAAAGAATATTATTTAATTTAGGTATGAAATAAACAAATCTATTCTATTTATTAAAAGTACATGAAAATATCCTGAAATAATAAACTTCAGTTAGATATTTTACTACAGGGCTATTAACATGGATATCTTTATAAGAAAATCTTTGCGCAGCCAAAATTAGTGTAGCCAAAAGTGATAGAGTATATCACACCTCATTTATGTTACTTGATAAAAAATAATAATCACTCTGGTATTATGAGTAATATAAAAAAATCTTGAAAGTTTTTTTTTAACTTGAATATATTATAAAGCCATTCTATCATAAAACTGTTCACATTGACACCATGAAGCTCACCCGTGGGAATGCATCACTAAGAGTGAACGATCTTATTAAGTCAGCCATTAAGGAAACTAAGGATTAGCGCATCAGTCTAGCACAACAGACACGATAGAGGGGCGGAAAATGGGGGAACCAAATTTGTTTTGGCTCGCCTTTCTTGGTTTTAAGAATGCAATCAAGTTCTTCCCCAATTTCCATCTTTGATTTGTCTCACCGGTTTGGGGGTATTTTGAGTATTCTCCAGAGATGGCCCTGTCTAGGCCAGCCTTGGTCGGAAACAGGGTGATCACTATAAACGTTGTGTCAGAGAGAAATGGTCAAATTGGCAATTATAATGTAATCTTTGATATTGGGTTTTAATGTTGCTCCAGGGAATATATGGAGACTGCAGATCCTCTTTTTTGAGTTTTCATCTTTTCAAAGAATTCATGAATTGGAAATTAAGGAGAAAAATTCTGTCCCTTAATGTTAATTCTCTTTATTTTTGTTAATGATCCTTTCACATCTAGACAATTATCCCAAGAGTGTTTTAATGCTGAACACAGGCTTACTATTAGATTTTCTTTTGAAAACAGCCCAATTATTTTTTGTGTAAAGATGCATGTATGAGACAGAAAGTGAATGCACAGTTGCTTACAGCCCAACCCCCCCCCCCAAAAAAAAAAAATAATTATAAAAGCAAAAATTGGAACATTCTTTATCATAGATATTCTGATAATACATGGAGATACAATTTTATAATTCTTCTTAATTCATAAGGCCTCATAATTTTTTTCCGTATTCAGGGCAAATATAATTAATTAGAATTCAGAATATGTTTGTATTTTCCTATTTTATGACTCAATTAATTTTTTGACAAGCCAGATAAGAATGAGTTTTAATTGGTTAATGAGTTGACAACTGGCACTCCATAATTTAGAGTGGTCTAGATGTTAACCCAGGTTTAAATAAACCATGGCTATCAGAATACCATTCATTGTCCCATATTCTGAAGTCAGGTTTAATTTAAACTCTGGTTAACTATAGATAGTGGCATAATTCTCTAACAGTATATAAAATTCAATGTATCAGCTTATTTTTGTCTCAAATAATTCTTAACTGTTTCGGAAGGATAAAAAGATAGCTTTCTTCACCATTCATGATTAAGGAAAGAGCACAGTAAACATACATGTAAGAAACATACAAAGTAAGGACATTTTTGGCTTTCCATAATTTTAGCATGGATTTAGACCATGGTCTATAAAGTTAAACCCGTCTTCAGAATATGGTTCATTGAGTTTAATGTCTTTGTTCTCCACAGCCAATCCTGGTGCTCCATATGTCAGCCTCGCCCCGACCAGTCAGATAGTTGCGATGGGGCAAGCGGCCATCTTTCCTTGTGTCATCCTCGGTGACCCTGCCCCAGCCATCACCTGGCGCCAGGAAGGAGCAGCTGCAAACATTGCGAACTCCACCGAGGTCCAGGTCCTCTTAAACGGTTCCCTGCGGTTCTCGTCGGTCACCCAAGCCCAGGAGGGTAGCTATGTGTGCACCGGGACCAGCATGCTTGGGACTGTGTCTGCCCCCAGCGTCACACTTTTCTCAGCAAGTAAGTGATAGTATGTCATTTCAGAGGTATATTGTATGGAATGAATATATTCCTAGGAATAACCATATAAAATACGGAGACATTATTTAGTTTTGTAGTCTTAAAAGCTATCATTAATACTTAACGATGTGTAAACTTTCAATAGGCTAATTGACTTTCAGTATTCTTTTCAAGAAAGAACCTTGGCATGCCATTTGTGCTATTGGACTCTTTGCCCATCCAATCAAACAATAGTATATCGATTGGTTTTCAACATAGGACATTTGTACTTAACTGCTCTACTGTTCATCCATTCAGACCTTATATACATCTGCCACTCTCCTTTCTGGTGTACATGTAGGAAATAGGTAATAATAATAATAATAATAATAATAGGCATTTATATAGCGCCATCTATCTAGAAATATTCTATTCCGAGGCGCGTTGCTAGTATTATTATTACCCCGGCTTTAGCTCGAGCTGCCTCTCAGCGCTCATGCATTCAAGGAATTAATCCTGCCGGGTACCCATTCACCTCACCTGGGTCGAGTGCAGCACAATGTGGATAAATTTCTTGCTGAAGGAAATTACGCCATGGCTGGGATTCGAACCCACGACCCTCTGTTTCAAAGTCAGAAGACTTATCCACTGGGCCACAACGCTCCAGGTATCCGTTAGGAAGAACTTCCTTGAATGCTTGAGCACTTAGACAAAATATCTTCCGCCTTATATAATAATAATACCCCTAAAACTGTTTATTATGTAGTTGTATTTCTTGTCTTCTTACCTTTAATTGTTTTTAATAATTGTCTTGTTTTTATACTCATGTTTTTAAATTGAATGAAATAAATGAACTTGAACATGCTTAAGTAGCACATATCACTGTCAAATACATCCCTATCTGTTCAGTTGGATATTATTACCCTGGCTTTTTAGCTACACATCCTTTATACAGTTTGGTGGCATTTCAAGGAATATATTCCTGCTGGGTACCCATTTCCCTCACTTGGGTAGAGTGCAGCACAATGTGGATGAATTTCTTGCCGAAGGAAATTACGTCATGGCTGGGATTCGAACCCACAACCCTCTGTCCCATAGCCAGAAGACTTAACCACCGGGCCACAGTGCTCCTACATACACGTATGTGAATGTTGCATGTAGACATTCTTGCTGTTATCACTATGTCTTCTGCTATTCTGACTCTCAGGTATGGACTGGAGCTTTGTGATAGAACCCACTGATCTTGATGTCCTAGAAGGGTCACCTTCGACCTTCTTCTGCCGGCCACCATTCAGCCGACCTACAGCTAATGTCACATGGTACAAGGACTCTCTCCTCTACACCCCACGAACAGGAGCGCAGATATTGAGTAAGTCAGAATGAAACCGGGGGGAATCGAAAGCATGTGCAGAACCATAAACCTGGAATATGTCACTATTTTCCTGTCAATCATTTGGTCTTAATTGGTCCAGGTTATATCATAGCCATCTGGGTCCCATCTTACAAAGAGTTACGATTAATCTGATCATCTTATAAACTTAATGGAAATCCAACATTGTCGCAATTTTTTCTCCAGGAAATTTTGCATGGTGTCCTTTGTAAACAAAGAGAAGCACACTGAATGTGCAAGAAAACAATCTACGATTATACATTACATCTAGAGTATATTTTGAACAAACGTGCATTTTAGATGTTGATGTAGTTGGCTTTCCATAGTTGTGGTTGATCAGATCAATCTTAACTCTTTGCGAGACGAGGCCTTGGCCCCATTTCCACACAGTCAAGGTCACATCTCAGTCCATAAAGACAAACTGGTCTGTCTGCACAGAAATATTGTTAGCTCTAAAGGACCCAGAAACATCTTTCGGATTGTGATGTTATACGTTGATCCAAGATGTAATTAACATTGTTGTTGTGACCTTAGGCATCACTGCGACATTGACAGTTGTATCAGGCCCTCTGTTAGTGCTTTTTTAGCACTTAACAGCGTTTCTGTGCAGCAGGTTCTGGTTATAAGTACAGTCATTTTCCAGAAATCAGGCATGGAAATTAGACAAATGGCAACAGAAATTACTTCAGGGGCTTAGCTGTATAACATACAAATTGACATTACAATATTCAAGTCTAACTATTAAATCTAACTGGTGGAAAGTATATAAAAATAAACAGCTCTGCCCCATCACATTCATATAATATTTTGACTTAATCCATTGACTAGTCTGTATGTTATCCCCTTTAATATGAGAAATGGCAAGCACATTTCTACTTAGTTTAGTCTAGATTAACAGGCTCTAATTAAACACAAACAAGGGCAGCATAATCACAATAAGTTATCTAATTGGGGCATGTGCATGTTCAGTGTGTGGGAATGTTTAGATTTCACTGTATATTCCCATTTCAGTTATTTCATGTGACCTTCCACTTGACCTTTGAGATTAGTAGATTAATCTTCATTTATGTTCGGGGATCATCAAGGCACACACATCCAGGCATTGTATTGTAATGTTTGTGCATGGCATTTCAGATCAAAATTCAGGCTTGATTTGAAGGATTTAGCTTTCAAAGGATTAAAGATGTGACTTTCATAATGTTCTCATGTTCAAATTGGTTATGACTGCTACATGTACATCTATATTGTGCTTAAACATATTAAAGATAAATTGCATAATAATAATGATAATGATAAAAATAATGATGAGGAGGATAATGATGGTGATGATAGTGATAACAATGATGATGATAAACGTGCGCAACTTTGCAATTAAAATGTTATATTGTATTTATGTTGTTTTCATCAGCCTATTTTGATTGGCTTGTGAAATAAAGATGAAATGAAATATAAATAACAAAAATAATAATGATAGTAATGATAACAGAATAACTGGCAATTAGACCAAATTATTAGTAAATGAAATGTTTGTAGACGAACAACAATTAGACAATATTGGATAAGACCAAAGGGAAGGTACACAAAGCGGTTGGGGACCTCATGGCAATTTACTATATGTAGAGGTAGTTCCACAAAAAAACAGTCCAAGGTAATTTAAGTTATCAATCTTTAGTTTCCTGCGTTCTACTTGATGAGAGCTTGACCTCAAAGTCACTTCCAGAGACTGTCCCCTGAGGGACACACCAAAGGACGTTTGTTGTTGACAGTATCAAAGCCTGGAAGATTGGCTGAATGCATCTTCCGTAACTGGACAATCTCAGCTTCGATTAGGGCATTTCTAATCGGCATATAGAATCGGGTCCCATTTCATACATGTATAAAGTGTTCGCAAGTATTTTATCATCATATGAGTGTTTTCAAGGGATTACTTCATACCTGTTGCAATTCGCGCACAAGTTTACACACAATTGGTTAGCAGTTCTTGGTTGTTAAAATGAGGAGGGGGGAAGGGGGGTTGTTGCAGGAAGAGATAAGTGTGACTTCGATTCTCGCTTTAAATTTCCAGTTTCGGGAAGCATAAGGCATCACCGCATTGGTCAAATCAAGCTAAGAAGACGACTGCATGACTGTCAAAAAGAGTGTGTGTTACATATCATGTGCGTGTCAGCATTTATACATGACTCTTGAGTCAATTCTTTGTGAAACACTCCCAAAATACCCCAAATATTTCTCTTCTTTGTCATTAAACAGTAATCATAGTTTGACATAAACCTGCGTGACGATGCTTGATAACAACAGACTTTAATGTACATGTAAGAATAATGTATGTCAACTTTTATAGCCGATGGATTTCCAAGTGATTAAGAATCCAACAGTGCATAACATACAAGAGCTTTACAAAACATCACTTTGGTTCGTGGATGAGACAATGACATTCTGGCTAATTAGAACCAGAGACACAGATTTATAGGAAAATACTATGAAAGAAAATAAAAATTAAAAAAACAGGGAGGACGTGCCTAGCAATAGTGTTATTTGATGGATATCTATGATAATGCATTGAGTAAATTTTCTTTAGACAGATATACTTTAGAACCCGACACCAAACAAGGTGAATGGCCAGAATATTATGATGTCTTTTTTTACAAAATTGAGGATTCACCTATATATATCTACAGTACACACTTGGGATTTTAATATAGATATGGGTCAATATTTCTCTATTTAATTTTTTCCATATGGATGAGCATAGGCTATTTGAATTATTTCTGATCTAGAGCGGGAATAACTGAATGACCGGCAGAAAAATAGGGAGGAAAAGAGGAAAGGAAGGACCACGTCTAGGTCCTGATTGGCTTACGTCTGTCACATGGTTGAATTTCATCTGTCACCTGATTTAATCCTGTCATTGACAGTCACTCAACTCTGCCCCTATTTTCAACCTCTAAATCAGTTGACTTTAGCATCTGAAAATCGTAATGGTTGGGTGCATTTGTAACTTTTAATTCATTTTTTTTCAGTCATATGTATTTTTCCCCCTTTCAAAATATCATTACAATAATCACTGTTTTCATCATGATACAACTAGGTAGGCAGATTGCTGTATGTATGTTTATTATCAACATTGCCAGCTGTTGCTGTGTGCAGTGTTATAATTTTTCCTGTTTCTTCAACCTTATCAAAGATGATATTCAGTCTGAGATTGACAGAGAACATGGATTTGAATTATTACACATACATGTACATACAGTGTACATGTACTGTTTTTGCTTTAAGAAGTTATACCCTAAAATAACTTAAAAAGGAAAGAATAAAAAAGATTGTTGATTAAAAAATTAAAATCATTGATTGCGTGATTCATCCTTACTATGACTTGCATAGTCAGTTGCCTTACTTTAATGGATGAATAACCTCTGTTTACCTAACAACATTTTCAACGCCAATTAAAGAAACCCAACTTGATGTCTTATCAACTCCACAACGCAAACATGTTTACTTGTCTCTGCCCCGAGCTAATGAAAATGACTCCGCAATCATGATTTTCCGCCATTACTCCAAAGACCCATGTCATGTTGTTAGCCACCTCTGGGGGCAATGGTTAATTAAGACCAGGAGCCAATTGCAGCAATATTTGTGTCGTGCTTGGATTGCATGTTTCCTTGGTCCCAGGATGGTTTGGCGCTGCTGCGACGTCATGCATTGGTGTCCCTGTCAGCGATCGACCGCTATTTTGGAGTAGTGGTGCAGAAATTGTGGAATGGCACTTCAGTAATCTGGGGTTGGCCTTTCTTGAACTGTCTTCAGTATCAGTCTGCATTGATTGACAATAGTCTACATTCAACAAGTAAGAACAATAGAATTGTTCCAGTAACTCATCGTCCTGGGTAAATTATCTAAATTTCCTGGAGGGAATTAATGAAAGATTTAGCTAGTTCCAATTGCAAAGTTAAAAAAGAAACATAATCCAAGCTAAGAAAGCTATAGCAAAGTGTAATGCTGCCTAATTTCTTGCATTACTACTCAAGAAAAATCAGGCAGAAAAATGACTTGAAAGAAATCCTTGTGAATTCAAAGACCCTGCCTGCATTCAGGAGGACAACGAGTAAATTGCCAATTCGCCTACTGCCAACTCGTCCACTCACCACATGGTCTACTTTCATTTACATGTAGTCTAATGCCATTCCCTCCATTAACATTACATCTAACAACCATTTGGTCAAATCATCACTTCGTCTAATCACCATTTCATCTATGACCATTTCCTCTCATAACCAGCTTGTCTGCTAATATCCATTTCATTTTCCATCATTTTGCAGCACAATTAAATCTTAATAGTCCAATTAGACAAAATGGTATATGGACCAAATGGCTATTGGACCAACTGCTGAGTTGACGAATGGGCAATTAGACAATGCTGATGGTGAACAACTTGATGGCAGACCAAATGATAGTAGACAAGTTTGCAATTGGACGAAATTGGCATTATACAAATTGGAAATAAACTGGACAAGGCAGCATAGAAATTCTGATGCACTTTCCAAGAGCAAACCTACTTCTCTTGTTTATAGCCGTGGTTGTTCATGACAGAGTAATTGGAGTTAACATTGCCCAACAGATAAATCCTGGGGATCCCATTTCATAAAGGACTTGCAACTGTTGTAACTTTGCCATTATGACAACTACCATGGCAACCTTGATTCTGATTGGCTGCTGAGCTCTGTTACCATGGTACTTGCCATAATGGCAACTATTGCAAGTCCTTTATGAAACGGCCCCTGATTGAGTTGTGTTGTCAGATTAACCTAATCCTCTTGAGAATCTTGGCATTACGTCGCGTTGTGAAGCACATTCGACGCACTCTCCCCATGGCACAAGCAGAGAGACAGACGAAAGATTGGATTAGCAATGACTCTATGAGAACAGTTCCCTTGCTAATTGAGCAGGCCTCTTATCTTTTTCTACATGTTCTACTCTTAAATTCCTTGGTGACCAATCTAGAAACCAGTTTTTCAAGTCTATGGAATAAGAGCTGTATTAGATATGAGTTTCAGTGAGACTACACCTGTAATTGGGCAATACCATCTTGGTATTATTGTTTCATGGTTTTTGTGACAAAACCTACCGGTTTGATAGTTTATTGCTGAAATCAAGTTTGAGGTTTTTCCTTTCTGGGTTATGTTTCATAAAGACTTGTTACAATAATATGAGCAGAATATCTATCACAAATATACAATCAGCCAATCAGCTTTAAGGATTTCAGTAGCTTTTAAATGTTATCACAAATTTATTATAAATAACATTGTGCACAATTTTTATTTAAAAAAAATACTATCAGCCAATGAGATTGAAGGATTTCTGTAGCTTTCAACTGTTATCACAACTTTGTTATTATAACAGGTTTTATGAAACAGGCCCCTGGTTTACCTGTTACATGTACCTCTCTCAGTGACAGATTGAAGTCATACTATAGAGAGATGAAATGCAAATGGTTTTTATTGTACTTTCAGTATGCAACAACTATTTTTAGACCCACTCCTGAAGGAATATTTTATTAAACATCTTGAACCTTTAAAAACTTGAAATTTATGCATTTTATTCTACATAGCATACTTGGGGCAGCTGCTGGTACATGACGCCACAAGTCAAAAACTTAAACTTTTAATGATAACTTTTTTATTATATTTCATTGATTATCCTCAAGTTTTCACCAATATTTGTTTATTTTTTCTGTTTTTACACCAAACTTTTCTTCAGGGTCAACTTCCCCTTTAAGGGGGTATTAAAACCAAGTGATGATGATGAGACCAAATAAATGGCCATAATACTAGATTCGTAGTAGATTAAATAGATCAAATGGGTATATCCATGGATCTTATTAGACAGTATAACAATTTGACCAACTGTTATTAGACCAGGTGGCTAAAAAAATATAAACCCTTATTTTGGGAATTGTCTTATTTCCAAGTAAAAAGGTTTTATGAGTGTTTTTCCATGTGTCTTTATCCCACCCTGCATCTTATCGGAACAATCACTCATGAATTGCCGGGAAGTTTGTCGGGCCAGTACCTGGGGGTGTGGTTTCAGCGACTTCCTTCGGGAAGGAGAAACCCGGTAACGTGGTTTAGGATCCCACATCGATCCTCCATGTACACAGATTGAGATGGGCTTTGGGAGTATCACCACTAGGCTACAAATTAAAGTTCTTGGCTCACTTTGAAATTTGATTTGTAAAAATTTTCAAAGTAAAAAAATGCAGAAATTCTTGTACATACTACTTCTTGCCCAAACTCTGCTTACATGTGCATGTAGAAATCAGAACTTTATCTATTGTGGTGCCTGGCCCTTATTTTCATATTTTTGGGGCACCAATACCATTTTGTATCATTATAAGGAATTGCTTTGGAATAAAATTTTGCCATTATGCTTCCATACTAGAGCCCACATAAAGACAAGGATCTAATACTACCAATATATGTACATTTATCACTGAATATCATAAAGAGTTCAGAAAGCAGAATTTATACATTGTAGGTCTTGATAACAATTTCATGGCCTATCCTCCCAAATGACTTACCTAAGAAATACAACATTGCCAATTTGCCTTCTTATTGGAGCCTCCATGAAGACAAGGATCTGATCATATGACCAATGCTTTTGTACACTACTTGTACATGTATTAGAGAAGCTCATTGAGAATTTCATAGAGTATGTAGATTAATTGGTCTAATTCAGTCTCTATGCCCTGTCCTAGCTCTCAAATTAATCACTTATGGAATAAAAAAAAATTGCCACTTTGCCTCCATACTAGAGCCTCTATGAAGACAGGGATGTAGTACTATTGAACATATGCATGTACAATGCATTTACCACTCAATCTAATGAAAGATTCTGAGAGTATAAGTTTACTGTTCTGATTTAAAAAAAAAAATTATCCATTGATGCCCTGTCCACTCAAACAATTAAGCTTTATGGAATAAACTGTTGCCAATTTGCCTCCATAATTGAGCCTCCATGAAGACAGGGATCTGATCACACAACCAATGAACATGATGTTGATCAAGGAATCTCATTAAGGGATTCATTGAGCATGTACTGGACTAATGCAATCCCTTTTGCCCTTTCTCCTCAAATTAATCACCTATGGAGTTAAGTGTTATCAATTTCCCTCCTTACTGGAGCCTCCATGAAGGCAGGGATCTTATCATACGACCAATGTAATGTACATATATGTGCATGTATCAATCTATCTCATGAAAGAGTCAATGAGTGTATATTATCTGATTCAATCCTTAATATTATATTCTCTGTTCACTTAAATTATTCACCTAAGGAATAAAATGTTGCCAAATTACTTATATAATAGAGCCTTCATGGAGACAGGGATACTTCTGTACCAATAAACATGTATAGTGTACATTTTGTGTAGTATTGTACATCTGAAACCCACTGAAGACTCAGAGAGTGTAAATCAACAGGTCTTATTCAATCCCTGAATGCCCTGTCCACTCAAATTCACCTACATGTATGTATGGAATAAAATGTTGCCAATTTGCCTCCTTATTAGAGCCTTCATTGATACAGGGATACGATGCTACTGTACCAATAAACATGTACAGTGTTCATTCACATGTATCACTGTAACTCATAGAGAGCTCAGAGTGTAAATAAACTGATCTGATTTAATTCCTTGATGCCCTGTGAATTCAAATTGTTCACCTATGGAATAAAATGTTACCAATTTGCCTCCTTATTAGAGCCTGCATGGAGACAGTGCTCTGATGCTACTGTAATGATAAACATGTACAGTGCACAATATGTATCAATGTAACTCATGGAAAGTTCAGAGTGTAAATTAATTGATCTGATTCAATCCTTGATGCCCTGTCCATTCAAATTATTCACCTATGTAATAAAATGTTGCTAATTTGCCTCCTTATTAGAGCCTTCTTGGAGACAGGGATCCAATGCTACTGTAACAATAAACATGTACAGTGCACATTCGTATCACTGTAACTCATAGAAAGCTCAGAGTGTAAATTAACTGGATCTGATTAAATCCCTTGATGCCCTGTCCATTCAAATTGTTCACCTATGGAATAAAATGTTGCCAATTTGCCTACTTACTAGAGCCTTCTTGGAGACAGAGATCTGATACCCACAGCATATCTCTGAATCTCATGACAAAGTCAAAGGACCTGTAAATTTGAAGATGAAATATTACATATCCTTCCAATTTCCTGGGACGATTTGGCACTATTTAGGCTCACTCTGCCTAGTCAGTGTTAGGTACAGGAGTATTTTTAGATGTGACTGGTCATTGATCTTATTTTTTTACTTTTGCCAAGAAACTTTGATGACTGAAAAATAAGTGAAACTGATCTGCATCATTCTCAAGGGAAAAATCAATCTATTTTATGCAGTATAATTCTTCCCATTGGTTCTCTTTGATGTTTTTTATTCAGTACATGTACATGTAGGCCTGCTATGTGTTACAAATTAAAAATAGTATGCAGAAAATAAATTTAGAAGATAGAAATAACATGACTAGAAGGATGAGAAGAATCTACATCAAAGCAAAAGAGTGAAAGAAGAATGAAATGAATAATGGTATTCTAACATAAAAGATGATTAATATTTTCTTCAAGTGTTTTTTGAAGTTGTGATTTTCATCGCTTACACTTTACACTTTATCATAAATGCAGAAAGGTCTCATTTCTGTATTGTGCTTTATTCCCCATTATAACAATGGGATGGAAACTTGAGATGTTGATTGATTATGGAATAATACCACTTATTCTTTGACATTTGAAATATGAGAGAAAAGTAATTAATTTTGGATTTTCTCTTTATCACTGCTGACTTAACATTTGACACCAAGGATTTGGCAGTGATCTTTGCATGAAAAATTGCATTAAGCCCATAATGTTGGTTTTTACTTTGAAGAGAGATTTGTACCAGTTTGCAGCAGAAGGTATGTTCATACAATTAGATGTAGATAGATGGCATTTACAGGGTGATGAAGGTGTTGATGGAACTGTTCTTTTGTAGAAATATGCTTTTTTTGCTCGGTAAATTTTCTAGAAAGTCTCCTTGGGGTGGTCCATCTGATTAAAAAGTTATTCTCTACATTTTCTTATCTTCATTCAGAATTTTCTGACACTTTTGGGTGTCTTGGTCTTTTTTTTTCTACCGATGTATTGGTTTCTTTATAAATGGGCTTAATGCTTCTAGCATTAAATAGATTATTTTCCATTTGTGGCTAGAAACAAATAGATATTATTTTCAATACATGCAAATTCCCTCTTTATACAAATATTTTAAAGATATTTCAGATGTGGTAATAAAACAGTCACTAGTACTGGTCAAAAATCGGCTGTATGGTGTGGCGGGGCAAGTATCAAGTGAAATGTGGTTTCATTTGTTGCAAATTCGGAAAGCTCCACCTAGCCCCTTAGTTAGCTTGTTATTCGGTAAATGTAACCATTAACTTTTGTCTTTTATAATGAGAACCATGCCCTGAGATATGACTGTACCAATTAGCACAATCCAATATTTTTATTACTTCATTTCATGGATGTGATTCAGAAAATGAATTTGTCAAATGATGGGTAATTAAGGTGGGGTTAGATGTGTGAATGGGTGGGTAACTGATGATAGCTTTTTGCAGCTCATCTGCTATTGTCATGTCAATGTTAATTTTGCTGATAACTCTAGTGATTGAGAGTATGAGTTTGAGAGGCACTTTTACAAAACTGTGTAACATGCCTTTTAACCAGGAGTCCTACTGTGAAGGTGCCATGTTTTTTTCTGTTCCTTCCAGCATATTCCCACCCCCCAAAAAGAAAAATAATAATAAAATGATAATAATAATGAAATTAAATGAAATAGATAAAATGAATGAATGATTAAGTAAATAATAACAATAAATAACTTAATGAATAATCAAAAATAACATTGAATGAAAGAATGAATAAATTAATAAATGAATTGATTGGTTGGTTGGTTGGTTGGTCGGTCAATCAGTCGATTGATCGATCAATCAATTGATCAATTGATTGATTGATTGATTGAATGAATTAAAAAAATAGGTAACCAATTAAATATTTCAAAAATGTAATGATGTGAGGTATATTGATTAAAATATGCTTTAGTGATTCCTGTTTGGAAGAAATGGGGCTAACATTTCTGAGGTTCATTGACTTTCTTCCTTCTCTACTTTGCTGCTCATTCAATACTGTCTATTCACCAACTGGTTAAAGGATTTTGATATGCTTCCTCAAGCAGCGAGAGCTAGGAAAAAGTACAAGGGATGATAGAAGGAATAGAGTGATGGAGGGAACGTGTAGAAAGTAAAAAGAGACACACAGAGAAAGAGAGATGGGTAGTGGGAGAAAGGAAGAAGAAAGGAAAGACCTGATTACAATGATCACATTGACATGATCACTGACAACCTGTAAACCAGTTCACTGTAACCTGAGTTTTGATATACCGGTATTTTGATCTAAGGAAAAGGGATGGGTATGGGTTTGTGATAGGGGAAACCCATCATAATCTGCCATCTTATCTCTTCTTTGCTCTTCCTAGTATTAATTTGTACCAGAACCTCTGATATCAGAAACCCTAGATACATGTATCACTTGCATTCATATCATCCGTTTTGAATGCCAAATTGAGGCCAGTAGTTATGTCTTTGAACATGTGGTTAAGTTTCCTGCTGGAAAGTTTTTGTATACACTGCGTAAAGTGGGCTAGTTGAGTGGTATTTGATCTGCGAGTAGTCTCGTAATTCTCTTTTTGATAATTATTTGCAAAATTATTAATGTGTAGTTTATGCATGTGCCAATTTTCAACAGATATATAAATATCGGACAATGTTGGCAAAGATATTAATTCTGTATCTTCTCAATCTTTGGTTAAATCTCTGATTTGATTTGATTCATTTATTGATTCCACTTTTAAAACAAATATCATAATATACGTAACAAATGTGGTCATAAACATTGTGTATTAATGATAAAATTAAGTATCTAACATAAGTTTTTTTTTTTAAGCATAAGGTACACTACAAATGTAAAAAAAGTGAGGAAACCTAAATAAAAAGCAGAACTTGTAAAAAATTAGGCTCCCAATGGGGGAAAAATATAAGTTGTTACTTTGAGCGAACAAATGTGGAAACGGAATACATATTTATTACGTAGATTGTTTTACACAAATGGTATCGAATGGCATCAGGTTACCAGAAAAAGATGAAATAGAAAAAAACCGAATAGAAATAAAAATAGCAAAATAAAAAGAAATTGGAAAACGACCAAAAAGAGGGGGGGGGGGGGGTCAAGGGATATAAAGAGAAAGAATAGACAAAATTAATTAATTAATTGCAGTCATCAGTACGATCCAGCATTGTACCTCTCCAAGAGGTATAACTTGAGCTTGCGTTTGAAACAATTGAGAGATGGGCTTTCAACCAGTTCCTTATTAAGGCTGTTCCAGAATTTGGGTCCTGTTGTAGTAAAGGTGCTATTAGCAAAAACAGTTCGGGCTTGTGGGAGATGGTAATGATTAGCTTGTCTAGTTGAATGGGAATGTACAATGAAATTGCGTTGAAATAATGGCGCAAAGGCATCTGGTAAATTGTCATTCTTGAGTTCGAACATAAATATGCCAAGGTTGTACAAATATAAATCAGATATTTTTAAGATTTTGCAATTATAAAAAAGGTTGTTTGTATGGGCCCGAAATCCAGCGTTATTATCTGTGTTAAAAAGTCCAGTTGAAATCTTTTTCCACTGCTACAGTAGATTATTGAAGTTAAGTGAAATTTGCCAAGCTGTATTAAATGTTCTTGCAATTAGCACATTTGACATTTCCTGTGAAGTATACACTGATTGGATCTATCTTACACTTTGCAGTGTAGGAAGAAAGGAAATATTCTTGGATCAGATAACTCACTGAGTCAGATCTGCATGAAATGTTCTTATCTAGATTGGAATGTTATAGCCGGGGAGGGGTAGGGTTGGGGTGGGGGCAGAGAGAGGGGTAGACTGGAAATGAAACAGAGCAAGAGAGCACTTGAGTGAGGACTGTTTATATATTCACTGACATTATATACTCATAGATGGAGAACGAAATGTATTAGGGTGATAAAATAATTTTTGTTGGGGAATATGATTGAGCAGTTGGGAGGAGTGGATAGGAGTTTCAATGAAATGGGGGGGGGTCAGAAAACTGAGAAGGGATGCTGCTCAATGCAAATGACAAGTATGGGGAAAGTGAATTAGGGAGAGGGTAGGGCATGGCAGGCATATGGCAGGCCAGCCAAAGACATTGAGAGGGCCACTGTGGCAAATGAGTGTCATGTTTCAAGGTTCAAATGTATTGATTGATATATCCACACATATTGGATCATTCTCAATATTAAAAAATAAACACTTATGGACAATCAATTTGTAAGTTATCAAATAAATATAAAGAATAAAGAAGGCATCCATTCCAGTGGCCCTTTGTTGCCTTGTATTAGTTTAAGCCATAGTGCAGGGGGGGTCAAATAAACATGTAAGGATAAAAACTGAACATTCCACATCTTATGGAAAAAACAGGACTTCCTCCTTTAATGATTTTCCTATTTCCGTACATTTTCCTGTAGATATATTTCACCAGGGTAATCTGATGTTAATCTCCATGAAAGATGTGGTGAGGAAAAAAATTAGTAAATTATATCAACTCTTGAGGTTAAGCAGAGGTTGCATATTTGATTTGAAAATGAATAAATACTTTGTTATTAATATAAAAGTTCTTTAAAAGAGGATTCATTTTTTCACATAATTTTTTAATAAACTTTAAAAGAGAAGACAATTCAGAATTTCCATGACATTTGTTTCTGCTGTAAATTCCACACACTAATGGAATGACCTACTTCAACCCTTGTCACTATACCGTATCCTAACCCTAAACCTATTAAACATAAAACCCTATTGCAACCCTAACCCTATATCTTTGAAGGAATAAAACCTGGAGCAAATGTTGTGCTGCCAATTGAGGACCACCTTCAACTGAGGTGATTGCAAGTTTGACCGAGGCACAGTTGACAACATATGGAATTTTCTAACTATTTTCATCTGCTTTTGAAGGTGGATTTAAAATGCTTTAGTTTGAGAGGATCCGAGCTCACGTAATATTTTACATCAACCAAATGACTGATATATTTTTCCTCAAAAGAGATTGAGAATCGAAAGAATTACTTCAGAATATATTTTGTTTCTACTGAATAAGTAGTGACATTCTGATTTTGTTTAAAAACTTATTTCTTCTAAAAGATAGCAATCAATTCCTGTGATGAAGCTCTTTCGCTTCACAAAAGTCATGGTTCACCCAAGTTACATGGACCTTCTGAAAACTTGTTTCGATATTCCCATGTGGAGTTTACCCCCATAAAAATGGCATGTGCTCATGGACTTTGATTTTTGTATCATTACTCATTACCTTTCTAGCTTTGTGAAGGAAGCTGGTAATCCCTGCCCTAGATTCCATGCACAAATATAGCTCCATTCACACTGCAAAAATGAAAATGTAAAATCGGTAATGTTGACATGAAAATGGATGGCAAATATTATACAAATAATAAATGTTCATGAGTGCAATGGAGTGCGAGTTCGGTCTGCTGATTGTTACATCATCACAACATGCGCACTGCTGGTGCCTGCAGCTGTAGCAAGAGCTGCAGTCTCGGTGTACGCTTGCAATGGACAAAATCGTATGGATCTAAAATTGCACAATGAATGGATCCAAAAGTGCACGGTTGATGACGTCATTGCAAAATGGGCTGAATGAACGATACCAAACAACCAATCAAATCACAAGGATCTATCTAGGTGTCATATAAAAGTTAACATACATGTATGGATAGTGTCCAGTGTAATGTCCAGGGGCCTGTTACATAAAGTGCAGCAATTGATCATTTTACAATATTCAATGGAATCAATCATAGAAATCAGCCAATTGATCAGTTTCTAAGCTTTATGTTAAGGTGTCCCAGATGGTAGTCCCGGTATGCAATATAGAGCTTCTAATTTGATTTCATATTTTAAGAAAAAAATTATGAACTATTACAGCATTTATTTTGGGGGGGCTCTTTTTTGCAACCTACTGCCTAAATCTGCCACGTTGGATAAGCTTATCATTACAATGAGTGTGGATTTTCTGGGGCCATTTTTTTTTATTTCCTAGTCCCTTTTGAACATTTTGGGGCAAAATAGCCTCCACAATTCCCCCATCCCTGTGTATTTATTTTACCTGCATAAATATTCAGAATGAAGTATTTATATAACTTTAGATTTATTCAGTCAACACTCTTTTACCTTGAAAATTGACATCAAACTTTTTGGTTTGTTCTAGAATAGTTGCTGAACATCTTCTTTTAATTATGATACATAAAGCTAGCAATGTATATTGTTAGGTTTTCTTCTTTGTTGTAAAAAAAATCTATTCCATTGTTAATGAATCTGAATTATAAAACTTCAATATTCCATCCTCGTCTGACACTTTTGATTTTAATTAATCCCCAAACTTTTTAATTGATTAATCCCAAAGATATTTTGTTCAGTGTGAATGACCCCTCAGAGACTGAGGAACATGAGATGAGGATGACATTCTTTCGTCTTACATGTAAATATCTAAGATGTAAGCAAGGAAATGAGTTAGGGTCTACCAAAGATCTGTTTTGACTAAACGGTTGATGGAGAAGGAAGCCGAAAAAGCTAGTTCTGGAAAAAGTGATGAAAGTGAGAATTGGGTTGGGATGATGAAGGAGAAGAGAAATCTGGGAGGGGAGGGGCAGTGGGTCTGAATCTTCTCTATTCAGATTTACCCCCCCCCCCTTGTTCTGTGAAAATTGTGGAAAGCTAACATTTGAGGAATTTGAGTTTGTGATGAATGAGAAGGGGATGAGGCCGGGAGTCAAATATATTACTGTACACCGGCGTGACCAAGGAATTTCCAAACGCCCCCTAAACAATTTGTTCTCTGTGTGCAAAATAACCCCCTAGACAAGTTTTTGCAGGCTTTATTTACACATTTTGGCGCCTAAAAAAGTTGTCTCAGAAATATGACCTCGGGGGAAAAAGTTTTTGGGATAAACATACCCTAAACACGTTTGGCTAGTCTTTAAAAGAAAGCTTTGGGAGAAAAAACAAACTTTGTACCCAAAATACATTTGACCCTGTGTTTTACCATTGACCAGTCTTTTAAAACCACCCTTTTTCTTGAAAATCAGCATTTTTTATACCCTTAACGAGTCCACGCGCAGACCACATCCAAAAGTGAAAAAAACACCCCTTTAAACACGTTTTTTTGGTCACGCGTGTGTACAGAAATATATTAGACTGCCCTCCCCCCAACTGGGGATGAGGTAATGATCTCAAAATGAGTCTGAACAGAATATAATAAAATTACCACCCAAGCACATTTATGTGTACCTGTACAGGTATGAATTAAAATAATGTTCCGAATAACCCTGGAAGCAATTTAGTGTGTAATTTCTTAGAACTGAGCAAAATATACAGGGCATTCCATAAAATGTTTACGGTGTTTTTCCAAGCAATATCACAATCCCACATATGCTTTCCTGTGTTAGTGATTATAAGAGTTGTCGGTTTAGAGCTAAGATTTCGTGATTTGCCACATAGTTGGGTTTTTAATGTACCAGATCTAGATCTATGGGGACAATTAACCTTGATTTTAAAGACTTTCTCACCGAATAATTGTTTGATGCAACTACATGTACATGTACAGTACATTCTTAATCCTTTGAATTCATACCTCTGTCACCTTCTGACCTTGCCAGAGTCATTGAAGATTCTTCCAAAGTAATTTTTCAAGTCAACGCAAATAAAAAGGACAGACGCACTGGACCGGCTCTAGTCCAAGAAAATGATGTTCGAGAGTGATATGGACTAGTCTAATTCTGGCATATGTGAATGATAGATTCTGTCAGTGGCAATCTGTGAGAGCTTGGACAGAATGCAGTATTCACGTCTTTATGGGCTGTGGCGTGTGTTTGCTAACAGGACGTTCCGCAAAGTCATTGCTGAAGTGGCACGGGGTCAAAATTGCAAATTCATATCATTCCATTTCATAACTTAAGATCTTCAAGAACTACAATGTATATGTATATGTATCCTTAAAAATTATTTGTATGTTTTTTTCTTCTTTTTATGTGTATGTTTTAAAAAGTATCTTCATTTTTCCTTCTTTTTTTCATCCTTGTATTAAAGTCTGTAATGGGAGGTTCACCCCGATGTCAAGTCTACAAATACATGTATTTCAAAAAGCATAAAAATAAGTCAGTGATGTCCCATCAGTCTTCCACCACTTACATGTAGCCTATGCATCTTGATAAATGTTAATGAATTAAAGTACAAAGTAATAATTATGCAAAGTGAAAATTATACCATCTGGGCCCCATTGCATAAAAGTTATCATTATGGTAACTTGCAAAGGAATCCTTGCTTTTGATTGGCTATTAATCCTCGGTACCATGGTACTTCGATACCATTGGATGGCCAAGTTACCATAGTAACTTTTATTCAACAGGGCCCTGGGCATATTCAAGACTAAAGATAACAGCGAGGTTATAGCTAAGACTAGTTTGAAATGCTGGGTGATATATGAAGAGGCTACGCTGGGAAGCAGAGTTTTACAAGAAAATAATTTTGCTTGAGATTAATGGTGAGTGTTTTGAGCAAATTAATGCATTCAAAATTTGCATTATGCAAAAAATATGACTTTGCGAGCCTGAAATACAATAGAATTGGTACATATACAGCAAATTTTAGTATTGATTGAAAGAGTAAAATTTAAATTTGTTCATACATTTTTTTCAGGTGAAGGAGACCTCTATTTCTCTGCTGCTATGAAATCAGATGAGGGGGTTTATTTCTGCGTGGCCAGCAATGACTTCATCCCTCGGCAGGTGACATCACAGTCTGCAACATTTACAGTGTCAGGTACGTCCGTCAGATGCATTCTGGGATAGATTTTTCCTTTTAACCGCTATTTATTGGGAGAAAAATTAAAAATAGAAAAGAAAACAATTATTTAATCTGAGAATTTGAAACAAAAGATGTTTGTTTCCATCAAACATGGTTCCCACCGGATACTGTATTTTTAAGAAGTCCGAAGTTTCTTTTTGTCAGAAGTTCATGGAAAATGATTAATTGAATCTGTGATTTAGGTGGGCTTGATTTTATTAAGTTCAGTACTTAATGATTAAGTTTCCAATTGGGCCTAATGCACTCACATTATAATATGAGAATTTTAATTTTGGAAGGCCCAGGAAAGTTGGTATTTTTTAAATGTGCTCACATCATTTTATTCTTTATAATATTTGTGTGATTGTAGTTTAATTTTGAAAATGGGGAGGGGATAGGGTCATTTTGCAACCTTTCTTAGCACCTTACTTTAAATGAATCCTGTTTCCATACATATGTATGCAGGGGTTGGGATAGAATATTTGGGGAGGGGGGGGGGGGGGTAGGCAAGCTCTTTTTCTTATATTTAATGTGATAGTACAAATCATGTATGCAGGGGTTGGGATAGAAAATTAGGGGGGCTAGATGACCTAAAGTGGTAGTAAAAATCATGTTTCCATACACATGTATGCAGGGGTTGGGATAGAATATTTGGGGGAGGGGGGTAGATGACCTAAAGGCAAGCTCTTTTTCTTATATTTAATGTGAAAGTACAAATCATGTATGCAGGGGTTGGGATAGAATATTAGGGGGGAGGGCTAGATGACCTTAAGTGGTAGTACAAATCATGTTTCCATACACATGTATGCAGGGGTTGGGATAGAATATTTGGGGGAGGGGGGGTAGATGACCTAAAGGCAAGCTCTTTTTCTTATATTTAATGTGATAGTACAAATCATGTATGCAGGGGTTGGGATAGAATATTGGGGGGGGGGGGGCTAGATGACCTAAAGTCATGGTGCAAATCATGTTTCCATACACATGTATGCAGGGGTTGGGATAGAATATTAGGGGGGGGGCTACATGACCTAAAGTGGTAGTACAAATCATGTTTCCGTACATATGTATGCAGGGGTTGGGATAGAATATTTGGGGGAGGGGGGTAGATGACCTAAAGGCAAGCTCTTTTTCTTATATTTAATGTGATAGTACAAATCATGTATGCAGGGGTTGGGATAGAATATTGGGGGGGGGGGGGGGCTAGATGACCTAAAGTCATGGTGCAAATCATGTTTCCATACACATGTATGCAGGGGTTGGGATAGAATATTAGGGGGGGGGCTACATGACCTAAAGTGGTAGTACAAATCATGTTTCCGTACATATGTATGCAGGGGTTGGGATAGAATATTTGGGGGGTGCAAGATAACCTAAAGGCAAGCTCTTTTTCGTCTATTTAATGTGATAGTACAAATTTACATTACCTAGTGTTCTCTTCTTATTTTCTTATTTCTTCTACTTCTTTCTGGCTTAATTTCTGCATTTTTTTTTTTCACTACTTGGTTAAAGCATAAGGCTGCCCCTTTGTGGGTGTGTGTGTTTGTGTGTGTGGATGAGGTAAGGGAGGGGAGTGGTGTCAAGGGAGAAATTCTGCAAAATATGGCGGCTCAGACTCATGAGTTATTATTTTCTTTATTTGGCATGTGGAAAGAGAAGACGGATGGTTGAAGAAGCAGAAGAAATATAAAGTCCTACCTGCCGTGAAATTATTGTTGGCACTGGAACAACCGCAAAAGATTAATCTCACTTCCATCAAAGATTGATTGATCCTTCCACACACTTCCAATTCCTGAAGATCCTTTCACATTTGCCCTTAACTTCAGGAATCTTCTTTTAACTTCCTAATGAATCTGTGAGACTCTTCAACTTTTGAATTCATATATATCTATTTTAAACAATAAAAGTATTTGTCCCGACTCGAACTTGAAAAGTATGTGAATCCTAAAAAGCAAATCTGTCGAAAAAGCCTAAAATATAAGTTGTATTGAATAAATAGAATTAGATAACAGCAATTGTAATCAGATGATTTCTATTGTCTCATGCAGTAGTACGCCTGCTACTTACGCATAATGATTTTTTTCTATAAATTGCTAAAAAAAATTGTATCTTAATAAAGTATATTCATTGGATAATTGGTTTAACTAATTTATTTGCCAACTTTTTAATAGCTCAGTGATTGGGGAAAAATCTTGATTTTAATCAATTATTGGCTAATATTTGACCATCTATTGGAGTTTTGATCAACACTTGTCAATTGATGATATTTTTACCAGTATTTTTGTGTTTTGTATTACAACCACCTAATAATCTTACCCATTCTGCTAGGGTTTTTTTTTATTCTTTATGCCAAATTGAACATTAAGTTGTTCTTAGTCTTAAAATCTCCCTTGAACACTACTTTACACTCAGTCACACCAAGCAAATCTGAACCCTGACCAAGCAAATTTATTACACTGTTTTGAATGGCATACAGACAGTCGGTTTGGAGTCTGTTTTGTTGTTGTGACTGCAGCATCGATCTCTGTTTTGGATTGACTTCCGAGGTGGAGAAGCATCAATCAAATTCAAGAAGTGTTTGAAAGGATTCTTTTGACATTTATGTCCAATACAAAAAGTGAATGGCTTCCCCATAGACATGGATGTAATTAGTTACTTTAAAATTAAGCTATGCTGCAACATCATGACCTATTTTTTAAGTTATTTTTTTTTTATTATTTTGATGCCACTCGGGACGAAACACCCTATCAACAAAATGTTGCATATTTTTGTACCAAATTCGAATGACTTCCTCCATAGGCATGGGTATGATTAGAGTTTGTGTTTGAAGCAAGCTGCAACAATACTTTTTCATTTATATATTTTTTCATAATATAGATTTTTTTATTCAATTATTTACCACTCTTTGGACAAAAATCTGTATCAGCAAAATGTTGTACTTAAAAAGAACAATATACATGTAATGTGTGAAAAGAGCAAATATGATAATTACGTAAGCATAACATACTGTAATCATCAAATATTTGTGAAACTACATAAGATATATTTGAAAATAAGTATATTGAAAACATCACCCAAATTATAGTGAAAAATAAAAATATATGAAAATATTCATACAGTGTACCTGACATGTATAAAGAAACCTAATGCAAAAAGGGGGACAAATCTGACACTAAATTTCATAATTTACTTACACGTGGATGTACATTTGCAAATGCTTTTTTTCATGTATATGGTTTCTGAAAACGAATAGTAATTTCGGGATAATCAGTGACTCTCCTTTAAGTCAACTATTCTTTAGTATCCTTGTGTATTTGAGAAGAAAACTAAAGCCCTACCCCCCCCCCCGGTATATGCTGTATATATGTACATGTATGGTTGTGCAGTCATATGTTCATTTACTACAGTATATAACTTAACAAAAAATGAAATCAGATGATATTGTGAGTTTAAGAAGGGAAAATGGGAAAATTATTAACCCCTAAATATGAATTTGGTAGCAGAAGAGGTTGACTGACTTTTCAAGCAAGAATCCATGTGTTCCTTCCATCATCAATTAAAAACAGACTTCCTGTTTTTAAGATCAATCGCGTCTCACTTTCTAGCTCCTTTTATGACAAAACTGATCCGAGGCCGGATGTCTTGATAACGATACAGGAAACAATAGAGTTCTATATCGGTGGGTTTTGTTGTTGATAAGTTGACAATAAGGTGGCAATAGCAAGTTTTTATATAATATTGACTGGCCTTGAGGGGAACATCAAATATATTGCCAGCAAAAGAATCATATTGGCCCGAGTCTTTAGACGAGGGCAATATGTGTCTTTTAAGGGCAATATATTTGATGTTCCCCGAAAGAAGAGCCAGTCAATATTTTTATTATCATCCAAATCAGATATCTAGAGCAAAAATCGTGATAATGGTGATATTTCTTTTTAAAATAGTTATATTGTGTATTGTTAATATAAGGGTCTAGGCTCTGCACTTTACCATTATGACGTACTTGCAAGCGCTTGGATCCAGTGATGTCTTTATTATGACGTATATTGTTGGCGCGCAGATCATATCTCTTTATACGCATCCTCAAATGCCCGGATGTGAGACCAGGGAAAATACAAAGGTATATTTTGCGTCGTCTCTGCATGCAAAGTAAATATGCGCATTGAGGACGAGGAAAATACAAATAATATACCTATCCCTTCCCGATATTTATGAATCTAGGGCAATACGGTTTTGTAAATGACCAGCTCAGATGTCTGATACGGGTGATAATCACAATTACTACAGGGACAGATTCTACAACATAGTAAATTCTATTGAAAATGCCCATCAATTCACAATGGACAGATTTGAGGTCATTGTCAAAACTTCTTAGGTTGAGATCTGATGAAAAATGGCAGAAGTGTTGTTTGTCCAGGATGACACTGCTGTTCTTATTCACAGACTGTTGACCAAGGCTGCTTTGTGATAAAGGGCTTTTGATGATAGATTCACTATGTTCCAGAAAGCGTCTGTGTAGTGGTTGTGAACACTCCCTATTATGTGTATAGCCTGGGATGGGTATCGTCTTTGGGAATAGGACAACTTGTTTTCATGTTGTGAGGGTGCTGCCACACCTAGACATTTAACAGCAAGCGTATGCTAATGGCAAATCATTTCTAATTTCATCCCTTGTAAATAATGAACTCCATTCTTAATATCAAGGATTGCATTTTGTTAACTATGCAAATAGTTGAGAAATAAAATTATTTGCTGTAGAAATATGATTTCTTGTTAACATAAGGCAATTCTTTATATAAAAAAGGGCATTTAAATGAGAAATCTGCTTGACGTATGTTCCTTGGCACACGCTGGATAAAATAGATGTTTTTATATTTTAAGCCTCCATTCAGTGTAGGTGATTGCTTGAGACATTATTTTTGCATGCTGTTTGTCTACCTGTATGTCTTTCTCTCTGTAAAAAGCTTTGTATAATTTACTTTTCCCATTTTGGGGGGGCACTTTTTCTATTGATTTGTCTTCTTTTTCTAATTTTGGAGCAGTTGGAACAAGCATCGTCAGTCCTCCCAACAGCACTGAAGTGGTTCTAGGTAATGAGTTGAGTTTGACATGTGTGGCGGAGGGTGACCCCGCACCAATTATCACATGGTCCAAAGATGGCCGACAGCTGACAGCAGATGAACGGACTACCATTGGGTAAATAAGATGCTTTTTTTGGTGTATAGGCATGTAATAAGTATTCTCTTAATGTTTTCCATGCTTCATCTCGCTCTTGTGCTTTCCCACTTGCTTTTTCTCGATCATCTTTACATCTGTCTTTCTGCTCTTCTTTTCTTTCCCTCTTCCTCTTTCCCTTTTTCTCTCTCTTTTGATATCAAACTTCCTTTATCTTTGTCTTTCTATTTTTGTTCACCCCTCCGTCTCTCCTTCCCTTTCCTTATATCCTCTTTTTAACCCCCCATCTTGATAGCTGTTCTCTCCCACATCCCCCTTTCAATTTCTTTGTTAAAATCCCTTCTATCTTCTTCCCTCTGTCACCTCCTCTCTCTCCTCTTTTTATTTATCTATTTCTTATCCCCTCATCCTCCCACTTTCACATTCCTTTTGATAACTCTTCTCTCTCTCTCCCTCTCCTATCTCATCTTTCTCTCTTGTCCTTTATCTCTCCTTTTTCTCTCTTTCATCTTCTTCCTCCTCTCACCTCCTCTCCCTCTCTCTTTCTCCTTCCCTCTTTCTCTTTATTTCTCTCTCCCTCGCCTTTCTCTTTATGTCGCTCTCTCCCCTCATCCTCCACTTTCACACTCTTTTTTTAACCTCTTCTCTCTCTCATCTTTCTCTATTGTTCTTTCTTTGTCTCTCCCTTTTTCTCTCTTTCTCTCTCTGTTACTCTCTCTCTCTCTATTCATCTCTGTCTCCACCAATTCTTCATCTCAGTATCCCTCGCACAGTTTCTCTCGAATGTTGCTTAGAAATAATACACGAAAGCAACGTACATGTGGCCTTAATAATCTGGCATGGGCAGAGCTCGCCCTCTCAGAAGCTTGACCAACAAAAACAACAGAAATGGACAATGCAGAGATAGTGATCTTGACAGAGAGGTGTCATCACCAGCCGTTGAGCATTCCCAGCTGATTGGTCGCACTGAGTCACATGACCCTCTTGTCCAAACTTATGTTCATCAATTACCCCCTGCTTTTCCGCACCAGACACGTTCAGTCCTTTTTCGAGGCAGGATATCGACCCACCGTCCCCAAGACAATAGTCGCTTGTAAACCCGATTGTTTGGGTGTTCTCAAATCGAGACGGAGAGAGTGATGAGAAACAGATTGTTCTCGTCACTACTTTGATTTGCCCTGATTTTCTCATTTTTAATTTGTGAAGAGAAACAGATTTTTCTGACAGAAACTTAGATTTGCCCTGAGTTTTTTTTTTTACTTTTGATAGATTAGTGATGAGACATAGATAATCATACCCTTATAAACCTAGTATTTTTTTTTAAGATGCACATTTACTTTTTATTAAAAGTGGAACATTTAGAACTAATTTTTTTATAAATGGGTGAGGAAGGTAGGTACCATATTATTTCAGTGTGAAATAAGGAGGGATTTGATATTTCAGTAAAGAATAAGTAGAGATTTGAGAACAGAATGATAAGAGATTTAATATTTATGTAAAGATTAAGGATAGATTTTATAGTTTGATAAATAATGATACATTTTTTCAAGTATAGAGTAAAGAGAGTGATTTATTTTTGTGCCCCGTTGTTGTAATTAATTGAATTCAAAACCTGTTAACAAAGGCCGGCTGTTTCTTTTTTGTCTTTATTTAATATATCCAGGGCAGTTCCTCTCAAAAAACAATTTTAAACTTACGTTTAATCTTTAAATATGATGAGTAGTAGTGGTATATACCATTATTCAACAGATTTTGTTTTTATGGTTTGAGTCACTTTGAAATTTCATGTAAAAGCATGATTGATAGCATGAAAATTTTTCACAGTTTTCTTATTTCATTGATAGTGAATTTAGTGTTGTAGTCGAGGCCATCCTCAAGGCCACTCTTTGCCGGCTGTGGCATCCTGATTCACATGTACAAAGTCTATGAGACAAGGTTTCCTCCGAGGTCCTTGTGACTTGGAACTACAGGCTTCGACTACATGTACATCCCTGAATAAAATGAAATAAAATAATGAATTGTATACTTATGATTTAGAATCATAAATGCTCAATGCTTGGTTATATGACTAATAAAAACACAACTGTAGTAATGATGAACAAATTAAAAAAATATTTTAGACTTATACAGGTATCACAGCTTTTGACCTGTTCATACCAATTTGTTCTAAACTTTTTTTCCAGCTGGTTGTAATTGCACCTGTCTGGCAATACAGTGGTATCGGCTGGATGTCTGCAAATCGTCCCTTGACGCTCGAGTTGCTATACTTTTGTTTGATTGGCTGCCAAAGATCAGTTTTGTTAGCATGGTGTTAATATAGAGTTTGTTTAGTTTGTGTTTTTGACAGGCTAATCTTTTTGGTGTTTTTTTTGTCCTGTTATCATCATTTCAGTCATCATCGCCATCACTATCATTTTCATCATCACTGTCATCATCATCGTCATCATCATCCTCATCATCATCACCAACACCCTCATCATGCACCATCGCCATCATCATCACCCTCCTCCTCCTTATCATCATAAGCATGTAGCTGTGGGGCCTCGGGTAGTTTTTTTTTTTTTGAGAGGAGAAGTACATATATTGTTCCATTTTTACAATCTGAAAGTCCCTTCCTTTTTCCATTTTACTTCCACACAGGTCCAGTGGGCTACTTCACATCCGAAACATAGTCGCTATTGATGAGGGAACATACCGGTGTGAATCTACTAACCTATACAACACAGCCACAGCATCAGCATTTGTTAATGTACTTAGTATGTATTGATTTCTTTATCTTAATTCTTTGAAAATGTGCCAAATGGTTGGCTTAGTTTATTATGTATAAATGCAATATTAAGTTTCAGTCCCTAGACTTCCGTTAGGACTTCTTTCACCCATTCACTCAATTTTTTTTTGGGAGGGGGTTAATATTTTAATTGTGTTTGGAACTTTAAAAATGTGGGATTTTAAAAAGTGCAATTCACATATTTATCAAAGATATAAGGATTTTCCGTCATATATGAACCTTCTTTGAATAATTATTTTAAGATTATGAAGATATGTATTCATTGAATTATTTTTAAAATGGTCATTGTATCATTAATCTTTGTGCTAATAAAAAGATTGATAATCTGTTGATATGTACATTGTATTATTGTAAAAAAAAATAAAAAATATGGGAAAACTGATCAATGGAACTATCTAAATTTAGGTTTTTCTCTTTTTCAAGGATGTGTATTACTCATTTGTGCTGATAAAAAGCTTAATTCGCTGTTACATTATTTAATTGCAAAAATGAAAAATTCACGAAAATTGGTGGATGGAAATCTGAATACAGGTTTTTCACTTCTTCAAGGGGATGTTTAACAAACTCTCTGTTACTATGTATAATGTATTATTGCAAAAAAAATGAAAAATATGTGAAAACTTGTTGAAAAAAATGAAAGTTTTTCATGTCTCAAGGGAGTTCAAGTTTTATTTAAACCAATCAAACAAGAGATATATTTAATAGTTTAACAAAAAAATAAGAAGACATGATAGGTTTGAAACCCCATAGAAGCAGGCTTGTGAGAGGGGTTCCTTACATAGAACATTACAACAATAGTATGATGAAAATATATACAATGATATTCTAGAGAGTAAATAAGAAAAATACATACAAAAATACACTCACACACAGTGTGGTATTTAAATGGAATATTGCCAAGTTATACCATATTACTTCGAGGCATGTTCGCTGAAAGAAGGCATGACTCTTTGCTAATAGTATAAGCTGGCTCACAAATTAGCCTAATTTGTGTTAATCACTCAGTTTTGTGCAGATTAGGGTAGCATGGATTGGTGAAATCCAGTGTGGCTATTTGAGGATTGGTATCATATTTCAGTAGAGATCAGTCATCAGCTGCTTTGTGGTGTTTACCCAGAAGACATGGTACCACTCTCCCTCAATTCATGCTCTGTTTGTAGCTTGGCACATTAAATTCTATATATAGAGAAAGTGAGAGCACATTGTTTTAAAGGTGCCAAATTGGCAATGGTGTATTTAAAAAAACCATGAAGTTGCATGAAGCTGTATTTTTTTTTACACAAAGAAAGATCTGTGGGGTACTATTTGATAACATATCTTTTTTAATAAATTGAAATTGTGATTGTAGCGTTTTCATTTTATTTCAGTTCTGAGTAAATACATGATATGATTTTTAAAAATATTGTATTGTACATGTATATTGTTTCAAAATAGAACTTATTCAAATGATGTTTAACACTGCCCTGTAAGAATTATAAGCTTTTTCAAGTAAGAATGATTATGATAATGCAATTCATTAAGTGCTCATGTCTATTGTGCAAAGTTCTGACATTGCAATGATTAATATATTTTTGGGGTTGATTATTACTTTGGTTGTATATTCATTACATATTGTAATCATAGTTAGTAACTGGCTGTCCGTTGCACATTGTAGATAGATGTATAGATTTATATGTCTTCCAAACATTCCAATAATTGATTTGACTTCTAATAATATCCTTTAAATATCATTTAATTTTTTTTTAATGATGTAACGTCAGGTGGGGCAAATGCTCTTATCGTCTACCAATCCTGGAATATAATTCAGATTGAACATGTTCTCTCTCTCCGCAGTTCCACCTCAGATCACAGCCAGTCCAGGCGAGGTCACCGTAGGTCAGGGGTCACAGACCACCATTACCTGCACCGTCATAGGTGACCCAATCCCGACGGTCTCATGGTTCAAAGACGACATGCTTCTGCAGATTGACCCCTCCGACCCGTCCAACGTCCAGACCAACGCCGGTCTGGTGATCTCCGATGCCCAGCCCTACCATGCAGGGAGTTACCGTTGTCAGGCCGAGAGCAGCGTTGGGACGGCAGAGTCCACGGGAACGCTCGTTGTATGGAGTGAGTTGATCATTTGTGGGAAGCCACCCCAAAACCAACAATAAGTCACCCAAATTGTTTTTTTAGATTTGCTGTGAGCTTGAAAGAGCACATCCTAAGCTTTAAAATGATATATAACTTGTCAAAGTCAATCAAGATTAACCCACACCATATTTGATTGAATAAGGAAATAACGTTTTATGTTCTACGTTTACTCAAGCATACTACAGTATGTGCACACTGTGCTATCTCTGGAACTTCTTGAGAAACTTGTGTCAAAGAGACTCTTCCTTCATCTTTACAACTTTTTACAATATAAAGAACAGAATTTTTTTTTTTTCAGGTGACTATTTTGACAAGAACCTTCCCTGGCAACTTTTTGGTTTTGGGGTAGCTGGTCGCATTTGTCCTTTGAAGTTAGATTGTGAAAACTAAAGAACTTTTTAAGGATCACCTGCAAACTTGGTCCAAGTCTGCATATTTAGTTTTGGGGTGTATTGAGGTAAATGGTCAAAGGTCAAAAAGGTCATTGTATACCTAAATGTTTCTGACTCATTATAACTAAAGGACTGTTTGTGCACTCAACTTCAAACTTGGCTCATGCATGTTTGCATATGGGATTAACAAAGATCAGATTAATTTAGGTCATGAGGTGAAAGGTCACAGTATATATATATATTGAAATACTTTTTTCTTGTAATAACTGAATAACCTTTTTCCCCCTATATTTTCAGCCGTCCCTGAGTTCATTGTCGAACCAGAAAACCAGACTGCCCTGGAGTACATGGTCGTCACCTTCCAGTGCAACGCAACGGGCACGCCAGCTCCGTCTCTGTCCTGGTTGTTCAACGAGGGTGCCCTGCCATCCTGGGCCAGCGTCGATGAGGAAGGAAGAAGACTCAACGTCCCGAATGCTCTCTCTGAGAATACGGGGAAGTACACATGTGTGGCCACCAACGCTCAGGGATCAGCGAGGGTAGAGGCGTATCTGGATGTTTTGGGTAAGTAAGGGATTTTTCTTTAGATTTATTCTAAAATCAACGTGTCTGGGATGTTTTACATTCTTCAGGCAAATCAAAATAAATGATTATATCAGGGGTGTGAGATTTCTTATTTTAAAGCTTATTTTAGCTATTTTGGGTTTGATTATTAGCTTAATTTCAGCTTACACTTCAGCTTTCCTCTCTTTAAGTATGGTAGCAATTCCAATTTCATCTTTTTTAAAAACACTACAGCTTTTTCTCGGCTCTTTTTATTAGTAATCACTTAACTCCTGTTATATGAACATTAGGGATGGAGACAAATCAGAATATCGTCCCTGTGATTTATCCCTTATCCAACAGGAGAGAATTCATCAAGAGTTTTGGCTGTCATTTTCATTGACAATGGTTATAAGCTACTGAAATCCTTGCATCTGATTTGCTGAGAGCGAATTCTTTATTGAAAATGATTGACAGACTCTTCAAGAAATGCTCCCCTGATTATTGGAAGCTGTTTTACTTTTACTGTTTTATCTATTATTTATTTATTCAATTTATTTGTTATTATTTTTGTTTCATATTGGGGGGTTTGTTTCTAAAATGTTTTATCAATAAGTGAATACACAAATCATCTCCCATGGGTTCTAGTGGAAACTTCAATAAACTGAGGGGTTTTCTCCTGTTTTATGTAAGTATAAGAGGGAATATCAAATTGTTATCCTTATATTTTAGACATGCCTATATCATGTCCTAAAGCCATTGCTATACCTAATATTCTGAGCTCTGTGCAATACCAGGCTTCACAGAGTTAAGTTATCTGAATGAGCAGCCAATAGTGGCTTGTGTACAGAAGGCCAGCAAGGTTTACATGTATGTCTGCTGGTCTTGTGTGAAGACCTGTTTGTTGAACCAATTTTCAATCAGGGTCTGTGCCTACAGACTATCTATACCTCTTGCTATCAAAGAAAATACTTAACTTAACCCTTATAACTACATGTAACTTATAACTAACACTTATAACACTTAGCTAACACTTAACTAACAGTTAACTCACTCTTGACTTAACATAGAAACACTGAACTTAACACTTATCTGATAAACACTTTACCCAACACTTAACTTGGTTTTGTTCGAATTTATTTCCACATGTATTGTATAGTCATTGATAAAATCACCCCAAACTCTTGCATATACATGTAATTCTTAATTTTGGAATCACATGATTCCTATTTTTCCCAACAGTTGAGCCCTCCGTGACGCCACTCCCCAACCTTACCCTGGAAGCTGGTCAGCAACTGATCGTCACCTGCCAGGCCAGTGGTCATCCAGACCCTACCTACACCTGGTTGAATGATCAAGACCCCCTTCAGTCAAGGGGTAGGGTGTCGCTGACCAACACAGGGGTTCTGACCATCGCAGAGCTCAGCAAAAGTGACCAGGGTGAGTGACCATTTTATTTTTAGTTTGAAGATGATTTTTAGAAGTGGTAATAATGACAAAATGAACTCCAACAGAACCAGGGGGATGCTTCACAAAGAATCAATTATGAGTCTTTGAGTCGCACTTAAATGCTGACTTATCTTAGTGATAAATACACAGTAGTACGTATCCTCTTTTTATATTGTATGCAACTAGGCATTTAAGCTCAACTCTAAGTCATACTTAAATTTTTGTGAAACACCCCCTTATTGAGTGTTGCATAAAGCTGTTCGTAAGTTACCAGTCTTTCATAAAATCACTTGCAACTTATGAACTACTTTGTGAAACATCGGCCTGACATGCATAGCCATTTCGACCCGAATTCACAAAGGTGGTTTTGAAAACCATTGGTTAAATCAATGGTTTATGCAGATTTCCTGTAAAAATTACTCCTATTTACCGCGTACATGTATATTAACAAATTCCAATGCTGATGCGCGCTTTTGTCACAGTGCGCCAAACTGATGCCTGTTGCTGTGGTTATCCACACTATTTTATTCATGAGTCCACTGTTTGAAGAACGGACTCAAAACAGTGGACTCATTGAATAAAATAGCATGGATAACCACAGCATCAGGCATCAATTTGGCCCAGGGTTGGCGATTTTTTTGATTTTTTTAAAAAAATCAAAAAAATCGGATTTATTTGATTTAAATCAGATTTTTTTTATTTAAATCAGATTTTTTTGATTTTTTTGATTTTTTTAAAGTTCCTTCGAAAAAAAAGGGTAATTATCCCCCCCTTACTCTTACAATGACATCAATATTGATGTTATACATTTCACCCCTAATATTGTTCTTAACCACATATTTTGTAATTAAAATCCAGTAAAAAAGGACAATTCAAAATAAATTTGAGGAATCATGTATCTGAACTTAATTCTATCATACATAGGCCTATGAAGGAATATTCCATAGGGAATTCCCAGTGAGTAGAGAAAATTCCCCTCTGGGATTTTTCATTCAAATATTTAAAAAAATCCAAGAGAAAAAAATCCCTTATCAAAACTGCCAACAAACCCTTTGCCAATTACTAGTATTCATGTATATTGTAAGAGAAATATTTCTCATCAATGATTTTTTTCAATTAGTCACAGCTTTACAATAGTCAAAGAGAGACTACAACTGTATATGTTAAGGATCTTTTTGATAAAAAGCTCTTCTCTTGCTACAGATATAGATGCAAAACTCTCAGTTTTGGAGAACAATATAGGAGATAGCTTAGTCAAAGGGTGACATTACTACATTCTGTTACTGTGATTTTTTTACATTAATCTACAATTTTTATTCCCATATTCTCTACAAAAAAATCTGTTTGATCCATGAAGTATGAAAAAAAAATCTACTTACTTTAAACTTAAAGGATAAAAACTGCAAAACTGCTTAAATTACAACATATGTATTACAAAAAGAAGTATTTTATTTTAAATGAGACACAGCTTACAACTGCCAATGATTGTAACTGAAGTACCTGCATCTTAACATTAAAATACAGTGTTAAATGTTTATTCTGAGTTTTGCAAATTGTTGTTATAGAACTCTTTCCATTATTACATGCAGATACAAAACTTCCATTATTTGTAGCACTGAACATAAAATGGGCTGCAGTGACTTAAAAGGTTTATAAGAGAAAGCTTTTCTCAACAGTCAAATTATGACTGTACTACATTATGTTAATGTGATTTTTATAATTATGTTATTCAAAACATCAAATGTATGATAAATGTAACAATACGAAATAAGAGGCATGTTAAATATGTTGATTACATGCAGGTATCATTTTTTATTTTACATGACAGAAGTAGTTATGTGTAGGCGAAGGATCAAAACTGGAAAACTGCCAACAAACCTTTTCTCATCGACTTTTATGTATTATATTTTTTTTTACAAACTGCTCTCTGAAAAGTCTTTGGATTATGTGAAAACTTTACGTTAAGAAAGAAATTGACTAATAATAACTGACAAAGAATGTAAAATTTCAGAAGAAAAACTCGACATAATTTACAAAAAATGAGTACCTATTGACAACATACATCTGTAGTTTTTAAGGAATTACCTGATTTTAAGTAGATATGAAGACTTTGTTGATCTTTTATTGATATAAAGTTAATTCAAAGTTTTTCAGTTGACTTGAAGAATTAAAACTGCATTGAACAAATACTTTGTCCATGATTTGTACATGTTTCAATGGAAGTGATTTAAATCAATGATTTTTTTTAAAAAATCATGGTGATTTAAATCGCGATTTAAATCACGATTTAAATCAACGTGATTTAAATCCGCCAACCCTGATTTGGCCCCATTGGGACAAAAGCGGCATTAATTTATGAAGTGAAGACCGAAAAAAACTTGCCTTGGCAGGGAAGGAGGCAGAGGGGAAGGACAGGCCTGCCAACTGCTCCTTTTTTCCAGGAGTTACCCCCATTTTGAAGATTTTTTTATTAACCAAAAAGAGGAGTACTTAATTTTTCCATTTATTGAAGATAAAAAAGAAATCGGCCCATATACATGTACATGTATGATGAGATATTGGTGCGTGTAAGGAGTGATATAGTTTTTCAACGCTTGTAATTTTTCAGTGTTTACAGAATGCTAAACATGTCTTGGTTAAAAAAAGTGAGGGAGACACACCTGACATCGAGGAGAAAAATTCGCGCCGTGCGATTAGGACTCCCTTTTTTTTTACATTTTTAAATGTTGGCAGGCCTGGAAGGTGGAGGATACTTTGGATGGACTGTTTATAGAAGCTGTTAGAAGAAAGAAAGAAATAATTAGGGGATTTAGCAAGAGAATATTTGCAATCAATCGTAAATTTCTGATGTAGATTTACAAGTGATGGATTTAATTTTTCCTGCAGGAAATCGGTTTACGATCCTTAGAAGTAGACAAGCAATCAGTTGCAAATTGGCAATGAATTGCAAGAGATACAATTGACTTGCAGACCCCGAATAGATTTGCAATTAATGATAAGGTTCCGTGCAAGGCCCCTTTAGAGAATACATACATGTAGGAGCAGTGTTGTGGAAGAGCACGATATGATATACATGTAAGTCAAGCAATATGGAACTTCAGGGAGATCTAAGAAGATGTTAGTTAGTAGCATGCTCTGCATGTAAATTTGTGATAATTTGTGATTACAATCAAATCCTTGCCAACCACACTCCTTATCAAAAGTTTCTGGAGCTGATCAAGTAATCTAATAGGTGCAAATCAATTTACAACACACCCAACCCTGGTGTGTGTAGTCCCACCATATCTGCTTTCGTGTAGGGGGAGTTGGTTGAGATACCGATCTGCGACACTCCGACGCCTGCAAAGGCAGAGGATCGATATCCAACGTTCTGTGCCATGTTTGACATAACTCTTTGTTATTGATCGCAGTTGATAGGAATCAATCACAAAGACGCTCTCGGCCAATCATGGTGCTTTAATTCACCAGCTTATGATATCAACCTGTAACTTACCAGTAATTACATCTATCATGGAACGGGGGCTTTGATGCTAGATCATTTGACAGGAAGCCATGGGAATGAGTACTCATGGCAATGTGAGGGAGAGTTATCACAACGTCTTGGTTTGTCGGAAGAGAGGATGAGTTCAGGGCCCTGTCTTTCAAAGAGTTGGGATTGATCCAATCAATCGCAACTATGGAAAGCCAACAAAGTTAAGATACAAAATGCATGTCTGTTTAAAAAAATTTGTCGATATGAATGCATATCCGTAAATTCATTGGTTTCTTGTCAATTTGGTGTGTTCTCGTTCGTTTGCAAAGGACATTTTGCAAATTTCCTGTAGACAAAAATTATGACCCTAATGGATTTCCACAGAGTTGTGATTGATTGGATTAATCGTAACTCTTTATAAGACGGGGCCTGGATCACATTGGTTTTAAGTGTTGTATTGCCAAGGTACTGAAAAAAAATGGATTTCAGTAGTGAGTCCAAGGTTTCAAAATAGAGAGGATCATGTATTCAAAGAGCAAACTCTTCCTGCAGGATTCCTGCAAAGTTTCTTTTCATGTTTAGTAGAACTATAGAGAAAATAAGGAGAAGGTTAAACAATCAACCTACAGGCCCATACATCTAAGACACCCCCCCACCAAAAAAAGATAAATGTACAGGTAGAGGTAGCTACATAAATAGTATACATGTGTAGGAAGGAAAGAGGGAGACAAATCTTGAGAAATGTTTAATGATCTAACCAGGGGCGCGTCTATGATCTAACGGAGGTTGGGTAGGAAAAACAGGTGATATGTGTAAAGGACATTTCAAAACCACATCAATACAATAACTAAGGGGACACCTCATGCGATGCGAATCGGTCAAGAGATATCTGTCTTCGGGAGTACCAAACACTGAAAGTTTTTGGCAAGAGACTAGAGTTGAAATCAAGTTCATGGAATTACTCATTCATGTAAACTTCCTACATGCTTATGACCAACTCAAATGTTGCAAGATCTATTCTGAGATAATGCAGGCTCGAATTTCCTCCATGCACAGCTTTCCTTCGAATATTTTATTTCAAATTTCCCCCTGCTTTAAAAACATGTTAATCATGGCAGGTTTATTTTTAGTTTTGTAGTTCGAGCAGGAGAAAGAAGTAGGCATTAATTTAAATTACTTATTTCTTTACTTTAATGCCACTTTGATGTGGTATTGAAGAGTTTGACGTGGTACTCAATAGTTTGATGGACTGTTTCTGGAATGCTTTCAAACTGGTTTCTTTTCTTAATTGGCTTGACTGTAACTTCTACACTTCGTAGAATGTTGACAAGAATTTTAACTTTACTTTGGCAATCAGGGAATGCCTTGATGGTGAAGTATTAGACAGTTCTTTTACTGACATTATCCTATTAACTTTCTCCATTAGCTGTTATGCGCACTGCGTTTCAAGGAATAAATTCCTGCCAGGTACCCATTTACCTCACCTAGGTTAAGTGCAGCACATTGTGGATCAATATCTTGCTGATGGAAATTACACCATGGTTGGGATTCGAACCCACGACCCTCTGTTTCAGAGTCCGGAGACTAATCCACTGGACCAAACGCTCCATGATAGGCTGATAGATTTTTAATTAGCGAAAAAGCTAGCGGATTAACATTTGATGTAAATTGTCAACTCTCTGATTAACAGTGATCTACACAGTTCACCGCAATTGGTTGCGCAAAGCTCCCACAATCTGTCTCATAATTCTTTTCCTTCAGCATGAAACCTGTCAGCAATGTGCCGCGCTAAACCCAAGAGAGGTAAATGGGTATCCAGTAGACTTTATTTCTTGAAGATGAAAACTAGAGTCATAATAAGGCAACTCGGCTGCATTAGGGGGTAATGATATGAATAAATGATACATTGTGCATTATAGTACATCATGTTTATCTACATGAAATAATAATAAGATTGATAAAAAGCTCCGTCCCTAGGATAGGGCGATAAATGGAGGCCCCATGTAGAGGAGAGTCACCACCTTTGCATGTTGCACTATTCGTATAAGAGTAGGAGGAGACCCTGGTGTAGTGGTCCACCTGCATTCCCTCCAATCAGTTATATCGGGAGGAGAGACCTGCGGGTCACAGTGATTCAGTCCGCCTTTCTCCTCCCAGGCACAGGTGACGCCAAAACAAATAATAAAAGTTAGCATTGCCTACCTACATGTAGAATTACTTTTTGAGACACACACAAGAAACATAGAAAAAATAAGAGAGTTTGGATGAGTGCCAAGAATTGATAAATGTGAGAAAAGATTTGGACCAGACTTCATTTTAGATGTGACAGAAGTTTCACCGTCATATTTCTCAAATTTAATAGCAAATTACATGTATGTACATACACCATTACCGATTGGTGTGTGGACATTCACCAATATCGATATTTCAATGTAAGCGGACAATATCATCATTATCGTTCATTGCCTTGAAATTGGTGATCCTTGCCAGAGACAAAAGGAGCACCATCATCAGATTTCTGCAGGGAGCGTAACACTAGATTTCCCTCTTGGTGGTGACTAACTTCTAAGAATAGGTGATGAATCTTGGCAGCTTTAGTGCTTTATACATGATACACCATTGACTGCCAGGTCAGTAACTTGCGAGTTCAGTTGTTTGTTTGTTTTTTGTATGTCAGAGTCAATGATCTCTCTGTGTGTACCTGCATTGTTTTGTGTTTGCTTTTTTTGTAGTATTTTAGGAAACATTGGAAATTCTATGAATTTATAGGAAGAGCCGAGTTTAGCCAACTTAGGAATATGTAATTTTTTTCTGGGAATGAAAATGTACATGTACCTGTCATTTGTACTTACACACTGTATGGCATGAAATGCAATAAGACATTTTCTTGTTTGTTTATGTGCTGAAGTCAATGTCTACAGTATCTCTGTATGCATAATTTCAGAAACTTAATTATGTACAATATTTCGTTAATTTATGAAAAGAGATGAGTTTGGACCAGGAAGTATTAAGAATGTCAGAAATAACTTCTTTATCCTGTATCTGTCTAGTTTAGTTTAGTTTATAGTTACATTTACCCCCAAAACAAATTCTTGCCAGTACTTCAAAGATCAGAAAGTGGCCCTTGCTGTGAAGTTGTGAAAGAGTAATCTCGACTTCAACGGTTTCTCCTTCAAGATTTTTCCTTCACTGGTTCAAAGATCATCTACAGAATGTAGTTCTTAGAGCTGTAATGAGAAATAATCAAAAGTTCAAACGGTTAACCTTTTGGGAAAATCCAGTCTTTACTCCGAAGATTAGGCAAAGTTTTTAGCAGTGAAACCACAAAGAAATCATTGAAAGTTCAAATGGATATCCCCTCAAGAAAATGAAGTCAGTCATCAGCGTGCCCTGAGCCATTAGGTGTAGTCCTGCGTTGAGGAGCTACACCAATACGACAAGGAAAATCCTGATTACGTCTTAATTTGTTTTCATCGATGGAGGTTTAATTACCCGTGGAGAGCGAGCCGAGGGTTTTCCTCATCCAGCCGGGAATCGGATCGCCATATCTCCGTCTCGCACGAGAAGTGAGATGAGCGTGGGATTGCGGCACTCGCGAACAAACTTTGACTAAACCAACAAACATGGGTTTGATGGCTGAGCTTGTGTTTCTGAGGTTTTGAATGATTTTTATTTTTGATAACCTTAGGTGACTCAAGAGGCGTTGGGATGTTGGCGAGCATGACTTGCGTCAGTTGGTCCACTCGAGTTCTTCCAGGACATTGCACTTTGTAATGCTGTCTAAATTGCCTTGAACTTTAAGAAATAGTTCTTACTTATCTTGAATTAGCACTGGCTTTAAACTGAACTGGAGACTGGAGTTCTACTAATGATAGAGAATCAACAGAAATTGAATTCTCTTTTGCTCCCCTCCCCTCCCTCTTCTCTTTCTGTGTCCATCATCCTTTTTTAACTTGTTTTGTTGCTCTCTCTTTCTCTTCCTCCAGCCCTGGGGTGTTGCAAGAAAATATCTGTGATCAATTGCAAATATTCTGTTGCAATGTTACATCTGATAGAACAACGTTAGCTGTAGCAAATCAAATTAAACTTCTTGTTTCAAGGAGCAAATTAGCAATCAATCACTAATTTGAAATTAAATGCAAGAGATATGATGATTTAGGGACCTACATATTGACTTGCAATGGATCGAAAGTTTCTTACAACACCCCATTAGAGTGAATATGAGTCTTTCTTCCATTTTTTACTTATCCCAATCAATATTCTGCTTTTTTCATAAGGTTCTTAATCCATTAAAACAACCTCCATTAAAAATAAAGCACCTTAGACTAGTTAGAGATATATTTTTACCCAAGGTATCTGATAATCAATCTTTTTTTTAACCACTAAGACCTTTTGAGGGAAATATGATAATTTGGATAACATGTTCTCCTCTTGTAGCTGCTGAGGCAATATTCTGCTAATTGACCTATCTCCTGTATTCCTAGTTAACACCATCAGAGCATGAGAGGGAAATTGGTGCTAAATTAAGAATAGTCTAAAATTTTGGCACACTTTGAGTTAATAGGAAATGTTGAAGTTAGCGTTGATTGCCTCTTTTTTAAATATTTTTCCCCTGCCTCTAATTTTCTTTTAACAACATTCTCTGCAATGTTTTCCCCTTTTTAGCAAGTAACCTTCATTTCTCTCTCCAACCTACTCTGGTCTTTCCTATTAGCTTTCTTTCTATCATCCTCTCTATGTTCAGAACATTTTTCCTTTTATTGTAAATCTAATATTATTAGAGTTTTTCTATACATACAAAGGTATCACTTCCTTTTTTCTTTCACCCCGCACACACATCTCTCTCTCTCTCTCTCTCTGTCTCTCTCTCTATCTATCTATCTATCTAATCTATCTAATCTATCCATCCATCCATCTATCTATCTATCTACATGTTCATGTACTGTATCTGTCTCTTTCTCTGCGAGTTTTTGTTTTTGTAAATTCATATATTTTTTTATTCTATCTAGATTTAAGACATCTTATCTTCATTTCTACACATTTTTCTTCTTGTATATCTGTAAAATGTGTTTTGACACCTGTATGTGAATAAAGCAGAAACATAATTTGCCTTGACTTGCAGGTTGCTAGAGAAAAATTAATGTTTCTTAAAAACATCAGCATCAAGGCTGTTCATTGACAGCTCCAGGGAAACTGTTAATTACCGGCAAAGTCTGTCGAATGTGGTATTAGAGGTTACATTTTACTTCCGACTTCTCCAACGACTCAGGATGGGGACAGTGTTTTCCTTGTGAATTAGATGCATAATTTAATTAAGCAGTTATTGAAACATTACTGGAACAGTCACATCGTCAAGACCACCTGCATACAAACAAGAAGATATTGCGTTATAACTAATGACAGACCTTTGATCGGTTTGGAGTCAGAATCGTTGGTGTGGCTGTTGCATTATGGGCTGTTCTGCAAAAGACCAAATGTGTTCAATCTTTGCCAGCAGGTAATTAGAATTTGGAAAGGCATAGATCTACATGACTTGTATTTCTCCTGCCAGAGTAATGTTTTTTAAAGCTGGCTGCTGCCTAAGTGTGATTTTTGCCGGTGAATCTTGGATGAATCAATAATGTGTAAATGTAAATAATTTCATGTGTTCTGTTCCTAGTAAATGATGTTTGGTATTTTTTATTAATTATAATACAGTGTATTTTGTTTTCTGTGATCTAGTTTTTAGATGCACTTTTGTTCAGTAAAGTTCAGTCATGTTGAAAGCAAGAACATTTTTGTCTGGAAATTTATAAATTTGTCATGTGTTTTCTTCATTTTATATACAGGCTGGTACAGCTGTGTGGCATCCAATAGTGTCGGCAATGGGAGAGAGACCTTCTACCTCACTATTGTGGGTAAGTCAATACATACGCATTAATATGTGGAATTTACAACAGAGAGATGTCATGGAAGTGTCCTATACAGGCAGTTGCGAAATCAGACGAGGTGGTTTCAGACCGCCTTGAAGTTGGTCAGTTCGAGGTATTTTCTGATCAGGAAATTTACCCCGACCCCGATGAGAAAATACCAGGTAATAGTGGCAATGTGAAAGCAAATGAGGAGTAATCTCCCTGAAAGAAAATACCCACTAAATAGTAGGTACTTGTCAAAATTACGAGAACTTTCGCGGGGATTTTTCCAAGGTTGCAGGTATTTTGGCAATGTGAAAGCAATTTACGGGAACTTTTAGCCCAGCGTGAAGTTGGGCGCGGGCGCCGTGGGTGGCTGCTGAGCTAATGGTTTTGAATCTCGCGCCTTGCCTGCTTATCAAACCATAATGCACATGCTCGTAACTTCAGGAATTTATCACGAAGGGTACATGTTTCGGGGAGGTGTGAAAGCCTAAAAATGTTCTAGTAATTTAACGGGAATTCTTATGATCGAGGCGGTTAGAAACCACCTTCTGACTGTATTATTAAGGTATTGGTTATTAAACTCCATTGTTATATCCACAAAGAGGATGTTAAGTCATCGGTCCCCTTTGTTGCACACAGACCTAGGACCCCCCTATAGGCCTACTTATGATATAATATGTACATGTAATATATACAAATAATCTGAACATATCTTAGAACATTAGCTTGATTTGCATACACTAACACAATAAGGAAAGAACCATCCTTATTCTGAGGGCTATCCCATACATAATTATGTGTGACTTGTTATTGCACTTAAATTCCTGGTTGGTCATGGTAACGCACCAATACATTAGTCTGATACTGCACTCCTGCTACTTGGAAATCATCAATGCGTTTCCGCATTAAGTACCACATGTATCTATTGTTGTTCGATGTAAGTTAAGGCACACTGATCTCTTCAGGAAATATCACTTTGAAGAACTTGGAAAATCACAGTCATTGTTCAGACCTTTCAAAAAAATTTGATTGAAGCTTTTCAATAGCACTATTTACGCTAGTATAATATGAGTATTCGGCACTGAACATGCTCCAACAGGTTTTACTGTGTGTAACATTATTTCATGTGCACCAAATCAGGAGAAAAAATGTATTATTTTTCCAAGGGTTACTTTTTGGCAGCTCACTTGCCCAATTGTGCTACATTGTATTACAGTTTACATTAGACCCTATGTGAATTTCAGGGGCTCTTTATTTCGTTTTTTACTTTCCGAGGGTTCTCGAGGGCATGGCGGGGCGAATTTGCCTAAGGCCCCTGCTTAAATTTTGAGTGGTTACCTAACAATAATATACCAACCTCTCCACTAGATGTTCCCGGTCAGCCTACACTCTTGGAAGCATACCCCCTCTCTGCCACCTCAGTGCACCTTGCATGGATTGCTGGGGGAGATGTTGTCGACACAGCCTACTACCAGGTCCAATACAGACTCAGGTATGCTGAATCAACTCACTGGTAGTGGTGTACAGTGTGGCCAGCCACTCCAAAATCAACAATTAGTCACCAGGGAAGGTTCTCTGTAAAAAGCCAAAATATTAATTTGGTCTTCAAAAAGCAAAAATTTAAAAAAATCATCCCATAAGTTGTAAAGTAGAATAGATGCCATGATACAGGAGTTTCTTTGACACAAGTTTTTGCGGGACTGCTTGCATACATGTATTTCACTGAGGTCTCACAGCATGCATATTTCATGCTTGAGTGAACTACAAACTCCAAATGTTGTTTTTTCCTTATTTTTTTAAGCTCTCGCTTTGTTTTTTCTGCATTTCAATCAAGGGCTTGTGTGGGTTATCGTGGATTAATTTTGGCTAGCTATATATTCAAGTTCATTAGAACTCTCAAAATATATTTGGATGAATTATTGTTGGTTTGGGGTGGCTGATCACATGGACCTGTATTCTGAAGTCAGGTTTAACTTTATAGACCATGGTCTAACTCTGTGTTGAAATTATGGAAAGCCAAAAATATCGAAATATTCCTTACAATGTATGTTTCTTATGTTTACTGTGCCCTTTCCTAACTCGTGAATGGTATAGAGATCTATCTTATCTATCCCTTAGAAATATTGAAATTTAAGGCCCGCTATTGTAGACTCAACACAGATGTTTTATCCCTCCTCCTCCTCACGCAGTACCTCGCAAACTTGGTTGACCTATGTGGATAATTTGGAAGCAATGGCTGGTAACCAAACCTACATGCTTCACAGCTTGGAGGAGAACCAGGAGTATCAAGTGAGGGTTGTTGCAAAGAATGCCGTTGGACAGACTCCGAGCACGATGGTGGTAGTGATGACACCATCAGTAACAGGTACTAGAAATTCTTTTCTTTGTATTTAACCTATCTTTACCCAAGGTAGCCACTTCAGTCATGAAACTGCTAACGCTCTGCATAACATAATTATCATTACCCTTCTCCAATCTAAACGCTGAGCGCCTAACAAGAAGGCAAAAGGTCCCGTTTTTGTAAGTCTTTGGTATGACTCGGCAGGGGATTGAACCTACAACCTTCCGTTCATGAGGCGCCATTCCCGTGCACTCGCTGAAATTACGTCTTGATAAATCAGGTATCTAGTTTATTGCAAATGATTAGACTTTTAACCAAGAAAGCAGATCAATTAGTACAGTACCTCAGCTACAACGCCATTTTGCCAATATGACTTGAAGTTTTGTCATCATAATTATTGTATGCCTTGTACTTTTATTTTCCTTAATCTCCTTTTTATCTCCTTCCTTTCTTCATTTTTTCCTTTCTCCTTTTTCCTCTCTCCTTCTCTTTTCACTCGCTTTTTTTTCTCTCTTTTTGTAATCCCTCAGGTCCATCTGCACCCAGGAACGTCCGTGTCACGTCATATAACGGAACATCGATCAGTCTCGTATGGGAGGTCCCTGCCGATCGGAATGGACCCATTGAAATCTACATGGTGGAGTACCATATCACTGGTACAATGGGTCAGTATTCAACGTATTCCTACGGCTTTTCAGCCTTTTTGTACCACAGATAGGACGTTATGGAGTCTCTGAACGATGCTACAATACTTTGACTTGTAATTGGTTCAAAGTTTTGCCTTAATTTTTATTATTTTAAAAAAGGGATTTTTGTCTTGCCTTGCATGGAAATAATTATAGCTTCATAGTATTAACAGCATTCTTAGTGTTATCTCATTTTCTAAGGATAAAGTAGGCCTATACCTTTAATGCATATGCTAACTGTCAGAACCACAATTCACCCCCTAAACTGCTGACAGCCTCAGAAGTCATATAGCAATGTTTTGACATGCAGTCTCTTCATGACTGCAATATGCAGGCGAGACCACGCATGGCGTTTGCCTTGTTTTTATATCATGCTTCTGCCTATATCGAAATTCGATTCCGCAGTCTTGCCATTGTAAGCGCAAGAATTATCCCATTGCGCCACACCGACGAGTTGCTCGAGTCGCTGCCAATTACTTTGTAGCTTTATGATTTGCGATAATGAATGTAATCTGTGATTAAATAAACCCTATTCTGACACCTGGAAGAAAATGTAGAAAAACAATTTAGCTGCCTGGAAGTCGTCACAACATAAATCTTACAATTAATTGTTAGGATTGTCTTTCGATTTGATTATACACAATAATCGATGCGATCAAACATAGTAAAATCAACCGCATGATGAATTTGTAAGCATGATATTATGGTTCTTTTTTATGTTGCGTGTGAGCTCCATTTGGGTCATCTGTCCTGCATTTAATTTCAAAAAGAGACAAAAAACAGTCTCTAAATGCTCTACTTAAAGGTAGGATTTCTTATGAGTATCTGCACAAATGTAACTATTCACGAAGTATGACAATAAATGAGAATTCTCGCACTTTCAGTACATTGTGGAAATTTTAGCGAATAAGTACAGAGTTATTTACATGCATGTGTAGTGGAACGCGCAATTATTAATCCGGCATGAAGATTTTCAACCAATAAAAACCTGAACAATTTTTAAGGAATGAATTTGGTTTCCATTTTCTTTTTTTTTCTTCAGATTTCATGATCAAGGAGATTCCAGGTGGTGGTCAAGCTACCATTACGGCCATGGTAAGTGACCTTCGACCCTTGACCAGCTACCAGCTAAGGGTCAGTGGAGCCACGCTACACAAGGGGCTAAGACAGCCAGGGAATTACAGTGATTACCTGGAGCAGACCACTGGCACAGCAGGTAGGAGAAATGGTTTTTCATTTAGTATGGTTAAAGAAAAATCATATCAGTTGTAATTCATATTATGTCTTATTTTATCATTTGAATCATTTCATTTGGATATGAAAGAAAAACTAACCAGTGAAACCTATTTATAATGACCACCCATCCAAGAACAAGAGAAAACATGGCCTTTCTTTATGACAAGACTACAAAGCCACAAAATGTAGCCTTTAAAGACAGGTTCTTATTCACACAATCTGCACCCATGGGAATCATTTTTAGTGGTTGCTACAGTGGCGTCCTGGGGCCCGTTTCATAAAGGCTTGCAACTGTTGTCACTTTGCCATCATGGCAACTACCATGGTAACTTTAATTGTGATTGGCTGCAGAGCCAAGTTACCATGATAGTTGCCATAATGGCAAAGTTACAACAGTTGCAAGTCCTTTATGAAACGGGCCCCTGGTCTAGTGGTCATGACTCTGGTCTTTCAATCTGAGGGACAAGGATTCGATTCCCAGCCATGGCATATTTTTCCTTCATCAAGAAATTTACCCACATTGTGCTGCATTCAACCCAGGAGAGGTGAATGGATACCCGATATGCAGAAATTCCTTGAATGCCTGAGCGCCTGTAGGCAGCACGGCTAAGGCCAGGATAATAATAACAACATTATTGTATGCACAATTAAGTTTGCGCATATATGAATTGTGCAAATATAATATGTACAATCATTATTTTTATAATTATTCTATTTCTCTTTTTTTCTCTTGTTTAACAGCACCGGATGGAGCTCCTTCAAATTTGACTTTAGAGGTTTCATCCTCAACCTCAATCACAGCATCATGGGAGGTAAGTACCAGTCAATATAATAAAATATAAACCCGTTCCATTCTTGGATTTAAAGGATTGTATACACTAGTATTAAATAGATGGAGATAAAGTATTATAAAAATGACAAGGCTTATAGTTTACAATTTTGTTAGTCCTGAATAAGTCTGTTTTGATAGTTTTATGAAGAGAAGTAGGTGAGAAATGAAAATGGGAAAGAGGATATTTAAAGGCGAACAAGAGATATATGAAATTAGAGTTTTCTTTTCTTGAGATAAGATGCGGTCCTTTAAACGACCGCAAACTAGAAGAGGCAAATTTGAACAGAAGGGTAGATGAGATGTGGAGTCTTGCCATTCTGAGCAGCTTGAATTTTTGCACTATCGATGAAAAGAGATCATTTAAGTAATCTTGACCATTTAAAAATAGTATTTTACTGATTCTATCAACTTTCTCATCAATTTTTAGCCAATTCCCGCTTTAAACCAGAACGGAGCCATCACAGGCTACATGGTCCTGTACCGCCTGTCTGAAAGTTTGGAAGACTTCGTTATGAGTGAGGCCATTGGTGCTGCGACCTCTTACCTATTGACTGGTCTATCACCCTGGACAACATATGAGGTCAAAGTTCAAGGGGTCAACGGAGACGGTGTAGGTCCTTCCAGCGACAGTGTGGTGGCTAAGACCTTAGCCGATGGTGAGTTGCGGATCAGGTTTTGCTTTTCAGTCGTTGCGTATACCATCCCACCGCTGCCACCAGAAATGTTTCACAAAGTGCCTTTCAGGGATTTTCACTGACAAATTGCTATCAGCCAATCAGATGCAAGGATTTCAGTGGCTTGTAACAGTTTCCAATGAAAGTCACTGGTAAATTGTTCCGTGACATGCTCCCATAATTATGAAAGGTGTCTTTCCTGCAAAGGAATGCTCAATGAGCAAACAGGTTTGTTATGGTATCTATGATGTGTTGTGCTTTATTCAACTAGGGCATATACATGTATATATATTTGGCTGTCACTAACATGTAATTGTATTGTAACATCACTCAACTAAATGGGGACCTCACCTTCATAAAATCTGAATGTTTATTGCATTTCTGTTTGATGCTAAAAACATTGGAGATTAAAATTAAGTTATCTTCAGTTTTTTGCTTCCTTTTGGATTAACATGTCATTTGTCGTTCATTTTTTTCTTATTTTTCAGCCCCAACTGATGTCCCACAGAATGTATCATTATCAACAGTCAATAAAACATCAATCAGTGTCACATGGGAGGTAAGTAAAACAAATTACCTAATGTCTTGATTAATTGCTACATTTGTTTTATATTTTAAGATTTTTATTTAGTTTGAAAAGGCATATCCTTGGCTTTAAAATGATGTATAATTTGTCAAAATTGATCAACATTAACCCACTCAAGTACTGGATTGAATGCAGAAGAAATTCAGCAAGAGCTTCAGAAAATAAGGAGAAACAACAATTGAGGTCCGGGTTTTTTCAAGCGTGAGATGTGCACACTGCAATTTCAATGAAACATCCAAGCAGTCCACAAAAACTTGTGTAAAAGAAAATCTTGTGAGTTGCTTTCAAACGTGAGATGTGCACACTGTGCAATTTCAATGAAACATCCAAGCAGTCCACAACAACTTGTTTCAAAGAAAATCTTGTGTCTTACTTTCTAATCAATGTTCCAACTTAAAATTTGTACAGTTATGAAGAAGAAGAAATACTCCTTGTGATAAGTTAATTTTTAGATTTTGGCTTTTTGAAGACCAACTTACTATTTTGGCTAATACAGAGAGCCTTATTGGGGCGATTCCATACGTGTCGTACGGGACATTTTGACAACAATATCTAGTCTCTTAACTGATTCTTGAGCAATAACAATTTATTTTTTTGTCAATAATAAAGTTATAGTGGGTAGTCATGTGAAAAACTTATTACCAACCAAAAATGTTTGATTATGGGTGAATTAGAGGTGAAAATGTTGTGTGTCTTACGGGACTCCGAAATGTCCCATACGACACGCAACATTTTCACCTCTAATTCACCCATGGACAACATATTTTTGTTGGTTGTCATTTGATTACATGACTACCCGGTAGTACGTGATTATTACCACAAAATACATTGAAGTTCCTCGTCTGTTTGCACAGTATGTTGAAGAATGTTGTGAAAATGTCTGATTTTTCTAGCATGGAATCGCCCATTGGTGGTTTGGGGGTGACTAGTCACATATGTGTACTACACCACGTATGATTGGACCAAATGGCAATTTCACCTCGTTATTAGATTATGTTTTCTTGGTATCCCATGATGTAGCCTGTCCCAGAATCCGGTAGAAACGGTCTCATCGATGGCTACACTGTATTCTATAGAGCAGCCGGTGTTTCTGGATTCAGCGAAAGCCACCTAGCTCCAACAGAGACATCGCTTATTATCACGGGTAAGAAATCCAATAGAACAAGAATAAAATGGAAATAATGAAAAGGAATAGATAAGATTGAGTACATATACAGAGATGCCAACTGTTCTTTCTTTTTTTTTTTGGCAGTAGACCTCGGGTCTGTTGCATAAAGCTTTTTACCTGACAAAACTCTGGTAAAAACTGAAAACTAAGGTTAGTCTGATTTCTGCCATTGACTTTAACACAGGGCAAAAACTCTGTTAAAAACAACCCGAGTTTTCTCAGGTAAAAAGTTTCATGCAATGGGCCCCTTGGGAGCGTTCATGAAAGGACTTACCAGATGTTTTATCTGACAGTTACCATAGTAATAGTGCTTCTCGGCCAATCAAAATCAGGAAAACTTGCCATATAAACATGTTGATGAAACGCTCCCCTGTAGACTTATCACATTATGATACAGGCTTTCATTGGATAAGGCTTTTATAATTATATACCACTCTGCTGAGGAGTCCTAGGTTTTGGGGACTGATCCATGAAAATTGTCAGCACTAACAAGTTGTCTTTCTCCGACAGTTACCATAGTAACAGTCAGAGGCCAGTGCTTCTCAGCCAAATTGTCAGCACTGACAAATTAGTCAGCGCTGACAACTTTCATGAAACACCCCCCCCCCCCAGGTCTTAGCCTTCAACATGGTGAATAGAATGAAGTGGAATGTCGATATTTGTAAACTGATGTGTGCTTTTATTCATCCAGGAAGAAATACAAATTACGAAGAGAAAATTAATCTGTTCATCTGGAAAACAAATTTGTGAATAACTATAATTCTTTTACAAATTGATTGTATCATTCTTCTATTTGGTCCCACTTACCTATTTCCATGTCAGATCTGGACGTTGCCCAGGAATACCAGGTGCAGGTCCTGGCCTTCAACTTGGTGAATGGAGTGATGAAGATCGGGCCTAGGTCTGCCATTCAATCTATACCAACGGCTGATGGGCGTAAGTAGTCATTAAAAGAGACTAAGAAGAGCTACATTATTCATACTCTCCAAGGGTTATGTGGAGTTTTTAAGTACTGATATGTTTTAAAATATATTCCTCGATAATTTCTATTTTTGAGGAATTTCAAATGAGTTATAAGGATCTGATGGTTCACTGTGTGGGGAGGCGCGATAGCTCAGTCGGTAGAGCGGGGGTTTTGGATACCGGTGACCAAGCCTTGAAATAAGCACCTGTGAGCCGGGGGCAATTTTTTTTTTAAATTGCCCCCGGCTCACAGGCTTTTTACAGGAACCGGGGGCAATTTTAAAAAATATATATATAACGGTGAACCACACCGCAAATTTGTTTATAGTAAGCGCAGCTCCTGCAATTTTTTAATTAGTAAATGAATAGCATATGCTAAGTATTAGGCTTATTCAAACATTTAAGAAATCAGATTTAAATGTTTAAGTGTTTTGACACCCTCACTCCACATCCCCTGTACAACCACACACACATGGGCTTATTTATTTTTCATCTTTAATGAACCCCCCAAAAAAAAAATTCTAAATAAATGAATAAAATAAAAATAAAGAGAGAGAGATAGAGAAAGAGAGAATTCAGATCAAATAATAAATTTAGAAAAAAAAAATAATTTTTAAGTTTTTTTTTATGGTTTGAATCATGGGAGTGGGTGAGTGTTTGTGTGTGATTGTGGCTGTGAGGTGCACTTGGATTGCATATAAATTATGTTAAAGAAATTAAGAAACAAAATCAATAAATAACACAGTCTATTCAAATTCCAGCACATAGCCACAGGCTATGTACATGTATTGTAGGTTCACGTACCTTAAGTTTTTCACAAGTTATTTGAAAACGCAGATCTCCACAGAAAATGCCTTTCATTCTGGGAGAGTCTGAATTCGGTGAAAATGTATTCATTAATAACTTAAATATTCATCACAATGAAGAAATCATAAAGTTTTTTGACAGTTTTCAAAAATTAACATGAAATCTAAACTCTATCTCAAACGGAAAATCACCATCACTTAGGCCATTACTGATAGAATTCTCACCCAGAGCTCTGGCAGACATGAGCTCAAAACTGGCTTGCTAACACCACACTCAAGTGCACGCGGCATCCTCCTATTTTTTTTTTAGATGGAGCCTTGTTAGATTATTTATTGTCTGATATTTACCCCTCTCCAGGAAAGAAATTAAAAAGCTACAATTCACAACTATAAGCTAAGTTATTTTGGATTATTAAGGCTCCGTTTTGACAAGCAAGGTCGGCGACTGTGAAGATAAAAGACTTGCACATCGTATGTGCTGTGAACAGGGATTTATCTCCTGTGCAATTCGAATTACTATATCACAGAATTGTGATATCCCGACTAGAAATGTGTGCATTAGAAATTGCACATGGTGAAGTATGGAAAAACCGCTACCGGAAGAACGCGTGCACATGTATTACAGGAAAAAAAAGACGGACGTAGCTCACTTTTTATGGTACAGAAAAAAAGACGCACTTGGCAATTTTAAACTGTGTTTATCGTAAATTGAAAGTCATTTGATTTGGCTTTACAGATATTTAAATTACATGTATGATATGGCTTCACTGCTCACTCACGGCTGGCGCAATTACCTAGAAAATATTTGCGCCCGGTCGTCAAAATTTTGATGATTTTGGGGCTTCATGGGCGCAAATGATGGCGTTATGAGCGCGAATTTGCTCTCAGCGCCCACTTATTTCAAGGCTTGCCGGTGACCCGGGTTCGATTCCCAGTTGGTGCGCTATTGCCCTTTTTGTAAGGCACTAGTCCTCATTACCAGGTTCCTTGGAGAGGACCTTAAGTCGTCGGTCCTCTGGTTGGTTGCTTGCTTACGAGCATTCATGCTTTCTTAGCAATCGGGCAAAAACTCACCATTGCCATTACTTTGAAGTAGTTGGCCATATGAGTAAGGGGGTACCTGTACATAATATGAATCGGTTGATTCAGATATTCATTGTACTTGCATCTGCTTAGATGGATTTGTAGGTTGCTTTTTACAAAGTACAAAATATTTCAAAGTGTTTAGGCGGGTTGACTAATAAAAAAAAAAAATCTGTTCACAGTGAAGCAACAGGAGAAAAGTGTGCGCCTCCATCAAACCTATGATTTAAGAGGTGGGTTTTAATTTGGCCTCTGCTTATTTTTCCTTACAGTTCCTGGACCTGTTGTTGGTCTAACGGCATACCCACATGAGACTTCCATTAGACTGAGATGGAACCCTCCTGTCATCACGAACGGCCTGATCCAGGGCTATGCCATCAAGTATGTGTCTATGCAACGAAACAACCCTACAACAACAACAGCAACAACACAGGCCACTCCCACTGAAACAACAAGCCCCTCCCCCTTCACTACACCATATGAAGAGGCAACAGGTAAATGCAATTCAGTTATGTAGTGTTTTGCTGTGTTTTCTATTTTTTTTTTTTTACTGAAACATTTGAAGGGGATGTCTCTATCCATGAGCAAAATGTGTGTAATTTAAATCGTACTGTTTTTGGAATGAGCTGCAGACAATTCCTGCAACTTGAATGAATTTACTTTTAACAATCTTGTAACTCTCCAGTCCCTATTTTGAATTGATGATTTCGTACTTCTATTAACTTACGCGTCATATGGCATTTTGTGCAACTCCTTTTTCTTTTTCAAGCATGATTTGTACAAATTACATTGTGAAATTTTAAACTATCTTATAACGCTCCAATAAAAGTACAACCTACAAATTGTAACCGTGCAAATGTCTGTTTTCCTCATTTAATTTCGTTGATTAATTCCTTGATATACATGTTCTGTGGGAGAAATGTCGATCAGGCATAAATATCCTGTAAGTGAATTGTTATTTCAATGATTACATAAATACATAAATAAATCGTAAAATAGCCTTAAAAATTGACATACTGAAGCTTTTTGACATGCACTCATTGGAGTTTGATCACATGAATGACCAGAATGCTAGAGCAAAATGATATATAATAGAACCGAAAGAGACAATGGAGGCTAAACAACGAGTTGAGATTGGCTGTCAAGGTACATGTATACAATTTAGGCTTAATAACAGCCATAAATTGAAGCAAAGCATCTAAAATGACACAAGGGTTTACTATGTCAGTTTTGGGGCTATTTTACGATTTTGCGGTACCAAACACTTATTTAAATGAATAAGTTTCTCTCTAAGCCCAATATTTTTATCACAGCTGCAGGTGCAGTAAACAGGACCAGACGACAGACTGTCAATACCTTTACAAACGAGACCCATGGGATTATTGAGACTGCGGAGACCAGTCACACCCTGACAGACCTGCTAGCGGAGAGTAGGTACTGGGTTGGTGTCATCTCCAAGACCAGTGCCGGCTTCTCGCCTGATGTTGTCAGTATCTACGTTATCACGGGTAAGGCTATATGAGTGTGTTTTCATTTTCAGAGAAATTGTCATGATGAATATATGGGGTGATGTGTAAAGTTAGATGGTGGTAGTGATTTCGATAGTGATGGTGGTGGTGATGGTAGTTATGTGGTGGCAGTTGTAATTGTGATGATGATATTGGTGGTGGTTATAGTTGGCAAGATGGTATGATAATTGATGGTTATGGTGGTGGTGGTGGTGGTGGTGATGATGACGACGATGATGATGACGATGATGATGATGATGATGATGATGAAGATGATGATGATGGTGATGGTGAAGAGGATGGAGATGATGATGGTGATGTTGATGATGATGATGATGATGATGATGATGATGATGAGGATGATGATGATGATGATGAGCATGATGATGATGAGGAGGAGAAGGAGGAGGAGGATAATGATGACAGAGATGACAATGATATTGAGAAATATCATGATCAATTTCGCACAGAGCATCTGAATGTTTTAAGATAAACACTAATTCTCGAGCCATGAAATGCTGTAAATCATCATCTTCTAGAAACTCTCCTTCTTTCTTAGGTAAACTACCTCCAACTCTTGGTGCTACTACTCCTGCTCCTACCATAACAACAACCAATGCAACGATTGTAACATCCAGCTTTGATACTTTCTTTGATCTTTTCAATCTACCAAAGTAAGTTGGGTAACTTTTCCTGTCGAGTTACTTTTCCTTACGTTTGCAACAGATGCTTTTTTTTTTAAATGAACCCCATGATTCCAAACGTTTATTCTCATATTACAGACCTGCCAACCAGTATGTTTTTGGCGTATTTAGTATGTTTTTGCAACCAAAACACGGCAAAAAAATGTTATTGGTTTTTTTTTTACAAAATCGTAATTTATTGCACAAAAATCATCTCTATACATGTATGTCTCTATTTCATACAACTTACACAAATATGGTTATGAGATCAATGCAATATCAGGTAACTTTTTTTTTTCGATCATTCTGTTAAAACCAGGGTGAGATGTTTCAATGTTGCTTTTTTTCATCTGCAAGAGCAGTGCGCATTTTAGCTTGCATGATGCTTGAGCGCCGCGATGAGCGAGTGCGCCACTCATTTTATTATGAAATATACTTTTTTGGGGGAAATTACAGTTTTTTTATCACAAAATACTATTTTTCGTTCTCAGAGGTTGGCATTAGTTGGCAGGTCTGATATTATTGTCAGTCTTTGCCACACAATGCCAATTCCAATTATTCTTCAATCATAACAGTAATTTGGTTTACCCACAATTTCAATCATTATTTCCTCACAATGCAAAACCACTTCCCGCACATTCCAATTGGGTAAACCCATAGTTACATGTTATACCTAGGTTTTTTACCTGACTGCTAAGAAAACACGAATGATTGTAAGCAAGCAACCAGGGGACCAACGGCTTAAGGTCCTCTCTGAGGGACCTGGTAATGAAGATAAATGCCTTGCCAAAGGGCACTAGTGCACCACTTGGGAATCCAACCCGGGTCACCGGAGTCCGAAACCCCCGCTCTACCGACTGAGCTATCGCCCCTATATATGTATGTACATGTGTACATAGTACTTGTTTACGTGCTGGCAACCCCATTTCTCTTTATCTGCAAGGCCCCACTATGTGCTCTTACCCACAATTCCACTAATGTTTACCTACAATTGCGACCATTTTTACCCATAATTCCAATCTTGATTACTTGATTACCCGTAATTTAAAAAAAAATTATCGTGAATTCCCTACAATTTCTTACCTATGAATCCAATCATATTACCCACAATTCCAGGACATCTTTGATCCTCTTCCTGTCTATCATTGGTGTTGGATTCCTGGCCATCATCCTGGCCATCGCGGTCTTCTCAGCCTGGTGCAGTGGACGTCGAAGTCATCCTCGCCACATCAAGAGGAAAGCAACGCTTTGTAAGTATCCATGACTACCAAGGATTATATGATTGAAAACAAGAGAGGGCGCTATAGCATCGTCACAGTGAAAGTCTTTTGATAGGGGAATGTCCTGTTTGATATTTAAAGAGAAAGGGAAAGTTCATCAAATGTTGAAGATCAATTATTATGTCATTGTTAGTAGAGGTGTTGTTTGTTGTAGATTTTGAACGAGGTCAGGAGATTGAATCGGCAGGACCAGTTTCCTTTAACAAGGTATCTGTTGGAATATTATGGTAACCAGGGCTGTAGTCAAGGCTCAAACCCTCAAGGCCCAGGCTTAGGCTCTGAAACCCAAGGCCAAGGCCGATGCCCGAAAATCTCAAGGCCAGAGCCGAGGCATTTTAAACTTACAACGTACAGCACACGGGATAACGAGCCAAAGAAAAGCATGTACGAAATATAGATAGATTTAAGGTGAAACCTTGAATGAACTCATTGGGATGTTCATGTTGAATTCACTGAAGGGCCTCACTTTCAATATGACGATTTATTGACCTTTTCCTTTTCCCTACTTATTACAACTGCTCTGTTGGGTGTTCTTTGCATTGATACCCAATGTATATGTGCCTGACTGGTAAGTTGACTTAGAGTTAAACCTAGCTTACTTTCATTTTACTTGTATGGGTGTCCATTGGTAATTATGGTTGCGAGGAGGACTGACGTAAATATTATTTTCTACGATGGAGTTCTTTTTGGGGGGATTATTAAGAGGGGGCTCGGTGAAATAGTGAGCCAACAATGTTGAGGGGCAAGATAGCCCCCCCCCTCCTCTCTAGTCCTCTCATACACACACACTCTTTCTTGCGGGTTAAGAGAGGCCCCCCCCAAAAAAAAAAAACACCCTCCACCAAGATAAAATGAGAAAAAGAAAGAAATCAGACAAAAAAAGATAATTTTCTCAATATATTGTCAAAATCTATCACAAAATTAGCTTTCCTTATAAGAGGGTCAAAATTTTGCTTGCTCACTTCTCTCACTTGCAACATTTTTAATTGAAATTTGGCTCCATATGCTATGTTTGGTACCTCATTTTTTTTTTTTTTTTTGGCTTAACACACCAATGATATAGCCCATTTGAATAATTTGATCCATCAGTAGTATCATTCTTTCTATCATCATCATCATGTTCAAAATCATTATTATCATCATCATTGCTATCATCTTTATCATCTTTTTTTTTTAACTGATAACATGCGTTTTTGTATTACCTTTATTTATGTGGCTTATATGATTGATCAATTAAGAGGTGATTTATAAAACAAAACAAAAATTATTACTAAACTATTATTGTTATTACTACTACTTCTACTACTGCTGCTACTACTATTACTACTACTACCTATACTACTACTACTGCTGCTGCTGCAGCTGCTACTACTGTTACTACTACTACTACTACTACTACTACTACTACTTCTACCAGTACTACTAATACTACTTCTACCAGTACTTCTACTATTACTGCCACTACTACTACTAATACTACTTCTACCAGTACTTCTACTATTACTGCCACTACTACTACTAATACTACTTCTACCAGTACTTCTACTATTACTGCCACTACTACTACTAATACTACTTCTACCAGTACTTCTACTATTACTACTACTACTACTACTCCTACTACTACTACTCCTACTCTACCAGTACTTCTGCTATTACTGCCACTACTACTTTGTAAGATATAACAATTATTGTCGAAATCTCAATCAGCTCTATGAATATTATCATCATCATTCACACTGCCATCATATCCAAAATCATTATTATTCTCTTTATTTCTATAATCATTATTATTATTATAATAATCATATTGTTGTTTTATTTTTACATGTATCATTACAATTATTATCATTGAAAAAGTAGGCCTTAAGGCCAAGGTCATGCATCAAGGCACAGATGGTAACCATGCTCAAACCTTGGTGGAAAATATGCAGGGCTTTACATTGACCACTACTAATGTTGCATATTACTTGTATGTTTATAGTAGTAAATCAGTAATATCATTATTTAAAATTAATAGTACTATTGAAGTATGAATGGGAAACTATCATAACTTTTTTTTCTGCAAAATTGACAAATACCTGTCAGCTATGACTATTGTTACATGTTTTTAATGCAGAATTGGCAAATACCTGTCAGCAGTATGTACATGTATATTGTACAAAGTAATAAATATGGAAAGATTAAATCCCAGTCATAATAGTATGTGATCATGATAATTTCATGATTACATATTTCTTTTCTAAATATCTTATTTTTAACTCGTTATGCTAAGCATCCCACAGGATTTTTTTTGGGGGGGGGTACTTTTCACAACTTAGGGCCTAAATCTGCAACATTAGATATGCTCTAACATTGCGATGATGATGATTTTCAGGGCTCTGTTATTCAGTTTCAAAGGCTTTTTTTTATCATTTCGGGTGCTAAATTGCCCTCAGCCCCCTTGTAATTTTTTTCCATGCATTCCCAGTAAGAAGAGTTTCAACCAAATTCATTGTAAATTACTCGCATGTATGATTTTAATCAATGCATTTTATGTTTTTCCTCTGCAAACCTAATTTCCAGTGATACCAAACGATGGCCGCTCTTCTCCAGGGGGTAGCATGCCAAGTGATGATGTCATAATGGCCGACCATTCACATTCCGCCAGGTAAATACCACTCCCACCCCATGCACCCTTAAAAAAAAAGAGAGAATGCTATCAAGTTTGTGTTCTACATGTACATGTACGTGGTGTGTACTTTCTGTAAAACCTTCTAAATGTAAAATTCTGTCATATAAATCAATCTTTTTCATTTGAAGTTACAATGTTGCACGAAATACATATCTGTATTATCGTTTCTTAGCAGATAGTTACATGTAAAAGATGCTGCATTTATAATTTTGTGATTGTATCTGAGATTATAATCCTATTTTTAATTTTAGAATGAAATACACAATATGTTATCATTTAATTTGTTTTCATATCGTTATTCACCGACTTTCGGTTTCTCTGTATAATTATATACATGTAGTAAGGAAGGCACAATTTAATAGTCACTAATGCCCTGCACTCATTGACTTTATTATTGACATGTGTAATTCTTTGTGTAATTCTTGCATGTGGCAATGCTTTAAATATCCATGATACTTTTAAAGAGGTGTATCAAATGAAATTCGATGTTGACTGTAATTCAGTCTTTTCATCTCTTTCAAGCCAAGTACAGAGATTAATCTCAAGTTGATTAGTTGATATTGCAACTCTTTATGAAATCCTTTATCTCCTTCAAAACCTCGACATTCCTCTGCTTTTCAGTGAGCTACATGTACTTGCTAGAAATTACCTGAATGTGGTCCCACACGTGCAAATGTGTGTCATGTTGTTCATAGCTAATTTCATACAACCAGTAGGTAGTATGCACACCCCCTCTAGTTTCATTTACAGCACTCTTGCCACTTTCTTCCTCCATGCTCTGCTAGCAATTCTGTCTGCCGATCACACTCCCCCAGCGCAAGCAGCGGCCTGGCCGCATCCACGGAGCTCCCCTCGACGGCGGGGACGACGCCCATGATAGACTCTCAGCCTCTGATCCACGACAGCGGGAGCGACAACCCCGACTACAGCGACCACTCGGACCCCAGCCGACCCCGGGCTAGCTCGTCCCCTGCGAGTGCCCAGCATTCGGTGAGGGCCATCCCCCCGCCACTGACCCTCCCCGCAACTGCTTCGGTTAACCTATACCCCACCGCTCCGAGTAAGTCACATTTCATTTCGCCGTTGTCTTGTCACGAAGCTGCATTTGTAAATATGTTGGCAAAGATCGCATAGACCCATCCTAAAAGAGTTGAAATTGGTGATTTATTTAAATCATCAAATTATTATCTTGAATTTAATTCTACAATTTCATCCCTTTCCAACATTTGGTCAAGTATGATTTTCTTGTTAAAATTTCATGTGCTCCCAATATTTGATGCCTTTTCTTAGGATCTGATTTGAAATCATCTGTTATCTTGCATGCTATTTGTGTTCCAATTTGCCATGTAAAGCTTGATCCAAATCGACCATTCTGTTACAATTGATTTTATTGACAACCAATTGATTAAATGGAGAGCTAAACTTGAAATTATTCTTGTGTTCTTTATGTTATATGTGTACAATTGTTCAGAAGACGAAATCGATGACAAGACATACAATTGATTTCACAAAGATGCAATTAATTTCAACTCTCTTCTCAATACATGGCGATTATGATATTTGATATGGCAAATGGATCATTGATTCATCTTATGTCTATAGTTGCTTGTTTTATCTGGAGGGATATTGATACTGCCAAAACATTTGCAAATGGCTAAGTGACAAGTTTCCATTCACAATAATAAGATAATCTCATGTCATATTTCTTACTCATGTATAACTCCCATACATTATTGTTTGTAAGCTGTTGATAGTTAAAGTGAACTTTACTTTGATCCTGTGCTCAACATGTTTTACCCCCTTTTTTAATGCTCGGGGCTTAACCCCCCCCCCCCCCTCCCTCTGACATTCCCAACATGGCAACACCAGTAGATCATTGGATGACATCTGTGTTTCAATCCTGAACTCTTCCTCCGAAATAGCGTTCACATTTAAACAAAACACCCTTTCATACTTGAGAAAAAAAAGTAATGTACCTGTACATGTTGAAGGCTTTGGACTAATTACCCTTTCATACTTAAAAAATAAGACTTATGTACATGATCAAGGCTTTGGACTGATTACCCTTTCATACTTGAAAATATAAACACCTGTACATGTTCAAGGCTTAGGGCTTCCAATTCCAGTACATAGAGTGTAGGTTTTACTAGTTCATTTCAGCCCAGACCACCAATTCACACCTGAAAGTTAACCCCCCCCCCCCTCCGCATAGCCTTTTCAATTCCTCTTAAAACAAATTTCCCATTATTGCAATGTTTCTCGCAAGTTTCATCAACCAGCAACCTCGTCATGCTACCTGAATTTCATCGATTTTATGAAATCTGTGAATCGTATAAATCAATATTTGCCTACTTTTGGCAGTGAAATTAATGGACCAACTGTTCTTTTTTTGGCATACAGTAGATTCCCAATTTGCCAGTGAATTAGAAGTGTTGTCATCTTTGTGGATGAAAATCAAATCAAACCATTTGATTCAAATGAACCTCATATAATCATACAACGACCTGTACATATATATTCTTCTGCATTGCTCCTGAAATGCTTGGAAAACCAAAATTCAGAAGGAAAAAAAATGGTACAAGTTGTGCATCCATTCCTAATTTTGTTTCAGAAAACTTTTGTGCATGTTTTGAAATTCATGAAAGTGCATACTTTCAGTTTAGTGCAACATCTTTTGTTAAGTTTGTATAACTTTACCTACATTAGTTTTTGGTATGAGGATTTGAAATGAAAAAGCTGTTATAATATACAATATTTGTCTTTCATGGGGTTAAGCATAGTTTAATTTTGAGTCCCTCTGATTTATGCAATTTTTTGCTCATGCTATAGTGAGAGTACTTTCCCCAGTTATTTTCAGTTGCTTTTAATCCGTACAGATCAAAGCATTCTTTGAAGTAACTAATGGATACAAATACACTCAAGTTGTTCAAATATGCAGAGCACCTTTATTTGATTTTTTTTATTTAAAAGTATTTCACAATAATTTTGAAGTATTATTTGAGTAAAACAACATGTGTAAATAATACGGCACGCGTTCTTGTTTGTATAGCACTCAAGTGTCTTTGTAAGTGCTACCGTTCCAATGTAATATTAAATGGATTTAATTTCTGAACCACAGATGAAAGCACACATTCTTCGCTCCCTGGGGAATGTGCAGGCTATATTGACAAATACTGCCAATGGGCTCCATATGTGTTCCACTCTTGAGGAACATTAAATCGAGAACAAAAATGAAATTAATTGATAGATATTAAGTGTAATTGATTAGGATTAGATGAAAAATAGTAGGAAATTAAATCACCACAGGAATTTCCACTGACTTGGAGCTGAAGTCATCTGTAATATTCATACAATTATTGGAATAAAATGTATTTGTAAAGCCAACTTTTGATAAAAATTATCCTTATTAACTTGATGAAATCCCTGATCAGGAATCTCAAGACACCTCTGAATGGAATTTCCAGTAGACGGGTTGTTAATCATTGAATTCACCGTCAATGGTGGTGACTACAAATACACAATTTACTCTTTGATATAAATTTTTGGTCTAAAGAGGGCAGCCTTTATTCCCAACACATGTAGAGATATGATACAAGGATCATTTAGTCTTCTAGCTTTGTATAAATAAATAAAATAAGGAGGATGCGCGATAGCTCAGTCGGTGGAGCGGGGGATTCGTATTCCGGTGACCCGGGTTCGATTCCCACTAGGTGCGCTAGTGCCCTTTGGTATTAAAGGCATTAATCCTCAGTACCAGGTCCTTCGGAGGGGACCTTAAGCCGTCGGTCCTCTGGTTGCTTGCTTACAAGCATTCATGCTTTCTTAGCAATCGGGTAAAAACAATCACCACATTCACCACATTCAAATCCAAAGCAAAGGACAAACATTCTTGCCTTGCTCATTTAACCCCAACCCCGCCCCCATTTCCCTCTGTGATTTGCCTTGCAAAAGCATCAGTGGCAGCATTTTTAGCAGAACTGTCATTTGATAGAGTTTTCAGGTCTGAAAAATACATGTAATTGTTAAACCATAGAATGAATAAATAGCTAATGTAACTAAAGGGTGAATTGGTGGAATGCACAGTCGACTCTACTCTAAATTCTACCTTCCATAGTCAAATAATGGCCGAAGTTATTCATTAAAGCAGGGTTGTTGTTTTTTATCAAACCAGAATATGCAAATCTTGTTTTATTTATCCTCTATTAAAGTTCAACAGACTTCTGTGGTCTCATAAGATTTTTCAAATTCAGTGGATTCCTCTATATTTATGAAGTGATAAAAGTGCAAGAGAACGGAAAATTGCAATCTAATGTCAGGTTTTATGAATTTTGGCTTGTGAATATACACATTGTGTAACTTCTTGTGGTCACGCATGGCTGGGAGTCAATAGACCAACATGAATCAGCATTTTCTCAAATTCACCTTGCTTGTTTAATTTTGCCGTCCAAGATCTATTGATTCTTCTTAACCAAATCCCCTGACGTATGGAGGCTGTGGGAATGATTATTTTTGACGAAAAATAATAACAATAAAAGTGGAAGATGACATTTTATTTTTCTGTTTGTTCTACAAGTAATGGCAAAATAAAATACAAATTATGTTGTTTTTTATAGAAATATAAAGGATTGTGATATTATATGGATGTTCATTGCTTTGCAAAGATGATCTTCTAGCCAGGCACTTTCTTTGAAAGAACCAGGGTGGGGAGGGGTATTTTTTGTTTTCTCCTCCTTATAAGGGAAAATGCCATTTGTGAATAGCTGTTTCATGCGACATGTACGTAGGTGCAATCCTATTATCTTCATAACCAAAGCAAATTAGAAGAACTGATATTGAAAAATATAATCTTTCTAATTAAAAAATATCAAAATAACTGATAATGAAAAAAAAATAGCAGGCCTGTGTTTTTCAAGATTGCAATTTATTCTGCTTGTTTTTTCTTTACCATCTCTCTTGTATTTCTCTCTTGTAAAGCGCAGTTGAGTATATGCACATAGTAACTGCGCTATATAAATGGACATATTATTATTATTTCTTCTTTATTTTATTAGCTTTGTCTCGGTTAGAGCTTTAAGTTAAACCTAAATTGGCAATCTTTTATTGAGTCTGAACAACAACACATGAAACATTTTTGTTATGTATTGCATTCACAGAAGGACTAATGGAGAGAGTAAGAATATGAGTGAAATATTTTGTTTGTTTGAGTTGTTAAATCCACTATCCTTTCTATTTTAATGATCAAGAATTAATGGTTTTTTGGGGTAGTAGAGAATTTGATTGTTTGTTGTTCCTGAAGTGCAAGGGATTGTGGGAATGCACTCGTTATCACAGCGGGAAGTGCTTGGAGACCCAGGACATTGCCATTTACAAGGGCAATGTACTATTAACTATTAAACCCTCTTTTGCCTCTTTTTTTTAAATCAAGATCCTCTTTTGATGGTAAAACTCGTGAAGGGGGAAAGTATTTTTGGGCTCAAAATTTGGACCAATAAGAAAGATATTTCTGCTCCACCCTAGCTAGACCACCTAACTTTGGTGAAAAAAGGATAGACCTAAAGAATGTAACTTTTATGTAGATTTTTGTTGTTGTAATGATTACGCTGATAGAAATGATGATGTTGATAGTGATGGTGTTTGTGATGCAGATAATGATAACAATGACCATGACCATGATAATGATGATGATGATGATGATAATGATGATAGTGGTGGGGGTGGTGGTGGTGGTGATGGTGAAGGTTATGCTGATAATGATAACGATGACCACGATGATGATGATGATGTTGATTACGATGATGATGGTGGTGAAGGTGGTGCTGATGCTGATACAATGACAACGACGACGATGATGATGATGATGATATTGATATCGATGATGATGTTAATGATGATGGTGATGGTGATTGTGATGGTGATGATATAATTGATGGCGACATGATGATGATGATGGTGGTGAAGGTGATGCTGATACGAAGACGACAATGATGATGATGATGATGTTGATATCGATGATGATGATGATGGCCACAATGATGATGATGATGAAAGTGATGGTGATGATTATGTTAGTAGTGGTAAACTAACAGATTGCTACATTGCATGTTGACAATTCATGATTTCGACTACATTTTAATTGATAATAATGATCACAACTACCAATCTGCTTTACCACAATTTTGACATCCTCAATAAAAGTTATATCATTAAGAATTGTCCTCACTGGATTACTTTCAAATATTTAATTGGACTTTGGATCATACAATATTGGTCAAGAAAAAAAAATGAAAGGAAATTTAAGTCAACAGACACGTTTTTGTCTGTTTCGAGTACCATTTTGTACCAGGCTCAGACGCTCGTAGACCTAGCATTGTATGTGTTCATCAATCAAAACGGACCTTACAATGGACTCACTGATGCAAGCAAATCATTGCTGGGACGCTGAAACCTCGCATCTCAAAATTTAAACAATTTGCGGGCTGCACCGAGATAGATGTATCCTAGAAGTATGGAATGATTGCAATATCTTATTGTCTAAGAACAGTTTCCCAATTTTCTATAAAGAACTCCTTCAAAGCTAAAGCAATTTTGTTGTCGATTTCTTTTTCTTTGAAATACGTAATCCTTCAATTTTTTTCTTTGCTCAAAACTTGATCTTCTATATTTTGTTATGATTGTTTTTTTTTTATTTAATTTATTAGTTCATGACCTGGGCTTTTTTCCTTTGTTTGATTTCGAATAAAGTGATGAAGAAAACAAAAATTATGCCATATCTCTCAAACTGAGGTTTTCTGAGCTGTCCTCAAATTCTTCAAATTTGGAGATACGAGGTTTTGACATCCCAGCAATAGAATGTAGGTTGAAGGGTGCGTGATCTTGAATGGTTTCCTCAGATTCTTTATTCAATATTTGATTGTATTTCTAGTTTTGTTGATATCACCATCATGATAAAAGGACCTTGGGGCACTTTCATTTGGGTTATTATTCTTGAGGCTCCTCGCTGTTTAATTGGTCTCAATTGTTGTTTAGGTGACTCAGTTCAATAATGATACGCTGCAAAAACACTGTTTAAATTGTAAGCATGTTGTTAAAGGTGATCATTCTATAAACAGCAAGTAATTTTAATGTACTGTTAAAAATTGTTTTGACGTTTTTAAACATCTTGCTTAACTTGATTAAAACTTAATCAACTTGTTTAAAACCTTAAACAATGGTTGTTTAGAGTGATAGGCTTAAAACAACGTGCTTCAAATTTTAAACAGCATTTTGATTTTCTTGTTAATGCATGTCATGGTGAAATGCACTCCGAATTGAAAAATGACTGAACAGATAATATTCACACAGACACACTGTACACATGAATGAATGAATGAATGGATGGATGGATGGATGGATGGATGGATGGATGGATGGATGGATGGATGGACGGACGGACGGTTGAGTTTAACATAGTAATTATTGGGGCATTGTGGTCTTGTGGTCTTTCAATCTGAGGGACGTGGGTTCAATTCCCAGCCATGGCATGTTTTCCTTCAGCAAGAAATTTACCATATTGTGCTGCACTCAACCCTGTTGAGGTAAATGGGTACTGGCAGGAAGAAATTCCTCAAATAGTTGTGAGCACTGGAATAGGTTGACCAGCTTGGCCGGGGTAATATTCTGTACATGTAGGAGCACCTTAAGCACCTAACAAGGTGGATATGTGCGTTATATAAATCAATTATTATTATTATCATTTTCGTTTTTTTAAAGCTGTTTTAATCCTCAATGAATATGAATGAGGTAATTAATATTTGTAGGAGAAATAAATAATAAAATTGTAATACAAATCAGTCATAAAGTTGTAAGTAATGAAATCAAACAGAATTTGCATTAAATTCAAGTTTATTTCTTTACTAACCATCATTTCTCTTTTAATATTCTAAAGATATAAAAAAAATTATTCTTAATGATCACTATTCAATAGAAAATTGTATATAAAAATCATTACTTCTACATCTTTTGACAGCTAATAACAAGCCCTATTTAATGATTTAATTAAACTTTGATAATATAGGGTATTTATATTGCGCACATATCCACCTTGATGGGTGCTCAAGGCGCTCCTGTATTACCTGGCTAAGCTAGGCATTCATAGCGCACACAGCTTTTTAAGGAATTACTTCCTATCGGTGCACATTGTGGATCAGTTTCTTGCTGAAGGAAATTACGCCATGGTTGGGATTTGAACCCACGACCCTCTGTCTCAAAGCCGGAAGACTATTCCACTGGGCCACAACGCTCCACATAAAAAATGATTGACAATGATGATAAATGTATTTTTTTCCATTTTCATTTATAATTTTTTTTTTCATTTCCTGTCTTGATGGATTTTAACAGTTTGAGTCTTTTGTAAAATTCAATTATTTTGTGGGCATATAATCACTCTCAAGTAAAAGCACTAAGTTATTACAACTCTGTGCACAATCCCTTTTGTGATTGTTGTCTCTGTAGATTTGCAGTTGATACGATTGTTGCTTGTCACCATTTTCACATGGCCATAAATTTTATTTTTTATTTTCTTATTGTGTGATGTACAGCTGTGCCAATTCGTACCAGGTACTTGTCGATCATCTCCATATACAGTATGTACTTGTGTTATTGTATGCAGTTGTAGTATGGCTACAAAGACTCCTGTTTGTTCAGTATTTTTTTGGTGGTCTTGGTCTTGAAAATTGCAGTTTCCCATCTTTGCTTTTCATTTGAAATTGAATTCAGGTTATTGACATTGCTGTGCTCGAGGAAAAGTAAGAAGAGAGAGAGAAAGAGAGGGACCCAGCGGGGGGAGGGGGGTATGAGAGAACGTCAGAAAGAGAGAGAGGAAAAGATCAATTCTGCATATTCACTTTTTTTTCTCAATATATTTCATACTGTTTTGGTCGAGGATAATTTTGAAATTACCAATGGCCCTATGCAGAGGAAATTTTCGAATGTTAGTGGGCTTTTAAAAAAAAACTTGTAAAGATAAAAATCACTGCAAAAAGACAGATATCGGAATGACATCAAAAGTAAACCTCATAAAGACTTAATAATCTTGTCATTACTGTCGTAACTCACTTTGAAAGGGGAATTTAAGTGAGTTTGAACTGATGAATAGAAAATTACAGGTATCTTTATATTTTTTCATGGAAGGTCAATTTGAATATCCCACTACTACTTTTTCCTTTGCTTTCCCCCATCTCCACTTTAATGAAATGAAGATTAAATACTTACTTTTAAAGGGAAATTTAAGTTAGTTTGAACTGATGAATAGAATATTACGGGTTTCTTTCTAAAAAAAACTCATGGAAGGTCAATTTGAATATCCCACTACTACTTTTTCCTTTGCTTTCCCCCATCTCCACTTTAATGAAATGAAGATTAAATACTTACTTTTAAAGGGAAATTTAAGTTAGTTTGAACTGATGAATAGAATATTACGGGTTTCTTTCTAAAAAAAAACTCATGAAAGGTCAATTTGAATATCCCACTACTACTTTTTCCTTTACTTTCCCCCATCTCCAGATTAATGAAATGAAGATTAAATACTTACTTTTAAAGGGGAATTTAAGTGAGTTCGAACTGATGAATAGAATATTACAGGTATCTTTCTAATTTTTTTTCATGGGAGGTCAATTTGAATATCCCACTTCTACTTTTTCTCATGCTTTCCCCCATCTCCAGATCAATGAAATGAAGATTAAATACTTATACTACTTGAAGAGCTCTTACTAATGAATAGGAAATTATATTCTCCACCTTTTTTCATGGAATGATAGTTTGGATATATATATATACCAATACGTTTTCCTAGCCTCTGCTCCCGGCCCTTCATTCATGTATCCACAAAATGTTTGATTGAATATCCATAATGAATAACTGTACATGTATGATATCAGACTAATGATTCAAAAACTGCAAATACTTTTACACATATATTCACATGTTAATTTGAATATCCCACAATTTTTTTCTATGTATTTTTCCTCTCTCCTCCAGACCCACGAAACGGAAGATTAAATACCGGTAATGATTTGTTAGACACGTCACCAGCAGGCTTAGAGGCACTATATTCAAGGGTAAGTTCATTTACTTCCTAAAATCTTTATAAAAACAATTTTGTAATTATCTTGTTGACAAACCCTTGATAAGTACCCAAATGCCAGATGCACCATGACATAGTTTCGATAATATCATTTTAACCAATCAGGAATTGCTTTTTGAAGTTATGAAATTGATCAACTGAAAATTAAGCCCCAAATCTTCAAATTGGAGAATTATACTTAGATTCATAAAAACAGGTCATCATTTTTGTTTTGTTTTTTGAATTTGATATTTCAACTTGATGCATTTCTGAGACTTTTCAGTGAATTGAATAATTTATAGCAGTGATAACATCTTTTTTGTTTGCCATTTGGAAGAAGATGTGGTTACTTTTATTCCTTGATATTATTCTGTGTCCCTTGTGTCATTGACACGTTTTGCTGTCTCTGTCAAATATGGCTTTAATATGGGTAATTCCATAAATTATGTACAACAGTATGAATTATGTCCGCCACTACATTTTGGATCGTCCTGAAATAATTTTTTTTCTAGATAATATATGAAGGTTGTAGTGCCTTCAATTAAAGGTATTGTTTAACTTTGTGAGCAGCCGATTTAAAAATTCTCAAACCAAGATGAAACATGTGTACAAGTGCATGTATTAGAACTAATAAACCCTGAAAACAACCATTATTGAGCTAAAACTACAAGGTAAATCCCGATTTTGTAAATAGGCGTCTTATAGACGCCTAAATAGTACACATAAGTGTGTGGGACAAAATTAAGATGGTGTTTCCGGTCACTTTATATTTCAATTTTTGAAGCACTAAATAATTATTTTCGAACACAATTTTTTCCGGGCTTCATTTTTGTAACATATCACAGACACAGGTGACAAGTGTGACCTTCTAGCTCAGATTTTTTAAAGTCAAACCAATGTTAACCAATCACTTTAATACTGGCTTGAGCTGTTTCATGCAGTGAAGTACTAGCAGTGGAGAATAATGTGGGCCAGGCTTACAAAAAGGCTTATTATAATGGAATTATATTTCCATTCTAACTACAAGTTTGTAAACACCCCTCTGCGGAGTAATTAGCTGGGTAAAATATTTCCCTCTTTATTCCTTGTCGACAGGTAAACCGAAGCAATCTACAAGCACCTTCACGATTAAAGAAAGACAGCCTGGCTGCCATAGCAGTCTTGCTCGATCAAGAAGAGAACGAGTCCGACCTCCGACCCCTGGACAGTCCGCCCTCAGTAGTCATATCCAATCAAAGGACAACATTATAGCCCATTCTGACCAATGGGAAATCAGGAAATATTTTTTTATAAACATTTGAAAACTTATGACCAAAGAACCCGTTTGCCAACTCAAAGTGAGGGTTGGTGATTGAAATTATTTTTTATTCTTGTTGTAAAGGACGCCATCTCTTGTTGGTTGGTCATGTGAATACGTTGTGAGATATTTCAGAACAAATGAAATGGGCACCCAACTGAGACAGATACCAGTCTTCATCAGTCGTCATCATCTTCATTATTGTCATCATAATTTTCATCATCGTCATCATCATTGTCATCGTCATCACCAATGTCATCATCATTGTCGTCATCATGACTATTGTCATCATCATGGCCCTCTGGAAGACCACTACATGTATTGGTGAATGGAATTCCCCGAATAAATAAAAAATCAATAAATAAATAAATCTTCATTATTGTCATCATCATCGTTGTCATCATAATTGATTTGGAACTCAAGTGACAGAGGTTGTGAGAATAGGAGCAAATATGAGTCTGGATTCCCGAGTATGTTGGGAGAAACTGTCAGACAGCATCTTCGAAGCAATGTCTAATGCTTGCCTTCCATAATGAAAGACCTCCCTACTCCCAGTCATCCAGGATGCCCTACTCTCTGATGCAGGAATCACCTTAAACGTGACACTTGGTCATTCTTAAAGGTTTCCAAGAGATCAACCATTAACACAGTGAAATGGAAGAGGCCGACTCATCAAAGAGCAAGTGGATACTATCACCTGTACCCTTGGAGGGTAATCCAACCCAAATAAAACATTGTTTTAAGAGGAAAAAGAAAGAAGAACTCAGAATTTCATGGAACATTTAATGGGGTGGAGGGGAGGTCCAAAAAAAATTATGCATATGTCAAGAATCTCTAGTTTTGACTCAACCTGATGCAATTTTTAGTTAACCAGTGGCTACATAAGATTTTGATATATATATATATATATATTTTTTGGCCAAGAATTCATATGGGGTCGGATGGCATTTTTGTCGTAGTGACAGATAATGTATTGCTAAGTTGCACAGCTACCTGCTGCATTGAGTTAGCTTTTTCATCTTATAAATGAAAATAAATGAATAATAAATTCAATTCATCTTATGATTTTTAATTATATATTTGTATTCTTTTCCATTTTATTTTTGCTCTATGTTCAGTCTATGTCCTTGGTCAAGTAATTGCCAAGATGCCATCATGTGCATAATGAACCAAGCTTTAGAAGTCTGATAATGTTTTCTTGAAGTTGTTATGTTTACCATTCTTATAACAGCAACGCATTGTGTGATTGCTACTCCTTTGTAAGCTTTGTAATAGTTAGTTTTAAAGTGTCTATTGTAAAATCATGGTATGAAAAGAAATGTAGAATTGCTTGTAATATGTACATGTACAATGTTTTCTTGAAATCATTACGTTCTCCATTCTCATAATAACAACATACTGTGCTAATTTTGCCCCTTTGTAATTTTTATTTAGTTTTGCAGTGTCTATTGTAAAATCATGGTATGCAAGGAAGTAGTATGTAGAATCGTTTGTACTATGGTAAACATTTTATAGAATGTGGTGCTGTATTAGTGAAGAATTTTTATATAGAGTATGTCAAAGATATACTGTTTCTGTTTGTGGTAACTCCCGTAGGAACTCGGCAGGACAGCATTTTGCTGGTAAACGCCAAGCTGGTATAAAACCAATTACCTATGAAACATTTCACGTCTAGGTTAATCAGTCATAGTGGCTGACGTTATAGACGACAGATATCACTCTCGGGCCTTTTTATCAAAGTGGAGACAATGGCAGAGTTGGGATTCGAACTCACAACCTCATGACGAAAATCTCGCGTTTGAGAGCTGTATACCCCATTTTTCCTTATCATCAAATCTCTTCTCCCAGTAATACAAATCCTATTGCCCTCAAGCATGAAATTTAAGTATAGAAACACCTGTTTCTTGACCTCGGTCCGAAGATAATTCACCCCAGCATCTACGGTCACAGCAGGGGGCCACACACGATGGATTGCAATGTGTTCCGGCGAGCGCATGGAGTTCCATGTATACACGCGTTGATAGAAAGTTTTTCTTCCTTTCTTTCTTTCTTTCTTTCTTTCCTTCCTTCCTTCCTTCCTTCCTTCCTTCCTTCCTTCCTTCCTTCCTTCCTTCCTTCCTTCCTTCCTTCCTTCTTTCTTTCTCTCTCTCTCTTCCTTCCTTCCTTTCTTTCTTTCTTTCTTTCTTTCTCTCTCTCTCTTCCTTCCTTTCTTTCTTTCTTTCTTTCTTTCTTCCTTCCTTTCTTTCTTTCCTTCTTTCTCTCTGTCTGGCTGTCTAATTTTTTTCTTTCTAGACTTATTTTTCTTCATCCACCCCCTTTCTACACCTCTAAAGAACGTGCATTTGCCAATCATATCTGTAGTGAGGCCTATAAATGTCCTTTTCTCAAAGTTGAGGTGTAGGCCTATACATAGATAATACGTTTGCGATTAAAAAAATAGTTACAGGCATAGTTTGTATTTAAATTATGAATAAGACTTTGGGGTAAAAAAAAATAATGATTTCATATTTTTGTGCATATCAGCAGCATGATTATTATACTTTGTATGTTGGTATGCCATTACTTCTATTTTTCGAACGTTAAGACTGTATCATTGCGCGAGTGAACCCATTTTCTTGCTGGACGGACAGAAACTATGCATGCATCGCGGTCCGACTTGCATGCTAAGCATACCGTAATTTTTATTCGCTTACTTTCCTTATTTCAAGGTCGATTTTCTTCGTTCGAAATTGAAAATGGACTAGTATTGGATGTCTGAATGTAATATGCCTTTGAAAACGTGATTAATATCGAATACAATAATTTCATTCCGAAGATCCTTCTACAGGCAGACAAGTCTTACGTAATAGCACAGCTGTTGTTTATCATTTCGTCCTTGGCTCAACGCTCATTTAGCTGGCCCGTGGTGGTGAAATCAAGACAAGGGGATTACCTGGCCAAGATGGGTTTATCGGGGTTGGAAAAGTTGTTTGAGATATTCCAAACACAAATCGGGGTATGAAACCGCAGTTTGCAGTCCGAAGTGAGGTCGAGAATCAAACGGGAAATTTTCGTAATGTTACAATTATGAGTCCAATGGTCTAACCACTGGACCACACGTCCCGTGAAATACTGATATACTGCTTTTAACTGCCTCTTCTGTAAGACTAAATGTGATTGCCTAACTGGTGCACGTACACAATGTAATAGGCTGAATTATTGGTTGGAAGTTATATGACACCATACAAAGGATATAAAAAAAAATCTAGTTTTTATAGATGTGTGTATTCGCATCTAGCATTATGACTACACACATGGCTGAAAGTAGTTTTGACATGAAAATTAATTTGTCTTCCTCGCGTTTCCTTTTCTAAAGGTCTGTCTCTGGGGATATCTGTCATTCTTTCGAATCCTCTCTTGCCCTCACTCCTTCCTCCCCGATCTTTCTCATTTTCTTTCTTCCTTCCTCTCTCTCCTTGCTTTCTAATCAATCTACCCCCTCCCCCTTATCCTCTCTCATCCCCCTTTCTTAAAAATCTAAAAACAAACCAGTATTTCTCTTCATAAAAATTTTAAAGCAATATGCATCCCGTCTTCTATACTTCAATCAGAGGCGGTGGAATGTCGGGCTCATACAATGAAAGTGGAGGGGCACCCATTTTTTGGCAGACAAAAGGTGCCCCTCCACTTTCCTTGCCCGAGTCTGATGTTCTGCCGCCTCTGACTTCCATCACCAAGCTAAGCTAAGCCTACTATGCAATGTAACAATTCCAGGGTATATTAGGAGATCAGCCTTGTCGTAAAGAGAGTTCAAGTAACTAAAGTCCATCTCAATTAGAAAAAGCCAACAAAACCTTAATTTGCCATGTATAAAAGACATTTTTTCATAGTTTTCTGCGTAGAGAACATGCAGACTTCCATGCGATATTTTTTTATCAGCAATGCAATTGATGTACTTTCTGCATCTTGAATGTTTTTTTAAACATCCTAGCAGAGTTAACTGAAATCATACATGTAGATGTGTCCAGTCCAGGGCTCGGTTACATAAAGCTTAGCAATTGATTGTGGGGCTTATTCATACGATTGATCATACACAATACTCATTGCAATCAATCATAAAAATCATTCATAAAATAGCGCGCCATTTTGCAAAATAATCCCAAGTTGACTTGGGATTGCAATCTCGTGATTAATCCTGCGAAATGGCGCGATAATTGCGTCTCCATTACAAGTAATCTTGAGATTTTTCAGATCAGGATAATTTGCCGGGTCAGAAATACTGCGCTAATTTGAAAACTCGGGCTGGTGCAGACGGCCCAATGTTTTTTTTAGTCAGCACGCTGTAAACATCTTTTAAAAAGTGGCAGTTATGAATATGTCATTAACCATTTTTTCCAATCAGTGAAATCTTGTGGTATCAATTTATTTCAACTGTTACTGAAATGTAAAGTGTGTGATTCGAAACACATTCTTTATATGATGAAATGTCTTGAATTATTTTTTTAACAAACAGCTGGTATTCATGTTGCAAATATTGTGCATATTTCGGATGTAATGTAGCTGAAAAGATTTTGAGGCTGAAATTGAATATAATTGCATTATTGATTCTTATTACCACAGATATGATATGTACATGCAATGCATTTTCAAAGTTGTATTCAAATCACAAATCAAGTAAAAAAAAGTATATATACAATATTTTTATATTTAATTGATATGAATTTAAGAACTAAATATATTAGAATTCAGAAAATTTAAATTTTAAATTCCAGAAGTTTGTCTTTCAGTGAAATTGATTCATTCCACAGTATCTGAACTGAGGCTTATATTTTTGACAGGTTTGCTTGCATACGTGTATCTGTGCCTTTCTTGTAACATGTAGATAATTGTACATTGAGAGTGGCCATACATTTCTAAATTTATAATACTTAAAGTTGTTTTCATAACGTAGCTTGTTTGTTGATGTAATTGACTTTTGTAACATTATACTTGTAGTGAAATGAATAAGAACCAAAATAGATAAATGTCAAAAATAGATAATATTAATGTTTTAGATTAGCTCTTGAAAATGCCTGTTTTTTTATCTTGTAATATGTATGTACTTAGCATCACATATATTTGATATGGTGTACATGTTTGCTTTAAATAAATGTAGTACAGTCTTGAAAGTTAACTTGCCATTTGTATATAAGGTACTTTTGAAACAAAACACATATGCAAAGGTGTGCTTTATACAAATAAAAAAATAAATTCTGATTTTGTATCATAATGTCTGTGTGGATTTATACAGGTGTAATTAGTTGTGACTTTTTCTACATCATGTATTTGTATGTATCAGCAATTTTACCCTGCCTCCTTAAAGGGGAAGTTCACCCTGACAAAAAGTTTATTGTAAAAATAGCAGAAAAATTAATGAAAAATATTGCCGAAGGTTTGAGAAAAAATCATCAAATAATTGAAAAGTTATTAGAATTTCAATTATTTGATTTGTGACGTCATATGCGAGCAGCATTCCTACATAGCGAATGGTAAAAAATCAATGAAATGTCATTTTCTCAGAAAAGTGAAAATGGTTTTCACTGTAACTTTTGTATATCAATAGGCAAATCGTTTCACACCCGATCATGAAAAGAAAACAAAATTAAGTCATCAGAAACCATACAAAATTTGAAATTTATGCATTTTATATTGCATAACACATGGGACAGCTGCTCGTTTATGACGTCACAAATCCAAAACTTTGAACTCTAATAACTTTCTTACTCTTTAACGGATTTTCCTCAAACCTTCACCAATATTTTTACTATTTTTTCTGCTATTTTTACAAGAAAGTTTTCTTCAGGGTAAACTTCCCCTTTAAGTAAAAAAAATCAATAATTTGTTTCATAATATTTGTTTTAATCACAAATATATTTCTGATTTATTTTTCTTCAATTTAAAATTGTATTTTTAGCATGTAATACCAACTAAAGAAGATGATATAATGAGAATTCCTGTATTTGGAATTACATAGATATATTTATTCATACAGCTCTAGGATGAAACGAACCATAATAAGCATAATTACATGATTTATAGCAACATGTAATATATTATGTATAGATTAGCATAATTGATATGAAATTCGATTATTTCACAAAACAGTGATTTGTATTTGTGCTGTGCAGATCACATCTTAAGTGACACTTGTACAGATTTTCAGCGCAATCATATGATCTTTGGCTGGGATCTCAAAGGAGAGATATCCACCCCCTCTCCCCTTCCCGGTGTAGCATAGCTCCAACAGCCCTGCACTGCAAAAACTCTGGTGTTGATTTAACACCAGCCCGGAATCTATAGACGTCCACACCAGAGAAATATTGAAACAACACCAATTTGGAATCAAACAGATGCTGTTTGAATACTAATTGTGTTAGACCAAAACTAAACTGGTGTTCAACATTTCTCTGGTGTGGACATATGTAGATTCTGGGCTGGTGTTAAATCAACACCGGAGTTTTTGCAGTGTGCCTGATTTGGGTTACGGTTATTAGAATGGTTCCATGACATTTGCTCCACTATTTCACTATTTATAAATTCCACACACATATTAAAATTAATTACCAATTCAAACACTGGATCGAACGCCATACCCTATGCTAAACCTAACATAAAACCATATTGCAACCCGAACCTAGTCTGCAGGCACAGACCCTGATTGGAACTTTGATCAACAAGTGTGCCTCCACACAAAGACTAGCACATACAAAACTTGCCTGAGCGAGAGAGCCTTCAGTACACATGGCATGAGTTGGCTGCATATTCAGACCCTTAACCCCAAGTGAAGGGTTTGCCCAGCAGACTAACCCGAACCCTACAACTTAGACGAAATTAAGCCCAGAGTAATTGTCGCAGGAGCAAGTTTCATGTCACCACTAAAATACCCCTTCAATTTTTTTTTTCAGAAAAGAAACGTACGTTCATGTAACCATTTTTTTTTTCATTGTAATCATCGTATCGCCGCGGCCGCGCCAAGGTACCCAGGAGCCCGTTTCATAACGCTGTTCGTAAGTTAAGAGCGACTTCAAGAACGACTGGTGAACCGTTCTTATGCGCTTAACCCTCGCCAATGAATATATCATTTACCACAAGAAAGGATCACCAGTCGTTCTTAAAGTCGCTCTTAACTTACGAAAAATTTTATGAAACAGTCACCTGTTATTCGTACCTAGGAATTAGTTTGTATGAAATCACTGGGTTGTAAAAAGAACAGAATTAGCCGCTGCACAATTTGACATGTCAAGACTGACATTTATTCTGTGGCTCGAGGCTAAGAAAATTACATGATGGAAAAGGGTTTTATATCTTCGCGACATTTTCGTATTTGGTGTGGTTATTTTTCCCCCTCCTTTGGATTGAAGACGGGATGACATATTTGACTGAAATTAAAACTATTTATATATGAAGTCCTCTGCTCAATCAGATTGCTTCGCTTTTTTAAGGTCCATTTGCGGTTTTAAAGCAGGAATTGCTCTAGATCTATCTAAAAAAAATATCCAAACTCACTTTTCTTTATTGAATGTCAAACAGGGTCTGTAGGTACAGACTAACCTGCCGCGACAGTACAGCGAGTCTGACTGTTCACACTACGCCTGCGCAGTGTATTGATACAAACTTTCAACCAATCATGGGGCGAGGAGTCGCGCTTCATCGTATCTCTTCCTCAAACACGGCACTTACGCTTTATAAACCATTTTTTTTTTCAATTTAATCATTACAATCTATTGTTGCTCGTTCAAATGAGATTTGATTTAGTAGTCACGTTGGAAACAACATGCCATAATGATCGCCAAGGGATTAGCGAAATGTTTAAAAAGCCCCCTGGTGGTTTTATGGCTTAAATCGAATTTGAAGTATAGTCGAAATCTTTTATGTTTGGCAACCAGGAATAATGGCAAAAGTGTAAAATCACAACACTCTCAATCTCGGAAGCATAAATTAAGAAATGTTCTTGTTTAGAAAACAAGTACTCTATTGAATAGAGTACTAACGTACCATTCGGTTCCATGGTACACGCTTTTCGTGAAAGGGGAATTAAAACAAGTTTAGCTCGTTAAAGAAATTGCATGAAAAGATTTTCACGGCGAGATGCAAAATCACCAAGGGGCAACCGTGGGAAACAACCGCGAGAAGAATGGGTGTATGACGAGACTGCATCCCCGGGAAGGTCGGGTGGACCTTCTTCAATAGCCTTCGGATTTGTACCTACTGCTTTCCGAGGACTATTTAAATACGCCTGGGCAGCATTGAGTCCCAGAATCCGTCTGGATTTTGGATTCGATTGATTGGAGGATATTGTGAGGATTTTTGTGCTTTTCAAAATAAAAAAGGAAGCTCGGTTGTGGCTCAAGATTTCGTCTCAACCATTAAGAGTCTGTTAAGCTCCCACGAAGGGAGTCGCCTCACCAAGCTTCCCCCGGAGTCTTGTGTAAGTACAATTGCATCAACGATCCTTTAATTCTTCCTTATAGTAGTTAATTTCTTTTTTAATACTCAGGAAATACCTACTTTACGTGCAAAAAATGATATCGAAGACTGATCAAAGGTATGAAAAATAATTTAAAAGAAAAGGTGAAAAAGATTTATGTAGTTCGGTGTTCGTTGATATTTTTTTTAATTCTAGAATGTTACAAAACATTAAATGCAACATAATATTGATTTAAGTGATAACAATAAAAATTGTCTGTCCTTTAAATATTGGAAGTTTAAATCATTATCTAGAGAAATAAAACTGCTATTTCTGTAATCGTAGGAAGGTTTTTTTTTTCTTTGACTTTCATTTAAAAAAGCAGAAAAACGTACATTTATTTGATTCTTTATGCATCATTCATTAAATTATTTTTCTAGCTCCTCATGTCTGTATCATGTATCATGAGTTGCATCGAGAAAAGAAAGAGTTAAAGCTTAAACAGTAAATATTATACATCGCTGTCTATTGTTAACCTGTTCACTATATGAAACCTACAGTATTTTTAACAGTTTAAACAAGTGTTTAAAACCTTAAACAACAAAGCTTAATTTTCCATTCTAACTAAATTAAGCATGATTGTTAAACAACAATTTTTTTACTGTTTTTACAATGATGCCATACCTAATCATTGATTATATTTCTTGTTTATATCTTTGGTTAAAAGGTTTAGTTGATAAAAGAGTGGTATTTCTCTGGTGGTTTAATGTGACACGCTGTGTAACGACATCTCTTTATGCATATTTTTTTTCATTTACCTTGCTTACCTCATAACGTCTTCAGTAGACGTAAGAGGATAACCCTTCGACGGTTCATATGGCCTGTTGTCCCCGGGTGGCCGTGTTCGTCGGCGTATTGGTACTCGTGTCCGACTTCTCGGCAGTCCACGCAATGGATTTCTTCTCCCAATTCGATGGCATGTTCGATGACCCTTTCTTGCTCAACTTTCAAAGTAAGTAACACATCCATCGACGTCAATGATTACGAATACATTAAGAAATCTGGCCAGTTACTATAAATGAATCGTCATTCTTATTTTCATCACAGTGTATTACTGTCTTTATATAGTTAATTGCACTTAATATTCTCTAATATCATATCTGTTTTTCGTGTTTAATAATACCATTAATAAACATAAATAACATTTTAACATTATAACATTTTAAAGATCTAAATCCGTGGTTGTTGAAAGGTGAAAGTTAATTGAATTTGCATGGTTATTGTGTTGGCGACACTGTTGAGTTGATCATCATCAACTTGTCCATCACCATCTTTACCATCATTATCACCATCATCATCACCACCACCTTTATCGATATCATCATCATTATAGTCATCATTTCGTCATCATCATCACACCATCATCATCATTATCGTCATCACTCTAACATTTGTTAGTCACCATAGCAAAAATTATAATCATCAACATAAACACCAACGTCATAATCATCATCACCACCACCACCACCTTCACCAATATCATGATCATCATCATCACCATCGTCATCATCATCATCATCACCACCACCACCACCACATCGTCATAATTATCATCATCACTTTACCATTTTGTTGATCATCATAGTATTCATAATCATCATTGACATAATCTCCGGCGTCATAATCACCCTCATCATCATCATCATCAACACCATCACTAATATCATTATCATCACAACTATCACCACCATCAACACCACCATCTTCGTAATCATCATCATCAGTTTAACATAATGTTGATCACCATAGTATTCATAATCATCATTAACATAATCACCAGCGTCATAATCATCGTCAACATCATCATCATCGTCATCATCATCACCAATATCATAATTTTTACCATCAGCATAATCATCATCATCATCTTAACATTTTGTTGATCACCATAGTATTCATAATCGTCATTAACATAATCACCAACGCCTTAATCATCGTTATCATCATCATCAACAATATCATCCTCATCGTTACCTTCAGCATGATCATCATCGCTTTAACATATTTTTGATCACCATAGTATTCATTATCATCATTAACATAATCACCAACGTCATCATCACCATCACCAATATCATCATCATTACATCATCACCATTGCTGCCCCCGGTATTCACGACCACTGTTAAAGATTTGGGACTATCTACCGACGTAAATTCTCAGTTACAGGTGTATTATACATACACGAAAACACAAATCATATCTAATCAAGACCTTTAACATGTTATTTGTTTCGCATTTGTCAGAGAAAAAATGAAAAGCAAAATGTTTCCGATCATATCAATCCCTCAGATCGTTCGACTTGCGGGCGTCGTTCCATTGCGTCAACGATGTCACGTCCGACCGGGTCGTCGAGTGAAGGGGAGGGGTACGAGGTTGTAGCCGGCGAGTATCCATGGCATGTAGCCATCTACCAAGGCAAAATGAAGAAATGCAGTGCCGTGCTCATACACGAGCAGTGGTTACTGACCGCTGCAAGTTGTGTGTAAGTTTGTTTATTTGTTTATTATTAATTGTTTGGTATTTTGCTTGTTTGGTTGTTTAATTGACTTGGAATGCTACCCCCTTTTCCAGTAAGAAATGCTTCTAGTATTCTAAGCTTCAAATCTTTCCTTAATAACTTTCTTTTCCTCAATTATTTATTTCTCTATTTCCTTGATTATTATTATCATTATTATTGTCATTATTATTATTACATTTATTTATTTATTTACTTATTTATTCATTCATTCATTCATTTATTCACTTATTCAATTGTTTATATATTTATTTATGCATTTATCTATTTATTTATCTATCTATTTACTTACCCAGGGCAGCCTCTTCGGTTATAGCTGACTTGTACATCTGCATATCTTTTTCATTATTTTTTATCATATCTGGATATATTTATTTCCTTTTGTTTACCCTATTCGATCATGTACAATTCGACGGATACATCAGTTGTATTCAAGCTACACAAAGAATGACTTGCATGTAACGAATCATATTTACATAATTTATTCTACGACCAAATACAGAATTCTCTATCACTGTCGTACAGACGGGTGGCCTTGGGGCCAAGGACCTCCTAACATATTGAACGACAAGAAATAAAAGGAGAAAATGAAGGAAAATGGTTAAATATGATATTAGTTTCTGAATATAAAGTCCAAACTCTATCACAAAATTAAATTTTTCTTATAAAGAAAGGTCAAATTCTCTATTTTTTAGCTTAGCTCTCAGGGTTTTTTTTAGCAATTTTTTCCCATAGGTCATGTCTGCCCCCCATCCCCTCGAAAAATTGAATTGTGTTCATTATGCTGAAGTTTTCTCTCCAGTTTGGATCATGTCGAAAGCTTGGATATAGCCACCATGATTATTATTCCAAACAATATCATCTCGCTTACCGCTTATTGCTTGTCATTTTCACTGACCAAACAAGGTACTTGAACTTTGCAATTATCTTCATAGTGACTTTCTTATTTTAGAATGCGCCCCTTGATCGATATATTTTCTCAGTTTCTTTTGTTTTGAAGTGGCGTAAGTCATTTCTCATTATGTTTTATTTTGGACCTTTTGCACTTAGATCATGACGAAAATGTGATTTTCAAGCGCAAAACAGTTTAAAGACTATTTCAATCATGATAATCAATGCACTGCAGGAACATAACCGTTCGCATTCGTCCGCAAGAATAATGGCAATGACATTTGTAGTTACCTTGAGAAATTTGAGATTTCATATGAAACATGTTCCCTTGTCATCATTGGTCCTCACTGACTTTCATTTTTCTTCCGAATTCAAAGCATTTAATTAAAGATCAGCCTAATAAGTGCCGGCTTCAATGCGTGTGAAATATTGATTACAATTAATAGTATTGGTGGAAGTACTTGTCCCTGGGGAAATACATAAATTTTTGCATGATTACAATATGTTACATAATTTTTCTTCTTTATTCCAGCTCAAAACTGCCTTACAATATTCAAATCTAAAATCATTTATAACAGAGGAATATGTTTTCAAGGGCAGAAATATCTTCCCAAAGGTAGGGGGACCAGGGGCTGGAAAATTTGACAAGCAAAAAAAAGGATTATCACGCCAAATCTAAGGTCATTTCGACAAAAATAAATTTGACTAGCCAAAAAAGGGGGACGGGGTTATCACCCCAAAAATAAGGTCATCTCGTCCAAAATACATGTTTTATTTCGATTTTAAATGATGTATTTCTTTCCTTAAAAAATCGTAGGGGGACATTTGATATTGTGTCCCCCTACTATTTTGGGTAGGGGGGACGCGTTCCCCTGGGATTTCCGCCCATGTATATTTTGATGAAAAAAAATTATATTATTGCTTAGATTGGGGCATCAGTTTCCTGTACAGAGTATAAAAATGACTTCCGTCAATGGGGAAGGTAAAGTAAAGCAAGACGTATAGTCCAGCGGAACAACTGACGAAATACACACTAATAAACTGTATAGCATTAGGTGATTCCGTATAATGTACCCACATTTAGTCCGCAAATAAAAAGTATTCAATCCTTTTTATCATTTCATCGTCGATCTCAGATCATACTTGAAGGAATCTTACATGGTGATTGCAGGAGCTACTTCACTGCTCATCGACGTTGACGATGCGGACGACGATGACGGCAGTCGACACATGCAGATGAGAATGACGTCGGAAATCTACATACATCCCGAATACGACGCTCGGCGAATGGAGGCCGACATCGCACTCGTCAAAGTCAATATCCCGTTCGAGCTCAATGACCACGTCAATGTAATTTGTTTGCCAAGTCCCAAGATGCATCGCGACTTCCGTCCGGGTTCAAAAGCTGGGATTGCAGGGTGGGGTCCTTTGCCTCCTGACACTGGTAAATTGAATACAATGCAGATTACTCTATATGTCTATACTTCTTAGTAAACTTTTCTGCAGTTGTATACAAAAAAAATGGTAAATGATTTAACTTCCTTTTAAATGATGGAATGTTAATATCCATTGTTCGATATGCCTGTAAAGTCTATTAAATATAATGTTCGTTGATTTGCTGAAAATATGCATTGTATTTTAAATTGATGTTTGAAATTTTAGTTACAGTATCATCAATATTGGCCTATACCTTTTATATAATTATACCGGTAGGCTGTTATTTAAAAATAATTCAATAGAAACGAATTAAACATATTAAGTGTCATCACATTGGCTGTTATTGACCACGATAATTCTAAAAAGACGATATGCCGGACATGTAATATAAGCTCATATAGGCCTAGATCATCAATGCAATTCATTGATTTATCGTTACCTGGAAAGAATACCACATGATTTTGAAAAAAAAATAGCTGGTCTGACGATGCTTGAATATCAATTAACGTCCCTTAAAACCAATTCAAGAAACTTTTTTTCTGTTTCAAAGAGCGGCCAGGAATGTGCCCTAAACCCACAGATGACATCCTCGACGAATGCGACGTTGAGGTGTGCGAAACGGACGTCGACTGCTCAGAAGGAGAGAAATGCTGCCGTAACGGCTGTGACGTCATGACATGTACCCAGGCTTTACGTAAGATGATCAATTTCTAATATATTATTTTCTTCTTTATCCTTAATTTTTGAACCTATATTAATTGAAATCATGCGATACTTACAAATAATTCGTATTTTTCATTTTATTCAGATAATAATCGCCGTCTCCTACTTTCATTAATTACATACTTTTCTTCTAAAAACAGTTTATCATTGATAAAAGCAAACAAACAGTAAATCATCCTTATTATGAAATATATATATTTCGTTTATTTACTTGTAGATAAGTCTAAGTATGTCATTCAAATGCTATAAAAATTTATATTTTATAAATCATTTAAGTTGGGATATGAATACAAAATGTGAGCCTATGTTGGATTTCATCTTAATTACTCTCCATTTATTTCCACCAGTTAATCCATATTTTCATGTATCTATATACATTCTAAAACCCCTAAAGGAATGTTGGGGAATACTTTAGTTCAGTACGGTTATTGTGCTATATTTCAATTATTAATTCCGTTGTAATATATATTGAAAATTGAAAGAAAAAAAAATTTCAATGCCCCTCGTTTCGCCCAATTTCTCCAACAGCTCCCAGACCGGTACCACGCCCATCACTGGTCCGATGATTCACCCCCCGTCATTAACCACACCTTTATGCAGTCCCAGACCATGACAACACTCCAAAGTGGTGCACTTCGCTGTGTTTAAACCCCCCGAATGCTAAATAATATTATTTGGCAATTATTCAAATTTGGTTAATTCATTATGAAGGTACATTTCAAATATGTGTTTTATTATACTAATTGTTAACAATTTAAGAAAAGGGACGATTTTCAGTCACCCTCGTTTCATTCCATTTCTCCCAAAGCTCCCAGACCGGGACCACGCCCTGGAGTCCTCATGGGTGCGATGATACCCCTCATCAACCACACCCTATGCACCCAAGCCATGATGGGTTCGCTCCCTAAGGGGGTGCTTTGTGCTGGGCCTACCCCCATGGACCATGACGATGGGGGCAATGGGATGGCGGAAGAAGGGGGCTTATTGACTCTGATTAAACGGAAGAGAGAAATGAAGAACAGGGTGAGATTTCGACATAATTATGTATGACCATGAAAATGAAATCTATATTTTATTGTTAGAAATAAACTTCTGAATAAGAAATACTCCAAAAAATATCAAAGTATTTTCATATAAGAAATTCAACAAGGTGACGGCGTTGTAGATTAAGTGTTGGTTGTTTTTTTCTATTTAGTGCTTCGAATAACACAACCGTCATGACCACATACTGGATAGGTAAACTAATTTTGACCAGTAAAATGTTTTAAATTCACTTTGCGAAGGTACCGTTTGTAAATCAATTATTAGGGTGTCTAAATCTGGCAAATACACATTTATGATAAGACAAACGGACCCACAATACATTTACAGGGAAACGCCGACATAATTTGCCGTCCATCACTTTGCTTTCGTTTGTTGCTTTTACTTAACTTCATTTTTTTAATGCTAGGGGTGTAACAAAATATCATTGTTTGTTTTTTATTTGCACAAGGTTTGCCATAGACACACCAATTGGAATAGCCGTACATTTTATTATACGACTATCGTTTATGATATTTTGTGACTTATACTACATCAAATGAAAAAAAAATGTCCAGTGGCATTTCATAGACATAAAATAAAATTCCCTTTTATCTTTCTGTGTTTTTTTCTTAACATACATTCAATTATTCATACTTGTAAGAATGTTTAATTTTTTATTTTAGGAAATGATGATATGAGTTTAGTGCATTTTGTTTGTATTGAAAATACCCAATTGCTACCGTTACCTCATTATTGTTGTTGATTTTTTTATAATTGATTTGTATTTCTGTATTTTTCATTTGTATGTTGAAAAAATGGATTTAGAAACGAAATAAACTAATAAATAAAAAAAAAATCATATCAAAAATAATTTTTGAAAGCAAACTATTCAAATTTCAAATTAAAAAAAATCAAGTGCACACCAAATATGTAATTCACTTCATGTATCAATTATGTTGATATTTTACGTAAAGGGGCGAGTGAATGACGACAACGACGATGACGGCCGACAGGGTCCTTTTCACAATATCGACTGGGTGGAAAAGATGTATGATGTCATGGAGCGCGTCGACGGATCCGATGGCGGTGTCGATGACTACGGGAGGCGACGAGCCGGGGCGTGGTCGATCGGGATGATGGGTGACGTCATGCGAGCACGGATGATGAGGGATGGCGACAACGACGACGATGGCGGGATGGAGGATGATGTGATGATGGAAGGGATAGATGGCGAGATCGACATCGATGTCGAAAGAGCTATGATGGATGATGGAATGGAAGTGGAAATGGAAGATAGGATGAAGGAACCTACGATGAAGAAGAAAGAAGATATGATGATGGCGATGATGAAGAAGAATTGTAAGGTGGGATTTGAGTGACTATTCTAGCTTTTTATTTTGCTATTTTATATCTTCTCTTGATTTATGATTTTCTCTTGTTATATTTTTTTCTTTTTATGTCTGCGCTTGTTTAAGACATTATCTTGTTTTATGTCTCATCTTGTTTAATACCTTCTTTTATTTTATGCTTCCACTTGTTTAATGGCTTTTCTTGTTTTATGTCTTCCTTTGTTTGATACTTTCTCTTGTTTTATATCTTCTCTTATTCAATACCTTTCCTTGTTTTATGTATTCTCTTGTTTAACATATTTTCTTGTTTTATGTATTCTCTTGTTTAATGCCTTTTCTTGTTTTATGTCTTCTCTTATTTAATATATTTTCTTGTTTTACATCTCCTTTTGTTTAATACCTTCTTGTTTTACGTCTTGTCTTGTTTTATACCTTCGGTTGTTTAATACTTTATCCGTTTTTTATTATCTTGTTTGATAACATATCTTGTTTTACGTCTTCATAAGCAGTTCTTACAGTTCAATTTATAACCATGGGTATACATTTCTAATTTCTCCATTGAGCTAATAGCTCCATGATTTCTCAGACGCTGCTTATTTCCTGTAACACCTCTTCTCTTGTTTTCAATTATATTGTCAGGGTGATATGGGCAGTCCACTGGTGGGCGAGTTGGAGGGTCAGTGGTACCTATTAGGGGTGACCAGCCTCCCCTGTGGATGTCTCTTCGGGTCTTCCCCGGGTCTGTTCACACACGTCTTCAATCTTCGGGATTGGATCCGACCAATCTTCAACGAGAAAGAACCAAGACGAAGTAAGGGGAATTCCACCATTCCCTCTCATCTGAAACTTTCATGAATTAATATTTTTCCTTTGAAACATGGGATAGATTTCCATTCTTTTCAGAGTCGATGTAACGTATCAGTGTCAAAACAATAAAGCGTTTATATAAGAACGACTGGCGATCCTTTTTGTGATAAATGATATTCACCATTCAATATTCTTTGGTTATTATTTAGCGCTCAAGAAAGGATCACCAGTGGTTCTTAAAGTCGCTTTTAACTTACGAACAGATTTATGACCCCCCCCCCGCCATGTATCCTTTTAATAAAAAATACAATAATGATAACTGTGCTATCATAGTAGGTACAATGGTAACTTGATTGTGATTGGTTGGTGAGCCCTGTTACCATGGTAGCCGTCAAGATGGCAAAGATATCATAGTTGTAACTCTTTATAAAACGGATCACAAGTATTAGTTTACGATGACTTAGGATATTACGATGCAATATTTCACAACGACACCGAAAACCGCTCGAAGTCACATAACCTGACGCCCGTAACACAAAGCTCAGCAATGACCGAAGAACATATTCTTACGATTGATTGCATTGACTACAATGTACAATGGATCGTAAAAATCAATCAATCAATCGCTAACCTTTGTGTTACGAGACTCTGATCGAAAAAAAACATATCTAATGATGAAATAACATTACATGTATACAGGATTTTATTCAAATAATAACATTTGCAATGTGCAGTATATGCATTTCTATATCAGACACATTGTGATAAACAGACCACACGATATCGCTCCACAATTACTTACTGAATTTACATTCAATGTTTGTTCTATTGTGATTTTTTTCATATTATACTTTAAGCATTACATATATTTATTTCTTCTTTTTTTAAAATAGAGAGTATGATGTGTACTGTGGGTGAATATTCGTGCGGGGATGGCTGGTGTATACCCGAACAGTACAGGTGTGATGGAAAGAGAGATTGCAAACTAGGAACAGATGAAGGGCAGTTCTGTGGTGAGTAACCCTTTGCCCCCCTCTATGCACCCTTCCTTTCTCCCCCTCCCCCATTCCTCCCTCTCTTTCTCTCCCTTTTCTCTCTATTTCCCCTCCTCTTTCTGTCTGTCTCTTTTTCTCTCAATTTTTTTTAAATTGACTATTGATAGTACAAGGTGCAAGTTCAAGCTCTTGTGGCAATATCATCTTGCGATGGTTAATATCTAGCTTCTTGAAACAAAACCATTGATAGTTAAAGTATGTTATTATGATGTCAAATTGCAATAAGAATGCAAACATTTCTGTCTTTTTTTCAGAGGGAGCTACGAAAGGCTTCAACGTCTATCTCGACCACCATCTCAACAGATCCTCGGTCGCCAAGGCGTTCCCGGTGACGTCATTCGCCCAATGTGCTCACGCTTGCTTGACGTCACCATTCATGTGCCCCGGGTTCGACGCCGTCCTCATGCCCATTCAGGCCGACTTCCCACCTATCGTTCCTAAAGGTTCAGCCGACGGCGATGATGACGATGACGACGACGACGATGGTGGAACCTGGCGGAAAGATGTAACCTACGATGCGGAGGATGAAAGCGGGGATGAGTTACCGATGATGACGGGGGTGAAGATTATGTGCTTGCTTGCGAATTCGTCGTCGACCGTCGTCAGCAACGAGAACGACACCGCGATCGTCAGACGTCTAAAGATGGCCATGATGGAAGATGATCCCCTTGTTAAACCTGTCCCGTTGCACTTCAAGCTTCCAAGACATGTCCCTTTAGCAGGTAGAATCCTACGATACAGTCACACAAACGAGTCCAACTCAATCCGATCAAACTTATAATGCTATTTGGAATTGCATATCGTCGTTCGATTTGCAGTTTTTCGTTGGTGCAGCTGAGCCATTAAAGAGTTTTTGCAACGCGATGCAGAACGCTTTCAAGAACATTGAGATTGTATTGTCGAATTACCTTTGTGGCAATTGAGCAACCAAGAAGTCTTTGTCAAAAATTGGTGAATCGATACAGCAGTTTCGTCCTGGACGCCGGACAAACGATATATTTGCCATTTTTCGTCAGCTCCGAAACTTGGGACGAAACTGCTTCCTGGTTCATCAATTTTCGACAAAGACCTCCCAGCTGTTTATTGTCATTTGACTGGCAGTTTCAGTACATTTACTGTGTTCTTTAACTCGTTTTGGGTTGCGGCGCGAAAAAAAATCTATTATCCCGGGGGAAACGCCTCATCAAATTGTTATTAAAAAACAAATGTCTACGCCGAACTTATTACCGTTTAGAGGTAATGGACATGGATCTTGTTCCATTAAGACTAAGAACTATTATAATTTTGCCATTGACTATTGTAACTACCTAGGCTAGTGAGAGCCTAGTCTAGATCTGAACCTTCGTAGTTACTTATTTGGATAGAACCCAAACTCATTCATCCCTCACAGTATACCCCACACGGTCTTTTCACTTCCTTTCACTTACTAATAAATAACTACCAACGTCTAGATCTAGACTAGTGAGAGCATTGTTACTATGGTAACTATAAAAAAAAGACGAAGTTACCATAGTTATGAGTCCTTTTTAATTATGATTATCTTGCATTCTGATTGTTTCTATCTATCAACCATATTTGTTTATACCGTTAACCCTCCAAATTCAAGTCAAAGTACAAATTAGAAATTATAATATTCCATTTGACATTTGGTAGTAAATTATTTTGAAACAAAGATATATTAGTTTCCAGGAAGTGTATCTATTTCTAGCCTTATGTTTCTAAATTCTCACAAACAGGAAAATAAGAGTATTATATGATTTAGGTGGATTCAATTACTGATGATGGTATATCACGCTAGGTGATCTCTATTGTTTGATTTTGTTCTTTGTAGCACTCTTCTCTCCGACCACGAATCTGTACCTCAACAGTGGACTCATCGTCTCCCCATCCTACATCCTTGGTAAAGACATCGCCCCGGTTCTGGAAGACAATTCGTTCGTCATCCGCTTCCTCAAGAAGCTTCTCATGGAGGACCTTGTCCGAGGAGGTAGCTTCTTATGCTTCGTGGGTCATCCCCATCGGGCTGTCCTCAAGGAGATGAAGGAGACGGTGAAGATGATGCGCAAAGAGGCGAAGATGATGATGATGAGGAGGATGGAGTATGAGGAACGAGGTGGGGGCGAAGATGGAGTGATGCAAGGATTCTTAATGAATGTGAGGGGGATGAGGATGCATCTGGAAGAGATGGCGAGGAATTTCACCCTGGTGATGACCGGCATGAAGGCGGACTGTGACACGATGGACATTAAAAAGGGTCTGGTGATGAAGATCCAAAAGATGATTGGGAACGCATCTTGTGAGGTGCAGGGTGAAGACAGGGGAAGGGGACCGATGGAGGGTGAAGACAAGAAGGTGAAGCCGGTGGTGATGGTTGTTTCGGAGATGATGAATGAACTGCAGGAGCTGATGCCGGATCTACTAATGAAGAATATTTATCCCGATGGAGATGGGATGGAAATGATGAAGATGATTGCAAAGGCGCAGATTGTGGATGGTGATAAGATGATGATGGGGAGGGGGAGCATGATCGGGGATCCCTGGGGTATGCTGGGTCACGATGACGTCATATCCGCCTTCCTGACGGACAGGATGGAGGTGATGAAGCTGGACCCAGAGATCCTTGTCAAGAATTACAATTCCAGTGGACTAATGATGATGATGAAGAAGAAGATGATGATGGTCACACACGCACTGGCATCGGGTAGGTGCAAGGAAGGAAACGTGACGTCGGGTGACCTGCAGGAGTCTGAAGAACTCTTGATGCCTGCTATGGATCCTGAAATGGGTGTGGACGACGTGACCTCGACAGACGCTCCAGGTGCGATGAAACTGGACACTCTCGGGAAGAGACCCAAGTTACGGCATCTGAAATGGTCCATCGCACAGTCTCCTCTTCAAGTCAACACCGTCAGCTTCAGGGTCCTGGACGCGAGAGGACCGATGCCCGGAGACAACAACATGGGCAGGGACTTCGGAATGATTTCCTCGAGAGGACTCGGAGGACTTGGAATAGAGAAAGACGTGATTGTGAGTAGCATGATGAGGAGGATGGCCATGAAGTCCATGGGTAAAGATTGGAGCATGGATGAAGACATGGAAGGAATGCCGGACGAAATGGCTTCTCCAAGACCCGAGATACGGCGAGATGCAACTGACTCGGACCTGTCAACCGTAGATGCCGAAGAGGCTGCGATTGACGAAGTTCTTCCAGGAAACATCGAAGACAGTATCTTCTGGAGGATCGTCGAAGCTCTAGTTGATATGACCTCCAAACTGGAAACAGGCCCCGATTCCAACCTCATTCACCTCATCGAGGCCATGCGGATGGGTGAAATCGACAAAGAAGCTTTCATCGTCGGCGTTGGACCTGCTGTCTTCCGTCGCGTCTACGCTCGCGTGATGATGAAGTTGAAAATGCTTGATGCCCCTGGTCGGGTTTACCCCTTGGCCGCTCTCCATCGGGGAAAAACCTTCAGCATTCCTGGATCATTGACCGAGGTCGAGCAGTTTGCGACCAACGAGACCAACCATGGCATCGTCATGGAATATAAATCAGGTATTGATTAGCCTCTTACCCCACTGGGGCCGTTTTAAGCTGTTCGCAAGTAAACACGACTGGTGATCCTTTATTTGTGGTAAATTACATTCACCATTAAATGTTCATTGATGATTATTTAGCACCAGTCTTCTTTAAGTCCCTCTTAAATTACGAACAGCTTTATGAACACCCACCAGATAGCTTACCATTCATAGAAGCCCGGTGAATTCACCTCGTGGTTCGGGCTGCTACCGCATTAACATTTATGGTAGCTCTGCTATCAATGACAACTATCGATTGTAACGTCGCTTACTAGCCAATCAAAATAAAGTTTTCAATAAAACTTTATTATGGTAGGGTTACGATCAATGCAATATTTTTGCAGAATTTGGCCGAGTACAACTGAAACTATCACCGAATTATAGAGGACTTATGAAGATCTTATATACTTGATTCAAAAGATGTTCAAAGCGGACTAAAAACGATTGATGGGGTAAAACTCTTGATTAGAAACCAGGGGCGCGTTTCATGAAAGGGCTTGTCGGACATTTTATTAAAAGTTACTATAGTATAAGTGCTTCTCAGCCAATCAGAATCAAGGAATGTTGTCAGTTTTGGGCAACTTGTCAGGGAGCAAATGATGATGAAATGCTCCCACGGGAAGAGTTGAATGAAAGGTTGTCAGTGACAGGTGCTATAAGCTACGACAAATCATTGCATCTTCTAGGGCCCGTTGCATAAATGTTACCATTATGGTAACTTTGCCATTCAATGGTAACTTCCCTGAAATCCGATTGGCTACTGTGCTTTGTTGCTATAATCATTGGGTGGCAAACTTACCATAATGGGAACTTTAATGCAACGGCGCGGCATCCTGAGGGCAACTTAGTGAAAATCACTGACAAAGCTTCTCACGAATCGCTCCTGAAATGTAAAAAAAAAAATCATGAAGTACAACAATATTGAAAATTATGTCAAGCTAAGAATAGTGATGTGCATAGCATTTTTAATTTTGTTCATAAATGACGTTGATGTGTCAGCATTTGTCGATATTTCTCCCAATTCGTGGTTTGATATCGTCAATTAAACAAGGCAAATTAGCACGACAAAAACGGGGTTTTTTTAGTCCATGCAACTGAAAATGTGATTTATTTGTGAGTTATAATCATTGTGCGTGTTGTATGTGTGAAATGCGCACTGATTCCGTAATTATGACTCTCATCTTTTCTCTTTTTTTAAGGATGGTCGTGCAATAAGAGGATCATCAATACTATGGGGGTTCTGACGTCACCAAACTTTCCCATGGCGTACCCTAGCAACGTACGGTGTGACTCGTTAATCTCGGCACCACCCGGTTACGTGGTCATTCTCTTTGTTGTGCGTTTCAAACTCCCTTGGAGCCCTTCCTGTCTCCAAGATAGTCTAACGGTGATTGATTTTTATTGGATTTATTTTCCTTTCAAACCTTACATCTACGAAATGATCAAACAGAAAGTAGTTTAGTTCAACTCGTATTTGAGAAAAGTCATAACGAATGTAGCCGTAGGTTTATTCAATATAGTTCATTGAGTTTCATAAAGAAGATGCTAAAAGAGACCCCAAAATTTTTATTAATTCAAACAGAAAAAACAAAGATTTCGAAGGGACTGATCATTTGCATAAAATGAACTACCCCTAAGATTAAAGGAGAGAGCGAAGCTAACGAACATTAAGTTAAGTTAAATCATAATGGTCAGACATTCAAGGAATTTTATGAAAAGCATTACGTTGAAAAGTTCTTCAATTGTATTTGGGTACTCCAGTCCTCGCCCACCGTTACCCCAGTCGAGTTTTATATCATAACTAACTGATGTTGTTATATCTAATTTATACAGGTATTCGACGAGATGTCCCCGCAGAAGTGGGTAAAGCTGGGTCAAGGGTCATTCTGCGGGACCAGGATACCTCACGTCTTCCGGTCAACAGGCCTAAATCTCCTGGTGAAATTCATGTCCGACGTCAACCCTGTTGAACACAGTGGCATGGGATTCAAGATTATGTACGCGTTTCAACCAGGTACATGACCACATCAAAAACTGTGGTGTTAACCGGTGTACATAGAAGACCACATCAGTTATTTTACACCGGTGTTAAATTGGTGGTGTTAGTTTTACACCTATAGGTGTTATTACAACACCTTTGGTTGTTACATTTACACTCTTTGGTGTTATGTTCAATCTTTAGGGTGTAATTTAAACACCTCAGGTTGTGGTCCTCTATTAACACCAATTGGTGTCAGTTTTAACACCACAGTTTTTGCAGTGACTGTTTAGGTTATATTTTAGGCCCTATTAATATAGCGATAAACATAAAATCATGTTATAATTGGATTAGGGGGACTACTTCCAGAAGATAGGAAATATACCAGAGCCCGGTCTTACAAGAAGTTGTGATTGATCCGATTAATCTCAACTATATGGAAATCCGTCGATGTCATATCTTTTTCTCCAGGAAGTTTGCTGGTGTCCTTTGTAAACAAAGAGAAGCACGCTGAAACTCCAAGAAAACGATGACTGTATAGGAATACACACATTGTATCTAGAGTATATTTTGAACAAACATGCATTTTAGATGTTGATGTTGCTGGCTTTCCATAGTTGTGGTTGATCAGATCAATTGCAACTCTTTGTAAGACGGGTCACTGATATTTCATATGCGACCGTCAAAGGGTATATGCGGAGCGCTTCATGTTGGAGATAGAACAACATATATGGAAAGATCTCTTGACAAGATCTCATTCAGGCATCTGAAGTGTTAAAAAGTGCCTCTTCCGTCAGACAATTAGTTTTTTTGTTTGTTTTAACTTAGGTGATAGTTCTTCCACATGTGGCAAAAAGAATTCATTTCCTACATTCAATGGTAGAGGGCCGCATATGCATACATTTTAATCAGTTATATCAAATTACAAAATCTTGTGAATTGGTTTGGTTGAAAGAACCGTCTTTGTCTTATTGTTGCTATTGGGTGTGTGACACCTAGGTGGAATAATTGTATTAATTCTTGAAATGGCGCCAAGCGCTGCGAGGGAGACATTGCCGAGGGCTATATCTGAGACTAATAAAATTAAATGAAAAACGAATTGTCACAATTAAGAGAGGGAAATCAATAATTATGAAATGTTTTCTTTCTTCCAAATCGCTTAATCAAGTCTTTACCTGCCCATGTTCATTTCGTCCCCGAAGATATACACAAGACATGTAAAATGTTACTGCTCTAAGTTGATTGTAAAAATAATTTAATGATGTAAACATGTAAAATGTCACTGCTCTAAGTTGATTGTTAAAATAATTCTATAATAATAATCTAGGGGAAATGCATCCAAAAAGGACCGCAGCCCCCCACCCTTGATTATTTTGAGGGGGAATACCGGGGGATGTCTAAAACTACCGGCTTTCCTTCAATCTCATGAAACCCACTTCATTGGTGTTGACTCTAAAACTTCTCTCCTTTAAAATTTCAATCGGGACACTTCTTCTCTAACCCCATGCAGTGACCTACCAAGGGGGTCTCATTGGTTCTGCTTCCGGGTTAGACGGGGCGGGAGCCTACCCCTACGGCGACGACGAGACCAAGATCGACGTCATGAAAACCAAACTGAAAGGCATGAAGATCTCTCTGGGCGTGATCAGCGGCGTCTTCCTCCTCCTCCTCCTCGTCGGATTCATCACTATCAACTACCACACAAAACAATCGAAGACGGAAAAACAGAAAGATTCCTACGACATGTACGATACCAAATTGTAGGTGTTTTGTTTGATGACTTCGTGGTAGTATGAAGAAAGAACCGCCACTGAATAGAAAAGTGTGTCAAAATCATAGAGCGTTATAGCCATTCAAATGATTGGTTTTGTGTTTTTTTTTATATATATAAATGACGGTATAAATGTTGTACACATTTTTAAATTAGAGTAATTGTGAACATTTTGCGCTAATTGAAAATTACGTTGAAATTACCTTTTGCATTACATGTAATGCACTTAAAATATATAGAGAATAATGCTGAATGCGTATCATAATTTTTATAAATAAGTATTTATTGGAAATATAACAACATAATCAAAACTCAAAAGCTCAAAAATTACAAATGAAATCAAGAGAATTACTTCCATACGCAGTAATGAACGTGTTTACAGGACATAAGGAGTGCAGTCAGATAATGAAAAAAAAACATAGACAACAAATGAGCAGGAAATTTGCCCTTTTCTGTAGCGATGTTTTTCTTTGTTTTGTGTTGCAATCAATCATAATTTACTATTGTGCCACAAATTATAGAGATCAATATGATGAAACATATTCTCAATTTCAAGTGATATACATCACTGGTGAATAAATACTCCCAAGCTCAGTGCTGTTATTTTTATCTTTACAGAGTATGTGTAGCATAGATTTTGTATACCTGTAATATGTAGACATTGTTGCGCTGTATGAATTATGTTCATTTCCGTTTGTATATTAACGATTTTCTATCATTTTCAAATCAACTGCAAAATGTTTATCGGATGTTTATGAAATAATATTTGACACAAGAAGTTGCTTTCCATATTAAATTACATTAAGAACACTACGCTCAAAAGGAAATCTAACCCTATTAATTAACCCTTCATCATACATGTTTATACATTCGCTTACGTAGAGCTGTCTATTTTTTTTTAGAAGTTCAGAAGTTCGATTTCTTTTGATATCTTCGTCAAAGTATAATCGCTGTATTTTACACAAATATCACAACAATAACATTCTGTATATATTTTCTGAATATGCCCGAGTAAAATACGTTGCAACATAGTTGCGCCTAGGTCTTAACTGTATTATGTATTCACATTGTGTATTTTTATCATTAATAAATCAAGCAATCAACCAACTAATTAATATGGTAGTTGTAAGGGAAAGACGCAAATATGAATGATAATTTGTTTGCTAGAGGTTCATTCTGTTTCATTGATCAAATCGCAAGGTGACAGAACAAGGGCCTGTTGCAGAAAGAGTTGCGTTTAAACGCAAGTCAAAAAAATCAATCGCAAGTCAAAAATGCGCGCTGTTAATTGGTTGAAAATCAAGTTACGCATGATTTTTAGAGTTGCGTTTGATTGCAACTCTTTCTGCAACGGGCTCCAGAGCAGATGAAAAGCTAAAAAAAAGAGGAAAAGATGACAATATTGGAGATAAGTTGATTAGAGAGAGGGAGAAGGCGGGAGGGAGAGAGACAGAGAAGATGGAGTGTGTGTGCGGGTGGGTGTGGGGTGTGTGCGGTTGTGTATGTTTGTGTGAGAGAGGTAGAGA